>NC_089252.1:102422483-103691388 GCF_963930625.1 Muntiacus reevesi
AGACAGTGGGAAAGACATAAGTTTGCTGCACGTATATTGTACCATGTATATGGATTGCTTTTTATGGTTCCATTCTTTGAAGAGGGGCAAAAAAAAAAAATGTTTTAAGAGCAAGTGGATATGGCAGCCTTTTCATCAACCATTATGATTATTCTTTGCTCTACGATACTTGTACTTGAGGTTAAAGTCCCCTCTCTTCCTTAGGGTTGATTTATTACTACACTGTACTTCCTGGGTGGCACTAGTGGCAAAGAACTTGCCTGCCAACGCTGGAGACATAAGAGACATAGGTTCGATCCCTGGTTTGGGAAGATCCCCTGGAGGAGGGCATGGCAACCCACCCCAGTATTCTTGCCTCAGAAATCCCATGAACAGAAGACCTTGGCAGGCTATACAGTCCACAGGGGTGCAAAGAGTCGGAAACAAGTGAAGCAACTTAGCACGCACGTACAGATTTACATTACGCAGACTTCCTCCTTGGTCCTGAGAACCCTGCACTGAGTAGCCCAGCCCCAGGGCTGGCGTAATTTACTAATGTCACTGTCTTCTTCACCAAGTGCTGGCTGTACACTCCCAACTGGAAGTCAATGCCAAGCCAGCTCCACCAGGGTTCAAAGCCCATCCATGAAGGGACAATTTACTGGCCAGAGCCATCTGCCTGGTTGAGGTGGTGGGCCTGCAGGGGCCAGAGGATCAGGGAGGGAAAGGGAATGAGGAGCAAGCTTCAGCTCAAATCCTTGGCAGCCAGAGGAGCCCTGTGTGAGACTCTTGGTGGCAGGATTAATCAGGGGCTGCTTTGGCTGGTTGCCCTTGGATACAGGATTGCCCCTCACTCCCCACCTCAAGCTTGACCAGACTTGCAGTGAGCATCTATGAAGCATCTCTATCAGCACAGTTCAGGCTAAAAGGACAAAGCTGTGTTCAAGAATGCAGGTAGGAGAAAGATCAGTAGTCCTGAGGTACTCTTTCCCATTCCAAACCTCCTTTTCAGCCACTTCCTTCCTACTGCTTTAGGGTGTACATTCGAGGAGGAAAAAAAGTCAGGTGCTCTCTTCAATGTCAGTTGAACCTCACTCATTCAGCAGCCTCCTTTACATGGTTGGCAAGAGCGAGACCTGCAGAACTGGGCCAGATTCTCTTTGCTTCTGAAGGCAGTTTGTCCACACCAGCTGGGCAGGAAAGCAGGCACATTTAGTGCCAGCATGTGGGTTTGGTACCTGGGATGAAAGGGCGTATACCATGAGGTTTCCTGCCTGGAAAGTGGGAATTGTTGGATTCTGGCCTCAGCTGGAGCAGAGAACACTTAAGCAGGGACCGGATATTTCCATTCCCAGTACCTCCTGCACACCTCAGATGTCAGAAGAAGAGACCCCCCACTTGCTGTGACCATGACTTTGATAGGAGGGGAAGAAAACTCAACAGTGCAGTCTACAGAATAACTTTTGAGGTAATGATCATTTTAATATTTTAAAAATTAATTTCTAATTTCCCAAGGAACAATTCATGTAAAAGTTTTAAGAACATATTAGCTATAAATGTGAAGTTCTCCTTTGTGCACTATCTTTAATTCCCCTGAAACTGGCTGCCTCCTTTCAGTCCCATAAAAATTTGCTGTGCTGGGCTTAGTTGCTCAATCGTGTCCAACTCTTTGCGACCCCGTGGACTGTAACCCACCAAGCACCTCTGTCCATGGGGATTCTCCAGGCAAGAATACTGGAGTGGATTGCCATGCCCTCCTCCCAGGGATCTTCCCAACCCAGGGATTGAACCTATGTCCGAGCATTGCAGACAGATTCTTTACCATCTGGGCCACCAAAAATTTACTGTGTTTCCTTCCAAATGGTTTTCAATGGTATTTACCTACATTTCTCTATAGAAAATATATGGTAGTCATTTGTAGATTTTTTTTTTTAACACAAATGGCATTATACTGCTTTTAACTGAACCTGATACCTCAGAGATCTTTCCATGCCTCACCCACAGGCCCATCTTCAAAATGACTGCAACTGAGTAGTGTTCCATAGTGATAAGAGTTTATTTCAGCACTCCCTAATGGGGGATGTTGCTTCCCTGGTGACTCAGTGGTAAAGAATCTGCCTGCAGTGCAGGAGATGCTGGTTTGATTCCTAGGCCGGGAAGATCCTATGGAGAAGGAAATGGCAACCCACTCCAGTAGTGTCAGCTCATCACTGGACAGCTTTGTCTGGACACACCCCATCAGATTCCTCTTCTGAGTGGCAGGCGGCCTCTTACCAGCCTCTTCATACTTAAAAGTGGGTGCAGAGGATAGGACTCTAGGATAATTTTTGGAAGTGGTGGAAAGGGTTTGTGTCCCGATCATGGAGGTGGTTATTCTACTGTTTACATTTATTAAGACTCAATTAATGGTACAGTAAAATGGGAGCATTTTACTCTTTGTAGATTATACTCCAATGACATATATATATATATACTCCATATATCTGTATATGGAGAGACTGGCTATGAGTAAGTCGAGGCAGAATACCGCTTCTTCTTAATATGGGCTTTTTAAAGAGCTTACTTTCCCCCAAGGCCGCTTGCCTCCTCCCGGCTTCGCCTCAGCCTCCTGAGGCGCTGCCTCTTCCACCCCGCGAGGGCGAAGGAGCCCGAGTGGACCTGCCACTTAGGCTGCGCAGCCCCGAGCCTGTGGGAGGAAGGGTCCAGCGGCCAGATCCCCTCGCTGCTCTGGAGAGGGCTTCCGCGGGGCGGCACCTGAGCGCCCCTGGCGGGGCCCCGCCCACTCCCCGCCCAAGACGGGCGGGCTCTGCCTAGGCTCCGCCCCCTTCCCGCCTGTGCGCCCGAGTCTGTTGGAGCCAGGCTAAAGAAGCCGGCTGTCAGTCTCCGTGTAGCTGCTGCTGCTGCCACCGCCGCCGCCGCCACCACCGCCGCCGGCACCGTGGAGCTGGGACCCCCTTTCGCCTGGGAGTTTTGTGGTCTTATCGGATCAGCGGTGACATCCCAACGGGCAGGGCCGGCAGCCGCCATGGTAGCCAAGGATTATCCCTTTTACCTCACGGTCAAGAGAGCGAACTGTAGCCTGGAGGTACCCCCGGCCAGCAGTCCAGCCAAGGACGCCGAGGTAGGGCCTCCATCTGGACCTCTCTGGGCATCTCTTACTCTTTCCACTCCCTCTCTGTGGCACTGTTTCCCACCTCTCCCTCTGTGTTCCTCTTCCTCTCTCTCTCTCCATCTCTCATACACTCTTGTCTCCCTGTCTTCATCTCTAACTCTTGTCTCTGTCTCACTGCCTCCCTCCCACTCCCTCTCTGTGGATCAAAAGAAAGCCACCTCCTCTGTCCCCATCTCTTTGGCCCTGTCTCTCTCTTGCATCCTGCAGAGCTCACAGACTGTGGATCCACTCCACAGAGGGACTTTCTCATACTGCATCAATGGGCTCGGTGGTCAGGGAAGAGCTACTCTTAAAAGCACAGGTTTCCTCTTGCAGGAGGTTTGGGGGAGGGCAGGGGAACATTCTTGAGGACCCCTCGGGACCTCTCACCTGTCAGGCTTGGACTTGCAGCTGTTTGGCAGCAAAGACAGGACACGGCACCTCTGCTTGTCCCTGTGGCCAGTGGGAGTCATTCAGTTGGGGGTCTGGGAGCTACATGAGTAATCTGAATGTGTCGCATGTGAATTCTGAAAATGAATTAAACTCCCTGGGGCAATGGGAAGCTGTCTTGGAAGACTGGAAGCATTTCCCCTTCTGGTAACTTTCCTGTACTGGGAGGGTGAGGTGAGGGAGACCTCCTGGCTGGTGTTTAGTCTGCCTTTTCCTCCTGTGAGTTTCATCTCTGGCAAAGAGCTCACTGGCCTTAAAGGTTGGATTCAGGTGGAGGAGAAAGTGTCTCTTTCTTTTTTTGAGGGTCTTGGGGAATACAGTTGCTTTCATTAGACTGCACTTTTGCTGTGACTAAGCTGTGGTAGGATCCACAGAACCCAGATCATCATTTCCGCTGATGTGTTTCTGCAAGATCTCCACTCTGCCCCCACCATGAGGGGGAAAGTCTGGGGGAAGGGGTGCTTCCGGCCTTGCCACAGTGCTTTTGGGGGTCCACCCACCTGCCAACCTTGGGTCTGCTTAGCTGTGAGCAGTTGGTTCACTGAATTATGCATATTTGGGAGAACAGCATCAAAGATTCATTGCCTCTAACAAGAGCTGCTCCACATGACACAACTCTAAACAGTTTCAGGTTGTAATCAGCTTTCTATAAGCTGAGTAGAGACTAACTTCTCACCCCTGTCCCACACCTCAGTTCACTTGTATATTTTCACAAAGGGCTTTTGTTCCCAGCAGCTGTGGAAGTGTGATGGTCTTAGTGGTGTTTGGGCTCTTACTGAAGTTTTGACAGGACAGCAACTGCACAGAATTCAGGTTGTTCAGGCTTGGAATGGATATATGATCTTTTCAGTGGGAACTTCACAATTTAATGAATGTAGGAGCAGTGAAGTTATTGTCTGCTCAAATTCCTTTTGGAAGGAAGCAAAGCATAACTGAGTTTAATTAATGAATTGAGTCAAAGAAAAGAATGAGGATAGCTCTAGACTCTGGTCCCTTCCTGCTATCACTTAGTCCTATATTTTTGTGCAGTTTGACTAAAGTTGTAGGTATAAAACCCATATGCTTCATTTTTTCTTATTCTTTTCTTGTTTATTAAAAAATATATATCTGTATCTAACAAATGTGATATGAGATATGTATCACTAGAAGTCAAATACTAATTTTCTTCACAGTAGCTGGATCCAGATTATGAAATGTTCCTTAATTTCCTTTTATGGGGATGTTCTGGTGTAGGAATAAGGGTGGGAGAGGAACAATTTTTTAAATAGTTGGTACTATTTTTCAGGTATCACTATTTAGGATTTTCCCCCTAGTGGTTAAATCAGAGTAGAAGTATCTCATATACTGTATACTCCTCGAGTCCAAGGAGGCAAATCCAGTACATCCCCTAGCTTCATTAATCTGGCATTTCGCTTCCTGATAATGGCAATAGGCAGAGTTAGAAAAAGAAACCTAAGTGATGTGGGGGCTTGTTTTCTGTTTTAATATCAGCTCAGAAGACAGCTCTCCTTTGCAGGCCTCACTTCTCCATAGGCAGTTAATTAAAATATATTTGCTACCAGCAGGTGTCGTCAGCATTTGTGTTTAAAAAACAGCATACGCTAGTTGGCCTTTTGAAAAACATGATTATATCCTTGTTTATAAGCTAGGTATGAACTGTCAGTTCCAATACAGGTAGTTTTTCAGGATCATTTTCTTTGTGGAAAGAAGGTGCTTATGCTGAAAAGAAGGATTGGCCAATCCAAAGTCCTTTTTAACCTTCAGAGGTAGCTGAAGCAAAGCATCTGTGCCCTTTAGCACATAATGACTATTCCTTCCGAATTTGTGGTGAGGAGGACAGTGGGCACACGGTGGGCAAGTGCCTTCTAGCAGTTGTTCCTATTCTTGGGCAAGTGTGCTGGGCAAGGCTCATGGGGAAGGGACGGGTGTCACTAATGTGCATTTGATACCATGCACTTGAGTAAAAATGTGCAACACAGACATTATGTTGAAAACACATCATAACAAAATTTCTACTCAGGATTAAATGCTTTGTACATTTTTAAATTTCAATGATAGTTTTCAGTGACAGACAAAAATGATATAGTTTAAATATTTATCTTCTTTAAATTATTTATTTTAAATATTAAAATTATTCTACATGGATTATGCTATTAATACAATGTGGCTCCTTAATGTAGTGTTTCTTATGACATGGGTATATGAGTTTGGTTGCAGATGTTTAATTTTAATACGACAACCAACTTGATCCTTCCAGCTCTAATCATTAACCATGAAATCTAAGGAGCTTAGTTCATCTTAGTCCAATAGCACTAGACTTTCACGGAGAAACATAGTATCACATGAACATCATTAAGCTTATTTCTTCTGACTCATCGATGCAACTTTGTTCCATTGATCTTTTTTTTATATATATTTAATGGGTACTTATTTCTCATGCCAGGAGGAACTGATTTTTCTAGGCATTATTAAGTGCTCTGAATACCTGATTAAGTCACTCAAAGGAAAGTTGTTAGTCCTAATGAATTACACCGATCCCAAGTCAGAAGTCACTGTTTCCCCATGGGGAGGTTTGTTTTTAAAGAAAGAAGGCTCAAATGCATGTATATGTTGGCTAAGGACGCTGGAGCCTGGTGAGAAGGTTTTAGGTGTTTTGGAGTCCACTTAATGAAAATACAAAGTGGTGATTCTGTTATTTTCTTTCTAAGAATATATCTGACAACATGATGGATAGCTTACTTTTGGTTTTCAGATTCACTGTCTCAGATGTCGATCTGGTTTAGGTCAGATTTAGTTAGTGATGTTTGTAGTCATTGCTTTTGTCTCTCTTGTCTATGTCCCTGACTTGTCCCTTTGTTCTAACTTTGACTCAGCCAGTAGCTTTATATGGAACCTTGGAATGACCCAGAAATGATGGAATTCTATTCTTTTTCTAAGTACCACATTTAATGTCTCATTTGAGAACCTAACCATGTTGTAAGAGGAACATAAAACGAGCACTATTCTGCTCACTTTATGCATAAAGACACTGAGGGAAAGTGACTTGCAGAGAGCCACTGAGCAAAGCAGCAGTGAAGCTGAGACCCAGTGCCAGGTTTCCTGATGGATTCGGTCTAGGGTTTAATACCAGTACATCCTGTGACATCTAAGGATGTTTACCTCGGTGAAGAAAAAGGGGCGATGCAAAACAAAAGTCGTGTAAAGTGCTTTAAAACATATTCTTCTGCGTACATAATCTTGAGCACTCTATTAACTGAGGAGGTGCCTTTCAAGTTTCCGTTTTAAAGGGCAAGGTGAACTCTGTGCCCCACCATAATTTATGCCCCCGGTCCATCCACAAGTGTATTTGAAATATATGCATCTGGAGCTGTGTTCCTGACATGCCAGCTGGAGAGCTAAGGAGGTGAGCTGGCTTCTCGTGATTTATACATTTCTTGGAATTTGTATCATACAGTGTTGAGCTGACCGTTTATACAGCCAACTACATGGAAATAGCTCCAAGGAGTTATTGCAGTTGGAATCTTGATTTCAATCAGGTGATTAATTAGACTCCATGAATCATGCGACCTCAGATGGTTCTGGATGGGAGCCTCATGGACAGTGAAGGTCTCTCACTTGCTGGCAGGAGCTGAGTATGGTCGCTGGCCTTGGTTCTCTTGGGGATCGGTATCTTGGGGGTCCTGGTCTTCCAGGATGCATGTGAACTAGGAGTAGGTTTGTTAGAGAAAAAATATGTTGACATGTACATTTGAGGCTGTTCAGGGCATCAGCTCTGGAATAAGGCTGTCCAGGTCCCAGTGCCATCTCCACCACCTGCTAGTGATGTGGCCTTGGACAGTCTCCTGTGCTTTTCTCAGCCTCAGTTTCCACAGCTGTAAAATGGGCATGATGAAAAAAAATAAAAATAAAAAATAAAATGGACATGATGATGGCACTACCATAATGAGATGATTCATGTACAGTGCTAAGCACATGGTAAGTGCTCCATAAACAGCAGCAGCATCAAGAAAATTTCCTAAAACAATTTTAAGAAACATGATCACCATCCTCATTCTCCAAATGCTGTTTTATGCATATCGTGCAACAGGGGTCTGACTGTTAAGTCCTCTAAGCATAAGCATCCTTATAGTGACCCTATGAGGTTGGTGTAACTGCCCCCCCCCTTTTTTTTTAGAAGAAATTGAGGCCCAGAGTTGGGTAGTGACCCTTCCAGGATGGCTGAGCCGGTAGATGGAGGAGCCAGTATTCATACCCCAGTCTGACCCCAAAGTCTGTACTTTCCCAACCACATCATGTTGCCTCTAAATGACTAAATCGCCAGTCTCCTCACCACATAACACATGAAGGGTGAGCATGCCTGCCAGAGCAATTTGCCTCATGGTCAAAGGCCCATTTTTTTCTCTAAGTGCCTGGAAGGGAGACCCCACCATTAGTGAGTGCGCCTGGCAGCCACTTCATAGAGTGGCCACGACCCACAGGAGCGAGTTTTGCAAACCTTTATTTGGGAGTGCTCTGGTAACTTCCGTTTTGTGTTTCTCAAGACCAAAGAGCTAGTCTTTGGCAGAATTCTGCATCCTCAGCACTGTGGAGGTGACACTGTTAGTTCTGCAATTAGTCATTTTGCTTATCTGCATTAACCACCAGCCTTCCACATAAACTAGTAACTTGGAAGCTTCTGACCACCATCTGGATGTTTGTAAATTGTGTCATTTTCTTAAGATACTTTCTGATTGCTTGTAAAATCCTGGACCAGTGCCACTATTTTCGTAACAGCCGAAAATAAATTACTGATCACGAGCGAATTTTGCAAAGTCCTATGTACATGTAATTGTTATTAATGGTGTGTGTGTATTTGGGAGGGCTCCTTCATTTGTGGTGTGTGCACACAGTTGCCTTCCATAATTTGTCAGCTCCAGTAATGGGTACAGGTCTCACACAAAATGAGGAAATTGCTGTGATTGCACGGCCATTTATTATTGTTGTGTTGGCTCATGAACTGTTAGGAGTAAAGGCCAGTGGTTTCTAATGCCTTCAATTTTTTATGACTTGACAGTGGTTATTAGCTAAGAAGAGGCTATTAGTCAAGAAAGGCCTCCGCACCTTTGGCTAGAAAAGGAACGGATCTTTTAAAGTCTAGAAACACTTGTGCCTGGTCCTTCTCTATTTGGGTCATTGTGTCCTTTTGCAAGAAGGCAGCTGATTCTTAGTCAACTCAATTAATGGGAGCTAAACCAGAAACCTTAACGGTAAGTTCACTTTTTAAAATCTTCTTTTTCTGGCTCTTAAGATGAGGAGGAAAGGAGTAGCAAAACAGGCTTTTTTCCGGGGATTTATGAAACAAATAAACAAAACCAGCCTCTAGGAAATGACCCGGGGTCATTGAATTAGAGAACCTGAGTTTTTGGGAAAGGCCTATTGAGAACATGGAGCCCAGTTCTCGTACATTGCGGGATCCTTTCAGTCTCGGTTCAAACACTTCCAGGAACCTTCCAAGCCTATACATTGCATCTTTGTTCATTGTGGATCATGAGAAAATCTTTTCTTAATTGTAACATTCCTTTCTCAAGCTGAATATTATACAGTGACACTTTATCTCTCTCAGTATTTTCTCTGTCCCTACTGTCTACTCCTGTTCCACAAATGTGTGCTCACACTCACACACACACGCACCCACACCACACTCTTCCCCCAGGTGCCTCTCTTCTCCTGGCTAGACATCCTGGTTCCTCTAACTTTTCCAAATGGGACACAACATCCAAACTCTTTTTCTTCCTTGCTTGTTCCCATTGGACATCGTCAGTGACCTCCTGAGTATTGACCAGCCTACAGACACTGTATGATGCTTTATCAACAAACAAGATTGTTTTTATGTTTAATGTGCTTTTTAGACAAGGGGAGTAGACTGATACATTAAAAAAGACTTTTGAAATAGAAATGACAGAAAAAAGATTAATCTTTGTCATCTACATAATTTATAGAGATATAAAAGAACACTCCAAGATGTCCATTGACAAATGGGCAAGAAGATAATAATAGGCAGTTCACATTACAAAAGTAACATTATTTTAAAAGTTCACTCCAATAGACATTGTAGAAATGAAAAGGCAAATAATTTTAAGATACTATTTCATACCTAATTGATGTCACAAATACTTTAAAGACATGATAAAACCCAAAGCTGGGGATGCTGCAGAGAAATAAAATACTTCTGTGTGCAGTGAGAAGACTTTTCTGTGCATATTAAAAGATAAAAATGCTTCTAATCTTTGCACCCAGTATTCTGACTCTTGTGGGAATAAAGCTATGTGTCCAGAGTTGTTCATAATGGCATTATATGCAATAATGTTAATGTGTTATGTTTATGCATTCTATAGATTTCAAAATACTTTTATATTCTTTGCCTCACCTGAGTATAGTAACCCTCATTTTAAAGATAAGAATACACCAGGCGTCAGAGAGATTCAATGATTTCCCCAGGATCACACAGCCAGGACTGGCAGAGCTGAAAGCTTTAAGTCTGATCATCTGGTTCCAGGCGAGCATCCTTTCCTGCTTACTTGTAACAGCCAGAAGAACCAGCAACCTCTCTGACCTTTGAGAAGGAGACGGCTCCATGTGCCATGGCCTCTGGGCCAGGGATCAGTGACATCATTTGAGCCATTCCACACTGGCAAACAGAAATACCCTAGTGTTCCTGAGAAAAATGAAGAGGCGGAAAGTTGAGCTTAATTATATAGATGATGTAACCAACGTAACTATATATGTATGCACATGGCATGTAGACAGGTGGGGGAAGGGACCTTTCAGTCAGAGCCTCCCCCTTCCCGTCTCATTGTGATCACTATAGCAGTGCTGCCTGGTGTTCTGATAACAGTCTGTTGTTTTCATGTGCACTCTCTCCTTTGAATCCTGCACCAGCTTCAGACCTGCACGAGGCACGGCCTGTCTTGGAAACAGAGATTCAGAGAGATCAGGAGGCAAGGCTAAAATGCTGGTCCCTCCTTGACTCGCCTTAACGTCTTGGCACACCAGAATGTTGTTAAGCCAGTCATGTTCCTGAGTGAGGCTGGTTGTAAGCGGGACTGTTTTAGGCGTGTTCAAAGTGAACCACATTAAATTTAACACTGCGTACCTCACCTGGGGGCCGGTGGACTTGTGGGCCCTTCCTTGGCCCGAACTCCTCCTACAGATCCAAATGCAAGGTCTTGTGCTTAGTCAGTCAGTCATGCCTGACTCTTTGCGACCCCACGGACTACAGCCCACCAGGCTCCTCTGTCCATGGGGATTCTCCAGACAAAATACTGGAATGGGTAGCCATTCTCTTCTCCAGGGAATCTTTCCAGCCCAGGGATCAAACCGGGTCTCCTGCATTGCAGGCAGATTGTTTACCATCTGAGCGACCTGGGAAGGCAATGTGAGATCCCTGGTAGAATAAACAGGAAGCCCACAAAGAAGAGACACAAACTTCTCTGCATGTAGATGACATCCTTTAAAATGATGTCTTTCTGAGCTCTGCAGATGTAATTTGCATCAGAAGTGATAATTAAATGATAATGACAAATAGAGTATTTCCCCAAGGGTACTGTTTCCATAGATACCACTGGACCTGGCAACCTGATTGAATTACATAAAACTGAGAGCCTGTGTCAGGACCTTGGGAAAAAAAAAAAAGTTAAATGTTTACCAGTTGCCATACATTGTCAGATTTGAAACTTTGGAGTCTTGCTAGAGGAAGAAGCTGCAGAGGGGAAAAGGAAACAGGCCAGTGGGTAGAGAGAGATGAAATTGGACCCGACGGCCAGAGGGACTGAGTGATAAAGTTTCCCTCTGTGTTTTCTGGCCCTGACACAAGGCCAGTGCAAGCTCCCTCCTCAAGCATGTTATCTTATATTGCAGTGCTAATGTTTCATAATCCCTAAGTGATGTAAGCTTGTCAAGAACGACCCCCGGCAAATACAGAGACGATAATTAAAGGTCATTGGTGAAGACGAGTATTCTTGTTTTTGACTTCACAGAGGTGGGGTGGGGGTGACCCATCTGTATCCTGTTAGGTTTTGGCCGCCTTGGTTCATTTTCTCACACCTCGGCAGCCATCCTCCTTGCTGGTAGGTGACTGCCTGGTGCTTCTGGGTGCGGTCTTGCAGAAGACCACTGTGAAGAAACCACTGTGAAGAAGGAAACAGACTGAAGGCGAAAAAATGATGGTAGATGACGTGTCAACCACAGATGCATAGTGAAGAGTCCTAGCCTTCCGCCTCAGCTGTTTGATGGAGCCTTTTCAGAGAGCTTTGAAGGAGGCAGTCTCAGAAAATATACCTGGTTTTCTCTTGGCAGTCTCCAAATGTTTTGTGCCCAGGCTGTAACAGTTTAGAAGAGTGAGCATTGTTCTGGCTCAGTATCAAGAAACCTTTGCTTTGTAGGACTCTTCAGTGCTCACCTGAATTTCTTTAGCAGCAACTATTTCTAAGCTGGTTCTTAGAAGAGTTTCACTACTAGCTGGGGACAGGGTGCTAGCAGGCTCAACTTCTTGGAACCTCTGCATCTTTGTTGCTGAATGAGTAGACTGGGTTAGACCATTATTTCCCAGAAGATGGGTTTCATAACGTTTGTGGTAGCTCAAATGATATAGGACTAGGTGACCCAGAGACAAGATACAAAACAGTTTTGAATCACTTTCCCTTTCCAATTCCCTTCTGATCTTTCTCATTATGTCGGAAGAGAAAGGTTCCTTTGGAGGTAGTGTCTTTAATGCCTCTCTGGCACTTGCTAATTTCCCTTTTTAACAAAGCACAGGCCCGAGGCAGGCAAGCATCTCTAACAAAAATTTAACAATGGGGGTTCACTTTCTTAAAAAGTAGTTCCTCTTTATGGCAGCTGATAGTGATTTTCTGTTTAAGACAATGATAGAGTTGTTTTTACAATACATTTACTTAAATAAAAGAAAAAAGTGAGTAAGGAAACATTATGTAATAGCTCAGGGGACATGTACATAGAGCAGAAAATTGCCGTGATGAAACCAAGGGTGTGGAACAGTGCATTGTCGAGTTCCAAGACCTTTCTAGGACTAGCACTCTGCCACAAAAATTTCCAAGTTTGGGTATAGTGACTTACAGACTAGAAACTTGGACTTTCCGCATAGAATCTGGATTTCAGGTATTAAGATTTTTAAATAGATCAAAGCTGGCTTAGAATGTGACATAGAAAATTATTATGAACTAGTTGCTAGCCAATTAAAAAAAATAAAATTGGATTTCTATTCTAAGAACAAAAACCTTTTTGGTTTCTTTTCAAAACTTCGAGTAAAAGTTCCAAAGTTCCAACCGAAATCATCCCTTCTTCTTCCTTTTCCCCTTCACCCTGAAGGAAGGGATGGAGTAGGATCACATTCTAATTTGGGGCAGCCATCGAGTGTCATGGTTAGAAAGTTGGATTTGAGGGTCAGACTGAGCTGCACTTGAATCCCAAACTTGGCCGCTTATGAGCAATAGACCCTGCACCAATGACTCATCCTCCAAGCCTCGGTTTCCTCATCTGTAAAATGAGAACTTCCACAGGAGTTGTAAAGATGAAATGGGGCATGCTGGGGGCATCCACAGAGCAAGTGCTGCATAGACCATTAGCCACAACAGCATCTATTTTCCCCGTTCATAAGTTGAATAGAAGCTGTGGATGAACATCCCTATCAAGTGATGTACTGGGAGGTCACTTCTTCCTTTTAAGAAACATCCACCCAGTTTCCCAGGGATCCAAGTTGGCACTGGGCATTATTTTTGAAAAAACAAGATGTTCCAAGCACACTGGCAAGTTTCACATTTATCCCTGCCAGGTAGGATGAAAAAATTTAGTGTGGTTTTCTAGTGTTCCAATAACAACTCTGCAGCAGAGGGTGGGGTATGAACTCTAGGTGGAGAGGGACCCTGCTCATGGGAGATGAGGAGTGTGTCGTTGTCCTCAAGGCCAGCACCCACCTGACACATTTCATCCGGGAATCTCACCCACCTTTGGACCACAGACACAGACCCAGGGAAGGTGAGGAGGATTAGGTTGCTTTGGGAGTTCTTCATGTCGTATTCATTAGCAGCACACTTTAATTATAAATAGGTCATTTGTTAGAAGTTGGCGAAGAGTTGGACAACTGAAAATGACTCCTAGTGCTGCTTGATTGTCAGTAAATATTTGTTGAGACCAGACTCTAGCTAGCTTTTTCCTTTTTTCTTCTTTCTGGGTTTAAAGAAAAGAAGGGCATGCTTTGACCCTCAAGGAATTTTTCCTTGAGTTCGATGAGGTCATTCACAACCCTAAAGTACTGGCAGTGATTGTCAATCCATGGAAAACTGGTTGGGGAAGTGGCAGCCTCAGTGGGGAGTTTGGCAGATGGGGAGGGGAGGCAGCAGTGGGAGGGGTCATCCGATGAGCCCCCTGGTGCTGGAGGTTAACCCCCCAGTCCCCTGGCCTGCCCTGAACACCAGCTTGGCACCCGTGTGCCTGGCCAGGCACTCTTAAGATGTGGGGGGAGCACACAAAAGGCGTGCTGATTCCTGAATTTCAGGACTTGGATGCCGAACCAATAGTTCCTATTTTTTCACGCCTTCCCTCAGTCCCTTCTGCCTCTACAGTCTTTGATTTCTTCTGGGCTCCTGACCCTTGGCTTCGGAAACAGCAGTGCTGTGGTTTAGAACCAAGCCTTGCAGAGTTGGAGCCTTGGGCTCAGTCCTGGCTCCATCAGTCACTACCAGCTCTGTGACCTCAGGCAGAGTTGTTAACCCCTCTGAGCTTCAGTTGCCTGCTTTGTGAAATGGGTATATTAGTAGTACTAACGTAAGTGAAATCAAGGAAATCATGCATGGAACATACTTTGACAGAGCCTGGCTCAAAATCGCCATCGGTAGTATCGCTGCTGTTGCAGGGCGCTCAGATGCGTCCAGCTCTTTGGGCCCTGTGAACAGTACCCACCAGGCTCCTCTAACCATGGGATTTCCCAGGGAAGAATAATGGAGTAGGTTGCCATTTCTTTCTCCAGGGGATCTTCCCGACCCAGGGATCAAACCCATGTTTCCTCCATTGCCAGGCTTAGCACTGAGCCACCTGGGAAACCATTTATTACTATTAATGTAGTTGTTATTGTCAGAGGAATTTGCATATCCTGTGAAGCCGGAGTGGGGGTTGCTGGGAAAGCTTTTCAAGTCAAGAGCTGAACTTGAATTTCAGCTCTGCCAATAACGACTGGGTATGACTTGGAGCAAATCACCTCGCTTCTCTGAACACCTGCTTCCTCTTCTGTAAAATGGGGTGATGGGATTGCTGTGTGGAATAGATGAGTGACTATGTGTGCCGGCACCTGTCGGCAGGAGACCCCGGGGGTCTCAGTCCCTCCTCTTCCCCATCTAGGGGTCTCCCCCTAGCTGCGCAGTGCTTCCTTCTCTTTTCTTTTTAAATTTTATTGTTGTCTATTATTTTAATCCTGAGGTATCTTTTTGTTTTTAAATTGAGGTGACGTTGGTTTACAACATTATCTAAGTTTCATGCGTGCAACATTATATTTTGACTTCTGTGTACACTCTTTGACTTCTGCATAGTTGCCAACAAGTTTCATCAATATCCATCACCGTAGAGCTGACCCCCTTTACTCATTTTGCAATCCTCCCACCCTCTTCCTCTCCTTCTCCTCTTGACAAAATCAGAAGAGAATTACATCTGGGTCGGGGTGGAACGACCTACTTCCCTGTTTCTAGAAAATTGCTAGAAGCTCACAAAGAGTGACTGAACTAACTCAGTAGGTCGGTCAGGGCCCTGGCAGCATGTAGTTTACATAGCCGCAATTCTGGGGCCTTTGCTGGACCGGGGCAGCCCCTTGCCACCCTTCTGCACAGACCTGCTTTGTAAATTCTGGAGTGGTCCAGAGCCTGACCCCTAAGTGATGGGGCAGAAGGAGGGAGCACCTTCTGGTGAATGGTCCTTCCCCTCATCTCTGGGGGCGCTTAGGGACTGGGGGGAATCTGTCAGGTTAGACCCTCACCAATCTCCCGGAGGAGCCCTTCCCTCTAGAGCTGGCCAGTGCTGGCAAGCTCATGGGAACTTTGTCCCTTTCTGCCACAGGAGCACTTGACTTCAGGAATAAAGAACATTTTTCTTTTACCACAAAACTGCCCTTGTCTTTCCTGGAAACTTTTACTGGCACCCCTTACCACTGAATCTCCAGTGGCAAAACTAAACAACCAAATCACAGATTTGTATTTACTTCTTTTAAGTCAGCTGCCCTTTTTTATTCATTTGCCCTCATGTGTCTTTGTAATTGAAATGAACCCTGTGTGACTGGGGAACAGGGCTAGGGCTCTGAGGTTTCTGCCTCTTTTGTCAGTGTGATGCAGGCTTTTTCAAATGCACAGTCTTCTGAATTTAATAGACTGTAGATAATGATACAGCTGGTTGCATATTAATTGCTGAGAGTTAGAAATAACACATAATCACTGTGTTTCAAGGTTGCAAGTGTACAGCGGTGGGAGCCAGGGTTTGTTATGAGCCTTTGGAAAAATACATTGTTAGTGGGCATGATTTCATTCCTGTCATTAAAAACGTGTCACAGAAGGAAAACTCTCAAGCAAAGTTCAGTCTTGTGTTCTGCATGTGTGCACCAACACACACACACACACACACACACACACACACATACACACCTCCTAAGGAATAACATTGTGAAGCTATTCATCTGCCCACTTGGGGAGTGTGGGAGCAATGGCGAGGCCGTACAAATCCATTATAGCTTACCTACCTCACAGTTTCCTGGACCTTATTTTCCTATAAACCATTGCTTGGTGGGTGGTAAGATGTCAGCTGAAAGCCAAAGCAGGAAAGTTTTCAATTTTAAGAAAAAAACTATTTTCCCAATTCAGTCACTCCCTGGTGTCAGTGTGGCGTCCACTTTGAAGGATCGGGTTTCAGTGTATCCTGTTCTCAGTGGAGAGCAGGCTGTTCTGTAACACCCAAGTGCAGTGTTCCCCGGTTCCAAGTGGAGGCATGTGCCGCCTAGGATGAGCAGGGACTAAACGGTTTGAAGGAATAATTGTGCTCGGAGGGACAGCAGAGGGTTACCAGGGAGCTCAGTAACTGCATCTTCTGTTTCTCTCTGAAAGTCACACCTCTGTGAGGCTTGCAAACTGCTCCCAATCGCTTCCCATCCAGAACAGAAACTGACCAGGCAGAGAGAGGAGGGGTCCACGTTCTTTTCCTGCAGACCCAGGGCCCTCGGTCGGATGTTCCTTTTAGGTTTCACCTAGCAGCTGAATCTGGGATCCCTCACCCCAACCTCATCTTCAGTCAGATGGCAGACTCGGCTGTCAGCGTTGCTTGCCTGTGACATGTTTGCTCATCTCAGATTCGGCTGGAACACGCTGTGCTTCCTTTGGGACACTGAGATTGCGATCTGTGCATCCTTTTCCATCTCTGTGCTTCTTTTTCCTCTTCTGGGAAGCTAAGATAATGCTGAGATTCAAGGGATGACAGGAGGATGAGAGAGAGAGACAACAGGTCAGTGGATCTGTGCCTGGTGCTTTCTGGAAGCCATAAGAAGCATGTTGTTTTTGGGAGTTCTACCTCACACCTCCGACATGGCCTGAACACCCGGAATTCCTATCATTGCCTCATCCCAGATAGTACTGGGATCAGGCAAGATTGGAAACCAGCTGTTCTAGCCCACAGTTCAGCAGTGTGGGCTGGGGAGGGGTAGGCTGGGCAGAGTTCCTTGTAGACTTCACGACCCACCCTACTTGGATGCCCTTCAGCCCCTCAGGCTCTTATCTTGGGATTCCACGGCTGATGTTTTTTTTCCTACTTGGATGTAGCCTTGGATCTTGCCAAACCACTCCCAGTTTTGCTGTGTCCAGTAAGGGCTGGACTAAGCAGATGATGAAACTGCCGGAGGAAAGGGAAGGCAAGAATGTGGAATCAAAATGTGGTCTCGTAGCAGCCCGAGTCCTCAGAGAGCAGAGCATGTCATTGGTGAGACTGTGGCAGTGAGCTGGAGTGGCAGCTCTGTCCCTGGGCAGGGAAGAGTCCAGTGCTACAGGGAGTGAACGAGAGCACAACCTGTGGGTCGGTAGGAGAGTCCCCCCACTTCACAGGGCATGAGACCTAGCCTGTGGAAGTGACACTGTTGGCCTGAAGTCAGGAGGTATGGAGTTCACAGGGCACTGTCCTCTGGCCAGAAAGGTTGGTTCATATTTTACCCTTGGAACCTTTGCAAAGAATCATTTAGGACGTCAGAGTGATAAGAACTTTGTCACTTGCAGCAGAGGCTTTCTGCTCATTCTTCAAACACGGAGGAAGCCTCAGCCGGTGTCCTTAAAGTGCCCTTGAGGTCTGTACACACCCGTTTCCAAACCCTGAAGCAGAGCTGGCATCCCCGGTGCATTCTTCTCCCCCTACACCTTCAACCCAGCCCAAGGGGAAGCCAGGGAATCCCTTTTACAGAGATAAACAAATACAGAGTTTATATCCCACCCCACGGCTTCCAAGAAGTCAGTAGGAAACAACTGACTTAAACCCCAGAACCACAGAGCCTTCCTCCAGGCCTGTGGCTGTAATTAGGTCACCATGTCACCTCCGGGGGACTTGTTGGCATCTACCAGTAATGTGAGACTCTGACCCCATTTTCCAGACGTGTGGGAACACTTCTTCTGCGGCCTGCTTGGCAAAAAGACATAACTTGACGCCAATCAAGAGAAAACATCTGTGCCTAAGGTTTGCTTCCCCGTAAGGGCCACAGAGGCTCAAGTCTGCAGGCAGCTCTCAGGCTGTTCCAGGTCAGACTCGTGAAGTGCTTCAGCTCTAAACATCTGGCCCTTTCTCCTTGACAGAGTCAGGGCTTTGCTTGATGATCAGAAGGCGTATGTTAAGCCAGGGACCGCAGAGAGAGCTAAATATTTAGCTTCCTCTTTCTCTGAAGGTCTGCAGTGCCATGTCTGGGCATGACCAAAATGAGTTTCAGGCAGTGGGCTGGCGTTTGCTTAAAGAACCTATCGAGGTGAAGGTGTGCATGTCTCCTTCTGCCCAAGGTTAAATAATAGTAACATCCTGTGTAAGAGAACTTGAATGTGGTTTTCTGCTAAACTCCAATCTTCTGGGGCTATTTATTAGATGTGTTTAATCATGGGCCAATTTAACTAGTAGCAGACTAATAAAATAACAAAATTGGGCTTGCTGCCAGGACAAATGTTGACTTACCCTTATAATGTTGACTGAAACGAATAACTTTGAAAGTAATTGAGGAGTGAAACCTTAGCCAAAAATAGGGTGTCTGAAACAGTGGTTCTGTTTTATTTTACTGGCACTGCTAAGAGACTTTGTTCGTAACCTAGGCTGATGCCCGACACAGCTCTTGGAGAGTCCATATTTTACTAAATTATTTTCCAAGATGTTGTTTTGGTTTTCTTTTTCTTTATCCCATAGACTGTCATTTAGAAAAAAAATTAATAGCTCCATTGCAGAGAAGAACAGGCTTCTTTTCCAGTGTGGGGGCAAACATTCAACAGTAATGGGAGGGATACAGATAATAGCTTGCTTGAGGTCTTCTCTCAGAAACGAAGTGGTGTGCCAGGAACATTAACCCTCTCAGAGTCTGCAGTAAAATTAATTGCTCCTGCAGGGTACTCTGGATGAAATCCATCTAACTCGCCGCACACTCTCCTTTCTTTCATTCTGTCATTAAGTTTATACGAACATTCAAGAGTGATAGTGTTTTTGCCAGTGTGTGTTTTGAACTTGAAGGAAGCAGGGGAAGCCTGGAGGAAATGAAGCCAGGATGACCACATAAATTGTCATAAACTGGGACTTCTTTCTCTTCTCATTTTTTTACTTGCGTTTGATGGGAGCTGAGTTTGGGGCTGGAACTGAGCATACTTTCAGAGGCTTATGTCAGCAGTGTCAGAGTTCAATCCAGCATCCCCCTCTCAGGCTTCTGCCTTATGCATGGTTCCCCTAAAAGCAAACCATTTCACAGGCTGACCTTGGCCAGACGCTGTAGGTGCTGACTGGCTCAAGCAGAAGTCAAGGTGTTGACTGACTTGACATACAGGGAATAAGGACCATCTCCCCATCCTCAATGTGTTCAGTTTTACAGCCCTGAGAGTCAATGGTTCAGTTCGTGAGTTTGCCCAGACCACCTTCTGATGTCTCCATCATGTACTTTTTAGCATTTCCATGAGGGAAGACAGGAGAAATGATCAGATCCTAAATGCAGCAACACCCTGTCTACAACTTGGCCGTAAGACTAAGCTAACTGAGAGTGTCCTGTAGATTTCATTTATTCAGGCTTAGTCCTTAGTAACCAAAAAAAAAAAAAAAAAGACCACTTTTTTTTTCTTTTAAAGAAGGAAATTAGAATGTTTTCCTTGTAGCATCTGATGCAGAGAAAGTTGGGCCGTTTCATCAAAAGGGAAATGTAATCTCCATTGGTGCACAGCGTGAGGCAACTAGACTTGCATCTGGACAAGGTAAGTACAAGGGTGTGGCCTCCACCTTTGCAATTAGCCTGGAGGAAGGTGTCAGGAGTTCTTCCTAGAGAGGTTCCCGGTGGTTTGTCAGTGTCCACAAAGCCTGTGGTCCATCTGTTGAAATCACCAATAATCGTCTCTAAGGGAAAATTATAGATCCTTGTCTGAAGACTTTTTACTCACCTTGTGGGTTAGCAACCAATAATTCTGAAATGCATTTGGCCTAATCAATGAAGCCAGGTTTCCGTTGGAATTTGGCCCTCATTATTTGCCTTTTAACTTTTGGTAACAAATGATACCAGGTCAGTTAGCTTCATGCCAGGGAAAAGAAAGCATAATAACAGCAACAAAAATTTTTAATGGAAATTTTGGAGTCAGAAACCATTACTTCATTACTGTCTTTTTCTACTTTGGAAGAAATAAGATGAAGTCCCTTGCAGGCTCCGAAGAAGCTCCCTGTCGCATTCCTACAGCCCCGCCCCTCTCGCTCAGACAGCTCTGGGAAGGCCTCCTCATCCGTGCCTCTGTGCCCCGCACACCCCTGTGGTCCACTGTGCCCTGCCTGCTGGCCTCGTCGCCTGCCCCCTACTTGCCCACTCCCCCAGGGCGAACTCTCTCGGGTGCTCTGCCTGGATCAACCTTCTGGTTTTCCCTGTTCAGCCAGGAGACATCCCCTCAAGGGTGACGTCTGTACACTTGAGTGAAACCACTTTGCATGTGCTGGGTGAACACTCGAAGAACTGAGTTTCAAAGGATGCACATGGTCCCAAAGGATCTCTTCCATTTCTGTGTACAAAGGGAATAGTAGTAACTTTACCATGGAGGAAATTTTCCAGCAAATACCTTCCGCGTGGCTGCTCTAACAGGGTATCACAAGTAGGCAGGCTTAGAACAACGGAGATTTATTTCTTACAGTTCTGCAGACTGAAGTCAAAACTCACAGTGTTGGTAGGGCCATGCTCCCTCTGACTCCTGCAGGGTCATTCTTCCTTGCCTCTTCCTATGCTGATTTGATGACAAAATAAAATGAAAGGGTGGGACGGCCTTGGCAACGGGAGGTGTCATAAGAAGTGAGAACAGAAGAATTTCTTATTTGTGGTGACCTAGAAGTTTTGAAGGGTGAGAATCTTGGGTATTAACTGTAAAACAATGTAAACCACAAGGAAAGCGGTGGTAAAGTCGAGACAACTGTAACGATCGGAACTGATGATCAGTAAGGAGGGGAGCCCTCAGCCTTCTTAGTGGAAGACTGGGCTATTGTATGAAAGAAAAGAGTGGATTCAGGAGGCAGTTGTAGGGAAAGGAAAGCACCTTCACAAATTAAAACCAATACAGTGGAACAGAGGTCTCTTCTGATGGGCAGCCTGATCTTGAATGACCCGTGTTTTCTCTCTATATTTCTAAGACAAATCAGAGTTGGATTCTATCAGATTGTTTTATGTTGTGGAGTTGAGTGATCAGCAGCCAGTTGATGGGTTTCTTTTCTTTTCTTTTTTTCGTTTTAAAATCAATTTGTTTATTTTAATTGGAGGCCAATTACTTTACAGTATCGTGGTGGTTTCTGCCATACATTGACATGAACCAGCCACGGGTGTACATGTGTCCCCCATCCCGAAACCCCTGCCCACCTCCCTCCCCATCCCGACCCTCTGGGCTTTGAGAGCCCTGTTTCATGCAAGTCAATGGGTTTCTTAATGAGAACAAACAGTAGCCCAGTCAGTAATCAAACAGACTTCACGGAATCTTGACAGCCATGTTGGTGCCTCTCCATGGGGTGTCCTACCTTTAGGTTTAAATGTTTCAAGGTATCTCTCTCTGTTCTCAGTTTCCCAGCCTCCTGGATCTGGTTCTATTCTGGCCTATAGCAGCTGAGAGTTGTTTAAATTCGGTAGTGGTTTTTTTTTTTTTTTTTTTCTCATTTTACTAGGTTTCTTCTACTTACGTCCAGTTCTAGATGTCTGCCTCCTCAGTATACTTTCTCACTAGACAGACCCTCACTAACAAGTAAAGTAAAAATCTCCGGCACCTGTCTGCTCCGGGACAGTTTTCCCTAGTACATCTGCAAAACTGTTTTCTGTCCATTGAAGTCAATCTTTGTATTATGGGGCATTTTGGCCAGGCTCCAGAGGCAGGACTGAGCATACTACACCCTTCGCCAATCTAGGATTGGCCCCTAGATTTGCCAGTTGCCACACAAAGAGTCAGACACAACTGAGCAACTGAACTCTAACAAAACCTGGAATCTATGCCATTTCCTACACAGACCCTTTCCCTGGCCCCGTATCGCCTTGAAGCAGATCCCAAGTGTCATAACTTTTTATGTCTCTTATTTCATGGTATTAATGGTCCAGGAAAGTTTGTGTTATGTTCAGGATAATTTGTTTGGAAAGCTAAGAGGATAAAATGTAGTAGGATAGTGTTCACTCACAGAAAAGGTGAGTCAGAGATACCCTCTGCTTCCCAGGAGAGGACCCTGCGTTCCCAGCTGCAAGGAAGGGGTGCAAATTGAGCCTGTGCTGTCTGGCAGAGCCTGAAGACAATCTGAGTGTGCCTGTGAGAGACGCCCTGCTCAGGAGTGTCATCTCTGGGTATGTCTCAGCAGAAGGCTGAGGCTGAAGACCACTGGCCCAGGACATAACCCATATGAGACCAGCAGTGGTACAGGGCAGTGGTCAGCCAGCTCTGGCCCCTGCACCAAATACGGTCCACTTCCAATGGCCCTTAAGCTATTTGTTTCAGTGGCATGACATAGTATTGCCCCCCCCATCTTAAAAAAATCAGTTTTTTTTTTTTTTAAACAGATTTCTAACCCTGATTTTTAACTCAGTAGTACTTGGATGTAGAGCTCAGGATCAAAACATTGTAAATGTTGCCTGGTGTATTAAAGATACTGTTAGAAAACAGTGTTTTGGAAATTAATTTTCTAGAATCTTCTACATACAAATGACTAACAAACACACAAAAAGATGCTCAACATCACTCATTATCAGAGAAATGCAAATCAAAATCACAATGGGTACCATCTCACGCCGGTCAGAATGGCTGCTGTCAAAAAGTCTATAAACAATAAATGCTGGAGAGGGTGTGGAGAAAAAAGGAACCCTCTTACACTGTTGGTAGAAATGCAAACTAGTACAGCCACTATGGAGAAAGTGTAGAGATTCCTTAAAAAACTGGAAATAGAACTGCCATATGACCCAGCAATCCCACTCCTGGGCATACACACCGAGGAAACCAGAATTGAAAGAGACACGTGCACCCCAATGTTCATCGCAGCACTGTCTACAATAGCCAGGACATGGAAGCACCTAGATGTCCATTGGCAGATGAATGGATAAGGAAGTTGTGGTACATATACACAATGGAATATTACTCAGCCATTAAAAAGAATACATTTGAATCAGTTCTAATGAGGTGGATGAAACTGGAGCCTATTATTTAAAGTGGAGTAAGTCAGAAAGAAAAACACCAACACAGTATATTAACACATATATATGGAATTTAGAAAGATGGTAATAATGACCCTTATATATGAAACAGCAAAAGAGACACAGATGTAAAGAACAGTCTGTTGGACTCTGTGGGAGAAGGCGAGGGTGGGATGATTTGAGAGATTAGGATTGAAACATGTATATTATCATATGTGAAATAGAGCGCCAGTCTAGGTTCGATGCATGAGGCAGGGTGCTCAGGGCGGGTGCACTGGCATGACCCTGAGGGATGGGGTGGGGAGGGAAGTTGGGAGGGACGTTCAGATGGGGAACACATGTACACACATGGCTGATTCATGTGAATATATGGCAAAACCACCACAATATTTTAAAGTAATTAGCCTCCAATTAAAATTTTAAAAAATTTCTAAAATCTTCTGTAGTGTCCTCTACTGAGCAAAATACTTGATTGAAAATTGGAGAATCTCCAACAAAACTCATATTCCTTTTTCTAATGAACAGGGGGAAAAAGAGGGGACTTCAGGCCCTCAAGAACGGTTTCTCTATTTTTTAATGGTTGAAAAAGGCAGAAGGATAATACTTTGGGACATGTGAAAATTATATGAAATTTGAATTTTAGTGTCTATAAATGAAAGCTTAATGGAACACAGCCACATTCACTTATTTACATACTGTTTATGGCTGATGGTAGAGATGAATAGTTGTGACAGAGGCTAGACAGCCCTCAAAGTCTGAAACGTTTAGCCATCTGTCCCCTCACTGAAAAACATCACCAAACCCTAAAGTAGGGCATGGGCTCTGTTAGCCTGCCTACATTTAAATCCTAGCCATCTTTTTTTTCAGCTTTCCCTGTCTTTATTTTATTATTATTATTATTATTATTATTATTTTGCTTTCCCTGTCTTTAAAATGATGATCACAATAGTGGCTACCTTGCAGAGATGTTGGGCTTCCCTGATAGGTCAGTTGGTAAAGAATCTGCCTGCAGTGCAGGAGACTCCGGTTCGATTCCTGGGTCAGGAAGATCTCCTGGAGAAGGGATAGGCTACCCTCTCCAGTGTTCTTGGGCTTCCGTTGTGACTCAGCTGGTAAAGAATCTGCCTGCCATACAGGAGACCTGGGTTCAACCCCTGGGCTGGGAAAATCCCCTGGAGAAGGAAAAGGCTGCCCACTCTAGTATTCTGGCCTGGAGAATTCCATGGACAGTCCATGGGGTCTCAAAGAGTCAGACATAACTGAGTGACTTTCACTTTTGCAGAGATGTTAGGGGAAATAAATTACTAATTATCTGTAAAGCATAGAGAAGAGTCCCTGCAATAACTATGCACTCATTATTCTTAGTTAATACTGCTAGAGCTTTTCCATCACTCACAGATCAAAACATCCTGTTTAAAACATGAGGATGATGAACGCCTCCTAGAGGGTTCAGGGTGGGTGACACAAGATGCCTGGGTGTGCAATTCCCAGCACGTCTCCTGTCTCACAGATGGAGCCCCAGAAAGGATTCCTGGTGTTTCCAAACATTTGAAAGACATTTAAAAAATAAAAAATTACTCCATCAACTCATGGGCAGAAGCAGCTGCTAGCACAGTTGCTTCTCACCTCTGCCTAGCTCCCGGCCAGAGGTGGAGCATCCACGGGCAGTGTTGCCCTGCAGAGGAGTGGTCAGTTCCACATTAAAGGCTGCATATCTGGCCCCTTCTGGGCCATGTGTGTGGCTCAGTAAAACCAGAGTGTCAGGGAAGCTTCAGAGGTGATGTGGAAGACCCTTCCACTGTTCTCCAACCCCACTCTGGCCGCAAAAGTGAGGTGTAGGGAGAGTGAGTGGTTTCCTGTATGCTGTGTCTGTTAGAATGGAACCTTTTTTTGGAGGAATAAAAATAGTGCCAAATTATATTGATATGATAGGCATTTTCTTACATTGCATATGTTGTGCTTTGGCTTTTATCTCTTAGAGGGAAAAATGAGGAAAGGACAAAAAACTGTATCCCCTAGGGAAGGATTATTAAAATATATTTAATGAAATCTCACATTAAAAATAAAATTACATGCAGTGCTTTATTCTCTTTTGTTTGTAATTCAAGCACAAGAGACTTTTAAAATTGCTGAATCAATTCCTTTATGAAAAATATGGCCTGTATGTCTTTCTTCATCCTCTCCTTCCCTTCTTCCCACCCTCTTCCGTCTTTTTTCCCCCTTCCTTGTCCTCTAGAAAGATAAAGAGAAAATATTTGATAAAAGTCAGTACTCATTCATGATAAAAATTCACAGCAAACTTAGCATGGAAAGGAACTGCCTTACTTGATAAAGGGTATCTCTTCCATGCGCTTAGCAAGTAGAATACTTAATGATGAAACCTTCATAATAATTACTTAATAATTAGGAATTAGAATGTGGTACCCACTCTCTCAGCTTGTAATCAACAACATACAGATAGTCCTAGCCAGTGCGATAAGATAAGAAAAAAAAAAGGTGTGAGATATGGAAAGCATGCAACAAGTCTGTTATTCAAGAAATACTGCCCACACTGCATTTTTCTTTTTTGCTTACTTTTCTTTTAACCTCTTTAGTGAGATGCCCTCCTGTTCTGTCTTAAAATTGCAGGGTGAGGGTATAGTCTGCCCTTGAAAGTGGGTTTAGCAGTAATCTTGCCCAGCTTCGTTTGGCAGCTGAGTTGTTGGATTAGGGAGCTTCTGCAGGTTGTGTTCTGTCATCTCTCTATAAAGCCTAAAAGCATCCCTGGAATTGTATTTGCTGGTTCTCAGTACAGCTATTTAACTGGAATCTGGAAACATTTTCCCTGAGGGCTCTTTTTAGACAGTGGTAAAAATGTAGCTGGAGACATACTGAGTAAATGGAAAAGAAAAATCAAATTAGGCCAAGAATGTTTTTAATCTCCTATTCTCACTGAAGCCCTCAAGGAGAACACCATAATTCATACTTCACTCTTTTTTTTTTTTTTATTTTTTTTTTTTCATACTTCACTCTTGTGGGTCAGGCATAAAGCCTTCTCCATAGATCTAATAA
Source organism: Muntiacus reevesi (assembly GCF_963930625.1). Classification (NCBI taxonomy): domain Eukaryota; kingdom Metazoa; phylum Chordata; class Mammalia; order Artiodactyla; family Cervidae; genus Muntiacus; species Muntiacus reevesi. Next base: position 102,449,030 of record NC_089252.1, read on the forward strand.
CCTGTAAATGTTCTGGTTTGAAATTGCACCTGCCCACTTTGCGGGATCAAGTACATCGTGCAGCAATGGTTTCTGTTTCGATTTTTCATTACTTGGGAATGTCACATTGCCAGAGAGCAGCCCAGAGTTTACTTCCAAATGGGTGAAGCCTTCGGAAAGGAGTTTTAATTACAATCTCATGTAGCAACACTGGGCACAAGCTGCAGAGGGGCCGACATTTGCACTGTGCATTCCCCTTACAGCAGTGCAGAAAACACACAGCTGACCGGCTCATGTAAAATGGGCAGCAGAGTCAGCGGAGCCTTAGAAAAATGACACAGCAAGTGAAACAAAGCCGAATCTTCCCTCATCCCGCCAAGCACACAAGGCTCCCTGCTCTGTTTTTAAAGCAAGATAACCCAGTTGGCGTTTGTCCTTCAACCTCTCCAATTTGATATGGAACATGTGACCTCGGAGCTTTAGCCATTAATAAATCAGAGACCTGGGAGTCAACAGGCTCTGAGGTACATGGCAGAAGTAAATGAGACCACATCCTGTTCCCCTAGGAAAGCCCTCTTCTTCTCACTTGCTGCAATGCAGTTTGTGCTACCAAAGGTGGTATATCAAAACTCTGGCATTTCCAGCCAAAGCAGGAGCCATTTAGAAAAATTCAGGGGATGCTCAAGAGACTGTGCGTGCATGTGTGTGTGTGTGTGTGTGTGTGTGTGTGTGTGTGTGTCTATTCAGTAAGCCTGCTGGTGGTGCAGCTCTGACGTAAAAAATATTTTAAAAATCCTCCTCTGGTGACAGATACTCAGGAGCCAGGCACTGGACAGGGAGCATCCTTGAAGGGCACCGTCACCTGGGAACAGAGGGGCAATCAGACTTTGTCTTCAGCATTTACGTAATTATAATATGATACCTCTTGTGTTGAGAGATTCATCCTTTGCATTTTGGAACTAAGCCTTCCTGGTGTTCGGAGAGTTGCCTTCTGTCTGTTCAGCTCAGCATGCCAAGAGACTAGAGAAGTCCCCAGCAGCTCGGATGCATTCTCCGTCTTGGAAAAGTATTTGCTTTGAGGAACCATGAAGTCACTCCTGGCTACATCGTGCAATTGTTTTGTGCTTTTTAAACAGCCTTTAAATTTTTTCTGTTTGCCAGAAAGGTTGGGTCTGGTCTGTTTCAGAGGAATCTTCTGTTTTCTAAGGCTGTCAAGGGCATAAAATGACATGAGAGTGTCTCAGCAGAACTCCAGATTCACTCAAGATTTTTCCAAGCACCTACTATGTTCAAAACACCTTGCAGGGATATTCTGGAGAATCTTAACTCTCAAAACTTTGAAGGCAGTGGCTGAAAAAGAAAGATGAACACCTTGAGGCTCCCTCTGGAAATGGTTGAGTTTCACCACAACCACTGGCAGGTGTGGCTTTTTCCATCAAAATTTGGTGTCTTCATGTGCTGTCCAGCATCTCCTGCAGGTCAGATGGAGCTTAGGAAGACAAGGGTAACTGTTCTCTTTGTCAAGTGTTTTGTCTGTCAGCCCTCTCTCATCCACAGCCTCTTGTTTTTATTTATGTAACTGTAATCTGTAGAGTCATTGGTTTAGGTAGGCTCCCCCACCCATCAGTTTGGTTTGGGGTAACTTGCGGATTTGCGCATGTTTTATGTGGTGATAATTTTCATAACTTGTGGCTAGGTATAGTATAAAAACTAGTGCTCATGGTAGGGTTTTCTCTCTGTATATTTTCTTTTTGCTGTCTAGTTGTTATAAGTATTAATATGTGCATTTCAAATATACTGTAGGTACAAAGAGTCTTTCTTAACAGCCTAGTAATAGAATAACTTCTTTAAAATGTTTTTTTTTAATTTGATGTACTAAAAGAAAGAGTCAGTCTCTGTGCTTTAGAAAAGCCATTGCATATTAGAAATTTGGACAGTGGCTTCAGGCAAGGTGGAGAAAAGGTTTTTTAAAAAGATGAAACCAGAAGCATCAAAAGACAACCGCCCGACAAGGTCATTGGATGGGAAATTGGAGGCAGCTTTTGTCTGCAGGAGGGGTTGGAGAGAGTGACTCTCCTAAGTGGGAGCCTCTGATTTAAAAGCCGGCAGACACTGTTGGGATGAAGGAATTTGTCTATTTGCTGTCTGCTCAGACACTGCCTCTGTTGACTGCATTCCCCCCTCACCCCACCCCGACTATTTACCCTTCCCTGGCTCACCAGACACCTTCACACAGCAGGAATGAGATGGGTACCATTTCCATTCTACAGAGTGGTATGCAGCCGGCAGCTCATGGAGTGAGACATGACTGTGTGGTGGAGTTACATTCTCTTTGGAATTGACCTTGACAGTTTCCTTTTTTTTTTTTTTAACCCTAGGAGCCTAGTAATAAACGAGTCAAACCTCTTTCCAGAGTCACATCCCTTGCCAACCTCATCCCACCTGTGAAGGCCACGCCGTTAAAGCGCTTCAGCCAAACCCTGCAGGTAAGGACACGGTGGGCTCATGTTTGCAAAAAAAACCCTGTTGTGTGGGAAGAGACACCTCTGTCCAACCAGAACCTCCCCTGGTTTCAGTCTGACCTAAATCAATGCTTATTATTTGAGTAGAAGAGAGCAAGTGATCAGACTGAAAGAGAAAGAGATGTTTTAAAGTTGGTGTCAGACAGAGTCTTCCAAGGTGTAACTGGAGGCATCATCTCTGTTGGGTCTTTGCTCACAGTTCTGTTTCAGAGAACCCATCCAGATGTACTTTCATAGGTATCCATTTGGTCCTAAAATATCTATGGGCCTCCCAAGGAGACCAGCACCTGACCTCAGATGGAAGGTAAGAGAGCCTAGTGGCTTCGACGAGTGGCTTAGAGCCTAGCAGCATATGAGGAGAAACTCAGTCCACCCGCTCATTTCTTATGGCCCTGGAGCTGAGAATGATTTCTGCTTTTTAAATTGGCTGCGGAAAAACAATCCAAAGAGGAATATTTCATAACCCATGAAGATGATTGGAAATTGCAGTGTCTGTAGCTGAAGTTGTGCGGGCACACAGGCGTGCCTAAATGTCAACGTGTTGTCGGTAGCTGCCATGACCCTACAAAGGCAGAGTCAAGTAGTTGTGACCCCAACCATATTGCCCACAACACCAAAAATATTTACTATTGGACCCGTTAGAGAAAATGTTTGTTGCTCCCTGACTGAGGAAAAGGGCCTGGGAGTAGAAGTATCTCACTTCTGGCCTTGACTCTGTCCCTCAAAGAGTTTATCCCCTTGAGCGGGTAACGCCACACCTCTCTAGGTCTTGCATTATTCCATGTGGATACACTGGGGATGGTGCTGCCAGCTCCTCTAGAGAATCACTGTAAAGACTTAAGAGGTAGTACATTTAGAGGACCTAGCATGGTTGCTTGGCCCTTGGTTCGTAATCACTGACTTCCTAACCAGCTGAGGTGTAAATATTAGCTACTGTAAAAATTCTTTGGTTAACAGGTAGTTGTAGTTCTTGTTCATAAACTCCTGATAAAGTTTATCTTTTAAAGTGAAAATTGAGCTTTTTTTGTTTTTTTCCCTTTCTCCAAAGGCCTTGGGCACCCAGTATGATAAAAATCCTTTTCATATCATGAAAAGGCTCACCTTCTTCAGCTGAGTAGACTTGAGTCCTTCAGTTCCTTATGTGTCCTGAATACTTTTGCTTAGCGATATTTTTTATTTTCACTTTCTGAGTCATTAAGGAAGTTGTGGGCCAGCACCCAAGGCATGTCCCAAGCTATGAACACCAACGATTTGAGAGCTGTTTGAAGTCTCCCTCACCGCTCCTGTCCTTGGTGCCACACCAAGCAGCCGAAACTCTTCCCTCCTCTTTCCTGTCCACCTTCAGTGCTCGTCGCCTGCCCTGCGCATTCCTCTCTTAGCTCTGCTAATATTTCTCCTGAATGAATACCTCATCTCATTAGCTATAGGCTTGGCTCTGTGCTGGAACCTCTGGGCTCCTGGCTATCCCCTGATCCCCTTTGTGGGAGAACAGAGGAGGGAAAAAAAATAAATAAGGTCATCCTGGGGAGCCAGATGAAGGGCTTTGAAGCTCATGAAGAAAAATGTGTTTACCTTCTCTCCCTGGCGACCAGTCTCTCAGCCCTCTGGCCAAGTTCATCACAGGCTTCCCCTGGAAGATTCATCACCGCCCTAGCCCCGCACATCTGGCCTTTCACTGAGTTCTGCTTTTCAAAAATTCTTCAGCCTGTCGATTGCCATTTCACCCTTTCCTTTCCATCTCAGTGGTGGTGGCTCGAGGTCACCGGAGTTACTTCCTCCCTTGATTACAGTCTCCGTGTTGCTCACCATCTCTTCCCCTTGTCTCTCCAAGGACAGTCCACCCTGTGCCCCAGGAAGGGCCTTGCTCACTCCACAAGTGTTTAGGCGGGCTCTACCCCAACCTTCATGCCACTTACATCCTTGATAGGGCTGCCTTCTGGTCATCCGGCCCTCGGTTGTGTTTTGTTTGGCTGCATGTTGTTTTGAGCTCACATTTAGAAATCAAAAGAGTCCTCGTAACTGTCTGAACTTCTGGCTTCTTTTGAGGAATTGGAACGCCTAGCAGTGCTGGGCCTGTGTTCTCACATGGGACTTATGAGCCGTACCTGAGTAGCCAGTCAGCATTCACCTACTGATGTCCCCACTTCTCCCAGCTATGCTCCCAACACCTGGCCTCTTCCTTCAGCGTCATCAGCTTGCCTGGCCTGCAGGCTCCACATTCGTGCTCACGGTTCCCGGGAGAGCGCTCCCTATGCCTCCTCACCGCAGCCCAGCCACAACCCAAAGTGCATCTTCCATTGTCATTCCTTCAAAATCTTTCCTTTGGCTCCCCAGGAAACCTTTCATTTTTTTTTCTTATTTCTACCCTACACAGATCCCACACAGGGAACACTGCAGGAAATATTTAATCACTTTGCAAATTTGCCCTGACCTAGAGCACTGGGGCAAAGAGAAGTCGAGCCATGTCTGAAATCCAACAGACTGAGGCCAGACTTGAGGGGCTGGATCTGACATGTGGATATTGGTTTCTAAAACCTCAAAGATTTTTTTTGGCAAAATAATTTTTAACTTGTTTAAAATACCAGGATAAAGAGCTAATCCCAGGTTCTGTTTATTGGGCAGAAACAACCAGACAGAAACAGAATAATGATTCATAATGGTTATGTCCACAAACACAGAGAGAACTTGGACAGTGTCTTTATGTTGTGAGTGTGTCTTTGGTGGGGGTCAATAAATGGAAATACGCCCCTGAGGTTGTATGCAGAGTTAGACAGCCTCCTTTGCAGGATGGTCTGCAAAGCTTGGAGTATGCCCTCTTGCCCCCACCTATCTCCCTGTAAGTCACCTTGGCACATGCAGTGCAAATTCTGCAGAATTACTTTCAGTCCTAGCATCCCAATAATTGCCTCCTGGCTTTATTGCTTCCTTCCCCAGCTAGAGCGGGATAGATGTTGATGTAGCCTGAGGAGCAGGGAGGATGGGGGAGGGGGCCCTAAAGGGAGTACTCATTGTGCCAACTTCACAACCTTCCTCATTCTGCCTCTGGTGGTCCTGATGCCCCTTCTAAAATGGGAGAGACAGAAAAAGAAGCCACAGGGCAGCTCCAAACCTCTCAGCAGTCATTCATTCCTTACCCATATGTGTGTGTTCTTTTCTCTAACTTCCTGAAACAGCACAGTGCTGGAATGGAGCAGCTTGCTTCTCTGTGGCAGTATCCTTGCCCCTGGCTCCTGGCCTTTAGAGATACTCATTCGGCCTCTCAGGGTACATTCCTTTTATCGTAGGAGAAGAGATGACTTAGGCCCAGACTCAATGCTTTAATCAATAGTAGAACACTTAGACCCTGATGCTGGGAAAGATTGAAGGCAGAAGGAGAAGAGGGCAGCAGAGGATGAGGTGGTTGGATGGCATCACCGACTCAACGGACATGAGTTTGAACAAACTCCGGGAGATGGTGATAGACAGGGAAGCCTGGCGTGCTGCAGTCGGTGGGGTCGAGAAGAGGCAGACACGACTGAGTGACTGCACAGGAACAGAACACTGAGCAGGCCTCTCTCTGGCTTCCCAGGAGGGCGTCAGGAGAGCTCGGGGCTGGCAGCTTCTTCCAAAAAGGTTAAGGGCCGTGTCGCAAACCTAAGTGGTCCTTGGAGCCACAGTTCAGGAAGACACTGCAGGACTTGTTCTCTGTGGCCTCCTCCCTACCCCCACCCCGTGCCCCTGTGGACCCGGGTCTTGGGCCCCAGCACAAAGGCGGCATTTGTGGAGGTCGGAGAGGGAGCGCCGACTGCATGGCGCTGCATCCGCTTCTGCCCGGGGAGGTTAGCGCTGCTGGTCGACTGGAGCCCAGACATCCGGATCCCTATGTGCCTGTAAATGCCCTCCCTGGACTGCCCCGCTCTGGAGGGGGCGTGTGTGCCCTCACTCCTCGTGTGCAGTGAGGAAGGCGGGAGGCGAGCTGCCTTGGAGGCGAGCTGCCTTGGCGGGTCAGTCGCTCGCCGAGGCCGCCTCCCCGTCACAGCTGCGTGGCTGGTGGACTCGTCTGGGCCGAGTCCCGGGCGTGCAATGGATGCTGTGTTCCCCTACACAGCAACTGAGCCCTCTGTTTCCTTTGAACTGTGTTTCTTTTCCCTTGTAAAAGTGGGTGTTCATTATGGAAAAATACAGGAAAGAGGAAAGAGAAAGATTCCACTCCCAAACAACCCCTGTTAATATTTTATAATTTCCTTTCAGTGTTATTCTAGGTCTATGAAGCTTAAACACTCTGAGCCTAATTTGGGGTTACTCACAGTCTGCCAGCCTTATCTTTGTGTTATCTGTTTACCTTTGGATTTATACTTCCCCCTTGCCACCCCCAGGGTCTGTGGATGACCAGTTTCTCTTGCATCTCTATTGATCTTTGCTTCACATATTTCCAAGCTGCACAGTTAGGTGTATAAAGGTTCCTCTTCATCTCCTGAAGGTTTTGTACCTTTTACTAAAGTTAAATATTTCTATTTACTTCTTTTAATGCTTTTTGTATTGGATTTTCTTTTGTTTTGTCTTTTCGTGCATTTTACCTGCTGTTTCTTGTTCATCTCTTCTCTTCCCCCTCCCTTTGTCACTTAGCTAGATGAAAGTTCTATTACGGCTTAAGGGAAATGTTATATCACAGTTAGAAAATATGATCTTAATTGACTATATATTACTTCAACATGATGTGATTTATTTTATATAACCAGTCTTCTATTAATGGATATTTATGCTGTAAATATTTTATATCAATAAGTACTTATGTTGAATTTTTTAATGACATTTCTCCTATTTTTTAAAGTGCCTTCTATTTTGCTTTTTTTTTTTTTCTGATTATATAACATCATAGTCAGAAAAGGGAATAAAAGTTCTTGTAGTCCCATCTTCCCATCACCAAAAAACTTATTAATATTTTGGTATATACTCGGGCAGTCTTTTCTTTTACTATTAATATATACTTGCATTTGTACTTTTTAAAAACAAAATGATAATCCTACTATTTTTAACTTGCTTTTGTCTTAACCGCATAAAGTAACTCATGGTATAAGGACCTTTTTTCTTGTCATTAAACATTTTTCATTATCTCTAGTTTTAAGAGATGATGGGTTCATATAGTGTTTTATCAAAAGGATGTGTGTTTATTCAATCACCCTTCTATCGCTGAACATTTCAGTAATTTGCATTTTTCTGCCATTATAGAAAATCACAAATCTGAGTCATCTGATATCACTGTTAAACCTCTGTTTTTTTTTTTTTATATAGGAGTGTAGTTGATTTACATTTCTGTGTCAGTTTCAGGTGTACGACAGCGTGATTCAGTCAGACATGTACATATATCCATTCTTTTTCAGATTCTTTTCCCATGTAGGTTATTATAGAATGTTGAGTAGAATCTCCTGTGCTATATAGTAGATCCTTGCTGATTATTTTATATGTAGTCATGTGTGTATGTTAATCCCTAACTCCTAATTTATCCCTGTCCCCTACCCCCACATTTCCCCTTTGTAACCATAAGTTTGTTTTTGAATTCTATAAATCTGTTTCTGTTTTGTAAATAAGCTCATTTGTATCATTTTTTTTAAGATTCCACATATAAGTGATATCATATATTTGTCTTTCTCACTCTGACTTAAATCCATCCATGGTGTTGCAGATGGCATTATTTTATTCTTTTTATGGCTGAGTAATATTTCATTGTATAAATGTACCACATCTTCTGTATTCATTCCTTTGTTGATGGACATTTAGGTTGCTTCCATGTTTTGGCTATTGTAAATAGTGCTGCAATGAACATTGGGGTGAATGAATCTTTTCGAATTCTGGTTTTCTCTGAGAGTTTGCCCAGGAGTGGGATTGCTAGATCGTACAGTGGTTCTCTTTTTAGTTCCCATTAGTGATATAGATGGGTTCCCTTTTCTCCACACTCTCTCCAGCATTTATTGTTTGTAGACAATTTGATGATGGCCATTCTGACTAGTGAGAGGTAATACCTCGTGATAGTTTTGATTTGTATTTCTCTGATAATTAGTGACATTGAGCATCAAGCCTCTACTTTTGATGTATATCTGTCTTGGCCAGAATTGCTTCTCCATGTTCTCACATACTAATTCTAAACTCATAGTCATATTTCTTTCCCTCTTTGAGCAAGGGTGCAGGGGCTCCTGTTGGGTCTGAAATGGCTCAGAGATGATGAGGGTAAAAGGGAGAAAGGACATATGAGGTTTGAGGAAGAAGTGTGGGAAGAAAAGCAGAAACCAAATTGCCTGTCTGGAAGGAAGAATGTAGCTGAGGACTAACTTGTATTCCATGTTAAAGGGAACCCCTGAGTTTCTGCTGTTCCTGGAATAACAGTTTGACTATCGTAATAGTTGACTATTACAATTTCAAGCTTGTCATTTTACATTTCGTCCTATCTTTCATTAGTTTGGTATTTACAATGAGCCAAGTTCTGTGCAAGGTCCTTTATATTCATAGTCTCATTTTCAACTCTGCAGGGTAGGTTTCATCAGGACTTTATAGGGAAAAAACCTGAATGTGCCCAAGGTCATACAGCCAGTCATGCTAGAGCTGGATTCTGTAGGGTTTGGCAATGTGTCTGCTGTGGTAGGCTTTTATAAAGTCAGTTTGGTCCTAAGAAAGCCTGCAGCTTGCCAGGATCTAAAAGTAATAACCAGATTTTCAGTCTGGAGCATCCTACCTCACTGCTGTTCCTTATGCTTTGTTTGCTTATGTGGTAGCGAGAGTCATCATTCCATTTCAGCCTGTGGAATATTTTACCTTTAGTGTTATTGTGCAGAAGTCATTTCTTTATGGTGCCCAGTGAAGATGGTCAGGCCTCTTGCCCAAGTCTCTGGAAGACTTCCTAATTCCTGGCTGGCACTAAGCAAAGTGTACGATATTTTCTCCACACCTGAAACAAATATTTTCTTCAGCTATCATTCACTTCTACTCAGAATGTCTCCCAACGAAAAAAAGGTTTGTCCTCATACTAGATCTTTCAGGATTGTGAATTGGTCTAATGCCGTTTACAATGCTTTTAATGTGCATTAATCTGAACTGGATACCATACTGTGATTTTGTTGATAGCACCACTTCTGACTCAGTGTTCATGCTCTTGCACATTTGTCTGCTGATTGTGTTTTCCCTTCATCACTATCTCTTTATTATGGAAAATCTGGAAAATAAATGTAGAGAAGTGTGAATATGAAAATAAAAATCCTCCATAGTCAGGGCTTCCCTGGTGGCTCAGTGGTAAAAAAAAAAAAAAAAAAAAATCCGCCTGCCAATGCAGGAGACACAGATTTAATCCCTGATCTGGAAGGAACCCATATGCCTCAAAGCAGCTGAGCCCTAGAGCGCATGGTCCACACAAGAGAAGCCACCATGAGATGCCCTCACACAGCAGCTAGAGAGTACCCCCCCACTTGCCACAACTGGAGAAAAGCCCAAGCAGCAGACCCACCACAGCCAAAAATAAAAACAAATAAATAAAAATCATCCATAGTCCCACCATTCAGGGGTAACCCGTGTTATCATTTTGTATTTTAAATAGGGATCTTTCTTCTCTTCCTTAACTCGACTTGTGAGACTTTCCTATTTTCATTACGCATTTCTAAAAAAGAAAGTTTTTTCCAAGTTTTATTGGCATATAACTTGACATACAGCTGTACTGTGTAAGTTTAAAGTATACAGCATAATTTGATTTGTATGAATTGTGAAATGATTACCACAATGAGTTAACATCCATCATCTCATTAGATACAAAGAAAATAAAACAGTATTCTCTCAGGAAGAATGCTTTACAAATTTGCATGTCATCCTTGTGCGGGCCCTTCTCTGCATGGCTCTGCCCTTGGTAAATGAGCTGCCAAAATGAGCACAGAAGAATGCTTTTAACAACCATGCAATATTCCAGTGTGTGATTACACTGTAATTTATTGAACTAATCCCTATTGTCAGGTATTTTAGGCCCTTTCCACATCTTTTGCTTTTATAGTGTTTTCTCCTCCTAAAAGTTACCTTAGTGGAGGTCCCATGTAGAGGTATTTAGTCCAAGTAGTTTAGGCATGTGTCTGCTGCTTGCTGATAAATGAAGTCATATAAACAAGTATTGATGGCAGCAGAGCAGTCAGCGGTGTAATAACCGTGATAGGTCATACCCTTTCCCTATTGATCACCTACCGGGCACCTGGCCAAACCCCTGATACGCTTTATCTTATCAAATCCTCACTACTACTTTGTGAGGCATTTATTGCTATGTCCCTTCCCTTTTACAGATAATCTGCCTCCAATGCAGGAGATGTGGTTCAATTACTGGGTCAGGAGGATCCCCTGGAGAAGGACATGGCAACCCACCCCAGTATTCTTGCCTAGGAAATCCCATGGACAGAGGGGCCTGGTGGGCTACAGTCCGTGGGATCGCAAAAGAGTCAGACACAACTGAGTGACTAAAACAATTTACAAGTAAAGAAACTGAAATCCAAAGAGATGTCCAGGGGGGAGGGAAAAAAAAAAAAGAGATGTCCAAGGTCCCTCAGCCATTGAAGTGACTTAACGCCAGGTCTGTTTTACTCCATAGCCTGTGTTCTTCACCCATGTTTTGGAGTTTCATAGTTGAAAGGCTAGACTCGGTTCTCTTCCAGCATGTACCTGTTCCAGTCACTTAATCCTCTGGTACTTGGATTTCTTATCTGTTAAAAGGGGGCAAAATATGAGAACCTGTCTAATGCCTCTGTCAGGATTATTATGTGATGTATGTGAAGTCACTCAGTCGTGTCTGACTCTTGCAACCCCATAGACTGTAGCCTACCAGGCTCCTCTGTCCACGGGATTTTCCAGGCAAGAGTACTAGAGTGGGTTGCCATTTCCTCCTCCAGAGGATCTTCCCGACCCAGGGATCGAACCCAGGTTTCCCGCATTGTAAGCGGATGCTTTACCATCTGAGCCACCAGGGAAGTCCTGTCAGGATTAGAATGAGAGGCAAATGTGATAGCGGCTTCATAGCTGATAAATGTTATTTCTCAACCTTGATGCTGGGAGGGATTGGGGGCAGGAGGAGAAGGGGATGACAGAGGATGAGACGGCTAGATGGCATCACCGACTCGATGGGCATGAGTTTGAGTAAACTCCGGGAGTTGGTGCTGGACAGGGAGGCCTGGCGTGCTGCGATTCATGGGGTCGCAAAGAGTCGGACACGACTGAGTGACTGAACTGAACTGATCTCTAATCAAATTTTATAAGAGAGTCTCCTCCAGGACACTGAGAACAATTCCCCATTCCTCACCACTACCACTGTACTTTCTGGTTTAATCCCTTGTAGTAGCAACACAGACACATGTTTTCCTCTTACAGTCCCACCCTAACCTCTAATCCATTTAACAGTAAGCCCTCTGCTACAAAATAGCAGGGTCAGTGTAGAGGATTTCCCTGGCTCCATCTCTTTATTGGAGTGCGTTATCTTTGGCCATAGAGACCTTCTGTTTTGGGAAAAGGACAAGGGAGTGCCCCACTGAACAGGGAGCATTAACAAACCAAATCTGTTCCATCATGCCTAACATGCCGGCTCTACATTTCCTCTGACACGTGTAAAGGCGGCCGCCTTTTCCCCACCTCCAGCATCTTTTCCATATACCCAGCCCAGGCATAAACATGAGCACCCATTTCCTAAATCTGCAGTATCTGCGTCTGCTATGGCCATTGTTATTGTAGCTGCCAGTAGTTATGAGCTTTGGGTTTTTGACTGATTTGCTGGGCCAGTTTCCCTCGTGGAAACTCTTGCTTGCCCTGGAACATTTTTCATTCCAGGCCCAGATTCCCCACAATGAGGGGTATCGCCGTGCATGTTTCTGTTTTGTATCCAGTCCCTCCCAGGGCTGAGTCCCTTACTTTGAAGTGAGCCTCTCCTGGTCACCCTGTATTCCTGGCGTCGAGTGGTTAGAGGTGAGGATCGGATTAAACATCCTGTGCTACCCAGGATAGCCCCTCACGACAAAGGCTGTTCTGGCCCAAGTCAGTGGTGGCAAGATGGGGAGTCTGCCACAGGCCAAGAAGTAGCCTGACCCTCATCTGTTTGGGCACACACATCCCATCATGCTTAAATCTTACCCTCGAGGAAGCAGGGTAGTTTATTGGTTAAAAATTGTAAAGGTATGGGGGGAGCTGGACTTAAGTAGACCAGACATGGGTTGTCATCCTGAGCTCACTGTTGACCTGGTTTAAATTCTGGAGCACCATTCATCAGCTACATGACCTTCAGCAAAGCATCACCGTCTCTGAGCCTCAAGTTCCCTCGTCTACAAATATGGGTAAGAATCCTCACCTTTTGGACAGAGAAGGAGATTAAAGCCCCCCTCACATGCAAACAGTGAGATTCCCTCATTAAGCAAAATTGTTGAGGACCCACCATGTGCCCGTGCAGATGAATCCATCAGTGAATAGAATGGATGGAGATCCTTGGCCTTCAAGGAGCTTACCTTCCACTGGGAGGAAACAGACATATCAGAATCACCCTAGTAAGTGATGCCCAGAGCACATGGTCACACAAGAGCCAGAGCAGGGGGGGTGGGCCGAGGCGGTGCACTGGAAGGCGTGTGGCTGTTCCCCTCTCTCAAGGCAGCCTCCTCTTTGGGTTTTTCCTCCCACCAGCAGTCACCTTGCTCTCCCCTAGCTCCTGTCCTTTCATCTGATTGTGCTGAGCTGTGCTAGTGACTGTGAGGGTGTGGTCAGCCCCACCCGTGAGCATGGCTCGGGGCTGCTTGGCTGTGAGCTGCCTCCAGGGCCAGTCAGCCACTGACCACACACCTGTCTGGCATTCTTCATTTCTTTGGGATTCTTTCTTTCAACATCCTTCTCCCCTTCGAAGTGGAGTTTTAAAAAGACAAAATGTTTGTTTTAGTCCATCCTAATTAAATTGCTGAACAATTGCGCTCATCTCACACACTAGCAAAGTAGCGCTCAAAAATTCTCCAAGCAAGGCTTCAACAATACGTGGACCGAGAACTTCCAGATGTTCAAGCTGGATTTAGAAAGGACAGAGTAACCATAGATCAAATTGGCAACATCTGTTGGATCATCGAAAAAGCAAGAGAGTTCCAGAGAAACATCTACTTCTGCTTTATTGACTATGCCAAAGCCTTTGACTGTGTGGATCACAACAAACTGTGGAAAATTCTTAAAGAGAGGGGAATACCAGACTACCTTACCTGCCTCATGAGAAATCTCTGTGCAGGTCAAGAAGCAACAGTTAGAACTGGACATGGAACCATGGACTAGTTCTAAATTGGGGAAGGAGTACATCAAGACTGTATATTGTCATCCTGTTTGGTTAACTTCTTTGCAGAGTACATCATGTGAAATGCTGGACTGGTTGAAGCACAAGCTGGAATCAAGATTACCAGGAGAAATATCAATAATTTTTTATATATGCAGATGACACCACCCTTATGGCAGAAAATGAGGAACTGAAGAGCCTCTTGATGAAAGTGAAAGATGAGAGTGAAACTGCTGGCTTAAAACTCAACATTAAAAAACAAAGATCTTGGCATCCGGTCCCATCACTTCGTGGCAAATAGATGGGGAAACAATGGAAACAGTGACAGACTTAATTTTGGGGGGCTCCAAAATCACTGCAGATGGTGACAGCAGCCATGAAATTAAAAGACGCTTGCTCCTTGTAAGAAAAGCTATGACCCCACCAGCCCAGGTGGGATGCATGAGTCAAGTGCTCGGGCCTGGTGCTCTGGGAGGACCCTGAGGAGTCGGGTGGAGAGGGAGGTGGGAGGGGGGATCGGGATGGGGTATACGTGTAACTATATGGCTGATTCATGTCAATGTATGACAAAACCCACTGAAATGTTGTGAAGTGATTGGCCTCCAACTAATAAAATAATATTAAAAAAAAAAAGAAAAGCTATGACCAACCTAGACAGCATATTAAAAAGCAGAGACATTACTTTGTCAACAAAGGTCCGTCTAGTAAAGGCTACGATTTTTCCAGTAGTCATGTATAGATGTGAGAGTTGGACCATAAAGAAAGCTGAGCACCGAAGAATTGATGCTTTTGAACTGTGGTGTTAGAGAAGACTCTTGAGAATCCTGTGGACAACAAGGAGATCAAACCAGTCAATTGCAAAGGAAATCAATCCTGAATATTCATTGTAAGGACTGATGCTGAAGCTGAAGCTCCAACACTGTGGCCACCTGATGCAAAGAACTAACTCACTGGAAAAAATCCTGATACTGGGGAAGATTGAAGGCAGGAGGAACAGGGGACAACAAAGGATGAGATGGTTAGATGGCATCACCAACTGGATGGACATGAGTTTGAGCAAGCTCTGGGAGTTGGTGATGGACAGGGAAGCCTGGCATGCTGTAGTCCATGGGGTCGCAAAGAGTCAGACACAACCGAGTGACTGAACTGAATTAAAGGTGTAAATCAGAAGTTTGCTTAATCAAAGAGCCACTCACTCTTTATTCCTAAAACACTTGCTCCAAAGAGAGCAAATGAATGCCCTCTTCTTGAACTCTGAGAAGGCTGGATCCCATCTCACCAAATCCTCCCCACAATGCATGATTTGCCTGTAAACAGCAGGTACATGCATAGTAAGTCACTTCTGTCATGTCCAACTCTGCAACACTATGAATAGTAGCCCAGCAGGCTTCTCTGTCCATGGGAGTCTCCAGGTAGGAATACTGGAGTGGGTTGCCATTTCCTCCTCCAGGGGATCTTCCTGACTCAGCGATCGAACTCAAGTCCCTTATGTCTCCTGCATTGACAGGCAGTTTCTTTACCACTAGCACCACCTGGGATGCCCAAGTAGCAGGTACAACCCCTATAGTGGAAAGAGCTCAGGTTTTGGACTCACACAGATCTAGTTTTGTATCCTGAGCAGATAACTTAGCCTTCCTGAGCCTTGGTTTACTCATAAGTAAAATGGGAATAAACTCCCACCTTGCAGGGTGCTTGTGAGGATCGGAGAGAACTTATGAGAAGTGCTAAGAAGGGGCAGATATTTAACAACCTCTCTGTGATCTGTGGGCTTCCCTGATAGCTCAGTTAGTAAAGAATCCACCTGCAGTGCAGGGTACTCCAGTTCGATTACTGGGTCAGGAAGATCCCCCGGAGAAGGCATAGGCTACCCACTCCAGTATTCTTGGGCTTCCCTTGTGGCTCAGCTGGTAAAGAGTCCACCTACAATGCAGGAGACCTGGATTCAATCCCTGAGTTGGGAAGATCCCCTGGAGAAGGGAAAGTCTACCCACTGCAGTATTCTGGCCTGGAGATTTCCATGGACTGTGTAGTCCATGGGGTCGCAAAGAGGTGGACAAAACTGAGCGACTTTCACTTTTACTTTTCTGTGATCTATGTGGTGAACTTCACCCCTGCCCCTTCCCCTTTAGCCCCCGAGCCTGGCAGCTGGGTTCTAAGGAAACACAAAGCCAGGAATTCTTAGAGATAGGGCTCACCTAGTATAGCTCACCTGTCTGTTTTTTTCCCTTAAACTGCAACGGTAGAAAATCTCCAACTGTGGGAAATTTTTCAATAAAAACATAAAAATATGTTCAATCCTATGTTCAGAACATGAAACTGAAATTAAGATGTATTTTTTCCCCGTCAGATTGATAATATCATGTTGATGAGTGTGTAGGAAAGGAACTATCATATGCCTTTCTGGAGACTATCAAGTTGAACAGACTATCTGAAGGTCAGTTTGGCAGTACACATCAAACGTTAAGAAGTGGATACTTCTCAGACCAAGGAATTCTATTTGAGGAATCTGCCTTACAGAAATACCAGCACAGATACCTAAAGGATGTTCACTGAGTCAAATACTAGCCAGACACTGGAAACGATTTTAATGTCCGTCAGTTGTAGGTTGATTAAATCCATGTGGTTCATCCAGATTATGAGACAGTAACACTGTAGCCATTAAAAAGAATGGGTGACTTAAGAGGTACTGCTGCTAAGTCACTTCAGTCATGTCCAACTCTGTGCAACCCCATCCCTGGGATTCTCCAGGCAAGAGTACTAGCGTGGGGTGCCATTGTCTTCTCCGCTTAAGAGGTACAAACTATGTAAAATAAATAAGCTACAGGGATATATTGTACAGCACAGGGAATATTGCTAATATTTTATTTGAATTACTATGTTGTATACCTGAAACTAATACAATATTGTGAACCAACTGTACCTCAGTCTAAAAAAAAGTTTGGGTGACTTCAGGGTGATGAAAATGTTTTCAAACTAGAGGTGGTGGTTGCATGACACTGTGAATGTACTAAAGTCCACTGACTTGTTCACTGTAAAAGTGGTTAATTTCATATGATGTGCCTTGTCCCTGCATAAATTCTTCTTTTTTTTTTAAGAGTGAGTCTTATAACATGGAGAAACATGCTGTTGAGTGAAAAGAGAAGACGTCGTGTTTTCTGTGAATGTTAGCAAATGCATAGAGAAGGTTCAGAGAGATCTCAAACAAACTTACAGCAGTCACTTCTAGAAAGTGGACTTAGAAAAATGAGGAGATTGGTACTTAGTTTTATATACTTCTACATGAAGATTCAAAGTTAGCATACAAGACTTTCAACCTGGTGGTGGAGAGGGGAAATTTGAAGTTGGTCAGGGACTGAAAACGTAACAAAGAAGGCGGTTGATGCCCTCAAGTGAAAGTGGAAAACGTCTTTCATTTTGAATCTTCCTTTTCGTGTTTTCCTCTCCTTCTGCTCTGCAGTTCCCGCCCCAGCTGGCATCAGAGCCGCAAACTGAGATGAGAGAGTCTCTTGATGACTCACTTTGCTTGTTGTGACCTTCTGTGCCTGTAGCTAATTGATTTTTAGTGCTGGAGGCATCTGCGTGCAGTAGTCTGGTCACTGTTTATTATAAGGGCCTGTTTTCAAGAGATCCCAAGGATTTGCAAGATACTATTAGTGAACTGTATTTGGAGCAAGTGCTTTCTTGGCCAGCCCTGGGCTGGTCCAGTGATTGTGAGCTCATCCATTTGCCCAGAAGCTCACAGACACCTGTGCCAGCCTGCTGAACTGTGGTGCTGTTTGAAGCATCCTGCTTCCAGGAAGTTGTGGTCATACTCTGAAGCCCCTTGGCAGTCTCTTTTTAAATTTTTCATTTACTCATTTTTCTCGATTGATGAAATATTGTAAACTAGGTGAAGAAAAATACCTATAATGTAATCAGACAGAAACAGTAGAATTTTGTGGCGTTCCTTCTTTATCTTCGCTCGTGGGCACTTTATAAAGTGTTCATGTACAGATTTGAATTCTGATTTTATTCTGACTTACAAAGAAGGGATTTTTAGCTGCTAAAACTATCTCAAAAAAAAAAAAAAAAAAACCACAGAACTATCTCAGAATTGTCTTATTGGCTAGATAACATTCTATCAAGCAGATGTGCGTGTGTGTGTGCAGGCCCTTTGTGACCCCAAGGACTGTAGCCTGCCAGGCTTTTCTGTCCGTGGGGATTCTCCAGGCAAGAATTCTGGAGTGGGTTGCCAGGCCCTCCTCCAGAGGATCTTCCCAACCCAGGGATCATACCCAAGTCATCTCCTGTGTCTCCTGCATTGACAGGCGGTTTCTCTACCATAGTGCCACCTGAGAAGCAGATGAATTCTAATATACTCAACAATGTTATGGATAGTTCTTTTAAAATATACTTTATTAAATTTTATTGTTGAATCTCAAAATATTTGAAAGCTACCTTAGAAGGTCTCAGTGATGATGACTCATATTTCACATGCAAAATAAGTTCCTACCCTCAGAAGTTTCTAGTTCAGAGCAGATGACCGTAAGTATCATGAAGTGTGAGCATCACTGTATCAGAGATATGTGCAAGTGGTTCTGGGAAAGAATGGGAGAAGATTGGTACAGGCTCCCTAGAGGAGGTGTTTGCATTATACCTATCCCAAGGACAGTTAGGAGTTAGCCAGCAAGGCATAGAAAGAAAAGCATTCCAGAAAAAGAAGACTGCTTGAAGGAAGCACAGTGGCAGAGCATGGTAGGTACATTTAGGGCATTTCCGGCAGATAACCGCGTAGAGCTGGAGAATAGGGGGCTCATGGATGAGTGGTAGGAGATGATCCTAGATGTACAGACTGTGGCCAGGCTACAAGAGGACTTCAGTGCCCAACCAAGGAGTTGGAACTTCACGTTCAAGGCCACAGACATGTGGCCACAGCCTTGGCAGGAAACACTTGCTAAATAAGAATGTGGCTTTTGAGCACGGCAACACCTCTTTGCTTCGGCAACATTTCCAATAAGTGTGTTGAAATCTTCTAGGATGAAGGCTGAAGATGATGCACTCAGCTTTCTTCTTGATCATTTGCATTTGTTATGAGAAAGCACTGTGCTAGCATGTCTCAGTCACACGGGAGGACTTTGGATGATTAGACCACCCCAAAGTCTACTAGAACCTCTTTGGAAAATAAGAAAAATAAGGCGAGACTGGTGTCCTTTGCTGCCAAGATGGTAACTGACAGAACCAAAGTTGAGGTGAATGTAAACCTAAGGGGGACTGTTTCAGCCCCTTAGTCTCTGCATGGCTCTTCCTGGCTCAAATCACACTGAGACCAGGGGTTCAGCTGGTGTTGGTGGAGCTTGCCGCTGCCTTCCTCCCCACCTTGAGCTCTCTCCTTTCGTTCTGTGTGTCCCTTTATGCTCTCCTGTAGCATACACAATCTTCTGTGTGACCAGAGTGAGTTGCTGCAAGAAACCGCTGCTTATATTATCTCTTGAACTTACAGTCCTGAAGGAACGATCATCTGTTCTTTCTCCCATGGAGCACACAACAAATTCCAGGGAATTAGGTCCCCTCTTTGAAGCAGGGTGGTGGGGTACTGTTGATTGATCAGGCCTGGGGGAGTCTGCCCAAATGAAGTGAGAGCAGTTACCCAAGGAGAGTGGGCTGTATTCCCAGAAGGAGGAGAGTCGGCTAGAGAGTCTAGCCAGATGTTGGGTTGGTTTGTTTTTTGAAGAACATCCACTTGTGTTAACTTTTGTTCTGGAAAGCGGAGGTGTCCACGGAAGAAAGCAGAGCCCGTCCCTTGACTGAGAGCCGCCTGTGCGCCCGCGTTTGACCTGAAGTGCCCTTAGGCCGTGGTACACAGGGCTAGCCCAGCCTCGCAGAACGGATACACCCAGCACGTCTCTGAGAGCGGCCCCTTGCCCAATTTTCCTCAGCACGTAGGCGAGAGACAATACCCTACTTCCCAAGGCCTTGTGGCATTTTCCTCTCCTTCTTGCAAATGTCTGATTTATGTTCTGTCAGTGGCAGGAAGCCGCTCAAATGATCCACCCAGTCCTGCTGCTGTGCCTGTGACGGTTTGTTTTTCTCTTTGTTCAGCGGTCCATCAGCTTCCGCAGTGAGAGCCGTCCCGACCTCCTGGGCCCCCGACCCTGGTCCAGGAATGCTGCCCCCTCGAGCACAAAGCGGAGAGACAGCAAGCTGTGGAGTGAGACCTTCGACGTGTGCGTCAATCAGATGCTCACGTCCAAGGAAATCAAACGGCAGGAGGTAGGCTGGGGCCCCTGGAGTTGGGCGTGTGTTTGGAGAAAGGTGCACTATGGGTGAGAGCCAGGCCGGCATCTGTGCCACTGTCTCCAAGTGAGTTCTTCATGGCATTGTCAGAAGGAGGACGAATGGGGATGTCAGACCTTGTAAGGAACTGAGAAGCCAGCATCCAGCTGGTTGGGTATGGCCCTGACTTTAAAAAAAAAACTGATTGGGGACTTTCCTGGTTGTCCAGTGGCTAAGACTCGGTGCTCCTAATGCAGGGGGCCCAGGTTCCATCCCTGGTCAGAGAACTAGATCCCACATGCCACAGCTAAAGATCCCACATGCTGCAACTAAGACCTGCAGCAGTCAAATAAATAAATATTAGAAAGGAGAAAAAGAAAGTGATGTGAAAATTTGATTTTACAAAGAAGATGAATCAGGAAGTGTCTGTTCACAGAAATAATCACATTAATTAATTATCACATTAATTATATCACATTAATTATATCTTAATAGCACCTTCTGGAATACTTTAAAATATTCAGTTTATGAAACTTTGATCCAGTTTTATGGGAGACTTTAGTATGGAATGCAGTTAATTTCATTCCCTATAAATTTTCTGCATCTGTAGCTCTAGATGGCTATGATAATATTACTTTATCGGGAACTTGTCATGTGCCAAGCTGTGCTAAACACTTCAAAGGTGTATCATCTAGGGAAATTCTTGGAATATCTTTTCTAATAGAAAACCTGACATTGGCAAAAGGAGTAGTTGAGAACTTTCTAGGTTTTTGACTCAGCAGTTCTTTTCTAGGACGTTATCTGCCAGGCACATTTGTACATAGATGAAGCAAAGTACGTGTAAGGTTATTCATTACAGAAACATTTAAAACAGTGCCAGAAAGAACCCGAACATCTATTATCAAGGCCTGGTTCCATAATGAATGCCCATACCTTCTGTAACTATAGAAACACAGGAAGTGTTGGCTAAGTGGATAAAACAAGACACAAAGTAGGGTGTTATAGTATGGTGCCATTTATGTAGAAGGAAACATGAGTGTGTGTGTATGTGTGTGTATTTGCGTGAACGTTAAAGTCGCTCAGTCATGTCCAACTCTTTGCGACCCCATGGACTATACAGCCCATGGAATTTTCAAGGCCAGAATACTGGAGTGGGTAGCTTTTCCCTTCTCCAGAGGATCTTCCCAACCCAGGGATCAAACCCAGGTCTCCCACATTGCAGGCGGGTTCTTTACCAACTAAGCTATGAGGGAAGCCTTGTATTTGCTTATAGACGCATAAAATATTTCTGAAAAGATGTATAAGGAGCTGGTAACATTGTTGACTCCTGATAGGAGAACTGGGTGGTGGGAAGGAGGCAAGAGGGAAGTGTTCACCATGTGGCCATTCCTATGCTATGAATTGTGAACCATGTCGATGTATTATCTATTTTTAAAAATGAATAGGTAATTTAAAAGTAACATGTACACTAATAATATCATTTTCAGGAATATTAACAGTGGCACAATTTTAACAGTGGTTAACAAGATGATATTGTGGATGATTTCAATTTTTCCTCTTTATATTTTTCTGTGTTTTCCCAAGTGTGAATAGTGTGCATATATAACTTGGACTTTCTGATAGTAGGAAGGAAAGATGGGAGGATTGGTTCTGCAGATGAGGAGATTATTAAGGTACAGGGTCACCCACCTAGAAAGTTGCAGAGGTGGGATTTGAACCCAGGTCTGTCCTACTCCAAAACCCATGGTCTTCATGCTTTCCGCCCACACAGATGCCTGCCCACCGTGTACCCCACTACAGCTTCTGTGGTCCTCGTCTCCTGGGGACCACACTGAGCTATGGTGAAACAGATACAAGGAAATCTGAGGAAGGTCCAGTTTCCTCCTCCAGGGAATCTTCCCAACCCAGGGATCAAACCTGAGTCTCCTGCATTGGCAGGCAGCTTCTATACCACTGAGCCACCGGGGAAGCTCCCAGGGTCCAAATAAAAATAGTTAATTGTACTGTGCCTACCCACGTCCTGGACGTGATAATGCTCTATAGTTATATAAGGTGCCAGCAGTGCAGGAGGCTGAGTCATGGCTCTACAGATCCTCTCTATTATTTTTGTAACTCCTCATGTGAGTCTATAATTATTTCAAAATAAAAAGTTAAACAAAATATAGAGTACCAGGAGGTCATGATGTGGAAACTTTACTGGACCTTGAGATGGGACAGCATGCACTGGCCTCCAGCACAGCGTCCGGCCTCCACCTGTTGCCAGGGGGCCCGTTCATCACCCCACTGTTCACCAGGCCCAGGGATGCAGGTGTTCTCCACGCCTGCTGCCTTCTTCCCTCTAATTCAAAACACATGCCGTAGTCCCTGAACCATCCCCACAAACATGCAGTCCTTTAATAACATAATGTTTGCCAACAGTTCAGATTCTTAGGTGAAAGTAAAAGACTGTTCTGTGCATCATAGCTCTTAGATTAAGATGGCTTAATAGAGCCAAATTAGAGATTGTTCATTTACACACATTTTCACACAGCCAACTCCTGTGATTTTATTTATTGTACAGTGTGAAGGTGAGAAGTAATTTAGAATGAATTAACTTTACCAGACATTTAGAGTGATAAAATACTGGATTCTTCCTACAATGCATCCTTAATACAAGTGGCTGATAGGAATAAAGCTCTCTGTTGAGATTCACCTTCTGTTGAATAGAAGGAAGACAAATTGTGATGGCACGGTTAATAATAATTCTGTATCCGTCACTGAGAACAGACCCTGTATCATTTATTATGATTGCCATTCACAGCCAAGACACAGACTCACAGTCATGGCTCAAATTCTAATTATTTCACCTAAAATAACTCTGTCTTGTTCAGCTGCATCAAAATTCTGTAAGTGAAAGATGACTTGTTGGATTGGAAGCATAAATGGAAACTCTTTTTCCCACAAACAGATAAGCACACTACACAGAAGTTTTGCATAATTGTTTCTTTGTAGGTTTTAGTCACTAGATACAGTTGCTTTGGGTTAATTTAATGTTTTAAGAATCCTGTAAAAATCCTGAAGAAATAAGCAGATTTGGGGCTTTGAGCACTGGCACCAGCATCATTTGAATTTGGTATCATAAATGAAAGTTCAGTAAACGTGTGTTATCTTTCCTTGCAGGCAATCTTTGAGCTTTCTCAAGGAGAAGAAGATTTAATAGAGGACTTGAAATTGGCAAAAAAGGTACATTCAAATCCAGTGGTCCTTTGAGTCACCTCCTGGTTATTTTCCTCTGAGTAATTTCACAGTTCTAAGACTGTACTTTATGATCACTCTTTTTATGACTAAGACAGGTCATAAAAAATTTGAGAAGAAACTACAAACCAAGTAGTAGGGAAAATGGCTCAAAGCAAGAAGGCTCTAGACCTGACATCTTTAGGGCTGGCACCTGTGCATGTCTCTAACGCACGTCAAAGAATACCTCAGTTTAATCAGAAAGTGTTCATGAGGCCTGGCTGCACATGTATTTCATTGTCCTAGAAGTCTCACAGGCAGGACTCCCTCAGCCCTGGGAGGGAATGTGCAGACATCTGAAATTGGAATGGTGTCTTAGAAAGAAAGTCATTTGAATCCCATAAGTGGGTAAAGTCATTCATGA
This sequence comes from Muntiacus reevesi, assembly GCF_963930625.1. Classification (NCBI taxonomy): domain Eukaryota; kingdom Metazoa; phylum Chordata; class Mammalia; order Artiodactyla; family Cervidae; genus Muntiacus; species Muntiacus reevesi. The sequence goes on from NC_089252.1 coordinate 102,472,698, forward strand.
AGGCAGTTGAATACTGGCTTGTAAGTTAGGGTCTTTCATATGGAAACTTGTCTGTAATCACTTTGTGTGTAGGAAGGGAGAGGAAATTCATGCCTTGTAGTCTATATAATCTTGACAGCCATCCTGCCTCAAAAACCTTTCCATTCCATTGTCCCCCGTGAAGGCTAAAATCCAGACTTCCTCCTGTGACAGTCACAGCTTTCTCAAAAATTGCAGAGTGGGAAAGATGCTTCCCTTCTTTTAAGTGTCCTGTGTGTGTGGATGTGCTCAGTCGCTCAGTTATGTCCCACTCTTTGCGACCCCATGGGCTGTAGCCCACCAGGCTCCTGCGTCCATGGAATTTTCCAGGCAGGAATACTCATGTGGGTGCCATTTGCTTCTGCAGGGGACCTTCCTGACCCAGGAAACTAACTTTATGCTAATATCAAGTCCCATCTATAGCATTCCTGAGAGATGGCCATCTGAGCCTTCGTTGGATACAGCCAACAAAATTGAGTTTTGGGCAGGGTTGAAGATGAAGAAGATGGGGAGGACAGAGAAGGCATTTAACTCTAGCAGACCTCTTGTTGGTTATAAGTCCAGCTCCTCCTTTCTCCTCCAAGATCAACCTCCTTACCTTTTTCACTTCTATCCTTTGCTTTTCTGGTACTGTCTTCCTGTAAACCCCTCCCTTTCATTTCAACTATCCATGTCCACCTGTCCTCCAGAAGCAAACTCAAATCCCAGTTCATTCAACAGTATTTACTACCTTCTCCTCTGTGCCAAGCACCTCATCTTTAAAATATCCTGTAGCCAACCCACCTCTAATTCCCTGATCTGCTAGAGCAGTTATCATCTGGTGAATTTTTGCTGCCGTGTGATGTCTCTCCTATTTTTAATCTTAAACTTTTTTTTTTAACATTAATTTTTCCACACCTTTTTTTTTTTAATCTTCCCAGCGAGCTTTATAAAACTCCTTGAAGGCAGGGACTCTGCAGTCGCAGTCTCTTGGGTAGAATCATGTATGCATGTATTCATGATCAATCCAGTCCATCCCAAAGGAAATCAGTCCTGAATAGTCATTGAAAGGACTGATGCTGAACCTGAAACTCCAAAACTTTGGCCACCTGATGTGAGGAACTCATTGGAAAAGACCCTGATGATGGGAAAGATTGAAGGCAGGAGAAGAAGGGGACGACAGAGGACAAGATGGTCGGATGGCATCACCGACTCGATGGACATGAGTTTGAGCAAGCTCTGGGAGTTGGTGATGGACAGGGAAGCCTGGCATGCTGCAGTCCATGGGGTTGCAAGAAGTCGGACACAACTGAACAACTGAACTGAACTGTGGTTTACTTACCATTAATAAGAGGTGATAAGATTGGCAGAGATTTTTGCCCTCTTTGCTTCGATTTCATAGTAAAGGATGCCAAGCACCTTTTTCCCCCTTCACAGTTTAAATACGGACTGATTGAAAAATAACCTAGTGGTAACTAATTTTGTACACAGTGGGAATTTTTCAAGCTGTTGGACCTTCAATAAAGTTAATTTTTAAAACATCATACAAATCAAATCTGCTCTATAGTTAGAAGTCTTACCCTTTCTGAGATGTAAGATATACTAGGGGGAAAAAAATTTGAAAAAATCAGCTTTGGTTTATCAACAACTGCAAAGGCTGAAGGCAATACCGGATTCTCATCTGCTCCAACCACACCCATCTGCTATTTGTGCAGCATTATGGGAGAAGTCACTGGGGAAAGCCAAATACTCTGTTACTGTGTAGGGCCTCTCAGAAGCCATTTACATTAACAGCTTGCTTCCTCTGATTGTAAATGCGTGCTTCCATCTCTTGCCCTTCTTGTGCAGGCCTATCACGACCCCATGCTGAAACTCTCCATAATGACAGAACAGGAGTTGAATCAAATTTTTGGAACACTGGACTCCTTGATTCCTCTCCATGAAGGTATAATTTTGTTCCCAGGATGAGTCGTGACTTGTAGCATTAACTGAGTTGTCTTATAACAAGTCACCGTTATGTAATAACGTGAGTAACCCAGACTTTCCCAGCCCTGTTCGTATTTTGAGTGCCTAACAAAATAAGGACTCTCTTTGTTTTCTCACCAGACCTCCTTAGTCAGCTTCGAGATGTCCGCAAGCCCGATGGCTCGACTGAGCACGTTGGTCCCATCCTCGTGGGCTGGGTAAGAAAAGTTCTCTGGCTTGGACTGAAGATGATTTTCAGTAATGTCAATGGAGTTTCATTTTAGCTGAGCTTTTTTTATAGGCAAACTTTTGGTTTCACATCAGAAAAAATTAAAATAGCAAGTTTCTGGTATAATTTATCATTATATTTATTAGCCTTTATTGTCTCAGAGCATGGAAACAATTTTTTTCTTATTATAAATGAACTGCATTTAAAGATAACATGGCCTTTGTGCAATAAAAGGAGTAAAGACCCACATGAAATTGTTGCTAGTTTCACATCAAATTAAGTAAAGCTAATTAATATTCACATCAGGCCAATTACAACTATAACTATTAACTCTCTTATTCTAGTGAAAATTTAAGGACAGCTTCCTGTCCATCACTAAGAAAGCTTTATTCATGCTACACACACAAAAACAATTTCTTATGGTCAAATGTCATTTCATAAACAGTAATAACTAAATACTGTTAATGTTTAGCATATATCTGATCCTATGTAACTTCTTACGAGAGCTGGGTATTATTCTGATCTGTATCCCAACATAACCCGTACCCTTTCATAATTGAAGAAATTAGTTGTGACTTTAGATTATGGTGTCGATAGGTTTTTGGTTCTGGGGCTGAGTTGGTGTTTTACCAAGCACACACAGTGATTGTTCAGTTGTAGTTTATTTTAGACAAGGTATGCACTTTCTGTTTTGCCACAGGCCCCACTGCTCCCTATTAGGCATTTCTATTTCCCTCTGTAAGTCCTTGAGTGGTCCACCCCTGCTCCAGGTGTTTTTCATTTGTTTTGAAGCAGATGATGAAAGTAGATTACTTTGAAGACTTCTTCCAGGCAGTATTAGGTCCCTCTGATCCACAGTGTTCCAGAAGAATAGGCAGGAAGTGCCACAGTAGCAGAGCTAGAGTCATTCCACTCTTTGGAGAGTGTGTGAAGATTATAAATCCTGTTACCATGTGAGTTCTGTTTATCCAGGTACACTTTATTTGTATTTTAGCCTTCCTATACCTTCCAGCAAGTAAGCTTTGCTATTGATCTCTCTTCTTACCTTAATGCTTCTCCATTACTGCCTTGATCAAGAAATTTGACGGTTTCATGACTTAGCTTAGTCCAGGAGTGAGTTTTAGCACTGAGGCTGAAATATCCCAAGGGTATCTGAAAGTCAAGTAATGTTCTAAGATGAATAATTTAGAAAATGTGCCTTAATATTTCAAGAGAGATCATTCATCTTATTTTTTTTTTTTTTTACTTTCATTTTATTATGAGCCCTGGTAGATGTCTTAACTTCGTTAGCCCACAAAGAAATTTCTCTAAAGAGAGTCAGCCAGCTGGAGACAGAGGAGATGTAATGAGATGAGAGAGTCTGCCTTACTGTTTCTTAAACTTCTTCAGTCTGTGGACTGCTTTGGTGGGAGAAGGAACAACTTCGGAATGACACGATGACGCCTCTGTTTTTGATGAGATGGCAGTGTAGAACTATAAGGTTTCCTTAGACATCATGTACAAATTGTCTGTTCATGCAAGAAGCAAAAATGAATGCAGTTTGCCTTGTTACTTTTCTTTTTCTGAAATAAATGCACTTTTGTTAGGAAATTGGTTTGATTTGCGGGTAGGTTTTGTAGTCCTTTTCTGTACATACACCAAAGACATCTGACCATGCCACTCCATTGCTGTCTGGACACTTAGACATCAAATGGGAACTTGCAGCTTGAAGAGCAGCCTAAAATTACACAATTGGCCCATTGTTGCCAGATCTCATGGGAAATGGTCCTTATTTATCAGGCCTGATGAGCTGTTAAATGTTTTCCCTCTCTTCACTGCAGATGTGTCCGTGCGAGTGGGAATTGTAAACCAAGGGGTACATCTGTTTGAGTTCTGGTCTTTTTAACAGAACAAAATAAACATCTTAGTAGACTTTGAATGAGAAAAGTCAAAGCCCATCCCACCCATGAAAAATTGATTTATTTCCCCCCAAAGGAAAAAAGTGGGCAAGAAAGCTCTTTTAAACAAGTAAGCCTCCCAAGTGAGATTGCCCTGACCAGTCCTTTTGACCTTGGAATGAATCAATTGCTTTTACTTTGAAGACCTTAAAGAGAGTGGTGGGTTTTTTCAGGGAACCACCTTCATTACTGGAGATCAGTAACCACGGGCTGGTCTGTTCTCATAAGCCTCCCTTTCTCATAAAGAAACAACTTCCCAAATTACATCTTCATGCTAACATTTTTTCAGTAATAAAATAATTTATCAGCGCTACAGAGCAGCAAGTTCTCATGTTAATTTGAGTTCTAATTAAATTTTCATTCCAAAGAGAGAGTCAGGGTACATGGAAGAAAAAAAAAAAAAACCAACTTTGTTCTATCACTTTTCATAATGTTAGGAAGGTAGAAAGAATTTCTTTAAAAAAAAAAAATGCATTTCCCTTATAAATTCTTGATAGTCTAAAAGATTGGGAGTACTTCAGAACTCTTAGAGGTTGTGAGAAGGACAAACACGCTTCAGACTGGTTTTGTCTCCAGCTAAGCAAGTAGTTTTGCTTCTCTAAACCACAATTTCTTCAATAAAAATATTTTTGGAGTAAATAGTAATAGCTGGTAGCTACCAATTTTTAACTGGGAACCAACCTCCTGTTAATGCTTTTTATCTGCTGTATCTCAACATCTCACTAAAAGAGGATATTAGTATATGCATTTTGTAAGTGAAAGGCTTCTGAAGGGTCCCCTGACTAGTAAACTCAATTAGGCTTTCAACGTGATTCTCCCTGTTCTAGAGTTATTGCACTGTATTTGGAAACCAAGATATGTGTATTCTTCATTCCCTATCTGGTTATAGATCACTTGTGGCTTTTTCTAGCCAGTGAGCTGAACCAGATAGTTTTTCAGGTTATGCTCAGGAAATGAGGACCCTGTCAGGTGTGAACACAGGACCAGAGCCAGATTTGGTTTCCATGGCAGCAGGGGCGGCATGATCAGAGAGAGTAATGGCCCATTGGACAGCAAGCGACAGCGTGGTCGGGGTTCTTAGCTAGAGTACATCTGATGGTTACTACTGATTTGTTTCTCCATAATGAAAACATTGGGCATTTCCAAGTCTTTTGAAAAGGCAAGGAAGTGGAAATGAAATTAAGAGGGCCTGAATGTCTAATTAACTCTGAAGATCTGAGTTACAAGCCACAGTGCAACATGTGGGGTGTGTCTGTGTGTGTGTAAGTTCTAATTGTTATTAGTTTCAAACACAACATAGAGAAAAGAATTTCTGTAGCCCTTTTAAATTCAAATAGAGAGGGTTTTTTTGTTTTTGTTTTCATTACATGTAAGGAAGGTACATGTAAATGTTACTGAGAAATGTTAAACTCAACAGTGAACTTTTTAAACATTATGCATCTAGGATGTTTGTGTATGTGTGCATGTGTATAGGCACCAATTGTCATTACTTCCAAATATAACATTGAGAAAGGAATTTCTGTAATTCTTTTTAATACAAATAGAGATTTTTAATAACATGTAAAGAAAGTAGACATTTCCAAGGAATGTTAAACTCAACAGTGAACTTCTTAAACTTGACTTCCATGGTATCTCGTCTGATGTCAATCACTGAGAAAATAATTTCGATAAAAGGTGTAAAAGCAGCAGCAGAACAGTTAAACTTTGACCCATTGTTCAGATGCCGCTGCAACTTATTTTCAAACTGAGTTCACAAACCATCAAATATTATCTAATCCAGTAATCCATTAAACGTTAATTTATTAGTTCATTCAAAATATGAACTTTGTCTGCTGTATACTGGGCCTAGTGCGCAGCACTGAGGATGCAAAAACGAGAGACCCTCTTGCCACCGTCTCACACTGAATCATTCTACAGAACAGGCGTTGTGGTAGATGAGACTTCCTAGTCCAGGGAGGGAAGCAAACACTGCAGGACCATCGGCTGCATTTTATTGCCTCTGATGACCTTCTGGAAGCTGACAGCTTGTACATGAGGGTGCCATCACAGGGAGGAGTGGAAAGGGGAGATGAGCAGCCCTTTCACTGAGTCTTTGACCTTGTGTTTGCACCTTGTGACTAATGGGATATGTCAGGAAAATTAGTATTTAGCTGGAAGGGAGATGGTGGACTCAAAAGTGTTCCAGCATCTTAAAATTTATTCCTCGCAGAGGGCTTCCTTGGTGGCTCAGTGCTAAAGCAACTACCTGCCAATGCAGGTGATGCAGGTTCAATCCCCAGGTGGGAGGAGGGGTAGAGAGCCCTGGAGAAGGAAATGGCAATGTTGGCCCTCCAGTATTCTTGCCTGAAACATCCCATGGACAGAGGAGCCTGGCAGACTACGGGCCACAGGATCACAAAAGAATCAGCCAGGATTTAGTGACTAAACAACAACAACAAAATTCTTTGCATGGAATTGTGATATTAACCATAAGGTATATTCTGGCCTGTCAGAACTAATTTAAAAGACATTTGTAAATGATTTCTGCATCTCATTTTTTACTCATTATACGTTTGTTTTAACTTCTTGGATTTCTTTATAATTGGTCTGCCTTGGAATCAAGAACTTTAAAACCAGTGTAGGTAGAGGTGCTTGTCTGGGCCATGCAAAGGTCTGGGCTGTTGGGTCTGACTCCTTTCCTTTTGTGCCACCAACTCTTCTAGATTAGTTTCTTATTAATAATTTTAAAAGAACCCTCATTAAAATTTTTTTTTTCCTCTCACCAGATACTTTTGAAAGTTTAAGACAATTCTGTATGCATATGCAGTAATCCCCGTTGAGGAAAATTCTGAATTGTGCGCATATACAGTAATTCCAGCTCTTTTGAGTCTAGCTTAGATTGACAGAAATGCAAACAAATTATTGAGGTCTTAATAATCAAGAAAGTAAACATGCCACTAAGAAAATAACTGTGCAAGGGAGCGGGAACCTAAAGAGCTATCTGTCTGTTGCCAGCCATTTTGAAGATTCTGTGTGTGTCTCCTCCAGCCATGCAAACAAAGAGATGTTGGGCAGGCCTGGAGACCAGTTAGGCTTTGTTCAGTCCCAGTGAGTGATGTCAGCGTGTAGCTTCAGAGCATACTTATTCTAATGCTGCACCCCTCTTTTCATGTTCCTTTCTTAGCTACCTTGTCTCAGCTCCTACGACAGCTACTGCAGCAATCAAGTAGCTGCCAAAGCTCTGCTGGACCACAAAAAACAAGATCACCGGGTCCAAGATTTCCTGCAGCGATGTTTAGAATCCCCCTTTAGCCGAAAACTAGATCTCTGGAATTTCCTGGATATTCCAAGAAGCCGTCTGGTGAAATACCCTCTGCTTCTTCGAGAAATCTTGAGGCACACACCAAATGATAATCCAGATCAGCAGCACCTGGAAGAAGCTGTGAGTTTCTTTCTCTCCTTGGTATTTCCCCAGTGGCTGGAAGATTGGGTAAATGTGTGAATGAAGGGTCCCTGGGTACCAGGACACAGGAATCGTGGGTTCAGGGCTTGACTCTAACATCAACCATGTTTTGATTTAGTGAATCAGTGCTATTCCTAATCTGTGAAATCCAGTATTTACATGAAATGCACTCTAAAGTCCCTTTGACTCTAAACTTTCTTGATTCTGAATAGGTGACTTTGTAATCTGTTTGTTGCAATTCCTTATTATTAGGGTAAGATCTCTGTAGAGATTTTAAATTGAATAGCTTTGTTTAGTTAGCAAATGGAAGTTGCCTTTTGCCTTTTTACTGAAGCCCATTTGTGAAGTCAGCACCCACTTGAAACCCAATTGTCCTTGGCCCCAGATTGACGCATGGAGCCTAGTCAAATCTATTCACCAGCGACTGTACTGGGTATGGGGTTGGGTGGTTTGGAAAATATGGATTCTTCCCTAGCAGCAGTGTAAGACCAGGAAAAATTGGATCCATATCATGGGATGTAGTGACCTCTGACATTCTGCCCAGAGAGCTCAGTTCTGGTTGCGGTGCTCTGCAGGACAGGGCAGAGGAGATGACAGGCCAGAGGCGCAAACAGCCAGGGCAGAGGTGTAGAGAAGTGACAGGGTACATCATGCCAGCGAGTGCCGTTCATCAGTTTGCCTGGGGTTTATAATAGTCAGAAAACAGCAAGAGAAGGGACTGAGGGTGGTGGTTCGCATTGGGTATACAGTTGTAAATATCAACTTGAGACCCTTTCCTTTCTTGTGCTTTTGTTTCTTAAGTAGCCTAGATTCAGGTTCAAATTCCAGCACCGTCACTGGCAAGCTGTGAGATCTTGGACGTGTAACGCCGCCTCTGTAGCACAGGGGACAGCGGAGACTAGGGACAGGGAAGCACGTGGGGGGATGTTGCCGTGGTCCAGAGGCATAGCCTCGGAAACCTGCTCAGGGAGTTAGCAGTGAGGATGCAGGCTAAGAGACAGACCGGTTCTAATGGTTCATTCCCTGACTGGATCCGGGACAGTAACAAGCTGATGAACAGAGGTGATTGGAAAATCAATCTGAAGCCTTGAGTCTGTGGAGCAAACTGCCTATCTCTTCCCAGAGAGGGGCTTAATAACATCGGGTTGGCCAAAGAGTTTTCTGTAAGATGGTATGGGAAAAACCTAAATGAACTTTTCGGCCAACTCAATAGTAATTAGTAACAACAACAGTAGTAAATAGTAACAGCAACAACAATAATAACAATAACACCTGCTGACATGTGTTGAATACCTAGTAAATCAGCTTTATGTGATTGTCTGATGGGTTATGTATCTCACTTAACCCTCATACTAACCTGTGAGAAAGCTGTTCATGTTAGGGCCATTCTCCTTTTCCAGATAAGGCGTGGGGGCGTTAAATAATCCGCCCAAGTCTGGGCCAACAAGTAATGGAGTTGATATCCAAACCTCGTGAGTGTAGACTGCCAGTCTTATGACTTCTCCACTTCTTCATGCTCCTCTGCCACAGAGCTGAAAGCCTGGCTAGTCTTTTAAGCCCCTGTTGCCTCTGAAACTACAGAAATCTGTCTGGCCATCAGGCTTTATGGAGGGCCTCACCAATCCAGAGCTGGGCCAGTTGTCCGTGTAGGGACAGAGAAGAACAGGAAAGACTCCTGATTCACAGGGTGTTTGAGGTGTCTGGCAGGCCCAGCATACAGACCAGGCTCCCAGTCCAGCACAGCAGGGAATGCAGGCAACAGAGATGAGGCCCGGCTCACTTCTTCATGTCTGGTTTTATTACTCGGAAGAGCAATACCGTGGCCTCCTCTCCATATTTCATCCCAGCAAGTGTGTGGTCTGTAAGAATGAGAACAACAGGGAACTCGACCTAGTCTAAATAATTACTTTTGTGAAGAACACAAGCCTTCCCTGAGTTTTCCAGTAAAGATTTCTTCTTTTTAAAGCGCAGCATGAAAGAATAATGCTTTGTTTAAAAACAAGAAAAAGAAGAAACCAGGAAGCTAAAGTTCGAACTTAAAAACAGATAAGAATATGACTGTTTGCAATACACCAGTCTCCTTAGTGCATAAAATTCTTCAGGCTAATTTGCCAAGTTCTTCAGGCAAATTTACATCTGAAGCATGGTATACCTGCATTTGAAAATGTCTGCAAAGCAAGTCTTCTGAATGTTCATTTACACTGTATAGGCACAGCAATTTTTTTTTCCTCTTCTCTACAATATCCTTGTGGCATTAGCCTGGATGAACAGAAATGTTTCGCCCTGTACTCGTGAGTGCATCGTGAATGTTTGATAACCGTAAAATCCACACTACCATCATAGCTTGACTAATATGTTCCCTGAATAAATTTTCCTCCTATGAGAAGGAAAAAATCAGGGAACTCTAAATAAATTGCTTCTACACCAAGCATTCAGTCTTATGACTAGATCCAAAGAAAGATCTTGTTTTTTAATGTAGTGTGTAAACTACCACATCTGTATTAGAATTGCTTAATAGTGCTTTGAAAGGTTGATAGAAATTTCCCCCCAAAGAGAACATCTTAAAATAAGACTTTGGATACTTGTATATTCCAGATCTGATTGTTTAATGTTTTGTATTCTAAGGATTGTTTCAGTCAGAAAATTATCCTGCAAACCATCTCTTTCTTCTGCCTGTCACTGCTCCAATTCCCCACCCAACCCCCCCAAAAAAAATCACTGAAATCAATGGAAAGAGCAGTCCTTTTTTTTTTTCTTCTGATGCAACAAGAGCAGGTGAAGCCTGTTCTTCTTGGTCCATGTCAGGAGCCAGCAAGTAGATGATATTACCACACAAGGGGCCAGACAGACAGGGCTTTCAGAGTCTACACTGAGGATGACAGTTCCAGCATGTGGGGGTTTAATCCTTATTCTGTTACGGATATCTTTCATCATGTCACTTTACCAGCCCCTGCCCTTCAGCGTGAACCCAAATGAGAAATGCAACGATAAATTTAGTTTAAATGCACAACTACCATGACTGTTTGTTATTGGTAATATCCTATGTGTAACTTTATTCCTTGCTGCAATTCTGCAAAATAGATTCCTCTCGAGAACTGGTACAGAGAGATTAGACATGGCATGCAGGTATATTAGTTATGTATACAACTGAATATAAATACAAAAGCAGTATTTTCAATAAATGAAAGCAGACCCAGAGTCACTACAATAAATACAGATACAGAATATGGAATAGCACCAAATGTTTCCATGCTTTTGTCTCTTTTTATTTTTTTTCAAACACCAGAGAAAGAAGCAGCATTTGAGAATAGTCATAGCTGCCTAAGGAAGCACTGTGGCTTTTGAGTTTATTAATCTTCATGTGATATGCCAGCTGTTCAGTTCCTGAGTTAAATTAGGAAATGAATGTAGCTTTATGCCTATAGTACATCCTCTTCTGGTTTCCTGAATTCTTGCAGGAAATTCAGAAAATTAACTCAAATACTGATTAATTCCAGCTGCCCAGGTACACCTAGTAATGTCTGATAAGATGAGCCACAGCACTTAATGCTCAGTCTTTAAAAACAAGGGAAAAGTATGAGTTTCAATTCACATTAAAAATGTAATAAAGTAGAAAAATAAGCTAGACATAGAGCAATTATTCAGATACTGTCCACGTATTTTCAGCTTCTTGAGGGTAGGGACCCCATCTTGTTTCCTTGAATGCCACCACCTAGTCAGACACTGAATAGATGCTCAACAAGCATTAATTGAATTAATTTGCAAGATGACTCATAGCTTCAGTGTATTTTGTGAAATTTCTTTTTTGTTTTTGAAAGCAACAAATAATCAGTCATCTTTGAAAACCAAGGAGGGGAGAAACAAGGAGAAAGTTTGGGTACCAAAGTGTACCATTTATTACTTGTTTTGTTTTACTGAAACTCAGATGAATTTCACAGGACTTGTACTTAACCTTAGGTTGACATCAAAGACCAAAAAAAAATTTTTTTTTTAATTCTTTATATGACGTAAAGAACCTGTACTTTTAAAAATAATGTGTTTTGTTTAAAATTATCAAGTAGTACTACACTCATTCAGAAAACAGAGAAAAGAATAAATAAATGATCTTTGAAACTGTTAGTAGCTATAAAGCGTGGAGAGGTTATGCCTCTGTCCTTAGGAGGCCGTCACTAGACATCAGCTCAAAGTTAAAAGATCTTCTGTTGAACTGCATGGAAGTGCCAAAGCTATAATTGGGTAGAAGTTTTTAATCCAGTGTCTTTGGCCTAAGGCACGTGAAAAATAATTACTTAACAATCTTAGAATTCACTGCCACTTAAACAAGGTCTGGTAGCTTTTTGCTGAGTAAAGGCCTCTTTTAAAAGTTTGTTTTTCAAAGACTGGTCTGTTTTCCCATTAAATCAGTGCAACCAAGAAGAGGCCTTACTAACATTTCTCATCTGTTAAGTTGTATTCTGTTAATCCCACCACAAGAAAGATGGGACTGTTGGTCTTTTCACTACTAGGAGACAGAAGTCTCTGCTGAGGAAGTCATTCCTTTGCCTTGGATTGGTGTCTCTGAGTTTTTTTCTCAACTAATTTCTTGCTCCTTTCTAGAATTTTCTAATTTTTAGATGTATCATTCACGTGCTAAAATACCACCACATTGGGATAAATGCCCACTGACCATGTCTCAGTGTTGTTCTCTTGTTTTGTTTTGCTTCCTTTTTTATTTAACCATAATGCATCCACCATTGCTTTGAAATCACTCTACCCCTGTCTTATTTGAGTGTGCTGTAGGAGTGGGCATGAGTGTTTATAGACAAATTGTCTCCATTCTTACTCCTAGTGTCCATTTCTTTCCATTCCTAGCTCTCTGCCCTTCATACATGAGTTATGTTTTGTCACTAAATGGTACCCAAACCATTTATTCACACCCCATTTGGATGTGTTGTTTGTAGGTTAGGTTGAATACATGTAGAGTGACCTTGAAACTGGGTTTCAAATCCATAAGGATCATCCCTTTTCTGGACTGTTACATTCTGCTTTGTTTTCCTCTCCTTGGCTGCATTTTTTGCGTGTATGCCTACATTTTCTACCTTGTTGAGCACATGTTAAGAAATGTGTGTGAATCGAGTGGAGAGGGAGGCGGGAGGGGGGATCGGGATGGGGAGCACATGTAAATCCATGGCTGATTCATGTCAATGTATGACAAAACCCACTACAATATTGTAAAGTAATTAGCCTCCAACTAATAAAAATAAATGGGGGAAAAAAAAGTAAAAAAAAAAAAACAAACAGAAATGTGTGATACAGAGTCTTGTAGCTATAAGTCCTGCACATTGAAAGTAGTGTTTCATATTTCTTTCTCTCAGACAAAATTCTGTATCAACATTCATTTTATATTTAATACAAATATAGATGTGTGTGCATGTGTACAAATGAATATATATGTATGTATTTAACCGACTCGATGGACATGAGTCTGAGTAAACTCCGGGAGTTGGTGATGGACAGGGAGGCCTGGCGTGCTGCGATTCATGGGGTCGCAGAGAGTCGGACACGACTGAGCGACTGAACTGAACTGAACTGATATGTGTACATCTATATAGATGGTATATGGATAGATAGATACAGTATGTTAAAAGCATTTTTCCCCCTTTTCCCAAAGCAGCAGCTTAGATAATGGGATCTCAGAATTAGATCCAAGTGTATCTTAGCGACTTTCTAAGGTTAAGTCCCTGGGCCTTGTTGTGAATGATTTGCTTACTTTCCCCATACTTCCTTTCTGTTTTTACAGATAAACATCATTCAGGGAATTGTGGCCGAAATCAACACCAAGACTGGAGAATCTGAATGCCGCTATTACAAAGAGCGACTTCTTTACTTGGAGGAAGGCCAGAAAGACTCCCTAATCGACAGCTCAAAGGTGCTGTGCTGTCATGGTGAACTGAAGAACAACCGAGGCGTGGTGAGTAGTTACTCTCCTTCAGTGATTTCATCCTGAGCCTCCCTGACTCCTTCATCCATGTGATATTGAGCCTCCTATTACAGTGCCTTCCCTAAGCAGAGTCATGTTCTTTAGACAAAGACTTTCTCTAGGGTCTTTTATATCACAGGATCATGCATTATTAAATTTGTTTTATATATTATATATACATATATTTTAAATTTCATCACCAGTACATATTCAGAAAAATTTTGGAAGCCATCATAGAGTTGCCAGCTTTTTCTGTTGTCTGGTCATGACCCTCAAAAACAAACACAAAACAATTACTATCTCCTCCCACTTTGCTATCAGCCAGTAATAGATGATTTTAACAGGATGTTAAAAGTATATGATCTCAGAAAAATAGATAGTTCTTTAATTGAATTCATTTAGCTTTATGAGAAATTCTTCTTACGAGTTGGTGCCTATCTGCAAACTGACATTTTGAGACCAGTTTTTTATTTTTGTGTTTTGTTTTAAATAACAACCTACCCACCATCAGCTCTGCATCTTTTTTTAGCTCTGACTTGTAAACACTCCATTTCCTTGCTTTTATTCTTCTATAGATATTGAAATTGTTCCTCCTCTCCTATCATAGCAACTTGAACAAATCTCCCCTGGAGGGCTTACTACGGTAGATTGTGATTCTCCATTTATCTGTTAGTATTTGCCTCTTTATCATGCTCTTTTTGGGTGGAGACTGTGCCTTGTCAGTCCCTTTCATGGGGACCTGACATATCCTAAGGCACTGAGTAGTGTTAGGTGAATATGTGAGTGAATGAATGAATGAATACTTACCTAAAGGAAAAATGGATGTGAATTACATGAGAGATCAAAATTGAGTCAACTCACCAGGCTTTTTTTTAATATGTAACAATAGAAAATAATGCTGATATGTAGTATTTCTATGATTTTTATACATTTCTATATAGCATGTTTTATATAATATATCAATTGTACTATATATAACATATGTTCATATTTTAGCATTGAGAAAGCCATTGAGACACTCTCCACTTCTCTTTTGTTTCATCTTTAGCATCTAGCCAACCCTTAGAATGAGAGCCAAAACTTGATGGAAAAGCTCTTAATAAAGCTTTGATGATTCAGAGGCTGCCTTTTTGACCTGGGCTATAAAGTGGCATTTATGAGCAGGCTTGGAAATGGTATTTGAAATCACTGAGGACATGTCATCACATCCATTATCAGTGCTGCTGTAGATCTAACCAGTTGATGTTGCAACAAAGGTTGTGAGACCTGTCACAGGCCACTGCTTGAAGAGATGTTTCTGTTTGACTGGGGGTTACTGATTGCCAGGCAACTGCGTTCTGCTTTTTGCTGATTTTTGGAAAGCACTGGTAGACTTCTAATGGCCAGTACTCCAGCTCCTTGAACACTGCTCCTCAGAAGCCCTGTGACAAGTAGAAAGGAGCATCGCTGTATGGAATGGGGGCCTGTCTTCCTCCTGTCCATCAGTCAAGGGCTGAGACTCTGGTTGGCTGTGCCTAGCTCATTAAAGATGACCCCTACCTAGTTCGTGTTTCAGGCAGATTGATTTTTGAAAACAAAGATTTTAATTGGAGTGGGGCACTCGTTTTTGTTTGTTTGCTTTTTCCTGTAGAGGTGTAAAAGTCATTATGAATAAAGTCATGAGTCAGGAAAAAAATTTCTCAATAGCTTGAGGGCAGGAAGGAGCTGCAACTAAGAAGAGGGACTCTCAGTGAACATTCATAAACAAGGAATATTTTTTTTAAGTTGCCCAGATAATCAATATTCAAACCTCCTACCTTGGCTAGAAGAGTGATTGAAGTAGAAGCAGTGTAAAAAATCTCTGATTATTTTTAGTATATGAAACAGTGACTAACACCTCCCCTCACCAACCCCCATTATCATTCTCTCTACCATTCCCCTCCACCACCAAAGAAAAAAGCCCTTAACTTGGTTATTTTGTGCTTTTCTCTATTTTTCAGTCTTCAGACCTGCCCCTACTCCAAATACACACTAATACAGAACCACCATCCTTTGTTTCCACAAGCCAACATTTGGTTGAGCTTCAGTTTCTGCAGTTTTTGATGTATATGTGTGTGTATCTGTCCATCCATCAGTCTGTGGCAGGGTGGGGGTAGATGGCCCACAAATATCTTTTCTTCCAAATGTAAAATTATCTGATAACACTGAAAGTGCTTCCCTGACCCCAAGTCAAGATTCTAGTTTGAATTTTCAGCCCTATTCTTCTGGTCTCCTCCTTGAAACTCTTGGGCTGATATTCCCAAATATTACCGCTGGAAAACCAGATCCTAGCTGCAGAGTCATGGATCGTCTCACTTCAACTCCTAAGCTTTTCCAAGCTGTGGGAAGAGTCTGGCACTTGGAGTTGAATGGAGCCAATTTACTCCAGCTCCACTCAGGAAAATTGCTTTTGTAATGTGGTTTTGAGACAAGCCTTTATTTTCAAGATTCTTTTTTTGCCCACAACACACACATCAGTCATCAGCCTTTTAAGTACAACCTCTTCGGAGAACTGAGGTTCTTATGAACTTTACCAAGAAGGACAAGTGCTTTGATCATCTTTCTTCGTGGCTACAGCTGCATGCTCTGGTTTCCTGGGGAATGGGCAGTGTTCCGAGCCGGGGTGCCTGGGTGAAGCTGATAATCAGCTCTGTGGTGGAATGAACGAGTGTTTTACAGGTTTGAGAAGCAAAGATTTAGGCTCAGATACACCAGTCTCATCTTTTATGGACTGTTACTCATTTTGATCTCTTAGAATTGTACTGGATATAATAAACCAAAGCCAGAAAAGGACTTTTTTTTCCCCTTCATTACACCCTTTGTTCTACAGGGTTTCTCTCTCTCTTTTCTTTTTTAATGTTCCTGTAATAAAAGTACTAGAGACTACATATGCCTGCATGTGTTGTGAATGAACACCCCTGGAGCTGGCAGACCTGACTGCAGGTGTCTGTAGGCAGAAAGGCCTCTTCACTGGGGCGCTAGGGAGGTGCTCCTACAGGGCAGGCAATGGATGCATCTGGAAACGCCTGCAACCCCCAACTGCTCTCCTCCTGGAGGTAGATTTGAGCCAGAGAAGTTCATAAGTCAGTTTGAAGCTGGTACCCAGGGACCTGTTATCCCCAGAGGTCTACTTATCAACTCCTTAGATGATTGCTTAAGGGAATCCTGTGTGTTCTTTTCTTCCAGAAACTACATGTCTTCCTCTTCCAAGAAGTGCTTGTTATCACCCGCGCCGTTACCCACAATGAGCAGCTCTGTTACCAACTGTACCGGCAGCCTATCCCCATGAAGGACCTGCTGCTGGAAGACCTGCAGGATGGGGAAGTGAGGCTGGGTGGCTCCCTGCGAGGGGCGTTCAGCAACAATGAGAGAAGTACGGGTGGCTGTCCCTCTTGACCTGTGGAGTGTCTTTGGTAGTGGTGGTTTGGAGGGAATGGCCGGCTGGTGAAAGAGACGAGCCGTGGCCTTGGAGGCAAATTGCGTCTCAGTTGTGTTTCATCACTTAGAGCTTGTGTAACCTTACTCAACCTCCAGGGGCCTTAGTTTCCCATCTGCAAAGTGGGGATGCATGCATACCTACTTCATAGGATTGTTCTCAGGATTCAGTGAGACCCTGGGAGTTGACCTGTCTGTCCAGCATGACTGCTGCCCACTATGCTCCCTTCCTCTGACTGCTTCCACTAGATAAAAGCCTTCTTAAGACCAGACTGTTCCTATGTGACTGCAGCTGCTTCCACTGGATAAAAGCCCTCTTAAGACCAGACTGTCCCTATGTGACTGCAGCTGCTTAACAGTGGGTGTTCACATAGCTGACTTGTGTCTAAAGAGGCACAGCTATGGTCAACTGGGCCAAGGGTTTATCTGTAATTACTCAAATGGGCTTCTCTGACTTGAGATTTAGTAAACAAAGGAATTAACAAAGAGAATCTTAGATAGCAGTGTCTATCTAGGGTCTTCTATGTGTTAAACACTGTGCCAGGCACTGGTATACACTGGTCTACCACACAGGTCAATTTTGGGGGAGTCCTGTGGAATTTACCTTGTGATGGGGGAGACAGATGAGAAATAACTAAATATTCCGGGTGTGTTTAAAAAAAAAAACAACTAAAACCCATTAAGGGGATAGAAAATAGCAATAGGAGATCTGTTTAAGATGAAATGGTCAGGGAAGTCTTCTTTGAGCAAGTAACATTTGAGCCTCTTGGGTTAGTATTGGTGTCATACTGTCCAAGTAGTTAATATACGCTGCCTCTTACCTCCACACCAGCCCCTCTGCCCTAGTGGTGGTACTGGTAGCAGGAGTAGTACTTAAATTTCTCTAGTAGCAATGTAGGAGCATTTACTTATGTTATCATGCTTATCCCTCACAATAACCATCTAAGGTTGAGTCTCTTTGTTTTCCCCATTTTACAAATAAACTAAAATGTAGAGGAGTCGAGGCATTTGCCCCACAGAAAAGAATGGAGCTTGAATTTATCTGAAGTCAGTCTGTTGACCTCAAGGATCATGCAGGGGGACTGACTGAGCTCAGACACGTCCATGAACCACATGCATGTGACACATGGGGCCCATTAAATACCAGTTAATGTTGTTATTAAGTTAAGTCAAATGTCTTCCATATTGTTCACTATCATTTTTTAAATGCACATAGCTCCATGATTTCCCTGGCAGTCCAGTGGTTAGGATTACATGCTTTCACTGCCAAGGGCCTGGGTTCAACCCCTGGTTGGAGAACTAAGATCCCTCAAGCCACATGCCATGGCATGGCCAAAAAAATATACATAAATAAATAAAAATTTTAAAGAAACAAATGCACATAGCTCCTTTTGGCAGTTATTAGAATGTCATTTCATTTTAAAATGAATCCAAACTTATAAGAGTTCTGACTATATCTTGGGACTTCCTTGATGGTCTTGTGGGTAAGGCTCCAAGTTCCCAGTGAAGGGGGCATGGGTTCGATCCCTGGTCTGGGAACTGAGATCCCATATATCGCAGCTAAGCCCACAAGTGCTGCAACTACTGAGCCCATGCATCCCAGAGCCCATGCATAACAACTGGAGAAGCCTGTGTACCACAATGAAGACCCAGTGCAGCCAAAAAAAGAATAAAAAGAATTCTATCTTTACATGTCTTCTCAGTCATCAGATACTAAACACACAGGTACTATCATGTGGAGGATCTTGGACTTGTTTGATGTTACAAAGAGCTTCTTAAACTTGAAAAAGCTTTAGCTTGGGGCAGTTGTTAAAATGACAGATTATCAGGCCCCTCATTCCAGACCTGTTGAATCCAAATCTCTAAGGGGAGGACCCCAGGATCTGTATTTTTACCATGCTGTTTGGAGATTCTGATATGCGGCCAGGTTTGGTATCCAGTACTCCGGAGTCCCGGACCAAGTTGTTCTGTACTGATTTGATAGCTTTGGAAGGCCCCTGAGCGCCAGACCTGTGTCAACACCTGTTGGTTGAGGAGGCTGCAGGGTGGAGCCGAGCCATGTCCTGAAATAGTAGGACATTTAGTAATCAGTCAGTGATCTCTGCCATGAATACAGGGTTAGTGTCACCGCATAGGTTATCTCTAGCCTGCGGAAATACCTGTGCACTGACCTTTTTTGTGTGTTCTTCTTATTTCTAGTTAAAAACTTCTTCAGAGTGAGTTTCAAAAATGGATCCCAAAGTCAGACCCACTCATTACAAGCCAATGACACGTTCAACAAACAACAGTGGCTCAACTGTATTCGCCAAGCCAAAGAAACAGTTCTGTGTGCCACGGGGCGGGCGGGGGTCCTTGACCCCGAGGGACCATGCCTAGATCCCGCCCCCGGGAGCCGGGAGCCACGGGGAGAAGCAAAACTTGAGCAGATGGACCAATCAGACAGTGAATCGGACTGCAGCATGGACACGAGTGAGGTCAGCCTCGACTGTGAGCGCATGGAACAGACAGACTCTTCCTGTGGGCCCAGCAGGCATGTTGAGAGCAACGTCTGACAGGAGCGTGTGCTTCCTGGAAGCAGCCCTGTGTCTTACCTGTACAGTGTTGGCGTTCCACATGTGGGACGGTTCGGAGAAGCACTTTTTAGTACTTTTGTGACCGTGTTGACCCAGTCTCTTCTGTCTGTACCTTTTTGTCTCTAATACTGTAACTGCCAATTTGTGTCAGCTGGAATCTGTGGCAACTGTTAGCCTGTATTGTTTTTCCCAAGTGTCTGGATGGGTGGATATGTACTTGAACAAGTTATCAATATTTTCACTGGTCCTGCTGGATTTTGAAAAACAGAAAGAAAACAACCTCTAAACTACTGTTTCATGTAGATTACTTTTAAAGGATCCTTCCGCGTTTCTCTAGTACTTTTCTAGCTCTTTGACCGAGTAGCTGAAGGCATGAATTTTCAAGGGCCTTGCAAACAGGGCATGAGGAAGTTACCTGTGTAATCGTGATGGTGTTTGAAGGAAACCGGGAAAGACCACTGTTTCAAGTTAAATTGATCCAATACCATTCAACCAAAAAGCAGGAAAACATCCCTGGGGATTCTGAAGGTTTAATTTTGCAAAGGAAGAAGCACTCTCTTGACCTTGCAATTTCATCCAATACAAATCTGATGCAATAATTTACTAGGACATGAAATAAGAGTCTGACCTTAAAAGGATCAGCACAAAAGCAGCTGTCAGCTCTGAATCTTGAACTGAAGTATATATTGCATCAGGAGGTCTCTGCCAATAGATGCTGGCTGGCCTTAGATAGGCATTTCTAGCCTAAAACATCAGAACAGAATTCATCAGGCCTGGGAAAACCTGGCAGGAACAGCAGAAAGGCCCTCTTCACTTTGTTTCATCTGTCTCAGCCCACTCATATTTTGGAGCATGAATGAAGAGATGACGGAGAGACTGTGGCTGCATCAGTGACCCTGTTTACATAAACATGTGAGAAGAAGAATTTGGAAGAAGTCCTCCATCGTGACCTTGTGTCGGAAGCATTAAAAAAGAAAAGCAAAGTCCAGTGTCCTTCTGGGAAAGATCAGAGCCTGGGGTTTTCCTGCTCCACTTTCGGGTCATCATTTGCCATCACTGGCTCTTTGCTGGGATCAGAATCATAATTACATTCTCCAGAGGCTGACTTAATTAACTCCGTCATCAATCAGCATCAGTTGGCCAAACTAGTAACCTCTTTGTCCAGCCTTGATTTACAATGTAGGGTGAGCCGCAGACCTTTGAAAAAAAGTTAACTGAATACACAGAAAAGCTCAGCACGAGTGTAAATATTAAAGATGACTTGTGCAAAATTGTACCCACACCAGCACTAGTAGTAATGATTCTAAATTATTGCCAAAAAGTTTTTTTTTAATCTGTGACTTTCAAGTTTACACAAAGGAGAGCAGTAAATACTATGTTGTCATTTTTATTATGTACATCTATCATGTGCATTCAGAAAGCTGTGTGATGAGATTTATCAATGTAAAAACAAGGTATAGTACTTATTTTTCAAAAATAAAAAAAAGTCATCAATTTTACCCTGTAAAACATATTTCTGTATTTATAGATTTTAAACTTGGTGAATTTTTTTTTCTATTACAAGTTTATTTAAAACTGCTTTGTTTCTTAAGTTGTTATTGATTTACCAACTGACTGACTGAATCTGCTGCAGATAGAAGCAGAGAAAAGGCAAGAAAAGTTGTTTGATGGTGAAGAAAAGAATGAATCATTCTTTGAAGGAGCCATCGGCCACTTTGGCCAGCATGTTGAGAAAAGAGGTCTGTCAAGGACTGGCCTATGAGAAGAAAGTCAATGAATGTTTTCATGAAATGAATGTTTTTGTATAATGGCCTTAAACTTTTCTGGAAGCATTTCAAATAAATTACGTTAAAAATGTCATTTTCTTGGTGTATAGTGTTTGCCCTACAAATACCAAACTTCCATTTGTCTTCCTGGGAGCTTCTTTCCAAAAGTTCTGCTTGTACCCAAATACACATTACAATAGGGTGCAGGTTGAAATAAATGCTTTGATTTGATCTACCAAAGCTCTTGTAGAACTCATATTTCTAACGTCTGTTTTCTCAAGGATTCTCTGCTCTTCGTTATTTTAATTTAATTTTGGAGTGTAGTTGATTAGCAGCATTGTGTTAGTCCCTAGTGTATAGCAAAGTGATTCCATTATACATATATACCTGTATCCATTCTTTTTCAGATTTTTTCCCATTTAAATTATTATAGAATATTGAGCAGAGTTCCCTGTGCAATACAGTAAGTGCTTATTGGTTATCTGTTTGATGGACAGTAGTGTGTACCTGTCATTCCCAAACTCCAAATCCATCTTCCGCTACCCTTCCCCACCCCCGTAACCGTAAATTCATCCTCTACATCTGTGAGTCTGTTTCTGTTTTATAAGTAATTTCATTTGTATCTTTTTTTTTTTAGATTTCTTATAGAAGTGATATCATGATATTTGTCTTTCTCTGACTGACTTAGTATGATCATCTCCAGGTCCATCCATGTTGGCGCAAATGGCATTATTTCATTCTTTTTAATGACTAATATTCTGTTGTATATATGTACTGCATGTTCTTTATCATTCATCTGTCAGTGGACATTTAGGTTGCTTCATGTCTTGGCTATTGTAAACAGCACTACGATGAACACAGGGGTGCATGTATTCTTTCCGCTCATGTAGACTTTTTGATGATAGCCCCCCCTGACTGGTGTGAGGCGATATCTCGTAGTTTTGATTTGCATGACTGGTGTGAGGCGATATCTCGTAGTTTTGATTTGCATCTCTCTAATAATAAGTGGCATTGAACATCTTTTCATATGTTTCTTGGCCATCTGTATGTGGTCCTTAGTGAAATGTCAGTTTAGGTCTTCTGCCCATTTTAGGGGGGAGGATTTTATATATTTATATATATATTAAGCTGCATGAGCTTTTTAAGGAATTAATCCCTTGGCAGTCACACTGTTTGCAAATATTTTCTCCCATTCTGTCAGTCCTCTTTTCATTTTGTTTATGATTTCCTTTACTTTGCAAAAGCTTTTTAATTAGGTCCAATTTGTTTATTTTTGGTTTTGTTTCCATCACTCTGACAGATCAAAAAAGATATTGCTGCAATTTATGGCAAAGAGTATTCTACCCATGTTTTCCTCCTAAGAGTTTTAGTGTCCAGTCTTTCATTTAAGTCTTTAATACATCTTGAGTTTATTTTTCTGTGTGATGTTAAAGAATGTTCTAATTTCATTTTTTAACATGTAACTATCCAGTCTTCCCAACACTGTTTATTGAAGACACTGCCTATTGTATACTCTTGCCTCCTGCATTGTAGATTTATCGGCCATAACTGCATGGATTTATTCCTGGGCTTTCTAGCCTGTTCTAATGATCTGTATTTTTGTTTTTGTGCCAGAACCAAACTGTTTTGTTCACTGTGGCTTAATAGCGTAGCTTGAAGTCAGGGAGTCTGATTATTCCAGCTCCATTTTTCTTTCTCAGGACTGCGTTGGCTCTACTCACTTACTCATTTATTCATGTTTAACAACTATATCTTGAATCTGTACTGTGTGCCAGAGGATGTCATGATTGTTATAGAGAAGACGTGTTGAATATCACTGTTAGTATAGGTTACTGTTGATGAACTTGACGCCAAATAATAGCAGGGAAATTTCACTTTGAAATTCTTCTTAGAATTTTAGTCCACTTTTTTTTTTAATTAAAATGGTTAGTTTAAGGTTCAGCAGTTTTAAGTACTTGACAGTCAATTCTCAGTAGCATATTGGCCCAGTAAGGCTGGTAGTTAATCTTATCATTATATAAGCCATCATCATTGTTGTCAACATGCTATTAATTCCCAGAATAATTCAAGATTTTCACATAAATAAAAGTAAGTCCAATTTTTTTCCCAAGTGAAAACTCACTCCTTTTTTTCTTACTCTTCCCTCCTTTTCATCTTCCTCATCCTTCTCCATTGCTACTTTGGATGTTCCCTCCTCTTTTGATTCCCTGGATTGTACTGACTTTATTACTAGAGAGTATGTCTCTACTAGTCTATTAGAAGATATTTGTACTGGCATTTTGTGGGTTAGTACAAATGACTGAGGGCTAAATGGTTTTCTTCAGTCTGTTTTCAAGATGTTATTGGACACACAGCTAAATATAGTTGTCTCAGAGTAAATGAAAGTCATAAGCAAAGAGAAGAGCCAGACCTAGCAATTTTGTGCAAAATTAGAGTGTGGTTTCAGCTTCTGGTTAGTGGTCACCACCACCATCTCCTTTCGTTTCCATTGCTAGCACCATCTGCAGCAGCTGAGCATGCAGAACTCTTCTTAACTACAATCCTGTTTTAACAAAGTCTCTGTGGTTCCAGAAAATGGCAGCCCACCATGTTGGTACACAAGCTGTTCAACTTCCCATTTACATTCTGTCCACGCCCACCTTTAACTAATTCCCCAGATGCCTAAGGATCCCTTGGAGATTTAATAAAGAGAGCAGCTCACCACACAATTTGACTTGGGCGTGTTCTCACCTGGATCCCCTCGGCTTTGTGGAAAAAGCCATTGATCATCACCTGTCACTGATGTGGTTGACTGATTTAATTCATGCTTGTCTCATTTATTGACAGAATTCTAGAATTACAGTATTGGGAACTTGAAGAGGATAACTCAAGCCCCAACTCACCAGAAAGAATCTGAAGATCACGAAGGTTTGAAACTTTGCCCATGTGAACACACAATGAGAAAAGTCAACTGTATTGAAAGTACCTAGAGGATACTCATGCAAACAAGTTTGCAAAGCAGTAGTCAGTTCTCACTGCATCTTATTTCCTTCTTCCAGATTCGTTTGCACATCAGTCAGCTATATAGATCTGCCCACAGGAAGCAGCAGT
Organism: Muntiacus reevesi; assembly: GCF_963930625.1. Lineage (NCBI taxonomy): Eukaryota > Metazoa > Chordata > Mammalia > Artiodactyla > Cervidae > Muntiacus > Muntiacus reevesi. Next base: position 102,497,109 of record NC_089252.1, read on the forward strand.
TCATCAGTTGACCTGGAGGGTTGAGAGGAATGAGAAATGGCACCCTATCTTTGAGAACTGATCATCTGGTTCAGAAAGCTGGACCTGCCTTCTAGATAACTTGTCCCCTTCCACATGTTCACACACAAACACACCTAAATGTCAATGAACTGTGTCACCTCACCTGTGAAGTTTTGAAAAATGGCATCCTCAATATTCTGTTCAGCCCATGTCTAATGAAATGGAGATACCATAAGCCCTTAGGCCATTTGAAAAGTGAGACATTGTATGTGAGATCACTTTGAAAACTATTAAGAGCCAGTAGTTTTCATTGTTGTTATTTAATAATCATTTTTAATTTTGCACATGGTGTTTTGAAATTTCTCAAAAGCGTGGCCTTGTGGCCTTGGCTGGAATCTTTTTCATTCATCTCTGCACATTTGGGGGGTAGGGTAGAGAGGTCTTCTCAATCCACAGAATCTGTAATATTTTTTTGTTTTGTTTTTTTTCATCAGTGTAGTCCTTTCTGTTTTCTCTTTCAGAAATTTTCCAGTAAGAGAGATGTTGAACCTCTGGATTTGGTCTCTTCCCTTCTGGACTGGTTTTTATATATTCTTTTTTATTCCTACTTTTATTTCCTAATAGTTTGTTCTTTCTCATGGGAATTTCTTCACCTTTATTTTCTAATGCTTCTGTTAATTTGGGGAGAAGTTTTTTTTTTTTTTTTTTTTTCCAAATCATTGTTCCTATTCTTAGAGCATCCCTGTTCTTATGTAGTGAAGGCATTATCTTTGCTAAACTCTCAGGCTATCATAGTTTTGTTTTATTTTTCTTCTTGCGCTGTTCATTTATGTGGGGATAATAGTAGCTTGTGGGATTGTTCTTTTTTACTTATGTTTCCAAGATGACTATGCTTATCCGTCATTTTATGTGCCTGTGGTATATATGTACTTCCATCAGTGAACTCTCACTTGTCGCTTCTGGTTTTATTTGACCAAAAGGGAAGTCCTTACATAATACCAGAGAGAGGGAAATAAGTGAGGTTGGAGTATTTATTCTCCTGTTTCTCACCTTGGGCTGGCTACCTCTCTCTCATGAAGTCACAGCTCCTCTCAAGCAGTTCTCTGTGAGTCCCAGTAACCCCTCCATCCTAGAAGAAGAACCTCCCGCTGTCACTAGCCCCAGGATATTGACTTGTCCCTACGTCCTGCCCACAATTTGTATAGAGTCCTTTTTAAACCTTCTTTGAATAAGCCTAATTTGAATATGCTGCTGAGCCTGCTGGGCCTCTGATGGGTACTGGGACCTGACCTGATAAACAACATACCCACATGCTTTCTGCGTCTTCGTCTCAGTAATCATTCCACCACCTGCGTTCTATTTTCATATGTTGTGGTTCAAGGATACAGTAGTCTTTTGGAGTTAGATGGATTTCGTGTTTCCGTTTCTTGTGATGGCTAATTTTCTGAGAAAAGACTTGAAAATATCTTTCAAAGGAAAGGCAAAATAAACTTATTTCAGGCATTAAAAAAAAAAAAAAAAACCTCAAAGAGTTCATTACCAACAGGCCTATACTGCAAAAACTGTTAAAGGATTTATTTTGATAGAATATGGCACCAGATGGAGGCGTGGATCCACACTACAGAATGATGAGCCCTTAAAATGCAACAAGTAGAAAAATAGGAAAGACTTTTCTTAATATTTAAATGTCTTAATAAGTTCTAGCCATGATGGAGTAACAAGGACTAGATTTACCCTCCACCTAAAGCAACCAAAAAAAAAAAAAAAAGACAGACAACACATGTGAAACTCTGGTTTTAAAGACAGTGGGCACCAGGCGATGAAGGAGAGCGACCCTGAGAGGAGAGAATGAATGAGTGTGAGCCCTGCGTTTGCTCCAACTTACAGCCTTGAGAGGGTTGTCAGGAAGCAGGGCAGGGAGGGAGGCCCGTCTAGTCCAGTGAAGTCCCTGAGTGGAAGAGATGTGACTGAGAGGTCAGGGAGACCACGGCAGCTCGAGTTCAGGCAGCAGAGGAGAGCACTACGTGGAAAGAACGCCGTGGAGACCTGTGACGAGGGCCCGCCGCCCCTCCATCCCCACCCCACCTGCCCAGGAGCTCAGCTGAAGTGCACAAATAAGTGCCCAAATGTGAGAAGCTAGCCAAGGGCGGGAGAATCATCCAAAAGGATTAGCAGGAAATCACTCAATGCTGTCCCCACCCCCCACACCAAAAGAATATCAGAGTTGGATAACGTATTCAGGTGGGCCTGAAAAGTTGTGGAGAATAATTAGCCCTAGTGTGAACACCTCTCTGCTTCTACCTAACAAGTCCTAGAGACCAAAAAGGATGTCAGACTATTTTCAAGTAGCTCAGCTGCATCCCGGAACAAGGCACAGGGATATTGACAGGGATAAAAAAATATCCAACACCTAATAGGATAAAATTCACAGTGCTGTTAGAAGAAATCTGAGAAAAGGAGTGCAAAACATGTACACTGAAAATGGTAAAATGGTGGAAAATTCAACACCAAACTAGCTGGGGAAATGTACCGTGTTCAGAGACTGGAAGACTCAGGACTATCAAGGTGTCAGCTTTGGCCAAAATTAATCCGCAGATTTAACACAATCTCAATCTAGGTAGACCATTTTATAGAACTTCCCTCATGGCTCAGTGGTAAAGAATCTGCCTGCAATGCAGGAGACACAGGAGACACAGATTCAGTCTGTGGGTTGGGAAAATCCCCTGGTGGAGGAAATGGCAACCCACTCCAGTATTCTTGCCTGGGAAATCCCATGAACGGAGGAGCCTGACTGGCGGCAGTCCAAAATGTTGCAAAGAAAAAAAAATGTTGCAAAGAGTTGGATACCACTGAGCACAGAGCGCATAAGCTGGTTCTAAAATTTGTGTGGAAACCCGAGACAACTGGAATAGCCAAAACAACTCTGAGAAGGATTAACAAAGCTGAAACACTTACCTAAAACTTACTATGACTCTGCAATAACCAGAACAGTATATTAATGGCATGACAGACAGTCAACAGACCCAAATAGAGCGCAGAAATACGAAACATACAGTCTGTTGATTTTTTGGGGGGAGGGGTCAGTTGATTTTCAGCAAAGTTACAAAGGCACTTTAGTGGCAAAAGGATAATATTTTCAACAAATATGCTAAAACAAATGGATATCTATTTTCAGCAAGACAAATAAATTAAGACCCTTATGTCTATCTTATAAAAATGCAAATAGAGGAGACAAAAATGTAGAACCTAAAGCTGTAAGACTGCTAGAGGAAATCAGGAGAAAACTTTGATGCCTTGGGTAAGGCAAATAATTCCACAAATAATTCTGAGATATGACCCTAAAATGGTAATTCATAAAAGAAAAAAATGGATAAATTAGGCCTCAATAAAATGAAGAACTTCTGCTCATTAAAAGATTGAAAAGACAAGTCACATACTGGGAGAATAATTTCTGCAAATCATATCTCTGATAGAGAAGTCAAACCATATATAAAAAAATCTGAAAATTCAATAATAGGAAAACAAACAGCCCAATTTAAAAATGGATAAACAGGGCTTCCCTGGTGGCTCAGAGGGTAAAGAATCTGCCTGTAATGCAAGAGACCCAGGTTCGATCCCTGGGTTGAGACGATCTCCTGGAGAAGGGAATGGCTACCCCCTCCAATATTCTTGCCTGGAGAATTCCATGGACAGAGAAGACTGGTGGGCTATAGTTCATGGGGTTGCAAAGTGTTGTGGACATGACTGAGCGACAAACACTTTCACTTTCAAGGTAAGTGATATTTAGTTTTTTTTTAATGGCCAAAAAGTTAGAAATATTAATGGGAAGCTAATACCACAGCAAGATACCACTATTTACCTATTATTTGTCTAAAATTTAAAAGATTAACCATAGCCAAGTCATGAAAAGATGAAAAAATGCTCACAATCACTAATCACCTTCTTGTTCAGTCGCTCAGTCATGTCTGACTCTTTGTGACACCATGGACTATAGCTTAACCATCTCCTGGAGTTTTCCCTGTCCTTAACCATCTCCTGGAGCTTGCACCAGCTCATGTCCATTGAGTCAGTGATGCCATTCAACCATCTCATTCTCTGTTGACCCCTTCTCCTGCCTTCAATATTTCCCAGCATCAGGGTCTTTTCCAGTGAGTCAGCTCTTCGAATCAGGTGGCTAAAGTGTTGGAGCTTCAGCATCAGTCCTTCCAATGAATATTCAGGGTGGATTTCCTTTAGCATTGACTGGTTTGATCTCCTTGCAGTCCAAGGGATTCTCAAGAGTTTTCTCTAGCACCACAGTTCGAAAACATAGTATGGATGGAGGTTCATGGTACTTTGGACTGCAAGCCATTTACCACTAGAGAAATGCAAATGAAAGCCCCAATGATACCACTTCACCTTCATTAGGATGGCTACTGTTGAAAAAAACAGAAAATAAATGTTGGTGATGCTGTGGAGAAATTGAAACCCTTGTGCACAATTGGTAGAAGTAGGAAAATGGTCAAGTTGCTGTGGAAAGTAGTGTGGTGGTTCCTCAAGAACAATGAAATAGGATTATCATTTGATTCAACATATGAAAGGACTGATCCTAAGCTCCAATACTTTGTCCACCTGATGCAAAGAGCTGATGCGTTGGAAAAGATCCTGCTCTGATGCTGGGAAAGATTGAGGGCAGGAGGAGAAGGGGACAACAGAGGATGTGATGGTTGGATGGCATCACTGATTCAATGGACATGAGTTTGGGCAAACTCCAGGAGATAGTGAAAGACAGGAAAGCCTGAAGGACTGTAGTCCATGGGGTCGCAAAGAGTCGGAGACGACTCAGCAACTGAACAACAACAATGATCCAACAATCTGATTTACGGGTATATATCCAAAAGAATTGAAAGCAGGATCTCAGAGATAGTTGCACATCCATGTTCATGGCAGAGTTATTCGCAATAGCTAAGATGTGGCAGCAAGACAAGTGTCCATCAATGGATGAATAGATAAACTGATTTATACATACAATGGAATATTATTCAGCCTTAAAATGGAAGGAAATTCTGTCACATGCTGCAATGTGGATGAACCTTGAGGGAATTATGCTAAGTAAATAAGCCAATCACAAAAAGACAAACCCTGTATGATTCTACCTATATGATGTACCCAGAATAGTCAAAACCATGGAAATAGAAAGTTGAATGTTAGTTGCCATGGTCTGAGGGAGGGAAATGGGGAGTTGCTATGTAATGGTATAGAGTGTCAGCCTTTCAAGATGCAAAGGGTTCTGAGGATTGTTTGTACATAATGTGAATGCACTTTACTAGACTATACACTTAAAAATGGTTAAGATGATAAGTTTTCTATTATATATTACATTGCTGTAATTTAAAAAAAGGAAAACAGTGTCACAGTCACTTTATATTTCATCTGTGCAGCAACCCCTTGAGTTTTTTTTTTTTTTCAAATCTGTATGTTTTAATTCTGTATGTTTTAAAACCCCTTGAGGTTTTAAGTTATAATTATTATCTCATTTTACAAATGAAGAAACCTAGGTGCATAGTTAGAACATATTCTTAAAAGAAGCCCATTGTACCTTAAACTATGTAAAAGAGTTGGCAGACTCCCAGCAGGTGACCCCACTAAACCATCGAGATGTTATGGTCCACCTTTGTTCCCTCTCATTATTTCCTAAGGTCCTGTCCATTTAAGAGCCTTCAGCAGTCAGAACTTTGGGAAGAATTCTGTCCTGCCTGCAATCCTGTAAATGCTGCCATTCCATTATTCCTATAAGACAAAAATAATACATATGCATATACATTACATATGTTTACATAACTCTTATCCTGAATATTTTAAAGAATATTTTTAGAATGTGATGCAGAAAAGTTGCTGGGTTTTGAAACCTGTTTCATGAGCTTTTGCTGCCCTCTGCTGGAAAGTTTGTGTATATGCTCCTGAGGATTTCGTTTTCATTGGTGGTGGTCGTTCTCTTGGCTAAGTCGTGTCTCGCAACCCCATGGACTGGATCCACCAGACTCCTCTGTGGAATTTCCTAGGCAAGAATACTGGAGCAACTAATGCACATACACACAAACCACCAGGGAAGCCAGACAAGTGTTAGATTCTGCTCTCCAAACCTAGATCTTCAATGAGGTGTCTCAGTCTACAGGTGTCAGATTCAAAAATTTCTAAATACATTTAAGATATTTTTACAATCAAAACAATATTATGGGGGACTTCCCTGGTGGTGGTCCAGTGGTTAATGCAGGGGGCTCTATTTCGATCTCTGGTTGGGGAACTAAGATTTGTGCTCACATACATGCTCTGAGTCTTTGCAACCCTATGGACTGTAGCCTGCCAGGCTTCTCCATCCATGGGATTCTCTAGGCAAGAATACTGGAGTGGGTTGCCATTTCCTTCTGCAGGGGATCTTCCCGACCCAGAGATTAAACCCCAATCTCCTGCGTCTCCTGCATTGGCAAGCAGATTCTTTACCACTGTGCCACCTGACAAACCCAAAAATGTAAGTATAATTTTTAAATATTTTGAGGTTTTTGCAAAGCAAAGCAAAACAGTTTTTCTTTTGCTGTTTTTATTTTTTATTTGTAAATTTTACTGGAGTATAATTTATTTACACTGTTGTGTTAGTTTCAGATGTATATCAAAGTGACTCCATTATATATATATATATACACATATATATACTCTTTTTTAGATTCTTTCCTCATATAAGTTATCACAGAATATTGATTAGAGTTCCCTGTGCTAATACAATAGGTCCTTGTTGGTTACTATCTTATACATAGTAGTGTGTGTATGTTCATTCCAAGCTCCTAATTTATCCTGCCCCTCTGGTAACCGGAAGTTTGTTTTCAGTATCTGTAAGTGTGTTTCTATTTTGTAAATCAGTTCATTTCTATCATTTCTTAAAATTAGATTCCATATATGAGTGATACCGTATAATTGTCTTTCTCTGACTTAGAATGATAATCTCTAGGTGCATCCATGTTGCTACAAATGGCATTACTTCATTTATTTTTGTGGCTGAGTAATATTCTGTTGCATATATGCACACTACGTCTTCTTTATTCACTTGTTGGTGGACATTAAGTTGCTTCCATGTCTTTGGCTTATTGTAAATAGTGCTGCTATGGACATTGGGGTACGTGTATCTTTTCAAATTAGAGCTTTCTCCGGATATATGCCCAGGGGTGAGAGTGCTGGATCATATGATAGTTCTGTTTTTAGCTTTTTAATGAATCTCCATACTGTTTTCTATAGTGGCTATACCAATTTTTATACCAATGTATATCTCCCCCAATTGTGTAGGAGGCTCCCTTTTCTCCACATTCTCTCTGGATTTTATTGTTTGTAGAATTTTTGATGATGGCCATTCTGACCCGTGTGAGGTGATACCTCATTGTAGTCTTGATTTGCATTTATCTGATAATTAGTGATGCTGAGCATCTTTTCATGTGCTTTTTGGGACATCTGCATGTCATCTTTGGAGAAATGAGTGTTTAGATTTTCTGCCCATTTTTTGATTGAGTTAAAAGTAAATTTTTGAACATTCCCACACCCTATCCACAGAAAAGCACATTTAGATTCTCAAGAGAACGGGCTAATCACCAAATGGCACAAACCACAAGTAGAATTCCTCTAGAAGGGAAACTGAACACCACATTTTCTTCCATTAGATAAATGTCTGGTGTTACGTTTCTATAATTTATGTAAATTGCAACCATAAACCTACCAATTATCCCATTTAAACTTGGCTAGTTCCCCAAGGAGTTCTTAGGGGAAAACTTATAAGAATTATTGTCTATCTTTTCAGAGCCCCTGGGGGGTACTAAATCTCTAGATTGCTTTTTTTTTTTTTTTCCCCTTAAGGTCTACTTTTGCAAATCTCTTCTAACCAGGGATTGTTTTTTAGTGGAAAAATAATGGAAAAACATGATTTGGGGTGTGTTTGGAAATATGGGAAACAGTATTTGAAATAAGGTATTTAGATGCAAACAATAATGTTTAAAAAATTGGAATATTTTATGTTAATAGTTCACAATTCACCAGGCTTTCTATTTAAGATTCTTTTTTAGAAATAGGTTAATATTAGGTAACTTTTGAGAGATCTTTAAAATATAAAACTCAAGAAAAGACAGAAAGAGCAAGCACTTTCATCAATTGTCAATGTCAATTTACACATTGACATTCTGTAGTAACTGGATATAGACATACAATAGGGTGTAGGTGTCAGTTGCTGCTGTCTTAATTGACTAAAGATACACCTCAGCTGTTATATTTAAATTATGCTGCTCCAGTGTTTGGGGTTTTTTGTTTTTCGTTTTTATTTGAAGGAAAAAAACATTACACAAGTTTAAGCACTGGTGATAGGGTACATAACTTCGTGCATCCTAGTGGAATACTATGTCAGTTTACTTTTTTAAAAAACAATTTTATTGATATAATTCACATAGTAATAACTACTGACGTGTACAATTCGATGATATTTAGTATTATCACAGAGTTGTGCACCATCACCAGAATTCAGTCTAGAGTATTTTCATTACTCTAAAAAAAAACAACACTAGCTTTCACCTCTAAATCCACCCATTGCTCCAGCTCTAGGCAACCACTAATCCACTTTGTCTCCATAGATTTCCACATCCAGACGTTTCATATAAATAGAGTTATATAATACATGGCCTTTTGAGACTGGCTTCTTTCACTTAGCGTAGTTTTCAAGGTTCATCCATGTTGTGACAGATATCAGTGCTTTATTCCTTTTCGTGGCTGAATAATATTCCATTATATCGATAATACTTTTTTTTTCATCCATTCATCAATGGACATTGCTAATTAATATTCTTTTAAAATCAGCTTTTACTGTGTAGTTACTAAGAATTCCTGCACCCAGTCCCAGCATGTGCCTGTGCATATGGGGGCTTCCTCGTTGTTGTTGTTCAGTTGCTCTGTCGTGTCCAACTCTCTGCGACACCATGGATTGCAGCACGCCAGGCTTCCCGGTCCTTAATCATCTCCTGGAGCTTGCTCAAACTCTGTCCATTGAATCAGAGATGTCAATCAACCATCTCATCCTCTGTCATCCCCTTCTCCTCCCACCTTCAATCTTTCCCAGCATCAGGGTCTTTTCTAATGAGTCAGCTCTTCACATCAGGTGGCCAAAGTATTGGAGCTTCAGTTTCAGCATAGTCCTTCTAATGAATATTCAGGATTGATTTCCTTTAGGATTGACTGGTTTGATCTCCTTGAAGTCCAAGGAACTCTTAAGAGTCTTCTCTTGAGAGAAGTCTGAACACCACAGTTCAGGTAAGGTAAGGTGGTAAGGTGGTCTTGTATTCCCATCTCTTTAAGAATTTTCCACAATTTGTTGTGATCCATACAAAGGTTTTGACGTAGTCAGTGAAGCAGAAGTAGATGTTTTTCTGAAGTTCTCTTGCTTTTTCTGTGATCCAAAGGAAGTTGGCAATTTACTCTCTGGTTCCTCTGCCTTTTCTAAATCCAGCTTGAACATCTGGAAGTTCTCAGTTCATGTACTGTTAAAGCCTGGCTTTGAGAATTTTGAGCATTACTTTGCTAGCATGTGAAATGAGTGCAGCAATTGTGTAGTAGTTTGAACATTGTTTGGCATTGCCCTTCTTAAGGATTAGAATGAAAACTGATCTTTTCCAGTCCTGAGGCCAGTGTGGCCTCAGGCCAAACTACAGGGAAGGAGCACAGCCCCACCCATCAGCAGAAAATTGGATTAAAGATTTACTGAGCAAGGCCCTGCCCACCAGAGCAAGACCCACTTTTACCCACAGCCAGTTCCTCCCACCAGGAGGCTTCCACAAGCCTCTTATCCTCATCCATCAGAGGGCAGACAGAATGAAAACCACAACCACAGAAAACTAACCAAACTGGTCACATGGATCACAGCCTTGTCCAACTCATTGAAACAATGAGCCATGATGTGTAGGGCCACCCAAGACAGACAGGGTATGGTGGAGAGTTCCGGCAAAACGTGGTCCACTGGAGAAGGGAATGGCAAACCACTTCAGTATTCTTGCCTTGAGAACCCCACGAACAGTATGGAAAGGCAAAAAGATAGGACACTTCTTGAAAAATGAACTCCCCATGTTGATAGGTGCCAATATGCTACTGGAGAAGAGTGGAGAAATAGCTCCAGAAAGATCTAAGAGGCTAAGCCAAAGCAGAAACAACACCCAGGAGTGGATGTATTTGATTGTGAAAGTAAAGTCCGATGCTGTAAAGAACAATGTTGCCTAGGAACCTGGAAGGTTAGGTCCATGAATCAAGGGAAATTGGAAGTGGTCAAACAGGAGATAGCAAGAGTGAACACAGACATTTTAGGAATCAGTGAACTAAAATGGATGGGAATGGGCGAATTTAATTCAGATGACCATTATATCTACTACTGTGGGCAAGAATCCCTTAGAAGAAATGGAGTAGCCATCATAGTCAACAAAAGAGCCTGAAATGCAGTACTTGGGTGCAGTCTCAAAAACAACAGAATGATCTCTGTGTGTTTCCAAGGCAAACCATTCAATGTCAAAGTAATCCAAGTCTATGCCCCAAACACTAATGTCGAAGAAGGTGAAGTTAAATGATTCTATGAAGACCTTCTAGAACTAACACCAAAAGAAGATGGCCTTTTCATCATAGAGGACTGGAATACAAAAGTAGGAAGTCAAGAGACACCTGGAGTAATAGGCAAGTTTGGCCTTGGAGAACAAAATGAAGCAGGAAAGGGCAAAGGATAACAGAATTTTGCCAAGAGAAGGCTTCCTCATACCAAGTAGCAGTTCTCAGACACCAGCTGGGTGTCCAATGATTCAACTCAATTCTGACACTACCTACTCAGAGATAGAATCAGATTCCACAGTCCCACCACCGTTAGATGACAGCAGCAAGCTCGGGTTGTTACATGTGCTTCTGGCTGACTGAATACAAATCAGAAGTTCCCATGCGTTTCTCTCTGGGTTTGAGTAATTGCTAGAACAGCCCACAGAACTCAGGGAAATCTATTTACTCATGAGATTACTAATTTATTATGTTGTGTTTAGTCACTAAGTCATGTCCTACATCATCTACCCCATGGACTGTAGCTTGCCAGGCTTCTCTGCCCATGGGATTTTCCAAGCAAAAATACTGGAGTGGGTTTTCATTTCCTTCTCCAGGGGATCTTCCCAACCAGAGATCAAACCTGAGTCTCTTGTGTCTCCTGCGGATTCTTTACCTCTGAATCACTGAGGAAGCCCTGGTGTATTATGAAAGGCTATTTAAAGATAAAAATCTACAGCCAGATGAAGAGATATACAGGGCAAGTTCTGGAACAAAGAAACTTCTGTTCTCTTGGAATTTGGGACTTGACAAGTTAGCATGTAGAAGCAGATCTTTGTCCCCCATGTAGCGGCTCCCCAGCAAAGGGTCAAAAAGCTGTCTTTTGAGGTTTTTATGGAGGCTTCTTTACATAGCCATGACTGACTAAATCACTGGCCAGTGGACATTGATTCAACCTCAAGCTTCCCTCCCATCCCTGAAATCAAGAGGTGGGACTGAAATCAGGAAAACCAGCCAGTCACTTGGGCTGACAAGGAGCCCACACCCTGGGGTGGAATCCAAAGTCACCTTTGTTAACAGATACCCGATTGTGATGGAAAGAGGTTGTTGTAAATATCAAGATACCCATTCTGCCTGCAGCACTTTCAGGAAAGACAAAAATTATAGCAAAAGATCCTCCTATTGCTCTTATCAACCCCAAAATTCTAAGGGTTTGGGAAGCTATGAACCAGGAACTGTGACTGAAGCCGAATATACCTGAGAAATATATCTTGGTCATCTGAATGCCAAATATATACATATTTCTTATAAATCGCTATATCACAGTAGCAAAAGGTCATATCACCTATATCTTTTATTGCTAGCCTTTTTTTTTTTTAAGGCAATTTTAGTTTTTCTTGTTGGACTTTTATAAATTGGGGAGAAAATGTCCAAAATTACAGTAAGTCTGAGTACCTTTCTGGTATTATGAAGCATCAAATAATAAAACCGTAACCTGAATCACGTCAAAGGGAATGCAAGCTCTGTGTTCAGTTGTTAGTCAGCCAGGGAGACTAGGTGACTGATGACTGATTTGCTTCTGTCTGTGCACAAATCCTCTAAAAATTGTTCGGTGCCAAAAGAAAAAGTAAAAATGAAAAGCCTTGTGTTTGTAAGGGAGTTGGCGGGAAGTTTCAATGGCTCAGTGGTAAAGAATCCACCTGCCAATGCAAGAGACTCAGGAGACATGGGTTCGATCCCTGGTTGGGGAATATCCCCTAGAGAAGGAAATAGCAGCCCAATCTAGTATTCTTGCCTGGAAAATTCCATGGACAGAGGAGCCTGGTGGGCTACAGTCCATGGGGGTCTCATAGATTCAGACACAACTGAGCATGCACGTATATCCACGCATGTTCCCATTCATTCAGAATAATAGAGGGACCAAACAAGGGACAGTAAATGACACATAGGGGAGTGATGGGAATGTATTATGGTGTAACTTCGTAATTTTTCTTTCTTTGTGTTGAGAACCTTGATTAATAGATTAGAGCTCCTAGAGGCCTACTAGCTAGTAGAATTTCATATACTTGCCAGAGACTGGAGTTAGAAGATAGACAAATTCGAGTCCTGCTCTGTCACTTATTGCAGCTATTCCTTCAAGAAGGACAGTTAAGCCACCATTTCTTCCTCTGCCAAACATGGCAATGTTTCTCTGGCAACTGCTGTGAAGATTAAATTATAGTCTGGGAAGCACCAGACTATAAACCCAGGGTCGGGATGCATCTGTTTATTTTCAGCTGTATCCCCAGAAGCCCAACCTAGGGCCTGGTAGCAGATAGGGTCCCAAGAAATACCTGTTGAGAGAAAGAATGGTAAAATATCTGTATTATTATTCGTTTTCCTCAAGCTTCAGTTCAGTCGCTCAGTTGTGTCCGACTCTTTGCGACCCCATGGATTGCAGCACGCCAGGCCTCCCTGTCCATCACCAACTCCCGGAGTTTACTCAAACCCATGTCCATTGAGTTGGTGATGCCATTCACCCATCTCATTCTCTGTTGTCCCCTTCTCCTCCTGCCCCCAATCCCTCCCAGCATCAGGGTCTTTTCCAATGAGTCAACTCTTCTCATGAGGTGACCAAAGTATTGGAGTTTCAGCTTCAGCATCAGTCCTTCCAATGAACACCCAGGACTGATCTTCTTTAGGATGGACTGGTTGGATCTCCTTGCAGTCCAAGGGACTGTCAAGAGTCTTCTCCTCAAGCTTACAGCCTTCCAAATTGAGTAGTGAGATGTGTTAAAACTTCTGAATTCCTACAACTTTCTTTTGCTCTCCTTTATTATAAAAACATAAAATCAAAAACACGTTTTTTTTTTCACATATTTCACCACTGTTGGCACTTTTGCAATGTACCACTTGCTCTTGAGATTTTTTTTTTTTTTTTTGCTTTGTGTAACTCATGTCCTTGGCACGTGAAGTTAGTGTAAACTTAAGTCTTTCTTCAGATGGAAACAGCAGTGGTGTAAACGATCTTATACCTGGAACTCTACTGGTCACCCAGCTGATAAAACAGGAAAATCACTCCCAATTGTTAAATCCTTTTTATTTCAACAAATCTTGGATTTGGCAAATGATGTTCATCTGTCTTCTCAAATGCAGTAAAAGGCATTTTGAATTTGCAGAAGTCATTTCAAGGGCATTTGATGGACACACCCTAATTTATATTTTGGACAGTCTACATTTGCATATAATGAAGTTTGCTTAAAGCAAGATATACCAGTAAACACTTAATGCAGTAAACCTAAATCAAATTATGTGAAATAGCGATATTCTTACCAGAAAAGAAAAGATCAGATAGCCACTCTATCCTTGGCAGTCAAAACACATTTCATAAACACCTATTGTGTTCCAGGCACTGTTTCCTAGGCACTGCGCCAGGCTCATTATGGTAAGCAAACCCAGACATTGCTCCTTAGCCCATGGAGTGGAGCATACATAGGTTCTAGCAGGAGAGAGAGAGAGAATTCCACAAATGAGGGAGTCATTACAAACTGAGGGAAGTGAAAGGTAAAATAGTCTGAAAACAACAAGGTTCACCACACAGGCGGAAACCAACCTCGAATGGGAGGAGGGTGATCAAGGAATTTTACACAAGGAAGTGAAGCTGCAGCCAAAAGAAGCTCAGGAGGAGCTCATGAGGATGAGGGAGGAAGAGCACACCGCATTGGGGAAGCAGTGTGTGCTGAGCCTGATCACGTGGCCAGGGGACCCCAGCTGGGGGGCCAGAAGGAGGAAGCACCCAGGAGGAGCTTAGGGAACATGAGTGGAGAGGAAAGTAGAAAAGGGTCAGGATTAGCAGGACTCTCTAAGCCCCATGAAGAATTCTTATCTTTGTCCCTTGAATAATGAGAACCTGCAGAAGCATTTCTGGTTTTTTGGTTGCTGTTGAACTGAAAAACAACATCATACAGTAAAACACACAAGTTTCAAATGTAGAGTTCCATAAATATTTATATATATGTATGTGTGTGTGTGTGTGTGTGTGTGTGTGTGTGTGTGTGTACTGCCCTTCTAACTATCACCTAAATCAAGATATAGAATATTTTCATTGTTTCAAAAATTCTTTCACACCCCCTTTGACTCAGCACCTCCTCACACACCTCCCTACAGACACATAAGGGAACCATTGTTTTGACTTTTATTATCATGGACTATTTTTGTCTTGCCCTTGTACTTCATATGAATGGAATCATGCAGTATATACTCTTGTGTCTGACTTATTTTCACGTAACATCATGCCTGTGAGATTCATTCATGGTATTACATGTAACAGAAATCTTAGATGGGTTTAACTCAAATGACAAAAGTGGTGATCATTTTGTAATGTATAGAAATAGCGAATCACTATGTTGTTCACCTGGAACTAACATAGTGTTGTAGGTCAATTGAAGTGTAATCAATTAAAAAAAAAAATCTTAGAAATGAAACCAAAACAAACCTTAGTAACAGCTCTTGACTCCTGGGTTTAGTTGAGATGTGTGGTTACCAGAGTCAGCTGTGTAACTGAAGGGCTACTCACATGCAAGTTCATCCCTAAGCTTATTCTTATTTCTGAGGATTCCTTTTGTGCCTTCTCTTCTTTGCATGGACGTCTTTCCTCCCAGACATTAACCATGATGAATTTTAACCCAGTTAGTTGCCAGGGTCTTATACTTCTTTGGGACACTCCCAATAAATATCTGCTCAGTGAGTAATATAAGTTCTTTGGGGGAAAGAAGATGACTCCATGGAAGATTATTTTTGTAGCTCAAGTATAAGGGAAAGAATGGCAATTTCATACGTTTTTAATGCATCTGAATAGGCAGAGGAGTTGTAGGCTTATAGCACTGACCTTATTCACAAAATGAACGAATTGAACTGATTTAATCTCCTTAAGGTTCTATGAGCTGGATTAGTGGTGGTTTTGTTGAATGGCCTTTATTTATTTTTCTTGTGGATTTAAAAAAATTTTATTTACTTTTTAATTGAATGATAATTGCTTTATAGAATTTTGTTGGTTGACTGGCCTTTATTATCTTTCCCTGCTGCTGATCAATGGAAAGCTTTAAAAAAAAAAAGGTCTCCTAGCTGTATCCTTAAAGCAGGTACTTGTGAACATCAAATAACATCTTCTACCTGGAAAAGAAAATGTGACATTGTTTACAAATATTTAACACTGTTATTAGAATCAAATCTTTTTAGTGGCTTTGTTTACTTCAAAGGTATTGTTATTAATGCTTTTGTTTTTATGTGAGAATTCTGTAACTGTATACTTACCTAGTTGATTTGACCAGCATCAGGGAGTTTCTAATGCCTCTGTTCTGAAACATAGGGATCCTTCTAGAATCTCTGTGTTGGTTTTCTGGATGATTTTTAAGATACTGCTGTTGCACTCTTGGTTGAAAAATTGAGTAATAACAGCAACAGCTTCCTGCATGATTTTCTATATATGTATTTTTAATGTTTTAATTAAAAATTTATATTGAAATGTTTTTGATTTGCATTGTTATGTTAGTTTCAGGTGTATAGCAAAGTTATTCAGCTATATATGTGTGTGTGTGTGTATATACATATATATGCATATATGTACATACACATACACTTTATTTTAGATTTCTTTTCCATGATTATTATAAGATATTGAGTATAGTTCCTTGGCTATACAGTTGATCCTTGTTGGTTATCTGTTTTATATAGTGTGAATATTTTAATCCCAAACTCCTAATGTATTTCTCCCCTTCTCCCTTCTTTTAAAAATGGTTTTTAGTTAAGTGGTGCATTTTTAAAGGCTGTTTATTTATTTGGCTGCACTGGGCTGGGTCTTTGTTGTAACCTGAGGGATCTTTTAGTTACAGCGTTTGTTCATCTGATTCCCTGCCCAGGGATGGAACCGGGGCCCCTGCGTTAGCAGTGTGGAACCTTAGACACTGGACCACCACGGAAGTCTCTCCTATTTTTAAAATGAAGAGTTGAACTGGATTTTTTTTTTTTTTTTCTGTTTTCAATGTAAAATGGCAATTGTGGTCCCTGCATGTTTAGTTATATACTACCTCACTGTTCTCTAGTTTATCTCTGCGGTGGTGTTTTGTCTGTTACTGAGAGTAGGGGACTGGAGAAGGAAATGGCAGCCCACTCCAGTGTTCTTGCCTGGAGAATCCCAGGCACTGGGGAGCCTGGTGGGCTTCTGTTTGTGGGGTCGCACAGAGTTGGACACGACTGAAGCGACTTAGCAGCAGCAGCAGAAGAGGGTAGGGGACAATGTAGATTTTATGTCTTTTAACCTTTGGTAGCTCTTGCTTCAGAACCTTATGTATTACTGGTATTACCCTTAACCCCCCAGCCCCATGGACATACTGGGTATCTATTGATACATGCATATGGCTTCCTGGTGGCTCAGATGGTAAAGAATCTGCGTGCAATGTGGGAGACCTGGGTTCGATCCCTGGGTTGGGAAGATCCCTTGGAGAAGGAAATGGCAACCCACTCCAGTACTCTTGCCTGGAAAATCCCGTGGACGGAGGAGCCTGGTGGGCTACAGTCCATGGGGTCACAAGGAGTCGGACATGACTGAACGACTTCACATTAATGAACCAACAACAAAATTATCTTTTAGAGACCGTAACACCTGAGTTTCTGATCTCCTGTAGCCTCTATTATCAAGTAAAGCCTCTTCCTCCCAACTTCAAGGGTAACTTTTAACTTAAAATAACGTCGCATTTTTGTGTCAGCTTGGCCCTAGTATTTTTATCGGTATTTTAAAATGTGTTTTTACATTAACTATTTACTAACAGGAATAATTGTTTTATATTATATTCACTTTCCTATGATGTACCTAGCTGATTCAAATAGGTTGGGCAAGTCATGAGCAGCTTTTCCTATAAGCTATGAAACAGATATGATATTTATCACAGGACATTGGAATCCAATTTTGCTATTGTCCTTAGGAATGCTCTTTAAGTAGCAGCCACGTGGCAAGCCCTAGGGTTTTATTATCACTATACATTTGGTCAACTCCCGGAGTTTGAGCATAGAGATATGGGTCCCAATCCTGATCCTACTGCTTGGAGATGGAGCAAAATATCAACCCTCATTTCTCCATATATAAAATGCATAAAGATACAGAGCTGCTGTGAATATTAGATCTTAAGAGAAGCAGGCAGTGGGAGGATTGTTCGAGAGGGTGGGGACATAAGTATACCTATAGCTAATTCATTTTTATGTATGGCAGAAACCAACAGAATATTGGAAAGTAATTATCCTCCAATTAAAAGCAAAAAAAAAAAAAAAAAAGCAGGCAAGGGTTAGTACTTTATTTAAATAGACCTGGCTTCAGATTCTCATTTTATTAAAATTTGTTCTGTCTTGCAACATTTTATCTCTTATCTATAGTTGATTTACAACTATAGTAAATGAACTGTATGATTTACAGATTCTTCTCTGTAATAGGTTACAAGATATTGAATTCCATGTGCTATACAGTAAATCCTTCTTGTTTATCTATTTGATATATATAGTAGTGTTTCTATTAATCCCATACTCCTAACTGCAGCACTTATTTTAAATTGTGCATAATAGCATCTCCCTAACATCTGTTGTTGTGAGGATTTAAAGAACATAGTATATATAAATCGCTAGGTACAGTGCCTAGCATATAGAAAGAACGCAAGAAATAATTTCTGTATTCACCATTGCTCAAAGTTTTAACCTAACCAGTATAAGTTATTTAAAAGGCCTTCTAACTTGATTGTCTAGTTGTTTTAAGGTAAGAGGATCGCTTGCTGTGTATCTTTTAACGTAGCTGCAAATGTTTATATTTTTCTTTAATATACACTAGCTATAGGAAAACTGAAACAGCAATGGAAAATCTAAAAGCCAGCAGCCCTTCTCAAGCTCCCCAGAACCAAATCCTGTTAACATTAGGCTGTGAAGTCAAATCAAAGGACCAAGGAATTTACAGCTTGCTGGAGGCGTGCCCTTCTAGATAAAAATAGGCGGGCGGGTGGGAGTAATCTATTGTAAAAATATAAGATCCAGTGGACTAACAGGTCACTGAAGCGGGCCCCCGTGGCTTTCAGGCTCTTATCGCTGCAGTCACTATCATATCACCACTTCAAGCCTTTATATATGCATGCAAATATTTAACAAAGCCGGAATCATCCCACAACCACTGCCTCTATCCGGTTCTGGCCGATGCAAGTCTTGCGGGGAGAAGCGAGGTATTCTTGCCCGGAAAGAGGCGACGCCTGCGTTCCCAGGACTTGGCGCCGCACGCCTCCCTCGTCTGGAGCACTGGCCGAACGCGGTCCGGGAACTCGCAGCTCGCCGGGAGACCCATCTAACCCGCAGCCGGGAGCGGCGTCGAGGTACTCGTCTGGTGTTGCGGTCGCCCCTTTTGGCGGGCTCGGGCACTCCGAGACTCCGCCCCCTGGCGCCGTCTATCCGCACCCGCGGAGGCGGGCGCCGCGTCCTCATTGGCGGAACGCTCCGTGATGGCCCCGCCCCCTCCAGGCCCCGACGCCAGCACGTTGAGTGGCGGGGGCCGGCTGAAGAACTGCCCGAGCGAGGAGCGGCTCCCGGCGCTGGGCGGCACGGTTGGGGCGCCCGCTTTAGGGCTCCCGAGAGGCTTGGGCGGGGATAGCAGCCCGCGGCCACGGGGGGAAGGGGGTCGGTGGGCTGAGAGCAGCTTGGCGGCGAGGCCGGCCCGCCGCCCCTTCCCCCCACCCCCGTCGACCTTGTCGGCCGAAGCTTCCCGGAGCTCCTCACGCCGGCGCGATGGCGACTGCTGTGGAGGTGGAGGTATCTCCGCCGACGGACGCGAACTGGGAAAGTGGCGGCGGCGGCGGAGACGACGAGATGAAGCAGACGCTTCCGGAGCTTGAGTCCTCCCCACAAAATGGCGGCGGCCTCAGCATCGCGGAGCCCGGCGGCGGCGCCGGGCCTGAGGAGACCGCGGCTTCCGAGGCCGCCCCGAGCCTCTGCCACGAGCAGCCTCAGGACTCCTCTGATGCGGGCGCGGCTGCACTGCCCAAAGGCCCCGAAGAGCCCGAAAGACCCATTAGGAGGAGTTTTCAGATCCCCAGGAAGAGCAGAGAAAAGAAAGGTGGTGCTTCCCCTCTTTCCCAACCCCTCTTTCTCTCTCCCCTCCATCTTTTCATTAGAATCTCTCTGTCTCCTTCCCACACCCATCCGAGACACGTAAACACGCATGCAGCGCCAGCCGCCTCTCCCCTCAGCCTCGGCCGCCCAGCTGCTGCGCTTGGTGCGAGAGGAAAGCGGTGGAATCACGCTCCCTGCTCCCTCTCTCCCCGTGGAAGTTGGAAGTAGCTCAGTTTTGAAGCTTGTCCGTAAGGCTGCAGCTCCCAGAGAGGAAAGATGGTGCTCGGCGCCCCTCCTTCCCAGCCCTTGAAGGCAGAGAAGCTGATGTGTCCTCCTCTAAAGATGCTTCTGAAGTCTCACTGTGGAAATAACCCGTGGCCATGGATTCTGGGGCTTTCTCCAAGGCCATTGCATTGCGAGGACCACAAGCGCTTCTCCCTGTGGAAATTCTTCAGCTCTATGTCTACTTGAAATTTGATCGATGTCAGCGTCTTCCCTTGTTTAGAAATCTCCGTTAGATGTGATTCATACACACTGCTGTTTTCCATCACACTTCATTTCCATGTAGTTTTTTTTCCCCCGCCCTGTTTTTGAAGCGCTAGATAGGGCTCTCTAAATCCAAGCCTTAGTTTGTTTTTCGTTGTATTCGAAAAGATGGGGAAGGTAGGTTCTTGGGGCAGTAATTTCCCTATGAAAGAAATGGAGGTGAGCTTTTACCCAAGAGTCACCGACTTGATTTTGCAAATGAGAGAACTTCAGGAAAATTTTTTTGAGAGATCCAGTCTGGTTCGTGGAACAAAAATGGCAACAGTTACATTAACAATGTAACGTTTCTAAAATTTTATGCCATATTGTGACACCTGTCTCATGGAGGAAATTACCGTTTTCTGTTTTTAGAATACAATTTTTGACCATCCAGTGATTTGGGGTGCTCTGCCTGGATTTAGTCAATTTAAAGAGGGTTTTTTTTTTTTTTTTCCTCCTCCTGTTTTAGTGCGTGGTTCCGTTTTTCAGATTTACTTTGGAAAGTAATAGGAATTTTCTTATTTGTAGGAAACGTTTTTTGTTTGTAGCGAGAGTCTTGGTAAGGAGAATCTTGAATGAAGCATGTGCTTCCTCTCTGCACGTGCACAACCGCTACATTTGCACAACTGAAATTGATAGCCTTTTGTCAGTAAGATACTGACAAAAAAGTCAAGTTGTTAATTTCTGTTTGGATGAGAAAGCCAAGGAAATACTTGGTGTGAGAAACCAGGCTGAGAAGGATGAAGTTACCTCCGCTAGCATGAGGACTGTTTCTAGAAATATCTTTTGAGTTAATGTAATAGATTTCAGGGTTCAAGAGGATTCTTTAAGGGTCAGGATCATCAATTGTTTGGGTTTATTTAGTTAAGATGTATAGTCAATAAGAGAAAAATTAGATTTCAGCCTCAATTATAAATTGGTAGAGAATAGGTTAAGAGTAGATTTGGATGGACTCTTGATTGTAAGGTTGAAATAGTAGCTTGAACTTTTTCCTGTTTTAATTTTTTTTTTTTAGCTTGATACAGTTTTGCAGTCCGTTTTCTTAAAAGTTTTAACCAAAACATAACGCACGATGTACCTCATTTTAACTTCTCATAGGACCAGAAAATTGGCCTAAAACTCCTGATCTGTTTGGAATGTGGGATGGCACTAGGAACTGTTGACTAGTGTGTGTGTGGTTTTTTTTTTTAATATGTTCAGAGGCTGCTCTAAAATAGACTTCATTTGAACACACTAAAAGATATAATTGAGGAATTAAGAAGTATAAAACCTCATTTTCTCCCCAGAGTCTCATGCTCCCTTGGGGAAAATTTATATTTTCCATTTTCACTTAGGGGCAGAGGCTGTTACCTTTCTCCTCTCTCTCAGGAAGGTTTTGGTAAGGAAAATATAACACGTAAACTTTTTTCATGTTTAATGAAAATGAGTAATTTTTAACTTGTGTAAATATTTCTACACCAAGCAGCAGCTGTTCAAATAGTGCAGTAGCAGTTTAAATAGAGCTTTTAAAACTTAAATAAGCAGCTTTTTACCATCGTGGACTTCATCCTGCCCAACGTGAAGGAAGTTCATACTTGGTGATGGAATTTCATAGAAAAATCCAACTTTTCATTAAAAAAAAGAACAGCTTTATCAAAAACAGTGTAGTAGGTTCTGCTAGTTTCACGCTTGATCCCCAAATAATACCCTCTTGGAAGACTTGAAAGGTAACACTTATGTATAGAATTTGGCTAGGTATTCATGCTGGTCATCTGAGTCTTTTATCATGAATATTAGATACCTCTTCTTGAACTTTTCTGTATCAAAGATTCTGTTGCATTTGTATTTTAATATGGCAAGCCTTTGCTTGTGACTGCTTTTCCAGTAAAAATAAAGATTAGGACTTGTATTCTTGGTAGCTTAAAGATAAATTTTTGTAAGTAGAACTTTGCCTGATCTTTGTCTTCACAGTAGCAGAACATCCAAAATACTGCCATTCTAATTAAGTGATAATATTGCAAACACTTCATAGTGCTTAGTAAGTTGTAGGCGCTGTTCTAAACAGTTTATATGTGTTAAATCTAAGTAATCCTATGTGGTAGGTGCTATTCCCATTTTACAGATAAGGAAAGTGAACTACTGAGGTAAATAACTCGCCCAAGGTCACACAGCTAGTAAAAGGTGGAGTTGGAATTTGAACCTAGGCATAAAATACTTATTTCTTTTTCATTATAGAAAAGTTATTATTTTTTTTTTTTTTAATTAACAACTATTAAATTTAGTGATGTTTAGTATGTTTTCATACTGGGGAGTTTTCAGATTGACAAATTATGTTCATTATAAAATAACACATGTAAACAGTACTGACAAATTAAGTGACTAGAGTAAAATTTTACTCTTTATGATTGTTAATTCTTTTTACTTACTGGACAGGCTACTCTCTGCACTGTAAGGAGGCACTGTTACATTTTACCAAATTGTGGAATTGCATTTCCTCAGTGGGTGTTTCACTGTTGCCTTCTTTTACACTAGAATCTAGTAGTGTAAGTCCTCAAAATCAGTAACTGTACTTGACACAATTTTTCTCTTCAAAATTCTTAGAAAGTGAGGTAGTGATGATTGATTTTCTGGAAAATGTTTATTGGTTAATGCTTTATGTAGGGAACAAGATTAACTGCTCTCCTGCACCTGCAAGAGATGCATCACAAACTAAATGATCTCATGCATTTGTGTCCATACTGGTCTAGTTTAGGAGAATTAATGACCAATTCTCCTCCCACGTCCACATCTTTTCCCACAAAGTTTGGAGTTATCTTTTTGAAGACTATGGATTAAGTGTCTTAAGGAAATTTGCATGATGTTTTAAAGTTTTGGTTTTTTGTTTTGTTTTGTTTTAAAGTTTTATATGAATGACTTGTTTCCAAGTATACCACAGGTTTCCATTGGTAGAAGTATTCCAAGCAGTAAAGTATAGGCAGAATTCAGTCATTCACATAAAACATTTGATAGGATCATACAAATTGTAAGTAATGGAGGTAAAAACTCTTTGACATATTCCCTAGTCCAAAAAGGTCAAGTTTCAATGTTTGTTATCTCTAGATTTCTGCTAGAATGTTCATTCTTAATTTTACACTTAATGTTTCAGTTGTGATTTAGAGATGAATCATCCATTCCTACAGTATTATGTCTTGTAATTTTATTAGACTGGAGAAAAGTGATTCTTAAAATAAACTGTTGTGAGGAACAAATGGATATTCATTGTATTTTAGTCGTTAGTAGATATCAGAGATGGATTCAGAGAATTGCAGACCAATGTGATTGCCAGCCTACTCATACTACCTTTTCTTCCATGAATTACTGTAAGTTGAAATATATATTTTATATTTTCCATTGATATATTTTTATAATATTGGTCCATCTTATTTTATTTTATTTTTTTTCTCTTGGTCCATCTTATTTTAAAGTTTAGCTTGTTTTTACACTTAGGTATATATATATATATATATTTTACATTCACATAATCTTAATACAAACACAAAGATTGGCATTGATAACTAAATAAGTTAATAAAAGTAGTTGAAAAATGTTTCTTTGGCTGAGGAACAAAGCTATTTGATGATCTTAATTTTATGTCTGTTCCAGTTCCTTAAATTTAACATTGAATTCTTAGTATGTTTACTATGTTTTGTATGCTGCAAATAATATAAAATATTCTAGTTCTGATTTGATGGTATAATCAGTTTCCTTATTTGAATTATATATCTCCAAGTACCTTTCTCTTTCCCTGAATCCCATAAAAACACATCTATAAAAGGGACTTCCCTCGTGATTCAGTGCTTAGGACACTGCATCCACTGCAGGGGCACAGGTTCAGTTCCTGGTTGGGGATTAAGATCCTGCATGCCACATGGTGTGGCCAGAAAGGAGGGGAAAAGAAATGTTGAAACACATTCATAGTCCGTTTTGTCAGTAGAGAAACCTTGTTAATAGCAGAAGTAAAATCAGTAACTTATCTTTCTGATAACAGATTTGTTGTAAAGCCTGTACATGAGCAAAATTATGTATTCCTTAATGTCTGGAAGAATTATGACTGCTGTTAGTTAACCTTTATAAACCAAAAAAGGTTGTTATGACTTTTGATCCTGTAAAATGCATTAAATGAGACAAATATTAAGAAATGAGATTTAAAAAAAAAAGATTTAAAAGTAGACAAAAGAGGTTAGAACATGCTAGACATCAGATTCTTTTTTTCTTATAGCTAGTATCCATATAGCTAATACAATTTCTTGATCTAAAATAAGGAAATAATACTGTTTTTCCAGCTCTTGGAATGATTGGTTTCAGCTCTTATATGCCCATTTACATCTTTTATTTACCGTTCAGGATGTAGGATTTGCAGCTAGGGAGCCTACTTTGAATTCCAGCTGCCCTATTCATACATTAACCTTGGGCCCAGTTAAGTTAGCTCAGTTTCATTTGTGAAGTAGCCATAAATGAACTTCCTTGGGTGGTTTTGGTGATTAAATGAGATAATGTGTATAAAGCTATTAGTACATACCCGAAAAGGAATAATGAGCCATTAATGGTTAGACTAAAAAATTGTCAGAATCTGGAGAATGTTTTATTGGATACTGACTTCCTTATGTGAAATGGGTGATTAATATATAAAATGTTCTGTTCCCCATTTGGGTAGTCTTAGATTTATTATTGCCTCCAATGATGATACTGTGACATCTATATGTTTTCTTTAAAGAAATGACAGGATGTGTTGATCACATACATGCTTCAGTGGTTCTTAAGGACAAATAGACCACCAGGGAATGGACTTTCAGAACATTTTATATTTCTAAACTACCATTACTAGCACATTGACTTGAAACCTTTAAAAATAGTTATAGCAAAATTTTATTCTTCTAGAAAGTGATAATTGGGAATAAAAAATAGAAATTATAATTTTAGCCTAACTGCTATAGCCAATTGAGACATTTGAAATACTTAGGATACAAGTATTTCTTGTTAGACCTAAAATCTTGCACCTTTTTCTGAAAACAAAAACAAAACTCACAAGTGTTTTCACGTTGGCAGACTATCTGAGTACATTTGAGGTGACTCTAGGACATTGCTTTGGAATGAAACAAATGTTAAGTACTTTTTAGAGAGTGATTTGAGAGTTAATTTCTATATACATTTTTATGATTTAACTGATATCTTTCACTTTTGGTTAGATTGATGGTGGAAATAGTGTTGGAATATCTTTAACTAAAAGATTTTTTAGTTTTTCTTTTTTTTATGTAGATTAGTAAAATATAGAAATTTAAAGCCACTTGATACTTTTTTGTCACATTTTTAGATAACCTGAAGGCACTTGTTAGTTTAGAAACATAATCATGTATAAAATCCAACTTTAAAAATCACGCTTGGCTTATTTTGTATGTGAAAGCCTACAAAAACTACTCCACATGCTGTTTTCCCTCACAAGTTTTTCCAGTTTAGTTGGGGCTAGACACAAAGATAAAACATTTTTTCCTACAACATTCTGTAAAACAGATTTGAATTGAGAGAATGGATTTCTCGCTGTTTCTTGAGCTTTCATTTTACTTTATATAAATCACTGAGTTGTTGAATTTGTGAGACTAATTTACAATGACAACCATATTTTGGTAGTTTAGAACATATTTGTATTTAGTATAAAAAAAATCTTGACAAATTTTATTATCTTTTTTTGTTTTTACTCGTGTCCTCCTTCATTCACCTTGGGGCCAGCGCCCCAAGTAAAGGGAAGGAAGAAGGCGTTACAGCTCCTCTCGTGGAGCTTGTGATGAATAGATTATTGCGTGTATCCATCTGCTGGAAAGTTGATTATAGGATACTTTTTTGCATGTAATAGTTCTTTTTGAGTGTTTTTTCCCCCCTGTTTACTCCTGTTGTCTTTGTTGCATTATTATAAGTAATGTTGATTTTATATCCACCCCTCGCTTTTTTAGTGTGTAATTCTGAAGTAGTGGGAATCATTTGTTCTGCACACATTTTCTCATTAAAAGCTACTGCTTTTACAGAAACTTTTGTAATATATACGTTGTTTGGTAAATGAATGGATATATCCTTTGACAGTATGTTCTTTAAAGCTTAATAACTGAATAGAGAATACAGTAGAAACAGCTACTCTTTAGTACAAGTGGAACACTGTTTCCAGTAGTGGCCTAAAGGTATTTTGATTGACATTTATTGGTTCTTTATAAATAGTATCTTGAAAGAAATTAAGGTAATAGCATATAACATCTGTTCTGTGAATAACAGTGAAAGTGGTTATTTTTGGTTTGGGGAAAATGTATACATATATGTAGACTTGATGTTTGAAGTTTATAAGTCAAATTATTTCATCCACAAAGTGGAAATTTGAGGAAATTAGCCTCCTGATTGAAGAACAGATTGACTATTTAAGTATTTTTTTTTAAATAAAGGGAGTGTGTAGTAGTTGGCCAAGTAGGGAATAAAAACTTTTACCGTCTTGGTTTGCACCAGATGCAGTGCTTAGAGCTTTTTCAAAGTGTTGTCTTATATGGTGTATGGCATCGTAGTGGTTATTAGGATAGCTCGCGTTCTCCTTTTTACTGAAGAAAGTAATGAGCTTACTTGGTTAAGTTGGTTTGCCTGGAGTCTCTCACAAAGCCCCTAAATACTGGAGCTGATATTTGTGTCCAGGTTTGACTCCAAGGTCCCACATCTTTCCATTTCACCAAGTTTTCGTAGTAAATACCCTCCTAGTTTATGTTGGTAATGCAAGAAGGTAATGGATGCAGCATGTTATTCTAAATTTAGTTTTAAAAACCAAATAGAATAATTTTATTCTATAGACACCTAAATGTCTTAAGTGTTTTTATGCTTCTGCTTATGGCGTAAGCATTTAATTTGCTAAAATAAATGGTCCTAGACATACTACTTATGTGTAACATAAAATAAGAGTTGAGGTAATTTGAGTTTATGCACAGTTTCTTTTGAGTAATATACACAGACATCTTTAAGTAGTTTAGGTTGCCTAGTGTAGCATCTGCTAAGTTTTGCCAAATTGTAGCTTCCTTTTCTGCATGTGTAATGCCAGATGCTCATTCCTATAGTTTTTTCTTCAATGAATTAATCAGTATTTCTTTTACATGTCACAAAACACCCAAGTAATAGGCAGCTAGACTTTTTCTTCAATTAACTGTCTTTTGCACTTCACAAAATAAGATAGCCTTGATCATTTTTTTCACTCTATTTATAAAGTTATGTTAAAGCCACAAAAATATAAGAAACTACTTTTAAGATGGAATTTTAAAATTAATACTGTTTTTCATTTTAGCACTTTTTCAGCCATTAACTCCAGGCTCTCGGGAATTTGAAGATGTTTTAAATATTCTCCACTCATCTTACCTTGAACCAACTTCAGTAGCAAATTTTAACTACAGGCGTGCTTGCTTGATACATAATGAGCTTTTGGAAAAGGAGGTATGTTATAGATTGCATTTTGTAAGATTCTTCAGAACCAGTTAATAGCCTGGTATTTGTTTTACTTTTTTAAAAAAATGCTGAAGTTCTTTGGAAAGCCAAATTATGAAAGGGAAAAACAAGTTTTAAATGATATGTTTTTTCCCCTAAACACTATTGATATTGCACTGCGTTTATCTGTGTGTTACTGTGTGATTGTGTAAAATAACTTCTTTTACTAAAAATGAATCTTAAGCATAGTGATACCTTATAATGGCATCATTGTAAATTCATCAGAAGGCTTTTGATCTTTCAAGCACATGTTAGTTAAGTGGAATCTCTAAGAGTGTGTTGTGTCTTAGGTTCCAACGTTAGTGAAATAAAATATGCATTTATTTTTAGGATATGTTTAATTTTTCCCTTAATTATTGCCAGGTAATTGAATTGAATTTAATATCATTAGTAGAAATTCTTAGTGAGAAAGTGAGAACAAAGGGGTGCATTTGAGACTTTTAGGTAGTGAATTCAAGTTTCATGTACAAATTAGAATACTGTTTGAGTTTTGGTTTAGGAAAAGCCATAATAATCTTGGAGTTAATACAAATGACATGTTTGGAAATATTTGATGTGTATACTGCTTTCTAATGCACATGAAATGCTATTAATTTTGTACTTTTAAAGTTGGTTAATCCAGTGCTGTCAGTATTTAACTTTGAAAGGATCCCTAAAGTAACTGTTACTGGCTCCCAGAGAAAATTAAAACCTTGGTAGTTTGATGTGGTTTCATGGTATGATAGGGATTATTTGTTAATTCATATAAAGATTTAGTCTAATTCATTATATTATTGAAGATCAGTAATAGCCTGAATATTGCATGTAAATCTGTTAGATACAGGCTCCATATCTGTATGTGTCTAAAAGTGAACGCTAGCAGTTTAGGGTGACTTACAGTTCAGATGTACTTAGATCAAGTCACTCTTATGGGTATGGAGCATGGCTTATGTACTTGGCACTGAGAATACAGTTGCAAAGAAATGAAACATTTTTCCTTGTTGTAATTGGGTTTATAGTCTAGAAGTTGGTCATTAAACAAAGATTTATTAAGCCACCTACTATATGCAGTGGGTCATCCCTGGTGGCTCAGCGTTAAATAATATGCATGTTAATGCAGGAGACATCTGTTCGATCCCTGGGTCGAGAAGATCCCCTGGAGAAGGAAATGGCAACCCTCTCCAGTATTTTTGCCTGGGAAATCCCATGGACAGAGAAGCCTGGTGGACTACAGTCCATGTAGTCACAAAGAATCAGACACCACTCAGCAATGAAAACAACTATATGCTATGCACCATGTCAGATAAAATGAGAAATCCAAAGATAACCAAAATATGAACTTAAAAATCTATGGGAGGGACTTCCCAGTGGTCCAGTGGTTAAGAATCAGCCTGCCAGTGCAGAGGGACACAAGTTCGATCCCTTGTATGGAAAAATCATACATGCCATGAGGCAGCTAAACCCATGTGCCACAACTATTGAGCTGCTCTAGAGCTGGAGAGCCACAGCTCCCGAAGCCTGAGTGCCCTAGTGCCTGTGCTCTGCAACAAGAGAAGCCACTGTGGTGAGAAGTTCCTCTAGAAGAGTAGTCCCTGCTTGCCACAACTAGAAAAAGCCCGTGGCAGCATCAAAGACCCATTGCAGCTTAAAAAAAAAAGTGTGGTAAGATTTTAATAGAATTTTAGTTAAAGTTGTTCAGCACTAGAGGCTTATTTAACTATATTTTAAGACTAAAGAGCTAATTATAATGAGGAAAAAAATGGAAGTGCAGAAATTTCAAGGAGAGAAAAGATAATTTCCATTTTGGTAGGTTTGGAATTTTTTTGCTGTGCCTCACAGCTTGTGGGATCTTAGTTCCCGGACCAGGGATCATAATTGGGTGCCTAGCAGTGGGAGTGCAGCGTCCTAATGACTGGACCACCAAAGAAGTGCTGATCTGGAATTTCTGAGAAATAGAATTCCTGAAACTCTTCACTTGAAAAACATAGACACGTGCTAAGGCATTGTTACAGATTTAATTTCATTTAGTTTACAGAAAAGCGAAGAGAACTGAAGTTTGATGGTCGTTTAGATAAAGAACTTTCAGAATCCTATGCATTTCTGATGGTCGATCGGTATAAGGTAAGTGAACTCATTTTATAAAAAATAATTTGAAAATGTTTGCATTGTAGGTTACTAAATTTGCAGTTATTCAGTACACTTGATTTTTATAAACTAACAATTTGTTGATGTATAAATGGAAAAGTGATTTAGTAGCGCAGAGTATTTCATTGTTTTGTGATTTGTTTTTCAGATATGTTCATTTTTTTCTTTGATCAGAGCTATTCCCCCCCCCCCCCCCCGCCGAATGTAATTGATAATAAATACTTTTCCTTTTATTAAAGTAGATTATCAGGTGGGAGGTGGGAGGGAGATTTGAGAGGAAGGGGACATATGTATACCTATGGTTTTTTCATCTTGATATATGGCAGAAACTAGCATTCTATTGTAAAGCAATTATCCTCTTACTAAAAATAAAGATCAAAAAAAGTAGATTATCTTCTCTATTGCAGATTATATGTGCTGAGAACTATTTTTTCTCCTTTGATGTTTAGATGGAGTTACTGTCTCTAAAATATTTTGCCAATTCTAATTCTCCCTAAAAGGGAATGCTTATATATACGAATGTCGTGAATTCTGAGTATCTGTCCGACTTGGCATAAACAAAAAATAGATTTCAACTATGGTTACATTGGAAATTTAAACCAGTTTTACACTGATATTTAGTTGTTATAAGTAAACTAGCATGCATATTTATAATTTCTGTAATGTAAAAATATAGTTTAGAGGCTTGGATTTTACTTAAAACAAGTTTATAGACTATCTTTTCACATTTTTAATGTAATGTGACTGTAAGATGGCATGTTTTGTTTATTTAGGTTCAGAGCATATGTGAAAAAGGACTACAGGTGGGCCAGTCCAAAATAACAATTCTTGGCAATCCTTCCATGGGTAATCTTTTTTTCTTTTTCCATATACCTACTCCTATATTGCCCTTTAAAATATATTATCTAGTTTTGCTGCAAGTCCTGAAAATTCAATTCATGTATGCTTTGTCGTGTTCCCAGAAAGAGAGACTAGTTTCAGGTTCTGCAGTGTAAAACCAGTCTTATTCTTTGTTTCTGATTTTGCATACTTGGAATTGAACAAGGGTTATCTTTTTTTTCTTTTAATGTCTTAGTCTAGTCCTAGTGATACTGAGAAATTTGATTAGTTTCGTGTTTTTACTGGTTTTATTTTTGCTTTGGTTCAATATCAGCTATCTTTACCGTCATTACATTTTTTTTTTAAAGTGTGATACCTTTTATCTCTTGTAACTATCTCCTTATCTCTTATTATAATCTTATAATACCTCATAATTTTATCTCAGAATATTATATAATTATAATACTTAGGTTAAGTATTTGGACTTTTTATATTTGTGTCTTTATTAATAATTCTTTCATTTGTCTCTTTACTAGGTGTCTATCTTTCTAGGTATGCTGATTTACTACAAGCTAATCCTTTGGAAGCTGGGGCAGTGGGTGATGTGGTTATTTTTAAAATAATGAAGGTAATTTTGACTTTAATAATTCAATATATCAAAGATAACATTTGATTTGTATTAGGAGTTTAATTAAAAGCCAGTAGTTGCTTGTGTTTGGTATATAAGATACTTTTTAGAGAGATTTGCCATCTTTAATCTGAATTTACTGAACCTTAAAGTTAGCTTTCCTTTCCAACGAAAAGAATGAAAGAGGGAAATATGTTGATGATGTCACTTAAGCAAGTGAAGAGTGTTGTGAAGAAAGTTTTTATTTCCTTGTATTAAACAAATTCAAAACTTTTTTTCTAGGGCAGAGTAACTTTTTTTTTTTTTTTTTTTGAGGCAGGGTAACTTTTTCTTACTGCTTCAATATTGTTAAAATGTTTTGGCTATTAACTTTATTACCAAGTATTAAAGAAAAAAAACTGTTATAAATGATCTGTATTTAGAGGTATACTATCATATTAATGTCATACAGTCAATAATAAGGTTTTGATGGACGTGAAAGATTTTCTCTATTTTAGGGTAAAATAAAGAGTGTATATGACCCCATGGGTGTAAAAAGTTCAGAATCTGTATTAAATAAAAGTGCTTCGGACCCAACACCAAAGCATGAATGTCACGTGTCGAAGAATGTTAATAGAATTACATCACTTCTGGCTTACAGAGCCTATGAGCTTACTCAGGTAGGTGCCTGGATCCACTTTAGCGTTATGACCTCATATCAGTTTGTCCCTAAATACTTTAAAATATCTCCCTCTCCGTTCCCTCTGCCACCACACTAGTCTAGGCTTAGCACTGCCATCGTCCAGTGATTCGCCCTGCTGTTTGTTCAGTGTTTGCAAGACAGCGCAGAAACATACAGTGGTCCTCCTCAGGGTGATACTCAGATTCCTTAGCCTTTCTAGTTCTCCCTGCTTGTAGATTGACCTCCAGCCTGTTTTTTTGTATGATTCCTGCCCTCTGCGATCTCATTTCATCTTAAAGCCTTGGTTTCTCATGGCCTGAAAATTCCTGTCTGATAAAATATTACTCAACCTTCAAGGCAAAGTTAAAGCCCCCTGAATTACCTTAATTATTATACTTTGTGTTACTGCTTTGATAGATTCTATTTTTATTAGTATTTTTCTAAAATTCAAGCAGTTCATTTTTTAGCTTTATTCAGGTATAATTGATTTATAGTAAACTACACATACCTAAAAGTATAATATTTGATATCAGTCATGGTTTTATATGGTGTTTGACTATAAAGGAATGTTATTCTTTTTTTAAAAAAAAAATGTGTATATCTAAAGGGATTGTGTATAGAAGTGGTGGTGCTCACCTCCTGGAAATGTTCTCTTTTTTTTTCCTCCCTTTCTTTGATGTTTTGCCTTATTTACATTAAAAAAAAGTTATACTTTCTCCTTTGTTTTTGAAGAATCTCTGTGGGTTTAAAACCTTTTAGCAAAAATTATATTCACCAAAATCATCTGGACTAACTCATTTCATTGCCTTCTGGACAGTAGTAGTATTGTCACCGATGTTTGTAATCTCTGCCACCTTCCCTGTATTGCCTAGTCTGCAGTTGGAGTCAAGAATTTGTTTTTCCTTTGAAATAATGAGCATAGTAGTAGTTTGCTTGAGATTGTGTTTTTACTATTTTATTTCCATATCAGTGACTTTTGTGAGCTGACATGGAAGTTAGGCTCCATTTGTTAACAGTTTTTTGAGGAGGTTTGTTGCACATTCCCAGTGGTCAGCTCTTCAGAAGCTGAGGAGTTGAAGCAGCTCTTCAGAAGAACTTTTTTAGTATCCTGTCATTTGAGATACATATATACATACAATGCGTGTGTGTGTGTGTTTATAAGCACAATATTTTTATATTATGAAATTAATATAAAGTACAAATTATTTTAAATAAATTGACAGGCAGTGCTTAAAGATAACTTTTCATTAGAAATACTTCAGTTATATTGTGTTTCTCAGGTATCAGGCAGATAAATATAACATTCCACTCTGTAATTCTTGCCTTCTTAAGAGAGGTAACTGCATTTTCTTATTTTTAGTATTATTTTTATGAGTATGTCTTTGATGAGCCAAGGCGAAGACCAAGGCACGTGTGTCCATACGCAGTTGTGTCTTTTGCTTATAAAGACGATATACAAACTCAGAAGTTCGTACCTTCATCAAGGTAAGACTTGTGAATCTTACATGTCATTTAGAATCTGTTGTCACGTATCCTGCACTGCTGAGTTAGGAGGAGCACTTTGCATTTTTTTGTTTTTGCTTCTTTTGAAATTCATTAAATACAGGATTGTTAATGATGACTTTTAAGAATTAAATTAGAAAGATGTCTGGAAATAAAAACTAAAATTTACTAAAACCTCATTGATAACCTTTTTTTCCTGATAATGAAAATTTGTGTAGTTGGTATCAGTGCTGTTTTTTGTTTTGTTTTTGGCTGCCACATGGCATGAGGAATCTTAGTTCCCCGACTAGGGATCAAACCCTGGCCCTTGGCAGTGAAAGTGCAGAGTCCTAACCACTGGACTGCCAGGAATTCCCTCAAATGCATTTTTTTTTTTTTTTTTTTTTTTGCTGCCCTGGGTCTTGTTGCTATACAATAGTTGCTGCAAGCAACTCTTTAGTTGAGGTACACAGGCTTGTTGTAGTGGCTTTTTTTGTTGCAGAGCACAGAATGATCATCCTCTGGCAAACTATACATTTACTTTTTGACTGTTTTCTGTCTTCCTTATGAGATTGTAAGCTCTGTGAAGGCAAGGGTTTTGTCCTCCCTGTAATTCTGTTATCCAGAACTGTGCCTAATAAATAATAGAAGCTTAATAAATATTTATTGAACAATGAACATGTTTAAACACGATTGAGGCTATTTCTTCAAATCTCATCACCATAATTAAGTAATTGACAGAGACTTTAAAGGACTAGATTCTCTCCTAATGGGTATTTTTGGGGAAATTTTTGAGGCAAGTAAGTAATTCTGATTTTTCCACGTAGACTTGGGTTTATTAAATGTTATAATAAGTAATTTGTTCTTCATGCTTGGAAGGATTTAATTTTTTTGTACAGTATGCCATTGAAAATAGCATTTCTATCAAGGTCCTGAATGTTAACTTTTATGTTGTTAGCAACCAGTAATATTTCTCTTTTTTTTTTTTTTTAATTTATTTGTAGATCTAACAGCTTTAATGCAGATAGAAACACAGGTAAGATTCTTGTATTTCTTTCCTTTAGTTTTATAAATCAGAAGAATTATGTTGAGTAAAGAAATAAGTGCTTTCTTTATTTTTATAATGAATGAGACTCTGCAAAGTATGAAAAAACTGGAGGCCCTGTTATGATGTAGCATTGATGCTTGGTTATCCAAACATAAGGTCTCCTTTGAGAATCTGCTGGTAGTGTGAATAGTCCAAAGAATTGTAGCACTTTGATTGATAAAGGTAAAAAAAATAAAACAAGCTTCACAACTCAGACAAGTATTAATTTCATCAGAGGTTTAGAGTTAAAGAGAGAAGATTAAAAGCAGTATTGACATTTTCTATCTGCAAGTTTCTCCACAGTGAAAAGAACACAAGTGAAACCTGTGTGACATTGTGTGGCGTTCCTGTAGTTGACTGGATTTCTCCTTTGCGGGGAAGTGGAGGGCAGTACTGTATTATCTTTGCTCCTCAGCATTCTGATAGGAGGATATGTAGGCAAATAAATTTGTTATCTTTTTCATCTGAAATAATTTTGTATGAGAAGAGATAACCAAAACAAAAATCCGATTATTTGAATTCTCTGTAAATAGAAATGTCAAGACTTTTTTTTTTTTTTGGTGATTGTTCTACTAAAACTGTTTCTGGATATTTTTCCCCTTTTATCTAGTAAACATGTATCTGCTTCTGGGCTGCTGAGAGTCTGAGTTGTGTCATTTTTCTTTTTATTTAGATAAATTTAACTACACGTTGTGGAAAGGACAGCTTTTAAATAAAGGAAAGCTTTTGTGTTATATTTCTCTGAGGTCAGCCACTCGCGCTTTTTTGCCTATCAAGCTGTAAGTATGTTGTGTTGTAAGAAAGGAGCAATTAGTTGCTAATTATTCAGTTCTTACATTTAAATTGTGTTTGTCTTACATTTAACTTTTACTTTGATCCATAAGAACTTAAATGTTAATACTAATTTGTTTTTTAAAAAAAGATTGATTTGATAACTTGGAAACTTGGGTTAAAAAAAGCTCTCTGCTTTTCTGTCTTGATTTGCAGATAGGCTAAATAGTTATATTTACATTTAAATGTACATTGAAATTTAAATGTAAATTAGTTATATTTACAGTTATATTTACATAGTTACGTGCATGGCACGAATCTTTTTCTTAGTGATTTAAATATTAAAAGTGATTTTTCAAAGTTTTGTCCTATGGAGATACATTTTTTATTTAGCAATTTGAACATGATAGACTTAAAAGTTAACACTTCTTGAAAACATTTTGATGTGGTCAGTTTAGTTAAAATTTGTAGACTGTTTTGAGTCCTTTGCAATATAAGTCGGAATAGAAAGATTTAAAATGATATTTTGCTACACCACAGTAAATGTTATGGGCCCTCATAAATGGTAGAAGAGCAATTTAACTGTTCATACATGAATTGCCTTTAATAAAATTACAACTTTTTATCCTTTGTGGCTGGTAAAATTGGTATTAGCTTCTGGCTTAAAGAAAGAAGGTTGGTAATATTGCTGGGCTATTTAGCTACCCGTATATACATGTGAACTTCACATATCAAATATCAAGTATGATATTAATAAATATACTCATCTGTATTCCATCCAGATATATGTGTCTGAGAGAGAGAGAGAGTGATTGAGAGAGAACATTACTAGAGTTAAAAATACAGATAAGGCAAATAAGCCTTTTCAATTTTCTTTCAGTCCTGAGAAGTTAGATGTTGAAACAGTTATGAGTATGGATCAACTGAAACAGAAAATCCCTCCAGCGCTATTTTATAAGGAAACTTACTTTGGTCCAAATGAAGGTAGAGCAATTTAATTTTATTACAATATATAAGAAGACTTGATTTTGAATACTAACTGTGTATTTTTTCTTATGTCAGTTTTGAAGAATGGAATGTATTGCAGCCTTTATGAAGTTGTAGAAAAGACAAGGATTGGAAGTAACATGGAGAGTTTGCTGCAGAAACTAGAGAAGGAGAAACTTGTGAGTTAAAGGTTTTCAGATGTTCCTTCTTCCTAAGAAACGTGCATATTAATAAGTGATTATAGTAACATTTCAGTTTATTTCATTTTTGCTTCTGAAAATACCACGAAGTCTCTGTTGTTGCCATTTGGTTAAAAGTGTTATGGTCTTTTGGTGCTTTTCTATTTTAGCCATGACACTAGATCCTCTTACAGTCTTTTCCATGAAGTATCTTGATTGTGTTTTGTGACTGTGATATTCAGCAAGTACTTATTATCCCATTTTTATGCAGGGTATATAGTTTGGTAAAGAGTGAGACAGGAGACTATTTTCCTGGATTATGTGGTGAATGGAGTTACTCGTTTGTTCCAATAGAGACTGCCATGTTTGAAGATTCACAAAGAACAAGGCCCTTGATGAGGTTGAAAGTATAAAGATAGTAGAGGGTAAAGTGGTAGAAAATAGGGCTAGAAAAGTGTGTAGGGGGCTGTGTTGTGCTCAAATGTTTGTACATTTGGACTTGATAGAAATAGATTTTAAAGAATGGGATGAGGTTTTGATTATGTGTGTAATGTGATCAGAGCTGTGTTTTGAAAATTTACTTTGGTTTCTCTGTAGAGAATGAATTGAGAGGGGAAATGAGGTAGGAAACTACCATTTAGAGTAATGGTAGGTGTGATGAAAAAGGATAATGAAGAGATCGATTTAAGGGATATTTACTAGGTAGTACCTAATTTAGTGCATATTGAATATATTGAGTTTCGGTGAAGGGATTACTAGTTCAGGCATCACTGTGATGGATTCAGGAATGAATCGAAAATGGTTATGTGATGCTATTATGTATAGGTTAGTTGAAGGCGAGGAGATGATTGCCGGAAAGAGTGGCTCTTCCATGATTTCTGTTAACATGAGGTAGGTGAGCTTGTGTTCAAATGTTTAAGGGACATTCCAATAGCGAGGAATAGAGGTTTTTTTTGCACAAGTATGCTGTTTAATACAAAGTTTTCAGCAGTTGTCTTTTTACTCCTCATTTTTTGAGCCTTGGTTTCCCAGTAGTCAAATGGAGAGTTGTAACAGTGATTTTTTTTTTTAAAGTTGACTTTAGTATAAGAAAAAATATGAGAGAAATGTTCCTAAATTTGAATATTGTCTCTGATATGAATATTTTGAGTCTCTTGGTGTACATATACAGGGTAATTTTCTCTCAGGTATACATTTAGTATATTAGATTTATTATTTAGAAGTAGAATTACTGAATCATAACATATGACTGACTTTACAAAATCATTTTAAGTGGTTGTACCAGTTTATACCCTCAGTACCAAGTTCCCGTTAACTCACATCATATTAATTACTTGATATAGTCAGACTTTAAATGTCTTTTAATGTTCTGTTGCCAATTTTTCCTTTTCAATGTCTTATGGTTTTTAGTGTGGTTTATTTACAGTATTGTGCTAGTTTCAGTTATATAGCATAGTGATTCAGTATTTTTGCAGATGATATTCCAACAGAGTGGCTTGTGTTTTCTTATTAATTTGAGGAGTTGCATATTTATTTTGGGAACTGATACTCGGCTGTGTGCTGTGATTTTTTTTTTCATAGTTTATACTTGCCTTTCTGCTTTATTCACAGTGTTTTTCAGAGAACAGATGTTCATAACTGTAATGTAATTGAATTTGTCTGTCTAAATGTTAAGTACTGTTAGTGACTTGTTTAAGAAATCTTTCCTTGCTTCTAGATCTTATAGATAGTATCCTATATTTTTTTGAATGTGTTAAGATTTTTTCCTTTGGCACTTAGCTTTTTTCCTTAATATATGTGTATTTTATTGAAGTGTAGTTGACTTATGGTGTTCCAGGAGCACAGCCCGGTGATTCAGTTATACATATACACATATTATTTTTGAAATTATTTTCCATTATAGGTTTTTATAAGATACTGACTGTAGTTCCCTGTGCTATACATTAAACCTTTGTTGCTTGTTGCATATCTGTTTTTTTTATTAGATATCTAGCATTCTATTCATACTAAGTCAAACAAGTAGAATCAAAATGTCATAAATTTTTTGTTAGGCAAAAATTCTTAAATTTTCTTGAATATATATATATTATACATATTATTTATATACTTGTATACAGAAGTTTTTCTACTACACTTGATAAAGGCTTGAGAAAGAACATCAAGAAAAGGTGGGGGGGAATTGGAAAACATAAACTAAATGAAATGGGAACACTGAATATGAAATAGAGAAAGTGAAACTGGTAAAAAGTAAAAGATAATCATATAGTCCAGGTGTTTTTAAACATAACTGCTCATTAGAAACATATCTGGAGGAAAAAAAGCAATACTTGGGCATTTGTGTTTTTCAAAAAATTCCAAGATAATTCTGATATGCATCTGACACATAACTTTAAAAAAAATCTATGTATATGTATTTTTTTTTAACTTTTGTGTGATACAACACACAAAAGGATTCCAGTCTCATTTTTTCCCCCCCAATATGAATCTAACAAGTTGTTCCTGAACCATTTACTAAATAGTCTATCCTCTCTCCACTAAGAAGTCTTGATTATCAGGTAGGGCAAATTGCCCACTTTTTTCATTGCTTTCGGAGTGTTTTGCTATTTGAGATTGAGCTTTTTTTTTCTTTCCCTCCAAATTTAAAAATCAGTTTACTTTTTAAAAAAAATCTTAGAATAAGCTTGTTGGTTTCTCATCTCTTCCCCCACAAAAAAAAATCCCCATTGGAATTTAAAAATTGGAATTGTATTAAGTCTGTAGGTCAAATTCAAGAGGATTGACATCTTTGTGATATGGTGTTATCCATGAACAAAGACCATATGGTCTTATCTTCTCTCTTAAGGGTATTCTTTTAACAGAATTTTATAATTTTCTGAATACAAGTCTCGCTCATTTTTCGTTTTATCACCATTTTGCTTTTTTGATGCTGTTGTAAGTAGTATTTTCCATTTCAGTATATTTTATTGTGTATTTAGAAATGTAATTGATATTTATGTACAAAAATAATATTTATGTCAGATCAGTATATGAAATTTGAATAATTTGTTAATTTTTGTTATTCTTTGGGATTGCTCTTTATGTTTCATTTTCCAGGAGCACCATTTTTTTTCCCTCTCTAATCTAGGATCTCTAGTATGATGTTGAATAGAAGTGTTTACTGTAGGCATTCTTATCATCTTGATCTTCAGAAGAACGCTTCTAACATTAACCATTAGGTTGGAACTTTGCAGTAGGTTTTTCAGTTACCTTTATTAATGTTTTTCCTTCTTTATTTTTTAGCCTTTAGTGGGTTTTTAATTTTATTGAATTCTTCTATATTTATTTATTGAGATGGTTACATGGTGTATTAGAGTTACACCAGAGGAACAGAACTGATAGGATATACAGTGGATACTTTTAACAACTTTGGTTTAAACTATGCAAGTCTATTTGTGTGCAAATTTTTTCATTAAATATATACTGTGGTACTACATCATCCATGGTTGCTTGGATCTGCAGATGCAGAACCGTGGACTTGGAGGGCCAACTATAAAGTCATATGCATATTTTTCAACTGCATGGTTTCCCCTAACCCCCACATTGTTCAGGTGTCAACTGTATTCAGATAGAAAGAGATTTATTATAAAGCATTGGCTTTCACAGTTATGGAGGCTGAAAAGTTTCAAGGTTTGTAGTTGGTAAGCTGAAGACCCAGGAGAACTGATGTCATAGTTTACAGTCTGAATCCAAGTGTTTCAGAACCAGGAGATCTGACAGTTTCAGTCTAGGGACTGGCAAGCTTGAGGCCAGGAAGAGCTAATATTTCAAATGTAGGAGAAAAACCAGTGTCCCACCTCAAAGGCAGGCAGGCAGGCAGGCAAGAAGAATTTCCTCTTATTCCAGGAAGGGTTAGCATTTTTGTTCTAATCAGACATGCAACTGATGAGACTCACCCACATTGGAGAGGGCAACCTGCTTTATTCTCTGTGTACCTTTCTGTACAGTTAACCCATCCCAAAATATCCTCAGAAACACCCAGAATGATGTTTGACCAAATATTTGGACACCTTGTGGCCCAGTGAAGTTGACACATAAAATTTATTGTCACACATAGTATTTATTGTATAAACTTAATAAGATGCATTTATCTATTTTCAGTGTTAAAAAATATTCCTGTGCTTCTGGTTTAGAATACCATCCCCTCCTCTTGAAAAATACTTGACTTATTGTGTGAATGTTTTGTTTAGGAGTTTCGTACCTGTGACGATGCGTGAGATCTGCCTACAATTTTTCTTTCTTATATTCTCCTGATCTAGTTTTTGTAGCAAGGTTATGTAACTTCCTAGAATTGTAGGTAGTGTTTCCTCATTTTGCAAAAAATGGATGTATATATAATGAGAAGAGTCTAATCCTTTGGATGTTGGGTGGCACATAACTGTAAAACTGTGTAAAATGTTTATGGGTTTATGATTCAGGTTTTTTTTTAATAGAAAATTCAGGTTTTCTATTTCTTCTTGGGTCAACTTGGGTATATTATGGTTTTATTTATTTTTAGGAAATGGTTGATTTCTATTTTTAGAAAATGTACCAAGTGAGGATTATTTTTATAGTGTTTTTAATAGATACTGTGAGCATTTTTACAAATAGTGTTTTATTATGCTATCTCTTACTAGTACTTTTCACCAAAGGTTTGTTGCCTTTATTCATATGAAGAACCAAATTTTGGTTTTGATCCTCCGTTGTACCTTTGTTTTCCTGGTCTATTAATTTCAACTATTAGTTTTAGTCTACTTGGGAGGGGTGTTGCTATTTAGTTTTTACTGACTTCTTACATAAGATAAAATGGTCAATGAACTTTGAGTTCCAGGTACTTTTTTAGTTACTTTCCACATGTTTTAATATGTAGTGTTTTCATTGTTATTCAGTTCTAACTGTTTTTTAAAGTTTCCATTATGACTTCCAGTTTGTCACGTGATGTAGAGGTATATTTTTAAATTTTCAAATGTATGTGAATACATTTTTTTCTTTGAATTGCATTGAAATCAAGATATGTAATTATTTGAAATTTTTTTGAGATTTGACTTTATAAAACTCTGTTCAGTTTTGTATGTGTCCAGTCTGGATTTGAGAAAAATGTGTATTATTTAATTGTTAAATCCTAGGGGCACAATTCAGGTTGACAGCTGTTTTCCCTTAGCACTTTGACTGTATATGCTACAAGGTCTTCTGGCTTCTATTTTTGTTGAGAGATCCAGGTGTAGTCTGATGATGGTTTCTTTGTAGGTCATTGTTTTTTTCTGGTTGCTTTTTAAATTCTTTCTTTGTCTTTGATGTTCTACAGTTACATTAAATATATCTAGGTGTAGATTTCTTATTTATCCAGCTTGATGTATATTTTTTCATGTTTATAGATTTATATCTTTATTTCTAATAACTAAGAATGTTTTAGTCATTAGCTCTCAGATTATACTTCTCCTTCTTTCTCTTTTGATTGACTTCTTAGGACTCTGAAGCATCATTCTATTCTCCCTGTCTGTCTTGTGTTTTTTGCCTTATTTGTACTACATTTTTAGTCATTTCATCATAGGTATATTCTATATTGCAAATTCTGTCTTTAGCTGTGTCTTATTTGCTGTTTAATCAATTCATTATGTTTCTAATTTCACAGAATTTATTTTTAATTTCTAAAAGCTATCTTAGGTTCTTTTTGAGGTCTACCTTTTTCTTTTTTCTTTTTTCAACAGATTCTTGTTAATTCTTTCCGAAAGATTTATTATGTCAGAGACTCTTCTAGGAGGTAGAGATTATATTCTGATGTTCCCTTAGTTATGTTTCTTAATCGACTCACCATTTTAAAATATACAATTAAGTGATTTTTAATAAATTTGCAATGTTATGCAACCATTGCCACTATCTTACTTCAGAATATTTTCATCACCCCCAAAAGAAACTTCCTATTTACTAAGCATTCACTCCATGTTCTTCCCTCTCCCACCCTCTCCCGCCGCAACCAATCTCTGGCAACTAGTAATCTACTTCTGTCTTTATGGTTTTTATATTGTGGACATTTTATATAAATGTGATCGAGTAATACGTGGCCTTAGTGCCTTCTTTCACTTAGCATAATACTCTTAGGATTCATCCTCATTATAATATGTATCAATACTTCATTTCCTTTATTTTACTCTGTGGATAATACCACATTCTGTTTGTCCATTCATCAGTTGTTTCCACTCTTTAGCTATTAAGAATATTGTTGCTGTGAAATGTGTATGCCAGTTTCTGTGTGAACATGTTTTCTGCTACAGTATTTCTTTAAACATTTCATACATGTTATTTTATATGTTTTATCTGATGATTCCAATCTGCAGTCCTTATGTATTTGAGTCTGTTGTCTTTGCTGAATCTCACTTAGGGTATGTTATTTTTCAGAAGCTTGACAATTTAAGATTCTGAGCTTAATATTTTATATTTTTAATACTCTTTGTTTTCATTCCTGTAACATTATCTGGAAAGCCAAAATGTCAGTAGTAGAATCTGGTAATATAAATCCACAGACTGGGTTAATAATGTTTTCTGAGGGAGGAGGAAGCAGTAAGGTGTAATAAATAGAGGCATCAGTACAGAATTCACAGGTGCTTCCTTTTCTGCAGGATTGAAAAGTGTTTGGTTTGACGCTACAGATGTTATTGCTGGCGCTTCTGTCTGCCTGAGTAGTTTCTGGGTGTAGATTCCCTGTGCTTCGTGCGTCTCGGGGGACATTGAGTCCCTTCAGGGAACTAGAGCCTTTAGGCCACTAAGCCAGTGGGGGTTAAAAGAAAAAAAACCCTTGGCATTTGCAGTGGATGAGAAGTTAAATAAATCTAATTATGTTTTTTCTCAGCAACCACAAAACATGAAGCTGTTACTCATATCTCCCAGTTTTCTGTTCTCACAAACCAAGAGTTTGGGCAAAATGTTAAAGGGATATGATACATAAAACATTTTAAGGTTTTAAATCTGAAACAGACGAGCACCCGGGGCAACCAGGTCCGGAGCGGGTGGCGAGGGGTTGCCCACACAAGTGGGGCGACGCCCGCAGGACTCCGAGCTGGCCTCGGGGGTGGGGAGAGACCAACAGCCCCCACCGAGGGAGGCCGCGGCCGCCAGGGCGAGGTGGCTGCGTGGGGGCGGTAACGGGAGAGGGGCCCGAGGTAGGAAAGGGGGGGGTGGGGATGGGGAGGGCGGGGTCGGCTGCCCCCCAAGGCTTTACAAAGCTGCGCACAACCCCGGGCTGTGGTCGGCAAGAGCGTGAGCCGCCACTGCCGAGGTGCCTCCAGCGTCCCCAGGTTGTGTAACTAGCCAGAAACACACGATAGAGTCCTCTTTCAGCAAGTATTCTTGGTTAAGTCTTGAAAATGGAATTGGAGCTTGTTTTTCCCCTTTGTATGGAAGTGAAGGAGGAGACGTCAAAATTCGACTCTGGTGGGACTCGAAACCACAACATTTGAATAACCACACCCCGGCAAGAATTCCAATGCACTATCCATTGTGCCACAGAGCGAACTAAAATGGACTGGAATGGGTGAACTTGACTCAGATGACCATTATATCTACTACTGTGGGCAAGAATCCCTTAGAAGAAATGGAGTAGCCATCATAGTCAACAAGACAGTCTGAAATGCAGTACTTGGATGCAATCGAAAAACAACAGATTTATCTCTGTTCGTTTCTAAATCTGAAACAAATTTTGCAGATGTGTTGTCCACTGTACTTTTGGGTTTTCAAGCAGTGCTTTTATTAAATGGTAGCATAATCACTTTAGCCCTTTAGTGGTTCTTACACAGACTTAGTTTACTGGAGTTGTGTCATGGAAATTTACGTAGCACAAGTTTTCTTCCAGAATCCAGAGTCCCTTTGCATTCTGCTGCCATACTCAGTTCTTCCTTTACTGAGTATACCCTTTCTTTAATCCAAAAAATACTGTGAACTATTGCAGTAGTTGGTGAACTGAGTTCTTCTCATTATGTTGTTTTTTTTCCTCCAGTGCTATCAAGTTTTCTCTATTTTTTACGGAAACACTTCAGCTCATAAGGGTATACTCTCCAGGGCATTTCTGGCTAACTTGGCATTTTTGTCTTACAATCTCGCCCTTGATCTTTCTTTCTAGATTTGTCTTAATGTTTCTCCTAGTCTCTACTTACCCTTTGCTAGTTGTAAGTACTCTGATGCCTGCAAATTGTCCATCATGTTGTAACTCTGCCTTTCCTCGTGATGTTGCCTCTATTGA
This sequence comes from Muntiacus reevesi, assembly GCF_963930625.1. Taxonomy (NCBI): domain Eukaryota; kingdom Metazoa; phylum Chordata; class Mammalia; order Artiodactyla; family Cervidae; genus Muntiacus; species Muntiacus reevesi. The sequence goes on from NC_089252.1 coordinate 102,541,812, forward strand.
AATTTCTTTCCCACAATCTTAGGCCCTTGGCAATGTACCCATCCTTTGAACTCCACCTCCCATACACTCTAAATATGTTTTCCCTTTCTGTTGCTTTGTAAAACTTCTGAAGACCTTTCCTGTCTATCTAATTATTGATATTTCTTGTGTTACTTTCACCACCCAGTTAAAAACTTCTTTTGATCAAGGATCTTGTGCTGCTTGTCTCACTTTATCTCTGGTAAGGCAGGATTACTTTACATGTGAAAGATGTTCATTAAATATGTGAAGAAATAGATTATAGCAACACTTTGCATTTGAAATTAGCCTGAACTCTTGAAAGGCAGCAATTTGATCCTACTTGTTTCATGTCTCCAATATGTAGCACGCCACCTTGGCAGTTTTTAACATGGCTTCTGAATTGCTGAGGAAAATATTTGAAGTTTTAGTTTTTGTTTGGTTCTATTAGTTTCAAGGAAAAACCAGCTAATTGATTTAGCAGTTACTTAGAATTCTTTCAGTAATATTTTCTCATTAAAACTGTGAAAACTTAAGGAATTCTTAATTAGTTGGAATCCGGTTTACAGAGTATTGGTAGGGTTTTTCTCTAATTCAGTAGCAGTACTTTTCCTTAAAAAGATAAAAACTTTTTGCTTTCCTTGCAATTAGTAGGAACTGCTTGCTATGTTTCTGCCTTCTGGTGAATAATAAAGCAGATTCAACTTTTTCCTTCTTCCAAAAATGCAGGTTCTTGTTAAACCTTTGGGAGACCGAGGATACCTTTTTCTTCTCTCTCCTTATCAAATGGTTCCTCCATATGGTAGGTGATCTCTTTAATTTTTTATGATTTTCCTTTAACTTTTTCAAAGTTAATACATATTGCTAATGAATTTCTGTTTTTTTTTTTAGAACATCAAACTGCTAAGCCTCGAGTCTTACATGCTTTGTTTCTATTTCAAGAACCTAGAGGAATAGTTCCTTGTAAGTTCATTGGCTATCTAAATCTAGTTACATATAGATAACTGCATTTTAGTGCAAATTTTCAGGTTAACTCAGTAAGCATTTTGACTTTCTTACACCATGTTTTGGGAAATAATGGAGATATTAAGAGGTATTAACAATATAAAACACAAATTATATGACTTTTTTTTTTCTAACAATAAAAAATTATTTTGGTTTTTATCAGTGTTTTCACTAAACATTGATTGAAATTGTTACAGTAATATAGCTTAGGTTTTCAGGATTTCTAAGATTTTTTTTTAAGCTTAGTTCATTTTTGCATTCAAATTTTAGTAACGTTAAGTGTATCATGCACTAGGTTACATATTGGACCATTCAAAATTAAGAAGAATCTTCACACTGTTTTAGAGAAATTTTTCTAGTCACCATTTCTAATGGTGTATTAATAATGCTGTGTTAAGGTAAAGTTCTCACTGTTAGATTAAAAGTGAGATTCATGGAAGTTTCCTGGCAGTTCACTTGTCAGGACTCTGTTTTCACTCCTGAGGAGCCGGATTCAGTCCCTGATAGGGGACCCAAGATCCTTCAAGACCTGGGGCATATGGCAAACAAAAGAAGAGAGGGATTCTCAATTGTAGCAATTCAGTGCCTGCCTGTCTGCTTATGGGGATAGAGTTCATGTAAAGTTAAGTCTGTTATGTTAAAACAGGAAGGAGTGACGTCATGGTCATTTGCAGGACTGTCTTTCTTGGAACCTCAGATTTTACCCTTTTTCTCCGTTTCTCTGTGTATTTTGCTTGCCAGTAGTTGATGCCTAGGGACATGACAAGGATCTTCAAAGGGCAGGTGTTCTTCCCTTTAAAAATAATATTCCGTAATTTTCATGTTCTAGTGTCTTATTGGCCCATTTTATGCTCCTGGGCTTAGAGGCATGCTATTTGTGTATTCTTGTTAACATATCTATGTTAGGATACATATGAACTTCCCTGATAGCTCAGTTGGTAAATAATCCACCTGCCATGCAGGAGACCCCAATTCGATTCCTGGGTCAGGAAAATCCCTTGGAGAAGGGATAGGCTACCTGCTCCAGTATACTTGGACTTCCCTTGTGGTTCAGCTGCTAAAGAACCCACCCGCAATGCGGGAGACCTGGGTTTGAGTCCCTGGGTTGGGGAGATCCCCTGGAGAAGGGAAAGGCTCCCCACTCCAGTATTCTGGCGTAGAGAATTCCGTGGACTGTATAGTCGATGGGGTTGCAAAAAGTCAGACATGACTGAGTGACTTTCACTTTCATTTTTCATTAAGGTACATACTGGTTTGGTCCACCACTAATGTATGGGTGTCGTTACACTGCTTTGACAGTATGTAGATCTGTACTTGTCTGGTTTCTTGATTACTAACATGGTTTGCTTTTTTTGTTTGTTTACAGCACAAAAAGGCTCAACCAGTGCAGCACCTCAGGAGAAACATGAGAGCATGTCAGATGTGTTAAAAATAACTCAGTTTTTACAGTTTGCTTTGATTCAGTGTCGAAAGGAATTCAAAAATATAAATACTATAAATTTTCATTCTGTTGTTGAGAAGTATGTAAGTGAATTTTTTAAGAGAGGTTTTGGTTCAGGTAAACGAGAGTTTATCATGTTTCCATATGATTCACGATTAGATGATAAAAAATTCTTATATTCAGCTCCAAAAAATAAATCCCATATTGATAATTGTTTGCATACCTATATTTTTCGACCTGAAATGTATCAGTTACCTATTTATAAATTAAAAGAGCTATTTGAAGAAAATAGAAAACTTCAACAGTTTAGTCCACTTTCAGATTATGAAGGCCAAGAAGAAGAAGTGAATGGTACAAAAATGAAATTTGGAAAACGAAATAACTCAAGGGGTGAAACTGTTTTATCTGGAAAGCAGAAGTCATCTCACTCTTTGGATTATGATAAGGACAGAGTCAAAGAATTAATTAATTTAATTCAGTGTAAGAAAAAAAATGTGGGTGGGGATTCAGACACAGAAGATACGAGAAGCAAAACTGTCTTGAAGAGGAAGCTTGAGGATCTACCTGAAAATACGAGAAAGCTCGCCAAAACCAGTAATTTATCTGAAAATTGCCAACTGTATGAAGGTAAAATATCAGAATTGCTTTTATATAGTGTAAAAGTAACAACCAAAAACATAGTTAAGTAGTTTCTATCTTTTCTCCTCATAACAAGGGTTTGCAAATTACAGCTTGAGAGCCAATCCAGCCAGTCCCTGTTTTTCTAAAGGAGATTTTATAGGAATACAGCCATACCTATTTGTTTATGTGTATTTAGCTGCTTTTACACCATAATGGCACAGTTTGAGACAGATTGTATGGTCCCCAAAGCCTAAAATATTTACTCTCTGATCCTTTACAGAAAATATTTGCCAGTTCTTGTCTTTCTATATCAGATTTCTGAATTGTGTCACTTGAGGCTAAAATAAGAAAATAAAGTATGTTCAGCTATCACCTTCCTAATTGGAGCTGCTTCCCTTTAATTATTTCTTTACTTTTATAATTGGAAAAGTACAAAATTGAATATTGAGTTCTTTTAGAATGTTCATTAATGAAAAGAGCCTTCTGAGCTTTAAAAAATTTCTTAGATGCACACTCTTTTTCCCATCCTAGGAGTCCAGTAATTTGTTTGGGTTTTTATTTTTTCTATTTTTGTTGTTTTTAGGTGACAGAAAAAGACAAATTCTTCTCTTAAATGTTTCAGTATTACTAGTAATTTAAAGGATCTTTTCATCTAGATATTTAACACTGCTAGTCTATCAGCATGAAATGTGTTCCTTTGCATTCAGTACATTTTGTACTGCTGCTATTTTTGTTAATTACAGTAGATCTGACTGTCCTCCTCCTGTTTCTTACTAAGCAGCTTCACTCACGTGTTTTCTAATTCAGGATGTCTCGGAACTGACTGGGTTAGTGCCCGTATTATATTGTTCTCTAATCAGTCTGTAACCTCAGTCACTTTTCACTCCTCTGTGCTCCTTTACTTTCTCTCTTCCTCCACTATTCAGTTTAAGATTAAATGATTTAAATTTGAATTGATTGAAATAGAAATTCATTTCCTGTATTATATACCAGCTACATTTCACCACCAACACTGTTGTTCTGAACAGCACAGGTGGAGGACATTTCGTCACTGCAGAAAGTTCTTTTTGACAGTGCTGTTCTTTTCAGAACTTTCATGGTTTTTTCTTCACTTGATCTGTTTTCTCTCTTTCTAGTGTTTCATCCTTGACCCTGTACTGGGTGGCCTTCCTTGCTTCTAACGCTAAGTTCATTTCTTTTTTTTTTAATTTTTTTTATTTTTTACTTTTTATTAACGCTAATTTCAGTATCATGTTCTTCTCAGTATTGTTTTACTAATTTGCGAACCGTCTCAGCTTCTGTATTTGCCTTTCAAGGCTTTGTTATAGCCTGGCCTTGTCCAGCCTGAGTAGCCCTGTTTCCCACTCTCCCCAACAGACACTCTTCTCTGAATACGTAATGGTCAGCCTGGTACTTTTTTATTTTCCCACAAAGCATCTTTCATTTCTTTCAATCCTTGTGTCTTTGCAGTTGCGATCCCTCCTTAGCTTTCTGGCTGTTCTGTTCCTTGATACTTTTCATCGCCTTTCCCTTCTGCTGGTTTTCTGCTCTGTTCTGAACCTGATGGTGTTTACTGATCCATACTGTCTATCATTACTGTTGACTTCTCTCTTGAGAGTTAAGTGCTTGCTGTTTGCTAGCTGCTTTATGTGTGTAGACTCATTTAGCTCTTGATTGGTAGACATTATTATCCTTATTTTACAGGTAAAGAAAACCATCTTAGAAGTTAAATAATTTTATCTAAAGTTACGTAGTTCACTGATCCATGTTTGAAGTCACTTTCGACTGACTGTTAAGCGTCATTCCTATTTCCTAGCAGTGAACACATAATGGGCAAGATAGTTAAAATTTGGCACCATTTTAGCAGATAAGTGGCTAATTTGTAGATGTGGAAAAATACTTGGGGAAACCAGGCTTTATCAAAAATTAAAATGGTGGGAAAGCCATGCTAGTTATAGTGGACCAACGGAGAAACAGGGAAGGGGGGCTGGGGAGACGGATAGAATGGTTAAAGCAGAACTAGTGACATCAGACGGGCATGGCTAGGCATTCCTCACTTGTGTTCATTTATAGTCATTTTGCACACTTTATTTCTGATTCTGAAAGTAAAGATTTAAAAGTAGGATTCTAACTTTTAAAATATGCTGGTCTTGATTTGGTGGTGAGCTTACTTTATTTTTTTTAAATTTTATTTATTTGTTTATTTTTGTTTATTTATTTTTGGATGTGCTGCATCTTTCATTGCAGTGTGCAGGCTTTCTCTAGTTGCGGAAAGCAAGGGCTACTCTCTAGTTGCAGTGTGGGTCTTCTCATTGTGGTGGTTTCTCTTGTAGAGCTCAGGCCCAGGCACATGGGCTTCAGTAGTTGCAGCAGGCAGGCTTTGTAGTTGGGGCATATGGGCTTAGTTTCTCCATGGCGTGTGGGATCTTACCAGACCAGGGATCAAACACGTGTCCCCTGCTTTGGCAGGTGGATTCTTCTCCACTGTGCCACCAGGGAAGTCCTCCACTTCTTTTTCCCCTACCCCCTCTAATATCAACTTTTTAAAGTATGATTTACATACAGTGTACTCATTTAAGTACACACTTTGATCAGTTTTTTATAGCTTGTTATTCCCACTCCAACATATAGGATATTCTCATTACCTCCAAACGTTGCCTTGTCTTTCTTTGAATTTGTCTCTTTGCACTCCATTGCTGGTCTGCTTTCTGTCTCTAGATTATTTTACCTTCTCTGTAATTTCGTATAATCAGGTACAGTATGTACCCTGTTTCTCATTTTGGGGGACTGTGGTATATTATGCACTCCTAAATTGCAACATCTACCCTAGCTTTACTCTCTTTAAGTATTAAAGCACGTGAGTTTCTGAATGTCTACTCTCTTTACAAGTTTTTAAATATATTGGTGGTGCATATAACCCAGATTTATACTTGCTTGAAGCCATGTCTGATATGTTTTCTCTCCTAATAGTTTTTGTTTTTATTGTAAGATTGGTGTAGATTTCTTTGGGATGATTTTGCATCTTTTTTTTTAAATTTTATTTTGCATCTCTTAATACCTCAGCTTTGTTATGAATTAAGTAATCTAGTCATTTAAGATAAAGTTTAGGTTATAAGGTTAGTACAAAATGTTACGGGAGAGATCAAAATCAAAGTCATGGGTTTAAGTGTACTCTGCATACCTTGCTTGAACACTTTGCAAAACAGTAAGGATAGGTATTTTTCTGTTGTCAAGTATCTCGTTGATTTTTAGGATTTTGGTGGTAGAGTTTAAGGTAACTACAGTACAGTTATTTATATGTATTATCCACATTACCAACATGATATCTGAGCTCATTTCTTAATAGAATTTTCGATACATGATGAAGATAAACCTCATTAAATGGGAATTTTGACCTGTGTGCAAAATTTTAGAATCAGTCATGTTTGGAAAGTAAGGGGTGGATATACTTGTAAACTCATAACAGGTGATTTGATTGAGTTCTTGCCTATAAATGTCAAGTTATAATTAAATTTTAGGTGTATGTATCTATATATATTTATTTTTAAAAAATTTTTATGCTTGGCTTCCAAACTGTAGGAGATGGCTCTTTCTTCTTTCCTTCAGAGTCCTCACAGCCTGTTGGCTCACTTGGGCATGAAGCTGACTTGAGACGGCAGCAGCAGGATATCTCTAACTCTGGCGTTGCTGACATCCATAGGCTGTTTAATTGGCTGTCAGAAACACTAGCAAATGCACGTCATTCTGATGCATCCCTGACAGATACAGTCAACAAGGCCTTAGGATTGAGCTCTGATGATGCCTATGAAGAGATGAGGCAAAAGCATGAGTATGAGTTGAGCTCTACCCTGGATAAGAAAGAATATGAGCAGTCTACTGGTGCAAAAATCGAAAATGCACGTTTTAAGGATACTCAGAGCCCATTGCTAGACATTGATCCATCATCTTTGAAGTATCCTGTTGGTGTTTCTACCAGTGAAGTAGGCACTGACCATAAATTCCACTTGAAAGAAGTAAGCCTCTATAATTGGATTATCTTTGTTTGCTTTTGTGAATATTTGTGTGAAAGGGAGATGGTGGGTGTGCTCGTTTTTCTTTATCACAAAGAAATGATACACATTTCAGTAATAGTGTCTGTGCCGGATAGTATTTGTAAGTTATTCCTGGCTACAAAGAGATGAATGCAAGTGTTTTTCTTGCTACTGCCCATATAGTCTAAGGTTTACCATTGTGATAAAAGTCACAGCCAGACAACTTGTTTTGTCAGGAGCTGCTTGAAAGTGCTGGTCGCTCACTTGTGTTTAAGATTAGAGCATAATACCTTTATCGTGTTGATTTTACTCATTTGTAATTAGATTGAGGTTTGAGCATTTGCTGTTAAAAAAAGGTGTTCATTCTTGACTTTAAAATTAGTTGAAAAGAAAGGTATTGAATGTGTACTCTTAATTTTTAGGATCCAAATTTAATTAGTATGAATAATTTTGAAGATTGCAGTTTGTGTCCTACTGTTCACATTGAACATGGATTCCATAGACAATCTAAGTCAAATAATGTTGAAGAGACTGAAATACATTGGAAACTGATTCCAATTACAGGTAAGAACAAGTACACTGGGACTTAGGTTTGCTTGGTTTTACTTAGGGAGTAGTTTCCTGAAGGGTTTCACCTCGGAAATTCTTGGCTTATTTGGCTCTGATATCTTCAGTGTCTTATTTTGAGCATTGTGATATTCATCATTGAGTGTTGCTGTGTTCTTGGTCAGTATCTGCAAAAGAGCCTATTGAAAAGAGAAAGATTTAAAATATACTTCTTTCGAGTTGAACATGCAACTTGCAAATGAAAATTGTTGGCAGGAATTGGGTTTTTAATAAGGTGAGGTAGCTACAGAGATGAATGAGAGTCTTTGGGCAGCCAATTAAATGCTGTCTTCACAAATTACTAAACTTCACAAACTATCATCTAAGAAGTGTTGATGTTAAGGTTCATCTTTTGGAAAGAAATCAATAGAGTTCTTACTTAATATTGGGTTATTTTCAAGAAATTGGATCATTGTAGAGAATGGCCTGAAATGATTAAATGTAAATATCCCTACAAAGCTTATAGAACCTTATAAAGCTTATAGCAGGGCAAAAATAGTTTGCGAGCATGCTAAGTTGCTTCATTTATGTCCGACTCTTTGAGACCCTATGGTTGTGGGTTGCCACGCCCTCCTGTAGGGGATCTTCCCAACCCAGGGATTGAACTCATGTCTCTTAGGTCTCCTGCGTTGGCAGGCGGGTTCTTTATCACTAGTTTAGCAGATGTTGAAAGATCATTTTGCAGTGTTCTAATTTCTCTGTGCAAACACATAAACACACACACATACAGATACTATTAATATTCCAAGTTTTTATTCATCATTGTTAGCTAAGCATTTGGGGAAATATGTCCAGGGCACATGTATTCCATTCCTTGATCTTTATTTAACCTTTAAAAAGAAGACAAAAACCAATTTTTGCTCGAAAGCAGACTGGCTTATGACCTAAAAGCTACTGAGACCTCTAAGGACTCTGAAGAATTTCTAAAAACTTGATGAGTTTCTGTGGGCTTCAGCACCTTTATCTGCTTGGTACCTTATAGAGCAGGCACAAGGCCCAGAAGTGATAATAGAGCAACAGCTGGAGAAATTGGTTTGAGTTGGACAAATCGAATAAGGAAGTAGTCTGTCCAAGGTGCTTATCCTAAGGTTCCTCACTTAGACACCTTCATAGTTGGTTTCAGAGTCATTTGAAGGCACGACATCTAGGTGTTGATATTCCATCATCACCTGAAGGGGAAAGAAAGCAACTTCCCATTTCTTAATGACCCTTCAGGATTATTTTAGGTGCACGAAGGAATACTTGGATTTGTTAGCATTTGGGGTTATTGGAAAGGTGCTTTAAAAGGTTGTCACCAGTATTTGAAGAGAGTGTACAAATCTAATGGATACTTTCCCTCAGGAGGGAATGCCAGAAGCCCAGAAGACCAGCTGGGAAAACATGGTGAGAAACAAACAGCAGGTAAGAAGGCTCTCTTTGCTTTTCCTCGATGTGCCCTTCTTCAGAATTGCTACTACAGTTCTGGTCATCTGTCAGGAGGGCGTCAGTTTAAATCTGTTAATTACTGAAAATTTGGACACTACTGTATTTAAAATATTCACTCATTTATATAAAATATTCTTATATAAAGAATGTATTCAAGGGAGTCACTGAATATTCACAGATTAAATTTTTTTCTTGTACAGTAGGTTCTGTCTGATATAAGAATTTGGAAAGACCAGAATGTTTTTCTTAATCCATTTCTACAGAAGCAGTCTTCAGGTTTCTCTTAAATTAAAAAAATATGAGGAGGTGAGGCCATGTATCTTTTAGGTACATTATTCCTAGTCTTATATTTCTTTGACTGAATTCTTCTATTTGTAAAACTAATTTCTACAGATAGTAAGAGAAGTATGTACAGGTATTACTGATTAGCTTGTTGTATAGTAGGTGCCTGGAAGACAGTCTCTTTTGTCTGAACTCAGTTCAGTACCTTGGCAGCTGGCCACAGGCAGACTCTTCTTGCTTGGAATTTGGTCTGGATTTTTTTTTGTTTGTTTGATTTTATCTTACTCTTTCAGAAACCTTGTATTGTTTTTTCTGTTTGGAAGAAGAGCTAAGTGACTAATTTTAGTAGATCTTTGTGGTTATTCCTGTCTTTGGGGGTAAAAAAGAAAAAGACTGAGTTAATAGTTTTCTGCAAGATCTTTGTCTCCTCCTATGAAAAGACAATTGGGGGTGTGGGGGACAGAAAGTAGGAAGAATAGATATATGACATACAGGAAAGTGCATAAATCTTTACAACATGATGAATTTTTACATATGTAAACACTTAGGTGACTGCCACCCAAATCAGTATGTCGAACCTTTTCAGTACCCCAGAAGGCTTTCTTCTGCATCCTCCCAGTCAGTATTCTCCCTGCCCCAAACAATAACCATTTCGTTCCTTCTTTCAGCATAGATTAGTTTGACCTGCTTTTGAATTTAAGGTAGATGGAACCTACACTCTTTTGGTTTTGGCCCTTTTACACAACTTTATGTCTGGGACTCATCTGTGTTTTGCTTCTATCAGTAATTCTTTCTTATTGGGAGAAGTCAGGTATCTTGTTTATGTCTCAGAATGATCCATCATCATCTGCAGTCTTTATTTGACATACCATCTTCATATTTTGTTGTTATAAGTATAAAAATCCCAATGATGTTACCTTTAGCGAACTCACTACTCTTGCACTTAAAAGCCAAAGTGCCGCAATGCTTGAGTGATAGTAGAAAACGTACTGTTATGACACTGATGTGTATTTCTTTTAAATCATTTATGAAGACATTTTTAAAATAATGAAGTTTTTGATCTTAATAAAAATATGAGGGAATCTGTACAAAATAGATGGTGATTATTTGCATTTTCAAAAAGGATTTGGTTTAGTTTTTTAATAAACTAAATTGGAAAATTCCCCAAATGAATTTAAGTTATATTTCGATTTAAAAACATTTCCTTTATCCATAGCCCTTCAGGAATAAGCTTCTTGAATAGCAGAAAACTCTGGGAGAATGTATTTCAAGTATTTTTAATAATAAACCATTCAGAAGCCTTCCATTTTCCCTTCAGAAGTTTTTAAATGTCCTCCCTAACTGTTTGTTTTATGGGGTGCAATTAAAAATTTTTATTTCAGTAGTTCAGATATTTGACATGGTACATGATGTTAAGAAGTATGAAAATACTTCAAAAAATGTCTTCCAACACTAGACCACACATGTAGTTTCATCCAATCAATCAACGTTAGTTACAGACTTATTTATTGTTTGCTGTACTGCACAGCTTGTGGGATCTTGACTTCCCCAACTAGGGAGGTATCTGATCTGGCAGTAAGAGGGCCAAGTCCTAACCACTGGAACACCAAGGAGTTCCTCGTTACAGATTTCTTATGTATCCATCCTGACATTTCATATGTCTACTAAATGCAATAGTGCAGATGTAAGAAATGTGTTCAGAATTCCTAAATTAGTTTATGGAACTTGAATATTTTTCTGGTTTATCAGTTTCATACAGTAGTAATTCTTAACTGGTACACTAGATATTTTGTTCCCCTCCCTTTTACCTATAGACCTCCTGTATGGTCTTCATATTCTGCTGACAGATGCCTTTGCAGTATTTAATGGGTGCAGTGGTTCATGGTAACCACTGGGGTTGGTAGAGAAAGGTCATAAACTAAATGCTGCTGAGCTGTTTAAACATTTACAAAAGTGTGAATGTGGGGGAAATCAAAACTGAGTTTTATATAGAGAAGTTACACTGCTATACCTGGGTATAAACTTTAATAGGGATTCCACTATATCTTAAAAGTACTGCAGTTTTGAAAACTGAAACTATGTGTGGACTTTCTGATCTAGAGGTAACATTTTATATACTGTAGTAGCAATCTGTTAGGGAATATTGGCTAAGATTTAAGAAAAATTAGTAGTTTTTTGATAAACTTATGTAATAGGAACTTGAAGACAAAAATAACAAAACTTTGTCTTTACTGAAATAAAGTACTACTATAAATTGCTGTTAAATATATTTTCCCCTTGTTTTTTACAGAGAGATTTAGGGTACCTGTTTTGAAATGCAGTTTCAAAAACATACTGTGGTTGAATTTAGGGTTTGTGAGGGGAAAAATTTAGGATTTATGTCCTTACGGATTGAGCTAGTTGTCAAGAATCAAAAGTTATAATTCCATTAGCATTAGCTAGCTTAATGATCTCTTCATCTTAAATGGGGTAATAGCTATTTTGATTTCTCTTGGAATTATTTCCAAGCAAAATACAAATACTAAAGTGCTTTCAAAAAGCATTACTATTAATGCAGCTATGAAATATATTCTCTTCCTGTATTGAGCCTTTCTTTCCCTGATAAGTCCCTAACATTGTAGCAAATCCACTATGCAACCCCATAGGTAAACAACCCCATATGTGAGAGCAAATATGAAAACAGATAAAATTAGTTATCTTAGATCCTGAATGCAGCTTATTCCCACAGCATTTCGGCTTGATGTTCTTTCAGTTGCCTTACACTCAGTTTTCATATTAAGCAGGTGTTACCACAGTAGTGGCGTGCTGCGATTCATGGGGTCGCAAAGGGTCGGACATGACTGAGCAGCTGAACTGAACTGAACTGAGCTGAACCACAGTAGTGGGCATTACTTTGCAAAGATTATAGGGGTTGAACAAGCTGTTGCAACTAACTATTCTGATTAAAACATGTCCGTTAGAGTCAGGTGTACCAAAAGGTAGGGAAGCAGAAGCAAGCAAGTGACTTAACTGTAGTGATGTTAAATTGGCACTTGGTTGAGTACTTCAAAAGTAATCAAAGAAAGTAACATTCAGACTTGTTACTTGAGCTACTGAAATACAAAAGGCAGCCATAAAATAAGGGTGCATCGGGGATAGGGTCATACCATTATTTGAGATTTTTACTCTACTTTCCAATACATAGTTTGTTCTAAATATATAGTTGACCTGGCCTTCCCCCCCCCCTTATTTATGAGTTTGTATTTTCAGATGTCATTAATATTGGATTGCTTTTGTAATAGTAAACTCTTCCTGTATAGGTATGAAATCACCAGAAGAACAGCTGGTGTGTCTGCCACCACAGGAGGCCTTCCCTAACGACCCCCGGGTAATAAGTAGGCCGAGGAGTTCTGATCACCAGTTTCCATCCTCTCCATTTACAGACACGGGGCAGGGCCCCACTGAGGGGGACGCGGTGACAGGCCAGGTGGTGACGGAGGAGCAGTGCGTGCCGGCGCCAGAGCCGCCTGCAGTGAGCGAGGCCACAGAGAGGACAGTGCTAGGGGAGTACAACCTCTTTTCCAGGAAGATAGAAGAGATTCTGAAGCAAAAGAATGTTTCATATGTCAGCAGAATTTCCACACCTATCTTTTCAACGCAAGAGAAGATGAAACGGCTTTCTGAGTTCATATATTCTAAAACTTCCAAAGCTGGTGTACAGGAGTTTGTAGATGGCTTGCATGAGAAACTAAATACTATTATTATCAAAGCATCAGCCAAGAGTGGGAATTTGCCACCAGTCAGTGTTAATGAGTCTTGTCCTAAGATAGCACTGAGTCCTCTGGGGAGGCATGTCGTGCCAGTTTCCTCAAGCGACTTCAGCAGTAAACACAGTCTTGAACCACTTGGTAGTGATGCTTTGAAAGACACCAGCTCTCATGAGCAGCATTCCTCCTCAGCTCTGGGTTTAACTGAAGTAGAGGTGAACCAGCCGCATCAAGCCACGGAGCCGGTGGCGACTTCCGATCATACTGTACCTGGTGATGCTGCCCGGGAACCAGGAGAAAAAGAAACCGCGAAGTCGCCCAGTGATGTAAACATTTCTGCCCAGCCAGCTCTTTCAAATTTTATAAGCCAGTTAGAGCCTGAAGTTTTTAACAGTTTGGTTAAAATCATGAAAGATGTCCAGAAAAATACTGTGAAATTTTATATTCATGAAGAAGAAGAGAGTGTGCTCTGTAAAGAAATAAAGGTAACTAAATGAGAAGGTAATTGTAATGCTGTCTAAACTTGTGTTGTTGAGTCTGATCTCTATAAAATGGATTTTTTGTTTTTTAAATGCTGACCATATTATTTTTTATAATTTAATGCAGAGTGGAGTAAAAGACTAGTAAGTTCAACTAAATTCAGAACCTGTGATCTAAACATCTTAGAATTTTGAATCTTATTTTGCATAGTCTCACTTTAAAGACCAATTGCATATGTATTGCCATACCTTTACATTATTGATTCAAAGATTTTAAATGTTTCTTGGGTTTTTTAACGAAGCAGAGGGAGAGATGCAGAGAAATGAAGTTGTCACTGTGTACCTCATGGGGTTTTATCAATCAGACAGAAAAACAAAACCGCCCGGGATGGCCTAATGATGGTATCTTTTGGTGTTTATTGATGTCCTGGGCATGCCAGGGTTCCCTATAGCCCTTATTGATCAAAAAACATGATTCTGAAAAACTTACCCAATCATGAAAGATTCTTTATTGCAGGGTATAATTTTTGTACTCAAGCTATGGAGTGCACTAGCATTTCAGGCAGTTGATTTAAAAAAAAACACACACATAGAGACATACATAATTTATAACACATGGGACAGTTGTACTTGTGGTTAACTAGTAATTAAATAGTGGTAGTAGTTAGCCAACTAGTATTCACTAAACTGTGTAGCATTTTAATTCCTTCGGGGAATGCCTTGTTTGTGTCACTGTTTTTGTGAAAGTGGCTCAGTCATGTCCGACTCTTCGCGACCCCGTGGACTGTATAGTCCATGGAATTCTCCAGGCCAGAACACTGGATTGGGTAGTCTTCCCCTTCTCCAGGGGATCTTCCCAACCCAGGGATCAGACCCAGGTTTCCCACATTGCAGGAGGATTCTTTACCAGCTGAGCCACAAGGGAAGTAAGCCCTAGTTTTCCTTAGAAAGGGAATGCCTTAGTTTTTTAAATATACCTCCTCTCATTTTCAATTTACTTACCATGATGAGCTTCTACTTTTTTAGTTAGAGAAAGCAGAAGGGACTGTAAGTTACTTACAGCCCAGAGTGCATCAGAAACTCCATGCTTTGATTGCCCTGAGCCTTGGTCAGTTTGAGGATCTCTGCTGTTGGCATACTTGATTTGATGTGCTCAGGGGAAGGTGAAGAGCATGGAAGTGAAGGCAGCCAAGTGCTCAGCATGTTGCCTTTACTCATTTCCTGGAGTTCTTGGGAAGATGGAACCAGATTTATCAGGAACTTCTTGGTTGCAGTTTTGCCCTGTATGATTAAGCATTGAGCTTCTCCACATTCTTTCACCCCCAGCAACATGTTACCACCTCTCTGGGGGCATCAGCGCACACTGGCCTGGAGCTCCATGAGGGTGGGTTGGGCACAGTTCCCAGTGTGCTCAGCGTAGCTCCATCTCCCACCGTATTTTAAAGATTGTAAGACACTTAGAGTAAATGTGTTTACTTAGGAATGGTGGTTTTAATCCATTATGGCTTAGAGTAAATCATATTTCTGTTATTTATTTTATGTAGAAGAGAAAAAGGACGTGTATTTTAAAAATGAAATTAGATCAGAATTTAACTCTTAATTAATACCCTTGGAAATTTTGCAAAATGTTAAAGTATAGGACTTCATGAATAAAATTTTAAACTTCCTAAATATTTCTGGAATCAAAATGATTTGTTGCTTTATGAGTTATACTCTTATATAAAACAAACTTGCATCTAAAGCTTCTTAATGTAAACAAACGAAAAATTACAAGCAGCTCTATTAGACACTAATTTCCTTTTTCATAACTTGATGGTGAGCTGCTCTGGGCTCTCTCCAGAGGCTTCAGAGGCTAGAGTAAAATGAAACAACATAGAAGATGCTTCTGGGCTACACAGAAACATCCTCTTTGGGTGTGACACTTCTAGACAGCTCTTAAAAACTGGTGGGGGCAAGCTTGGTTTAGATTTATGGTTATCTTTGTTAACCATGAGAGAATTAATCTCCTGAGTCTGAAATGAGGAATGTGACCTTCAGAATCCTGCCTTTTGCTTCAGGGTTCAGGATTCCCCTAGCAAGCAAAGAGAACGGTGCCAGGACTGGCTCTCTTATGTCCTTTGAAAGGTAGTAACTGTGGTAGTACTGTGTTACCAGCATGGTAGGAGGCATTATTGGGAGAGTCTTGTTTTGTTTGAAGGTGTAGACTTGACAGGCAGGGCTAATTAATATTTAAGTACCACTGTACATATTGAAGCTCTGTATGAATGATCTTGGGGTGGTTGTGAATTAAATGGGCTTCAGCAGTTGGAAAAGTGCTTTGTAACTTTGAGGAATATACTGGTAACTGCTGCAGATAATCAGGGGCCTGCTTTAAAGGAAAGGAAAATGGAAGTGAGGGAGTGGCTGCCCAGAATAAGTACTAAGTTAAAAACCTGGGCTAATCCATTCTTTCTGCTCTGTTACCCCAGCTGGCATTTACTTGGCCTTGACTGCATAGGATTAGTGATGCTGAGATTGTGACCGTGAAAGCTCTGAGCTTCACAGTCTTCTCTAAGAGTGGCCTTGATCTCTGAGGGCCTTGGTGTAAAGGTCATCATTAATCATAGTCTAGTAGTAGTTAAATATAACCAGTTTATCTTGCATTTCTGGCGTTAAATGGATGTTTGCAAGAAGACTTTCAAATGTTGATTTAGTTTGTTTTTTCTTTTCAACAGGAGTATCTTATCAAATTAGGCAATACAGAGTGTCACCCAGAACAGTTTTTGGAACGAAGATCAAAATTAGATAAACTATTGATTATTATTCAAAATGAAGACATTGCAGGTTTCATTCACAAGGTAGACTATTACACTGAATTCCTTACTTTGGTTGTAAAAAATCTCTACTATCTTTGAGACTGAAGCTGTTTGTTTTTAAAGTATTGTTAAGTTTTAAAGGAGATAAAACTTCGAGGTTAGGACATCTAGGACTTGCACTGTGCTCTGTGAATTGACTTGAGGGATTCCTATTTGTACCTCTGCAAAATTTTAAATTGTGGCATATCACATTATCTTCCCATCGCTTAGTCAAGAGTAAGAACATTGGCTCATTGAATGCCACTGGGTCTGCTGACTGTTGTTACCACCTTCATTCATATATGCCCCCTCTTTGCCAAACCAGTCCCCCTGTCCTTTGGGTTTGGGGGTGCCGCATCTAGTCTTAGGAGCTTGTGTCAGGTACCACTGCTCTCTGAAGTCTTTCGTGACTGTTCCAGGCTCTTGCCTCATTTGAATGCTCAGTACTCACAGAGCAGGACAAGTTAGCATTCATCATTCTGAATGATGAATTTCCAGGTCTGTTATAAGTGTCTCTTCCTTAGAGTATTCTGTCAACATAGATGCCCAGTACACGTCAGTTTGTATATTTGGAAAAAATGTAAATATTTTTGCATTTGACTTTTCAGAGGCAACACACTAACTAGTACAGGTGAGCCACAGTATGTTTCTTGGACATTTCACACTTTAGTCTGTCCTTATTTCTATTTTTATTTTCGTATTTAAATAGGTACCTTGTTTGGTGATGTTAAAGAAGCTCCCTTGTGTTAGTTTTGCTGGTGTTGATAGTCTGGATGATGTTAAAAATCATACATACAATGAATTATTTGTATCTGGAGGTTTTATTGTTTCTGATGAATCCATTCTAAATCCAGAAGTAATCACAATCGGTAAGATACATTCTCTTAAGCATGTAACTACTTTTCTCATGTATTGTTTGTTTTGCCAGTCACAGGTAATTACCATCATTTTTTGGAATGTTTATTACTACAGATTTGTTTGCCGTTCTTTTACTCTATGAATTAACTTCCACTAAATCTGGCATAAAGCAGGGCTCTCTGCACCTTCTTTACTTAGATTACTTTTGGTTTTTGTTAACTTGTTTTTTGTGTGTAGATGTTATTAGAGACAGAGCTAGATCTCCCTCCCTTAGAGGGGGGAAAAAGAGAAAATACTACATAGGAAAGTAGGTATTCCTACATAGTATCAGCAGACATGTCTTCCATAATTCAGTTGTGGAGTGACTTATTTACTGAATTTAAAACAAACTTCATTGTCTCTAACAGAGAACCTTAAAAATTTTTTGACATTCCTCGAAGAACTTAGTACTCCAGAAGGAAAATGGCAATGGAAAGTCCACTGTAAATTTCAGAAAAAACTAAAGGAACTGGGCAGGTAAGGTTTGAAAAATAACTGTATTGGTTATTGATTTTAATGTTTTGTTCACAGGGTTTTGTTCTCTATATGTTTACAGATGATAGATGCTGCTCAGTTTTCATAGGTATCTTTTGCCAGCCAAAATGGTATTCTTGTTTATGTAGAGGTTTGCCAAAGTTCTAGTTAGGTATATGACCTTTGCCATTTGGGTTTAGAATTATAAAATGAGATAATCAGCATTCTTCTTCTTTTTTCATGAACCATATATATGCCAACTAGATCAGGTCCTATCTCAGTTAATCTAATAACACTACACATGAGACAAGGATTAATTTTGACATGATAAGGAGTTCTAGGATTAGTTCATTAATTTGTGTAAATAAGTGATTTCTAACATGTCCAGAAGTCACTTCTGAAAGTGATTCTTGAATAGTAAACTAGTCCCTTGAGAGGCTCTGCAAATGATTGTTGTAATCAGATGACTGCTAGAGTCCATATAATGTATTTATTTTACAGAGTTAAGGATCTGAGAAACTGTAGTTAAGGATACTATGTTACATTCTGTCAGTCAGCATTTCCAAAACATAGGCCACAAAACTTTTTTCTTCTTGTACCTATTGAAATTCCATGGCACACAATTAGGGAAATTCAGGCCTAAATAATTTTAAATTAATTTTCATTATATTTGATTTTTTAAAAAACATCAAATCATGTGAAGTAGGCATTGGGCAAGTCTTTTGTAACAGATACCAACACTGAGGACCAGAGGTATAACCTGTTCAAGTTAGTGCCCTCATCTTCCTGACAACAGCCAAATAGTTTCTACCACAGGTTGCCTTGTGTCTGGGGGTAGAGATAGCTTAGAGCCGTGTTCTTTTTGAAGGGAAGATTTATATACTTTCTGTCCTTTTATGCCTTTGATTGCATTTCTATATTGGTGAAGCTGAAGAGAAGTGTAATTTATTTAGTAAGTTGAGATTTCTGTCTGAACTGAGTAACTGGTCCTCAGGCTTTGGACCCAGAGAAGGCCCTTAACCATGGGGTTGCAGAGTCTCCACTCTTCCTCTACTCAGAAGCACCCATGCATCAGGCAGTGAGCCACGCAGTGTGGTTGTGATCAGTTGCCTCTATTGAGAAATTATGCTGTTAATTTCAAGCGAAAACATCCATACTAAATTTTAGCAGATTCAGATACTGAACTACTTAATTTCACAGATTGAATGCTAAAGCTCTAAGTCTGTTGACGCTACTGAATGTCTATCAGAAGAAACATCTGGTTGAAATTTTGTCATACCACAATTGTGATTCACAAACTCGAAATGCTCCAGAATTGGATTGCCTTATCAGACTTCAGGCTCAGAACATACAGCACCGGCACATAGTCTTTTTAACAGGTAAAGCAAATGCTCTTTTCTACTATGAATACAGGAATGTGGGCGAAAGGATTTTGTGGCACTGTGTGGGGGTGTTTCTGAAAATGTGGAGGAAAGGGTTTTTGAGGGCTGCGGGCAGGCATTATAATTTTATATTTTCAAGTGTTTTTTATATTCAACATTTTTTCCCCCCAAATTAGAAAAGAGTATCAAGATGATTTCTAGTTATACTGATAATGGAATAGTGGTTGCAACTGCTGAAGACTTCATGCAAAACTTTAAAAATCTCGTGGGCTATCACAACTCAATCACAGAAGAAGACCTTCCATTGCTTGGTGCTAATGAGAATCTTGAGTCACAGTCAGGTAACTTTTCAGTAGTTTTCATTTTCTTTAAGGTAGACAGAAAAAGAATGGTTTGGCTTTGATTTCAGATAATGAAAACTTATTTTGAAACTGCTCAGCTCAGTGTAAACAGCTTCAGGGGGAGTGTTTCAAGGCATTTATCATTCTTTTACTTAGAATATACAAAAATGTCATTTACTATGCTGTAGTCCATGTAAGCTGTTAAAGAGTTAATGGTAGACTGCATACTATACTTATATAGAGTAAGCATTTTCTTTGGAGGTAATGTAAGTATTATTGGCTTCTGTTGTGATTTAAAGCAGTTTAATGATAAAAGTAGTAGAGATATCCATAGCTTTAGTCTTTTGTGAGATGGCCTCTGCTTTGGTTCCAGGTTTTATGTAAAATGAAAGATGTACTTTTTGTTTTCGAGGAAAAGCAGAGATGATCGAACATTTCATAGAGCTAACCAATTTATTTAGTAGTAATCCAGTGAAGCTAGATGTCAGAATTTTTATTTTATATTTGTCTTGTCAAATACTGAATTACCGTATAACTTTAGATGCTGTTTTGACATTAACCCCTTTGGAGCTGGGAGTTGGGATTTCCCAACATTAAACGTGAACACATTTCGCAGAAGCTTTTAGCATCGGATTATCTGGACATTCACACCTAGTGTGAGTGTTGTGACTAAGTGAACTTGTGGCAGAAGACCAAGCTTTAAGGGATTGTGGACTTGCAGACCCTGACGCATTATATTGTGTGAGTAGTGTATAATTTTAAAACTTAAACAAATTGTGTATTTCAATAGAGGAGGACTTTTTGTTTTTTAAATGTAGCTCTTTTAGAAAACGATGAAAAGGATGAAGAGGATATGTCTCTGGATTCAGGGGATGAAATCTCACAAATAGAAGTATGCAGCAATTTTCATTCAGAAATATTGGAGAAAGAGACCAAAGGATCACGTGGAACAGATCAAAAAATGAATATTCAAATTGAGTTGCAATCGTCTCTTGACTTGCAAAAAAGTTTATTCGAAGATGAGACTTATCAAATTGATTCTGCAGAGAGAGCTTCTATTGATAGAGTATGCTCTGAAGGAGAGAACAGTAATTCAGCTGAACGAGATTCATATAGCAACTTTCAGGTTTATCACAGTCGATTAAATATGTCCCATCAGTTTAGTCATTTTAATGTTCTCACTCATGAGACATTTTTGGGCACACCATATGCCCTTTCATCAAGTCAGACTCAAGAAAGTGAAAATGACTTTTTATCTGCTTATACTCAAAGCTTGGATAGAGAGAAATCTCCATCTCCATTAAGTTGGTGGAAAAGTGATTCTTGCAGGCCGTTTTCAAAACAGAAATAATTATAGTACTTTTTTTAATAGGTTGTTATGGACTTTTTCTGTTTCTTAAAAGTGAATTAACAATTTATATTTCTTTCTCTAAACAAAAGGTTTCTTTTCTTTCTCATGTTTCTTTTTTCCCCCCTTATTTAAATCATGATGGCCTGTAACAGTTGAAGCCTCGGAAAATTGAAATAAATATATATATTTTTAACATATATTGTACTTGAATTATCTCATGTTGGCACTTCTAAGTTTTACACTTTATATGTCATCTGTACTTTGGCTTCAAATTGAAGCTTGTTTTATATATAAAACTAGGATATTTGCAAAAGGATAGTGCACAGTAGTGGCTTTACTTTTCTTTCCCTAATGTCAGATTATCCCAAATACTTTTGCTGAAATGATGTATCAACTATTGTATTTATTTAAGCTTTTGTACAGTGTTTTTACACAGGTATAAGCCAGTGACATTAATAAATATTTACAGGATTTTGGCTCAATACCTCAGGATTTATCGAACAAAGCAGTTTCATTTAGGTTATAAAACTATGTACTTAGGACTTAATACCAGGCAGCATTAATTTTTATCTTTAGACTTAACCATGTAACTTTGCCTGTTACTAAAATTTTGATCAAGCTTTTTTTTTCAGTGCTTATGTGGTCCTTAGACTTAACCAAATTCAGTTTCATATTTCAAAAGATAGGCTTCTGTTTATTACAGGCAGTTTATTAACATATTAACAGTTTGAAACCAACTTTGCTACAGGTTTTTAAATTGTTAGAAAAAAATGTATGTATATTTTTCAGGTGGTAAGTAAGCACTTAAGTGCTGCACCAAAGTACATGGTGGAGACAAAAAATTTTAATCCACATGTATTGGTTAAAAAAATGCTTCTTCATTACTAATACAAACTTGTAACTGTTTTTGAAAACTGTAGTTTCTACAATAAAAGTCATCAAAGGACTTAAAAAACCTTCCTCATAAGCCTAAGCTGAATCTGGGCTATTTTAGTAATGTCGGGACATCAGACCTTCCTTTGGCCACTAAAAGAGCTTTAGGTCCTATTCTTCAAACTCTTTTTATAGAGTATGATAAGTGGTGTTTCAATTAGTAAGCCTACATGTAAAGTGTGGAAGAACATGATCTGTAAACTCCAGGCTGTGTTAAGGTAAGTAGATAAATACCCACATTGTGACAGAGCAGGTAACTTTTTTTTAACTAAGCTTTTATGAAACTTTTATTGTTTTAAATACATAAAATATATACACAGCATTTTTCTACATAGTGTACAAGTTTTAAATAAGCATTTAAAAAATCAGTCTAGGCTACTTGTAAAAACACAGTTAAGCAACAATCACATTTTATAATTTGGAACACGAAGGATTTAATTTTCTACATTTAAAACGAAGAACTAAAATTCTCTTCTTGATTTGCAGCTAAAGGCATGAGATTAGTTTCCAACTCCCTTTGCTTCTGGAGAAGGCCCTGAAATCACATTGATTTGTTAGTAAAGTGTGCAAATTAACCCTATTCTATATTTACTTTGAAAACATGTTTTCAATTTTTACACCAGACTTTCTCACTTGGATACTGTACTTACTATATATAGCTATTATAGATTTGTAAGACTGTCTTCATATTTTTAGCATAAAACCAATAGAGATGGCCTTCCTTAAAGAGATGCCACCCCTTACCTTTTCCTCAAACGTCTTAAAAAGACCATGAGTCTCCCTTAACATCCAGTGTATATGTTGACTGCATTAACCTTAGTGGCTGGCACAGGGCCCTGCTGAAATAAGACATGGTCACTATATAGGTGAACGTATATGTATATTATATTCTTTCTCTTAACCTCACAGCGTTTTGTCTCCTCTAAGCTAGAGTATGCTTGTCATTTTCAAAGGTAATTAAGTAAAATCTGTGTGAATTACCGAGCTTGAGTTACAAAACTCAATCAAGGTATAAAAAGGCTAAAGGATTCTTGATAATCCTGTATTAATGGGGGTGATTTTCTAGATTTATAGAAAAAAAATTGTTAACACTTGAATCAACAACTTAAAATACAGAAGGCATTTGTAAATGACTGGACATGGAAAAGGTACTCCTAAAACTAGTTTATTTGGGAAAAAACTATATACTGTGAATCAAAACTAACTGCAAAAGCAGTTTGTAAGTCATTATTTTTTAAAGCACAGCAGCAGGTGTTTCTTCAAGGTTACCTGATAGAGAAAAGTTATAGACTTAAATATTGGATTTTTTACCTGAGCAAGATAATGAGTCACAGTTGGTCTGGGAGAAAAAGTCTGGTAAGATAATACATGTGATTTCACACTGAGTATATAGTGCTGTTTGGGTCTTGTGTCAATGTTCTGTTCTAAACACAGCCAACACATTCATTTTAATAAATTGTGAACTGCATTACTAAGAAACCACAACTGTACTTATTTTCTGCCTTTGGTTTTAGGGCCTTATTGATCATGCTTTGCCATTTCAAATGTATGCATTTTCATTCAATAAAATTGTTTTAATACTCACGTCTCATGATTTCATGCTGGGAAGAAATACTCTTTGGCAATGCGAATCAAATCAAAAAGTCTTGTAACCAGTCAGGCTTAAGTAACTGCTTAGCCATTCTAACAGAGTCCTCCACCAGAATATGGTCACACCTACACTATCAAAAGGCTCATACCTGTCTCAGGTCTGATAGTCCCTTAAGGATTGCTTGTTGTCGATCCCTGTTTTTCACCAAGTTAGGATTAAGTAGTGGGTCCCTGAGATGGTCAGAGGCAAACAGCTCTTCTTCTTGGTCTGAGGTGAGACAGGATGTAAATGACAAAATTCAAATACATTTCTGATACTATGAAATAGCCCAATGCTATAATTTTCTAGGGGCTCATTAATTTATATCCTAGGAAAGCACCAAGTAAAACTTAATACATATTCAATACAAAATTTTATAGTTCACTCCAAAAGAGCAAAATCCTACCCCTCCTGGGGTAAAGCTTATTAGTATTACTCATATACTAATTTGGATTTTGAATTCAGGGTGGGGATACATTTACTTACCATGTGCATTTTGGTACTGAGTATCCTGGGTTACAGGCCTAGACAATGGGGCCTCCGGATCCAGGTAATAAACCTCGTTTGTTCGGACATATGGAATAAAATGAAATGGATCAGAAATCCCAGGTGGTAATTCTGTGTGACTATGTCCTGAGATCAGTGTCTCTCTTTCATAATTATTATTTTTCAGTGTCTGAGTTTGTTGCGTTCTGCTTTTCACTGCCAGAATTGGTGGCGACTGAGACCTGTATTTTCCCAAAAGCACAATAAAGGACTTAAGAAGCATTAATCAACAATTCTGTCTTTTATTTTAGATTAAGCATTTTCTACTCTTCAGTCACATTTCAGTTTATTCTAAATGTACTTATAACATCTTATGGAACACTATTTATAAAAGGCTTCAGTTTTCTGATAATTTTTCCTAAAATAGGCCAATAAAATGGGATTAATTAGGGAGTTACTACTACTAGCTGAGGATATACATATACAGACACAGTCTAGAACAGGGAGAAAGCTTAAATTTTACTAGCTTCTCAGGATCAATGCTACCTAATTTGAGTCTAATGTTCATAATACAACTTTTACCACCTGAAGTAAACTTCCTATTAGAGCCACATTCAGAGACAACTCTAAACCAGATAGTTCATACACAAAAGCAGAGAATAAAAATATAACGATTCTAAATTTCCCGTTGGTTAATCTCTCATTGCTAACCAGTCATTTTCCTCTTCTCTCAGTTCAAGGAGAATGTCTGTTCCACTGTTGACATCTGGAAAATCAAAACTGTTTAAATCTGGAGCTAACAGAAAATGTCACATTCCTGCTTAGGCTGACCTTTATATCACATGGGAAGCACGAAGTAGCAATGAAAACCATAACATACCTTTCCCTGCTAAAACAATTAGTTCTCAGAGGCTCTTCTTCCTGTATGATGGAGAGATGAATGTAGAAAAGAGTAAGCAACAGTATTTCCATATATCCCCACAAATAATTGTAGTGGTTTACTTGTTATGTTTCTCAAACAATGATTTGAGCAACAGATACTAGATAATAGGCTAGGTATTTCTCCAGTCAGAGAAACCAAATCAGTCATTCCTGACCTTGCCCATTACCCTCTGTCTATACGGCTTTATTTCACTCAGAGTGTTGGTTCAAATATTCACTGTCACTGGTTGGTTGTTTTAGTCTTTGTGTCTGATTCTTTCGCAACCTCCTGGACTTAGCCCACCAGGCTCCTCTGTCCGTGGGATTTCCCAGGCAAGAATACTGGAGTAGGTTGCCATTCCCTTCAGGGGATCTTCCCACCCCAGGGATCAAACCCAGGTCTCCTGCTCCTGCATTGGCAGGCAGATTCTTTCCACTGAGCCACCTGGGAAGCTCTATATGTACAAGAGTTTTGAATGAATATTTGAATAAAGATTACTATTAATCTATACAGGGTTTAAGTGTAAATTTTTTTCTGTAAAGGACAGATAGTAAACTCAGCTTTGTGAGCCGTGTGCTGTCTGTTGCAATTACTCTAATAAACTCTTCTTGCAGCATGAAGTTGGCCACAGAGAAAAGAATGAGCATGGATGTGTTCCTAAAATGCTGCATGTGCAACAGGCGGCACTTACTACATTTGCAGCCTGCTTTTGCACAGAGTATTTTTCCTGTGGGCCATGGTTTGCTGACCCCTGGTGTAAACTAAAGCAAATTTCTAGAACTCTCATTCAAATCTAGAAAAGCCATGTCAAAACATGCATGTGAGGAACTGTAGTCTCATTCTAAAAACCTCAATGCATTTTAAAAAATATTTTTTAGACAGAACAGCTTTACCTTTCTGACTAGCTGCCGCCTGAAACTTGGCTCAGTTTCTTGATGAGATGAATGAAGAACTTCTGGTGAAGTGCCTCTATTTTGAGAGATTTGTCCAGAATTATTTCTTTCAATCAAATGAAGCAGTTCCATCTGCCTTCTTACCTTTTTTTCTTCTCTCAGCTTTTGAAGTTGTTTAGGGTACTTTTCTGATGCTGGAATATACCTTCTCAGTGGCTTATTTATGTTCCAGTCAGGCCTTTTAGGACATTTCTTTATATGTTTTGTTTGCTTCTCTGTTCTTGTGATCTGATTACACTGGTCATTATACCAACTGTTCTCTTTTTCTAAGTTGGCTTCTTTAATCTGACTTACTAGTTCTTGCTTGTTATTCTTAGTGTTAAACTCTTCATTAAATTCTGCAGCAATCTCAGGAGATGAACAATTTATAATTTCCCTCTCTGTTATCGATCCACAGTGTGATTCTGTATCGGTAAATACTCCTATATTTAAGTCATCTAAAAAAAAGTTTCAGGTGATTAATTTTTCTTCAAATTGTGGTAAAATATACATAATACAAAACTTACCCATCTTAACCATTTTTCAGAGGTATTAAAATTGCCCTCAAAAACTCTGTTTTGAAAATAAATTCTAAAGTTGCTGTAAAGCAGGGAGTTCAGCTCAGTGTTCTGTATTGACCTAGAGGACTGGGATGGGGGAGGTGGGAAGGAGGCTCAAGAGGGAGGAGATACCTACATACACATGGCCCCGTTCGCCTTGTGGTTCAGCAGAGACTAATGCAACACTGTAAAGCAATCATCTTCCAATTTAACAAAAACCTCTATACCCACTAAACAACTCCTTCCCCCTTCCTGCCACCTGGCGGCAACCACCTTCCTACCTGTATGATTTTGACCACTATAAACACAAGTAGAATCTAAGGTATTTGTCTTTTTCTGACTTGTTTCAGTTAGCATAATGTCCTCAAGGATCATCCAAGATGTCAGAATTTCCTCCCTTTTGTGTGAGTGTGTGTGTCTGTAGACACATACCCCATAATATTCCATTGTGTGTATATACCACATTTTTATTCATTCATCTGTCAGGGGACACCTGTGTTGCCTTGCCTCTGCCTTGGGCTATTCAAGACCTCACTTTTTGTAGTTGTCTTGGGTATACACCATAAGTGGGACTGCTGAACCATACAGTAATTGTGTATTAGATTTTCTAAGGCAGTGCCGCAGTTTGCCACAGCAGCTGCACCATTTTACATTTCCACCAATAAGGCACAAGTGTTCTGATTTCCCTGAATCTTTCATTAAACCCTTTTTAAGCACACAGTTCAGTGGTATCAAGCACACCGATGAGGCCACACAAGTCCAGGCCTACCAGCACCTCCCACAGACACCCTGCGCCCACTGCAGTAACTCCCCGTTCCACCCCCGTCCCAAACCCCAGCAACCACCACTCTACTATCCATACCTGAATTTGTTCATCCAACCCTAGATTCCTTGTACCAGTAAAACTATCTATATACAATATTTGTGCCTCCCTGCACAACTGCCCCCTCCCCTCAACTCCAGCTTATTTCACTCAGCATAAGGCCTTCAAGGGTCATTCAAGCTATATAGCACATATCAGAATCTCAGATGATTCATTCTTAGCATCACACAATAGAGATCGTTTTTTACACCAAACTTCCAAACAGAATTGTCCTGGTTTTCACTTAGAAATGCAAGATTATAATTTTTAGGGAAATGTTGATTGCTACTGATAGTGCATTTCATGTATTCATTTCATGTATTTTTTTAATGTCTCATGTACCATCATGCTATGCCAGCAGACTATCCCTGAATTGCATATAACCTTTCACTTTTTTTCATTTTGAAAACAACAAAAGTTCACCATTGGAAAAAAAGACATCTGAAATTTCCCTACAACTTATATAATGTTCATGATTATGTATATGCTCTACTGTCACAACAGCTGGTAGCCTCAAACTTACAAAGGCTATTTTTCCACATATGATTGAAATTTTAAATTCACAAGTAGCTAAGCAAAGGAGGTCTGGATTGCCCATTAAAAAAAAAAAAGCCCACTTACTAAGCTAAATGTGTTATTCCAGGCTAGAGCTGCCCAAGACTAATTCCTACTAGTAAGGCTGCCCAGCCCACATCACTCTCCTACTGGTATCGTTTGCCACTTTAGACCCATTTACACCCTTCTCTCCTCTGCTCTCAGGGCGATTGGTAAGAACCTTATCAGTGGTTTTCTGGATCTTTGGGCTTCTGATTTTATCAAGAGTGTTCATATGCAGATTACAGGAAGGGAAAAGCCTGAATTCAGGGTATTTATTCCACTGTCTCGGTCCCTATGAGCTAACCTCGGGCTGACTACCTTTCCCAAAGGTCACAGTTCCCCTCAAAGTTACCTCTATCTAACACTTTTCTTCAACACTCCAGTTGCTACTAGCACCAAAGCATTACTGCTGTATTCCCTCACATCCACTGCCTTGAAAATAATGCCTTTCTAAATAAGTCATCTTTAATTACTGATATTTGAGGACCCTGATGGATTACATTCCCTCAGAGTCACCCAGTGATAATATACATAATTTCACGGTCTTAAAAACTTAGTTTGACTTTAATTGATGTGTAGGATTTATATAACTTTGTTATTACTCTGGACATAAGAGTAGGGACCAAACCAGATTCTTCACACTAAGAGCTAACTATAAAAAAAATACCAACCCACTCCAGTATTCTTGCCTGGAAAATCCCATGGACAGAGGAGCGTGGTGGGCCACAGTCCATGGGGTTGCAAAAGAGTTGGACACGACTTAGCAACTGAGCACACACACGTGGATGTGTATAAGTTTTGAAGAATTCTGTGGTTATTTCTTAACAGTGTCACATGCTCATTAAAATAATTAAATAAATATAGGGACGTCTCATCAGTGATATATTTTCCCAAGGTGTAAATGTCCTCTGTTAACCTGTTTCTGCCTACAGAGTCAACTAATTTCACTAAGGCAAAGCTCCTTGGAAAAACTTAATTTATAGTCCCTGTTTGGTTCTATGAACAGCTTTGACTAGCAAATAAATCCTTTGTGTGCTTTTTGGAAAAAAAAAAAAAAAAAAAAAAAAAAAAAACCAAGGGCTCATGAGCAGAATGATTTCAGATAACTAAGCAGGTTGCTTTAACCCTCTCTTCCTTTTTCAAATTCCCTTCTACTTTCCTGTTAAAGGATGTGGGTAATCTCGTGTTACAATGAACTAAGATCTAAGATTAACTGGCAGAAAATAGGGTTATGTAGAGAACGGATTTCTGTAAGACAGTACCAGCCAACTCCTATTTCCAGAGGAATATTATCCCCTACTTAATGGAGAGCCAAGCTGTTTTTTGTCTAAGTTACCAAAACCACAAATAACTGATAGCAGGGTCCACTGGTAATTAGTTTAAAAAGTGAAGGGCTCTAGTTCAAGGTGGTACCTATGAAGATACTGAACTCACCTCCGATGGACACACTGAACCTACACGTACATATGGAACAATTTCCTCTTAAAACAAAAAAACCTAAAAAACTGGCTAGGCGACCCCTACATACCTGGCAAGTGAGAAAGCCCCACCATCAAAGCAGGTGAGCGAGGCTGAGCCACAATAGAGCTATAAAGCCTGCCCCTGTGCTACAACCCACAGCTGGGAAGGAACTCAGAACTCAAGAGCTTTCCTCCAGGGAACAAAGGGTTTGAACCCCACACTGAGCACCCCCACTTTTAAGATCTGCACAGAATAGATAATGCCCCAAAACATCTAACATGAAAACCAAAACTAGACTCAAAGCTATAGCAGAAGGGAGAAACAGCTCCTCAAGGGTCACCTACCCCTGGGCCGAGGGCAGAGGCAGCCGATCACAACCAGATATGAAGGAAGCTCATTTAAAATTAGGTTAAAAAAAAATCAGTTGAAGCGCTGGCCCAAGGGGTAGGCATGTAACTTCACACATCTGTGGGTTTGCTGGAATACTCTCACAGTGAGGGTGTGGAAAGAGGCTGGTGGGCATCACCTTTTAATTAAAAAACAACAACACTAGACCTGTTATTTCCACCTTGCTGCCCCTGCCCTATCACACTCCCAAGCTTCAAGGGGAGTGGTGGGGGCATCTCAGCACTCTCCCTCCCCCTTGTCCTAGCTGGTGCATGCCATCTTCACCCTCTCCCTTGACCCCAGGTCACAGAGCCAGTATCTCCTGGCAGGGAACTTCTGCGAGCACCTGCGGCCCTGGTTTCTGCAGCTGTTGCCCAGGGGCTGCCCCCTGACAGACTGGCTCCGGAGGCCAGGGTCCCATGAAACTGTAACAATCAGAGAAATAGCTCTTGACAGAGTATCAACCCCAAGGACACTGCATAAATAGCAGGCTGAAACAAACCCCCAGTCTTTCTGGAAAAGATTCCTACTTGCTTTTCCAAAAGGTTCAGCCTGAAGGATAGGTTTGAGTTTGGCACACATCGAGGGGCCTATGGACAAGCTCTCAGGGAATGGAGGTCGTTAGATAAAATCTTTACATTTTTCCTCTGCCTTATGCCAGCAAGGCAGTGTTTCCCAAAAAGTTTATACGCTTGGATGGTGTCCCAAATTTTGCAGGTGCCACCAGGGGACACCTCTACAACACCTTGTTCTCGTGGCCAAGGGCTTCTGCTTGCAGTTCCCACAGGACTGTAACCAATGGGGCTTGTGTTCCAGGTCTCATGAGACTAAAACAACTGAAGAGACGATTACTGGCAGGTTACTGACCACAGAGCACTGGACAAACAAAACTGAAACACACACTCTCACCTTTGCATGAAGACGGTCTAGGGGCAGGCCTCAGGTCTGCACTCGCCCAGAGTCCTGCTGAGTTTCTCACAGAGACCCATCTCACAGCTACCCCTGCCTCACTACAGCCTGCTGCTGTCGCCCAGAAAAGAGCTTTACACTTGCTTGGAGCCCCAATCTGTGCTACTGACAGTATAAGCATTATGGTATATACCCAAAACTAATGTTATGTGTCAATTATATCTCAATTCTACATTTTAGAACAAGATAAAAAGTTACTGGAAGTTATTTTTTTTTTAAGTACTTTAAAAAAGAAATTTCCTGGACATATAGGAGGAGGGCTGAAAGGATTCCTAGGTAAGCCTATGAAAATGACACCCAACATGAGTATTACGTAATTACTTATGTAAAAATTTAAAAGCAGCACAGGATAAGATGCTTAATGTCAGCAGTCATGATGAGAGAGCACTTCACAACCGTGAGAATGAGTACAAGCGAGGATATAAAGAAATTGGAACCTTCATACATCACTGGTGGGAATGTAAAACGGTACGGCTGCTTTGGAAGACAGTTTAGTAATTCTTCAAAACTTTAAACATACAGTTACTCTATGACTTTGCAATGCTACTCTTTTCCCCCAAGAGACCAAAAATTTATGTCTACACAAAAATTTGTACAGTAAGGCTCAGAGCAGCGTATTTCTAGTAGCCAAAAAGTGGAAGCAAATGTCAACTGATGAAGGAATAAAAACAAAATATGGTGGTATATGCATAAAATGGAAAACTGTTCAGTGATAAAAAGAATGAAGCACTTACTGTCATATATTAAAATACAGATGAACCTTAAAACATGCTAAGTGAAAGAATTCAGACAGAAGAGATTTCAATCATATGGAATGTCCAGAATAGACAAATCTAGAGAGACAGAACGTAGTCTGGTGGTTGCCCAGGAATAGAGAGGAAGGAGGAAATGGAGAACGACTGTTGATGGATACAGGGTTTCTTTTTGGAGTGGTAAAAATGTTCTAAAAAATAACTATGGTGGTGGCTGTACAACTCTGAATATAAAAACTGAATTGTATCCTTTAAAAAACACTGAATTGTATCCTTTAAAGGGGTTAATTTAATGCTATGTAAATTATATCTTAATAAAGCTGCTATAGCGAAATTAAAAACCAAGAGATACCTTCATTTTCTAACTCTTACTTGAAAACCTTAAATTCCTTTAAATTTTAAACTTTAAATTAATTTAACTTAACTTCAATTGTGATTTTAAGTAAATTTTAAGCCAAATCACAATTTATCAACCAATACCTGTCTGCACACCAGTGTCCTTCCTGGGAGAAGTTGTCGAGTTGATATATGTATTCATTTTACCACTCACTTTATCCAAGCCATGTCTTGAGTTTGCAGTGCTGTTAGTAGATGCATTATATTCCACTTGTATGGTATCAACTGGCAAGAGGAATAAGTTATCTGATAAAATGATAGCAGCAAGTAAATACACATTAGACTTTTAATTTAATCAAGTAGTGTAAACACTGCAATAAAAATTTAGAAGGGTGAGCCTAAAGTTTCTCATAAAAAGTTATCAGCATTTTTATTCCTTACTTAATGGATAACTCTGTACAAATGGGTACAAAAGTATACATTTTACCTATTGTGAGGAAAATGTTAAGAAAATGTATGTGAAAAGATACTGAAAAGTACAGCGTTATTTAGTTCTCCTCTTAATGCAATTTCCCAAGTAAGCATTATAAAATAACATTAGTTCAAAGTCTGAAATTCCTTAAAAAGTATTTAGTTAACAAGTGTTTAAAGGTATTAAAAAGAGGCAATTATTCTCAATCTTCAAAAAATACTATAATTATACATAAAATTCTAGTTGTGCTTACTGCCAAGATTTTGAATTAATCTAGAAGTGTCATGTCCCTTTTGAGCCAATTCTCGGATTCTCTGTTCTTGTTTCAGTCTCTGTGCCAGCTCTTGCGCTCTCTGCATCGTCTGGAACAGCTTATTCGTCTGTAGAGTCATCATTTCCTATCAATGTTGCAGAGTACAAAGTTATTAAATACAATTATCAAACACGTACAGACGTGACTATTCTCTCTCAGTAATAATTAATAATTTTCTAAGTTCCTACTATATGCCAGGCACTATTCAAGAAACTGAGAAGAGCAGCCAACAGAACAAAGTTCCTTCCTTTTTGGAGCTCATATTTTAGTATCTTTTTCTACAGCTGTATTAGACTACAAACACAAAAACTCTTTCACCCACTCAAGATTATACTAATAAAGTTTCCAAAGCTTCTAAAACCAAAGGTCAACTCCATAATTTTAGTAAAGTAAAAGAAAACTGGAGTGGCCAGAAAGTTTATTTGAGTTTCTTCATGTTACGAAAAATCACAAACTTTTTGGCAACCCACTAGATAATTAAGAACTCAAGATTTAAAAAAATATAAAAATAAAAAAATAAAAAAAGAACTAATACTCAAGATTTATAGCCATTTTTTACAATTTAAGCAAATAACTTTTTTTCATGTAGTAGTTATTTCACAGATGTAGTTGGCTCAGCATATTCTATGTATCCAAATCAGAACCTAAACCATTTGTACATTCATCAGCTAATTCTGAAGCAAAGATTGTAAGCGGGAACTGGCAAGAAAAGGCAAGCTCTCGACGCCACCATGCCACCTCCCAGCTCCAGGGCAAGTGCTGTATGATCTATTGGTGAATCTCATGAACCTTTGGCAATTGAACATCACTGTATAACCTGCTGTTTGTCAGGCCCACTCAAACACAGCACTTGATATCACCATACCTATGCAATCTGTACCACTTGCTATAGAGGTTCTCCTACTCTTTTTAACAGATTTTTAATTAGCACAGAGGAATCCTCTAACATAGCAACAGACTCTATCATCAATCCCAGCCAGTCATTCTGCAAGTAAATGCTCCTGTTCACAAATGAATAGACAGAAAGCTCAATCGCTTCTCTTAACATATCTAGAAATTTATTAATAATCATTGCTTAGGAAACACTTCAAAATTAAGCATATGGAAAATTTTTGTTTTATGTTGTAATAACTCATCTTGACCTCCCCTCTCCTCAGAGCAGAAAAAAAATAGCATCTGTGAAAAAATCTTTTGAAAAAATAAAAGCTCCAGCTTTCTACTTATAAAACATTCTTTATACAAAGCTTTAATGTTTCTGCATACAGCTTCACCATTTCAAAATACATGCAAATATTCTGGTTATTTTTTCTTTAAAAACAAACCCACTTTTACTTTAAAATGTCACAGTTAGGATACAAATAACCTACTTCCTTTTGTTTTTGCTTAAGTATGTCTTCCTCATACTGTTTCCGCATCTCTTCTCGTTCCCGGGCTAGGCGACGCTCCTCCTCTTGTTCCTCCTTCTTTCTCTGCTCTTCTTCAAGCTGCTTCTTCTTGCGCTTCTCTTCTACCTGAGCAGTGATAGCTTTCTACTCATAAACAGTAACATAAATCACTGTCATAAATTTTAAAAATTCACACGGCATTTTTTTGGTGTTTCAAAATGTTCATCAATATAGAGAAGGCAGTATATAAATGAGTTAAGTTAGAACGTCAAGTTAAATTAGAAAGTCAGGTTTTTCCCATCTCCCACCTGTCAAGTTCTACATGCCTTTTCTTTAACCCCAGGAGGGCTCTTAGAAGAACTAAGAGTAAACCAACTGAGGGAAGAATCTCAGTGCTTAACATAGTGCCTGGTAAAAATAGCAGATGTTCTATAAATGTCTGCTTCACTTAATTGTTAACTACATGAACTAAGCCAAATTCTTCACACAGTAGACGTGTTAAAGAATTATTAGACATTCAAGTCCCTTTGGTATTAGACTAAAATTAGGGTAGAATTTTAATCTTAGTTTCCTTTCTTATATTATCTGCTAAATTTCTTAATCATAATTTTACCTCAATCCTCTATATATATTTTCCCCTTTCAAAAACCTAATTCTCACCCTCAACAGAATTCAGAAGAACTGAAGGGGGAAAAAAAACCCAAACTTAATACTAACTTAAACAGATTCAGTATCATTTCAGAAACACAACCTATACATTAAAGACCTTCTCTCTTGGAAGGCAGGTGGCTGTAATATGTGATATTATCTAATTCTCAACATGAGTATAATTCTAATATAATGCCAGCTGGTGAAGGGATTAGATGTAATCACAGGATTGTGCAAAGTTTGTGCTGTAAAGTTATACCAAAATTTAACTTCCATTCACTTAGGTATCTAGGCCATGACTACTAACTATTAAGGCAAAGAACAACATTTCACCATGCAGTACCTGATGTTCTAACTGCTTTTGTCGCCTCCTGTCTCGTTCCTCAATCTGAGCTGGGTCCAAAAGAGCAGTCATAGAACGGAGAAAGCTGGCAAGATAGATATATTAGCTACTTAAAACCCACAAAGGTGGGTTTAACAAAGTACTAACTCATTTTTGTTTGAAATACATCATTTCCACTTTTGTTTTTTGATAGGCAAGAAGTATATTAATATAGGATACTTGAAAGAGATCCAAGTGGGAAGGCAAGGGAGCTCTATCGAGTCACTTCTACTATAAATAAAAATAGGAAACTGAAAACAGTTAAGACATAAACAAACAACAGCCCTAAAAGAAAGCACACAGACTTTCTTAATCATCAATAAATACTGAAGACTGAACTTACTTCGTTTTCTGAATGTTTGCCACAGCCATATCTCTAACAGGCTTCACTGTATGTTCCTCCTCTGAAGGTTCAATTTGGCTTCCGACGGTAGGTGTAGAAAGACTGCTGAGATCAGCCAGCTCCTGCGTGTCCGGAGAGACACACAAGTACTCCGGTTGTTTCTGCACTGACCGGGACGACAGTCGAGACTGAGAACCAGGACAGTTCTTTAAGGAATCAAAATGCACCGCCCATCTGTCATGTTCCTCACCCTAATCACGACAAACGAGAATTGCTAACAACTTTAATGACTCTTCTTACATTTAAAATCCCAAATGACAAATAACAAAATGTCTAAAAGTCACCACCCAGCAAAACAAGCATCATGAAAATTAACAAAACTGCATTCTGTATTGATTCCACATACATTGAGATAGCTAAGCTTAGAGAATATGAAAAAATCAGAGAATTAGGAAATGTCTAACAAGTTACAAGAAACTATGCAAAATCGCACTTACTAAATTCATTCAAAAAAGGTTCACAAGAGCAAATGTGGAATAATTTAAATATTCTAATCTTGTCATGCAGTTTTAGGATACTTTTAAGTTTATGATTAAAGATGTTTCATTTTTTTTCTGTATACCCAAGGAAACTTTATAAATTACCGTTGAGGATGTAATTTTCTCCTCTGCTTTTTTTTGCTGGTCATCTTCTATTTGCTTATTCAACTCTTCGATCCATTTTCTCTGCTGTTCTTGTCTCACAGCACTGAAAGGGTGCTCCAGCAGTACTGCTTCCTAAACAACAGCCATCAATACCATGAAAAGTTTGCATTTCTTTTCCTAATCACTTTATCTTTTACAAATCTTTCCAAAGAATTTATATAGATTTAATGTGGTAATGTATTTATTTCTAAGAGATGCAACAATTTTAAAAAAACTCAAGTATACAAGGAGCCCTCATAGTCAACAAGAGTCTGAATTGCAGTGAAGTGAAGTCGTTCAGTCGTGTCCAACTCTTTGTGACTCCATAGACTGTAGCCTACCAGCCTCCTCAGTCCATGTAATTTCCCAGGCAAGAGTACTGGAGTGGGTTGCCATTTCCTTCTCCAGGGGATCTTCCCAACCCAGGGATTGAACCCAGGTATCCCACACTGCAGGCAGACGCTTTACCATCTGAGCCACCAGGGGGACAGTACTTGGGTGCAATCTCAAAAACAACAGAATAATCTCAGTTCATTTCCAAGGCAAATCATTCAACATCATAGTAATCCAAGTCTATGCCTCAACCACTGATGCTGAAGAAACTAAAGCTGACCAAGTCTATGAAGACCTCCAATACCTTCTAGAACTAATACCAAAAGCAGATGTCCTTTTCATCATAGGGGACTGGAATGCAAAAGCAGGAAGAGACACCTAGAATAAAGGCAAGTCTGGCCTTGGAGTACAAAATAAAGCACAGCAAAGGCTAATAGAGTTTTGTCAAAAGAACACACTGGTCATAGCAAACATCCTTTTTCAACAACAGAAGAGACGACTCTACATGTGGACATCACCAAGTGGTCAACATTAAAATCAGAGTGATTATGTTCTTTGCAGCTGAAGAGAGAAGCTCTATATAGACAGCAAAAACAAGACCTGGAGCTGACTGTGGCTCATTCCATTAGCTCCTTTGCAAAATTCAGGCTCAAATTGAAGAAAAGTACGGAAAATCGGTAAGCCATTCAGGTATGACCTAAATCAAATCCCTTATGATTACACAGTGGAAGTGAGGAATAGATTCAAGGGATTAGATCTGTTAGACAGAGTGCCTGAAGAACTGTGGATGGAGGTTCATAACACTGTACAGAAGGCAATGATCAAAACCATTGCAAAGGAAAAGAAACACAAGAAGGCAAAGTGGCTGTATGAGGAGGATTTACAAACAGCTGAGGAAAAAAGAGAAGTG
Organism: Muntiacus reevesi; assembly: GCF_963930625.1. Taxonomy (NCBI): domain Eukaryota; kingdom Metazoa; phylum Chordata; class Mammalia; order Artiodactyla; family Cervidae; genus Muntiacus; species Muntiacus reevesi. The sequence goes on from NC_089252.1 coordinate 102,579,020, forward strand.
AAAGGCCACGGAGAAAGAGAAAATTATACCCAACTGAATGCAGAGTCCCAGAGAATAGGAAGGAGTGATAAGAAGGCCTTCTAAAATTGAATAATGTAAAGAAATGGAGGAAAACAATAGAATGGGAAAGACTAGAGATCACTTCAAGAAAGTTGGCGATATCAAGGGAGCATTTCATGCAAGGATGGGCATGATAAAGGACAAAATCAGTATGGACCTAAAAGAAGGAGAAGAGATTAAGAAGAGGTGGCAACTATACTAGAAAGGTCTTAATGACCCAGATAACCACGATGGTTATCTCACCTAGAGCAGGACACTCTGCAATGTAAAGTCAAGTGAGCCTTAGGAAGCATTACTACGAACAAAGCTAAAGGAAGTGATGGAATTCTAGCTGAGCTATTGTAAATCCTAGAAAATGATGCTGTTACAGTGCTCTACTCAGTATGTTGGCAAATTTGGAAAACTCAGTAGTGGTCAGAGGGCTGGAAAAGGTCAGTTTTCATTCCAATTCCAAAGAAAGGCAATGCTAAAGAATGTTCAAACTACTGTATAACTATGCTCATTTCACATGCTAGCAAGGTTATGTTCACAATCTTTCAAGCTAGAGAAATTCCAGAAGTACAAGCTGGGTTTTGAAGAGCAGAGGAACCACAGATCAAATTGTCAACATTTGTTGGATCATGGAGAAAGCAAGAGAATTCCAGAAAAATATCTACTTCTGCTTCATCAACTACACTAAAGCTTTTGTGTGGATCACAGCAAACTATGGAAAATTCTTAAGGAGATGGGAGTACCAGACCACCTTACCTGTATCCTGGGAAACCTGTATGCAGGTCAAGATGCAAGAGTTAGACCCATGTTGCCCAACATGGGCAACAGACTGGTCCAACATGGAAAAGAAGTATGTCAAGGCTGTATGTTGTCACCCTGCTTATTTAACTTCTATGCAGAATACATCATGCAAAATGCCAGGTTGGATGAATCACTAGCTGGAATCAAGACTGCCAGGAGAAATACAACAACTTCAGATATGCAGATGATACTACACTAGTGGCAGAAAGTGAAGAGAAACTAAAGAGCCTCTTGATGAAGGTGAAAGAGGTGAGAGAAAAAGTTGGCTTGAAACTCATCATTAAAAAAACTAACATTATGGCATCCAGTTCTATCACTTCATAGCAAATAGGGAAAAAGTGGAAACAGTGGCAGATTTTACTTTCTTGGGCTCCAAAATCACTGCAGACATTGGTCACACCCATGAAATTAAAAAGAAGCTTGCTCCTTGGAAGAAAAGCTATGACAAAACCTAGACAGTGTATTAAAAAACAGAGTCATCACTTTGCTGACAAAGGTCTGTATAGTCAAAGCTATGGCTTTCCAGTAGTCATGTATGGATGTGAGAACTGGACCATAAAGAAGGCTGAGCACCAGAGAACTGATGTTATCCTCTTGTGGTACTGAAGAAGACCCCTGAGAGTTTGCAAGGAGATCAAACCAGTTAATCTTAAAAGATATCAATCCTCAATATTCATTGGAAGAACCACTGCTAAAGCTGAAGTTCCAATACTTCGGCCGCCTGATGCCAAGAGCTGATGCACTGCAAAAGATTCTGATGCTGGGAAAGAGTGAAGGCAGACGGAGAAGGGGGAACAGAGGGTAAGATGGTTAGTTATTATCACCGATTCAACAGATATGAATTTGAGCAAACTCCGAGAGATAGTAGAGGACAGAGGAATCTGGTATGCTACAGTCTGTGGTGTTGCAGAGTTGGACATGACTTAGCAACTAAAAAGCAATACAAGTCAATTTTTCAGAATGATATTTTTAACACATACTACCAGAAGGATATAACTAAGAGTAAGGAAAGGAAATTTTCTAAGGAAAATTCTAAATTTCTAATAAAAATAGAAAATTCTCCGAAACTACAGATTTTAAAATTTCTAGCCTAATATAGTCTCATTTCCTTTGAAGGAAATTACTAATAACCTGAATAGACAACTACTGGTTACACCTGGCTTCAGAATACAAAAACACCGCTTCTGGACCAAGAGTCAGGAGGATATACAGAGCCAGCTGCTTTCTCTTTTGAATCATAATGTCTCTCGGTATATTTCCCCCCCCATTTCTGCTGTGACAGCTCTATCAAGATCTATGATACTTAATAAGAAAAATACATTGTGTCCAGAGTAAGTCCCTGAATTTTAAGAAAAAACAAAAACAACAGCAGCATAAAAGTTTACTGTTGTTTTTAACTTAGGAGAGTTTACTATGCTTTAACAAAAAAGAAAAGGATATAGTCTACTCAAACTGTCCTGAAAGGCAAGTTATGCAACAAAACATTCTGTTACATGACATAACTACAGGACATAATTTTAAAAATAGTTTGACAGGATAACATAATGGAGATATACCTTACAATTACTTTCTGTCCATATTTTCATCAGAAATAATGGTAAAGGTCAAAGTTTACAACCAAGTGCCTTGATCAAAGGAAATACTTAAGCAAAAAGGAAAAATCTTAGTATCTCAGATGCTCTCACACATTTTTAAACAGAAAAAACCATTCTATTTATTTAAGTCTAAAAAAACTACTCAAAAGGAGCTGTATCTTCAGGTAAGTGATTTAACAATTCTATTTTTAGAAATGTTATTTTAGAGATCAGATTGGGGGTGGGGGGAAGGGCCCTTTGAACTCTTTTTAAAAAATTCACAGGGTGGTCCAGTGGTTAGGACTCCATGCTTTCATTGCCAAGGGAGCAGGTTCAATCCCTGGTCAGGGAACTAAGATCCCACAAGCAGAGCAAAGTGGCCAAGAAAACAAAAACAAAACAAAAAAATTCACAACAAATGGCATGAATCATCATAGAATCCTATAATCTGTTTCTTAAGTCTGATGTAACTAGATTTGGTTTCAAATTTTGGTGAAGTCTCAAATTACTCAAAAATAAGACACAAGTCAAAAAACCTTTGAAAATTCTTAAAATCCAAGTGTTTCATATATATATGTCTTATATTTACAAGCCTGTAGAAGATTTAATAATCAGTTCTTCTGATTCAGTCTTCAATGTCTTACTCAAGGATGTCTTACAAAGCCATTACTGTTCACTTGCTTGCCACCTAATTAAGTCATTTCACTTCAACTGAGTAGAAAACTCTTTATTACATTCTTTTTGAAAACTTTTCCCCAAGGTGCATTCAGGTAGAAGAATGAAACTATAAAGGTCTGGGGAAAGAGAGAGGTGGTAGATAAATGAAATCTTTTTTTTTTTTTTAATTTTATTTATATAATTATGGCTGCACTGAGTCTTTGTTGCTGCATGCAGGCCTTCTCTAGTTATGGCAAGTACGGCCTACTCTTCATTGTGGTGCACAGGCTTCTCACTGCTGTGGCTTCTCTTGTTGCGGAGCATGGGCTCTGGGCACACAGGCTTCAGTAATTATGGCCTACAGGCTTAACTGCTTTGCAGCACTCGAAATCTACCCAGACCAGGGATCAAACCCCTGTCTCCTGCACTGGCAGGCAGAGTCTTAACCACTAGGCCACAAGGGAGGTCCTGAAGTCTCACAATTACTGAGCTCATTTTAGTTGAAACTGAGTAAGGCAGATAAAGGTAAAATACAAGACATGGTGTGTAACAAATGTGTTCTGATGATTATCCAGCACCTCCCTTCTGTTAATTCTTCCACATATCTAAGGAAAGAAACTTCCTTTTCTAGGCTCATCCACTTTTTCAATTTCTCTCCTTCACATTAATGACCTGAGATTTCCCTTCTTTCCCCTACATAAAAATTGCTTTTTAAAACACCTATTTTGAGCCTATTCTTAACTGACAGCCTTGAATGAAAACTCATTTTCATAGGTACTCAATACACACTTCCCTACAAACAGTTCCTAAAGTAAATTTTTAGCTACCTTCAAGTCATTCTATGTCAGAAAATGTTAGTCTTACTAAAATAAATGCTGAATGAATGGCAGGTATATCAGAACTGAAAGTTAGAGTTTCCAAATGGTCCCCCAGACACATGCAGTGCTGTTTCATTTAATCCTCTCCTTAAAGCACATCTGGGGAAGAATAATCAGCGGTGACTCTGCCAGAAGAGTCCTGCTTGTTGTCAGTGCATGATTCCAAGTCCAGACACCAGGAGCCTCTTACTTTAGACACTTCTGTTCACCTACTCATCTTGTCTACTCAGTAGGCATAAAAGGCATTCTTCTGGTTGGTGGGTAGTTTCAGGACACTGAGCTAGAAAGCACCAGATCTTCCAAGAGGAAGAGCAGCACAACTCAGAGCTACATACAGACATCTGGGGGGGTGGGGGCGCCGAGCACTCTGAACTTCAAAGTTACTTTAGAATCCTCTGAAACAGGGCTATAGAGTTTCCTTCTTTCCTTCTACTTTCTTTGGGTTTAACTGTTACAATTCTTTCTCTAACTTCTTTCAAATGAATATTTAGATATTTAGATCTTTGATGTTTTGCTTTCAGTCTTTTCTTTTCCAAGAAATGCATTTAAGCCTATAAATTTCCCTGTAAGTACAGGAGGCTCATATTTTTTCATAAATGACATTTTCATTATCATTCAGCTCAAAACATTTTCTGTGAGGTTTTCCTTCTCTCACTTAGAAGAATATTCCTTAAATATCAAACATTTGGAAATTTTCTTATCATTTATTACTGATACCTGGCTTAATCCCACTGTGATCAGAAAACATATCTGTGTAATTTGAATCTATGAAATTTGTTGAAACTTTATGGCCAAGCAAACAATTAATTCTTACATTTAATTTGTAAAATACTCTGCCCATAGATTCTTTGGGTTTTCCATATAAATGACAAATTACTACAATTTTATTTTTTCCTTTCCAGTTCTTAAGACTTTAATTTCTTTTCTTGCTATACTGGTTAGGACCATTAATAACGAATAGCAATAATAATTGTCATCTTACTTCATTTTTAATTTAAAAAGACTACTACTAAAATATCTCATTCAGCATGATGTCTGCTATAGTTTTTTAAATTCTCAATTGGAAATTCCTTCTAATCTAACTGCCTGAAATATTTTCCTTAATTAACTGGTTTTGAGTTTTATCAAATGCTTTTCATATATCTACTGAGCTGTTTCATTTTATTATGTTACAATGGTATACTATACTTGTGGATTTTTTAAAAATCTGCTTTACTACCTATCATGAATCTCTCTTAGTCATGATATATTACCTTTTCATACATTGTCAAATTTTACTTGCTAATATATTTTATAATTACTGTGTGTATACCCATGGGTGAAATAAACCTAATTTTCCTTTTTTTGTTATTTTTCTGGCTTTTAACATCAAGTTTATACTGGGCTTACAGAATGAATAGGGGACCATTTCAAATTTCTACTGCCTAGAAATTTGATTAAATTTGGGACTTATTTCTTTAAAGTTAGATAGAAACTGTCAGTAACACCATGTAGTCATTTATTTATTTCTTTTTTTTTTAAACCCAGATCTACCATTACTTTAACCAGGAGTATGCAAGCTTTCTACTTCTTTTTAAGTCAGCTGTAAGTTACAATTTTCCAGCCATTTACTCACTTCATCTAACTTTTCATAATTATTAACTTACTAATGATTCTCTATCTGCAATGCCATTTTTACTCATTACATGTTTCACTGACTGGTACCCTTATTTTCTCCCCCTTTTTTTAATTTTTAAATTTAAGTAAAACCAACTTGCAACATTATGTTAGTTCTAGGTGCACAATAGAGTGATTCAATATATCTATATATTACAAAATGATCACAATAAGTTTTGCTACCATCTGTCACCATGCAAAGTTTTACAATATTACTGACTGTATTACCTATGCTATATATTTTATCTCCATGACTCACTTATTTTTTAACTGTAAGTTTATACCTCTTAATTTTTCTTACCTATTTCACTTATCCCGCCACCCTCTATATTTCTCCCCTCTGGCAATACCACTTGTTTATTCTCTGTATCTGTGAGACTGTTTGCTTTATTATGTTCTATCCATTTGTTTTCTAGATTCCACATGTAATTGAAATCATATTTGTCTTTCTCTGAGTGACTTCACTTAGCATTAATACCTTCTAGGTCCATTCATGTTTTCACAAACAACAGGATTTCATTTGTTTTTATGGCTGAATGCATAAACCAAATCTTTATCCATTCATCTATTGATAGACACTTAGGTTGCTTCCATATCTTCCCTACAGTAATCAATGCTGAAATGAACATAGGGTGCATACATCTTTCTGATTTAGTGGGATTTTTTCCAGAGGGGAAAAAACCCAGAAATAGAACTGCTGGATTGTACAGTAGTTCAGTTTTTAATTTCTAGAGCAACCTCCTTACTGATTTTCATAATAGCTATGCCACTTTAGATTCCAGGGCTAGTGTTATGGGAAACTGGCATACACAATGACTCTAGTGCTCCCTTCCAACTGTTTAGTTGTTGTCAATACCAAGTTCTGCCTCTTACTCTGCAAAGGAATTCACAGGCATCTGAAGTATGTAGTACACTTCTTGGATCCTAACAGGTCGTCAAACAATTCAACTTCCTTGTTTAATTATTAAATCTTTCTGATAAGGCAAAGAGACTTGATCAGTTGTTAGTCTTTTTTTGGGCTATGCAGCATGTGGGAACTCAGTTCCGTGACCGGTACTAAACTCGTGCAGAGGCAGCAAGGAGTCCTAACCACTGGACCATCAGGGAATCCTCCCCACTCAGTCTTCAAAAATGAAGAGAACTTTTTCTATAAAGTTCAATTCTGGAGGACTGAAACGGGGATCCGCGGATTCCAAGACTGCCGTGAATAGAGAGGCAAAGGGAAGCTTTAGCTAGGACTGGCTCATTCTGGTCAGGCTATGGTATTTATTTCTTCTGAAATTAGGCCGTCAGTGTATTCGGACAAGGTTATAACTTAGACAAAACCCATTTCTATTGTGGAAAGGGCTTCATAATTCACAAACACTCTCCCCAGGATTCTAAAGTAACCAGACAACAGATGGAATATAAAGGTTCTACGCATCCCATTTTTATTCTACTGTGTTGTGACATGCTGTTAAGAGTCCCAAACAAGATAAATCCTAGGAGAAACACATCAAGACACATATTAATCAAACTAACAAAAATTTAAAAAAAAAAAAAAAAACAACCCACAAAAAGCAGCAAGGGAAAAGCAAAAAATAACATACAAGGGAATCCCCATAAGGCTATCAGCTAATTGTTCAGGAGAAACTCTGCAGGCCAGAAAGGAGAGGCAGAATATATTTAAAGTGATGAAAGCAGAAAAACCTACAACCAAGATTCCTCTACCCAGCAAGGATCTCATTCAAATTTAATAGAGAAATCAAAAGCCTTACAGACAAGCAAAAGCTCAGAATTCAGCACTAACTATCATGCTAGCCTTTAAACAAACGCTAAAGGAACTTCTCTAGGCAGAAAACACAAGAGAATTTAAAAAACCCCACAAAACTAAACCCAAAACAATTAAGAAAATGGCAACAGGAATGTATACATCAGTAATTTCTTTAACTGTAAATGGATCAAATGTCCCAACCAAATGACACAGACTGGCTGAATGGATACTAAACAAAACCTGTGTATAGCCTATCTACAGGAGACCCACTTCAGATACATACAGACTAAAAGGGGGTGGAAAAAGATACTCCATGCATATGGAAATCAAAAGAAAGCCGGAGCAGCAATATTTTTTTTTTTTTAGCAATATTCTTATCAGACAAAATAGCCTAAAATAAAAACTGTCACAAGAGATAAGGACACTGCATACTGATCAAGGAATCAATTCAAGAAGAAGATATAATTTTTATATCTTTTATATATAAATTTATATTTATATGTATTTATGCATCTAACATAGGAGTACCTCAATACATAAGGCAAATGCTAACAACCCTAGAAGGAAAAACTGACAGTAACACAATAATCGTGGGGGACTTTAACACCCCACTTACTCCAGTGGACACATCATTCAGGCAGAAACCAATGAAACACAAGCTTTAAATGACACAATAGACCAGAAAGATTTAACTGCTATTTATAGGACATTACATGTGAAAGCAGAAGAATACGCCTTCTTCTCAAAAGCACATGGAACATTCTTCATGATCGACTATATCTTGAGTCACAAATCAAGCCCTGGAAAACCTAAGAAAACTGAAATTTTATCAAGCGTCTTTTCCAACCACAATGCTTTGAGATTAAAAATCAATTGCAGGGGGAAAAAAATCTGTAAAACACACACACACACGGAGGCTAAACAGAGGAAGAATATTACGATGTGTGATGCTATAAATAACCAAGTGATCACTACAGAAATTAAAGAGGAAATTAAAAAAATACACAGAAACAAATGACAATGAAATGACACTGACGATGACCCAAAACCTATGGGACCCAGCAAAAGCAGTTCTAAGAGAAAAGTTTATAGCAATTCAATCTCACCTCAAGAAACAAGAAAAATCTCAAATTTAAACAATCTAATCTTATGCCTAAAGCAACTAGAGAAAGAAGAACAAGGAAAACCCAGTCAGTAGAAGAAAAGAAATCATAAAGATGAGAGCAGAAATAAATGAAACAGAAACAAAGAAAACAGTAGCAAAGATCAATAAAAACAAAAGTTGGTTCTTAGAGAAGATTAAACAAAATTGATAAAACTTTAGCCAGACTCCTCAAGAAAAAAAAAGAGGAATTAAATTAATAAAATTAGATGAAAAAGGAGAAATCACAACTGACACAGAAATACTAAGGATCTACGAGTCTACTACAAGCAACTATATACCAATAAAAGTGGACAACCTGGAAGAAATGGACTGTACCAGGAGAATTAGAAAATATAAACAGACCAATACAAGTAGTGAAATTCAAACTGTAACTAAAATCTTCTGACAAACAGAAGTCCAGGACCAGATGGCTTCACAGGCAAATTCTATCAAACATTTAGAGAAGAACTAACACCTATTCTTCTAAAACTCTTTCAAAAAATTGCAGAGGGAGGAACACTCCCAAACTCATTCCACAAGATCACTATCACCCTGATACCAAAACCAGATAAAGATATCACAAAAAAAAGAAAATTATAGACCATATCACCGATGAACATAGACCCAAAAAATCCTCAACAAAATTCTAGCAAACAAAATCCAACAACACATTAAAAGCATCATAAACCATGATGAACAGTGATTTCTCCATGGAATGCAAGGATTCTTCAATATACACAAATCAATGTGATATTCCATATTAATAAACTATATAAAAATCATATGATCATCTCAATAGACATTGAAAAAGCTTCTGACAAAATTCAACACCCATTTATAAGAACTGCTCAGAAAATGGACAGAGAGGGACCATACCTCAATATAATTAAGGCCATATACAACAAATCCGCAGCAAACATCATTCTCAATGGCAAAAAACTGAAAAGCACTTCCCCTAAGAACAAGACAAGGATGTTCACTCTCACCACTCTTATTCAATGTATTTTTGGAAGTCCCTGCCATGGCAATCAGAGAAGAAAATGAAATAAAAGGAATATAAATTGGAAAAGAAGTAAAACCATAACTGTATGTAGATAACCATAACTGTATGTAGATATACACAGAAAATCCTAAACACTCCACCAGAAAACTACTGGACCTAATCAACGAATTTGGTAAAGTTGCAGGATATAAAATTAATGCATAGGAATCTCTTGCATTCCTATATACTAACAACAAAAGAGCAGAAAGAAAAATTAAACAATCTCATTTACCATCGCAACAAAAAGAATACTGAGGAATAAATCTACCTAAAGAAATAAAAAAACTGTACTCAGAAAACTATATGAAACACTGATGAAAGAAATCAAAGAGGCTACAATCAGAGAAATATACCACCATACAGGATAGGAAGAATATTATGAAAATGAATATACTACCCAAAGCATTCTACAAATTCAACGCAATTCCTATCAAACTACCAGTGACATTCTTCACAGAATTAAAATAAAAGATTTTACAATTTGTATGGAAACCAAAAGACCCTGAATAGCCAAAGAAATCTTAAGAAAGAAAAATGGGATAGGAAGAATCAGGCTCTCCAACTTCAAACCATATTAGTCAAAACAGTATGGTACTGGCAACAAAAACAAATATAGACCAATGGTAAAGGATAGAAAGACCAGAGATTAACCCATGCAACTTTGTTGCCTAATCTATGACAAAGGAGATAAGAATATACAATTGAGAAAAGAAGCCTCTTTAGTAAGTGGTGCTGGAAAATCTGAATAGCTACAGGTAAAAGAACGAAATTAGGACACTGCCTAAAACCATACACAAAAATAAACTGATAACGGATTAGAGACCTAAATGTAAGACTGGATACTATAAAACTCTTGGAGGAAAACAAAGGCAAAATACTTTTTGACATAAATAACAGCAAGATCTTTTTTGATCCACCTCCTGGGATAATGAAACTAAAAACAAAAATAAGCAACTGGGACCTAATTAAGCTTAAAAGCTTTTGGTAACGATGGCCCTATATGCAGGGCAGAAGAAGAGACGCAGAAATACAGAACAGACTTTTGAACTCTGTGGCAGAAGGTGAGGGTGGGATGTTTTGAAAGAACAGCATGTGTATTATCTGTGGTGAAACAGACCACCAGCCCAGATGGGATGCATGAGTCAAGTGCTCGGGCCTGGTGGGCTGGGAAGACCCAGAGGAATCGGGTGGAGAGGGAGGTGGGATGGGGGACCGGGATGGGGAATACGTGTAACTCTATGGCTGATTCATATCAATGTATGACAAAACCCACTGAAAAATAAAAAATAAAAAAATGATTTTTTATGATAAAAAAAAAAAAAAGCTTTTGCACAGGAAAGAAAACCATGAACAAGGTTAAAAGACAACCCTCAGAATAAGAGAAAATATTTGCAAATGAAACATACAAAGGAATAATCAATCCCCAAAATACGCAAACAGCTCATGGAGCTCTATATAAAAAAGCAAACAATCCAATAAAAAAATGAGTTCAGTTCAGTTCACTCAGGTCATGTCCGACTCTTTGTAACCCCATGCTCTGCACCACGCCAGGCTTCCCTGTTCATCATCAACTCCCAGAGTTTGGTCAAACTCATATCCATTGAGTCCATGATGTCATCCAACCATCTCACCCTCTGTTGTCCCCTTCTCCTCCTGCCTTCAATCTTGCCCAGCATCTTTTCCAGCGAGTCAATTCTTCACATCAGGGAGCCAAAGTATTAGAGCTTCAGCTTCAGCATCAGTCCTTCCAATGACTATTCAGGACTGATTTCCTTTAGGATGGACTGGTTGGATCTCCTTGCTGTCCAAGGAACTCTCAAGAGTCTTCTCCAACATCACAGTTCAAAAGCATCAATTTTTCGGCACTCAGCTTTCTTTCTGGTCCAACTCTCACACCCATAGATGACTACTGGAAAAACCACAGCTTTGACTAGACAGACCTTGGTAGGGAAAGTAATGTCTGCTTTTTAATATGCTGTCTAGGTTGGTCATAACTTTTCTTCCAAGGAGCAAGCATCTTTGGATTTCAGGGTTGACTGATTTCAGTCAACAACTCCAGGAGAGCTTTGCCCAGGCCCCCAGGCAACACGCTGACCAACATCCAGTGGCAGGTGACACATTCCAGAGGACCGGCGGTGGTACAACCATGTCCCTGGGCATGTCCTCCAGCTACGTGTCACAGCTGAAGGGCATGGCCCTCCTAGTCAGGGTCCAACAGAATGCGATCCACTGGAGAAGAGAACAGCAAACCACTTCAGTATTCTTGCCTTGAGAATTTCATGAACAGTATAAAAAAGCAAAAAAGATATGACACGGAAAGATGAGCCTCCCAGGTCAGTAGGTATCCAGTATGCTATTGTGGAAAAGCAGAGAAATAGCTCAAGAAAGAATGTTCAGGCTATGTTCTTTCAGCTCAAGAAAGAATGAAGAGGCTGAGCCAAAGTGGAAATGGTGCCCAGTTGTGGACATATCTGGTAGTAAAAGTAAAGTCTGATGCTGCAAAGAACAATACTGCATAGGAACCTGGAATGTCAGGCCCATAAATCAAGGTTAAATTGGGTGTGATCAAACAGGAGATGGCAAGAGTGAACATGGACATTTTAGAAATCAGTGAAATAAAATGGACGGGAATGGGCAAATTTAATTCTGATGACTACTACATCTACTACTATGGGCAAGAATCCCTTAGAAGAAATGGAGTAGCCCTCATAGTTAACAAAAGAGTTTGAAATGAGAACTTGGATACAGTCTCAAAAATGACTGAATGATCTGGGCTCGTTTCCAAGACAAACCATTCAACATCATAGTAATCAAAATCTATGCCCCAAACACTAATGCTGAAGAAGCTGAACAATTCTATGAAGATCTACAATGCCTTCTAGAACAACAACAACAAAAAAGTCCTTTTCATCATAGGGGACTGGATGCAAAAGTAGAAAGTCAAGAGATACTTGGAATAACAGCAAAGTTGGCCTTGGAGTACAAAATAAAGCACAGCAAAGTCTAACAGAGTTTTAATACGCTGGTCATGGCAAACACCGTCTTTCAACAACACAGGAGATAACTCTACACATGAACATCACCATATAGTCAATACCGAAATCAGACTGATTATATTCTTTGCAGCTCAAGACAGAGAAGCTGTATACAGTCAGCAAAAACAAGACCTGGAGTTGACTGTGGCTCATTCCATTAGCTCCTTATTGCAAAATTCAGGCTCAAATTGAAGAAAATAGGGAAAACCACTAGGCCATTCAGGTATGTCCTAAATCAAATCCCTTATTACACAGTAAAGGTGACAAACAGATTCAAGGGATTAGATCTGGTAGACAGAATGCTCGAAGAACTATGGATGGAGGTTCATAACAATGTACAAGAGGTGGTGACCAAAACCATCCCCAAGAAAAAGAAACTCAAGAAGGCAAAGTGATTATCTGAGGAAATCTTACAAATAACTGAGAAAAGAAAAGAAGCGAAAGGCAAGGGAGAAAAGGAAAGATATACCCATTTGAATGCAGGGTTCCAGAAAACAGCAAGGAGAGATAAAGTCTTCCTAAATAAAAAATGCAAAGAAAGAGAGGAAAACAATAGAATGGGAAAACTAGAGATCTCTTTTAAGAAAATTAGAGATACTAAGGGAACATTTCATGCAAAGATGGGCATACTAAAGGACAGAAACAGCAAGAAGCAGCAGAAGAGGTTAAGAAGAGGTGGCAAGAATACACAGAAGAACTATACAAAAAAGTTCTTAGTGACCCAGATAACCACAATGGTGTGGTCACTCACCTAGAGCCTGATGTCCTGGAGTGTGAGGTCAAGTGGGCCTTAGGAAGCATCACTATGAACGCTAGTGGAGGTGACAGAATTCCAGCTGAACTATTTCAAGTCCTAAGAGATGATGCTGTGAAAATGTTGCACTCAATATGCTAGCAAATCTGGAAAACTCAGCAGTGGTCACAGGACTGGAAAAGGTCAATTTTCATTCCAATCCCAAAGAAAGACAATGCCAAAGAATGTTCAAATAACCATACAACTGCACTCATTTCACATGCTAGCAAGATTATGCTCAAAATCTTTCAAGCTAGGCTTTAGCAGCATGTGAATTGAGAACTTCCAGATGCACAAGCAGGATTCAGAAAAGGGAGAGGAAGCAGAGATAAACTACTAATTTCTATGATCTGCTGGATCACAGAAAAGGCAAGGGAATTAAAAAAAAAAAAAATCTACTTCTGCTTCATGACTATGCTAAAGCCTTTGACTGTGTGGATCACAACAAACTGTGAAAAATTCTTAAAGAGATGAGCATACCCGATCACCTTACCTGCCTCCTGAGAAACCTGTAACTGTATGCAGGACAAGAAGTAACAGTTATTACTGGACATGGAATAACAGACTACTTCAAAACTGGTAAAGGAGTACATCGAGGCTGTACATTGCCATCTGCTTATTTAACGTATATGCAGAGTACATGATGAGAAAGGCCAAGCTGTATGAATCACAAGCTGGAATCAAGATTGTCGGGAGAAATATCAACAGCCTCAAATATGCAGATGATACCACCCTAATGGCAGAAAGTGAAGAGGAACTAAAGAGCCTCTTGATGAAGGTAAAACAGGAGAGTGAAAAAGCTGGCTTAAAACCCAACATTGAAAAAACGAAGATCATGGCATCGGTTCCATCACTTCATGGCAACTAGATGTGGAAAAAATGGAAACAGTGACAGATATTTCCTTGGGCTCCAAAATCACTGTGGACAGTGACTGCAGCCATGAAATTAAAAGACGCTTGCTCCTTCAGAAAAAAGCTATGACAAACCTAGATAGCATATTAAAAAGCAGACACATCACATTACCAACAAAGGTCCATCTAGTCAAAGCTATCTTTTTTTTCAGTATCATGTATGTATTTGAGAACTGAACCATAAGGAAGGCTGAGCACTGAAAAATTGATGTTTTAGAATTGCATTGCTGGAGAAGACTCTTAAGAGTCCCTTGGACAGCAAGGAGATCAAAACAGCCAATTCTAAAGTATATCAACCCTGAATATTCATTGGAAAGACTGAAGCTTCCAATACTTTGGCCACCTGATGCAAAGAGCTGATTCATTAGAAAAGACCCTAATCGTGGGAAAGATTCAGAGCAAGAGGAAAAGAGGGCAACAGAAGGTAAGATGGTTGGAAGGCATCACTGACTCAATGGACATGAGTTTAAGCAATCTCAGGGAGAAGGACAAAGAAGGCTAGTGTGCTGCAGTTCATGGGGTCCCAGAGGGCGAACATGACTTGACGCTGAACAACAACATAGCTGATTCATATTGTTGTAGAGCAGAAATTAATACAACACTGTAAAGCAATGATATTTCAATAAAAAGATATAAAAACTTTAAAAAAGCTCCATCCCATAACTGGTGTAAATCTATAGAAATTCTCCCTACTCTGACTATGCTATAATGACTTCTTTTGGTACAGGACATAGACAGAGATGTGTTATGGATTATCCTTTGTATCTGTGAAAATGAATACAGGAAACCTCATTTAAAATGGAAGCAGGAAGCTCTGAAGGGGGAGCTGTCACTCATGTATGATTCACCACAGCTTACAGACCCAAACAAAATTTTCTTCTGACCAGCAACAAGCTTTCCATCACCTGCAGCCACCACAGCCCTCCCCAATTTTCCCCTTTCCTCTATAAAAGGAAGTCCATCTCCTCTGTTCTCCAAACTTGCCTGTGGTTTGTCATAGTGGCTTATCCCAAATTATAATTCTCTACTATTCCCAAATAATCTTGTTGGCAAAATAATTGGTTCTTTTGTTTTTTAAGGTCAATATATCCTTTTGTGTGTCAGAAATATTCTGTAACATGTCAGAGAGTTGAAAAGTCAAAAAAGGAAAAGATAGAGATACATGATTCAGTGATGATAATTCATATATGAATACCCTGGGCATTAATGTGGACCACTGTTTGTGCATACACATTAAGAAAGCATAATACCAAAAAGGATCCAAATCAAACTCACAAGATGCACAATAATCACCACCTTGAAGAGTCTACACACACACACACACAAAACTACTAGACTAAAACAGATTTGGCAAAGTTGCAAGATATAAAACCAAGAGAAAATATCAGTTGCATCTCTACACACTAAAAATGAATAACAATTATTAATAACAAAAATTAAGAAAACAATTCCATGTATAACAGCACCAAATACTAAGAATAAAATACTTTTAAATAAGTAGGCCAAATACATGTACACTGAAAACTACAAAACACTACTTATGGAAATTAAAGACACAAACAAATAGAAAGAAATTCTACCTGCATGGATAGGAAGACTTCATATTGTCAGATTACCTAAAGCAAGCTAGAGTCAAAAACTTGAAAGAAAATTTCCCTCTGAAAATTTTGATGCTTTTTGCAGAAATGGAAAATTTCAGAAAGAAAGCAAAGAACACACAAATAGATGGAGAAATATACTGTGTTCATGGATTGGAAGAATCAATATTGTGAAAATGAGTATACTACCCAAAGCAATCTATAGATTCAATGCAATCCCTATCAAGCTACCAACGGTATTCTACACAGAACTAGAACAAATAATTTCACAATTTGTATGGAAATACAAAAAACCTCAAATAACCAAAGCAATCTTGAGAAAGAAGAATGGAACTGGAGGAATCAACTTGCCTGACTTCAGGCTCTACTACAAAGCCACAGTCATCAAGACAGTATGGTACTGGCACAAAGACAGAAATATAGATCAATGGAACAGAATAGAAAGCCCAGAGATAAATCCACGTACCTACAGACACCTTACCTTCGACAAAGGAAGCGAGAATATACAATGGAAAAAAGACAACCTCTTTAACAAGTGGTGCTGGGAAAACTGGTCAACTACTTGTAAAAGAATGAAACTAGAACACTTTCTAACACCATACACAAAAATAAACTCAAAATGGATTAAAGATCTAAATGTAAGGCCAGAAACTATACAACTCCTAGAGGAGAACATAGGCAAAACACTCTCCAACATAAATCACAGCAAGATCCTCTATGACCCACCTCCCAGAATATTGGAAATAATAGCAAAAATAAACAAATGGGACCTAATGAAACTTAAAAGCTTTTGCACAACAAAGGAAATTATAAGCAAGGTGAAAAGACAGCCTTCAGAATGGGAGAAAATAATAGTAAATGAAGAAACAGACAAAGGATTAATCTCAAAAATATACAAGCAACTCCTGCAGCTCAATTCCAGAAGAATAAATGACCCAATCAAAAAAATGGGCCAAAGATTGAAACAGACATTTTTCCAAAGAAGACATACAGATGGCTAACAAACACATGAAAAGATGCTCAACATCACTCATTATCAGAGAAATGCAAATCAAAACCTCAATGAGGTACCATTACACGCCAGTCAGGATGGCTGCTATCCAAAAGTCTACAAGCAATAAATGCTGGAGAGGGTGTGGAGAAAAGGGAACCCTCTTACACTGTTGGTGGGAATGCAAACGAGTACAGCCACTATGGAGAATAGTGAGGAGATTCCTTAAAAAACTGGAAATTAGAACTGCCATATGACCCAGCAATCCCACTCCTGGGCATATACACTGAGGAAACCAGATATGAAAGAGACATGTGTACCCCAATGTTTATTGCAGCACTGTTTATAATAGCCAGGACATGGAAGCAACCTAGATGCCCATCAGCAGACGAATGGATAAGAAAGTTGTGGTATATATACGCGATGGAATATTACTCAGCCATTAAAAAAGAATTCATTTGAATCAGTTCTAATGAGGTGGATGAAACTGGAGCCCATTATACAGAGTGAAGTAAGTCAGAAAGATAAACACCAATACAGTATACTAATGCATATGTATGGAATTTAGAAAGATGGTAACAATAACCCTATATGCAAGATAGAAAAAGAGACATGGATGTATAGAACAGACTCTTGGACTCTATGGGAGAAGGCGAGGGTGGGATGATCTGAGAGAACAGCATCGAAACATGTATATTATCAAGCGTGAAACAGATCTCCAGTCCAGGTTGGATGCATGAGACAAGTGCTCGGGGCTGGTGCACTGGGATGAGCCTGAGAGATGGGATGGGGAGGGAGGTGGGAGGGGGGTTCAGGATGGAGAACACATGTAAATCCATGGCTGATTCATGTCAATGTATGGCAAAAACCACTAGAATATTGTAAAGTAATTAGCCTCCAACTAATAAAAATAATTGGGGAAAAAAATAAAAATTAAAAATTAAAAAAAAAATTTCATCCTGAAACACATATGAAAAGGAACCCTGACTAGGCAAACAAATTGGGGGAAAAAAAAAAGAAACAAAATTGGAGAACTTAACACATTCTGATTTTAAAATTTCCTACAAAGATATGGTAATCAAAACACTGACATGGTGGCAATAAAGACAGACATACAGAACAACCGAACAGAATGGAGAGCCCAGAAATAAATCCTTTCATATACAGTTTAATGAATTTTGACAAGGGTGCCAAGATGATTCAATGGGGAAAGAAGAATCTGGTGCTGGGAAAACTGGATATTCACATGCTAAAGAATGAAGCTGGATGCTTACCTTACACCATATGGAAAAATTAACTCAAAAGAGATCAAAGACTAAAACTATAAAACTATTGTAGAAGAAAACATACAGGAAAAAACTCCACAATGTTTGATTTGGCAATGATTTCTTGGGATACGACACCAATAACTCAGGCAAGAACAAAAAATTAGATGAAATGGACATCAAAATGTAAAACTTTTATATATCAAAGGACACTATGAAGTAAGAGAAAAGGCAACTCATGAAATAGAAGAAAATATCTGTAAATTATGTATCTGATAAGGAGTTAATAGCCAGAATATGTAAAGTTCTACAACAAAACAACAGAAAAGAAAATCTAATTAAAAAATGGACAAAAGACGTATAGACATCTCTCCAAAGAAGATACACAAATGGCCAACAGGCACATGAAAAAATGTTCAACATCATGAGTCATTAGCGAAATGTAAACCAGAACTACAATTAGATTCATTAGGATGGCTATTATGAAAAAGAATAGAAAAAACAAGTGCTGGTGAAGATGTAGAAAAATCAGAACCCTTGTGCACTGCTGACAGGAATGGACAACAGTGAAGCAACTGTGCAAACAGTATAACAATTAAAAATAAAATGTTCAAATTAAAATTGGTAAAAATTTAACATAAAACACAAAGGGACTTTCCTGACGGTCCAGTGGTTGAGAATTCACCTGCCAATACAGGGGACATGGGTTCAGTCCCTGATCCAGGAAGAACCCACATGCTGCAGAGCAACTAAGCCCACACACCACAACTACTGAGCCCCTACGGTGCAACTACTGAAGCCCACATGCACCCTAGCGTCCATGCTCTGCAACGAGAAGCCACCACTAGCAACCTGCACACCACACTGCAACTAGAGAACGCCCGCACAGCAACAAAGGCCCAGCACAGCCAAAAAGAAAGATGAAACATAAAATTACCATATAATCCAGCAACTCTAATTACAGATACATATCCAAAAGAATTGAAAATACAGACGTGGAAAGATTATTTGTACATCAAGGTTCATAACAGCATTATGTCCAATAGCCAAAAGGTGATAACAATCCAAATGTGCATCAACATTTGGATAAATGGATAAACAAAATGCAGCATTATACATATAATGGAATATTTCAACCTGAAAAAAGGAATTAAATTCTGATACATGTTATAATGTGGATGAACCCTGAAAACATTAAGTGGAATATGTCAGACACAAAAGGAAAATATTGTGTGAGTGCACTTAAACATACTGAGAACAGTCAAATTCATAGAAACAGGAAGTAGAATGGTAGTTGCCAGGGGCTAAGGGGAGGGAGAAATGGGGAGTTACTGTTCAATGGGTACTGTTTCAGTTTGGAATGATGAAAAAATTCTGGAGATAGATGGTGACAATGGTTGCAAGACAATGTGAATGCACTTAATTCCACCTGAGTGTATACTTAAAAATGATTAATACTGTGTTTTTTTTGGCCATATCACATGTCTCGTGGGATCTTAGTTCCCCAACCAGAGACAGAACCCAGGCCCACAGCAATGAGAGTGCTGAGTCTTACTAACTACTGGACTGCTAGGGAAGTCCCCAAATGATTAATTTTATGTTATGTATACTTTACCACCAAAAAAAGGGTGAAAAATTAGAAGAATATTTTGTTGTCCAACTGCATAACTACGATCTGGTGGTAGCAAGAGGAAGCTAGCAGAAGGATAACCACACTTTCTATCCCATGTTAGAGTATGAAAGAATACACTTCTCTTAATAAAAGGCTTCCCAGGGAGGGTATAGTCATTAGAGAAAGCCAAGGTTTCATGAAAGTGAGGTATTGTCAAAAAGGCTGAGGCTGTAAGTGAAATATTTCTTAGAGACACAAAAAGAAATTTTAAGTTGCAGAGTGTAAAAGAATGTTTAAGTTGAACAACATAAGAAAGAGAATACAGGACCACTCAACTGGGAAAGGAGGAATAAGATTGAGAATCAAGAGGAGGAGAAAGGAAGATGGTGGGAGGACTGACTCCTAACAGCCTCAGGGCTCAGAATGGTCCTGTGCTTTGTAAATTGTAACTACAGCAAACCTTCATTCAACACTTGTTACATCACTGTCTTACATCACTGTCCTAACGCACTTTATATGCATCAGCTCCTGTTTCAACAAAATTGGCCTTGATGATTCTGCCTGCAACTGAATTGCTCCTCAGTTACACGAAGATGTTAACTTAATATTCATTCAAATAAAAGAAATGCTTGTGGCTATGGCTGCGATTTATGAAACCAACATCTTTCAAGTATTTAAAGGGGGATTTTTTTTTTTTGTTACCCAGTTAGTTCATGTTCCCTTAGTAATATTTCTCCATTATCTTAACCACATTTATACTAAAATACATTAAAAGCTATATTTAAACAGTAAAAATATGCAAACATAATCATACCCTAATCTTTGGTTGTTCAGTCCTAGATTTAGTATATGTTTTCCTTTCTAGTCTTTCTCCCACTGCAACCCCTCTCTCTGACTCCACAGTGTAAATAACTTTACTGGTTTTCTAGATTACTAAAGAAAAGACAAACGTTATCATTAAAAAAGAAAAAAAAAATGCAAAATCACCTCAAATGGTTAATTCTTTATTTGCATTAACATCTTATGAATTACTCCCGGATCATAAATGACCTAAAAAGCCACGTAAAATAAGCAACAATAGACGACACGTTGACACTTCAGCCAACATTTCAGTAACAGAAATACTTAGTATTTTCAGCATTAAAGTTTTTTTCAACCCTAATGTTGAAAAGTAAATAAGCTTGTAACTAATTCCCAACAACTTCATGAATAGTTTTATTTGTAGTTTTTAGTAATATCTGCATGCATCAAGTTCTAAATTTTAAAAACTTAGAATTGTCATCCAAAACTTTCCAAAATTACTCCCAGCAAGACCAATTTATTGCCTTTTAACAGCTAGTCAAAGTGCTTTTGGGAATACAGAAAAATGTAATTCATATTAATAATTTGAGTGAAAGTCACTGAGTCGTGTCCAACTCTGTGACCCCATGGACTGTCCATGGTATTCTCTAGGCCAGAATATTGGAGTGGGTAGCCTTTCCCTTCTCCAGGGGATCTTCCCAACCCAGGGATCGAACCCAGGTCTCCTGCATTGCAGGCGGATTCTTTACCAGTTGAGCCACAAGGGAAGCCCAATAATATGAGTAGCCTATAAAGTTATTTGATGTAGGGAAGTCAGTCCCATATGAAGCAGAAAAAAGCTGCCACGTAAACAACCTAAATGGATGTATTCTGTACGAAATCTACCAGTACTGAGAATTTCTATCACCAGAATGATATCTTTAGGTTACTACCTTATTTTCAGAATGCATTTGTTAAATGTAAATTGTTCACTTGGAAGGAAAAAAAAGAAATAGTTGATAACTTTTTTAAAAAAAATTTAAGGAGCATGTTGTACTCAGTAAAGTTAACAGATAATTCTTTAAAAAAAGAGTACAGAGATTCACTTCTTCAAGGAAAATACATTATACAGCAATCGATGGGAAAGGGTTTATATATTTACAATAATGACACTTAGAACTTACCTGTAAAGTCTGACTAGCTCGAGGCAGTGAGGGCCCATCAGCATGGATCACCATTACCTGACTGGGAGACTGTGACAGAATGCTAGAAGAGCAGGCAGAAGTCTAAAAATAAATAGAAAAACAAGGGTACTTTTTTGTCTAGTATTAAACACATACTGAATTTAAAGTCCCTGAAGCATTCCCTGAGGGACACACAGTATATACTTCTGTTTGCTAAGCAATCACTTATGTTTGACTTGATAACCTTGTAATGGATACCACATGGTCAGTGGTAGAATTGTGTGGTCATATAAAACATCAAGACAACAAAAGTCCATCTAGTCAAAGCTATGATTTTTTTTAGCAGTCATGTATGGATGTGAAAGTTGGACTATAAAGAAAGCTGAGTGTCGAAGAAGTGATGCTTTTCAACTGTGGTGTTGGAGAAGACTCTTGAGAGTCCCCTGGACTGCAACGAGATCCAACCAGTCCACCCTCAAGGAAATCAGTCCTGAATATTCATTAGAAGGACTGATGCTGAAGCTGGAACTCCAATACTTTGGCCCCCTTATGTGAAGAACTGACTCATTGGAAAAGACCCAGATATTGGGAAAGATTGAAGGCGGGAGGAGAAGGGGATGACAGAGGATGACATGGTTGGATGGCATCACTGACTTGATAGACATGAGTCTGAGTAAGCTCCGGGAGCTGATGATGGGACAGGAAGTCTGGTGTGCTGCAGTCCATGGGGTCGCAAAGAGTCGGACACAACTGAGCTGAACTGAAAAAATCATGGAGATCTCTTAGAGGAGCCTCAAGGAGGTGCCAGGAACCTCCATACTCACCTACAATATAGTAGGTTTATATTACAGTATATAGTAAGATTATTTATAGGATGCAAAGTAGTTGAGGACATACTTTAAAATAATATTTTTTAATAATATTTTAAAACATCAGACACAGAGTTAACTTTTTAAAAAATGAATAAGCTTCAAAAATAAGCTTTATGACATAAACAAGGCTTAGTATTAAAAAACTGCAGTCAAGGTATCTTACATTCCATAAATGCCTGACTTTTATGCTCTTACCTTAAACTGATCCAGAATTTGAAGTTTTTCCCATTCTATTTTATCACTTTCAGATTTTTTCCATGGATTATTCCATTTTTCAGAAGCTTCCTTTTCTTTCTTCTTTAAAGCAACCTGTTCATCTGTAAATAATGTCCTTTTTTAAAAAATATGTAAAAACTGTAAAAAAAAAATCACGTAAACAAATCATGACCTTCTTAAAGAGTGCAGATGTTTAAGATCTACTCAAAATTGTTTTTGAGGAAGAAGGTTAACTCACAAGACAGACAGAATTCTAAGAGATATGAAATAAAACATTTAATCAGAAACAAATTTAAGTATGGCATAAATGAATGTAAAATGTTTGTTTTACTATAAATAAGGAACAATTTTTCAGAACATATTTTATATTATGCTAATTATGTGAGGTTCTATTCTTTGGTAATGTTCATTCAATTATTACTGACAGACTTAAAAGGCTAGAACGCTGAAGTCAGAAAAACTGGGTTCAAATTGAAGGCCAACCACTTCCCTGCTGTGTGACTGTGGGAAAACTGACGTTCACGCCTCTAAACCCACGTTTTTACTTTGCAAAATGAGATTAATAATAGTGCTTATTCTCAGTACAGGGCCTCATACAAAGTATTTTTAAAATGTCAGGCACTATTATTCATAACTGCTGAAAAGTAAAACACATAAAATCATGTGTCCAAATTTGTATCGAAACATTTAAAGCTAAATTATGATATAAACACACATCTGATCTCCAAATCTTTTGATACCACTACTATACATTTATTTAGTTTCTTCACTCTTCTATTACTTTGACTTCCAATGGCAATTCACTCCCAGTTTCTTCTGCTTATCTCTTTTTCTAGATCACCTGTCCCGGCAGGGCTATGACTAACTAGAAACTTTCCAGTTCAGTGGACAATGAATTCCACCTTCATGCTTTTAGTAGTACAACTATTTCTAAGAAGTACAACTATTACTTCAGTATTTTTCAAGCTCTCATACCTGTACCCTAAGTCTAACCCAAGAAGTAACAGGAGTTCCTTAGTTATTGTCTTAGTTACCTGAAATCCAACTTAACACAAATTATAAATTATTTTATTATGATATCCACAGACTGCAAGAGAGAAATAAGCTTGTTTTTGCAGGGGATATACTGATTGATATCCTACTGATGACTGTTGATTAGAAAGTTTTAATTTTCGAAATGAAATACTTTTAAACAAAACCATTTTCAACCTATAAAATTTCTGTAATGGAAAAATAAGAAAATGGATTCTCAGGAAATGAGAAATGTTTAGAAACCTTTGTTTGAGCTCCAGAATGATAATGGTACTAATGTTCATCTTTGGATGAACACCACAGAGCAATAAAAAAAAAAAAAAAAGACATAACATAAAGGAATGTGAAATCATAAAGTTTATTATGCCATTTGCAGAGAACTAATCTAGATGGTGAATGATATAAAACAAGGTTTTGGATAATATACTGAAATATATATTTCATCCTCAATATATATTCCTTAGACAACAAAACTATTATTATAATAAAAGGTGCAGTAATTACCTACCAAGCTCTTTCCTCCACTGGGCTTTTTTTGCTTCCAACAAACTTCTATCACGTTCTCTTTCTCCCAGAGTACTGAATATGTCAGCTGGTTTCCATACATTCTCTCTAAGACAAACATAAAAAAATAACAGAAACCTTATTATACATTTCTATAAACTTACTCCATAAATATTAAGTAATAAAACATTAAATAGCTCTAGTCTTCAGAATAAATATTTCACATACAAATCAAGGAAAAGTAAAATCATATTCCCAAGATGACCCCACAGTAACAGATATGAGTTACATACGTGGAAATTTTCTGCTCACACTGATTAGATGTCACCTGATCTTTATTTAGAACAGATTTGCTTTCATCCTGAATAGATGAAACAGTCTCAGCTTTTTGGAGGAGTCCCATGATGTTCTCGTTTTTTGGCTGATCAGGAATATTGTTTAAATTTAGACTATACTGACCTACAAGGTAAAATTCATGTTTTAAAATTAATACTAAAATTGCAGAATGATAATGATATTAATGTTCATCTTGGGATGAATACCAAAGAGCACTAAAAAAAAAAAGACATAACATAAAGGAATGTGAAATCATAAAGTTTATTATGCCATTTGCAGAGAACTACTCTAGATGGTGAATGATATAAAACAAGGTTTTGGGTAATATACTGAAATATATATTAGTCACTCAGTCGTGTCCAACTCTTTGCAATCCTATGGATTGCAGGCTACCAGGCTCCTCCATCCATGGGATTTTCCAGGCAAGAGTACTGGAGTGGTTTGCCATTTCCTTCTGCAGAGGATTTTCCTGACCCAGGGATCGAACCCGGGTCTCCCACATTGTAGGCAGATACTTAACCGTCTGAGCCACCAGGGAAGTTCCTGGAAACTGAGTCTCAGAGGTTAAATGGCCCAGAGGTATGGCCATAGCCATACAAACTTTTATTTCAACTAAGAAAACAAGCAACAATAACGAAGGAAAAAACCTCCATTTACTCTTGCCAATAATACTTTTACAAATAATATAAATAACACAAATCACAACTTAAAGGAGAATAAATGCAAATAGATTTAGGGAAGAAAGCTCATTACCTTGTCCTTATTTTTCTCATTTAACTGGGAAATGAATCACTGCAGAACTTTTCCATGGACTACTGTATATATCTATTCCAAATATTTTATATAGGGCACATATGCTTGGCTCAAAAAATTCTTTACCACTGAGCCATCTGGGAAGCCTTAAAAACAACTATACTCCAATAAAAATTAATTTAAAAAAAGGACTTCCCTGGTGGTCCAGAGGCTAAGACTCTGAGCTCCCAAAGCAGAGGATCCAGGTGCAATCCCTCCTCAGCGAACTAAATCCCACAGCCCAACTAGAGATCCTGCACTCCACAACTAAAAAACAGATTGAAGATCCCATGTGTCACAACTAAGACGGTGCAGCCAAATAATTACACAAAAATATTTTTAAAATAATAAACTTTTAAAAACTTTTAAAGATAAAGGCTAGCACTCTCACTTTACAAAGAATAATCTCTATGGCTGATTCATATCAATGTATGACAAAACCCACTGAAATGTTGTGAAGTAATTAGCCTCCAACTAATAAAAATAAATTAAAAAAAAAAAAAAAAAAAAGAATCATCTACCCCAAGAGGAGGTAAATTACTCCCTTTTGAGCCCCATGGAAATGTTAAGGAGCTACCTGGTCCCCAAACCAGTTGTGGTCCCTCTTTCTGGTGACTGTTATTTTTATTTATGTCACTGTTGCCTAACAAAATTCTAATAATATTTCTACTCATAGCCACAATTCCTTAGCTTAAAGTTGAAACTAGAAGGCTCTTAAAAATATAATGCAATGCCCTAATTAGTAAAATAGAAGGCATATAATACTCTACTACTTCCAAGTCAGTGTTTTATACCGGTTAAAAAGATAGTGCTGTCAATTCTTAGCAAGGACTGAGGATCAGGAAGAGCGAAAGCCAGGCCAGGAAAATAATCCTTTTCAGCAACTCATGTCTAATTTCCATAGCAAAATTCTCATTATTTTTCACTAGAAATACTAATTTTTTTTGAACATTTTACATATTTATTTTTCATCTAAGCAAAGCCTGCTAATATTCTAAAATTAGCACAGCAGCTTTCTTTCTGTACTAACATCTAGATGCACAAAGTTGAATTTCTTAAGGCTATGGTACATGAGAATAATATTCTTAGCATTAATGTTAAATAAAACATGGCATATTTTAATTATAAGAGTAATTCTGCATATGAGATAATGTCTTCTAAACAAATATTTATTTTAAAACTTCATGCACTAAACTAGAATTTAAGAGGCAGTTATATAAAATACAATGAAACTTAAATCCAAAACACTTACATATTGATAAAATATTAAAATTTTAGAAAAATCTTACTTGTTTCCTCCTGCTTTTCATTCTCAGTCAGGGTAAGAGATTTACTTCCTTGGTTTACGGTCATCAAAATTCGTTGTAGTTGGTCTTCTGTTAGACACACCAAACTGCTCTTTCTATTTTCAGCTGTGATGTGCTTTCTGCAAGGCTTCTGTTTAGCTACTACAAATGTATTCATGGTGTTTCTAGTCTTCTGTATATTAGGGGGTGGAAATGAAATATCTTTCTCGGTATGAAGACTGTCTTTGTCTGCAAACTGTTTGCATAAATCCTTAGTGGGTGAAAAAGTCATACTATTTTTTTCACCTTTTACCAGTGAAGTTTCTGAACCAATTCTTTTCTTTTGAAAAAATTTTTCACTCCTGACACAAGTATTTTGTGATTTTAGAATGTATCCAGTTTTAGTTCGTAAAGGATATTTTGCAATTTTGGTTTTATTTCCCATCTGTTAAAACAACAGAAATTTATTATTTATAATAGCATATGAAAAATCAACAACTATCTCTATATAATCAATGATAAGTCAGGATTCGAAACTTTTTTCCCTCCATTTTGCCAGTCAGGTAATATACCCGTAGAAACTCACACTTAACCTTTGCAAATCTTCACTTGAAATCTTTAACAACTGGAAATGATTATTTTATTTCAGGATAATGACGATTACCAAACAATTTTAATTTTGGTTGTTACAATCCATTCCACTTCAGCTTTGAATCTCATGTCAGCATTATAACATCCACAATACCTTTGTCTTTACAGGTATTTACAGACCTTTAGGTTACCAGCCCTTATTCCTTGAAAATCTTAGCTGGTGGGTCACCATCCCTCTCTCTAACCTAACTCCTATCTTAACTACTGGTGCTTTCACATTGTTTGAATACCCTTACTTCCCTGGACTCTGCTCCTATATGCTTATCAGACCATGCTACCTCAGTTCCTTATTCCCACAGTGATATCTTATACTGACCTTGTAACTACCCCTAACTGTAACCTTTCATAATCAAAATTTCAACAAGAACCTCCAATCATAGACCTTAGCACTCGTCAATCCCTCTACATCAGACATTACTCCTTCAAATTTTACATGGCTCATTCACTAACCACCTTCAAATCAGGGGTCCAACATGACTGGCTCATGGAAGTCTTCTCTGAACACTCATATTAAAAATTGCAGGCTTCCTGCTCTAAACTCACTCCCACCTCACTACTCCCCATTTTCCCAAGGCTACTGTGCCCGACACCACCCTTATGGCAGAAAGCTCCAATACTTTGGTCACCTGTGCGAAGAACTGACTCACTGGAAAAAAGCCTGCTGCTGGGAAAGACTGAAGGCAAGAGGAGAAGAGGATGAGAAGATGAGATGGCTGGATGGTATCACAGACTCAATGGACGTGAGTTTGAGTAAACTCCAGGAGTTTGTGATGGACAGGGAGGCCTGGCATGCTGCAGTCCATGGGGTCACAAAGAGTTGGACATGACTAAGCAACTGAACTGAACTGTGCCCCTTCCCTTTCTCTCCTTTATTTTGCTCTATACCACTTTTGGTACTGCAATATTCTATATTTGATTATTTTCTGCCCATTCCACCTTTTTCTAACTTAAACTCCACACGACAAAGATTTTTGTTTGCTTTGTCCACTGTTGTGTCCCCAGTATCTGAACAGTGAGTGGAACAGGGCAGGTTTAAGGAAATTTTGTTGAGCGACTATCTTTGACTACACCATTTTTTTTTTCCGACTATACCATTTAAAGACCGAATTCTTTCTCTCTCATCCCCAAGTTAGTGTCCCTTTCCAAAATATCTAATTTTTGTAGCATTGCTGTTCTAATCTTTCAGATCAGTAACCATGGGGTCATCTTTGATTCTTTATTTTCCTTCAAGGCGTTCTTTAGTTTACCAGCAAATATTGGTCATTTCTTCCTTCCAAATGTCTTTTTCTCCCCTTTTATATGACAATAAATCTAAATTGAGGTTTTCATTACCAAACTATTACAGCTTGCTTATCTCGAATCTATCTCTTATCTAATCCACTGTACATTTCTGCAGACACATCTAACATAAAGTAATTCAACAGTCATTCAATCAATATTAAGTGTAGTTCTTTAGGTGATCAACACTATGAAAAAGATGCCAAAGGCATAAAATGAGTAAGACAAAATTCCTGCTGTCAAGGAGAAGGGTAGATACCACATGGCTTTCATCTGGCTTATCATATCTCAAATCTCCTTACTTTCAAAAATTACATAATACATAAGCACACTTTGACCAATTAATCAACCTCATTTTACTCTACTTTTCAAAATGTACCATATCATCAGCAGCAAAATTTCTTATTATCCTCTTCATCCCACGTACAGCCTTTTATCCCAGGCTTTAAGACTTTCGATAATACTAATAGCACAATCTAACATGCTCCTTTACCCTCCTATCACTATGGCTATTTTTATATAACTAATTCTTTCAATGAAAAGTGACCAATTTAAACCTACTGCAAATTAGGCTGGGTGGCAACTAAGATGAACTGAAGAGCACTTATCCGTCTAAAGCACGCAGCCACCAGTCAGAAGCAGCTTGCATTGAGTCTACTCAGGAATTTGAGTCTACTTACTAGATCATCCAGTATTTCAAGAGAACCAAAAATGCCATGTCTGACCTTAAAGTTCCAATTTTTAGACAGTCACAATTCATTCTAGTTTTTGAAAATCACTGTGTGTTAAGCAAATTATCAGCAGACTGCACATAGCTTACAAGGCTGAGCCCTGCATCCCAATCTCCAACTACTACAGCTATTACTACTACCCACTCTTCTTTGACTCATACTGACGTTTTTGAGATCATGAACAGTTGAGCATTTCAGTTCTCTAGTCAGTTTCTGACTCAAACTGCTAAGAAGTATAGTGTATGCCATTAATGTATCTTAAAAATTTCTTACTTTTGTCCCCTTCTTTATATTCTGATAACCATCATACTTCAGGGTCTCATAAAACTCTTCCTGGACTAAAATAACTAGCTCTAAGTAGTGTTCCTGTTATGATAATCTGTCCTTCACAGAACTGCGCAAAGCCCATTCTTACAACACAAATCCTATCTAGTCTACTTTTCAAAACAAATAAGTTCAAACCCTTTGAATATACATTTAAACCCCTCACAATTGTAACCACCCTAAGTTTTATGTTGTACATTCCCTGCTGATATACACACTATCCCCAAAGACAAATTATGGTTTGTACTTTGGTATTTTGCCTGCTATTTTCTTTGAGTTTAGAATATACTTCTCTACTACTTTCACTATGAATATTTCCCTCATCTTTTAAGTTTTAACTAAAGAGTCAGCTCATTTATGAAGTATTCCCTGTCTCCTCAAACCACAAAGGACTGCTCTCTGAAAAGTTCTTTTCTTTTTATAACCCTAGTATGGTACACATTTTATTTCACTTGTAATATATAGTTATTTACTGAACTGACAGTCCTGCTTTTAAGAAACATGGACTAGGTGTTACTTCTTTTTTTCTCTCAGAGTCACAGAACAAATACAGTCAAGAATGTAGCTATACACACGTAGTGGAGTTTCACAGCTGCAGTAACTTCTTTTAAACAGAAACCTATTAATTGTGGCCCCAATTTAACTAGAACTATTTTGCCACAGTCTACTTATACCAGAAGTAAATACAGAAGAAAATCACCTAAAAGTATTTAATGAAAAAGTGGGGTAGCAATGTCTGGCATGAGATCAATAAATACTCAGCTCAATCCTGAATGTTTGTAGCTTAATACCTGAGAAGAGTAATGAGAGAAAGCAGCAAAAAATCATGAACTATCAAATAAATATTCTATTACGTTCAAGTTACTTAACAGGAAAAAGCAATCTAGCCCATATCATTTTCAGGGTGTTTACTGGATCAGATGAATTTTAATTGATCAAGTAGGGTATTAACGTCATAAACATTTCTATGTAGCATGTTGCTCTTTACCTAAATTTAAAAATTTTTAAATGTTTTAATTGTACCAATATTTTTCATAATATTAAAAAAGATATAAAGACAGGGTCCAATGCATTGAACACTGGTCGACTTCAGAATTTATGTGGAACCAGGATCCCAAGGTCAGAAAGATTCAGAGAGAATTAATATTTTAAAATATAAAACATGCTACCTAGCACTAATACTGTATGCATCTATTAGTGTGGCATTATTCTGATTCTCACATGTAGAAATATCTGCAAACAATTTTTTAATGTTTTATATATCAATTAACTGGGAGATATTTTTATGACTTTATACATTACCCATGACACTGAATCATTAATATTTCTCTCATTTCTCTTCCTATAAAACCTAAAGAAATTAGATTGGCAACCATATTTATTTCATATTCACTCCCACAGATTAAAGGAAAATGCAGGAGAGATTCTGAAAAAATTACAGTACTCAGACTACAGTGTGTTAAACTTGATGATGGGCTAGAGCTCACAGTGTTTAAAGAGCACACTATGAACATGACTGTAACTCAACTGAGGAGAAGATGAAAACAGAACTGCAGGCAGTTCACTCAGGAGCTAACCCTAATAGAGGAAAAGAAAAGCACTATGATGAGCGAATTTATGAACAACTTACAGAAAAGAGAAATCAATATATAGCTGCAGAATTGAGATTTAGGAAACTTGGGTTGCATCAGTACTCTCTTCCAGCTTTACTGAGGTTTAATAGGTGTACAATTTGATATAAGTAGATACTGTGAAATAATTACCACAATCAAGCTAATTAACATATCCACCACCTCACATAGTTACCATGCATTAGTATTTTGGTGTCCCCAAAGCAAGAAGAGTAAAACAATCTGTTTTAATTCAATAAATAAATATCTAGACCCCTAAAAGAATTTTGAAAGAATTTTACCAAAAGTCCAAGACTAGTAACTTTATTACAGGCATAAAAGGGGATCTCTGGACGTCCCAAGTTGGTTAAAAAGATAATAAAATGTCTTCACAAATGTACTACCGATAACATATCCATGAAGGACACAATTGAAGAGGGAGTATGTACAAGAAAATACAGGCCAGGGGAAGACACAAATCAACTATTACAGGTAGTCTTTAGTTTGTTTTTAAATCTAGGAGCTTGAAAAGGAGTACTGTATTTGTTACTGTGACTCAAATAAAAACAATTGTTGCAATATTTTAGGGCAGAAAAAAGATATTGCAATTAAGGGAACACACAAGGTATGCATATACTGTGTGTGTATGTAACAATTTTTATAGGTAGCTTGTGGAATTACTTAGACCATTATCACCCATTTACCAAGTAACTGATAAGCTGGGAACTCAAGCATTTCCTCCACCTTGATTAAACCTGGAAACCAAAGCCACCAAGGGCTCAGAATTGATAAGTG
Source organism: Muntiacus reevesi (assembly GCF_963930625.1). Lineage (NCBI taxonomy): Eukaryota > Metazoa > Chordata > Mammalia > Artiodactyla > Cervidae > Muntiacus > Muntiacus reevesi. The sequence continues at coordinate 102,611,173 of NC_089252.1, forward strand.
CCACATCACCCAAACTGGGCTCTACTCAAGATATGGAAAAACAGACTTTAAGATGCTGCAAAATAAAGGGGGCTACAGAAACTTATGGAGGAGAATAGAAATTTCTGCTGCTTAATGGGAAAAGGAATGGGAAACAAGAAGTGGTATCAAAATTTTGAAGTGGTAATGTATTCTGCAGAAAACGGCACTGCGTGTTCCTGATAAGGAAAAATAATTGAAAAGGAAAATTATCATTTAGCCTAAGTGTAACCTCTTAGACTAAGAAGCTAAATGCATTTAAGATTTTGTCAACCAAATACATCCATCTGGTGTGGGAAAATGGAATCCGAGTATGAAAAAAGAACTTTGTTTAAAAGTCTGTTTTTAAAGATCTCAGGAGTTACACTGTCTAGTACAGTAGTTACTAAATTGAAATTAAAAATAAATGAATTAACAATTAACTTCCTTAATCACACTGGTCACATTTTAAGTCCTTAACAGCCACACATGGCTAGTGGCTGGCTGCCATATTGGACAGCGCTGATTTTATAACGTTTGCATCACTGCAGAAAGTGCTACTGGACAGGACTGATCTGGAAAAAGAAATTCTAGAAGTCTTTTTGAACTGAAAAATTACAATTCCATTTCTGTGAAAGGACCAGCTTGAAAGCAAGCAAACAGTAACTTTTCATCATCACTCCAAATCCTTTATGATAGTTTGACAGGAATTATTTTCAAACCACTGTAAAGTGAATTGCATTTTACATTTGAAAACAAGTCAGGTCAAAGTCATTTGGCTTACCTTTCCAGAAATTTTTGATTTATGGTCTACAAAAGAAAAAAAAATTACTAAACTATCAACCAAAAACACACTAAGGCAGTCACAAAAGAAAATTTTAATTAACATTGTTTTAAGAAGATATTAACTAAAAATATTAACCCCCCAAAACATTAACTTTAGATATTAAATGTTTTAACTTTTACAGTGTCTTTCAAACAGTTCTATTTCATTTTTGTTCACTTTCCAAGATAAAACTACAAACAGTTTAGAGAAAAAGAAAATACTCTGAATGAGAAGAGTACCAAAGCATACTCTGAGTTTTAAAACTAATACTAAAAATGACTTTAAAACTATGGTCTTATTATAAATTGAATTTTCTCAAATATTACATTGTTTACATGCACAGAACATAAATAGATAAATTTCACCTAGATTACTCATTAGACAATAAGCATGTTTGCTACATACAAATATAACAAAGAGATGTTACATATGAAATATACTCGAACATTAAATTATATGAATAAATACTGACAGTGGAACCAATGATGTGATCTGACTCTACTTGGCTAAAAATAAATGTGCGACTGTTTATAATAGCCAGGACATGGAAGCAACCCAGATGCCCATCAGCAGATGAATGGATAAGGAAGCTGTGGTACATATACACCATGGAATATTACTCAGCCGTTAAAAAGAATTCATTTGAATCAGTTCTAATGAGATGGATGAAACTGGAGCCCATTATACAGAGTGAAGTAAGCCAGAAAGACAAAGAACATTACAGTATACTAACACATATATACGGAATTTAGATAGATGGTAGCGATAACCCTATATGCAAAACAGAAAAAGAGACACAGAAGTACAGAACAGACTTTTGAACTCTGGGGGAGAACGTGAGGGTGGGATGTTTTGAAAGAACAGCATGTATATTATCTATGGTGAAACAGACCACCAGCCCAGGTGGGATGCATGAGTCAAGTGCTCGGGCCTGGTGCACTGGGAGGACCCTGAGGAGTCGGGTGGAGAGGGAGGTGGGAGGGGGGATCGGGATGGGGAATACGTGTAACTCTATGGCTGATTCATGTCAATGTATGACAAAACCCACTGAAATGTTGTGAAGTGATTGGCCTCCAACTAATAAAATAATATTAAAAAAAAAAATAAATAAATAAATAAATAAATAAGCTCTTAATAAACTTGCTTATCTTGGATTGGCCAAACAAAAAAAAAAAATAAATAAAATAAAATAAAATAAATAAATGTGCGAAAGTTAGGGAAACCAGTTTTTTTCAAAGTATCATTTAAATATTCTACTACAAGCAAAAAACCTGTTACAAAATAATACATTTTATGTAGGAATCTAAAAGTTTATATTTCAGATTTCCAGTAACATAGCATACCATATGGAGATAATATAAGCTTGGTTTTTCCATTCAATAATTCCGTTTCAAGCTTTAAACCATCTCTGCAAAATAAAAGAAAGTTGTCTGTCATTTTTAAGAAACAGCAACATTTTAAATAGCCAGAAATGTTCATTTGAACCTTGAAAGTAAATTTGTTCTTTGGAATTAATACAGGAACCTTGTAAATATTAAACCATTTTTTTAAAAGTTTTTTTAAATTGAGGTATAACTGAAATCATTCTTTTAATTTAAAACATTTTTCAATTCAAGATAAAATTTAAAACTACATAGAAAAAAATTCTTGAAACTTTTCTACAAAGAATTTATCATATTCAACCTGAAACTTCTTTTTGTTCAGTTCAGCTGCTCAGTCATAAAGGAATAAATTATTCTGGTTATTCTAACATCATTTAATTCTTTTAACTCTAGACTGGAAAAAAAAATAATGCTGTTAGGAAATTCCTCACCTATGTTAAAGGAGCAAAACCTCTAGTTACTATTTATTAGTTTCATAATGGTCTCATGACTAATACATTCTATGGCCTAGTAGAGCAGTATTTGGAAGTGAACCTGTGAGAGTGCCACCAGGGTTATAAACTGCTTGAGCATGGAGTTTTATTTTGACTATTTCAACTAATACACATTCAGACTTGGTGATGCTTTTCAAAGTATCACAGCAATACACCTATATTTTCCACCTGTACTTTATCTGTGCCTGTCAAATTCAAGAGTACAAAGTAACAGTAGTTACTGTCAACGAAAATTGCACGTTTGTTAAAGTCCTAGTAAAAATTTCACTAAAACCAAAAGCAGCAGTACACAGTTATTATAATATTTTAGTAAGGTAAGGTGGGCAGGAGAGAGGAAGGGAAGAAGTAGGTCAGTATCAACAGGGATAAAAATGATGTCCACAGTAAAAAAAATTAAACCCAGCAGACCAAAAAAAGGGAATCCGAAATTTGCTGTGATGCTAAGGTGGGGGAAATCAAACGACCTCAATTTATGATTAACATAAAACACTGGAAAGAATGGGTTTTAAGGGTTTCCCGGTTGCACAGTTATAAACAGTTCATGTTAACATTGGTGAAATTTAAACAAAAGACTTTGAATGAAATTGTCAAGTACGTTTATTCAGTCCTACTGCATTGCAAACGCCTTCAAGGGCTGTCTTATTTATTTGCTATCCCTAGATTCTATTTGCTAAATGAGGTGCATGTGTGTAAGTTTGGTGACTTTTCATCTTCTTAAAATGTCAAACTTCCCAATCATGAAAACCATATAACGGTCCTTTTTATTCGGCTTCCCTGATGGCTCATACGATAAAAAAACTGCCTGCAATACTGGAGACCAGGGTTCAATCCCTGGGTCAGGAGAGTCCCCCGGGGAAGGGAACGGCAACCCACCCCAGTATTCTCGCCTGGAGGATCCCATGACAGAGGAGCCTGGAGGGCTATAGTCCATGGGGTCGCCATGCAACGGTCCTTTTTATTTACTCAACCACTGTCTCCTGGAGAAGGAAATGACAACCCACTCCAGTATTCTTGCCTGGAGAATCCCATGGACAGAGGAACTTGGCAGGCTACGGTCTATGGGGTCACAAAGATTCGAACACGACTGAGTAACTAACCACCACCACCACCACCACCACCACCACCTAATGAGGGCCTAGGAGATGTCAAACACAAATGATCCATGGCTCCTCGAGAAGCCTCGGCTCTTTGCACTGCAGGCGCTAAGCTTCTCTGGGCACTCCAACATTGCAAAAAAAAAAAAAACAAAACAAAACAACCCCACGACAGGGACGCAAAGCACCAGAACCTGGGCCAGGATTTCTCCCCGGGAAGTTGCTAAGCTTTATCTCTCCACCTGCCCTCACCTTTTACCTCCTCTCATGCCTCTCCTCCTTCTCCCTCCTGAGATACAGGAGGAAGCGAAAAGGAGAGACGGACAGTTTTCACGCGAGTTATTAATTTGAAAAGTAAAAGGCCGACCCAGCCCCTTGCCCCTTTCCACTTCAGGGAGCTGGCACTGCAGCTGGGGACGACACAGGACTGGAAGGTTCCCCGCGAAGGACTCCAAGGGTCAATCAAGTCTCGCCCTTCCACAGACGACCACCTTTCTCTCCCCAGCTTACCCCAAGTTCATGGCCTGACCTCCCGCGCTCTCCACAGGACGCTCAAGCCCCTTGTGTACTCCGGTTGCTGCCGTCGCTCAACAAGCATTACGCCGATTGGATACAGTGATGCCGGCGAGCTAGGAGAGCGGGCCAATCAGGATTGAGTATACTGGCGCCTGCGCTTGGGGGCGAGGCTCCAAGAGCACTAGCCTTTCGCTCCACCTGGGATTTGTGGTCCTGATTCTAGAAAGGTGTTAGTTCTTAGCCGGGGAATTGCAGCCCCTAGAGTTCACAGAGAGCACTCAGAGAAGTGCGTCAGCTCAAGTGGAGGTGGCAAAAGTAGGGAGAAACAAAAAGCATTAACGTTGTTTGGAAATTAACATTTGCTATATTGTACATTTGGAAGAGAGGCTTATTTTAGTGTAAAATAAGTTAGGAAGCGGGTACTGGATGGGGAAGATCCTCTGGAGAAGGAAATCGCAACCCACTCCAGTATTCTTAGAAATCCCATGGACAAGGGGAGCGTGGTGGGCTACAGTCCATGGGGTCGCCAAAGAGTCAGACATGATTTAGCGAATAAGCAACTGGAGAGAGACTCCTAGAGCAGGTACCTGATATATCTTATTTCTAGCTGTGACCACGGCGTGAAGCCCAGTGCACTGTAGCTCTTCGTAAACTGCGGCAACAACTGCAAGTGCTAAATAGTGCCATACCTAGAGCTAAGGGCCTTGTGTGTCTTATTTAAGCTTTACCACTTTATCCCTGAGGCACTCAGAGGTCCAGGAACTTGCCTAAGGTCACTTATCAAGCGTTGTAACCGGAGAGTCCTCTTTTCAATCTAGTGTTACAGGAGCCTCCTATTCATCCTTCAAACCTCAGTTTAAACATCACTTCCTCCATGGAGTTGAAGGAATTCTCTAGTGGGTAAATTAGGAGCCCAGCCTCTGGACTTCCCATTCCCTACCCTTTCAATCAGGGTACTAACACATTTTAGATCTTGTGTCAGGGAGAGCCTCTGAGGAACACACTTGGTTTTTGACTACTGTATGCTCACAGCACTTAGAACTGAACAGTATAGAAAGTAAATATTTGTTAAGTGAATGAACAGCATACATTTTTAATGGCAACAACAACTTTATTAAATTTGGCGATGCTATTTCATGATGAAGATGCCCCTAGACATAATGAAGGTACTAAAAGCTTATGAATTTTTTATCTATCTTTTCTTAAATGATTTTTAAAGACAGTTGTAATAAATGTGGCACACTGACTTCTTATGGTCCATTCAGTAAAAACTGAAAGACATCCTTAAATATTCATTTATGTATTGGGTCTATGGAAAATAAACTTAGAAACATTTGATAATTTATTTGATTAAATGAACAGATACCCATGTATATTTGACCCTCTGTTGTTTTTGTTTTAAGTAAAAGTCATCTGTGCATAGGGGGTGCAAAAAGTGTCACCTTGGAGATAATCATGCTCCAAGCTGCACTGGTGGCATCTTGGCCAAGGCTAAGAACTTCTGGATTTGACTACCAGTGCACTGGAGCCCTTGAGGTATCCAAGCCCTTTGTTCTCTCTGTTTAGTGCACAGCATAGTTTTCCAGAGCTTTGGAGCCAGACTGCATGGGGTCAGATCCCAGCTGTGTGATCAAAGAAAGTTATTAACCTGCTACAGTTTTATCTTTGAAACAATGAAGATGAATACTAGTATTCTACTTCATAGGGCTGTTATAAGGGTTACATGAGCTTCAACACATGCATAAGTCCTCCTGGAGGAGATCACCATTAGCTCTACCATGGAGACATCAGACTCCAGGACTGGGCTGCCACAGGCCAAACTACAGGGAGGGAGCACAGCCCTAACTATGAGCATAAAATGGAATTAAAAGGTTTACTGAACATGGCCCATTCCTTGAGAACCTCATAAACAGTATGAAAAGGCAAAAAGATTTGACACTGAAAGATGAACCCTCCATGTCAGTAGGTGTCCCATGTGCTATTGGAGAAGAATGGATAAATAGCTCCAGAAAGAATGAAAAGAATGAGACAAAGCAGAAACAGCACCCAGTTGTGAGTGTGTCTAGTGGTGAAAGTAAAGTTCAAGGCTGTAAAGAACAATATTGCACTGGAACCTGGAATGTTAGGTCCATGAATCAAGATAAATTGGATGTTGTCAAACAGGAGATGGCAAGAGTGAACGTAGACATGTTAGGAATCAGTGAACTAAAATGGACCAGAATGGGCAAATTTAATTCAGATGACCATTTTATCTACTACTGTAGATAAGAATCCCTTAGACAAAAAGACGTAAACCTCAATGTCAACAGAGTCCTAAATGCAGTCAATCAGTTCAGTTGCTCAGTCGTGTCCAACTCTTTGCAGTCCCATGAACTGCAGCACACCAGGCCTCCCTGTCCATAACCAACACCTGGAGCTTGCTCAACTCATGTCCATCGAGTTGGTGATGCCATCCAACCATCTCATCCTTTGTCGTCCCCTTCTCCTCCTGTCTTCAATCTTTCCCAGCATTAGGATCTTTTTCGCTGAGTCAGTTCTTTGCATCAGGTGGCCAAAGTATTGGAGTTTCAGCATCAGTCTTTCCAAAGAATATTCAGGACTGATTTCCACTAGGATTGACTGGTTTGATCTCGTGGCAGTCCAAGGGACTCTCAAGAGTTTTCTCCAACACCACAGTTCAAAAGCATCACTTCTTCGGTGCTCAGCTTTATTTATGGTCCAAGTCTCACATCCATACATGACTACTGGAAAAATCATAGCTTTGACTAGATGGACCTTTGTCTGTAAAGTAACGTCTCTGCTTTTTAATATGCTGTCTAGGTTGGTCATAGCTTTTCTTCCAAGGAGCAAGCATCCTTTCATTTCATGGCTGCAGTCACTATCTATGGTGATTTTGGAGCCCAAGAGTATAAAGTCTGTCACTGTTTCCATTATTACCCCATCTGTTTGCCAGGAAGTGATGGGACCGAATGCCATAATCTTAGTTTTTGTAATGTTGATTTTAAGCCAGCTTTTTCACTCTCTTCTTTCACTTTCATCAACAGGCTCTTTAGTTCCTCTTCACTTTCTGCCATAAGGGTGGTGTCATCTGCATATCTGAAGTTATTGACATTTCTCCCAGCAATCCTGATTCCAGCTTGTGCTTCATCCAGCCTGGCATTTCACATAATGTACTCTGTATATAAGTTAAATAAGCAGGGTGACAATATACAGCCTTGATGGACTCCTCCATTTGGAACTAGTTCATTGTTCCATGTCCAGTTCTAACTGTTGCTTCTTGACCTGCATACAGATTTCTCAGGTGGCAGGTCAGGTAGTCTGGTATTCCCATCTCTTGAAGAATTTTCCACAGTTTATCGTGATCCACACAGTCAAAGGCTTTGGCATAGTCAATAAGGCAGAAGTAGATGTTTTTCTGGAACTCTCTTGCTTTTTGATCCAATGGATGTTGGCAATTTGATTTCTGGTTCCTCTGCCTTTTCTAAATCCAGTTTGAACATCTAGAAGTTCTTGGTTCACGTTTTGTTGAAGCCTGGCTTGGAGAATTTTGAGCCTTACTTTGCTAGCATGAGTGTGAAATGTGAAATGAGTGCAATTGTGTGGTAGTTTGAACATTCTTTAGCATTGTGTTTCATTGAGATTGGAATGAAAATTGATCTTTTCTGGTCCTATGGCCACTGCTAAGTTTTTCAAATTTGCTGGCATATTGAGTTTAGCCCTTTAACAGCATCACCTTTTAGGATTTCAAATGGCTCAGCTGAAATTCCATCACTTCCACTAGTTTGTTTGTAATGATGCTTCCTTATGCCCACTTGATTTCACACTCCAGGATGTCTGGCTCTAGGTGAATGAGCATACTATCATGGTTATCTGGGTCATTAAGATCTTTTCTGTACAGTTCCTCTGTGTATTCTTGCCATCTGTTCTTAATATCTTCCGCTTCTCTTAGGTCCATACTGTTTGTGTTCTTTATTGTGCTCATTTTTGCATGAAATATTCCCTTGGTATCTCTAATTTTCTTGAAGAGATCTCTAGTCTTTCCCATTCTATTGTTTTCCTCTATTTCTTTGCCTTAATCACTTAGGAAGATCTTTTTTTTTTTTTTTTAATCTCTCCTGGCTATTCTTTTGAACTCTGCATTCAATTGGGTATATCTTTCCTTTTCTCCTTTGCCTTTCACTTCTCTTCTTTTCTCAGCTATTTGTAAGTCCTCCTCAGACAACCACTTTGTCTTTTTTGCATTTCTTTTTCTTGGGGATGGTCTTGATCACTGCCTCCTATACAATGCCACAAACCTCCGTCCACAGCTCTTCAGGCACTCTGTCTATCAAATCTAATCCCTTGAATCTATTTGTCACTTCCACCATATAATCATAAGAGATTTTATTTAGGTCATACTTGAATGGTCTAGTTGCTTTTTCCTACTTTCTTAAATTTAAGTCGGAATTTAAATGCAGTACTTGGGTGCAGTCTCAAAAAATAGAATGATCTTGGTTCATTTCCAAGGCAAACCATATAATGTCACACTAGCCCAAGTCTATGCCCCAACCACTACTGCAAAAGAAGCTGAAATTGAACGGTTCTATGAAGACCTACAAGACCTTCTAGAATTAACATTAAAACAAAAACCTGTCCTTTCAGCATAGGGGACTGGAATGCAAAAGTAAGAAGTCAAGAGATACCTGGCAAATGAAGCAGGGCAAAGGCTCACAGAGTTTTTTCAGAGAAAGCACTGGTCATAGCAAACAATCTCTTCCCACAACACAAGAGATAACTCTATACACATGGACATCCTCAGATGGTCAATACCAAAATCAGATTGATTATATTCTTTGTAGCTAAAAATGGAGAAGCTCTATACAGTCAGCAATAACAAACCCAAGAGCTGACTCTGGCTCAGATCATGAGCTCTTTATTGCAAAATTTGGACTTAAATTGAAAAACGTAGGGAAAATCACTAGGCCATTCAGGTATGACCTAAATCATATCCCTTATGATTATACAATTGAAGTGTCAAATAGATTCAAGGGATTAGATCTGATAGAGTGCCTGAAGAACTATGGATGGAGGTTTATAACACTGTATAGGAGGTGGTGATCAAAACCATTCCCAAGAAAAAGAAATGCAAAAAGGCAAAAGGATCATCTGAGGAGGCCTTACAAATATCTGAGAAAAGAAGAGAAGTGAAAGGCAAAGGAGAAAAGGAAATATATACCCATCTGAATGTAGAGTTCCAAAGAATAGCAAGGAGAGATAAGGAAGCATTCCTAAATGAACAATCCAAAGAAATAGAGGTAAACAGTAGAATAGGAAAAAGTAGAGGTCTCTTCAAGAAAATCAGAGATTCCAAAGGAACATTTCATACAAACATGGGCACAATAAAGGACAGAAATGGTATGGACCTAATGGAAGCAGAAAAAATTAAGAACAAGTGGCAAGAATACACAGAAGAACTATACTAAAAAATGTCTTAATGACCTGGATAAACATGATGGTGTCTAGAGCCAGACATCCTGGAGTGTGAAGTCAAGTGGGCCTTAGGAAGCATCACTATAAACAAAGCTAGCGGAGCTGATGGAATTTCAGCTGAGCTATTGAAAATCCTAAAATATGATGCTGTTAAAGTGCTCCATCTGATATGTCAGCAAATTTGGAAAACCAGCAATGGCCACAAGACTGGAAAAGGTCCATTTTCATTCCATTCCCAAAGAAAGGCCATGCCAAAGAATGTTCAAACTACCACACAATTGCATACATTTCATATGCTTGCAAAATAATGCTCAAAATCCTTCAAGCTAGACTTCAACAGTACATGAACCAAGAACTTCCAGGTATACAAGCTGGATTTAGAGAAGATACAGGAACCAGAGATCAAATTGCCAACATCCATTGTATCATAGAAAAATCAAGGGAATTCCAGAAAAACATTTATTTCTGCTTCATGACTACGTTAAAGCCTTTGACTGTGTGGATCACAACAAACTGTGGAAAATTCTTAAAGAGATGGGAATACCAGACCACCCTACCTGTCTCCTGAGAAACCTGTATGCAGGTCAAGAAGCAACATTAGAAGTGGACAATGAATATCTGACTGGTTCCAGACTGGAAAAGGAGTATGTCAAGGCTGTACACTGTCAACATGATTATTCACCTTATTTGCAGAGCACACCATGCAAATTGCGGGCTGGAAGAAGTACAAGCCGGAATCAAGATTGCCAGAAGACATACCAATAACCTCAGATATGCAGATTATACCATCCTAATGGCAAAAAAAGGAAGACGAACTAAAGAGCCTCTTGATGAAAGTGAAAGAGGAGAGTGAAAAAAGTTGTCATAAAACTCAACATTCAAAAAACCAAGGTCATGACATCTGGTCCCATCACTTCATGGCAAATAGATGGTGCAAAAATCGAAACAGTGACAGACTTTATCTTCTTGGGCTTCAAAATCACTGCAGATAGTGACTGCAATCATGAAATTAAAAAGAAGCTTGTTCCTTGGAAGAAAAGGTATGACAAACCTAGATAGCATAATAAAAGCAGAGACATCACTTTGCTGACAAAGGCCTATTGGTCAAAGGCAGCCCATTCCAGTATTCTTGCCTGAGAAACCCATGGACAGAGGAGCCTGGCAGGTTATAGTCCATGGGGTTACAAAGGTCAGACCCGACTGTGCAACTAACACACACACACACACACATGGTTTTTCAAGAGTCATGTATGGATGTCAGAGTTGGACCATAAAGAAGGCTGAGTGTGAAGAATTGATGCTTTCCAATTGTCATGCTGGAGAACACTCTTGAGAATCCCTTGGAAAGCAAGGAGATCAAACCTGTCAGTACTAAAGGAAATCAACCCTGAATATTCATTGAAAGGACTGATGCTGAAGCTGAAGCTCCAATACTTTGGTCACCTGATGTGAAGAGCCATCTTATTGGAAAAGAACCTGATACTGGGAAAGATTGAAGGCAGGAGAAGGGGGAGACAGAGGATGAGATGGTTGGATGGCATCATTGATTCAATAGGCATGAGTTTGAGCAAACTCCAGGAGATAGTGAAGGACATGAGAGCCTGGTGTGCTGCAGTCAATGAGATTGCAAAGACTTGGACACGTCTGAACAATAACTGAGCATGGCGCTGCCCACCAGAGCAAGAGCCAGTTTTACCCACAGCCAGTCCCTCCCACCAGGAAGCTTCCACAACCTCTTATCTTCATCCATCAGAGGGCAGACAGAATGAAAACCACAACCACAGAAAACTAACCAAACTGATCACATGGATCACAGCCTTGTCTAACTCAAGGAACCTATGAGCCATGCCCTGTAGGGCCACCCAAGACAGATGGGGCATGGCAGAGAGTTCTGACAAAAGGTGGTCCACTGAAGCAGTGAATGGAAAACCACATCAGCATTTTTGGCTTGAGAACCCCATGAACGGTATGAAAAGGCAAAAAGATATGACACTGAAAGACAAGTTCCCCAGGTCAGCAGGTGTCCAATATGTTTCTGGGGAACAGTGGAAAAATAGCTCCAGAGAGAATGAAGAGGCTGAGTAAAAGCAGAAATGATGCCCAGTTGTGGATGTGTCTGGTGGTGAAAGTAAAGTTCAATAATATTGCATAGGAACTTAGAATATTAGGTCCATGAGTCAAAGTAAACCGGATGTCATCAAATAGGAGATGACAAGAATGAACATGCACATTTTAAGAATCAGTGAACTAAAATGAATGAGAATGGGCAAATTTAAAATTCAGATGACCTTTATATCTACTACTGTGGGCAAGAATCCCTTAGAAGAAACGGTGTAGCCCTCATAGTCAACAGAAAAGTCCGAAATGCAGTACTTGGGTCCAATCTCAAAATGACAAAGTGATCTAGGTTCGTTTACAAGGCAAACTATTCAACATCATAGTAATTCAAGTCTATGACCCAACCACTAATGCCAAAGAAGCTGAAATTGAAGAGTTCTATCAAGGTTTATAAGATCTTCTAGAACTAATACCAAAAAAAGATGCCCTTTTCATCACAGGGAACTGGCCTTGGGGTACAACATAAAGCAGGGTAAAGGCTGACAGAGTTCTGCTAAGAGAACATACTGGACATAACAAAGACACACTTTCAACAACACAAGAGATGATTCTACACATGGACATCACCAGATGGTCAATACCAGAATCAGACTGATTATATTGTTTGCAGCTGCAGGTGGAGAAACTCTGTACAGGCAGCAAAAAACAGACCAGGAGCTGACTGCGGCTCCAATCATAAACTCTTTATTGTGAAATTCAGACTTAAGTTGAAGACAGTAGGGAAAACTGTTAGACCATTTAGGTATGACCTAAATCATATCCCTTATAATCATACAGTGGAAGTGTCAAATAGATTCAAGGGATTAGAGCTGGTACACAGAATGCCTGAAGAACTATGGATGAAGGTTCATAACACTGTACAGAAGGCGGTGACACAAAACCATTATGAAGAAAAAGAAACGCAATACGGCAAAATGGTTGTCTGAGAAGGCCTTACAAATAGCTGAGAAAAGAAGAGAAGTGAAAGGCAAAAGAGAGAAGAAAAGATATACTCAACTTAATGCAGAGTTCCAGAGAACAGCAGGGAGAGATAAGAAAGCCTTCTTAAATGAACATTGCAAAGAAATAGAGGAAAATAATAGAATGGGGAAAACTAGAGATCTCTTCAAGAAAATTAGAGATACCAAGGGAACACTTCATGCAAAGATGAGCACAATAAAGGACAGAAATGGTAAGGACCTAATTCCAGTTGAGCTATTTCAAATTCTAAAAGATGATGCTGTGAAAGTGCTGCACTCAATAGGCCAGCAAATTTGGAAAACTCAGAAGTGGCCACAGGACTGGAAAAGGTCAGTTTTCATTCCAATCCCAAAGAAAGGCAATGCCAAAAAATGCTCAAAGCACAATTGCAATTATCTCACACGCTAGTAAAATAATGCTCAAAATTCTCCAAGCCAGGCTTCAGCAATATGTGAACCGTGAACTTCCAGATGTTCAAGCTGCTTTTAGAAAAGGCAGAGGAACCAGAGATCAAATTGCCAATATTTGCTAGATCATTGAAAAAGCAAGAGAGTTCCAGAAAAACATCTATTTCTGCTTTATTGACTATGCCAAAGCCTTTGACTGTGTGGATCACAATAAACTGTGGAAAATTCTTCTAGAGATAGGAATACTGGATCACCTGACCTGCCTCTTGAAAACCCTGTATGCAGGTCAGGAAGCAACAGTTAGAACTGGACATGGAACAACAGACTGGTTCTGAATGGGAAAAGGAGTACATCAAGGCTGTATATTGTCACCCTGCTTATTTAACTTATATGCAGAGTATATCATGAGGAACATTGGGCTGGAGGAAGCACAAGCTGGAATCAAGATTGCTGGGAGAAATACCAATAACCTCAGATATGAAGATGACACTACCCTTATGGCAGAAAGTGAAGAGGAACTAAAGAGCCTCTTGATGAAAGTGAAAGAAGAGGGGGGGAAATGTTGGCTTAAACCTCAGCATTGAGAAAACAAAGATCATGGCATTCGGTCCCATCCCTTCATGGCAAATAGATGGGGAAACAGTGGAAACAGTGGCTGACTTTATTTTTCTGAACTCCAAAATCACTATAGATGGTGATTGCAGTCATGAAACTAAAAGACGTTTGCTTCTTGGAAGGAAAGTTATGACCAACCTAGACAGCATATTAAAAAGCAGAGACATTACTTTGCCAGCAAAGGTCTGTCTAGTCAAGGCTATGGTTTTTCCAGTAGTCATGTATGGATGTAAGAATTGGACTATAAAGAAAACTGAGTGCCAAATAATTGATGCTTTTGAACTGTGGTGTTGGAGAAGACTCTTGAGAGTCCTTTGGACTGCAAGGAGATCCAACCAGTCCATCCTAAAGGAGATCAGTCCTGGGTGTTCATTGGAAGGACTGATGCTGAAGCTGAAGCTCCAATACTTTGGTCACCTGATGTGAAGAGCTGACTCATTTCAAAAGACCCTGATGCTGGGAAAGATTGAGGGCAGGAGGAGAAGGGGATGACAGAGGATGAGATGGTTGGATGGCATCACCGACACAATGGACATGGGTTTGGGTGAAAGCCGGGAGTCAGTTATAGACAGGGAGGCCTGGTGTACTGCGGTTCAGGGGGTTGCAAAGAGTCGGACATGACTGAACAACTGAACTGAACTGAACAGATGCAGAAGAGTTTAAGAACAGGTGGCAAGAATACACAGAACTGTTCAGAAAAGATCTTAATGACCCTGATAACCATGACAGTGTGGTCACTCACCTAGAGCCAGACATCATGGAGTGTGAAGTCAAGTGGGCCTGGAATATGAAGTCAAGTGGGCCTCAGGAAGCATTACTAAAAAACAAAGCTAGTGGAGGTGATGGAATTCCAGCTGAGCTATTTCATATCCCATAAGCTGATGCTGTTAAAGTGCTGCACTCAATATGCCAGCAAATTTGAAAAACTCAGCAGTGGCCACAGGACTGGAAAAATTCAATTTTCATTCTAATCCCAAAGAAGGGCAATACCAAAGAATGTTCAAACTACCACACAACTGCACTCATTTCACATGCTAGCAAGGCAATGCTCAAACCCTTCAAGTTAGACTTCAGCAGCACGTTAACTGAGAACTTCCAGATGTGCAAACTGCATTTAGGAAAGACAGAGGAACCAGAGATAAAATTGCCAACATCCATTGTATCATAGAGAAAGCAAGGGAATTCCAGAAAAACATCTACCTCTGCTTCATCACTACTCTAAATCCTTTGGTTGTGTGAATCACAACAAATTATGGAAAATTCTTAAAGAGATAGAAATGCTAGACCACCCTACCTGTCTCTTGAGAAACCTACATGCAGGTCAAGAAGCAACAGAATTGGACATGGATGAACAGACTGGTTCCAGACTGGGAAAGGAGTATGTCAAGGTTGTATATTGTCACCCTGCTTATTTAACTTCAATGCAGAGTACATCATGAGAAATGCTGGCCTGGATGAAGCACAAGCTGGAATAAGATTTCTGGGAGTAATATCAATAATCTCAGATTTGCAGATGACACCACCCTTATGGCAGAAAGTGAAGAGGAACTGAAGAGTTTCTTGATGAAGGTAAAAGACAAAGTAAAACAGCTGGCTTAAAACTCAGCATTGAAAAAAACAAAGATTATGGCATCCGGTCCTACCACTTCATGGCAAATAGATAGGGAAAAGATGGAAACCTTGACAGATTTTATTTTCTTGAGCTCCAAAATCACTGAAGAAAGTGACTGCAGCTTACTCCTAGGAAGAAAAGCTATGACAAAACAAGACAGAGTATTAAAAAGCAGAGATCGTGTTGCTGACAAATGTCCATATCATCAAGGCTATTGTTTTCCCGGCAGTCATGTACAGATGTGAGAGTTGGACCATAAAGCAGGCTTAGCACTGAATATCAATGCTTTCCATCTGTGGTGCTGAAGAAGACTCTTGAGAGTCCCTTGGACAGCAAGGAGATTAAACCAGTCAGTCCCAAAGGAAATCAACCCTGATAACTCTTTGGAAGGACCAATGCTGAAGCTCCAATACTTTGGCCACCTGAGGCAAAGAGCCAACTCACTGGAAAAGACCCTGACACTGGGAAAGATTGAGGGCAGGTGAAGGGGGTGACAGATTATGAGATGGTGGGATGGCCTCATCGATTCAATGGACATGAGTTTGAGCAAACTCTGGGAGATAGTGAAGGACAGGGAAGTCTGGCGTGCTGCAGTCCATGGGGTTGCAAAGAATTGTACATGACTTAGCATCTGAACCACAACAAGAAGCACATAAACATCATATAAGTGTTAGCGATAATCAATACTGTTACAGAAGAAGTGCTATTTGAGTCCAATAATTTGCAAAGTTTTAGATCACTTACTTTTTTTCTACTTCAAAAACTAAGGTAAAAATTACAGACATTCTCCTTTCCCAGAAGAGGAAACTGATTCACAGAGATTTAATGTAACTTGCTCATGATCTTAACTACTGTATTCTGCTTCTCTCTTTTATAGAAATATTCTCCCTGAATTCTACTTAAACAATTAAGAAATGTTTCCTTACAGATGATAGTAGGTTTTGAATTTCTTTTTTTTAACTGAAGAAAGAACTTGTAAGTCATTTGGTTGTCTATGACTCCCTTGAATTTACTTTAGATTAAGCCAATTTTAAGTATCTCAGCATTGCAGAGACTCTCCTACGATATTAAAATTTGCACATCTTGCTCATCCTAAAGTAAACAAACATAGTTATGATTATTTGAGCTATTTATGTCAGTAGAAAAGCATAAGGAAAATATCTCTATATGTGCTTTTTCTTGGCCAGCTAAATCCCAAATGTGTAAATCATTTCCTTTTTTCTAAATATGGTACTTCAATTCTGAGTAGATAATTTTTGTCATTAGAAACTGCTGCCTTTATCAAGTACCTGATAAATATCTTTAAGTGAAAAAGGTGTTTTCTTTTCGCTTTGCTTCTAAGTGTTTGTATCAACCTGGATCCAATCAGGAGAGAGATGCCAGTCACACAGTAATTTCCACAGTGAAAGTTCAAAACCTAAGGAGATACCACTTCACATCCACTAGAATGGCTAAACTGGAAGGTTGACAATACCAAATGTTGGGGAAGATGTGACACTACTTGAACCTTCATCTTCTTATACTGAAAGTGTAAAATGGTACAATCTCATTGGAAAACACTGTGATAGTTCTTAAAAGAAATGTTTACACATCTGCCCTATGACTCAGCAATTCCTCTTGGAAGGTTGCACCCTGAGCCTTTAGTTTACTGATTTCTGAAGCTTTGCCTGCAACTGTTCAAAGACTTTTTCAGGAATACATAACTGGGAAGGACTTCCTGATGCCTCCATTTATGGATTTCATTTTCTCGTTACAGACCATCACTGTGGAGCAGTGTTGGCGGTCCATTTGGGAGTACTGCTCTACAGAGCAAGTTAATTAGTCTTCTTGGCTCCAGAAGCAAATGATACAAACCCAAAGACCAATACATTAGACAAATGCAAAATTAAATTAAGTAAATTGTTCAGGTGTGAAGGGATGAAGGTTTTAATTGGGCAATTATGAGGAATGTCTTAAGAAATACCGATCAAGAGCAGAGGAAAAAGAAGAAAACCACTACAGGAGTTAAGTCAATTAACTCTCTTTGACCTTGGATTCTTCATATAAAATATTAGATGGGTTGTCTAAGATTTGTTCAGTTTGTAGACGGATGAGTCTAATCTCTCTCCACACCTGCTCCTATACTTGGTTTGGGCCCCTCCCATCACTCCACAAGGGTATTCCAACAGCTTCCTATTCTCTAGACAAAGATTTCTAAAATGTGACTCTGCTTAAGTCACTATGCTGCTTAAAATCTCTCATTTATATAAAAACTCTGTGCCCTTGATATAAATAAATAAGAAAATAAACAAATAAATAAGACTTCGAGGCAACCAAGAAGCTAGCTGGACAGCAGTGGCTCTTAAATTTGGGGAAAAGACTCGGGCACAAGAATAGCAGAACAGAGTTTTCTCTTCTAACCTCCCAAGATGAAGTGCTGCTGGCTCAGAGACTTTGTCAATGGTAAACCTTAATAAAGGACACAATGGTAAAAAGTGAACATACTTACCTATTAAATGTACACTTTTGCCTATTAAAACTTTTCCCAGTGATAAACATGATGCTAGAGAGTGATTTCTTTGGCGTGGAGGTGGGAGTGGTAGAGAATGGGACCAGGAAGACAAACAGGGAGTATCGATAGCATTGATAATATTCATTTTTAAATATAGGTGGTGGGGACATAGATTTGTTATATTATTTTCCATTTCTTATGTTGTATTAAAAGCACACATACATAAAGTTCCTCTCCATGCTTCTAGTACAACAAGTAACCACAAGCTTATATTTTCCCTTGCACTCATTTTTCATACAGCAAGGTGATATAAATTTTTCATATGTGTATTTTGCATTCTTCAAGTCCAGTTTATATGGGTGATTTTGCACCTAATCTTGACACAGCAGATGGCAGTGTAGGTCCAGTTTCCTATAATAACATGGACATGTTCTAGATGAAATTTATTTTAGCTGGAAAACTATGGTTTTAAATGGTTAATTTGGAAAAATTAAAATTATAGAAATTCATGACTTTCTTTCTGGGGACTTTGAGATGCATTTTCTAATTATATTAAACTCATTAAAATATTTCACTAATAAAGTAAAAGCTAATTCTTAAGCAGGAATAGGAATCATCACTTCCAAAGAATACCGAGCAATCCTCATTTTCATAAGACTGGAGCAATGGTCTGAGTGAGAACTTCAAGTTTGACATTGACAAGTAAAACCCTTTCATAAAGTTATCTATGAATATCCAGGTTTTCTTACCATGGTGTAGGATTACATTTTTGGCAAGAATTAAAAAAAAAAAAATCAAACACAAAGAGTTAAATGAAATCAATTTTAAGAACAGCAGATATGAGGTAATAGCCAGTACATTTTCTTTGCATCCCTCTCACCTGTTTTCCAGATTTTTCCAGATTCTTTTGAATCTGCTGCTTCCCTTAAAAAGTGTTAGCTGCTCAGTCATGTCCAACTCTTTGTGACCCCATGAACTGTAGCCTGCCAGGCTCTCCATGGATTTCTCCAAGAATACCTGAGTGGGTTGCCATTTCCTACTCCAAGGGATCTTCCCAACTGAGGGGTTGAAACTGAGTCTTCTGCATTGCAGGCAGATTCTTTACCCTCTGAGGCACCAGGGAAGCCCATCCCTTAGTAAGAAATATAAGGGAGCACAGCAAGATGGAGGAGAGTCCAAGTTCTAATAAAACAGAGCCAGATTCAAATTCCTGCTTCGATGCTGATGCCCGTGTGACTTAGGGGAAGTTCACTGGCCTCTAGGAGTCTGTTTCTTTTACTGTAAAATGGAGTTAATAACAGAATGTAGCATTTGGGGTTATTGTGATAATGTGTTCACAATATTAGTACAGATAACTTTTTTTTTTTTCTTTAAGATTTAGGTATTTATTTATTTGGCTATGCCCAGTCTTAGTTGCTGCATGTGGGATCTCTTCAGCTTTGGTATATAGGATCTAATTCTCTGACTAGGGATCAAACTTGGGCCCCTTGCTTTGAGTGCCAAGTCCTAGTCACTGGACCACCAGGGAAGTCTCCAGTATGACCGTTCTTGAGGATCGCCAGGTTCTACTCCCTGTGTCATCCCCTTGTATATATTCTCTCCCTCTCCCCACTTCTACAGAATGTGTAAAAACAAATACCCATCACGAACATCTCTTCCTCCAGAGTGATGTGTGTTCAGCACACTGCTCTTCATTAGGCCCTGTTGTGTGTGTGTGTGTGTGTTTTCTCTTTCTTTCTTCTCATTCTCTCTTCCATTTGGAAATTCCCTCTTCTCTCTCATTTTTCTCACCAGAGTTCTTTTTCATTTACTCCTAATTTCCAAAGAAATTAGTAACAGATCTTGTTTACCCCTTCCCTGTGGGAGACACACCATCTCCTCTTCAAGTTCACGCACCTTTCCCTGGGAAAGGCTCAGAAGAACTGAGAACTCCTGCATCAGCTAGAAGATTCACCAGATGGGTTTTTCTCCCAATATTAGAAATATTTGAAAACGGGCCATGTTACAAAGACACTTGAAAGTATTAAACCACAGTAGAATTTTCATTCTGTAGGAGAGATTTCTGTGATAATTTAACTTTGTATTTTACTTTGTACATATTTTTGAAAACTTCATGGAGTTTTCTAGAACACAGAATATAACAGAGCAAGAATTACCTTTTATTTCTATAGAGAACTGTTGGATGTGAGCAAAAATTTTAATCATGATATTCTTGAACACAGAACAACAAAACAACCCACTGATTGTTTCACTAGTAATATATTGGAATAAACTCCAATTTATTGAATATTTACTATATATTAGGCATAGGAATCAGAGAAGGCAATGGCACCCCACTCCAATACTCTTGCCTGGAAAATCCCATGGACGGAGGAGCCTGGTAGGCTGCAGTCCATGGGGTCGCGAAGAGTTGGACATGACTGAGCGACTTCACTTTCACTTTTCACTTTTATGCATTGGAGAAGGAAATGGCAGCCCACTCTAGCGTTCTTGCCTGGAGAATCCCAGGGATGGGGTCGCACAGTGTGGGACTCGACTGAAGTGACTTAGCAGTAGCAGTAGCAGGCATAGGAATAAGTATCATAAGAGCATTATCTCAGTTATTCTTTTTAAACCATATTTCTTTATTTGGCTCTGCTGGGTCTTACTACACGGGATCTAACTCCCTGTGTGCATGTTCTCAGTTGCTCAGTCACATCTGACTCTGTGACCTCATGAACCGTAACTCTTCAGGCCCCTCTGTTCATGGGATTTTCTGAGGCAAGAATACTGGAGTGGGTTACCATTTCCTTCTCCGGGGGATCTCCTCAACTCAGGGATCGAACTCACGTCTCTTGAGTTTCTTGCATTGGCAAGCAGATTTTTTTTTTTTAATACCGCTGAGCCACCAAGGAAGTTCCCTGACCAGGGATCAAACCTGGGACCCCTTGCCTTGGTAACACAGAATCTTAGCCACTGGACTACCAGGGAAGTCCTATGAGCTTATTCTTAAAAAACCTAAAACTCAACTGTAGATATAGTATTATCTTCATATTACAGATGATAAAACTGAGTCTTAGAGAAGTTATATAACTTGAGTATGATTAGACAGTTACATAAGGATAAAGCCAAATCAATCTAACTCTGGAGTCTAACCTCAGTGTTACTATTCATTTTTTTAAAATTATTGACATATAATTGATGTATAATGTTATATTAGTTTCAAATGAACAGCATGATGATTCTGTATGCATATATACTGCAAAATGATCACCACAAAAAGTCTCATTAACATCAATCACCACACAGAGCTAGAATTCTTTTTTTTTTTTTTAGAATTCTTTTTCTTGTGATGAGAACTTTTAAGATCTACTCTCTTAGCAACTTTCAAATATACAATAAGTGTAATTAGCTATAGTCACCATGCTGCACATTAGACTTCCAGGATTTATTTTTTTATAACTGGATGTTTGTACTTTTTGACCAGCGACTATCACTCACTTTGCTCAATATTACTATTCTACAGTAATTAGTGAGTACAAGGCAAATATTCCTGGTGAAATTGGCCAGAGTCTAAGTAAAATTCACAGCTTCATCTTATTAAAACTAATTTTCAATTACCAAGAAACTTATCCATCCACAAATTTATTAGGCACCTATCATCTGAAAGCCATCCTTAATGTCTCCTTTTCTTTCCCACTCCCAATAAACCCACCTATAAATTCTACTGACCTTTGTTTCAAGGGGTCTAGTTCTCCTCCTCTTCTCCTCCTTCGTCCTATTCTAAGCTAATATCCCTGTTTCCTATACAACAGCCTTTTAACTGGGCTCTCTTCCTCTGACCTGTACATGTGCTATACACTGACATGTTTGTTTCTACCCCTTTCACACCCATGGAAATGCCACAAGAGCCAAGACTCTGTCTTGTTCAAAGCTGTGTACCCAGGACATAAAACATGCCTGGTACATGGTGGATAAATATTTGTGGGTTGGATAAACTTAACACTTAGCACCAGGACCCAGGAGGAAGGAGCAGTGACCTCACAAGAGACTGAGTCAGACTTGACTGTGAGTGTTTGGGAATCTCTGGTGGAGGCATGGATCAACAGTGGCTGGAATAAATATTTATTGGTTGGATAAGATTAACACTTCCCAGGTGGCTCAGTGGTAAAGAATCTGCCTGCCAATGCAGGGGATCTAAGAGACATAGGTTCAATTCCTGGGTCAAGAAGATCCCCTGGAGTAGGAAATGGCAACCCACTGTAGTGTTGTTGCCTGGAAAATTTCATGGAGAGGAGTATGTCAAGGCTGTATATTGTCACCCTGCTTATTTAACTTATATGCAGAGTATTTTATGAGAAACACTGGGCTGGATGAAGCACAAACTGGAATCAAGAGTGCTGGGAAGAATATCAATAACCTCAGATATGCAGATGACGCCACCCTTATGGCGTAAAATGAAGAACTAAAGAGCCTCTTGATGAAAGTGAAAAAGGAGAGTGAAAAAGTTGACTTAAAGTTCAACATTCAGAAAACTAGGATCATGGCATCCAGTCCCATCACTTCATGGCAAATGGATGGGGAAACAGAGGGAAAAGTGGCTGATTTTACTTTTTTGGGCTCCAAAATCACTGCAGATGGACTGCAGCCATGAAATTAAAAGACACTTGCTCCTTGGGAGGGAAGTTATGACCAACCTAGACAGCATATTAAAAATCAGAGACATTACTTTGCCAACAAAGGTCCGTCTAGTCAAGGCTATGGTTTTTCCAGTAGTCATGTATAGACGTGAGAGTTGGATTATAAAGAAAGTTGAGCACTGAAGAATTGATGCTTTTGAACTGTGCTGTTGGAGAAGACTCTTGAGAGTCCCTTGGACTGCAAGGAGATCCAACCAGTCCATCCTAAAGGAGATCAGTCCTGGGTGTTCACTGGAGGGACTGATGCTGATGTTGAAACTCCAATACTTTGGTGACCTGATGCGAAGAGCTGACTCATTTGAAAAGACCCTGATGCTGGGAAAGATTGAAGGCAGGAGGAGAAGGGGACGACAGAGGATGAGATGGTTGGATGGCATCACCGACTCAATGGACATGAGTTTGAGCAAACTCCAGGAGTTGGTGATGGACAGGGAGGCCTGGCATGCTGCAGTCCATGGGGTCACAAATAGTCAGACAGAACTGAGTGACAGAACTGAGCTGAACTGAAGGCTGTGTCATTGGGCTTCCCTCAGCTTAGTCGGTAAAGAATCTGCCTGCAATGCAGGAGACCTGGGTTTGATTCCTGAGTCAGAAAGATCCCCTGGAGAAGGAAATGGCAAGCCACTCCAGTATTCTTGCTTGGAGAATTCCATGAACAGAGGAGCCTGGCGGGATACAGCCCGTGGGGTCTCAAGAGTCAGACACAATTTAGCGACTAAACCAACAAACCACCAGCCATGCCACCATTAACATAAACAAGGAATAAGAATGGGAAGATGTGAAATGGGGGGAACTGAGTTTCAGGTTTATTAACTTCGAGGTGCTCCATGAGAGAACTCTGAGGAAGTCCAACGTTTAAGGGGTTGACAGAAAAACAGGAACTTAATGGGATTTCCCTGGTGGTCCACTGGCTAAGATTCCACTCTTCCAATGCAGGGGGCCCAGGTTCAATTTCTAGTCAGGGAACTAGATCTGACATTGCCACAACTAAGAGTTCACATGAGGCAACTAAAAATCTTGCATGCAGTAACAAAGATTCCGCATGTCACCACTAAGACCTATTGCAGCCAGATGCATACATACATACCTATATTTTAAAAAGAAAGAAGAAGAGGAACCTAACAAACTGAAGGTGAAGGTATGGTCCCTGAAGGAGAGGAAGGGCAAGAAGCCCTGTGCAAGCTAAAACAGGCCCAAATTTCAAGGAGGGAATGTTGGCATGATCAGGGCTGCAAGAGTTCAAGTGGGAGAAAAACTGAGAAGTGGCTGAAATGGCCCCTGGACCTGGCAGGTAGGAGGTCATGGATCTCACACACATGATAGAAGGGATCCTATCTGTTAATGCTGTGTACCCACTGCATATTCCACAGTTTCTGGGACAGAGTAGATGGATGAATTCCATAATGAGTTATGAGGTACCCTGTGCCTAGCAAATTAGATCAGACCTGCCCTTTGTGATCAGAATTGTAGCCAACTTAGTGGGATCAGAAACATGAGCTAGACTACAGAGGACTCAGTGAAGACTGGAAAATGAGAGGAAGAAGGCCATAGGAAGATGGAGGATTGAGAAAATATTTTATTTGGGGTGGCGGTGCAGGTTTGAACAGTATTGAGAAATCTGAAAAACATGGAGGCAGAGGAAATATGGTGCTTCAGATCACATGCTCAGGAGTTGAATTGCCTGAGCAGATTCTTTACCAGCTGAGCCACCAGGGAAGCCCCAAATGTTGTTTACTTGCATAAACTGACTTCTCTGAGCCTTATTTCCCTGATCTGCTAGAGTACTCCCTACCTTACAAGGCTGTTGTCGGGATTTGATATGGTAACTTGTGCAAAGTATCTGGAGCTGTCCCTGGCTCAGTGAATGCTGGCTGTGACTACCAAGAGGATGATGGAACCAGAAGAGACAGACAGGTGGGCACAGGTGGCGGGATGTCTAGAAGGAGTCTCATTCGAAGAGAGAAGAGGGAAGGAGGAAGGATGGGATGGAGGTAGGTAAACTTAAGAGAAAGGAAGAACTTCTGTGGGACTGAAGTATATTTATGGGATGTGGGGCTTAAAATTGGTTTGAATTTTGAGAAAGGTTCTTTGAGATTTGAAGGGAAGCATGCATCACAGCTCAGCAATGGAAAATAAAGGAGGATTCAGAGAAGGTGTGTTAGAGATTCCCTGGAGGAGGGGCTGGAAAAGGGCATGGCCTCAGTCAACTTGAAATGATAGGTGGGAAAAGGTATTTACTTTGAGCACCTGTGTTGGATAAATGTAGAATATTCATTAGCTATAATTCTAAAATATAAGCACTAATCCCTAGTCTTGAGAGGTACTGCAGTATGGAAATCTTTAATCTGATTAGGGGAAAAAGAAGTCTGGAAAACCTAAGAGTTTGGGCTTTTGGTTGTGGGTAAGAGAAATGAGCTCTGGCTAATTTAAGCAAGAATAAAATTTTTGGAGTAGTTCACAAGATTTAAAGGCAAGTTGAGGAACTGTGTCTCAGAGAGCACAGACCCAAAGGCTGCTGCTCCAGGGCTCCTATGGAACAAAAGCTGACATCCATCTCCATAGGGTCTCAGGTCATCCAGGTGACAACCTCACCTCCACATATTTACCTCCAAATATTTACCCTCTTGTGTAAATTCCAGGGAGAGAATGGGTCTGACTAACTTGCCTCCAGAGACATGGTCACAATCAGACTGCTTTCTGAATGTGTGACTTTAATCATCCCGCATTCACTGTCAGTAAAGTTGGCTGGACCTGAAGAGGGATGGATGCAGGAAAAAAAAATTTAGTGTGTTTTTCTTTTCCTTCTCCTTTTTCATCTGCTTTGTGCCAGGCACTTGTTAGGAGAAACAGATAACAGTCAATAAAGAGCAAAACCAGACACAGGCTCCACTTCTATGGAGAGTAGGATTGCGGGAGATGGATATTAATTCAGCACTAACTTAATGATTATGCAAGATATGCTCTTTGGGAATGCATATCTCTAGGAAAGTAAGAGCCTGATCTGGCTTGGGGGTTGAGAAAAGACTTTCTAGAGGAAGAGATGCCAAAACTGAGATCTGAAGGGTGAATGAAGAGCATGGCCAACACTGTAAGCAGCATGTGAAAACTCTGTGACTGGAGGGAGCCTGTGTTATACCCCAGTTATCAGTTCATCCTGAAAACAGGACTTCTGTCTCAGCACCTGTCAAGTGTGACATATGCACAGGTTTATAGATAACTCCACTTGCTCCTATTTGTGATATTGGTACACTTCATTAATGAAAAAAATGTTAATGTAGGTTAGCGAGGTTGCCTACTTTTCTGAGGACACAAATAATTAACTTCTTTGTATTTCAGTGAGTCTGTTGTTGTTTAGTTGCTCAGTAGTGATGGACTATTTGCAACCCCATGGCCTGCAGGACAGCAGGCTTCCCTGTCCTTCATTGTCTTAGGAGCTTGCTCAAACTCATGTCCATTGAGTCGAGATACATATCTAGAGATTTAATATAAATTTTACAGTAAAACTAAGTCACATTTTATCAAGCTGTAACTTTCCAGGTGGCTCAGTGGTAAAGAATCTGCCTGACTAGTAGGAGATGAGGGTTCAATCCCTGGGTTGGGAAGATCCCCTGGAGAAGGAAATGGCAACCCATTCAAGTATTCTTGACTGCTAAATCCCAGGGACAGAGGAATCTGGGGGGCTACAGTCCATGGCATCACAGAGTTGGACATGACTGAGCGACTAAACAGCAACAGTAACCACTTTCTCTGGTATGCTAATCAGGATCATGCTATATAACTCACAATAAAAAAAAACATAATTGAAAGCAAGTTTAAGAGTTTTATTTTAAATGGACTATTCTCTGCAGGGAATAATTATGTGAAATTTACATAAACTGCAAGAGCCAAGATAGATGCTTTCATATCTGTGCGTGTAGTCATTCATTAAATATGACACCTTAAAATGTGTCTACTAAATAAAATTAAATGTTTATCATAGATGTAATTATTTTGCTTCCACTTTAAAAATTCTAGCAATACTACATTCATTATTAAATATAAAATAAAGCAGTCATGAAAACACAGATCAAATTCTGTAATTGTTCTTTAGAGGCATTTGTCATGCAAAAAACCTATTTCACATACAAGTTGGTACATGTAAGTATTTTAAATATTAGAACAAGGTTTCAATATCACATTGGGCCTTATATTTTAATTCATAGAATTGGGGGAACCTTTTGAAAACTCATTCACCACTACCAGTTTTAGAACACTACCATACTCCAAGAAGTTAGCCCTAAAATTTACGCATTTTTCTTTTAAAACAATCATAACCTGAAAGAAAGAGTAGTTATATGTAAATGACTAGACTGTTTTGTAAACAGTAAACTTGACTGTTTGTAAAATGTTTGTTGCTGATTAGGCAAGCCAATCAATCTCAAAAATTCAATTTCAAAAATAAATGACATCCAATCCACTCTCCCTCCCCTGCCCTCAGGCAACCACTGATCTACTTTTTCCTCTCTCTGGAGAAATTTTTGACCTAGTTAAATTCAACTGAACCAGAGAAAGATGTGGGAGACACTGCAAATACTGTGATTTAACATGTAGTCCATGGCAATATAATAAGTGCTCAATAAATGGAGTCCCTGGTACATACCATGTATAAATGTCAGCTAAATGTACATATTGAAATCACTTTTAAATATTTCTTTCTTTCTTCTACCAGTGTACAAAGTACTATATCCTCAAGAGTTACAAAGGGGAGAAATATGGTCTGATTCTATCCTTCTGGATGCTTTCTCCAAATCTTCTATAATGACATTTCCATTGTCAATGAGAGCCCTCTGCATCTGTAGCTCATATATTGTCCCTTTATGAAAGTATAAACACCTCTAGCCAGTAAAGTAGGGAAACTTTGTGGTTATCTCTCTTCAAGTTGGTGTGAGTCCATTTGGATTTAATATTATTGCAATAACAAACAAAACTAGTTTCATTTCACTGTATGAATGTCTTCACTTCTTTTTTCTTCATAAATTTATTCCCCTGAGAATAAGAATTTGATGCATTTTATTTTTGAGACTGGATTTTTGAGATTGATTGGATTGTCAATTCAAGAGTAAACATTTTATCATTGCTTACACATAATTACTTTTTATTCAGCTTAGAGAGGTCTCAAAAAGGAAACAAATGTAAATTTTAGAATTTGGTATCTAATTGTGGTAAAGTACTAATTCTTATAAGAAGAGTTAACATGGAAGTGTGATATCTAATTGTGGCAAAATACTAATTCTTAGAAGATAAGCTAATATGGAAGTTTCACAGTTAACACATGTTCAGGAATTTACTCTCTACATCTTTTATAAGCGTAACTACATATTCCAAAATGACAAGACTATAAACCCCAGGACCCTACTATTATTCACAATTTTCTTTTCAGAAATATTGTATGAAATGAAATAACTGTGGAAATAGGAAAACCATAACTTGAAATGTTCTCTATTTATAGGTGTAAAAGTGGTGTGGTGTACAAATTTAAAAGTTTATCCAGTACACGAATTTACTACTTCATTTTAAAGAAATTCAAATAATATAAAGGGGGATGATAATTGAACAATGAAAAACCTTCAGGGTAACTGAGCACATTTTATGCTCAAACCTAAGGCATTTCTTTGGCTTCTCTGTGGTTGGAAGGAAGGAAGTACCCATGAGAGGAGAAAATGAACAAGTGAGGAACCTGATGACAACAACTGAGTCGTAGGAACCATCTATGTTTAAGCCATTTGACTTCTATTGGGTTGGCCAAAAAGTTTATTCAGGAAACCGGAAAGAACTTTTGGCCAACCCAATATATTCTCAGATATTGAGCCAATAGATTTCACCTTGCACTTCGGGTACTTGGCTGAATTTCTGTTGCATGCAACCAAAACTATGTTGAAATATGTATCTTCTATTTTTCTTTTAAGTGCATTATTACAAAATTTTCAAGCGCACAAAAGAACATATGTAAGGGATATACTACGAGAACATCAGAGTATTTACATAAGAATTAGAGCTTCACAAAGAGCATTGGCATCTCTCATGAGCTCCTTTCTGGGCTCAGCTTTCTCCCAGCCCTCAAGACTCACTATTTTGATGGTAGTTACCTATTTTTTTTTGTTTGTTTTTTTGGTTTTTTTTGCTTTTCATTATTTCTTTACCCATATGTAGGCACCTATTATGGGATAAACTGTTTCTCCTAAATTCATATGTTGAAATCCTAACCCCTAGTACTTTAGGGTATTATTGTAATTGGAAATAGTCTAAAAGAGATAAATTAAAACAAAATCATTCAGATGGGCCTTGGTGCAGTATGATTGGTGTCCCCATAAGAAGAGGAGACTTGGACAGGGCCACGTACAGAGAAAAGACCACGTGGAGACGGAGAAGATGGTCATCTGCAAGTCAAGGAGAGAGGCCTCAGAAGAAATCAACTCTACTCACACACTGATCATGGACTTCTATCCTCTAGAACTGAGACAAATAATGTCTATTTAATCCATCCAGTCTGTGGTGCATTGTTATGGCAGCCTGAGCAAATTGGTATCCTTAACAATGCATCTGTTATTTTGTTCTTCAGCTTTGTATAAATGGATTCATATTCTAAGGAGCCTTCTGTGACTTGCTTCATTCACTCGATGACACGTTTCTAAGGTTCATCACATGTTGATAGGTGAACAGTAGTTCACCTTTTTATTGCTGTATAAAATGTATTTGAATATGTCACATAAAAAATTCATTCACCTTTAATGGGCAATGAAGTTGCTTACATGGCTTTTTGTTTGTTTTTGTCTGTTATGTTTTATTTTTTCTCTTGTAAATAATGCTGCTATACATAATTTTTTTTTACTAGTTTCTGGTCATATAGACTCAACTAATTTATCAGCCAGGGAAAAATGTTTTTTAAATGATTTACAATTATACTCCTACCAGCATTTACCCAAGTACTCTTGTTGTTCCAAATCCTCACCAACATTTGGTATTTCAGATGTGTTAACTTTTGGCAATCTGGAAGACATATAATGGTATCTCATTCATTTTAACTGGCACTTTCCTGATTACCCATGTGGATTTTAATTTATATATATATATATATATATATATATATATATATATATATATATAGTATAATCTCTTTTGTGAAAAGTCATTTGTATTTTGTTCCTTTCTATTCTAGACTATGTATTCTCTTACTTGCTCATTTTTATATTGGGTTGTCTTTCTATTGATATTTTTGTGTGTGTTCTGAATACTAATTCTTTGTGGCTTACATGCATTGCACATATCTAGTTTCACTTTGTGACCTATCTTTTCACTTCTTTTACGGTATCTGTTAATTGAAATTCTCAATCTGAATGTACTAAAATAAGTAAATACTGTCCTTTACTATGGGCTTCCCTGGTAGCTCAGCTGGTAGGGAATCTACCTGCAGTAATCCATGGAATTCTCCAGCCCAGAATACTGGAGTGGGTAGCCGTTAACATTGTATTTTATCTTACCTAAGAAAAATTTCCCTACCCAAGAAAGTTTCCAAGTTGTATTTTTTTAAAGACTTTTTTTTAGAGCAGTTTTAGGTTTACAGAAAAATTGAAAGACAAGAATAGAGAGTTACATCATATACCCTATCCACATATATGCATAGCCTCCCTATTTTTATCTTCCACTGAAATGGTACACTTCTTACAATTGGTGAACCTACACTGATACACCATGATCACCGAAAGTTCGTAGTTTACATTAGGACTCACTCTTGATACTAGGCATTCTATGTGTGTGTGTTCAGTTGCTCCAGTAGTATCCGACTCTTTGTGACCCAATGGACTGTAGCTCACCAGGCTTCTCTGTCCATGGGATTCTCCAGGCAAGAATATTGGAGTGGGTTGTCATCTCCTTCTCCAGAGGATCTTCTTGACCTAGGGATCAAACTCCCGTCTCTTGCATCTCCTGCATTGGCAGGCAGATTCTTTACCACTAGGGTCACCTGGGAAGTCCATTATACACTCTATGTTGATGATGACAGATGTTCAGTCGCTGTTAGGTTTAGTCAAATGTAACAGGTAACCATTGTAATATTATACAGAGTATTTTCATTGCCATAAAAAGCCTATCTACTCTATCCATTCATTTCTCCCTGTCCCACAAGTTGTGTTTTCACATTAAAGTCTTTAATCCATCTGTAATTGATATTTGTGTGTATGGTGTAAGTTTGAGATCCTTTTGCTTATCTAGAACACCACTTCACTTATATACCAAGCTTTTGTATGTGTGGGGCCCCTTTTTTTAAACTATTAGTATATTTGCTTATCCTGTGCTAATACTTCATTGCTGTAATGACTAAAGCTTCAAGTATAGATCCCCAGCATGACAAGCCTTTGTGCTTTGATTTTCATCTTGGAAGGTCTTTCCTAGTCTGCATATACTTAATACTAGCTTGTCAAGTTCCTTTAGTAGAATTGCACTGAATCTATAGGTCAGTTTAGGAAGAACAGAAATCTTTTTGGTACAAAGACATCCTATTCATGAGCAGAGAAAATACTTTTATTTGAGTTGTTCCTAAGTGCCTTTCAAAAAATTCTGCAATTTTAAAAACTGAACTCTTTGACACTTTTTCTCAGATTTATTTTAAAAAATAAATCTATCTTTATCTTCATAGTTACTTTTGCTACTATAAAATAGCATCTTTCTAAAAACAATGGTGAATACTTATTCATATCTGTTTACTAATCTTATATCTCATAATTTGTTAATTTTAGTAATTTGTATACCCCTTTGGCTTTTCTATGTAAACAATTATATCATTCTCTTTAATTTTTATTTTATACTGGAATATAGTTGTTGTATTAGTTTAACAATGTAGTGTTAGTTTCAGGTGTATAGAAAAGTGATTCAGTTATACATACACATGTATTTATTCTTTTTCTAATTCTTTTCTCACTTAGGTTATAACAGATTTTTTTTTTTTTTTAAATATTATTTTATTAGTTGGAGGCCAATCACTTTACAACATTTCAGTGGGTTTTGTCATACATTGACATGAATCAGCCATATAGTTACACGTATTCCCCATCCCGATCCCCCCTCCCACCTCCCTCCCCACCTGACTCCTCAGGGTCCTCCCAGTGCACCAGGCAAGAGCACCTGACTCATGCATCCCACCTGGGCTGGTGGTCCGTTTCACCATAGATAGTATACATGCTGTTCTTTCAAAACATCCCACCCTCACGTTCTCCCCCAGAGTTCAAAAGTTCAAAAGATTTTTGAGCAGAGTTCGCTGTGCTATTCAGTAGGTCCTTGTTGGTTATCCATTTTAAATATAACAGTGTCTGTACATGTCAATCCCAAACTCCCGATCTGTCCCTCACTCCCACCCTTCCCCAGTTATATCATTTTCAAATAAGCACAATTTGCTTTTTTCTATTCAACCTCATTAACTTTTGCTTATTTTTCTTCTCTTATTCTTCTGGTTAGGAATTCTGGCATAATGCTAAATAGGAGTGGTAATGGAGGGTAGACTTGTCTTGCTTTTATTTGTTACAAGAATGTTCAACACTGCTGGGAATGGCCACCATCAAAAACCTACAAACAATAAATGCTAGAGAAGGTGTTGAGGAAAGGGAACCCTCCTGCACTATTGGTGTGAATGTACATTATACATTCACATTGAATGATACACTCATTATGGA
Organism: Muntiacus reevesi; assembly: GCF_963930625.1. Taxonomy (NCBI): domain Eukaryota; kingdom Metazoa; phylum Chordata; class Mammalia; order Artiodactyla; family Cervidae; genus Muntiacus; species Muntiacus reevesi. The sequence continues at coordinate 102,643,534 of NC_089252.1, forward strand.
GAACAGTATGGAGGTTCCTTAAAGGGAAACTAAAAATAAAACTATCATATGGTCCAGTAATCCCACTACTGGGTATATACCCAGAGAAAGACGTAATTCCAGAGAAAAAGACAGGTATGTCAATATTCACTGCAGTACTATTTATGATAGCCAGGACATGGAAGCAACCTAACCGTCCATCTATAGATGTGTAGATAAAGAAGATGTGGTACATACGTAAGCAGAATATTACTCAGTCATAAAAAAGGAATGAAACTGGGTCATTTGTAGAGACGTCAATGGACTTAGAGACTGTCATGAAGAGAAGACATGAAGTGAAAGTTGCTCAGTCATGTCTGACTCTTTGTGACCCCTTGGACTATACAGTCCATGGAATTCTCCAGGCCAGAATACTGGAGTGGGTAGCCTTACATACAGAGTGAATAAAGTAAAAAAGAGAAAAACAAATATCATACATTAACACATAAATGTGGAATCTAGAAAAATGGTATAGATGGTCTAATTTGCAAAGCAGAAATCGAGACACAGATGTAGAGATCAAACATATGGATACCAAGGGGTGAAGGGGCAGGTGAGATGAACTGGCAGATTGGGACTGACAGATACACTGTGGATACTATGTACGAAGTTGGTAACTAATGAAAACCTACTGCATAGCTCAGGAAACTCTACTCAGAGCTCTACCTTTACCTAAACCGGAAGGGAATCCATAAAAGAGGGTAAATGTATATGTGTAGCTGATTCACTTTACTGTACAGCAGAAATTAACACAACATTGTAAAGCAACTATACTCCAGTATTAAAAAAAATAAAGTGATCCCAGTTCACCTTGAAAAAAAAGGATGTTCAATACTGTGCCATTATGAAGGGTATTTTGTAATTATCCTTTTGCAGATTAAGGAAGCTCACTTTCATTCTGAGGTTACGAATATTTTTGTTGTGAGTGTTACCTTTTATCAAATACTTTTTCTGAACCTACTGAACTGACTATATGGTTTTTTCCTCCTTTAATCTATAAGTATCATTAAATATACTAACAAATTTTTCTAATGTTAGACCAATCTTACATTCTTGGCTAAATCCAACTTAGTTATGATAGTAGTGTATAATTTAGTTTATATTGATTAAAAAGTAAATGATACTTTGTTCAGGATTCTTGTTTTGATGTACATGTATGTAATTGGCCTGTAACTTCCTATATACTCATATTATCTTGATATCAAGATTATATTAAGTTTATAAAATGATGTGGGACTCATTTTTCATAAGTTTTTGTAAGACTAGAATTATTTATTCAAGACTTTACTATATCTATCTTTATCTTACCTATAACCTTCGAATTCAGGTATGGAAACAGACACATATAGGAACTGACATTTGCAAAGCTGAATAATAAATCAAGATTAAAATAATTAGTGTTAACAACTCAGCCTTCCTAGAGTACTCGCAATGTGTAGCTAACAAGGAGAAAAAAGAGAAAGTTAATTATGAATTGTGAAACTCTTCTCTAATGCTTTGTTGGTGAGAATTTATGTAGATAGGAAAGACAAATGAAAAGCTTTGAATTTGCATTGAACAGAAGAGAATCCTTATTTACAGAAGACAAATTGAAGCTGATTGACACCTTTCTCCAGATACACATTTAGCTCTTTTGCTATCAGATAGCATAGATTGATGTGTCCTGTCATTATTTCAAATGTTGTGTTGCCATAGACACTGGCCAGCTCTCAAAGCCCCTGTATCTCACACATTTCCTTCACAAAAAGTGCTGATTGAGTTCAAAAGCATTTATTTCCCCGCCCCCCCAAAAAGCATACACAGAAAGGAAATGAAATGAGAATCTGACAGAGTTTCTTCCTTTTCTAAACCTCTACTTCCAGATTCTTTTCTTAGTTAATGGAAAGAGCAGCTTGCTCTTTCATGGCACATACATATATATGTTTTGCTACTCTTTCTAAACACATTCAGTAATTTTTGAAATAAAACTAAGATGAAAAAGGCCACATAAAAATTAATTGAAACTTTTTTGTCACAATTGTCTTAAGTAATTGCATCACTCTCCATTTGTTGAACTGGATGGCACTTGTAAGAGTTTCACTTTGTATTAATTTGCATTTCATAGATTAGAACTACCTTGTTATATATTATCTGTCTGTTTTCCCAAAACTATCTAGGGATATAGACAAGATGGGTATCATTACTATTTTACAAATGGCGACTTACACTCCCAATAGTCATGTATTTCCCAATGGGAGTAAGTCTGTAGGTCACCTAATTTTTACTTAGCTAAATCTACAAGGCACCATGCATTTTAAAAAGGTATTACAATTACTGAGAACTTGATTAGGTATTACTCCACTGATACAACTTGGTCCTACTAAGATAAAGGAAAAAAAAATTAGACCAAATTTTTTTGGAAAGCAAAAGCAATTTTATGCTGTTTAATATTTTTTTTGCCTTTTGCCTACAACAGCAGAATGAGAAAAACATCATGAAACTGCCTATCTTTGCCAGTGGTAAAGTTCCGTCTACTTTAATGTTGCACTATTATTTGAAACTTTTATAATCTGTTGGGTCAGTTTAGATACTGCCTGCTATGGGCTCAATTACGTCTCCCACCCCCAAGTTCATATGTTGAAGCCCTAATCCCTGAAACCTAGAAAGTGACTATACGTGGAGAAAGACCATTTAATGAGGTGAATAAGTTATAATCAGGCTGTTAGGATGGGCCCTAACGCAATGCGACTAGTGTCCTTATAAGAAGAGGAGATGTGGGGACACAGAAACAGTCAGGATGTTCACGCACAGAGAAAAGATCATATGAGGACACAGCAAGAAGGCACCATCTGTGAGCCGGGAGAGAGGCCTCGGGGGAAACCAAACCTGCTGACACCTTGACATTGGACGTCTAGCCTCCAGAGCTGGGAGAAAACTATTTCTGTTGTTCAGGTCATCCAACCAGTGGTATTCAATTGTGGCAGCCCTAGCAAACTATTACACTGGTTTAAAAACCTTGGCTCTGAGGAGGAGGAAGGATCAGTCATCAATGAGAAGCAGGTTTAAGCTCCTTCAGCTACTCGTCTCAAACTGGGGCTTTCAAAAAGAGTCTTCTCATAAACCAGAAAAAAAAAAAAAAAAAAACCACCAAAAAACAAACAAACACAAAGATTGGATTGGCATTTAACTATAAATACTCCAAGAATGAGTTCATGAATAGCATCCTTATTTTGGAAAAATGGCTCCAAATGAATTGCTCATTACCACATACTTGACTGAACCATATTATGCAAAACCATGGCAGGATTCAGCAGCATTTCTAGTTAACAATGAGTTATAAACAGCTCTATATTCTTTTCCTGGGCTTTTCTCCAGAAGGAATTATTTAATTTGGAATTATTTTTTGTATTAAAATAAATGTTTAATAAAGTGGTTTTTTTTTTTTAAAAAAATAGCACATTCACAGGAAAATATATTTTAGGTGCTGTCTGCTTTAAAAAATAATTTATTGAGGTGAAGTTCATGTAACATCAAATTAACCAGATTAAGTGAACAATTCAGTGGCCTTAATTACACTCACAATGGTGTGCAACCATCATCTCTATCTAGTTACAAACTATTTCTATCATCCCATAGTAAACCTCCTTAACCATTTAGGAATTTCTCTCCAGTACAATCTCCCCCAAGTCCCTGTGGGGGAAGTCTGTGTTCTGTCTCTATGTATTTATGTATACTGGACATTTCATATAAATAGAATCACAATATTTGTCTTTTTGTGTCTGACTTCTTTCACTTAGCATAAAGTTTTCAAGGTTCATTCATGTCACAGCAAGTGTCAGTACTTCATAACTTTTTATGATTGAATAATACTCCTTTGTATATACCAAGTTTGGTTTACCCATTCATTTGTTGATAGGTATGCTGACTCTTTTCTCATTTTGGCTATTGTAAATAGTGTTCTGTAAACATATATGTTTATGTGTGGTCCACTGGAGAAGGGAATGGCAAACCACTTCAGTATTCTTGCCTTGAGAGTCCCATGAACAGAATGAAAAGGCAAAATGATATGACACTGAAAGATGAGCTCCCCAGGTCGGGAGATGCCCAATATGCTACTGGAAAAGAGAAGAAATAGCTCCAGAAAGAATGAAGAGGCTGAGCCAAAGCGAAAACAATGCTCCGTTGTGGATTTGAATGGTGATGGAAGTAAAGCCCGATGCTATAAAGAACAACATTGCATAGGAATCTGGAATGTTAGGTCAATTAATCAAGATAAATTGGAAGGGGTCAAACAGGAGACGGCAAGAATGAACATCGACATTTTAGGAATCAGTCAACTAAAATGGACCGGAATGGATGAACTTAATTCAGATGACCATTATATCTACTACTGTGGGCAAGAATGCCTTAGAAGAAATGGAGTAGGCTCTCTCCACATGGCCATTAGGTTGTGCGGAGGGAGTCCCTGCTCGAGCTTGTAATAAAGTTCCTCACTGCTTTTGCATCGATCCGCGGCTCCTGTGGTGTTTGGTGGGATTTCGCGATCCGGGTACAACATTTTGGGGGCTCGTCTGGGATCCCCCGAGCCCTTCAGGACCCGCGCTTCGGAGGACGAACGGCTGGTAAGCAGTAGCAGCAGCTGCATCTGTATCTGTAGGGGGGCCCCAATCTGTATCTGTAGCTGGAATTAAACCTAGGCGGACGCGCTGATAACGGTCTCCAGCAGGGAGCCGGAAGGGACGTCTTCCAGTTCCCACTCTGTAGTCCCGTATAAATACCTGTATAAATACCGTATAAATACCTGTATAAATACCTGTATAAATACCGTATAAATACCTGTGCGGGGACTACTCTGTACTTTTTTTCCTCGGGATTGCGCGCTCTGTTATTTGTCTGGTGTGTTGTCTTGTTTGTTCATTGTGTGACTGACTGACGATGGGACAGACCCAATCTGGATGCTCTCCACTTACCTTAATAACTGGATTCAGAGTCCAGAGTACTCAGGGGCCAGCTTGCCTGCCAATGGACCAGACCCAGCGGCCGCAAATGGGACCCTTTAGTCCCTGGTCTCCTCCTGACGCAGACAACTGGCCAGAGTGCCCCGACCAGTAAAGAACAAGAGACTTTATTGACCTCTCTCCCCTTCCCTCTCTCTTTCCTCTCCTTAGCCCTTCCCATCCTCCCCGTTTTTCTAGTCCCCTAGTCCTGGACGCAGGAATCTGGTCGAAGGACCTCAGCTTGAGCTGAGAATTGGAGACTGATCACCTCCTCTTGGCAGAGAACTCGAATTTTCTGGTCTGGTTTCTGGCAGGGCCAAGTTCCAGTCCTCCCTTTTCTGGAAGCCCAGGGAAAAGTCCCGTAACACCTAGATGTCTGTAGGTGGCAGGAGACATCTGTAAGGCCAGCCCTTTTGCCCCCCTTTCCTGCCTCCTCCTCCTCCTCCTTTCAACCTGACTTCCTTTCCCCCTTTCGAAATCTTTGAAGACATCTGAAGTTTTGTGTCTCTATAGAAGGTTTTCTGAGAGACTGTATTCTTGTATTTAAGGGAGTGTCTGATGGGGACTGCCAGGTTTATATGTGTGTGTTTTAACTCTGTTCTGTGTTGTGATTTGTGACGGCCATTTTGCTTTGTCTGGCCACCATTTAGACCTGTCGCCATTTTGTTAGAACTTGATTTTCTTTCCCTGTGCCTTGAGACCAGGGCTCTCAGGAACACTCATCTAGACCATCTCTAACTCCTGAGACTGAGAGGAAAAAAAAGAAAAAAGCCTTTAAAAATGTTATTTATTTAAATTTTATATTGTAATATCTAATTCATGACCAAACTTAGAAAATAAGGCTAGATCTTGCACTGAAAAAAAAAAGAAATGGAGTAGCCCTCATAGTCAACCAAAGAGTTCAAAATGCAGTACTTTGGTGGAGTCTCAAAAAACAACAGAATGATCTCTGTTTGCTTCCAAGGCAAACCATCCAATACTACAGTAATCCAAATCTATGCCACCTATGACAAAGAAGTGAAAGTTGAACGGTTTTATGAAGACCTACAAGATGTTCTCAAACTAACACCAAAAAAGGTGTTCTTTTCATCATAGGGGACTGGAGTGCAAAGTAGGAAGTCAAGAAATACCTGAAGTAACTGCCAAGTTTGGCCTTGGAGTACAAAATGAAGCAGAGCAAGGGCTAACAGTTTCAGCAACAGAATAAACTGGTCACAGCAAACACCCTCTTCCAACAACGCAAGAGACAGTTCTACACATGGACATCACCAGATGGTCGATACCAAAACCAGATTGATTATATTCTTTGCAGCCAAAGATGGAGAAGCTCTATACCAGTCAGCATAAACAAGACTGGGAACTGACTGTGGCTCAGATCATGAACTCCTTATTGCCAAATTCAGACTTAAATGGAAGGAAGTAGGGAAAACCACTAGACCATTCAGGTATGACCTAAATCAAATCCTTTACAATTATACAGGTGTCAAATAGATTAAAGGGATTAGATCTGATAGACAGAGTACCTGAAACTATGGCTAGAGGTTCATAACATTGTACAGGTGGTGATCAAAACCATCCCCAAGAAAAAGATATGCAAAGAGGCAAAGTGGTTGTCTGAGGAGGCTTTACAAATAACTGAGAAAAGAAGAGAAGCAAAATGCAAAGGAGAAAAAGAAAGTTATATCCATCTGAATGCGTTCCAAAGAATAGCAAGGAGAAATAAGAAAGCCTTCCTAAGTGATCAATGCAAAGAAACAGAGGAAAATAGAATGGGAAAGACTAGAGATCTCTTCAAGAAAATCAGAAATACCAAGGCAACATTTCATGCAAAGATGGGCACAATAAAGGACAGATAGTATGGACCTAACAGAAGCAGAAGATATTAAGAAGAGGTGGCAAGAACACAGAAGAGATATACAAAAAACATTATAATGACCCAGATAACCACAATGATGTGATCACTCATCTAGAGCTAGACATCCTGGAGTGTGAAGTCAAATGGTCCTTAGGAAGCATCACTACAAACAAAGCTAGTGGAGGTGATGGAATTCCAGCTGAGCTACTTCAAATCTTAAAAGATGATGCTGTGAAAGTGCTATACTCAATATGCCAGCAAATTTGGAAAACTCAGCAGTGGCCACAGGACTGGAAGAGGTCAGTTTTCATTCCAATCCCAAAGAAAGGCAATGCCACAGAATGTTCAAACTACTACAGAATTGCACTCATCTCACATGCTAGCAAAGTAATGTTCAAAATTCTCCAAGCTAGACTTCAACAGTACATGAATGGAGAACCTCCAGATGTACAAGTTGGATTTAGAAAAGGCAGAGGAACCAGAGATCAAATTGCCAGCATCCATTGGATCATAGAAAAAGCAAGGGAATTCCAGAAAAAATCTAGTTTTGCTTCAGTGACTATGCTAAAGCCTTTGACTGTGTGGATCACAACAAACTGAAAAATTCTTCAAGAAATGGGAATATCAGACCACCTGACCTGCCTCTTGAGAAATCTGTATGCAAGTCAAGAACAGTCAGAATCAGACATGGAACAACGGACGAGTTCCAAATCGGGAAAGAAGTACGTCAAGGCTATATATTGTAACCCTGCTTATTTAACTTATATGCAGAGTACATTATGTGAAACGCCAGGTTGGATGAAGTGCAAGCTAGCATCAAGATTGCCTGGAGAATTATCAATAACCTCAAGTATGCAGATGACACCACCTTTATTGAAGAAAGTGAAGAAGAACTAAAGAGCCTCTTGATGAAAGTGAAAGAGGAGAGTGAAAAAACTGACTTAAAACTCAACATTAAAAAAGACGAAAATCATGGCAGCCAGTCCCATCAATTCATGGTAAATAGATGGGGAAACAATGGAAACAGTGACTGATTTTCTTTTCTTGGGCTCCAAAATCATTGTGGATAGTGACTGCAGCCATGAAATTAAAAAAGACACTTGTTCCTTGGAAGGAAAGTTATGACCAACCTAGACAGTATATTAAAAAGCAGAGACATTACTTTGCCAACAAAGGTCTGTATAGTCAAAGCTATGGTTTTTCCAGTAGTCATGTATGGACGTGAGAGTTGGACCATAAAGAAAGCTGAGCTCCAAAGAACTGATGCTTTTGAACTGTGGTATTGGAGAAGACTCTTGAGAGTTCCTTGGACTGGAACTCTCCAGGAACCTTGGACTGGTTCCTTAAACCAGTCCATCCTAAAGGAAATCAGAGCTGAATATTCATTGGAAGGACTGATGCTGAAATTAATTTTAAGTTAATTTTTGTATAAGGACTGAGGTAGAGGTCCAACTTTATTCTTTTGCATGCAAGAAGGCAGTTGTCCTGGCACCAACTGTGAAAGAGGCTCTTCTTTGTCCATTAAATGGAATCAGCACCCTTGTCAAAAATCAATTACACTTCTGGAAAATTTCTATCCTTTTGGTCTACGTATTTATCTTTATGGTGGTATCACAAAGTTCCGTGGCTTTGTAGTAAATTTTAGAATTGGCAAAGGAGAGTCTTTCAACTTTTTTCTCAAGTTTGTTCTGGCTACTCAGAGTCCTCTGCAATGCCATAGGAATTTGAAGGTAAGCCTTTCAATTTCAACAAAAATAGCTGTTGGAATTTTGATAGAGATTACTGTAGACTGATTTGCGTTACTGACATCATAAGAATATTAATTCTTGGAGTGGAGAGAGGGAGACTTGGATGACATGGGATAGCTAACTTGGAATGCAGTTTCCAATTATGGTTTTTATGGAAGTCATAATAGGATGGTAGTGTCATCCATGTCAGAGGTGTGGGAAATATTTTTGGATGTATAATAAAAATGATGTGTTATTATAATACATAGTTGGGCTTTTATAAAAACTTAAAGCAGCAAAATGAAAGTACTGATCTTGGCTTACCTTTTAAGATTTAAACCAACTCACCTCTTCCTAAGTTGATTAAAGACTCTAGTCATATTTTCATAAGTTCTAAGAGCTGCCTCTCAGAGGCATTCGAGCTATTTGCTATTCATTCCTTCAACAGATATTTATCAAGCAATGCAGGCTGCTGGGGTCTCAGTAGTGGACAAGGGAGGCATGGTGCCTGCCCTAGAGAAACTGACAGTCTTGTGGGAGGACAGCTGATTAAACAATCATGCTACTGACTGTAAAAATCGAACTCACACCTCCTGCACTGCAGGCAGATTCTTTACCATCTGAACCACCAGGGAAGGCCAACAAAGAGTAGTATGGACCTCAACAGCTGAAACACATGCCACAAACCCTCTACTCCATTAGAAAGCAGAAGGCATTTTGCTTACTGAGTTCATACCTTCTACTTTACAGGCATGGAAACAGTGCAGAGAAGGAAAGTGACTCACTTTTGTTAGTAACTAAACCAGGATTAAAAGTCTTATTCTTTCCTATTTCTGTATTCAGCATTAAAAAAAAAAATTCTGCTATTGCTATCTTTCTTGTTTGGAAAACCTGACCTTTGCTTTTGATCTCTTCTTTTACTCACATTTTGATTGTTCGGGAACCAGAGAATAGTACTGGCAAATTGTGTAGGCTCTTCACCATGCTGGCTTCCCACGGTGCTCTCAAGGCAGCCAGCCCTCCCTGGTTTGATCTGTGGGTAGGAGACTCCTCATCTGAGCCAGCTCCTGGGATGAAGTCTGGAATGGTTGAATGATGCAAAAATGCGTCCAGCAGGCACTGGGTCACTTCAACCCCACTCCTTTCTTCTCAGACCAATCTTAAATATGATACCCTTAGATTCACTTATAAACTCAGCCTCTCTCTAAACCACAACTGAATTTGAAACTTGGCAAATTTTTATGGCTTAACTGTTGGTTAGGTGATGACATAAAGAAAACCATATTTTAGTTTTCCATCATGCATTGGGTCCAGACCACACTGCAACTGGTAATTCATTGGATTTTATTTCCTGTGACATGAGTAGGGCGAGCAGAGACATGACTGGTTTTACATGTTAAAAAAGGACAGCCACCAGCATACCAGAGCTTCAGTTCAGTTCAGTCGCTCAGTCGTGTCCGACTCTTTGCGACCCCATGAACTTCAGCACTCCAGGCTCCCTGTCCATCACCAACTCCCGGAGTCCACCCAAACCCAAGTCCACTGAGTCATTGATGCCATCCAACCATCTCATCCTCTGTCGTCCCCTTTTCCTCCTGCCCTCAATCTTTCCTAGCATCAGGGTCTTTTGAAATGAGTCAGTTCTTCACATCAGATGGCCAAAGTTTTGGAGTCTCAACTTCAACATAAGTCCTTCCAATGAACACCCAGGACTGATCTCCTTTAGGATAGATTAGTTGGATCTTCTCGCAGTCCAAGGGGCTCTCAAGAGTCTTCTCCAACACCACAGTTCAAAAGCATCAATTCTTTGGTGCTCAGATTTCTTTATAGTCCAAGTCTCACATCCATACATGACTACTGGAAAAACCATAGCTTTGACTATACAGACCTTTGTTGGCAAAGTAATGTCTCTGCTTTTTAATATGCTGTCTAGGTTGGTCATAACTTTCCTTCCAAGGAGCAAGTGTCTTTTAATTTCATGGCTGCAGTCACCATCTGCAGTGATTTTGGAGCCCCCAAAAGTAAAATTAGCCACTGTTTCCCTTGTTTCCCCATCTATTTGCCATGAAGGGATGGGACCGGATGCCATGATCTTAGTTTTCCGAATGCCGGGTTTTAAGCCAACTTTTTTACTCTCCTCCTTCACTTTCATGAAGAGGCTCTTTAGTTCTTCTCCATTTTCTGCCATAAGGGTGGTGTCATCTGCATATCTGAGGTTATTGATATTTCTCCCAGCAATCTTGATTTCAGCCTGTGCTTTTTCCAGCCCAGCGTTTCTCCTGATGTACTCTGCATATAAGTTAAATAAGCAGGGTGACAATATACAGCCTTGACAAACTCCTTTTCCTATTTGGAACCAGTCTGTTGTTCCATGTCCAGTTCTAACTGTTGTTTCCTTACCTGCATACAGGTTTCTCAAGAGGCAGGTTAGGTGGTCCAGTATTCCCATCTCTTTCAAAATTTTCCACATTTACTGTGATCCACACAATCAAAGGCTTTGGCATAGTCAATAAAGCAGAAATAGATGTTTTTCTGGAACTCTCTTGCTTTTTCGATGATCCAGCAGATGTTAGCAATTTGACCTCTGGTTCCTCTACCTTTTCTAAAGCCAGCTTGAACATCTGGAATTTCACAGTTCACATATTGCTCAAGCCTGGCTTGGAGAATTTTGGGCATTGCTTTACTAGTGTGTGAGATGAGTGCAATCGTGCGGTAGTTTGAGCATTTTTTGGCATTGCCTTTCTTAGGGATTGGAATGAAAACTGACCTTTTCCAGCTCTGTGGCCACTGCTGAGTTTTCCAAATTTGCTGACATATTGAGTGCAGGACTTTCACAGCATCATCTTTTAGGATTTGAAATAACTCAACTGGAATTCCATCACCTCCACTAGCGTTGTTGGTAGTGATGTTTCCTAAGGCCCACTTGACTTCACATTCCAGGATGTCTGACTCTAGGTGAGTGATCACACCATCGTGATTATCTGGGTCATGAAGATCTTTTTTGTACAGTTCTTCTGTGTATTCTTGCCACCTCTTCTTAATATCTTCTGCTTCTGTAAGGTCCATACCATTTCTGTCCTTTATTGAGATTGAAGTATCTCAAAAGATTTTTCTCAGAGGTCAAACAAGCTGAACATCTTCCTTTCACACCTCTTATGATTTCTTTTTGTCCATCTCAAGCTTCTCCAGTAGCTTCAAGCTCACCAGTGTTTGTTCTGATGATTCTCACCTCACATGTGGAATTCAGGTGTGCCCCTAGGAGGCTTGAGGACACCCAAGCCACTGCCCAGAATACTGTTGCTCCAGAATCTTCTGCTCCTTTCAGAATCAGAAACTTGCCATCATCTTCTAAAGAAAGCTGTGCAATTGAAAAGACATACCCAAATGGCCACATACACCTGCTCTTTATGACACCCTTACTCCTACTGCTGCCTTCAAATCAACATTTGGTATATCTATCTGTAGTTAGAAGAGAGATGGCTTGAGCTGAGCTCCTGGGCCTACTGACTTTTGCTGCTGCTGCTGCTGCTGCAGATCCAATTCAGGCATCAGAGTCTCCTCAAGGGAGGACATATTTTCCCTCTGAGTTAGGGAGCAGTGCTCTTTGCTGGATCACTAGGTCTCAGGGTTATAGCTTTCTAGATCCCCTCACACCATCTGCCCACCACCAGAAGAGATGAATACCTGGTGCAGATTCTGGTTTGGCTGTGGTTTGAACCTACACTGAAGACTTCCTTCCACCTAATTCCTTGTAAAGAGGTCACACACATGTCCCTTCCCATCTTTATGATATTTCTTCCTAAGACCCTCATTGTTCCATCTTTCCATGTCTATTGTTTTGTTCAGTTCCATCCCTGAACTGGGCCAGGCCATAAAAAGTGGACTGAACTTGGATCTTGGAGAGAAGGATGATCAGACTTGGATTAAAACTGTCCTGTCTTTGTTGCACCACTGAGATAGCAAATACTCAGTGCAAAGGACACACGTGCCAGACTCAGTGAGTGAACACAACTTCCTCCATGTTAGCGAGATTCCCCCTTGAAAGTGGAAAGCTTAGCAATGTGCATGGAGTGAGGAGTCTGCATTGGGAAGAACGCTCATGTCTGGGCTCACTGTCTTTTATCACTTGGCTCAGAGTAGGGTCATGTCAGCTGTGAAATTTCCATTCTTAGCATATGAGGAAACCCCCTTGTATCAGTTATGTATGAACCCGATGTATTTTTCATTGTGCTCTCAGACCCACAGTAGGTTAACTGTGGGTTAACCTATTTTAAACCCAGGCTATCAGGTAAGTTTCAAGAGCTCTGAACTCAAAGGACTATGCCCTTAGTTTCAGCCTGAGCAGGATTTTCTGGTTGCAAGCAACAAAACCATCAATTGTGGCTAATTTAGGTAAAACACAAAGCAAAAATAAACCAAGATTCAATGGAAAGATATCAGATAGTTTGCAAGACAGAAAACTAGACAGGTCCTGCAATCTCAGGGTCTGGAACCAGTGAATGTTAGGGGGTGCTACTGGAATGATTACACTTCAACTTTTTTCTGTCCTCTTGTTTTTCAGTTCATGATTCAGATTCTAAACTGATCACCTAACTGAGTCACAACTGTCTAGGTGGGCTATATCTGATACTCTACCAAGACTGCTTTCAATGGGTCCTGCAAATTCAAAGGGAGGTCAGGGTGCTGTTATCTAATGAAGCAAGAATGCTCATTGGGCTCATTGGGCAAAACCCCAGATAGCCACATGGTCCCTTTCTTCCCAGGTAACTATGAATGCAAATAAATGAGCAGGCCTGGAAATTATGTACCATTCCCTCCTCAGCAGCTTTTGCTCTAAAGATTACTGTGTTGGGAGAGGGGTAGCCAGAATTCATTTTCCTTTAGGTTGGAGCCCAGGATTTAGTCAAAATATGCTATTTCATCAAATTCTTCTAGATTAGGTTACATTTTATAAACGCAGTCCTTTGTTTATTGTAAGTTTGAAATACAAAATGAATATGTTAAAATTTATTTTCAGGGTTATTGTTGTTGTTTAGTCACTAAGTCGTGTCTGACTATGACGCCATGGACTGGAGCCCACCAAGGTCCTCTGTCCATGGGATTTCCCGGGCAAGAATACTGGAGAGGGTTATAATACCCTTCAAAGCTGCAGCTAAGTTTTTTCCCCCAACACCAGATTGAAACACTAGAACAGGTCAGAAAGAAAACTTCCTAAACTTAGGGGTGTCTAGAGAAATAGTTATGCACAAGATGTATTAGAGATGGCATGGGAGCAATGCAATTTTATATCAGATACAAAGGCAAAGTGGGGACTTCCCTGGTGCTCCGGAGGTTAAGAATCTGCCTGTCAATGCAGGAGACACGGGTTTGATCTCTGGTTCTGGAAGATTCCACATGCTGCCGGGCAAGTAAGCCCGTGTACCCAACTACTGAGCCAACACTCTAGAGCTTGATTCCTGCAAGTCCCAAAGCCCACATACCCCAGAGCCTGTGCTCTACAACAAGAGAAGCCATCAGAATGAGAAGCCTGTGCACTGCAACTAGAGAGCAGCCCCCGCTCACTGCAACTAGATAAAGTCCACGCAGAGCAACAAAGACCCAGCACAACCAAAAAAATAAATAATAAAATTTTTAAAAAGGCAAAATGAACATGATAAATATAGAAAGTGGGATCTATTCATTATAACTCTTGAGTCTCCAGATGAACTGTTTATTCATGTATTCATTCCTTAATTGTTTATCAGATATCTGTGCTGAACACTGTGCTGGGGACAGTCCCTACCCACATGAAGTCTGCATTCTAATGGGGATCATCACATTCCAGTGTTATGTTAATTCAAAAGGAAAGTAAGTTTGAAGATTTGAGTATTTCAAATATCCAAGACATAAAATTATGCCGAAGTTGGCTCGAGAGACCAAAAGAAGAATTCACACTTTGCATTTGGAAATTAATAGACAGTATTTACTCTTCTTCCTTCATCCTACCTGTAACATACACGCTCATTTCCCCTAATTTTCTTTCTGTTTAAAATAAAAGAGAAATTATTAAGAGGAAAGATTCTCTTCAGATATTGGCCTGTTGCCCTCAAGTTATAGTGAGTAATTCTTTCTAGAAAGGATATTGGTTCTTGAAACAAACCAGGTTTTTCTCAATACCTGAGAGAACGTATTTGTGTTTAGGGTTTTGTTTTTTCTTGAGATATAAGTTGGCTGTCAAATGCTCCCTGAGGTTCAAAAAGTATCAGGAAGCTTCTGGAGCTACTTGGAGCAGTATCTCTAGAAAAGCAAGATTGGAGATGCGAAAGCATCCTATTCCTCGGTCCTACACTGAACTGCCCACAGATAGGGCTGCTTCCCCGGGAAGCACAACTCTGGGAGGACAGAGATCCTCTCTAATACGGTCTTGTTAGCATCTCCAGCACTGAGCACTGGCTGGTAGGGCTGGCACTCAGCAAATGTTTGTTAAATAAATAAATATAAAAAAGGTTCTTACACATAAAGAAGAGACATTTTAATTTCTCTAGATTTCTACTCAGATGAATTTTTACAACTGCTTTGATTGGTTGTTTCAAAATTTCATTTGATGTACGAGAGATCTAAGGCCTAATAAAAGTTGACAAGTAGCACCAGGAGCTTCTATGATTACATTTGAAGTAATGGGTTGGCCAGAAAGTTCATTCAGATTTTTCTGTAAGATTGTATAAAAACCTGAACAAACTTGCAGTTCAGTTACTAAGTTGTGTCCGACTCTTTGCGACCCCATGGACTGCAGCACGCCAGGCCTCCCTGTCCATCACCAACTCCCGGAGACTGTTCAAACTCATGTCCATTGAATCGGTGATGCCATCCAACCATCTCATTCTCTGTCATCCCCTTCTCCCCCTGCCTTCAATCTTTCCCAGTATCCGGGTCTTTTCCAATGAGTCAGTTCTTCAAATCAGGTGGCCAAAGTATTGGAGTTCCACCTTCAGCATCAGTCCTTTCAATGAATATTCAGGGCTGATTTCCTTTAGGATGGATCGGTTGGGTCTCCTTGATGTCCAAGGGGCTCTCAAGAGTCTTCTCCAACAGCACAGTTCAAAAGCATCAATTCTTTGGCGTTCAGCTTTCTTCACAGTCCAACTCTCACATCCATACATGACCACTGGAAAAACCATAGCCTTGACTAGATGGACCTTTGTTGGCAAAGTAATGTCTCTGCTTTTTAATATGCTATCTAGGTTGGTCATAACTTTCCTTCCAAGGAGTAAGCATCTTTTAATTTCATGGCTGCAATCACCATCTGCAGTGATTTTGGAGCACAAGAAAATAAAGTCTGACACTGTTTCCACTGTTTTCCCATCTATTTGCCATGAAGTGATGGGACCAGATGCCATGATCTTAGTTTTGTGAATGTTGAGCTTGAAGCCAACTTTTTCTCTCCCCTCTTTCACTTTCATCAGGAGGTTCTTTAGTTCTTCTTCACTTTCTGCCATAAGGGTGATGTCATCTGCATATCTGAGGTTATTGATATTTCTCCCGTAAATTTTGTCTCCAGCTTGTGCTTCATCCAGCCCAGCATTTCTCATGATATACTCTGTATATACAAACTTTAGGGCTAATCAACAGAGAAGGCAATGGTACCCCACTCCAGTATTCTTGCCTGGAAAATCCCATGGACTGAGGAGCCTGGTAGGCTGCAGTCCATGGGGTTGCTAAGAGTCGGACACAACTGAATCGACTTAGCAGCAGGGCCAACCATTGAAAATCCAGGGAATGTTACTCAGTGCTCCATGGTGATCTACCCGGGGAAGGAAATCCAAAAAGAGAGGGATTACGGATAAGAATCCACCTGCCAGTGCAGGGGACACGGGTTTGATCCCTGTGCAGGAAGGTTCCATATGTCATGGAGTGACTAAGGCCAGGCACCACAATTACCGAGCATATATGTCCCAACTATTGAAGCCTCTGTACCCTAGAGCCTGTGCTCTGCAACAAGAGAAGCCATCACAATGAGAAACCCACACACTGCAACAAAGGCCCAGTGCAACCAATAAATAAATGAACAAAAAAGAGGGAAGACGTGTATTTGTAAAGCTAATTCACTTTGCTGCGCAGTAGAAACTAGCACTATAGTAAAGCAGCTAAACTTCAATAAAAATTCAAAAATATTTCAACAGTAAAAATTAATGCCTATTTGGCTAATGTTCTGACTTAATTACAAATTCTTCTTTATTATGAGCTATATTCTCACTTAGGTAAGACAATTTGATTTCCATATGTGTATACTTGGATATTATTGTTTTTGGATAAATTTTGGTATTTCAAACATTTTACTAATTAACAAAAGTTTCTACATCTAGTAAACTTAAGGGAGGTTTTCTTATATTGGTGATGGCAAATGAAGTTCATTTCACTTGCCAAATTTAATTGATTCATTTTCTTGGAATGGCAGATGGAGAGAATTCTGAGGCCAGCCCTGAATCCTGCAGGGAAACTACCACACCTAATTGATTATCAATGTCTTCCTTGGCTGACAGAAGCAGAGGATAGCACATATACTACATAATTACCATCCTTGTTCTATAAACTATAATACAAGATCAGCAGGTGCAGAAGTTCAGCCCTGGCAGGTCCAGGAATACCCAAGGGATGAATGGCGTTGGCGAGAAGTGCACAGACTCTGGTTGCAATACAAGAGCTCGTCTACCCTTATTTCTTTAACAGCTCAGATTATATAGAATTGTTTTTCTTGCCTCCCCCTTACCATCCCCTGTGTTATATCAGATGTTGTTTCATACTTCCATAAATATTTTCCCCTCATATCTTTCCCAATGATTTCATCTGGAACAGTCCCGATTACAGGATTTTTTCCTTGAATGTTCCATACATTAGTCTTCTTGCCTCAATGGCCTAACTTTTCACTCCACCAAAAACAATGTTCCATAGACTCTAAATGTACTATAAATTCTTTGAACAATAAAACAGTACATGGGAAGGGTTATGAACAACATGTTTGACATTTCTGAGAATAGTACCATGAGAAAACCTTGATATTTTTCTTTGTCTAAGACCACAAAACCTCAGTCAACAATATTTAACTATGAAGCAGCAAAACACCTCTATCGAGGTAATGGCAGTGAGGCTGGTTAATATAAATCTTCTATACTATTGAAATCCTATGCTACATACTTTCCAATTCTACAAAAACACCCCTAATATTCCATGTTGTTTAAAGGAAGGGACACAATGGACAAATAGCAGCACTGAAATAGCAACAATGAAAACCCTCTTGACCAAAGAACATTAACCTATCGTACATCTACTTCTGAATCTAAATGCCTCTACTCTTTTCTAATCTAGAACATCATAATCTTCTAAGCAAGCAGCCAATCTATGTCTGTGGCCTTTTCCTTTTTGGCTTGGTACGGTGCTTATGGTCATGTCCTGGGCTGAAGCAATCATGAGCATTTCTGATGCCTTCCCAAGCATAACACCACTTGCGTGGTAGATGGTCTGTCACAAACCTGAACAGGCCTTTCATTCCTGGTTGGTCATAAGGTTCCCAATGCCCAGGAGGCAGAGTAGGCCTCGGCCTTGGGGGATCTTTCTTAATAGGGTTGGACTTTTCTGGGGAGGCCTGGTCACTGTATGTTACATTCCCAAGAAGAAGTAGGAAATCCAATAAGAGTAAGACAGAAAGAGAAAGGGGACAAATTGGGCCCCCGGGGCGACCCCGAGGGGAAGAGCTGCCTTGCAGGTTCCTCTCTCGTCCCGTGACCTTGTCACGGTCTGGGCACATCCTGGCAGCTCCCGACAAGAAGGACTTCTTCTGTGACTAGAGACTGACTGCAGTCTAGGTCTGCAAACCAGGGGAGAGATTAGCAAATATATCAGCGTAGTTCTGAGGCAGGAGGCAGATGGGTCCCACCCAAGATATAACAATTGGAGATTCATTCCCTATTGACGTTGGTGGCTTAGATGGTAACGAATCTGCCTGCAATGCAGGAGACCCCAGTTCGATACCTGAGTCAGGAAGATCCCTAGAGAAGGGAATAGCAACCCACTCCAGTATTCTTGCCTGGAAAATTCCACGGGCAGAGGAGTCTGGCCGGCTGCAGTCCATAGGGTCCCAAAGATTTGGACACGTTTGAGTGACTAACACTTTCACCTTTCCCTATTGACTAAACTCCAAGACAAGAATAGCAGAACTATTAAGGGAGAAGGTTTGGCCCTGCCCAGACACATATTTCATGTTCCCAAAGTTAAGAGACCTCCCTGACCACACATACACAGAAAAGAATCCTTGGTGGCCAAAGGGGAGTGATGCCAAGGGATGCTCCCTACCCAGATGTTATCTTGGCTAAGAGATGCATGCACACACATGGGAGGATCCTGAGATATACAGACTGTGAGCCAGGCAAATAAAAATGATTGGCCAAAGGAAACCCAGAAGAAACACTCCATATACTGCCATTTGAGGGTGTGACTCACGGACTCTCCCTCTGAGTCTGCCCATGTGTCTATCCACATGTAGTGTCTCTAGTCCTCTAAATAAAGACTTGTTTCACTACTATCCATCTCTGTGGAAATTCTTTTCTGCAAAACCAAAGGCCAGGGCCCTTGTTACTGACCACTTGTCTAGTGGCTAGAATCTGGAGCTTTCATTGCTGCAACCCAGCTTCCATCTCCGGCTGGGAACCCAAGTCCCACTCCAAGTCCCTGCAGGTAGGGGTCACCCAAGATCAGTTCCATCCTGAAGGAGAGCCATCTGCTATATCAATGGCAAATAGCCTGAAATGAAATTATTGTGGGATTCTGGTTCCTTAACAGAAAGATGAAGATCTAAATGAACACAAAGTTGTGAGTCTAAGGAGACTGCTGAACCTAGAAAAATGTTAATAAACCTAGGGAGGGAAAAAAACCAACAGCCTAGGGATTGGTGCCAAATATCCATGGTTCAGTGGCTAGTCATCAGTTGTATGCCTTTGGGCATCACAGCCTCTCTCCCTAGGACTGTCTTCATCTCTAAGATGAGAATAATAATGCCTGCTCTGGGGTTGATAACAGGTAGGGGTGTGTGTGTGTGTGTGTGTGTGTGTGTGTGTGTGTGTGTGTGTGTGTGTGTGTGTGTGTGTGTGTGTGTGTGTGTGTGTGTGTGTGTGTGTGTGTGTGTGTGTGTGTGTGTGTGTGTGTGTGTGTGTGTGTGTGTGTGTGTGTGTGTGTGTGTGTGTTAATTAAAAGGGCCTGACACAGAGAACAACTGAAATAATAGTCCTTTTTTCATGAGAGTGTAAATTGATGGGTTTCTTCAAAAATTATTCTTTCATACAGTGTGTTAACATGTTTTTGGGACAGATTCTATTCTAAAAGATCAATGAGTGCATCAGCTATTGATTGCTTTGTGGATATTTAAATAAAGCAACATAACTCCCATGCGATAGTTGGCATGCAGCTTATCTGGCAACTCTATGTAAAAGGGGAATCTGTAAGGAAGATAAATTACCAGTGAATCTGAATCTACTCATTTTTATCCTTAAGACATGATACACGCTGCCCATTGATGTTTGCACTGCCCAGTTCTATCACCTCTTTAGCTGCTATATGAGTCAAGTACACAGATCAGAAGAAATTATTCAGAACAGATGCATATTTCAGAAAACAGAAAGCTCTGGGTTTGGGGAAAGTTGTGAGTCTAAGGAGACTGCTGAACCTAGAAAAATGTTAATAAACCTAGGGAGGGAAAAAAACCAACAGCCTAGGGATTGGTGCCAAATATCCATGGTTCAGTGGCTAGTCATCAGTTGTATGCCTTTGGGCATCACAGCCTCTTCACACGACTCTTGAAGTTTTGGCTGCTCTTAGAAACCAATCTCTTTTAAGTGGAAGTTGCTTTTTAAACTCAATTTAGGCTTAGACTTATTTCCAGAGGAGTCTTAACAAGAACTATGCAACACTGTGTATTGAATGGAACTGTTTTCTGGCTCCCTTTAGACTTCTAAAGATGAAAATTCAGGTAGGAAATGATCATTATCAAATGGTTTGTCTATAAGAGATTTTATCTGTGTTTACTTGCTTGCAGGAAAGCAGTCTAAAAATCTTCCTATGACTCCACAAGGAGAGAAAATTGGGCAGCAGGTGAAACTTTGATCATGTGCCTATGATTTTAAAATATTAAGAAAAAATTCCAGCTGGGCCCAAAAGGTAAAAGCTGCTGTGGGAAAGCATTTGGATACAGGAAGAGCTAAAATAACAAGACAGAACAAGACTGAGCTATTTAGACAACCTGAAAACCTTTACTACGGAGACAGTAGAAAGAAAACACACCACATACACAGTGCTGATTGCTGAAAAAATGGTGTACATGCACATCTGAATAAAGAAAGTTACTTAGAAATAGGAGATTTTAAAATTTCCAGAACCATTTAATATCATTTGCAGTCTCTGGGAGACATACAATTCAGTGGTTATAAAGTTGGAGTAATGGTCCTGGGTGCAAGTCTTAGCACTCGCCTCACTATATGATCTTGGAGAAGGTATTTCCCTCTGTGTTTCAGGTTTACTAGACATAAATTAACATTGCTACTACTTTGCAGTGACCATGGGAATTGACACACTATTTGCCAAGTGCTCACTATGGTGCTTGACACTAAAAAGAGTGGTCTGTAATGTTAGCTTTGGTTATTTTTGAAATTTTGAGGCAGGGGAAATTGACAGGAGGCTCAGAGCTGACACTGAGCAGAAAAATCAACACTTCCCAAGTGGTTTCTGCATTGGAGGCAGTGGGGGGGATGGGGTGTTGTCCTGATTGAAAAGTTTTTCACAGGTAACTTCAAGGTACTAGTTCAGGAACATGGGTTTAGTGTTACTATTCTTAAGCTGTGTAAGTGGCATATATCATTGCATATATATTTCATAACTTTGCAGTATACCAAATTTTACTACATTAATTGCTTTGACCGTGTTATATATTCTTAGACACTCACAGTTCATATTTACTCTTTATAAATGAAATTAGTTAACAAAGTTAAACATTTCACATGGTCTGCTTGAATAGAGTGACTTTTTTTTTTTTTTAATCATCTTTTAAAGAGATCCAGTAAGGGACTAGTATTTGGCCCTTGTTTTTGTCTCTTCTGTCCTTCTGTATTCAAATTTAACTAGGTAAAATTTTAAGTGTGCATATCAGAGCCTAAACTAAAGACAAACATCAGATTGGGAGAAAACATTGCCTCTACTCATACTTGCAAAGTGTTATGTTTAAATTAAGAATTATCAAGGAACTCCGGAAGAAAAGATTAATGTCCTGGATATACGGTGGTAGTAGCACAACTTTATAAATTTGGTAAAAGTCATTGAAGTATGTACTTACACTGGGTGAATTTTATGGTGTGTAAAATATATCTCAATAAAACTGTAAAAATAAAGTCCTTCATATATTAGGAACTACAAAATAGTTGGGGAAAAAAGTCAACAGCAAAATGTGAAAGAGATATAAGCAAGAGAGTCACCAGAAAATAAATATGAGTGATTAATAAGGATAAAAATAAGTTTGATATGACCAGCCAAACGGCACTGCAAGGAGCAACAAGAACACTTTCCACCTATCATTTGGTAACTTTCAAAACTTCATCTCAAATTATATAAATTATATGAGTAGGCAGTACATTTAAAGAGTTCAAAGGTAAAAATGAAAAAGGGTATTAAAGTGCACAGGGAAGTTTCCCTTTCTGCCTGTTTCTCCTAGATCTCTAGTTTCTCTTTTCCCCCAATGTGACCAACGTTATCAGTATCTTGCGTAGTTTCTCATAGATAATTAATATATATACAGGAAAATATGTACATTTACTATTGCCACCTTATGAACAATAATCAGGCCCTGAATAAACTGCTCTTTACCTTTGTTCCTTCAAGAGCTTCCTCTATGAGTACCCAGAGAGCTTCCTCATTATCTGTTTTACAGTGCATAGAATTTCATCATGTAAACATACCACAGTCTCTTGAGAGTCCCTTGGACAGCAAGGATATCAAACCAATCAATCCTAAAGGAAATCAACCCTGAATATTCTTTGGAAGGATTGATGCTGAAAGCTCCAATACTTTGGCCACCTAATGAGAAGAGTCAACTTACTGGAAAACATCCTGATGCTGGGAAAGATAGAGGGCAGGAGGAGAAGGGAATGATAGAGGATGAGGTGGTTGGATGCCATCAATGACTCAATGGACATGAGTTTGAGTAAACTTAGGGAGATAGTCAAGGACAGGGAAGCCTGGAATACTACAGCTCATGCGGCTGCAAAGAGTCGGACATTACTTAACAACTGAACAATGACAACCACAGTCTATTTAAACATTTCCCTGGTAGTGGAATGATTTTTTTCCCTTGTATTTTCCCCGTGAACATTGCCCTGTATATTCGTCATTTCACTTGTGTGTGAGTATGTCTCAGGAGCAGATTCCTAGATGTAGTTTTGATAAATACAGCCAAACTTTAAAAAGACTGTATACAACATCACTGACAGTTTAGGAAAATGGATAGCTCATACTCTGCTTTAGGGATGTAATCCTACTGTGTATCAAAATTAGAAGTATGTATATACTCTAACCCAGAAATTCTATTTCTAGGAATCTCCCCTACAGAAATTCTTACAAAGGAACAAAAAGTTATATGTTTCAGAGTTGTTTAAAAATGACAAAACATTGGAATCAACTTAGACAGCAATCTTAGTAAACAAATTATGGTACCTCCATATTATGGAGTATTATGAAGAGGTTAAAGACAGACAGATAGAACTGACATGGAAAAGCAGCCCTCTAAGATGTGTTAATAAGAAAAGCACATTACATGAATGGAGTGGTTGCACATAAGACAGATGGAAACGCTAGATTTAGAGATCTATATGCAGATACCACAAATCTTTCTTCCTCAACCCCTTTGTCCTTCCCTCCCTTCCTTTCTACAAATGCATAAAGGTGTAGATGAACACACACTAACATTTGCCATAGTTGAGATAAAGGCTGGAAAAAATAAAAGGGGAATGTCTAATCTTTATTATATTTCTTGCATTGTTGGACAGTTTTTACAATGAGGACATACTCACATGTAGCTTCTGTAACTTAAAAACGACATTTGTAAATACCAGTAAAAATTCAAATGAAGGCTATCACAACCACTCCAGGGCTTTTTCTCTCTTCTCCTACCCTGTTTTTTGTTAATCATGAAAAATTTCAAGTATACATAAGGCACAGAAAATAATATAACAGATATTCCTGCACCCACCATCCAAATTTAACAGATGTTAACATTTTGCCAAATTTGCTTCAGAGTTTGTTTTTAAAAAAGAAAGAAAATGTTACTGCTATACTTATAGCTCTGTGCCCTACCTTCAAGGTGGCGATTTTTTTGAAGTTGTGCATCATTTACAATCTTTTATCATAAAATAAGGGGCCCTTAGATGATTAAAAAGAAAAAAAAGTCTTACACTTAGTTTTCTCACATTTTGCAGAAGACTGCTTGTAAGAATGATTATAGACTGCATCTATTTTTTTTTTTTTTTTTTTTTTGGACTACCTGGAGAGTATTCCATTTCCTATTCATCCCCTGCCACCTCCTACCCTGGTCTTAATGCTATCTTCCTGAACCAGCTTCAGGGAGATGGCCCAGGGACCATCTTCCTTGGGCTCTGCATCCATCCTCTTCCTTCCATTCCATCTTGACAACCACTGACAGACTACTTCCTAAACTACAGTTTCTCAGCTTCAGCATTACAGACCTTTGGGGTGGGTGATTCTTGGTTGCGGGGGGCCATCTTTTCCATTGTTTGATGCTCAGCAGCATCCCTATCCTCTCCCTACTAGATGCCTCTAGCACCTTCTCCAGTTGTGAAAACAAAAAGTGTATCAGGGGACATTGTCACATGTGCCCTGAAGGAAAAAGTCATCCTGGCTGAGAACCACTGTCCAAACTATGATTTTTGATATCATGTCCATGCCCAAACTGCATCCCACTTGCCTATCATGACATAATCAAATTCTCCCTTCATCCCCTCCAGCTCCCACCTGATTTCAAGGCCAGTCACAACCCGCCTTCACTTTCTCTCATTTCTCACTTCTTCATATCATTCAAGTAGATGAATCTTCCTGCTCCGCTGACTTCTTGTAATAGGCTAATTCTCACCTCTGGGCCAGCGTGAGTCCTTTCCCACATCTGAAGATGCGTCTTAGCTGCTAGTTTGGGTCTATTCAACTTGTTTGCCCTTCAAGGTCAGGCTCAAGTCCCATTGCTTTTTATAATGGTTCCTAATGACTTTGGCCTCTAGCTGTATCCTGCTTTGGAGGTGTGAAGTCTGGTAGTTTAGTGGATGGGTTTCAGAATTAGGTGATTGTGGGACAGCTTTGATGCTCCCACAAAAAAGCTCTGTGTGTGTGGGCTCCCTGGTGGTCTAGGGGCTAAGAATCTGTGTGCCAGGCTTCTGGTTCAAGAAGGCAGAGTAGAAGGACGTGTGCTCATCTCTTGCTACGAGAGCACCAAAACTGCAACTAGCTGTTGAACAACCATTAATAGGAGGCTGCTGGAACCCACCAAAAAAGATGTCCCACGTAAAATGACAAAAAAGAAGCTGCAGTGAGACAGTATGAGGGGCGCAATCATGATAAAATCAAATCCCATACCTGCCAGGTGGGTGACCCACGAACTGGAGGACAATAATAGCAAAGAAGTTCATCCATTGTCGTAAAGGTTCTGAACCTCACATCAGGCTTCCCAGCCTAGGGATCCGACAAATGGACTGGGAATCCCCAGGGAATCTGGCCTTGCGGGCCAGCAGGATTTCATTATAGGCCCTCTAGAGGACAGAGGGAAACAGAGACTCCAGTCTTGGAGGGCACAAACAAAATTTTGCACACACCAATACCCAGAGGACAGGAGCAGTGACCCCAGAGGAGACCGAACCAAAGGTACCTGCTAGTGTTGGAGGGTCTCCTGTGGAGGCATGAGTCTGCAGGGGCTCACCACAGTGATGCGGGCACTGGAAGGTTCCCCTTGGCATAAACCCTCTTGCAGGTCACCATTAACCCTGCCATAGAGCCCACAGACCCCAGGGCTAGGTCGCCTCAGGCCAAACAACTTTCATGGAGGGAGTGCAACCCCATCCATCAGCAGATAAATGGATTAAAGCTTTACTGAGTAAGGCCCTGCCCACCAGAGCAAGACCCAATTTTTCCCATCACCAGTCTCTTCCATCAAGAAGCTCACACAACCCTCAGAATGGGCAAAAATAATAGCAAGTGAAACAACTGACAAAGGATTAATCTCCAAAATATACAAGCAGCTCATACAACTCAATACCAGAAAAACAAACAACCCAATCAAAAAGTGGGAAAAAGATCTAAATAGGTATTTCTCCAAAGAAGACACACAGATGACTAACAAACACATGAAAAGATGCTCAACATCACTCATTATCAGAGAAATGCAAATTCAAACTGCAATGAGTTATCACCTCACAGTGGTCAGAATGGCCATCATCACAAACACTACAAACAATAAATTGTGGAGAGGGTATGGAGAAAAAGGAACTCTTTTGCACTGCTGATGGAAATGTAAATTGATACAGCCATTATGGAAAATGGTACAGAGATTTCTTTAAAAACTAGGAATAAAACCACTATATGGCCCAGCAATCCCACTCTTAGGCATATACCCTGAGGAAACCAAACTTGAAAAAGACACAGGTACCCCAATGTTCACTGCAGCACTATTTACAATAGCTAGATAGGGAAGCAACCTAGATGTCCATCAACAGATAAATGGATAAAGAAGTT
Organism: Muntiacus reevesi; assembly: GCF_963930625.1. NCBI lineage: Eukaryota > Metazoa > Chordata > Mammalia > Artiodactyla > Cervidae > Muntiacus > Muntiacus reevesi. The sequence goes on from NC_089252.1 coordinate 102,669,912, forward strand.
GTGGCACATATACACAATGGAATATTACTCTGCCATGAAAAGGAACACATTCAAGTCAGTTCTAATGAGGTGGATGAATCTACAGCCTATTACAGAGTGAAGTAAGTCAGAAAGAGAATCCCACTGCTGAGCATACACACCGAGGAAACCAGAAGTGAAAAAGACACGTGTACCCCAGTGTTCATCGCAGCACTGTTTACAATAGCCAGGCCATGGAAACAACCTAGATGTGCATCAGCAGACGAATGGATAAGAAAGCTGTGGTACATATATGCAATGGAATATTACTCAGCCATTAAAAAGAATATATTTGAATCATTCCTAATGAGGTGGATGAAACTGGAACCTATTATACAGAATGAAGTAAGTCAGAAAGAAAAACACCAATACAGTATACTAACGCATATATATGGAATTTAGAAAGATGGTAACGATAACCCTATACGTGAGACAGCAAAAGAGACACAGATGTATAGAACAGTCTATTGGACTCTGTGGGAGAAGGTGAGGGTGGGATGATCTGAGAGAACAGCATTGAAACATGAATATTATCGTATGTGAAACAGATCGCCAGTCCAGGTTTGATGCATGAGACAGGGTGCTCAGGGCTGGTGCACTGGGATGACCCTGAGGGATGGGATGGGGAGGGAGGTGGGAGTGGGGGTTCAGGATGGGAACACATGTAAATCCATGGCTGATTCATGTCAATGTATGGCAAAAACCACTACAATATTGTAAAGTAATTAGCCTCCAATTAAAATAAATAAATTAAATTTTAAAAATCTGTTATATATATATACACACACACACACACACACACACACATACATATATATAAAATGGCAATAGGATCATACTACGGATAATTACCTTAAATGTAAAAGGATTAAATGCACCAAAAGACAGACTGACTGGGTGGATGAAAATATGTTCATGTATGCACTTCCACTTACCACATCACTCTGCTTGATGTCCCCCCCTCCAATTGTATGTAGTTTTTTAATATTGTTAAGTTAATTATGTTTCCATTATGGCTTGAAATTGTAATTATCTTTTATTTATGTCTGGCTATTGACTGAAAACTGATAAATATCTTTTACTATTGTGATTATGTAACTATTACTCACTTAATACAACTGTATCATGATGGGTCAACAGAAAAATAATACAATGCTATATCAAAACTAGAATCTAAGAGAAAAACCTATAATCATTTTTTAAAATCCAGGTGCATATCAGAATTATCTTGAAATTTTTTGAAAAATACAAATGCTCAGGAATTTCTATTTTTCTCCAGAGCTCCAGACATGTTTCTAATGAGCAGTCATGTTTAAAAACAACTGGACTATATGATAATCTTTTGTTTTTATCTAGTTTGTTTCATTTTTTCTGTTTCATATTCAGTGCCCCCATTTCATTTAGTTTGTTTTCCAATTTCTCCATCTCTTTTTTTTTATATTCTTTCTCAAGCTTTTATCAAGTATAGTAAAGACACTTTTGTGTATATATATATATGCATTTTAGAAAACATGAATTTTTGCTAACTAAAAAATTATGACATTTTAATTCCACTTATTTGACTTAGTATGAATATAATGCTAGATTTCTAATTAAAAATTAGATATGCAACAAGCAACACAGCTTTACTATATAGCATGGGTAACTAGAGTCAATCTTTCAATAACCTGTGATGGAAAATAATTTCAAAAATAATATATGTGTATATGTATAACTGAATCACCTTGCTGTGTACCTGAAACATTGTGTCAACTATACGTCAATAAAACATATGTATTTAAAAGAAAAATCTGCCTGCCAATGCAGAGGACATGGTTCGATTCCTGGTTTGGGAAGATCCCACACGTCATGGAGCCATCACGCTTACTATGTAGTGTGCCCCAACCACTGAGCCTGCACTCCAGAGCCCGTGCCTCACAACAAAAGAAGCCACTGCAATGAGAAGCCTGTGCACCACAGTGAACAGTAGTCCCTGACTGCCGCAACTAGAGAAAGCCCACAAGTAGCAATGAAGACCCAGCACAATCAAATAAATACATCTTTTAAAAAACGAAAGAAAAGCGGCCTGAGCCATTCTTGCTTTGCTGAGGACAGAAAAGCATAAGCATAGATCTTGGATCCGTGATAATGCCTTTTAATCTCCAAATAAATCATCTTGGGGTCAACCACCTCCAAATTTATTGAATAAGGTTACACAGTTTCTTTGGACTTCCCAGGTAGCGCTAATGGTAAAGAACCCACCTGCCAATGCAGGAGATATAAGAGACAACGGTTTGATCCTTAGGTTGGGTAGATTCCCTTATTTTTGCCTGGGGAGTTCCCATGAACAGAGGAACCTGGTAGGCTACAGTCAAAAGGGTTGAAAAGAGTTGAACACGACTGAAGCGACAGCACATAGCACACACACAGTTTCTTTATTTTCAAGCCCCTTGAAGTTTGTTTTCCCTTACTTGCAGCCGAAAGCATTCTAATTGGTACAACTGAAACCCAGAACAAAACATATTACAGCAAAATAGGTTCAATAAACCCTTAAATGCTTACAGGTCTGTATCTAAAAGCATGAATTGCCACATCTAAGAAACTTCTCCAGCATAAAATAGCTTTCTTTTGATTGAAGCCCAAGGTCCTAGTGAAGGACTCATTTTTTCTCTGAAAATTGACACCCGTAGAATATTCATGCCTCCCCTTTCATGTTCCTATGTCACTGAATAGAGTGAGTACAAGTAGCCAAGTGACATGTTGCATAGCAACCTCAAGGATTATTCATTTGGAACTGCAGTCACATCCCAGTCATTAACCTTCAAGTACCCATGGAATGCCTAACCGAGGACACTACTCCGGTGAGAAGCTGGGGGACTGTGCGGCATGAGGCATTAAGCCTCGCCTATGGAATGGTTATGTTCAAGGTAAGGTAAGACAGATGGGGAAAAAAATCCCAAGATAAAGACCATGTGTGGGTAAGTGGAAGGGTTGTAAAAGGGTGGATACAGTGTTTGCTTTCTCTGGAAGAAGTTAAGAAAAGAACCAGAAAGTCAGGACTGTTTTTTGGTCACACATATTTGTAAATCATTTGCTGTTAGTCATTTATTTCATTTAGGCTAATTAGCTAATTCCCTTTGCTAATTTCATCCCCATAGAGAAGTTTTTATTAATTACCCAACTAAAGTAGGATGTCCCCCTGTTATTCCCCCAGTCTCCCTTCTATGTGCTCTCACTGACTTGTTTTTTCTTCCTAGCACTTAGGTCTACACTGACTTGTATCAATCTAGGTGAGATGGTTCCTTAATCTCTCTGTCAACATCACTGTGCAAACCAACCAATTATGTGTATTCTAGGAAACTTCGGACGTTAACTGAAAAGTTTTCACTTGCCGACTGGAAACAGATCTTAAACAATTGCTTACACACAGGCATGGAGACATATATACTAGAGTGTTCATTACAGCATTGTTTGCAATACAGGAAAACTACAAAACAAGAGAAATGTTCATCAATAAGGGAGCCATTACGTAATTTATGATATAGCCACACTCTGTAATTCTGTTAGCAGTTAATGAGTAATTAATAGTAATAATACTAAAAGCAGTTGAGAGTTGTTGAATGCTTACCTATATTTTATCAATTTTTCCTCTAAAACTCCTCTGAGATACAAACTTTTATTACCTCCACTTCACAGATGAGTGAATTAACGCACACAGATGTTAAGTGATTTGGCCAAGGTCAAACAATGAGGCAATGGCAGAGTTAGGATCCACAATTAATTCTTCCCCAGGACACACACTTTCAACCACTCCTGTCTTCCAGGAATATGAGAAGATATGTGTGCTCAGATAAAAAAAAAATCCTGGAAATTCTATTAGCTGAAAATAAAAGCAAATGGCTGTACAATAAATCTGTTAAAAAAGCTAGAGTTTGGTAACTGTGTATACGTGTGTGTGTGTATTTATTATTAGTGCTTACCTCTGAGGAGGAGAGGGTAATGAAAACTTGCAAATTTATTTGTTATAATCTTAAGATGTTTGGGTCTTTATTATTACCAGAGTAATTAAGAAACAGTTGTGCACAGACAAGATGGCACAATAGTAAGACATGAACTCATCTTTTCTTATGGAAACACCAAAATCACAACTAACTGCTGAGCAACCATCAACAACAAGAGCACCCTCAGAAACAAAACACTGGAACCTACCACAAAAGATGCCCCACATCCAAAGAAGCCACCAGAGAGTACGAGGGGCACAACTGCAATAAAATCAAACACCATACATGCCAGGTGGGCTGCCCACAAACTGGAAAATACTTTTACCACAGGTATTCTCCAATAGGATGAAAATTCTGAGCCCCACACCAGGCTCCCCAGAGCCTAAGGATCTGGTAACGAGTGGAGGAGCCCCCAGAGAATCTGGCTTTGAAGACCAGTGGGATTTGATCGCAGGGATTCCACAGGTCTGGGGGAACCAGAAACTCCACTCTTGGGGGTGCAGACAAGGACTTGTGCACATCAGGACCCAGGGGAAAAAAGCAGTCACCTCAAAAGAGATTGGATCAGACTTACCTGCTCGTATCAGAGGGTCTCCTGTGGAGGCGGGGCGCGGCTGTGGCTCCTTGCAGGGACAAGGACACTGGCAGTGCTAGTTCTTGGGAATACTCGTTGGGATAATTCCAGGAGCAGATGGCTTCACAGATGAATTCTATCAAACATTTAGAAAAGAGTTAACACCTATCCTTCTGAAGCTCTTTCAAAAAATTATAGAGGAAGAAACACTCCCAAGGTCATTTCATGAGGCCAACATCACCCTGATACCAAAATCAGACAAAGATACTGCACAAAAAGGAAATTACAGGCCAATATCACTGATAAACTTAGATGCAAAAATCTTCAATAAAATAATAGCAAACTGAATCCAACAATAGATACACCATGATCAATTGCGATTTACCCCAGGCATGCAAGGATTTTTCAATATCTGCAAGATGCTCAGCATTGCTAATTATTAGAGAAATGCAAATCAAAACTACAGTGAGGTACCACCTCACACAGGTCAGAATGGTTGTCATCAAAAAGTCTACAAATAAAAAAAGTCTACAAATAGCAAATACTGGAGAGTGTATGGAAAAAAGGGAATCCTCTTCCACATTTGGTGGAAATGTAAATTGGTACAGCCACTATGAATAGTGTGGAGTTTCCTTAAGAAACTAAAATTTGAGCTTATATGATCCAGCAACCCCATTCCTGGGCACATATCTAGAGGAAAACACGGTTTGAAAGGATTTTTCTACTCCTGTGTTCACTGCAGTGTTGTTACAATAGTCAAGTTTTAGAAGCAATTTAAATGCTCATCGACAGAGGAATGAATAAAGAAGATGTGATGCGTACATACAATAGAATATCACTCAGTCATTAAAAAGAATGAAATAATGCCATTTGCAGCAACGTGGTTGGACCTGGTACTAAGTCAGAAAGAGAAAGACAAATACCGTATGATATCACTTAAATGTGGAATATAAAAAACAATGGAAATGAACTTATTTACAAAACAGAAACATACTCAGACTTAGAGAATAAACTTATGGTTACTGGGGGGAGGGCTGTGGGGGAGGAATAGATTGGGAATTTGGGATGAACATGTACACACTGCTGTATTTAAAATAGGTAACCAACAAGCTCCTACTTTGTTGCTCCTATTGAGCAGGGAACTCTGCTCAATATTCTGTAATAGTCTAAATGGGAAAAGAATTAGGAAACATAATAAATACATGTATATGTATAACTGAATCACTTTGCTGAACACCAGAAACTAACACAACATCACTAATCAATTACACTTCAATACCTGGTGGATTCAATACAATGTGGTTGACACTGGAGCCTATTATACAGAGCGAAGTAACTCAGAAAGAGAAATACCAATATAGTGTATCAACACAAATATATGAAATTTAGAAAGATGGTAACGATTACCCTATACGCAAGACAACAAAAGAGACACAGATGTAAAGAACAGACTTTTGGACTACACGGGAGAAGGTGAGGATGGGGCAATTTAAGAGAAAAGCACTGAAACATGTATATTACCGCATGTAAAAGAGATGACCAGTGCAAGTTTGATGCATGAAGCAGGGCTCTCAAAGCTGGTGCCCCTGCCCAGAGGGAGGGGGTGGGAGGAAGGTGGGAGGGGGATTCAGGACAAGGGGACACATGTACACCCGCGACTGATTCATATCGATGTATGGCAAAACCCACAATATTGTAGAGTAATTAGGCTCCAATTAAAATAAATAAATTTAAATTAAAAAAAAAAAAACCCAACGAACCAGTTATGCAACAACCAAAGCTACCACTAGAGGGCTCAACAAGATGCTTACCAACATCTCCCTCCAGAGGTGGTGCCCAGGGAGCTGTCCAGGTGCTGAAATACACAGGCTAGCAAGGGCACGCAACCCACTCTAGTATTCTTGCCTGGCGAACTCAGTGGACAGAGGAGCCTGGTGGGCTACAGTCCATGGGGTTGCAAAGAGTCGACATGGCTGAGTGACCAACACTTTCCCTTTTTCAGGTAACTCATTGGAGTGACACTCAGTTCAGTTCAGTTGCTCAGTCGTGTTCGACTCTTTGCGACCCCATGGACTGCACCACACCAGGCCTCCCTGTTCATCATCAACTCCCAGAGCTCGCTCAAACTCATGTCCATTGAGTTGGTGATGCCATCCAACCGTCTCATCCTCTGTCGTCCCCTTCTCCTCCTGCCTTCAATCTTTCCCAGCATCAGTCTTTTCCAATGAGTCAGTTCTTCACATCAGGTGGCCAAAGTATTGGAGTTTCAGCTTCACCACCAGTCCCTCCAATGAATATTCAGGACTGATTTCCTTTAGGATGGACTGGTTGGATCTCCTTGTAGTCCAAGGGACTCTCAAGAGTCTTCTCCAACACCACAGTTCAAAAGTATCAATTCTTTGCTGCTCAGCTTTCTTTATAGTCCAACTCAGAGTGACACTGGGGGAATCTAAATAGCCTCTTGGAGCTTCCACTGCCAAGCTCTGTGGCTAAGAAATGGTTGGAGTATGGGAATACACTAAAGTATTTCATCCTCTGTGTCATTCCAGCATAAATCAACTCTAGTATGTCAGGAAAGGGTACGCAAGGGATAGTATTTCAATATGCTCCTTGTCAAAGAAAAGAGCTGTCATTTTGTCATCAGGAATTCTAGTGAGATTGGCAGCCCAGGAACTCAGGGTGGAAGCTTCAGTTAACATAGAAAATAGGAATTCCTTCCTAGTTCTCAAATAATTGGTAGAGGATACAGCCTAGGAAAAGAATATACACTTTTGTTCTCTTTGAAGATTTTATTGCCTTGAATTAACTTAAAGAAACCAAACTCTAAAGTCCTTTGTCACATAGTTTAAAAACAATGGCCAGGCCCTTCATTTTACTATTTTCTTTATAAGAGTTTGCAAACACAAATGTGGAAATAAGGACTTTATAAAAACTGAAAACTGTCTACAGTGCTCAAAGTTGTTGAAGGATTGAAGAAGTAAGCATGAAAACAGTATACACTCTCCTCGAGTTCAAACTTGGCAATCCTTTAAAGAATAACTTGGCAGAAACTATCAAAATACCAGTGAGTATTGCTTTTGGTCAAGTACTTTCACATTAGGAATTTAACCTAGAGAAGTATTAGTAAGTATGCAGTGCCTTTGTACAGCAATCATACAGATATTTTGCCATTGTTTGATGTAGTGAGAAGCAGTACTAACATAAATACTGACAGGAAATAAGGTTAAATTATGGTTCAGCAATTCACATGCAGAATTAATAGGCAGATTGATTTATACCTATATTTAATAGTCAAGAGAAAATACCCATAACATTTTTTGGATTAAAAAACATAGCGTAGGATATGGTATGCATGGTATCCATTAAGATAAAGAATTTGCCTTTGTGTAGGTAGAAGAATCTAAAAATACATACACTAACATATTAATTGTTAGTTTTATTTAGAGACTGACATGTCAGGGGGAAAGGTGAGGATATTTTTATTTGCTGTTTGATACACACTTGTATTCTTATTCACACATACAATGAGTATGTACCATTTATACTTTGAAAAAGAAAGGATGAAAAGGAACTCTATAAACCAAAATATTGAGGTAGAATGTTTTACTATTCCCTCTGTATCCTTTATAATTTTTTCCCCCAGTTTTGTATTTAATGTCACTAGAACATTTGATTCTTTTTAGTTTCTTTTTTTCATTTTTGGTTTCCTGCAAGGGACTTTTTGAGAAGGCTTTTAAAAAGTGAAATGGATGTTACCCTAGAAATTTCCCACCAAGAATCAAATCACCAAAGTCCCTTGGCAGCTCAACAGATCAGTTCACGCATCCATTTAGCAAGAGTTATGGTAACAGACCACTAAGGATGTATAAGCTACTCACCAAGGTTCTTGGCTGTGAGGTTTCAGATGTAGCTCTATCAAATCCAAGGATCTGAGAAAACATGGTTTGAGTCTATTGTATTGAGTCTACAGTCTATTGAGGCTGTACTATTTCATAAGACTCATTTCTAAACTGCCTATGCCAAGTTCAATTAGTACAGATTAAACTTTTGACTTTGGAAGAGGCAGTGAGATTTTGGGGAGTGGAAGTCTTTGGTGTTGGAAAGACTCCTGAGCCAACCGTAGAAAGAATCCTTTGAGAAGATTCTAAATTAAAGGATGATTTTCACAACAGAGTCTTCATAAAAATCAGCTAACATGCCAGATTCATCAATGTTTGCAAATTGTACAATTGCAGGATAATTCCTCTGACTTGTTTCAATGGGGTGGGAGAAATGAATCATCACAAAGACTGAAATCCCCTAACAGATTACATCCCCATCTGCATGTGGGTAATCAGAAGTTTTCTAATAAGATGTTAGTACAGTTAAGTTTTCTTTCTGTGCAATCTGTTCAGAATTGTGTTTGGAAGGATAGAATTTTTAAAAAGTTAAAGCAAAAAACAAGGGTTTTCACATCAAGTATTAGTAAATCCATTTGAACTTTTTTTCATTCTTATATTTAACGTGCTCAGTAAATAGAGTTTATTGTAGCTGAAGCTTTAGCTGCATCAAATTGCCATTTAAGTTGAAACATAACAGCTAATAGGGCTGCAAAACATTACTGAGTCAAAAAGCATTCCATTCTGGAGTGCCATGGGGGAAAGTGGGAACCTGGGTTCCATTATTTATCTCTTCCAACTAGTAAAAATTGGTCTGGCTCATCTCAAAACAAGAAAAAGTGAAAGGTGGGAGACATGTATTTCTTTTATGAAATCTGTAGTGATTTTCTGCCTGCTGGATGAGATCATTTTCCTTTTCTTACATGTAGCTTTAGAACAAAATAACAATAATAGTTCTTTTCATGGAACACTTATGATATGTCAAACAATTTCATCTCATTTTGTCTTTACTACAATCTCAAGTTAACTTTATTTAGGAGATAGAATTTATTCCCTTTTTACAGATGTGAAAACTGAGGAGTGATTTATCCAAGGTTACAAAACTGGTAACCAGCAGGAGTAGTTTTATCGTCATTTATTTAAGCAATTTTGATGGAGTGCTCAGGCATTTTAGAATAAAAGAGGCATGTATAACCTCATATTCCCCCCTTCAAGTTAATGCTGTGCTTTGGAAAATAAGACACATATTAATGAAGTAATTTTGAATAAGGGAGCATTAAGCAGAATAGACTTACATCTGACATAATGACCAAGAACAGGTGATATAAGCAGCCATAGAGGCAGGCCAGGTAGAAGGCCAAAAAACTCCACATGTGTTGTCATCGACTCAGGTAGCCATAACAAAATATTAATGACTAGATAGCTTAGACAACAGAAATTAATTTTCTCAGTTTTGGAGGCTGGAAGTCCAAGATTAGGGTGTTGGCAGGATACGATTCTCCTAACACCTCTCTTGGGCTGGTGACAGCCACCTTCTCTCCCTGTTTTCACACGGTCTTTCCCCTGGGCCCTGCACCCGTGGTGTCTCTTCCTCTTCTTAAAAGGGCACCAGTTCTATTGGATTAGGACCACATCCTTAGGACTTAATTTAACCTTATGACCTCATTTAACCTTAAACATCTCTGTAAAAATCCAATCTCCATATACAGTTGCACCGGAGGCTAGGGTCTTCAACATACTAATTTGCAGGGCGGGGGCATCATTCAGTTCAAAACCAGGTCAGTGTGAGCTGCTGCAGTCAGTAAAGGATTCACAGCAGAGGAGGGCTGTGAAAGGTAAATAAGGTAGGACAAGGGACTTTTCTGGTGGTCCAGTAGTTGAGAGTCTGCCTGGCAATCCAAGGCACACGGGTTTGATCCCTACTCTGGGAAGATCCAACATGCTGGGGGCAGCTATGCCTGTGTACCATGACTGAGCCCACACTCTACAGCCCACGTGGTACAACTACTGAGCCCGCGTGCCCTAGAGCCTGTGCTCTGCATCAGGAGAAGCCACTGCAATGAGAAGTTCGTGCACTGCAAGTAGAGAGTAGCCCCTACTCACTGCAACTAGAGAAAGCCCATGTAACATCAAAGACCCAGGACAGCCAAACAAAAAAAAGCTTAAAAAAAATAAGGTATGGACAAATGAGGAAGGCATTGAAGTAATGGGTGCTAGAACAAGTCAAGAACTAGGAAAAGAGAGAAATATAGAGTAGAGCAGAGGAAAAACTTTCCACAGTGAAAGAGGAGTAGCTTTCATTTGGACTGCATGTTTAATCCCCTTGCCACCTACCTTGAGTGGATTCAACACCTTTGAGGGCCAACAGAGTGGAGAAGAATCAAGGCAACAGGTTGTCTCAATAGTCAGCAACACAGGAAAGAGAGCTTTGCTTGCTTTGCAATCACATGAAGGGATCGTCATGCAGAGGTGTTGATGCCAAGGATACTTAAGACATGCCCCAAAGTTCTTAATGGACATATCTTTTCCCCCTTTTATTACTAACCCCAAGTATTTTCCATACATCTTCTGCTTGGATTGCTCCCAAGCTCCACATAAGTGCTTTCCCTCTCCTGCAGACTCAAGATCATAAAAAATATATAGACTCTGTTTTCATTATACCTCTTCCTTGGCTGGGCTGAGGTCTTGTATTTATCCACTTTTACTGACAATGCATTCTATTTCTACCAACAATCTTATAAAAAGCAAACTGGTTCTAAATACATGTTTACACAGTCATACCTTTCTGCATATAGAACCTCTTTCAAGTCTGAGTTCTCATCAACATCACTTGATTGAAGAATTTTAACTTGGCTCAATACCATATACTTTGAAAGCGTGTTAGTTGCTCAGTCGTGTCCTGCTCTTTGCAACCCCATGGACTGTAGCCCACCAGGCTCCTCTGTCCATGGAATTCTCCAGGCAAGAAGACCGGAGTGGGTTGCCATTTGCTTCCCCAGGGGATCGAACCTGGGTCTCCTGCAGTGCAGGCAGATTCTTTACCATCTGAGCCTCTAGGGATATACTTTGCTTCCTGATTATTAGTCCACACCAGTATGATTCGAGAGAGAGGGGGGGAAGTTATCGAGATTCAGGGTTTGAGGCTTTGGGGAAACAGAGGTACAGGGAAGTGGTCTACTCAGCAAGTAATTATTACTGTGATCCTACTTTGTGCAGTGAACAGTGGTAGGGACTGGAGATCAGAAGGGAAGTAACACCACGTTATTCATCAAGAAATTTGCTATCAATGGAGAGGAAACATGAGTACAGAGTGATTCCAATATGACATGTTAACTGTTATCTGGGAGGGGAAACATGAAGAGGGAAGTGGGAAAATAGGCTTGAGATCCCTCATACCTCATGTGTCTCTGCTATTTCCTAACTTTGTGACCTTGGACAAGTTACTGGAGAGCAAGTTTACCCCATTTCTTATCTGATGCTGCCTATCATGCAGTATTATTTTTATCATATTAGATACATATCGTATTAGTGCCTCATGCATAGTAAGTGCCCTGTAAGTTGCAACTATTTTTATGATCACCGTAATCATGGCATTTGTGATGTATAAAGTGTTACAGAGATTCAGTGGGGGTATCAGTAAATTTTGAGCAAGTGCAGGGGAAGCTTGATAGGGGAGATGGTGCTTGAGTCGCGCCTGCATCTGCAAACCATCTGTCAGGAATGTCAGGGAGGAAGTTCTGCACTAGGAAAGTGTTTGATGAGATGACCTTAAAAAGACCATGCAAATATAAGATTCTGTGAATATTAGGTCAGGGAATTCTCCAACTGGCACAGACCTTTTGGGAAGAGTGCTTGATATACACTCTTGACAATGTGGAATGAACTGCTGAAGCTAAATTGATACTAAATATGCATGAATAAGTAATCCCTTTCCCCCCCTCCCCCCTTTTGTGCAGACAGTATAGTACCTAGGAATCTAATACTTTAAAGGACTTCTATAAACCAGAAGGTCAAGGGTTTGTTTTCCTGTATTAGGATATTTATATCTTCTTTAGAGGGGCATTCATTTTCAATTGGATCTGATTTTAAACTTCTTGAAACTTTGGAACACAAGATTAATGACAGGTGCTTAGCAACCTAATATGGGTTTAATTACCTACACCAATACACTGATCTCTTCCCCCAGAAGGCTTCCTACTTCAGTAAATATAGAGTAAAAATATATACTATGCTTTCTGGATGTTAAACATCAGTTGTTTTTTTTTAAAGTAAAAACCTAGATGTTTCTGAGTATGAGTCTCCTCAAGATAAGCTCTAGATGTGCACAGAATTAATCAGTGATGTCCAGGTGATTCGGACTCATGGGAACAAATATGGCCCTCACAAAATCTCTTCCATTTCCTACTTGATTCCAATTCCTACAGAGTTAGGCCCTGTGAAATGTTTTTCTTTGACCTTGAATTTCTCAACATAACGGTGCATTAAAGCAAAAAGTCGATATCTGAAGTTCAAGGGCAAAAGAGAACAGAAGGTACGGAAAAAATTGGAGTTCTGCAACCCAAGAAGGCTGGCGTGTTGTACCGGCATATCAGGCCACAGCAGCAGAATAAGCCAATTCTTGAAGTGAAAGCCACAGGGAGGGAATTAAAGCAACTCCAAACCTCTTATTCAGCACATGCTGTTCTTCACGCAGAAGCGGGGATACCAGTAAGACTCCACACGCTGACTCAGCACCAGCCTATGATTAGATTATGAATAGAGAAATCTTTGAAAGGGCTAACTCTTAAGGAATGAACACTTGGAGTACTTCGGGTGAACACACCCAAATGTGATTTTTGCTGTGGGCAATGGAAAGGTGATTTGCCCCATCAAAGGCACAGCTGGAACTGAGAGAAACACTTCCCCTTATAAATTATCCATATGTTGTAGAGAAAGTACTGGTGAGGAGGTAAATGCCTTTTAACTGTACTACTGGGCAAAGGGCTTACTTCCCTCAGTTTCCTCACCTGTAGAATGGGGAACTGGGAAATGCTTGCTTTGTAGGTGGCCCGGAAGATTAAATGACAAAATGTGTGTGATGGATTGTGCCCTAACATTTCCTCAGTAAGTGTTAATGGTAATCAAGATGGTATCTTTTTCCCATTTGGAACAGCAAACATTACCAGTTGCTTTGAAGCAACTGGACATTATCCCTCATATTTACATTTCTAGACTTAGGTTCATACAGATTTCTAAAAAAGAAAGTATATATGCAGAGAAAATTGCATGTGTGCGAGCTCAGTAGGTCAGTCAGTTGTGTTCAACACTTTGTGACTCCATGGACTATAACCCTCTAAGGCTCCTCTGTCCATGGAAGTTTCCAGGCAAGGCTATTGAAAATTAGAGAAAATAAGAAAACTCATTTCAGAAATAGAACAGGAAATTCTCATCAGTATTTTGAAAAATGTGATCAATATTTCTCTGGTATCTTAAAATCAGAATCTAGCTCTTAAGATTCTATTGCTAGTAAGTGTGGACACACCAAAACACTATGTGTTTCAATATATTTGCCTGAAATATTTCATTTAACTTTCAAAATAACCATGTGAAATATGATACTATCCCTATTTCATAGGTTAGGAAACTGAGGCCTTGAGAGATTAAGTAAATGCTCAAAGGCCTGACAGCTGGAACACTATTGCTGAATGACAAAGTATTGCAAAACTTATTGTCTTTAACCAATAATCATTTCCTAGGACTAAGATGAGAGTGAGGTAATTAAGGTATACGTCTTTAGTGTAAGAATTAAGAAGGTGTCAAAAAATTTAGCAAAGAAAAATAACATTAAAAGAAATCAAAATTAGTGCAAAAAGACCCACGATGAACAAAATACCAAGATTTTAAATAAAGCCAAGATTAGTATTACTGACTTTTCCTTTTGCCTTGGGCTTTAGTAAGGCTCATTGTGGCACTATTAGTAATCCTGTTTTGCTTTCAGTTTCCCCATTTCTCAAACCATCACCTCTATTCCAAGTTTTACCTCTTCATCTCAAATTTGTCTGCTTATCTCCATTCCCAAAGCCACTATGATTAATGTACACTAGCTTCTTCTTTCTCTTGTGTTACTGAAATAGTCCACCCAGATGTCCTTCCCATCTATGCTCTGGGTTCCCCAGGAAGGCAACTCTGGGATGCAGTTGGCAGTAGGAAGTTTGTTGGGGGTGTGCGGGGCATACATACAGACGGCGAGTGAGGGAAGCGGCAATGGTCAGATGCAGAAAGGGAACTGCGATACAGTCACAAAGGTCCCACTGATCCCCCCAGAAATTCTGGTGTTGTCTCAAATTGCTGTGGCAAGGGGCCAGTCTTTATACCCCCATCTGTCCCGCCCCCACATACACGTTTAGACTTGTCACTGGGTGCAAAATGGCCCAGGAGGGTCATGACCTTAGGCCAGGCAGCTCTCTCCTCAGCCAAGTAAATTCCCAGAGAGGGATCAGCTGAATGCAGTCAGTCATCATTGCCAGCAAGAAGCCAGGGAACTGAGTGCTTCAGTCTCAAGGAGGCGAAAGTGTGCGGACAGCTCATCACAGGAGCCACTACCCCTCCCATCTACCCACTCCTGTGGGGCTCTCCCTTCAGTTCTTGGGAAAGCCGAGAGCTGCCCACTCTGAGCCAGGACGCCACCATTCTCAGCTGGGAATGCTTTCTGCCCTTCTCCTCCCCAAATTCAACTCAGCCTTCAGTCTAAATGACCTTTCTCCCAGAGCCCTTGCATGGTCCCCTACTGCTTCATGTCAAAGCACCTCTAAACTTAGAGGCTTCAAACAAGTGTTGGGACTTCCCTGGTGGACCAGTGGCTAAGACTTTCTGTTTCCAATGCAGTGGCCCAACTCTGATCCCTGGTCAGGGAAGTAGATGCCACAAGCCACAACTAAATTAAAAAAACAACAAAAAAGTGTTCATCACTTCTCATGATTCTATGGATCGGCCGAATGGTTGCTCTGCTTATCTCACCTGAGCTCACTCCCGTGTTGGTGGTCAGCTGGCAGGCTGGCTTGGGGCTGGGCTCAGCTGGAACAGTGGGTTTCTCTCCACAGTCTTTTATTCCAACTTCTTTATAGGATGGGTTCCAAGAAGGTGACAATGGAAGCGAAGGCCTACTGATGCCTTGGTTCTAGAACATGCATAACACCGCTTCTGCCACACTCCGTTGGTCAAAGTGGGTTTACAAAGGCAGTCCAGATTCAAAGAGTAGGAAAGCCTGATCTTATTGGGAAGAGCTGCAATCAGTTTCACATTTAACTTATCAGACCAACATAAACTAAGCTCCCCCTGCTAATCCCTCCCCACCCATGCTCTGCTTTTCCTCTGTGGTTCTTACCAGAATTTGCAATCATGTTTATTTGTTTTAGTTTTTCTCCACTATGCTCTGAGAGGATAGATAGCATGTCAATGTTTCTTCACTTATCCCAGCTGCCTAGTCCAGTGCCTCTACATTTCTCAGAGTGATGATTCTCAGAGTATGCTCCCTGGGTCAGCAGTATGAGTTTCTAAAAACTCACAGAAATGCAAAACCCAGACCTATTGGATCAGAAATTCCAGGGGGAGGTTGAGAAATCTGTTTTATCAGACTCCCCAGGTGATTCTTATGAACATGAAAATTTGAGAACCATGGTCCCTTCTTTGGAACATGAGTTTCATGGGATTTAAACAAGTGTTAAAGTGCAAAAGGATTTCATGAACCAATAACTGGCGAATACTCAATTAAATACAGACAAGTTTATATACTGCAAAACTTCATTTGCTAATGATCACTGGGATTCTTTGAGATTTATGGTATCCAATTCCTCTTCCAGGACATGGGACTAGCATTTGATAGAATGCATTTTGACTCTAGGGGGAAACGCTACTCTAAGAAGCAGTCTATAAACTGGTAAAAACAAAAGCCCCAAAGCAGCCTCCACCGCCAAGCCAATTACTATCAATAATTATCTACTGAGAAAGAA
This sequence comes from Muntiacus reevesi, assembly GCF_963930625.1. Lineage (NCBI taxonomy): Eukaryota > Metazoa > Chordata > Mammalia > Artiodactyla > Cervidae > Muntiacus > Muntiacus reevesi. The sequence goes on from NC_089252.1 coordinate 102,686,350, forward strand.
TTTTATAGCTGATCCGGGCCCCAAAGAACTTTTTGGTTTAAGTTACTATGTCATGTGACATCGTGTCAATTAGCTTGTTGTCAGAACCTTATCTCAGTGTTATTTTCAAAGTTGTGTTATTTCTGAACACAACTTTTTTTTTAAACAATCACAGCTTTAATATTCAGAATTAGCTCCAATTAGGGCACACCTGAGGCCTTTTTTTTTTCTTTTTTTAACATCATAAAACTTGCTTCTCTAATGCCTGCATTAGAAACTGCCAAATTCAGGTGATAGTGACTGATTCCCTGCTGTATTAAACTCTGAATTAACAGCTTCTGCTTGTTCTCATTTGGGTGGTCTTCACTGATTTCCACACAGTGAAAAACAATGTTCTGCTTGAATGCCACTTTGGAAGATTCCAGAGTGACTGTTTCACAAACAAAAACACAGATTCAACTCTTGCTATTTTCAGTGGCTGATTCTTCTCAGTAACTTGAGCGTAAGCAATAATTTGTCCTAGTTTCCAACATATACTCTATATTCCTTATCCATCTTTATAAATATCTATACAGGGGCAACTCAAGTCCTCAGATATATTATTTAACACATGGTTCATATTATTAGGTAACCTCTCATAATACTTACTTGTATTTTTATTTCTACTCTTCCATGTGGATTTCAATTTACCATCAAAGCTAATATGCTATGAATTGAACTATATCACATAAGAACTGACTTCTTATTTGTAGTTCATGCCCACTTCACAAGGAATTTACGATTACTAAAACTAATGGCTTACTCTTACTATAACTAATTTATAGTTAAGAAGACCATGGCTCAGACAGGGCAAAAACTCCCCTGAGGTCAGGAAGATAACGTGAAAATGAGATCTTAAACCTGTATAAGACATATATTCACAGACAAGTTAACAGAACAGTAATGTACCTGGATGCAGGCAACCAGAGTTTTTCTGTTTTCTTGAAGGATAGCAGCAAGTCCTAGCTTCAGGACAGTTCCAACAGCCTTGGGGGCCAGTCAGCTGGAGCTGCTGCTGTTTCTTCCCAAGTAGTGAGGGCGCTCAGACACCAGAGGTGCTCCCGGCACTGCCTACCGTTGTTCCTCACTTAAACAAGAAAGTCCATCCCCCAGACAACTTTGCATGCCAGTTGGTGGATGCTCCAACATCATTTTCTTAGATGAAGAAAACCTGGTATCTCCTGCATGGTCCTTATTTGGTGCACCCGCATCGCTGGTTTTGTAGGAAGAAAAGAGCTAATAAATCATGTCTTTCTACCCTGCTGTTGATGCTGTCCTGGCTTTCTGTTTTCCTAGCAGAAGCAGTCATCATTGTATGGCTCCTGAACCCTCCCTACCAAAGTCACAAATCTAAGCTTCTAGGGGAAAACACCAATGAAACACCCATCAACGAGAAATAGTTATTAACAAAAAAGAAAATAAAAAGTTACAATCCGAAATGAGAATATTTTGCTTATTACAAGTACTTCCCTCTTATTTACTATTACCAGCATCATCATATTACTATCATAGGGCAGCAGCTGTGTTTCATTGAGTACCCATTCCTTAACAAGAGCTGCACTAAATGCTTTATATACCATTCAATTCTCACAGCACTATGAAGTGGTATATTATCTCTATTTTACTGATGAGGAAACTGAGGCTTAGAAAAGTTCTCCTGTTTTATTTTTTTTTAACTTTTTTTTTCATTTATTTTTATTAGTTGGAGGCTAATTACTTTACAATATTGAAGTGGGTTTAGAAACATGGTAATGATAACCCTATATGCAAAACAGAAAAAGAGACACAGATGTACAGAACAGACTTTTGGACTCTGTGGGAGAAGGCGAGGGTGGGATGTTTCGAGAGAACAGCATCGAGACATGTATATTATCTATAGTGAAACAGATCACCAGCCCAGGTTGGATGCATGAGACAAGTGCTCGGGCCTGGTGCACTGGGAAGACCCAGAGGAATCGGGTGGAGAGGGAGGTGGGAGGGGGGATTGGGATGGGGAATATGTGTAACTCCATGGCTGATTCATGTCAATGTATGAAAAGTTCTCCTGTTTTAAAATCAGCCAGAATGCTTAATCCCTCCTTTGTGCTATGAGTAGCAAAGGGAAATGTAGAAATAATTTGAATGCTTCTTAAAAACATGTGCCCAACTTTTCTTTTCGGCATGCAAAATCTTAAAACGATGTACTTTAAAAGTTCAAACCACTGAACTACTTTAATCAAGTGCCTTTCCTTTCCTCAATCCATCAATTACAGGTGGCAATATGGTGTTTTGGGGAGCAGCAATGGCTTTGTTGTTAGAAATGACCACCTGTGGGGAGAGTCACTTTGTGGGATACGGCCCCTCATCTTGCACGTGGGGACGACCACGTCCCACCTCTCAGGATTGTGGTGAGTGCTCATGCTCAGTTGCTGAGCCATGTCTGACTCTGTGACCCCATGGATTGCAGCCTGCCAGGCTCCTCTGTCCATAGAAGTCTCCTGGCAAGAATACTGTAGTGGGTTGCCATTTTCTTCTCCGGGGGATCTTCCCAACCCAGGAAATGAACCTGCGTCTCCTGCATTGGCAGGGGGATTCTTTACCACTGAGCCACCTGGGAAACCCTGTGGTGAGTTGCTAAATGAGGACACATATGTATGTAAAGCACTTGGCCCAATGCCGGGTGCAGAACAAGTGGTCAATGAATAATGAGTCCTCCCAGTGCAGCCCAACAGTCCTCCCATGTTTAATCTTCCCCTTCCCTGACTGGTGAAGTGAGGTGAAGCTTTCATATGCAACTTTATTTAGGCTCATACCCCACCTACTTTCAAACAGTGTTCAAGACAGGAGCTCCAAGTCAGTCCACACGCATATAAACATGGTTGGCTATGAATTTATTGGAGAGATCAGGGGTCCTTATTCTACTCCCAGCCATGTAAAGCTAAGCAAGCACTGTGCCTCCGTTTCCTTGTCAATGGGGATAAAAGCAGCACTCTGTTCCTCAAAGGGCTGTAAAGAGAATGATACATTAGATAGATAGAGAGCTAAAATGCACAAACACCGATCATTAACGTCAAGTTCCAGCGGCTTGTAAATGCCACAATGGACATGTTCTGCAGCAGGGAACAGCCTCAGACCACAATGAAATCCAGCAAAAGAATAAAGCCTTATTTATCTTCAGATCTTCCCCTGTGGATGGCCACTATGAAAGGGTCTGTCATTCTATTTTGTGCTTTCTCTAATGAACCTCCTGTGGTACAATTACTTACCTGTAATTGTGCAGGTAAGTGCACGTCAAAAGATAAATCTTTTGAAGGCAGCGATGAGCCAGAAATCTCATTGTCTTCTCTGGTTTTCTTCTGACATCTATGTGCTTCAGTCCCTTGAGGTGAAGGGGCTGTGAATAGGGCTACTTTAATTTTTAAATTTTATTTCAATGTTTTATTTATTTATTTGGCTGCAACAGGTCTTAGTTGCAGCACCTGGGAGCTTTGCTGCAGTGCATGAATCTTCACATGAGATTTTTGTTACCTCTCCTGGGAACTTCTTCATGGCTGGCATGGATCTTCACATGGGAATTTTGTTGCATCTTGTGGGAACTTCTTTGCGGCGCTTGGGGATCTTCCTTGATGCCCTGGGGGCTTCTTTCTAGTTGTGGCAAGGGGTTTAGTTGCCCAGTGGCATTTGGTACGTGGCATCTTCGTTCCCCAACCAGGGACTGAACTCATGTCCCGTGCATTGGAAAGCAGATTCTTAACCACTGGACTGCCAGAGAAGGCCCGAATAGGGCTACTTTTAATTATGTACTTTCTCAAAACTATGAATCCAGATATGGGAGACCAGAGAGATACTCAAAAACATGTCACAGTTGTTGAAAACCTGGCAAAAGTTCCCACTGTCCAGAAGCTGAGGTTTGTTTGTCATTTTGTGTTTTAACAGAAGCTGGGAAGAAATGTATCCTTTGACTTTTGTTCCCACCTGAGACTATCTCTCCCTACCCTCCATCTTTAAGTGTTTTGCAGCATTCGCTTTGACAGACTGTAAGCTGCCTTCTCTCAGACAAAGTAGGTTGAATGGCCAGAACTACTTTGGCACTGCTGTTGACAATTAAAATTGGAACACCCAACTACAGCCCACTTGGAAGAGGTTGGTACAAATTTATATCCTGCAGCTCTGTGGGCAGCACCTTCTGAGAGGCAGTTGCTTATTCGAAGGCTAGGATGAGCATTTCAGAACTGTAGAGAATGTGTCAGATGGTGGGTGTTTTCATTGTCTAGCAGTTGGTCAGGAGCTTGGAAGGCAGACGACCCAGTGAGACCCTGACCTTATAGCTGTGGGAGACTCCGTAACTCACTTGACCTCTCTGAGCTTCCCCTTCCTTTTATAGTGGAGTGGTAGCTCTTTCAGAGGATTGCTCTGAAGGTTAAATAAAGCTCAGCTTATAAAGTGGTCAGACTAATGCCTGACAGGTAGTAAGCACTCAGTGGATATCAGCTATTGTTATTGTTGCTCCCTTCTCCTGGATCCTGGTGCACAAAGGTTTTGTTTGTGCCCTCCAAGAGTCGATTTCCCCAGTCCAGTGTAAGTTCCGGCGGCTCGATGGTGGGCCAATGGCGACCTCCTCCAAGAGGGCTTATGCCAGACCCAGGTCTACTGCACCCACAGCCCCTGCCGCTGCAACAGTCTACTGCTGACCTGTACCCCACAGGAGACACTCAAACACAGTTCCGGCTCATTCTCTGTGGGGTCTCTAGGTTCTGGTGTGCACAAAGTTTTGTGCACTTGTTTGAGTCCTCCGAGCATCTATGGCGGGTATGGGCTTTGACTCTAAATGCAATTTTGTCTCTCCTACCATCTTGCTGGAGTAGTCATCATAGTCAACAAAGGAGTCCAAAATGCAGTACTTGGATGCAATCTCAAAAACGACAGAATGATCTCTTTGTTTCCAAGGCAAACCATTCAATATCACAGTAATCCAAGTTTACACCCTGACCAGTAATGCCAAAGAAGCTGAAGTTGAATGGTTCTATGATGACCTACAAGACCTTCTAGAATTAACACCAAAAAAAAGATGTCCTTCTCTTTATAGGGGACTGGGATGCAAAAGTAGGAAGTCAAGAGACACCCAGAGTAACAGGCAAATTTGGCCTTGGAGTAAAAAACGAAGCAGGTCAAAGGCTAACAGCATTTTGCCAAGAGAATGCACAGGTCATAGCAAACATCCTCTTCCAACAAAACAAGAGATGACTCTACACACGGACATCACCAGATGGTCAGTACCAAAATCAGATTGATTATATTGTTTGCAGCCAAAGATGGAGAAGCTCTATACAGTCAGCAAAAACAAGACTGGGAGCTGACTGTGGCTCAGATCATGAGCTCCTTATTGCCAAATTCAGACTTAAATTAAAGAAAGTAGGGAAAACCACTAGACCATTCAGGTATGATCTAAATCAAATCCATTATGATTATACAGTGGAAGTGAGAAATAGATTTAAGGGACTAGATCTGATAGACAGAATGCCTGATGAACTATGGACGGAGGTTCAGGTTCCTGACATTGTACAGGAGAGAGGGATTAAGACCATCCCCATGGAAAAGAAATGCAAAAAAGCAAAATAGCTGTCTGAGGAGGCTTTACAAATAGCTGTGATAAAAAGAGAAGTGAAAAGCAAAGGAGAAAAGGAAAGATACTCCCATTTGAATGCAGAGTTCCAAAGAATAGCAAGGAGAGATAAGAAAGCCTTCCTCAGTGATGAATGCAAAGAAAAAGAGGAAAACAACAAAATGGGAAAGACTAGAGATCTCTTCAAGAAAATTAGAGATACCAAGGGAACATTCATGCAAAGATGGGTTCGATAAAGGACAGAAATGGTATGGACCTTACAGAAGCAGAATATATTAAGAGGTGCCAAGAATACACAGAAAAACTATACAAAAAAGATCTTCATGACCCAGATAATCATGATGGTGTGATCACTCACCTAGAGTCAGACATCCTGGAATGTGAAGTCAAGTGGGCCTTAGAAAGCATCACTATGAACAAAGCTAGTGGAGGTGATGGAATTCCAGTTGAGCTATTTCAAATTCTGAAAGATGATGCTGTGAAAGTGCTGCACTCAATATGCCAGCAAATTTGGAAAACTCAGCAGTGGCCACAGGACTGGAAAAGGTCAGTTTTCTTTGCAGTCCCAAAGAAAGACAATGCCAAAGAAAGCTCAAACTACCGCACAATTGCACTCATCTCACACGCTAGCAAAGTAATGCTCAAAATTCTCCAAGCCAGGCTTCAACAGTACGTGAACTGTGAACTTCCAGATATTCAAGTTAGATTTAGAAAAGGCAGAGGAACCAGAGATCAATTTGCCAACATCCACTGGATCATCAAAAAAGTAAGAGAGTTCCAGAAAAACATCTACTTCTGCTTTATTGACTATGCCAAAGCCTTTGACTGTGTGGATCACAAAAAACTGTGGAAAATTCTTCAGGAGATGGGAATACCAGACCACCTGACCTGCCATCTGAGAAATTTGTATCCAGGTCAAGAAGCAATGGTTTGGAACGGACATGGAACAACAGACTGGTTTCAGTTTGGGAAAGGAGTACATCAAAACTGTATATTTTCACCCTGCTTAATTAACTTATATGCAGAGTACATCATGAGAAATGCTGGGCTGGAGGAAGCACAAGCTGGAATCAAGATTCCTGGGAGAAATATCAATAACCTCAGATATGCAGATGACACTACCCTTCTGGCAGAAAGCGAAAAACTAAAGAGCTTCTTGATGAAAGTGAAAGAGAAGAGTGAAAAAGTTAACTTAAAACTCAACATTCAGATAATAAAGATCATGGTATTCAGTCCTATCACTTCATGGCAAATAGATGGGGAAACAATGGAAACAGTGAGATACTTTATGTTTTTGGGCTCCAAAATCACTGCAGACGGTGACTGCAGTCATGAAAGTAAAAGACACTTGCTCCTTGGAAGAAAAGTTATGACCAACCTAGAGAGCATATTAAAAAGCAAAGATATTACTTTGCCAACAAAGGTCTGTCTAGTCAAAGCTATGGTTTTTCCAGTAGTCATGTACGGATATGAGAGTTGGACTATAAAGAAAGCTGAGTGCCGAAGAATTGATGCTTTTGAACTGTGCTGTTGGAGAAGACTCTTGAGAGAACCTTGGACTGGAAGGAGATCCAACCAGTCCATCCTAAAGGAAGATCAGTCCTGAATATTCATTGGAAGGACAGGTGCTGAAGCTGAAGCTCCAATACTTTGGCCACCTGATGCAAAGAACTGACTCATTGGAAAAGACGCTGATGCTGGGAAAGATTGAAGGCAGGAGGAGAAGGGGATGATAGAGGACGCGATGGTTGGATGGCATCACTGACTCGATGGACATGAGTTTGAATCAGCTCTGGGAGTTGGTGATGGTCAGGAACCCTGGCATGCTGCAGTCCATGGGGTTGCAAAGAGTCAGATATGACTGAGCAACTGAACCGAACTGAACTGGTTGTTGCTATTGTTTATAAGTCTGTTAAGTGCTTGGTGCAAGTATGTACATTTAAAGTGGTGGCTATTACCATTACTGTTAATGTTGTTCCTCGTTGTCTGGACCTCAAACCAGCTTCTCTGCCCTCTGGTCTCTCAGAACCTTACCCAGTGGACGTGGCTCCATCACTCCTGAATCAGAGGCTCATCTGAACAGAACTCAGACAGGACTTCTGAGGCAGTGGTCAGACATCGTCACCAATATCTGAAACAGAAAGCAAGCTGCCATCATCTAGCTCAGTCTATGACCAAGACTTTTATAGCCCTCTTCTTTTCCATTTCAATAACTCCCCATGAATGCCTTTAAACCCTCGGCAAATCCTGAATTCCTTGTGTGTGCAGTCACTCAGTCGTGTCTGACTCTGCCAACTCCATGAACTGTAGCACTCCAGGTTCCTCTGTCAATAGAATTTTCCAGGCAAGAATACTGGAGTGGATTGCCATTCCCTTCTCCAGGAGATCTTCCCTACCCAGGGATCGAACTTGGGTCTCCTTCATTGGAGGCAGATTCTTTACCACCTGACCCATTCTTCCTCCTTCCAAAGCATGTAACTGTCTTGCTCATCATGTATGTCCCCTTCCCAGATGTTCCCATCCCAGTCTTGGTCAGTGTTTGGTTCAAAACTGTACCAGAGGTTCTCTGCCCTGGCTACACATTAGATTTATCTGGTGTGGGGGTTGCTTCTTGGACATGTAGGTGCCCCACTGTTGATAATTAAATCAAGGTGTGGAGATTGTCCCAGGTATCTGTGTAGCTAACATTTCTGACTATTTACTTTATGTCAGGCAGTGCCCTAAGAGCTTTCTATCAGTTGGCTCATGGAATCCTCAGATCAGCTGTATGATATGTTATCCTCATTCTACTGAGTGGCTGAATAAGCTGGCCAGTGTCATCTGGTTTAGTTAGAGCTGGAACTTGGGTGGAATTTGGGGGTTTCTTGGTTTCCAAAGCCATAGTTCTCTAATGACTAATCCACTTTTCCCTAAAATATCTTCCAAGAATGACTCAACATCTGAGTTTCCCTAATATTCTGAAACACTTGTTGGAAAGAGCCTCCAGGCCCACTGATGTCAGTGGGCACCTGATTTCAACTGTAAGGTTAGAGGAGGAGGCAGTGAGGAGGTGATGCCCACATTCATGCCCTCACCCACACTTCAGCTGCAGTCTTTGCAAGGTGAGGCAAGTGTTAGTCATGTTCCCGGAGATCCAGGACATATTGGGCATTTACTATAATTAGAAGCAATTAAAGAATTACTCCTTATGGTGCGTAGTTCCTTGCCCAAAGAAGAAAGGTTCTGGGCTTTGGCAAAACAGACAAAGCATTTGATTCTTTTCCATCCTTTGTCTTCTATTAAAGAAGAGGCAGAACTATGGGTCTAATACACAATTAAATTTAATTTGTTTAAGCATTTTGATTTTTAATGACTGAGAATTTACAAAGGTTATAAAAATAATTATAGTGGAGTAAGCCTTCAGAATCTTATAAACCCACTACAATTTATGTTGATGTGGCAAAACACAATTACATTAAACAAATGTACCTGCACACACATACACATACTCACACATACACTTCCAAATTCTTGCTCACAATTCACAGACAGAATGAAGAAACATAGAGGTTTACTATATTTTAGAATAGAGTGGTAAGCCTCATTTGGGAATTAATGAATATTAATTTATTCACACATCCATTCATTCTGGTTTTAATGGGTAGAGTTAGACGTAGTTTGGTCTTTGTATAGGAAACAATGACCCAAGCCTTTGATCCTTTCAATAATGGAATGGACAGCCCTGTGGTATAAATGCGTCCTCTCTCACAGAGAGGAGCTAATCAGATGCTACTTGGCTCTGGGTAGGAGAAGCTGTCTCAGAAGTTTTTTTTTCTATTTAATGTTGTGTTAAAATCTAATGGAGCAGGTGCTGATGAGAAGGTGAGCAGCAGCATCAGTGATCTGCTAAGCACTTCGGCCTTTGTCTAGAACTCTTATTTTCAAGTGTTCCTTTGCAGGGAGGTAAGCTATGGCTTTGAAACCCCTCTCTTTTCTTAGTCTCTTTTAATTCTTTTTTGGACCTAGCCAGTTACACATCCAGTTAGTGCTAATTGTTATAATTATCGCTTTCTTTCACTTGAACCTGATAATCAATTAATTTCATAGAGTATGGATGATATGACACCAAATGCTATAGTTTTGTGTGGTTTTTTTGGGTTACTTGGAATAAAGGCATTCTTCTAATCTTCATAAGAAGAGTTACTTAGAAAATCAACTGCTCTTTGAATTTCCATTCTTTGACTTGAAATTCATAGAGTAAAATATTTTTTCTTCTCAAATTTTCAACAGGTATCTATTGTATCATGACAGTGGACCTGACATTGGGGTCAACACTTACTCCCGATGAAACTGAAGCATATAGTCAAGTGAAAACCACTGAGATCATGAATCATCAGTTATTCCATTAAAGTCATGGTAACAGCCATAGAGAAGCGCAGGGGACAATGAGATTTGATACCCCAGGTACCTAACTGAGGGCTCAGGGGAGAGCTTGTGGGGGAAATGCCACCTGAGTTGAGGCTTAAAGCTGGATAGAAGTACTAAGCCGAGTGGTGGAAAAGGAGGGTAGTAAGCAGTAGAAATAGCAAGCAAGAGCCCATTTCTTGGAATGTATTAAATCAGATCCCAAATCAGGTTGCAGTATTTTCCACTGTGGATTTTCTATGAAAATTAGTCTGAATTTCTGAGACCTCAAAACTGTTACAGGGAAGGCCTTTGAGTTCTATTTCACAAACTATTTGCTTTGCAGCTCTAGAAAATTATCCTTTTTGTACCTGTTTGTAGAACATAATCCAGGGAAGGCCTGAGTACTGTGAGTGTTGTAGTCAAATGTAGGCCTGTCTTCCTTCTTCACCCTGAAACACCTGCTAGAAAAAACTCCAGACGTGCAGCGTATGTTCATATGTCATGAGAAGGGCGCATGCCACTCTAAACAACATCTGACATGCATCATGCTCCAATAAACTTCATTTTTGAACGAGGTCACAGAAAGAATGAATTTTGATCTTTACTCACAGTATAATTTTGCTTTTAAAGAGAAACCCAACATTTAAAAAGTCATGCATCTTTTTCGTATTTTTAGGACTGTTTTGCTTCCAACTGTATCCTGGCTAGCACCCAGCTTTTCAAGCATGTTAACTTTAAAAAGAACAGTTTTTTAAAGTCACACTGGCAGTTGAGAAACTTGCAAAGTGGAAACAGCATACAGCCCAGACAACCAAATTTACTGTATATCATGAAGATGATATACTAATGTCTATTTATTGAGGATTTACTATGGGCCCAGCACAGTCATAGGAATTCCTATTCAATTTCTTACTTAATTTTTTCAAGTTACTTGTGAGGCAAGTACTATTAATCACCCATCTCCCTTTTTATCATGAGAAAACAGGCTGAGAGGGGTTAAGCAAATTGTCCAAGAAAACACGGTATCAAAAAGGGAGGGACTGGGACTAGATTCTATCACTGTGGACCACAAAGCCCAAGTCTAACTCTTTATTACAGTTGCTCCATGTCGTGGAAACTGTACAGTTGAAACACTGGGTATCAGATCTTTAGACCTTCAAATTAGACAGTAGTTGTACTTATGGTTCCAGGCCTCAATACTTAATGCAAAGGTATACCTCCTCTCAACTTCCCTCAAAATGTTCCTCTAACAGAGGTTTAAAGGTGCTTGGAATGAATGGATGAGTTCAAATTTACTACTAGATTGGTACAGAAACTGGGATGCAGAAGGCATAGTCCTTAGTCATCTAGCAGAGGTGGTATTAAATGCCACAAAGTAGTCTCACTAAAGCAAGGATAATGAGTCCTGCATGGGTGGTTGGGGAATAAGTGCTACTTAAACTTTATTAGTGTTGGTCCCTCATTTGCATAACAATCATCATCACTTAAGATGTGGCTACAGCTCTTCTGTCTGAATATATTTTTCTGTGTTTATCACTTATAAAACCTTCTTATGTTCTTGGTGCTAGAAAAAAGTCATAAACATTCATCCACAGAATTGACTATTATTCAGCTATTGAAAGGGAAGAGGGAGATTTGCCCTGACAAGGAAACTGTCCATGATGTAGTTTTAGCTGCAGAAAATAAAATCGCAGAAGACTATGTATATGAGGATTCTCTTGGTTGCAAGTAGGAGACAGCCATGGAGAAACTTTTTCAGGGCAGTTGAGTCATGGATGCTGCCAACTCTGTTATTACCTCATTATAGCTCCTTGCCTAGAAAAGAACAGAGCTCCTCAACATTATGTGGCAGCCTGGACAGGAGAGGGGTTTGGGGGAGAATAGATACATGTATATGTAAGGCTGAGTCCCTTCACCATTCACCTGAAACTATCACAGCATTATTAATCGGCTATACCCCAATACCAAATAAAAAGTTAACAAAACAAAACAAAACACAGAGGTCCTGTTGAAAAAATCCCAGGAGAGGATTCTGATTGGTCTGACTGTGGCCACATGTTTAGCTCTTGTAGCAACCACTGTGGCCAAGGAGGCGAGATGATGTGAAAATATCTGAAGCTAGAAGAGTGGGGTCTAAAGCTAGAAGGATGTAAGTGATATCAAAAGTAAAAAAACATAATTGGACCCAATTTTTGTTAAAAATATACATTCAAAAAATCCGAGAGAATACATATTAGGCTGTTAAAAGTTGTCTTTGAGGGTAGATTTTCACTTCTTCTGGAATGTTGGCCTTTTATTTTATAACCAGCTCCTCTTTTGTAAGTTAAAAAATTCTTTTTTTTTTCCTTTAAAAGGTTAAGTAAAAAAGGTCGTAAACAAGTAACTTACATGTTCAGTTGATAGCATATCTCATTAGAACAAGGAGCAGTCATTCTAAAGCTGTTGCCAACTGACTACATATTTTTATCATTTAAAGTAACTTGTTTTCTTTCATTTTTCTCCTCCAAGCAAGTTCATTCCCTTTCATTTAATTGTGTAGTTAAGGCTTTTGTTTGGAAAAGAATTCTATTTCTCAGAACAGGATCCAAAGTCTGTCTCAAGAAAGGGATGAGTTTTTGGCAACGTAAGTTAAGAAGCTTTGAAGAGTTGCTTGGTGGTAGAACGTTCAGTAATCTGAGCCACTTTTGTAGGTGGTAGGATACACACCCAACACTCGGAAGGGAAACAAGCCCCCTCCCCTGTTTCCTGGGTCCAGGCCCTGTTTTACCTTTAGCACTGGCCCCTGTCCTGAGGCAGGCTGATTAATGGGCCATAACATCTATTTTTGCCATACAACTGTGATTCCACTCTTCAAATTCACATGAACAATTCTCCTATTACTGAATAATAGCTTATATGTATAGAGCACTCAGCAAGATTGTTCAGACATTTTTCTCATTGAGTTTTCAAATATGTACCCTAAAGCAGATATTTTGCAGAGTTTCGAGATCCTTGGTGAAGTTGGGTAAAGGAGACTGTTTTGGTTCCAAGAAACATTGCGCTGTGTTGTGCTCAGTCGCTCAGTCGTGTCTGACTCTTTGCCACTTCATGGACTGTAGCCCACCAGCCTCCTCTGTCCATGGGATTCTCCAGGCTAGAATACTGGAGTGGGTTGCCATGCCCTCTTCCAGGGGATCTTCCCAACCCAGGGATCAAATCCAGGTCTCCTGCATTGCAGGCAGATTCTTTACCGTCTGAGCCACCAGGGAAGCATTACTCGTGGCTTGTTACCCTTTCTCTCTTATAAACAATAACGACAACCAGTTCAGTTTGGTTCAGTTGCTCAGTCATGTCTAACTCTTTGCAACCCCATGGACTGCAGCACGCCGGGCTTCCCTGTCCATCACCAACTCCCGGAGCTTGCTCTAACTCATTTGGTGATGCCATCCAACCATCTCATCCTCTGTCGTCCCCTTCTCCTTCCGCCTTCAATCTTTCCCAGCATCAGCGTCTTTTCCAATGAGTCAGTTCTTCGCATCAGGTGGCCAAAGTATTGGAGCTTCAGCTTCAGCATCAGTCCTTCCAATGAACATTCAGGACTGATTTCCTTTAGGATGGACTGGTTGGATCTCCTTCCAGTCCAAGGGACTCTCAAGAGTCTTCTCCAACACCACAGTTCAAAAGCATCAATTTTTCGGCACTCAGCTTTCTTTATAGTCCAACTCTCACACCCATACATGACTACTGGGAAAACCATAGCTTTGACTAGACGAACCTTTGTTGGCGAAGTAATGTCTCTGCTTTTTAATATGTTGTCTTGGTTGGTCATAGCTTTTCTTCCAAGGAGCAAGCGTCTTTTAATTTCATGGCTGCAGTCACCATCTGCAGTGATTTTGGATCCCAAGAAAATAAAGAAGCCAGGTTTTAGTTAAAAGCCCTAGTCTAAGAAATTCTTGTTTGGAACCTTATAAAATCCTTGTAATTGAAGCTCCAGACCCTGTTTTCTCTTTGTTTTCTTTGTTTCTCAGAAGTTCCAGTAAAACTTTACTTACAAAATTGGGCAGCTAGCCCATGGACTGTAGTTTGCTTATTTTCTTTTCAAAAATATTGCGTTAAGATATGATTCACCTTGATGACTAAGATTTTGGTGCCTTCTTAAATTTTGCACCCAAAGCTACTCTCACCTGTCTTACCCTAATCCTCCCCATTTAGTATGGAGTTTCACAGATTCATTTAAAACTCCTGCCAATGTAACAACAATCCAACGCTGAACTTTTGGCACTAAGGAGGAAAATGGAAAAAAGGCTGGTTTTGTGTTACTGACATTTCAGACATCTTTAATGTTTCAACACCCTCCACCCAATTTTATCAAATTTTCTCTCACTAGCATGCTTAAAATTTTTGCTGTGTCCTTTCAGCACTTACGTGGATGGAAATATAGATAGGATTCAAGGTAAGAATGCTTCATGGCTTCTAGAGTAGCTTAATTCTCTATAATGCCTTTAGCTTTTTAGAAGGAAAAACATAGTGTTATTTGAATGCAACCGCTTTAGTAGAAAACAGCACAAGTCTAAGGAACCAGGGTTTGGGTGAGACTAAAGGAATATGTATGCCTGTATTTAAAGCTTTTAAAGCCTTGCCCCTGTAGTTAGTTCTCTCCTTGTGAACTTTTAAGGGGACTTTCCACCTTGAAATTGTTCTTGAAAGATGGGCATGGTTTAAAAGTCCTTTTAATTTTACAACTTTTAGCACAATTTAAAATGTGCTAATGAACTACCTTTAAATAGCAAGTCAGGGGATACTGAAGGAAGAGGAGGCCTAAGGGATGGGTAGTAGCTCATGCAAAATACCATATAGAAACTGACACAGCCCAGGCTCAGGCCTCAGCACGGCCATCTGCCACATCTTTTCAGAAGCAGAATGAGGAATCTCCAATGCCTGTAATAATGTCTACTTATGAGGTTTCTCCTAGGTTTGTTTTTCTGGGGGGAATTTGGTCACTGGACCAGATTCATTGGATTCTGATGAACTGGATTGAAGGGCTTTGTCTAAGCACTAGGGAGCTGGTTTTCCAATTCCGGGAGAACTTGGGGTTGCAAGGAAGAGAAACTCACTCAGGCTACCTGAGACAGAAAAAAGAAGGTATATAACTATTGGAAGGACACGGGGGCCTCTCATGGAACCCAAGGACAGCAAAGGTAGCCAGACTTCATGAGCAGCCAGAATCACAGAAATGTAAAGTTACTGGAAACTAAGGAACTAAATAAATGGATATAATTTGGAATTTAATCAACATTTTTTTTTTTTTACAAACTCCTGAAAGACTTGCATGCCTTGAGAATCCAGAAGACTGTAAATGGGGAAATTAATGTTCAATTATAAATATCTACAGAACACAGATTTATGGCTTTACATATTTACACACATTTCATTTCATTTGAAAACAACTACAAGTTAGATCTTTCATCTCACAATAATTCTTGAGAATGCTTGATAATTATGGACAAAGTCACAAGTGTATAAAATGGATTAGTCAAATAATTTTAAAAGCAAAGTTAAAGAAAACTTTAAAAATTTTCTATAGGGAAAGGGATATATATATATTTTAATGGTGTTGGGTTTTGATATGCTTGTATGATGCTTAGGGCTACAAAACTCTTAAAACATTTTTGGCAGAGAGAACTGGCTTAGATTGGCTTAGCTGAGCCAATAGATGGGCTTCCTAAGGGTCAGGTGATTATTTCTGGTCCAATCAGTTGTAGTGATAGAGATGCCAGTTGATCAGGTAATTGGGCCTTCTTCCTTTTGTGGCACCCCAGTGATATTTCTCTTGAACTAAAATCTATCTTGTAAAGAGATATGTACACATTACCTCATGCCTAAGAAAGACAGATAATTGTGAGTTGTTTAGGCATTTTGTTTCTCAGCTAACTAGATTCTTCCCATGGTGAATGAGTGTTCTGGGTTACTTACAAACAGTTTCCCTTTTGCGTCAGGCTCTGATATGGCCCTGAGTAGAGCTAACAGAACTGGCTGGTGGGGTGGCTATGAAATCAGCAAAAGGAGAAATCAAAGCTGCTCCTCAGTTTGGTCCTGAGCAACTAGTTAAATAGTGGTGTGGTTAATCTAATGGGTGACTCTGAAACAGAAGAGGCTTGGTATGTAGTAATAAAAATGCAGAGTCCTGGTTAGGACAAATCAAGTTTGGGATGCTAGTTACGTACCTATACTGGGGATATCAAGTAAACAGCAGGCAATCTAAGTCTTTCAGGCCCTTTTAGGCATCTTGGTTTCCGTCTATATGGCTCTCTATTCTCCTTTCCACAGACCAGCTTTCCTTGGCATCATGGTTTTAGGTACCATGGTTCTGAGACCACCATGGTCTGCTCACCATTCAGTACCAACTGGCTGCTGACTTATTTTCATGGCACAGTTTCAAATACTGTGGAGACAGTCTGTGACAACTCACCAGAGGCCAATGTCCACCAGATTTGATCTCCTCTGGTTGGGTTCACAGAGCATGCAGACTGCTGCTGCAGACTGCTGCTCCAGACTGAGCACAGGATGGGGCAGGAAAGAAGGATATGGAAAGCAAATTTGATGACATTTCCTTGGGAAGTCTTTTCTGAACCTCAAGACAAAAAGTTGATCATCTTTCCTTTGTTGTTCAGTTGCTAAGTCGTGTCCAACTCTTTGCGATTCCATGGACTGCAGCATGCCAGGCTTCCCTGTCCTCTACTATATCCCAGAGTTTGCTCAAGTTCATGTCCATTGAGTCGGTGATGCCATTGAACCATCTTATCGTCTGCTTCCCTCTTCTCCTTTTACCTTCAATCTTTCCCAGCATCAGGGTCTTTCCAATGAGTCAGCTCTTTGCATCAGGTGGCCAAAGCCCTAGAGCTTCAGCTTTAGCATCAGTCCTTCCAATGAATGTTCAGCCTCTATTTACTTTAGGATTGGCTAATTTGATCTCCATGCAGTCCAAGGTACTCTCAGAAGTCTTTTTCAGCACCACAGTTTGAAAGCATCAATTCTTTAGCACTCAGCCTTTTTTATGGTCCAACTCTCACATCCATACATGACTACTGGAAAAACCATAGCTTTGACTATGCAGACCTTTGTTGGCAAAGTGATGTCTCTGCTTTTTAATATGCTATCTCAGTTTGCTATAGCTTTTCTTCCAAGAAGGAAGTATCTTCTAATTTCATGACTGCAGTTACCATCTGCAGTGATTTTGGAGCCCATGGAAAGAAAATCTGTCACTGCTTCTACTTTTCCCCTTTCTATTTGCCATGAAGTGATGTGACCGGATGTCACGATCCTAGTTTTCTGAATGTTGAGTTTTAAGCCAGTCTTTTCACTCTTCCTTCCTTTATGCCCCTACAATTCTCAGAGCTCTGTCCCTTCTAAGTGATACTGTAATGGCCTGTTTTCTTGTCTGTCTCCTTAACTACACTGTACAATCCTTGAAGGCAGGGGCTCTGAACCTGTGGGAACTAGTACGGACTAGATACTTAGTAACTATTTGTGGAGGGAATGAATGAATGAATATGTGAGAAAAAGTACCTGCACAAAGTGTGCTTCCTCTGACTTGCTGGAAGGGTTCACCATGATGGAGAAAAATGTAAAAAAACAACAAAGCAAAGCAAAACAGAAAAAATCCAACAAAGAGCCTGGAGCCTATGGCACCTCAAACCTGTTATGTACAGGTTTTATAAAATATAACACCTTTTACACTTTTCTGTCCTTAGCCCTCAAGTGCTACTTGCAAGCATTTTGAACACTGGATGTGTTTATATACATATTTAAACATAAAGTTAGAGAATGTTGGTCTCTAGAAGGGATCTTAAGATCCTTTGGCTCAGTTTTCTAAAATTTTTCAGGTAAGAAAGCTAAGTCTCAAAAGGATAAAGGTGACTTTAAAGATCCATAAAGCTTCCAGTCCTTGTTCTACATAAAGTTGCCTTCTCCTTAGAGCAATTATTCATTACTTTTTCAAGGACCCAATGTGAAAGAAATCTGCTGAGAACCATAGATCTCCCTGGGAAACCAACTGTCCTCATGAAGTCCAAGGATTCCTGTTTAGAATCCAAGGATCGAAGTAAAAGAGATAGGAGCCCAAGAGTAGTGAACCTTAGGCATAAATTTAAATACACTCTTAGCTGGACATGTTCTCCAACTTTTTTAAAAGATAGCAACATTCTACAGAGTTTTTGTGAGAGTAGTTAAGAAGACATAAGTGCTGCACATAAAAGGTACTCTATAAAATGTTGGTCACATTTTGAAAGACATGGGATTATAGGACTACTCAAAGGACTCCTGAGAAGGCTTTATATATTCATCTATACAGCAAACCTTTTCACTTGAGGGTATCATGAATGTACATAGGAAACTAAACACAACAGGTGTGTTTGCTTTTGTTCACAGAGCATGCAGGTCAATAGAATGAGTGCTGATTTTTTTGATGATCGACAGAAGAGAATGTGGGCAAAGAGACCTCAGGGGCCATGAGTCTGTGAAAAATCTTAAGTACCAGTTGTAAAAGGAAAGTTTGGGCTTTCCAGATGGCACAGTGATAAAAAAAAATCTAATGCAGGAGACGAGATGTGGGTTTGATTCCAGGGTCGGGAAGATCCCCTGCAGAAGGAAATGGCAACCTACTCCAGTATGCTTGCCTGGGAAATCCCAAGGAGGGAGGAGCCTTGAGGGCTACAGTCCCTGGGGTCACAAAGAGTTGGGTAAGACTGGAGCTCATGCACATACACACACAAAGAAAGGCTTAAGGACTAGGGCACTTGGGCTGAGACAGGAAGGCATGCTCCTCTTTCACAGGCAAAGTCCTTCATTTAATATTTGAATTCTGAGAGGAAGAAAAAAGAAGTCATCCCTGGTCTTGGATGATTCCATACCTCTGCTCACTCAGACATCCCAGGTCTGGATTTGCTTCGTTTGTCTGAGCATCCGGAAGACTCACTGCAATAGGAAGGAAATCACTGCTTTAGTCCTGCAAATTGACTACTCAGTGAAACAGCCCAAATCTGGAGATTTCCCTGACCTTTGGACTCCCTGAATAGACAATGGTAGCAGTTGAGGCTACAGACTTGTTGGATGGGAGCTTTTTCCAATGCAAACCCTGTTCAACTCCTCATGCACATTATATCGAGGTGTATTTACGTGTGTATATGAAAGTGAATGAACTGACACCATCGTCCTACCTTAAATAGGATAAAGTGTGTACTTTGCTGGGTGCAGACGAGGCACTCAGTCAATGATGGCAGCTCTGAGGATGATGATGGTATTTTTTCCTCGCTCCATTCGTCTTCCATTCTCTTCTTCCCTTGAAGGAACAAGTAAATGCCTTGTGAAATCCCTTCAGCCTCCCAAAGAAAATTAAGCTAATGGGAGGGCGCCAGGGTAAGGAAACCTCGACTCCCACTCTAAAGCTTAACTTGAAAGATAGTTGAGAGTTGCATCCCCTCCACCAAGTGTCATCCCTGTCGCTGGAGCCACCTAACTATTTCCCCGGAGTGCCCGGCAGTTTTCGGAGGGGGGTACCCGGCAAGGGGCATCGGGGACCTGGGATGGAGACGAGAAGCTCAGAGACGGTGGCCTCCGGGGCAGAGGCGGTTGAAAACCCCCAGCGCCCGCACCCTGCCCCGGCCGGGCGCTCTCTGCTGCCCCCCGCGGAGGTGCCCGCGTCCCAGCCCCGGCCCCCCTGGCGGCTCCTCGGGAATGCTGGGAATGTGAGTCAGGGCCGCGGAGAGCGAGCGAGCGAGCGCGCGGAGCGGCGGGGCTGGGGGCGCGGCGGAGCGCAGGTCTGGCTGCGCCCGCGCGAGCGCGCGTCTCGGGACTGCGGCGGGTGCCGCCCCCTCGGCCGTCGGCCCCGCCCGGCCCGGCGCCCGGCCTCGGCCCTGCGAGCGGCGCCCTTCCTCCTTCGCTCGCTCGCTCCCTCCCCGCCCCGCTCCTCCTTCTCCTCCTCCCGCTCCTGCACGCTCGGGCTCCGGCTCTGGCGCCGGCTCCGGCTCCTCCCGGTCGCCCGGGGCCAAGGAGACGTGAGGTTGTAAAAATCCATGTGGGACGGCCCCGGGGCGAGCATCAGAAAGGTGAGACGTCGGGGCCGCGGCCGCTGGGCGCCCGGCTCCCTCGGGGCGGCCGTTCCGGGGCATCCCTCGTGCCGGGTCCCCCTCACTCGTGGGGAGCTGCAATGCGTTATCGGGGGTAGCCGAGGGGTGAACCACCCGCCTCTACTTGGGCTTGCTGGGGCGGGGGAAAGGATGGGGCGGCCTAAGGGCGGATTTGTCTTGATGTAGAAACCCCCGGATTGGAACAAGTGCACGGCTTCCTCCGGCGCGCGGGCGCTGCTCGCTCGACCCGGCGGCCCGGGCCACCTCCCGCAGTCCCTCCCCGGCAGCCACCCTGACTGCTCTCGCCTTTTTTCTTTTCTGCTCCCCCTCTTTCGCCTGGCTTTCCCCGCTTTTGCCTTGAAGGGTGGGGGTGTTCGCAGGGGCAAGGGTCTCGGGAAATCCCTAGGCAGAACAAAGTAGAGGAACGTGGAGCCCCGGCCCCGGGGGTGGGGTACCTGGCTGCTTCGGTGGGCTCCGAGGGGAGCGTGTTAAAAAAAAAAAAAATCCGTGTCAGGGAAAATGAAGCCGGATTTATTGGCGAGGAGTAGGGGGTGGTGGTCCATGAAAACGAATACGCTGTGAAATTAAACTGAACGACCTGCTTTCTCTCCCCCTTCCCATCTCCGAATTACACAAGAAAAGGGATACTTATAGGGTTGTACCTATTCATTTTATTTTTAAATTACTGTCCGAGCCTTTGAAAGATCATCTTAGGACCGTGAAGATTAAGGGCTGCTTTGGTGCGGGATAATAAAACAGCTCTCGTAAACTCGGATCGGCCCTGCCTTTTAAATTTTGTACTTAAGGGTCTCTTTTCTCCTTGCCTCAGAGGGAGGGTCCCCTCTGTTACGAGCAGATCGATTTTAGGCGGTTACCTGCGTTTGCTGGATGAAAGGCAATTTACTCCCGGAGCGGTGAATTGTCAGCTCCCTCCGTGATTGACAGCCACACCTGCCACTTATGTGGGCAAAACGGGGACCGCTGGAACCTCAAGAGCCAATCAATGCTTGAGAGAGGAGGGCAGTTCCCACTTGTCATGGTTAGTTTCCTGGTTGGCTTTTTAAATCAATGGTTTTACTTAACCATTGGTTTACACCAGGTATGAGGTTCCAGCTGTGAGAGGCAGACAAGTGGGAAGAAAACTCTTCAAAAATGGGCTCAGAAGCAAGAATGCTTCACTCGTATTTGTCACCCCCGTTTTAGTTGTAGTAGTTGGGGATGCTCAGGCCATTGGCTTAGAAATGAAAATGAAATGAATCTATATAAAGGATGAAATGGGAGAGTGTGTTGGGGATTAGAAGTGTCAACCGATTTCTCTAGAATTGCAGGCTGCTTTATAAGAGATACCCTTTGCTCCTGAGCTGTCTGGAAAAGGGTGTGGCACTCTGTCTCCTGTGGTCAGTCTTGTCCTTGTAAAGTCACATTGTTTCTCAATATACAGTACTTAGCTCTTTGCTCTATTGGGGTGTTTTATAAAGATACTTTTGAAGCAGGCAAACATGCTTTATTTGAATTACCATGAATAGAAGGAATTCTTTTAGTTTTGATGCTGTAACTCAACTTCTGGAAGTGAAACCTGCCTTCTTCATTTCCAGTTTGGATGTCAGTTTGGAGGTGGCAGTGGGGTCAAGCCAGATGCTTTCTGGAGGGTAGACGTGTTTGCCTTTAAGGTGAATTTGCTTCTAAGATGAGCCATCTTGTTGGTTTGTGTCTCTGCTTTAATTAAAGCCTTCACAGTTTGAAAGGGTGGTGTGTGGATCGTGATGGAAGCATGGCTTTCACCAGCAAGATTTTCGAGGGTGGATGGATTGTGGGTAGAAGACCAAATCCTTCTCAACTCTGTATTAGTGAATGGCTAATTTTTCAATACTCTTCTCCCTTAATTTAGTGGAAAAATTACCGATTGATCCGGAGAGCTGTCACCTTACAGAAGACGTACCTGAATGTGAACATAAAGCTCTGCATTGAGCATATCATGAACAGATTGTGGGCTACAGTATACTGATTAGAATAGTCCTCATGTAGGAGCCAGGTTTGTCAATTATCATCATCATTATTATTGCATATGCAAGGACTTTAGGGGTACTTTACATGTATTTTCTTTATTAAATCCTGCAGAGCCCCTATGAGGTGTGTGTGTGTGTATGTGTGTGTGTGTGTGTATGTGTGTGTGTGTGTGTGTTTGTGTGTTAGTCACTCAATTGTGTCCGACTCTTTGTGACCCCATGTACTGTAGTCTGCCAGGCTTCTTTATCCATGGGATTCTCCAGGTGAGAATACTGGAGTGGGTTGCCATGTCCTCCTGCAGGGGATCTTCCTGCATTGTGGGCAGATTCTTTACTGTCTGAGCCACCAGGGAAGCACTTATGAGGTAGGTAGGACTATTATTATCTCCAAATTATAGATGAGGAAACAAAAATAAATTAAGTATATCGCTACAGTTTAGTGGGAGAGTGAGAACTTGAGCCCATGTTTGTCTGATACAGACCCCATGACCTTGGGCATGGCTTTGAATTCAAATTCTGGCTGTGCAGTCTGCATGGGTTCAGTATGCAGCGTACTCTTCCAGTTTACATAGGGCTTATTCTATTAAGAGTCCACTGTGATATTAATGGTCTTTGCACTGTGCTGTTTGCCTTGCCACTTTGAAGGCTCTTTCCTCTACCATCAAGCAAATTAGGTAACTTTGTGTGTTATATTTTTCCAGTATGTCAACTCTGGCCCAAGGGAAATTTGGTTCTAAACTTAATGATGAAAGTAAAACAAAATAACATGCACGCTCTTCCATCTTCCTTGATACCTTAAGGTTCTAGCTGGAGTTGTGTTGAATACATACTCTTGCTATTCAACTGACTTTATTTTTTCTTCTCTAAAGAATAGGAATTTTTTTTTTCTTTTCCACTTACAAAGGGATTCTTTTTCATTAGTGATTAAATATAGTTATGTTTAAAATTATCCTATTAAAACAATATGGCTCTCTTGCTTTTTTATGTGACAAAAGCCACAGACTTTAGCCTTTCGGTGTCTTCTTCCCATTGATGAAACTCAATGGTCATGGTTTGCCAAAACAGGTATCCTGAAAAGTGAGTTTAGATGAATGGTATTGGAGTCCACAAATTCACCTCAACAGATAGTCTTTGATTTTGGTAGCAGTGACTTTGTACAATTACCATTTTAATTTGTTTTACTAGGACTTCCTTTAATAACCCCTTTTTATCAGCTAATAGCTTAACACGTTGGCTGTCATATGGGAGATCTACCTGCCAGCCAACAGTTTTTTAGCGATGTTTATATTATTCCTTGATACTTTATTGTGATTTTCCTTGTTTTAGAAAGATAGTAGAACAAAAAAGATAGTAAAACACAATCATTGATATTAACTATAATGTAGGTCTCATAAATTTAAAATAGTTGATCTAAAGATAGAAATCATTAGGTGTACAGAGATGCTTCAATCACTTCCTTTTTATGAGAAGAAAAGGAGCAAAATGAATGATTATGTAAGAAATGTAAGAAATTTAAAGAAATTATATCAAATGGTAAAAGAAAAATTAGTCACCTTTTGCTGTGTAACAAAGCTCCTGGATTTACAGCAACAGGTATTTATTCTCACCCTCATGAGTCTGTTGGTTGACGGTTATTTTCGGCTGATCTAGGTTGGGCTCCTGTGATGACTCTGCTGTAGGTTGTAGCTTGGATCCTGGACTGTTCCACCTGTGTTTGGGACCCAGGCTGAAAGGATAGCAGCTACATGGGGCATGCTCTTCTCATAGCAGATCAGTGTATTCAAGAGCCAAGTCAAAGCTAATGTCATTTCCATTAACAATATTTTTGGATATACCAAGTTAGATGGTGAAACCCAACATCCATGGTTAAGAGTAGACTCTGCCCCTAGTTGGGGAGAGAATATTTAATGAACTATAATCTGAACTCCTACAATGTGTAAAAAGAATAATTTTTATTTTTATTTTTTTTAGAATTTTGTAATTTTTTTCTTCTCATTCTTGGAGAATGCAGTCTTCATCCCCTCACTCCTACCCCTATTTTTATGACATAAAAACATAATATTTTACATTTCAGGAATATACCATGTTTGATTCTAGAGGATTGACTGTAAAAGCAGGTATGAGTATATGTGTGAATTACTTAAATGATCCAGACACCTACTGTGTTTGAGGGACTGTGCTCAATGGAGTGAGGAGCTCAGGAGTTTTCGTCTGATATGAGTCCTGTTACCGTAGAACTTATTAGGAGTAGGTGTCAGGAAACACTTTGTAGATGAAATGGTATTTTCCTGCTTCCTTGAAGCAGGATAGTGTTAGAGATAGAACAGGGGATATAGTGGAAGTGTAAGGTGCACATCTGCATATATGAGTTATTTCATTTGGCTAGAGGGGTGAATAATAAGGTGATGATAATAATGATAATAATAGTAATTATAACCTAGCTTTTATTGACCTGTTAACTATGTGCTAGGTGCTCTGCACTCTGCTCAGTACTTTATGTGAAATATATCTTTTAATATTGGGAAATATTGGGATATATTGGTAAATACATCATTTAATATTGGGGTAGACCTACTTTCTGATTGCCTATCTAGTATTCATTCTCTCCTTTCTCACTAAAGGAACTCCAGTTTTGTTTGAGATGAGAATATGCCTGTCTCACACTCCCAAACTCTCTTATGTGAATGGCAACAAAACTTAGGTCTTAATAATGATGCTTTGACCCCTTTTTGCTTCTTGCTGTGGGGAAAATGCCTTGAGGAGCAGCCGCCAACTTCATTAACAAAGATAAGTTGTTGTTGTTCACTTGCTAAGTCATTTCTGACTGTTTGCAATTCCATGGACTACAGCACACCTGATTCCTCTTTCCTCCATTATCTCCTGCGCTTTGCTCAAATTCATATTCGTTGAGTCAGTGATGCTGTCTAATCATCTCATCCTCTGCCACCCCCTTCTCCTTTTACTTTCAGCCTTTCCCAGCATCGGGGTCTTTTCGACTGAGTTGTCTCTTCAAATCAAGTGACCAAAGTATTGCAGCTTCAGCTTTAGCATCAGCCCTTCCAATGAATATTCAGGATTTATTTCCTTGAGGATTGACTGGTTTGATCTCCTTGCTGTCCAAGGGACTCTCAAGAGTCTTCTTTCGCACCACAATTTGAAAGCATCTGTTCGGTGCTCAGCCTTCTTTATGGTCCAATTCTCACATTTATACATGACTACTGGAAAAACCATAGGTTTGACTGCACAGACCTTTGTTGGCAAAGTGATGTCTCTGCTTTTTAATACGCTGTCTAGGTTTGTCATAGCTTTCTTTCCACGGAGCAAGCATCTTTTAATTTCACGGCTCCAGTCGCTGTTTGCAGTGATTTTGGAGCCTGGGAAAATAAAATTTGTCACTGCTTCCACTTTTCCCCCTTCTATTTGCCATGAAGTGATGGGACCTGATACCATGATCTTAGTTTTTTGAACGTTGAATTTTAAACCAGCTTTTCCACTCTCCTCTTTCACCCTCATCAAGAGACTCTTAGTTCCTCTTCACTTTCTGCCATTAGAGAGGTATCATCTGCAGAGCTGAGATTGTTGATTTTTCTCCCAGCAATCTTGATTCCAGCTCGTGATTCATCCAACCTGGTGTTTTGAGTGATGTACTCTGTGTAGAAGTTAAATAAGCAGGTGACAGTATACAGCCATGTCATACTGTATTCCCAATTTTGAACCAGTCAGTTTTTTTCATTTTTGGTTCTAACTGCTGCTTCTTGACTTGTGTGCAGGTTCCTCAGGAGATGGGTAGCATCTATTAAACATGACAAAGATGGAACCTGGAAGGCTGTTTGTTTTGATGACATTGTTGAGCCATAGTATAAGCCTAGACTGCCTTCCTCTGTTAAATCAATACTTCTTATTACTTAAAACAAATAACCTCCTTAGTTTTAAGCCACTGTTTGTTACTTGTAGTCAAACATAATCTTCACTGATACATATAACTTCTCAAGAGCCTCTGCAAATAGACGCTTTCATACCTATTTCAAGGGTGAGAATATGAAAATCAGATTAAGGCATTTGCACAAGATCTAGGATTCATTACTGAGTCATTTTGACTTTTAGGGCCATCATACTGCCTTTGGCTGGGCAGATAAGTACCACAATAGAGACACTGTTGGAAAAGTAGTTTGGAGTAAAATTGAGGGAGGAAACTGGATTCCAAGCTGAAAAGTTTGAGTTTTATCACTGAGCGAAAGAATACAGTTGGCTCTCAACATACGGAGATTCTGAGTCTGGAGGGTTGACTGTAAGGGACTTGAGCATCCTTGGTTTTTGGTATCCACGGGCATTCTAGGAGTCAATCTCCTGCAGATACTGAAGGGCCATTGTATAAGATGACTTGACAAAGACAGAGACTGGAGTTTGGAGGACCTCTGAGACTTAAGTGATGTCACCCATGCTTTAGTGTGAATGAAGTTGGAGGCAAAGCTCAACACAAAGGTGATTTGGGAATTTGAGAAGAAACTGGAACCGACTGAACACAAATCATAGTTGGCTATTAACATGCTATCCTCTGAGAACAAAACTAAAGTCTTCTGAAGGTTAGTATTAACTTCTACTAATAGTTTCACATTTGCCAGGAAGTAGGGAATGAGTAACGTAGAGAACTGTTAATGGGATGTGAATCATTATTTAGTGCAATAGATGGGGACTTCTACTTGTCTGTACCATTTATTGAACACTCGATGACCTTGTATGACATGATTTTGATCTGGGTCTGGCTCTACTGCACCAGTTAAAGGTAGCAGAGATGAAGGGTAAGGCCAGAGAGTGGTGCAAGAACACAACGAATTCTGTCAGTGGACTTTTTTCCACATCTGCTAAACATTTTGGTGCTTTCTTAGAGGTGGGGTAGGGTCAATTTAGCTTCCTGGGCCTCCTTTCCCCCTGTTTCTCTACTTTTTTTAATCTATAAAATAAAGGATTTGGTTTACATTAGTGGTTTTCAAATGTTTTTCAGCTGTAGAAACTTTTGTTTCCTGAATAAAAAGTTATCTGGACCTTCAGTTTAATATAGAAAAAAGCAGAGTTGCTCTGAAAATTCAGGGCCTGGGTTTATGTAGTCTGGGATGTCTTTATGTTGAGGCTACTGCTCTGAAATGCTCCCTACATGTTCTCTCAGGTCCAGGATTATGTGAATCTTAGAGCTGTCCAGATGTTTTATTGGAGCATCCTCTTTAACAAATCACTTTGTTATTCCACAGCTTGCTGTGTTTTAGTATCATCCTGGGTAGAGATTGGTGATGGACAGGGAGGCCTGGCATGCTGCAGTTCATGGGGTCGCAAAGAGTCGGACACAACTGAGCGACTGAACTGAACTGAGGGTAGAGGTTGTTAATGTTCACCATGGCTACTTTTTCTCCAGGTATACGTTGAAAGTGACTTGTGTTACCTCTATTTCTAGAACACTTAATTTCCAGTGTGAGACCATCCAATACTCTCTTCTGCTGTGATGATCATGGAAACACCTGTTGAGATGGAGCCTCCATGTGCCACAGTCCCTAAGTCACTAAATGAACAAATCTTCCAGTCAGTTGGCATTGGACATATAATGTGATTATATGTTATAGTGAAATAAACCTTTGTTGTTTTAAGTTATTGAGATTTTGTGATTGTTTATGCAGCATTTTAAAAAAAACTTATCTTTACTAATAGATCATTTTTTAGCAATCTTTAGCATCTTTAGTTTATATGCTAAACTTTATTTAAGTTGCTTTTGAAGTATCTTCTGGATCAACCTGAGGCCTGGCCAGCTTGTCCTTACTTTGTGCTTAGAAGAATAGAAAGCATCATGTACATTTACTGTCTGGGTAGGTCTCTGTACTCATTGGTTTTACAATTTGTTTAGTAAATTTTAAAAACAGTTTTACTGTTGTTTGGTCGCTAAGTTGTGTCTGACTCTTTTGTAATCCCATGGACTGTAGGCCGCCAGGCTTTTCTGTCCATGGGATTTCCCAGGCAAGAATACTGCAGTGGGTTGCCATTTCCTTCTCCAGGGGATGTTCCCAACCCAGATATCGAACCTGTGTCTCCTGCATTGTAGGTAAATTCTTTACCCCTGAGCCACCAGGGAATTCCCATGAATTGGAATACTTAACTATGTTTGCCGTCATGTTAGAAAAAAAAGTCCAAATAAATATTGTGTAGCACACCTTATTTAAAAAAAAAACACAACATTTAATTTAATGCCCTATTGCTTTTTAAGGTAATAGAACCTCAGGGTCTCGGGGAAGAATGATTATTTTCGATTACCATAATAATGGCTACTGTGGATTGAGGGCTCATTCATTGATTTGTGAAATATTTATTGAGCATCTACTATGTGATAGGTACTGAAGGTATATGGATGAACCATAGATAGTTCCTTACTTGGAACTTACACTGTAGTTGGGGGTTGTGAATGAGTTTTCTCTGTTCTATGAAGGATACCAGTTATGAGCATTTACTATGTGGTAGGTGCTTTATATTCCTCATCTCATAGTACCTATAATGGTAGGTATATTATCACCATTTTATAGGTGAGGAAACTGAGACTCCAAGAATTTGATAACCTATGAAGGCAAGAGATTTTGCCTTTTGCTTGGAAGGCAAAATAATGTCTCTGCTTTTTAATATGCTATCTAGGTTGATCATAACTTTCCTTCCAAGGAGTAAGCGTCTTTTAATTTCATGGCTGCAATCACCATCTGCAGTGATTTTGGAGCCCAAAAAATAAAGTCTGACACTGCTTCCACTGTTTCCCCATCTATTTGCCATGAAGTGATGGGACCAGATGCCATGATCTTAGTTTTCTGAATGTTGAGCTTTAAGCCAACTTTTTCACTCTTCTCTTTCACTTTCATCAAGAGGCTTTTTAGTCTAGTCAAGGCTATGGTTTTTCCAGTGGTCATGTATGGATGTGAGAGTTGGACTGTGAAGAAAGCTGAGTGCCGAAAAATTGATGTTTTTGCACTGTGGTGTTGGAGAAGACTCTTGAGAGTCCCTTGGACTGCAAGGCGATCCAACCAGTCCATCCTGAAGGAGATCAGTCCAGGGTGTTCATTGGAAGGACTGACACTGAAGCTGAAACTCCAATACTTTGGCCACCTCATGCAAAGAGTTGACTCATTGGAAAAGACCCTGATGCTGGGAGGGATTGGGGCAGGAGGAGAAGGGGACGACAGAGGATGAGATGGCTGGATGGCATCAACGACTCGATAGACATGAGTCTGAGTAAACTCTGGGAGTTGGTGATGGACAGGGAGGCCTGGCATGCTGCGATTCATGGGGTCACAAAGAGTTGAACATGACTGAGCGGCTGAACTGAACTGAATTGAACTGGAAGGCAAAGTGTTTATTTGCACTTTAACCCCCTGTGCTTAGAAGAATCTTTGACACATTGTAGTTGCTAAGTAAGTATTTGTTGATTAAATAAATGATCAGAGGAACTTGCTTAAAGTTCATGCCATGGGAAAGCCAGAACTTGAACCCACATCTGCCTGACTCTCAGGCTGTTGAATTATCATTGGGTGTAGTAGGAAAGTGTTTTCACATGATAACAACAGAAGCAACCACTGAGCCCTACCAATGTCAATGCAAAAGGCACCAGCAAGAGCCAGATTGTCTCTTTTTTATGGCTAGGGCCAAGTTCTCTGCATGAATCGCTACTCACTCTGTCTCAACTGGGGAAATTCGAGGCCGCTCTCTCACTGACTTAATTGCTGGTGTAATTGGTCACCCCTCTCTTGGGCCAGTTCAACTTCTGCTCTAGCTGGATTTCCTTAGCACTTGACTGGCCCTGTTTCCCAGGATGGTGCCTCAAGTTCTGCTTTTAACATCTTGCACATCCCTTCTCCACTTTCATTTTTCAGATGTGTTGCTTTGAAGTTCCAGGAAATCTGTAGTTGCTGGCATCTAGTGGGCACTCAACAAAATTAAAAGAGAGAGAGAGAGAGAAGAAAAGAAAGGCAGCCAGCACTTTTAGGAAGAAACTAAGTGATGACTTTTTCCTGGAAGTTAATGGTGAGATTGCAGCTCCAGCAGATGGGGAGGATGGGTTGGGTTGCTAAGTATATCTGGGGTAGGTACACCTGTCGATGGAAGTCCAGTGGCAACATTCATAGATGCCTTATACCAGAAGCTCTCTCTGGGGTAGGTACACCTGTAGATGGGAGGCCAGTGGCAACATTGATAGATACCTTATACCAGCAGCTCTCTCTGGGGTAGGTACACCTATAGATGGAAGGTCACTGGCAATGTTCATATGTGCCTTATCCCAGCTTTCTCTGGGCTAAGTACACCTATAGATGGAAGGCCAGTGGCAATGTTCATTGATGCCTTATCCCAGCTTTCTCTGGGCTAAGTATACCTATAGATGAAAGGCCAGTGGCAATGTTTATAGATGCTTTATACCAGCAGTTTTACTTGGCTGTGTTTTCTTCGGATTCTATATTTTGCTCTCTTCTCCTGTGTATGTGCAGTGTGTGCACGCACATCTGTGTATGCATGGGAGTCTAATAACATTCCATCTTTCTTCCTGCCTTGCAGCTTTCCACCCCTAAAGGTAGTTGTCATTCTGTGATTTCAGAATATGAATGAATCACAGGCAGCAAAGTGCCTTCCCCTGTAAGTGTATTAAGAACACACTATTAATTCAAGGCAACTTCTTAGTGGCTCAGAAGACAAGAGCTTGAATGGGAATTGAGCAGTGTGTTCTTTAAGAATATACTCAGATCCTTCTGCAAACTGTGAGAGGCTTTCCCTTAAAACAGTATGGCTAATTATAGCAAGAAAGGGCAGGGTTTTATGTAAGGAATTATACCAACTTGTGCTCAGTAGTTACTAGTTCTATGTAGCAGATTTCTCTAAAACAAGGTGAGTGTGAAGGATGGGAAGTACATCCTCTGTGGGCCCAGGGTGACTGAAAGTAGGGCCCCAGGGTGATTTGGAGTCTGGGGGCTGCTCTAAGGGTGGAGAATAACACTCTGAAGGTGGAAGGCTGAGTGGTTCTGCAAGATTTGAGATTGGTCTGATATCTAGTTATATTTTTGGTCAAACTGGTGTATATGCCAAACTCCTACCACGATGGCTTTCTTGTTCCTGTTTTAAGGCACATTAGCCATTCTGCCTTCCTGCCAGCTGGCTCCAAGCCAACTGCCATCCCTGGAGAAGCAAGGCTCTGGTTAAAAGGGCAGGATCCTAGTGGAACAGTGCTGTTGATCCTTCCCATGTTTAGCTCTCAGCAGAGGGCTTTAGATGTGTTTTCTTTCCTCCTGATGTTTGTTTTTTGAATTTTGAATTTTACCCTTTTGGGTGAAATTCCCAAATTCCCTCTACACTCTCCCCCACCCTATTTTGATTTTCTAGCCATCCTGTGTCTGAAACTTCTCCATGGGGGGATGCAGGAGGTTGGGTAGCAAATGTGGTGAAAGCTTGGCCTTCTTAGAAGCTCATTGAAATAGACCCTGTTAGATGTTGGGTGAATACAAAAGCCCCCAAGTTTCGGTAGCTGCTGTTCATCAGGCTCGCAAGCATGGAGCAGTTAGTAGGGGTACGTAAAGAAAATTCTTTCCTTTCTTGTTAATTCTGAGAAAGAACTATCTTCATACACAGACTTTGAATACATTGACAGGGCATCCTTAAAATCAGCAATATGAATAGTTACTTAGAATAACTTCAGAGGCTCTTTTGGATATAGAGATGTAAGCCCTGACCTGTGAGTCAAGAGACCTAAATTCTATTCCTGGCTTTACCACTAGCTTTCTACTTATTTTTCTGTTTCTTGATATATATCAGAATCATCTGGCCCTTCTCCAGGTCTAGAATTTTTTTTTTTTTTACAGCAGATTTTTATGCAAAGGATCAACTAAGTAACTGTGATTTTATTAATGATTTTATCCTGGAAAGCAAAAATGGCCGATATGCTTTCATGGTGGACTTTATTACGAGTTAAGCCATTATATTATATATTCACTCTATCTGTGTGGCCTTGCTTCTTGCCAGCTCTCTGCTGGCACGGGGGATGCAGCCGTACAGAGCAGGTGATTTTGAGGGGCTCAAGGATTATAGCCTTTAGTGGAACACTAAGCAAGTAAGCAGGCTACTGGAGTGGGAGCTCTTATGGGGGAATACCCAGGCTGTCTTCCTCCAGGAGAACTGAGGAGATTCATGGATGAATGATGGAGGGAGGCGTCTAGAAGAAGGTTAACACCTGAGGTGAGATAGAACAGTAAATGGAATTAACTGGTGTGGACTTGGGTTTTGATGGTACAGTAACAGAGGGAAGAGTCCAGATCCAAAGATAAACAAGAGAATGGAAGTTTGGGGGCTTGGGGATATTAAAGTAGACCTGTGGAGCTGGAAATTAGCTTGGCTTGGGATGGCGGCTGGTGAGAGAGGCCAGGAAGAGTAACAAGTATGAAGACACTGTGATCTACTAAAGGAGATAAAGTTCAAGCTTAACCATCAAAGGGTTTCAGTAGGGGACTGACACAATCAGAGATGCTGAATTCTCTTTATTCTTCTTTCATCCGCTTCCGTGGCAATAACTACCTGCTTCTCTGGTATTGGTGGGAGTATGGAATTTGACACTGGGTATTAGCAGGATGACCTGGAAAACAATGAAAAGATTATGAATATGGTCCTGGGAATCCTAGCGGTGTCCATTCTGATTTAATTGACCAAACACACTTTCTGCAGCCTTAATGACTTTAAAAGACCATTTTCCAGGTGAAGATGCTCCTGATAAAAGATCCATAGTGGGATTCCTTACTGCTTGTTGTTTTTGAGCATCTCTGTGGATGTTGTGTGAGACCAGGTTCTTTTCAGTGAGTTTTGAGCAGAGCACAGAGTATAGATCTTATTGTAAAATGTTTGCAGTTAATGGGTGCAATTAAACAGAATTTGTTAGACCAATCAAGAGAAATAGTTGAAGTAACTCAGTGTACGGCTTCCAAAAGTGGTGTGAGAAAGCTCATGAGTGAAAATGGTTTAATTATTCTGTGAGATGTACAAGACTGAGAATTATGTGCTGAAATTGTTTTCGGTGTACCATATATCTCTGCGGCCTATGACTTTACTTCGGTATGATTTTTGTACTCTAGATGGTAGCATAATAAACTGCCTTTCATATATTAATCTTGACTTCTGTGCTTCAGCTTGTAAATCAACATTTGAGCTACTATATCATGGTCTTACCTGCTAAAAAATCATTTTATAGAGTTGATCAAAAAGTTTGTTCAGGTAAAAACCCTTGGTCAACCCAATATTTCAACAACATCACCATGTTTGCATAGCAGAGTGTAATCATTTGAGTGTTACTTTAATCTTCCCATTATTTTATAAAAGTAAGTGGAAATGCAAAAATAGACAGTAATAAGGTGAGAAATATGAGCCTCATAAACATAATGTAATTGAGGCAAAGATAGACACTATTAAAAATGCCCAATATAGATGGTGTGTACTCAGTCAGATGCTGTGGACTTAAGGTGACCAACTCTTTATAGTTGTGAGGGATAAGAAAGAAGATACAGGCTATGGACATGGGGAATTTTGGAAAAAAGCTTTGTGGATAATGATAAAGATCAAGATGTAACTTGGGATTTTGTCACTTATTGGTTTTGGAGAAGAGAGCTTCCCTTTTTAACATAACTGTTGTCAACTTTTGTTTGTTCAGCTTTAAAATACATATATATTAAGAAAAGTATTCTCTGCAAAAGTAATAGACAGAAATTGAACTCCCCAGTCTTATGTAGAAAAGTGCACCAGAGTTGCTAGTGTATTCCTTTGGTTTGCTTAGAGGCATTGTTGGTCATAGTGTTCAACAAAATTCACTGTATTTTGGCAAACCAGTAAAGATAAACCAAAGAAAATACAATGGACCTAGCAAAGGATATGCCTCAGTGGATTTTCATGATTCCATGGTGCACTGTGGAACAGAAAAAGGCTAAATACATTTTAGTCCTCATCATATGCCTTAGTGATGCCAAGATGGTATATTTGTAGCCAAAGAGAAAGATTGGGTAAGAATTAAGGTTTGTGTACAATTAAACCCACAGACCTCTGATTCTCCTGGTCAGGAGGGTATGATGGTGATCTGTCTGCCTTGGAAGAGCTGACTGATATTTGGGAGCTTGTTTAATTTCCCTCGTGGGCTCCGTCCACTTGTAAGCAAAAAATTGTGTTGGGTGCAAAATTCCATTTCCTTTTCATGTTTCTTGTGGTTAAATGATGAACGTGAAATCATGGGAGGTGTTAATCAGATAGAAGATGGGAAAGAATAACTCTTGGATTTCTAGTCTCTTCCTGAAACTGAAGAGACGGTTTATCAAAATGGCAGATAACTATTGGGCCAGAAGTTCAAAAACCCATTTTGGGTAACTTCTATGTGTCAGACATTGTGCTAATCAAGAATTATCTCTTTTAATCTTGGCAGTACTTCCATGATCCAAGTATTATTTCTCAAAATGAGGAAATTAACACTTAGAGAAGTTAAGAAACTTGCCTGTGTGTCTTAGTTTAGCTTCTCTCAGAAAGAGAGAAGCTTTCTAGAATACTTATCTTGGTATTCTAGTACAAGTAATTGTTTGGTACACACAGGGAATACCAATAGGTGAACATGGATATAATAAGATAGGGAGGAGAAGGCAGCCGCTAGCTGGGACGTTATTCACTAAGTTACTACAGTGATGACTGGAATTTAATCTTACAAGGAAACTCTGAAGAATACTGTAAAACACTTGCCTCCGTATGATCTCATGTGAGGGTTGAGGAAACAGGGGTGTATAACCACCAACTTCTGACAGTTGTTTTTTTTCTTTCCTTTTAGAGAATTTATTATTATATTTTATTGTGGTAGAATACACATAATGTTTATCATTTAAACCATCTTTAAGGGTCCAGTTCTGTCATATTAAGTACATTCACGGTATTGTGTAATTATAACCACTCTCTATCTCCAGAATTTTTTTTATCATCGCAAACTGAAACTCTGTGCCCATTAAACAATGACTCCCCATTGCCTCCTGCCCCCAGCCCTTGGCAACCGCTATTCTACTGTCTGCCTGTATGAATTGGATTATTCTAGTTACCTTCTATAAGTGGAATCGTACAATATTTGTCTTTTTGTGTCTGGCTTACATCTCTTAGCATAATGTTTTCAAGTCTCATCCGTGCTGTGGCATGTATTGAAGTTTCCTTTCTTTTTAAGGATAAATGATAGTCCATTGTATTTATAGACCACATTTTGTTTATCTGTCGATGGACATTTGGTTTGTTTCTACATTTTTGCTATTATGAGTAATGATCTATGAACATTAGTGTATAGATATTTGTCAGTTTTTAAAAAAAATAATTTTATTTATTTATTTTTGGCTGTGCTGGTTCTTCGTTCCTGTGCAGTTCTTTCTCTAGATTTGACAAGTGGGGGCTACTCTCTAGCTGTGATGTGCAGGCTTCTCTTTGCAGTGGCTTCTCTTGTTGCAGAGCACAGGCTCTAGGGCACTCAGGCTTCAGTAGCTGCGGATCCCAGGCTCTCGAGTACAGGCTCAATAGTTACGGAACATGGACTTAGTTGCTCTGCAGCATGTGGGATCTTCCTGGATTAGGGATTGAGCCCATGTCTCCTGCATTGGCAGGCAGATTCTTTACCACTGAGCAACTAGGGAAGCCCCTGTCAATTGTTTTTAAGAGTGGTTAATTCCTTGGCACTTACATCCCACCCCTTGCAAAAGTAGAATAGTTTTCCAGGGTTCAAAAGAGTCCCTTAGCAGAGATGCTGATATTGGCTGTGTGAAGTCCTTTGGGGGTACTCTAAAATGTTCAAGTCAGAGGGATGTTAGTGGGGCACTTGGAGCGTTTGTTACAAGGTCTTTACCCAAGTAAGTAGAAAAGCTAGAATTTGAATTCTGGACTCTTGACTCAAAGCCCGTGCTTTTAACTGCTCTACACTGAGTGCTGTTATAAGTGCAATAGTACTGAGATTTGAAGATGAATGAGATGTGGTTATTGCCTTCAAGCACCTATCAGAGTTGAATCATCTGTTTTGCAAAATGCTGCAGGAAAGACAGTGGCATCATATGGAGCAATTTCGAACTCACAGATCCATTGTAATTGGAATCACAGGTAGCAGATGTATGGGTCCCCTTTCTCCTGACATCTAGTGGGGATGCATTCCTGGGCCAGGCATGACTGAACTCTTCATGGGGCTCTGCTTCGGGACACACATGTGTTGACTGCTGGAGTCATGAGTTTCCTCCCATGCCCATTGATGCAACATTACCTCAGCAGGATTTATCCTCCTTTGAGCCTTTCTAATAATTATCTTCATCTTGATGTCCAAGCATGAGGAGCGCCTATTTGTTAGGGAAGAAATCAAGGCCCCAAAATGATAAAGAAAATACATTTAGAGGCAGTTAAAATGGTTGATTCTGTGTATCTGTCTGAAAAAAACATCATTTACAAATGCTTTGCATTTATCTAGAGATCTAACAGGAGACATTTTGTCCCTGAAAAGATGACATTAGATCAGTACTGTGGCAAAAGGAGGAAAGAAATGAGAGATCAATCAGTGAGGAAATGCTATTCTGTATTTTAACCTAAATATTAAATATTTTGTTTGAGTACTGCATTTGTGGGAGCTGGGTGTATTAGTCAGATATTGTCAAGTTACACTGAGATAGCAATTCTGCATCACAGTGGCTTACTTCTGTCTCTTGGGTACTGCATGGTTCTACCCCACATTGTCCTTATTCTGGGGCTCAAGCTGAAGGCATGGTCCCTTCTTTGGAGGAGCTTTTCTCATGGTTCAGTTCAGTTGCTCAGTCATGTCTGACTCTTTGTGACCTCATGGACTGCACAATGCCAGGCTTCCCTGTCTGTCACCAACTCCCAGAGCTTACTCAAACTCATGTCCATCGAGTTGGTGATGCCACCCAACCATCTCATCCTCTGTCTTCCCCTTCTCCTCCCACCTTCAATCTTTCCCAGCATCAGGGTCTTTCCCAGTGAGTCAGTTCTTTGCATCTGGTGGCCAAAGTATTGGAGTTTCAGCTTCAGCATCAGTCCTTTCTATGAATATTCAGGACTGATTTCCTTTAGGATGGACTGGTTGGATCTTCTTTCAGTCCACGGGACCCTTAGGAGTCTTCTCCAACACCACAGTTCAAAATCATCAATTCTTTGGTGCTCAGCTTTCTTCACAGTCCAACTTCTCAGCCTTTTGGCTAAGATCAAGTGTGTTCTCATGGTAGAGAAGAAAAAAACAATGGTTTACTCATAAGATGGCTCTTATAGCTTCTATTTGGATGTGGCATGTGTCATTTCAGCTCACATTACATTCTACAATACCAGTCACATGGCCAGGCATTGTGTCAGTAGGGTAGGAAAGATTCCCCCCCAAAGGGAGGGAGAGACTCTAGAGATGAACTGACTAGAGACGGACAGTGACTGCTTTGAACAAATGAGGCATTTTGCTGCACTGGCTAAAATTTTATCTCATGTGCAAATTGCTTAGTAGCATTTTAAACCATCTAATCTTTTTAGATCCCTTGCAAAATATTTAATATTGCTTTTCTTCTTTTACTCATAAGGAAGAAACATACTGTACATAATGGTCTAGTTCTCTTCCCAGGATCCATGTAAAACCACCTATGTAGCCAGTATTATTTTTCCTAATAATTGAAGCAATTGTTATTGTCTTTTCAAGAACTGATCATAGAGATTGAAGGGAACTTTGAGACTCAGAATCTGAATGCTGTTTATAGTCATTTGTGAAATGAATAGAGAACAAAGGACTAATTATTGACAACATGATGATCATCCTTTAAGAAATCATTACAATGTGTCTGTAGTTAATATTGATGATGATGAGGGTTGCTGTACTGATATTTATCAAGTCTCAGGCACTGAGCACTTACACTTTCTCTGATTTAGTCATGACTCACTTTCTTTTTGTGAAGTAGCTCTTGTTACTCCTGAGGTCATTGTTATTTACTGAGGTACTTACTAGGGCTCAGAGAGGTTTGTTAACTAACTCAAGGTTAAAGAGATGATAAGTCTGAGTTTCAGGACTCAAGCCTGGTGTATGTTTAATCACTTAACCAAGGTTTCTCAACGTTAGATGAGATCCCTTTTAAAGAAAGTCATTTCTTGTAGAACTCCAGGGTTGACTTAAGTTATTGTTATTGTAATGACACCTTTAATGGTATAAGCATAAAACTGGATAAGGTTTTTTTTCTAAGCTCCTACATCTTTATAAAACTTAAATCAATTTAGAAATTAAGTACACTTCATGTTGCTAATTCAAATTAACAACATTAATTTAACCACATTAACTAAATTGCTGCTTATAACTGGAATATGATGCCAACTATTCTGGGCGGGCTCCTTGGCAGTCATCTGGTCTACCCTGCTGTGTGCTGAGTGATGACTCAATTCTCCCACCATATTCACAATATTCAACTTGTGCAAAACTTTGCTTCATGCTGTGGAACTTGACATCCCTTACCTTTCACTGGGTAAGGACACATCATTTGGATTTACAAGTCCATCTTCTTTCTTTCCCTTTGACCCATGGTGATTCCTTAGGGTATAGCTTGTTGCTCAAATACAATGGGCATGGCTGCTGTGATAATCAAGAATATCCTTCCATTATTGATTTTTAGATTATTGAAATAAAAACAGCCTTAAGTTCTCAGGAGATTTGTAAATTCTTTAATATATACAACTATGGATCTGCCCCCTCCTTCTTAGTTTTTGCTCACATTAAAAACTGGATTTTCTCTCTCTGGTACTATCCTGTCTTTCTTTTATAGGACTTTCTGCATATGAGACCACACCCTGTCACTACCTGAAAGGTTCTCTCATCTTTTTCCAATGCTCACAGCACCTGGCAGCCTTTCACAGTAACTGGAGTTTCTTATGTAAACCTGAATAAAGGGGCTATGGTTCCCTTTTGAAATGGAGGAATTTGAGTTTCCTGAAGATCAGAAATCATATTACAGATTTGCTCTTGAAATATCTATTGAATAGATTTAAACTATGCTCTGTAATTTCCCTTTTAATCTATTTTGTTAGATAAGTCTATGCTTGTCTATGCACTAAGAGTTTTAATTTGATGACTTAATGCAGTTACTGACTCTTATTCATTACAATTTCACTTTTTAGAGTGGTTACTGAATACTATTAAACACTCTGAACTTGGTCCTCCTGAATCATCATGTGACTCCTCTATGATGATCAATCATATTTTTTCAGAGACCCCAGAGTTAGCATATAACATTTTTTCTGTATCTTTTTCCCAGAATACATAGATGAATGCTTATCTCATCTGCCCATTTAAGTCGTTTCCCATCCCTTGTTATTGATTGTGGATTTTTTTTTGAATAGTTTACAATCTTTGCTAAAAATGTTCCTTGTGTATGTGATTATGTGTATATTCTTTTCTAGCAAAAGGCTATTTAGACATAATCCTTACATGTTGATTTTAAATGTAGAAAATCTTTGTGTGATTGGATGTTTAGGGGCAAAGAGGTAGAGTTCTTATTTATCTACCTTTCTGTCATTTTCTCTGAAACATCTGTTAGTTGACAGATTGAGGATTTTTTTTAGTGTAAGATCCAATAATTCCTGAAACTTTTTTTTTTTTTTTTGGTAAGTACACTATAGCTAGAGCTTTGCCAATTGACATTTTACGTTTGCAGATTAAAGGAAATGCACAGATGTTTTAAAAATGAAGCTAAAAACCTTCTTTATCTCTTCAGTGCAACCAACTTAATTTGTTACATTTATGAAACTTTATGAAGCAATGAATAATGTTGTTATAATCAGCATATTATATTAAC
The DNA here is from genome assembly GCF_963930625.1 of Muntiacus reevesi. Classification (NCBI taxonomy): domain Eukaryota; kingdom Metazoa; phylum Chordata; class Mammalia; order Artiodactyla; family Cervidae; genus Muntiacus; species Muntiacus reevesi. The sequence goes on from NC_089252.1 coordinate 102,726,326, forward strand.
CATAATTAAGTTCTTAAAATTTGATTTAACATCTTAAATTATTTTACTTTTACTGATTATTTCTTGGGGTTTTGCTGTATTTTAAACTTGTGGATCTAGCTGTGTAGTACCTAGTGGTCTGTTTCTGTAACAAAAGTTTTTAGGTACTCCAGATTTTAAATTTAATCCCTTAGAAGAAATTGATAATGTTTGAAATTAAAAGAAAAATGGTCCATGGAAAGTACAATTAATTAATACTTGGTATACAGAGTCCTTACCTTATAGTATAGAATGTAGTCAGCCTTTCACTTCGGCACCTTATGGTAAAATATAGCCAAGGCAGCTGAACATGTAATCATGCTAAATCTGCACATGGAAAATAGCAATTATAAAATGAGTTTGGGGGAACTAAAGGAGAGAGTCGTGATATGTGGATGAGAGTGTCTGAGTTGCAGAGAGCTTCTTGGAAATGATGAGAAAGTATCTTTGAAAATCTCTGCTACATCAAGCTAGGCTTTTTGTTCCCCCCAATTCATGTCATTGTGGTAAAGAGGAAATGGCTTATTATTCAGCTCAGTCACTCAGTTGTGTCCAACTTTTTGTGACCCCATGGACTGCGGTATGCCAGGCTTCCCTGTCCATCACCAACTCCTGGAGCTTGCTCAAACTCATGTCCATTGAGTCGGAGATGCCAGCCAACCATCTCCTCCTCTGTCGTCCCCTTCACCTCCTACCTTCAATCTTTCCCAGCATCAGGGTCTTTTCCAAGGAGTCCGTTTTCAGGACTGATTTCCTTTAGGATTGACTGGTTTGATCTCCTTGCAGTCCAAGGGACTCTCCAACATCTTCTTCTCCAACATCACAGGTCAAAAGCATCCATTCTTCAGTGCTCAGCTTTCTTTATAGTCCAACTCTTACATCCATACATGGCTACTGGAAAAACCATAGCTTTGATTAGACGGACCTCTGTCGGCAACCCCATGAACAGTATGAAAAGGCTTATTATTAGGACTTTCAATACCTATATATATGTGTGTATGTATATGTATATATATGTGTGTGTGTGTGTGTGTGTGTGTATATATATATATATATATATATGGGGTTGTAGCCTTCACATAATGGGAACATGTCTGTTTTTCTTTCCAGTTTTAAAAAATGTTTGATGTCTTAAGCATTTTTGAATAGATAGTCAAGTTTGACTCTGGAATGTCTAACCAGGCAAGCTTAGTGGACTGAGATAATTCTAAGACAACTTTCAGGTTCAAAACCACTGTACCCTGTTCTGGTAGCCTTGGACTGATCAAAGTTAGCTTTTATTGAGTATTAGCTCTGTGCTGGACGTTATACTAATTACTTTTCTTCTATCATCTTAATTTTTCCCAAATCACTATGGACAATACTGTTATTATACTCACTTTACAGATAAGAAAAATAAAGATTGGCAGACTAAAGTAATTTACTTAAAGCTGCACATTAAAAAATTAGAGATAGGGTTCCCCACGGGTCTAATTTTGAGGTCCTCTCTTTCCTTTTTTAAAACACTATGTCTCACCTCTCTGGCTACAATTACAAAGTTATTGCATTAAATGCCATGGAAGTGATTTCAATCATATGATGAGAGTTCATAATATATATTCTTTCAAATATTCAAAAACTGTTTTATATATCTTCTGTGTACCCTTAGCTCTGGCCAGGAAGAGCACCTGCATAGGACCTGCGGCTTTAGCAGGCCCACTGTGGCCCTCCTCTTCCTGCATATTCCCCGTGGGAGAGGGGTTTGTAGGGTCTCATGGAGGTTCCCACATGAAACCTCTGCCTGGCATTCCAGAATCAAGTCTGGGTGCATACAGGCCTGGGACCTCCGCTGCTTAAGTGACCCTGAGTGGTCTTCCAAGGTCCGCTTGGATTTCTTTGCCAAAGTCTTTCCTTCTGAGGACAAACCACTACCATTGTGTACACTGATAGGCCTAGAGTTGCTGCTGTTGTTCAGTCCCTAAGTCATATCTGACGCTTTGTGATCCCGTGCCAACAGCATGTGAGGCTTCCCTGTCCTTCACCATCTCCTAGAGCTTGCTCAAACTCACGTCCATCAAGTCGGTGATACCATCCAACCATCTCATCCTCTGTCATCCCCTTCTCCTTCTGCCTTCAGTCTTTCCCAGCATCAAGGTCTTTTCTATGAGTCAGTTCTTCACATCAGGTGGCCAAAGTATTGGAGCTTCAGCTTCAGCATCAGTCCTTCCAATGCATATTCAGGATTGATTTTCTTGAGGATTGACTGGTTTGATCTCCTTCCTGTCCAAGGGACTCTCAAGAGTCTTCTCTAGCACCAGTTTGAAAGCATCAATTCTTTAGTATTCAGTCTTCTTTATAGTCCAACTCTTACATCTGTACATGAGTACTGGAAAAAAACCATAGCTGAGGGGTACCTATCTGTGAAAGTATAGACCACGTGTCAGGAAACTACTGCCTATGGGTTAAGTGTACCTTACACATGTTTTTATAAATAAAGTTTTGTTCAAACACACCTACACTGATTTGATCACAAATTGTCTGTGACTGCTTTTGTGCTGAAATGGTAGAGTGGATAGTTGTGACAGAGAGCAAATGACCCATAAAGCCTAAAATATTTACTAAATATTTACTATTACATTTTAAGGAAAAGTTTGCTGGCCCCTGGTATAGACAGAGCTAGGATAGTGTACAGTCTATGGAGTTCACATGTGTGAGGCCCTTGGGGTGTGGTTGAGCCAGAAGTGGGGCAAGAAGGCTGTTAGCTGGGGGAACGCCTGCCTCTTGCCACTGTGTTTTGGCCAGAGCTCTGAAGAGTTAGGAATTTTAAGTTCAAAATTTAAACCTCATCTTCTGTATCTTTATATTTGTCATGGTAAGAAGATAAAATTAACTTTATTTACTAGTTTTTTATCTCAATTTATAACTGTAAAATATATAGACATATGGTACTTGGATTTCTGTTTGTACTCTTGCCCTGGGTCCCATAAATGTTAAAACAAATGTTAAGCCGGATTTCTGTTTGTACTCTTACCCTGGGTCCCATAAATGTTATAAAATTTGTTAAGCCCTGGGGTACAGTGTAGGGGTTTAAAGTAGGAAGGTCGAGAGATTCCAACAAAGAATCACGCAAATTAATATGGAATTATAATGTGGGAAGTGCTTTAGGTCATATATGGATTACTCAGAAACCTTGCTTCAATTTTCATTTGTCCAGAGGAAACAAAAACTGCTAGAACCAACCCACTAGCTTAGCTGGAAGTTCTAGGTCTTTCCACTAGGGTTCCTCCCATCTTTTTCCATTTCTTCTCATCTCTCTTCTTGACCCCTACCCCAGGATTACACTGCCCTGAAGTGAGGGGGAAATGGGTGTAAATCCAAGCCCAGAGATGTTTTGTCCCACGCTTACGCCACATGATTGCACCTTTGTGCCACATGGAGTTGCTGGTGAGACTGGCCTTTCTCAGATGGAAGATGCTGTGGGTCCCTCTGTGATAACCACTGTATGGCCCCATGAGGGAAGGCTGGTCCTGTCTCCCCAGGCCAAGCAGATGATGCTGGTGCCCCACCCACGTCTCCTCAGCACTCACGGCCTGTACTGGGACTTGAGAGCTTTTTCTTGGTCTCCATGTAGCATAGACTGGGAGTGCCAGGGAGCAGCCCTCTGCCTTTGAAGAGGTATACCTAAGAGGCAGGTTCTAGGCTGTCTCTTGGAGCTCTTTCAGCAGAATTGAACCCAGTTGTCTGTAGCAGAAACTTCCTTGAAAATGCCCCCTGTATTGGCTTCCTTCACTCCTTTGTCTTAGTACCAAACTCTCCCTTCAATACTCCCCGGGGCTACCTTCTAAACGAACCACCTGCATCCCAATCCTTGTCTCAATGTCTGCTGTCGGGAACCCTGCTAGGAGACGTGGGGCTCCCCTGACTTACAGCCCCGCCTCATGGACAGCGCGGTGCCCCAGTGCACAGACTGCCTCCGTGGCAGGCCCCCAAGGAGCTTTCTGTCTCACCCACTTGCTTGTCCATACAAACTTCCCCATGGCTCCTGTGTCACTTGAGTCCCGGCCACCAAGTGGACTCTCTGTTATCTTGAAGTAATTTCTTCATTTTTGGAAACTCTAGTCTTATTTGTAACCATTTTTGTCTCCTCACAGAGATCTCCCATATTCTGAATCCTGGGAATCATGACTTGGGTGTCACTGACTTTCGTCCCTGAAGGCTCCAGAATCTTTTGTACATATCCTCTTCTTAATGGCTTCTTATTTTCTAAACCAGGGATCTGAGGAGGTGCGGCCTTGGTGGGATTGCAAAAGGTTTTCTTATACCTTACCTAAGAGATCCAGGCTTCTTGGTCACCCTATTTAGTTGAAGCAAGAGAGACACTCAGACAACCATTGCAGGCAAGATGAAGTCAGCTTCTCTTATTAAAAAAAATGTCTTTCATATCATAAGAAAAAGCATTATACTTTGAGACAAGACAGCTGAGAGACCTGATTTGGATGGGATAGACCTTGTGGATGGGTATCCTGTTGTATGCTGTGATCGAAATGATGGAGAGGAATTAGCCCTGCAAAGAGGACAACATGCATGAAGGTTCTGAGACTGGAAGGGACTTGATGCATCTGAGCAACAGAAAGAAGACCCAGGCAGAGTCAGTGAAGACAGTGGCAAGAGAGGATGCTGGAACAAGATCCTGCATGGCCTCAGACCATGGGAAGGATTTTGGTCTTTGTCTAAAAGGCACTGGGAAGCTTTGAAGGGGTTTAAGTGAGTAAGGGAAGACATTTTGTGATTAGAATTGTTCCTTAAAATAGTTTGGCTCATGTGTGAGAAATAGAATGGAGGAGTTTTAGGAAAGGGGAGATGCTTCAGGAGGGTATGGGAGAGCTTGTGTTGGTGCAACAGGGTGGTGATAATAGAAGTGGAAATAAGAAATAAAGAGATTGAGAGATATTTTAGAGGTAGAATTGATAGGCTTTGGTGATGAACTTGAAGTAGGTGGTAAAGAAGAGCAAATTTTTATCTAAAATCTTTTAAATGAGTATAAGTGGTAAAATTTAAATGCCTGTAGGGGCAAACATGAAAAGAGGGAATCAGACTGTTAAAAGATAATAGGGAATAGAGGGGAACTGTGGCCAACTGGAAGATTCACGTCCGTTCTTGAAGGGGCAGCTGCTGGTTGGTTCTGACCAGTTGTTGCCATGTAGGGAAGCAGGCCTGACATTGTCAGATTTTCAGATTTTTGAGAAGCCAGAGTCTGGTTTTAATGTGAAATGACCATTTCTGTTTATGTCGGCAACTAGATCAGAATTCTGAAGAGCTAAAGAACACTGTACTAGCCACATACTGCACATGTGCAGGCGGCATCTGGCTCCTGGGCAGCCACTTCCTCTAGAAAGGTTTTAGAATTAACCATAGTCTGTGACACAAAGTATTTTAAAAGTTAGGGTTGCCGAGAAGGGGGAAAAAAAACGGATATTTTAATTTGGGATAAATCTTGGGAGATAGTGATGATCTCAGCTCACATGGTCTGTCAGCAGGGCTCAGGTGATGGGCTGAGGCTGAGATCTGTGGAAATAAACTTAACCTAATTTAGAGCAGATAGCAGGAAGTGACTTTTTCTTAAAATAGACCATTCTAGACCATGATAGTCTGAGATACTTGAGTTAGACCGAATCAAGGCTCTTTCCATCTTTCCCCCCCGAGCTTACAGTTCAAGAGTCCTTAAACCTTTTGAGAGTGAGTGGATGAGTGTTTATTTATGAATCCATATGTAATTGGAGAAAGAATTCGTATAGGTTCATAAAACCTGTACAGTTTTTTATTTTAGTGTTTGAAGCTTTAATGGAACCTAACTTTGGACTTCAGATTTTATTTATAAGGCGCTTTTAAAGTGAAAGGTGTGCAATTAATTTCTTCTTATTACATTCAGCAATATCTGTCTGTTTCTCTGCCCAGTTTGATCTAATTTATCCTTAAGATTGTACATCACAAATATATAAGAAAGCATGCCTTTTTTAAAAATTAATTTTTATTGGAGTATAGTTGCTTTATAATGTTGTATTTGTTTCTCCTGTACAAGAAAGGGAATTAGCTGAACATACACATGTGTCTCTTCCTTTTTGGATTTCCTTCCCATTTAGGTCACCACAGAGCACTGAGTGGAGTTCCCTGAGCTGTACAGTAGGTTCTCATTAGTTATCTATTTTATGCATAGTGTCAATAGTGTATATATGTCGATCCCAATCTCTGAATATCCCCCCCTCCTGCTCCTTGATATCCATACATTTGTTCTCTACATCTGTGCCTCTATTAGTGTTTAGAAAGAAGGTGTTTTTGAGAGTTTACAAGAAAGCTCAATGATTGGGCCTATCTTGGCTTCATAATAGTATTTAAAACAATAAGATCTTAACTGCTACCACATTTTCTGTAATGTATTTATAGGTGGTTGGTAAAGCATAGAAATGGTTTTCTTGAAGTCAGTAAAGGGTAATAGGAGTCCTTGCATTATTGACTACTGAGTAACATTGATCTTGCTGTTTCTCAGAGGTTCATTTTAGAGAACTAAAAAAAAAAAAAAGGATAGATGAGAATTAGGAGACGACACCAAAAAAAACCCTGAGTGTCAAAACAAGTACCTAAAAATATATTAGGAGACTTAAACACATCTGGGCTGAGGGATTTGGAAATGACTCAGAACAGGAAGGAATCACAAGACTTAGGAGGACTTGACAACCATGGGAATTTGCCTTTGCTTTACCTTGTCAGTTCAGTTCAGTCGCTCAGTCGTGTCTGACTCTTTGTGACCCCATGGACTGCAACATGCCAGACTTCTGTCCATCAGTAACTCCCGGAGCTTGCTCAAACTCATGTCCATTAAGTTGGCGATGCCATCCAACCACCTTGTGTTCTGTAGTCTCCTTCTCCTGCCTTCAATCTTTCCCAGCATCAGGGTCTTTCCCAAAGAGTCAGTTCTTCGCATCAGGTGACCAAAGTATTGGAGTTTCAGTTTCAGCATCAGTACTACCAATGAATATTCAGGACTGATTTCCTTTAAGATTGACTGATTTGATCTCCTTGCAGTCCAAGGGACTCTCAAGAGTCTTCTTTAACACCACAGTTCAAAAGCATCAATTCTCTGGTGCTCAGTTTTCTTTATAGTCCAACTCTCACATCCATACATGACTACTAGACAATCCATAGCTTTGACTAGATGAACCTTTGTTGGCAAAGTAATGTCTCTGCTTTTTAATATGCTGTACAGGTTGGTCGCAGCTTTTCTTTCAAGGAGCAAGCATCTTTTAATTTCATGGCTGCAGTAACCATCTGCAGTGATTTTGGAGCCCAAGACAATAAAGTCTGTCATTGTTTCCATTGTTTCCCCATCTCTTTGCCATGAAGTGATGGGACCAGATGCCATGATCTTCATTTTTTGAATGTTGAGTTTTAAGTCAGTTTTTTCACTCTCCTCTTTCACTTTCATCAAGAGGCTCTATAGTTCCTCTTCGCTTTCTGCCATAAGAGTGGTGTCATCTGCATATCTGAGGTTATTGATATTTCCCTCGGCAATCTTGTTTCCAGCTTGTGCTTCATCCAGCCCGGCATTTTGCATGATGTATTCTGCATATAAGTTAAATAAGCAAGGTGACAATGTACAGCCTTGACGTACTCCTTTCCCATTTGGAACCAGTCCATTATTTGATGTCCGATTCTAACTGTTGCTTCTTTACCTGCATACAGAGTTCTCAGGAGACAGGTCAGGTAGTCTGGTATTCCCTTCTCCTGAAGAATTTTCCACAGTTTATTGTGATCCACACATTCAAAGGCTTTGGCATAGTCAATAAAGCAGAATTAGATGTTTTTCTGGAACTCTCTTGCTTTTGTGATGATCCATCGGATGCTGGCAATTTAATCTCTGGTTCCTCTGCCTTTTCTAAATCCAGCTTGAACATCTGGAAGTTCTCGGTTCATGTACTATTGAAGCCTGGGGATGGTCTTAATCCCTCTCTCCTGTACAATGTCAGGAACCTGAACCTCCGTCCATAGTTCATCAGGCACTCTGTCTATCAGATCTAGTCCCTTAAATCTATTTCACTTCCACTGTATAATCATAATGAATTTGATTTAGGTCATACCTGAATGGTCTAGTGGTTTTCCCTACTTTCTTCAATTTAAGTCTGAATTTGGCAATAAAGATTTCATGATCTGAGCCACAGTCAGCTCCCGGTCTTGTTTTTGCTGACTGTATAGAGCTTCTCCATCTTTGGCTGCAAACAATATAATCAATCTGATTTTGGTACTGACCATCTGGTGATGTCCGTGTGTAGAGTCATCTCTTGTTTTGTTGGAAGAGGATGTTTGCTATGACCAGCGCGTTCTCTTGGCAAAACTCTGTTATTAACAGCCTTTGACCTGCTTTGTTTTTCACTCCAAGGCCAAATTTGCCTGTTACTCCGGGTGTTTCTTGCCTTCCTACTTTTGCATTCCAGTCTCCTATGATGAAAAGGACATCCTTTTTTGGGTGTTAGTTCTAGAAGGTATTGTAGGTTTTCATATAAGCATTCAACTTAAGCTTCTTCGGCATTAGTGGTTGGGGCATAGACTTGGATTACTGTGATATTGAATGGTTTGTCTTGGAAACAAACAGAAATCATTCTGTTATTTTTGAGATTGCACCCAAGTACTGTGTTTCAGACTTTTTTGTTGAGTATGAGGGCTACTCCATTTCTTCTAAGGGATTCTTGCCCACAGTAGTAGATATAGTGGTTATCTGAATTAAATTCGCCCGTTCCAGTACATTTTAGTTCACTGATTGCTAAAATGTCGATGTTCACTCTTGCCATCTCCTGTTTGACTACTTCGAATTTACCTTGTCAACTGGGCCTTTCTGTCATCTGCGAAATCTATAGCGCTCTGTGTGCTTTGGAGTCAGTAGTGAAATGGTTCCAGGAAGCCATCCTGCTCTTTGTAAATTTGGTGGAAGAAACTAATTCCAAAATAAAGTATTGGGCCTAGGTTGCTAATTAAAATTTACTGTTAAGAAAGAGATGTATAGGGATAAAAAATATTATTCTGTTACCATTTTAATGTTCTCTGGAGTTCCTGTTTGGTTTGACGAGTTGTGTGGTATTATACAAAATGCTTCTTGTCTGTTGTGACCTTGACGTAAGAAACATCAACTGATTTCCTCACTTCTCACATGCACTCCCTGCTGATGACTGACTTGTGTTCTTTTTGAAATTCTCATTTCTTTGTTGTGTGAAAAATAAACACAGAATTATATTAATTTCTTGTGTTAGAGAGTTAAAACTCCAAACAGTCATTAGCTTGATCTTCTGTATTTCTCAAGAGGTCGTTTCTGAGACTTTTGGGCCAGTTTCATGTCCACGCCCTTCAAGCAGTGCCTAATTCCTCTCACCACCTTCCCCTCAAACTTTGTTAGATCTGAGATGAAGAAAATGTTGAGAAGGTCTCCTCTAGAGGGTAAACTTCCCATAGACAGGAGCTGTGTCTGTTTCGATCACTGCTTTATCCTCAGCTTTAAAGAGTGGGAATTAAGCTGCTGCTGAAAATATAATTATTGCATGAATAAAGTGAAATGTTCAGTGAATTCAGGTATTTGGAAGGGAAAAGGCATTCTCTTGTCACATAAATTTGGTAATTTATTTATACCTTACATTCTCAATTTTTAAAATTTATTTAAAAAATTGTTTTGCCTGTACTGTGTGGCATGGGGGATCTTAGTTCTCTGACAAGGGGTTAAATGTGTACCCTCTACAGTGGAAGCAGGGAGCTGTAACCACTTGTCTGGCAGGGAAGCCCCTCAGTTTTGAAATAGTCACAATACAGCTTGTGTCCTAAAGTGTCTGAGATGCCTTGGTGTACAACCAAAACCCCATTAAGCCTTGTTTATCTGAACAGGCAAGTGCTGTTGAAGAGCACTGACCTAAAGCAGAGCTAGTGTAGCACATGAGTGGTGCTTAATAAATACTTCTTAAGGTGTATTTACTGAGTATATGGTGACCCTGAGTTGGGTAATTCAGAGACTTTTAGCAGCCTCAAGAGAAGATGCCTTCTGTTCTGTGTTGAGAGTAAAGACTAGAGGCTGTGAAGGAAAAATATCCAAGGGTGACAGCGTCTGAGTGTAAATTGTGTTAACATTTCTGAAGGGAATTTTGATGTGGGTATCAAGAGCCTTTAAATTTCAATCTTGTAATTTTACTTCTAGAACGTTACCCTAGGGGAGTAATGAGAGATGTAGGCAAAGCTTTCGCTATCAGAATACTGACTGAGATATTTTAAAATTTTAAAAAGAAATTACCTAAGTGTCCCAGTGAGTCAACTCATTGGAAAAGACCCTAATGCTGGGAAAGACTGAAGGTAAAAGGAGAAGGGGATGGCAGAGAATGAGATGATTAGATAGCATCACATACTTAATGGGCATGAATTTGAGCAAATTCTGGGAGATAGTGGAAGGCACGGGAGTTTGGCATGCTGCAGTCCGTGGGGTTGCAGAGCCGGCTGTGACTTAGTGACTGAACGACAGCAACGTGTCCCAGCGTGTCTCATAATAGGTGGTTAGGTGAGGAAATGATTGAATAGCCATTCAGTGAAACACTAAGTGACTATTTCAGTTCTCTTACTATGTAAAAACAACCAAAACCTTTCAAACTCAGAGGGCTTTAAACAATAGTGAATTATTTCCTGTCACTGTGTGGATTGATTGAGTGGTCCTTCAAGTTACACACGGTGTTGACTGTCACTCATGCACTGATTTCAGATGGCAGCTGGTCTGGGCTGGAAGGTCCGAGGTGGCTGTCTTACCCGTCCGGCCTCTTAGTGCTGGCTGTTGGCTGGGATACTTGTGCTGTCCTTCTCATGATCTCTCTCTCCATGTGGTATCTCATCTTCCTGGGCCTTTCTGTGGTATTTCTTTTTCCAGTATGATAGCTTGAACCTTACAACTCTGCTTTTGAAGAGAGCAAAATCAGAAGCTGCTAGGCCCAGAGATGGAACAGTGTCACTTCTGCAGCATCTGAATACAATACAAATTTTATCTGAAATTATATAAATACAGACAATAGGAATTGGAAACAACATCATAAAGGTTGTCTATGAAGGACAAAATTGAAGGTGTTTTCATTTTCTTCTGTATCCATATATGAATTTAAATTTCTTAAGGCAACTAATCATTAATTGGGCCATTCAGGAAGTCTTGGCAAGTTTCAAAGGTTAGGAGGTATATATGTTATATTCTGTAATCCCAATGCCATAAAATCAAGACTACAAAGTTTTAGCCCAAAACATCTATCTACTTTGACATTTAAATGTATCCTGAATATTTCCTAGAATAGAAAAAATTTCAAAAGAAAAACAGCAAGCTGTTTACAGAAGGATTTTATGCATAAAACATCTAGCCAGTATGTGTAATCTTATATGCATTTGTCAGAAAACATGACTGAAGATAAATGAACATTTACTGCAAAATGGCAAATGTAACAAAAATAAACACATAGGAAATAGAAATTACTATTAAGGATAAAGAGATGATGAAATGGAAGACAAACTATAGTAAAATGTATCAGTAGAACATAGACAAGCATTTGTCATAGTGTCATCAAGAGAAACAAAAATATACGCAACATTATGAATGTGATGGAGACATAATTTGAAGAGATTTTAAAGTTTTGAGGAAGAATTATATAGAACAATACTAGGAAGAATGAGGAGAAGGTAATGGCACCCCACTCCAGTACTCTTGCCTGGAAAATCCCGTGGACGGAGGAGCCTGATAGGCTGCAGTCCATGGGGTCGCTAAGAGCACAACTCAGCGACTTCACTCTCACTTTTCACTTTCATGCATTGGAGAAGGAAATGGCAGCCCACTCCAGTGTTCTTGCCTGGAGAATCCCAGGGACAGGGGAACCTGGTGGGCTGCCGTCTATGGGGTCGCACAGAGTCGGACACGACTGAAGCGACTTAGCAGCAGCAGCAGCAGGAAGAATGAAAAAAATCTCAATACAACAGACTGTTTCTGAAGAAATATTTTAATGATCATTGACACAAAATAGGTAACAAATCTGAATAGATCAGTGAGCATAGTAAAAAGTGAAAAGATAACAACTAAGCTCATATAATTTTATGGGTGTGTTCTACCAAACATTTCAAGAATAGAGAAGTATCATATTATGCTAACTGTTTGAGGCTATATGAAAAATGGAAAACTTCTCAATCCATTCTATGACACTAAACTGCTGATACTAAATGTAAAAAAAGAGCATTCAAATATTTAAATAAAGAAACATTAATTCAAACAAGTTAATGTATCTGTGCATGTTATATGCTATGTGTGTGTTGTATGTGTTTCTAAAAGGAGGAAATCCACTTTTTGTTTGTTGGTGGTTGCAATTCTCCAGAGCCTTGGCCAGCTGGGCTGGTAATGTTACTGAAGATTAAATCTGTGTGGGTGTAAATTTTACTGAATTTGGATTGGGACTTCAAATGTAGCTAGAGACCTTAGAAATGTCAGCCTCTAGACACAAGAGAAGATAGAGAAGGACAAGTTAGATTTTATTACTTCTTCTTGGAAGATAATATCTGTAAGTGGTGGCTTAGCTAGGGCCTAAGTTCTAAGCATAGCAAAAATAACAACTAATTTAACTATTGGAACTACAGAAGGAAACATTATTTTCTTAAGTTGATAGTGATGATACTTAATGTTAAGAGAAAAGAAAGATCTCAAATAGATAGCCTAACTTTATACCTCAGGGAACTGGAAAAAGCACAAACTAACCTCCAAGTTACTAGGAGGAGGAAAATAACAAAAGATCAGAGTTGAAATAAATAGAGACTAAAAAAGACAATGGAAAATGTATTGTAGAAAATTGAGAACATGCAAATAAACGAAAGGAAGAAAATGAAAACCATTTGAATCCAATCACTGTTAACACTTTAATGTGTATTGTTCCAGTCTTCTCGGCAAGTTAATGTGTATGCATATATATTTTAAAATGTGAATCGACCATACATTTGTTTTTAGTTTGCTTACCCCCCACTACTAGTATGTCATGAGCATCTTTCTATCTCACTAAATATTCATGTACTGGTCGCATTATTCTAACTTCTGTCTGTCTCTGTCTCATCATTTATGTAACTGAATTCCCATTGTTGGGCCTGTTGCTGCTGCTGCTGCTAAGTCGCTTCAGTCGTGTCTGACTCTGTGCGACCCCATAGATGGCAGCCCACCAGAGGTCTGTTGACTCACCTTTTTATAAAAACAACAGATTATTCGTGCAAAAGGTTTAGATACAAAATGATTTTTGTTATGTTTTCAAGAAAAACAAAATTAAGCTTTGAGCAACATAGAGATTTGAAATTTAAGTTCACTAGTTAGAAACAGGTGTATAATTCTTTGGAGGGACTTTTTAGGGAAAGAAGAAGCCTGTGTGCAAAGTATTTCTTTATGCTATATGTGAGGACTCTCTTGGGCATAAATGACAGATACTCTGATTAGAATTGACTGTAGCAAAAAAGGAAATTTATTGGTGAATGTATCACTATCTGTTGCCTTAGTAATGGTCGAAAACAACCAGCCACAAAACATCAGTGGCATACTAAGACGTTTTTATGTTGTCTATGAGTGTATGGGGCCTTCTGGATCTCAGGTGGACTTGCTCATGCACCTGTGGTCAGCCACTGGTTGGCTAGGCAGCTCTGCTGATCTTGACTGGGCTGCTCAAGTGTCTTGGGGTTGGTTGGCTATTGACTAGCAGAAAACTTCCCTGGTAGCTCAGAGAGTAAAGCGTCTGCCTACAATGTGGGAGATCCGGGTTCAGTCCCTGGGTTGGGAAGATCTCCTGGAGAAGGAAATGGCAACCCACTCCAGTATTCTTGCCTGGAAAATCCCATGGATGGAGGAGCCTGGTAGGCTACATTCCATGGGATCGCAAAGAGTTGGACACGACTGAGCAACTTCACTCCTTACTCACAGGACACCTTGACTCTGTGTTTCTCATCTTTCAGCAGGCTAGAGTGGGCATGTTCTAATTTCTATGACAGAAGAAAATGAACAAGAGGGTAAACACATAAGTGCTATTGCAGGCTTCACATTTACTATCACCTTTTTGACCAAAGCAAGTCACATGACTGAACCCAGAGTCAGATTGGGAGGGCACAGCCAAGAACTCAGCTAGAGGAAGAGTGTAGAGTTGGGACCACTAACGCAGTCTGCCTGGCATGTGTAGCTGTAATGGCCTAGGGATAGATGTAGCTTCAGTAACTGCTGGGTGCAGAGTACCGGATGATGTCATCTGGTTTGATTTCACACTGTTCAAAGATTGGCTCTGCTTTCCTTTGCATTAGCTTCATTCTCAGGAAAGCACTTTCCACGTGGTAGTACTCATAAACTTTAAATTGAAAGCAAATAATTCTAGCTGGAAAAGAGTTTATCTTTCCCAGTTATTCCAGCAAAAGTCATGATATGGACTGATTTTGAACCACTGTGGGTCACATGCCCATTCCTAAACCAGCTATCATGTCTGGGGGATGGAATGTGATGATCAGCCAGGTCTGGGTCGTGTTACCACTGGCACCCTCCAGGATAGAGTAAAGAGAGTCAGCCTTACCTAAACCTAATGAATTGTGGGTAGAGATTTGGAAATAATTTCTCTGAGAAAAATGGAGAGTATTACCAGAAAGTGGAGGGGGGTGGTGGGGAGTGGAGGGAGAATGAATGATATGCAGGTAAAATAAGACTTCTATAATGCTATCAATGTACTTGTCTCACTGATACTACCAACAAAAACTATTTATTGACTATTATGTGCTAGGTATCAAACTGGGTGTTTTAAAAACATTATCCTACATATTTCTTACAGTACTGAGTTAGGTAATTTTACCCACATTTTATGGATCAGAGAAAGGAAGCACATAGCAGATAGTTTGCCACAGTCACTCAGCTTGTCAGTGTTAGAGTGGATATTTGAACCTCAGTTGGCCTCTCTCCAAAACTCCGTGGTCTCCATGTCTAAAAGCTGAAGAAAAAGAAAGCACACTAAATATACCCTAAGAGCAAGAATAGGAAGCCAAGATGCACCCATTAAGACCATTTGGATCTTAACACTGGAGGATAATCACAATCTTGTAGCCCTGGCTACAGAAATCTGCCCCAAAGTACTTGCATAACCATGAAGTGAAGTGTGAGTTGCTCAGTCATGTAGGACTCTTTGTGACCCCATGGACTGTAGCCCGCCAGGCTCCTCTATCCAAGGAATTCTCCAGGCAAAAATACTGGTGTGGGTAACCATTCCCTTCTCCAGGAGATCTCTCCAGGAGAGAGACGGGACTGTGGTTTTCTCTGGTGAAAGCGTTTAGGATTTGGCAGTGTGTATAGGAGACTTGTTGGTTTGAGCCACCTCTTTTCTTTTGACTTCAAGATGGTCAATAGGTTCCAACTCATGTGTTAAGTATCGGTTGGTAAACGGTTTAGAATGTTGTGCTGATAAGAGTCCTGAATTTAGTGGGAAAGAAGATTGTGATGGATTAGTGATGTCCGCAATGGGTACAGGAAGGGAGGTGACAACCTGTTTGACTATTGGTTGACATTCTTGGAAGCAAGATATCAGAGTCAGTGTCAGGCCACTTGTATATGAGGGTCATATGCCTCAGGTGGAGTATTTTATAGTTAAGATCTCTATGATACAGAATTCCATGGTGATTTTTCTCGAGGCCCCAATTATCACTTAGCACAGACCAAAATGCAGAGTTTCATTTTCCCAAGGAAAAATGAGCTTCTTTTTTGCTCTAAGAACTTTTGACCTTCCTTGGGTGCATGATGGGGGAAATTTACAAAATGTTTAAATGTAGTTAGTAAAGTTTGAGGTCATTGCTATTTTTAAATAAACATGGGTGTGACTCTTTATTATCTATCATTCTCATCATCAATCTATCATCTATATGTACACACACACACATATTTTTGAAATATAATGCTGTTAATGATCAGAATTCTAAATAAATTTATTTTTGATTTTTTTTTCATTTTTCAGATCTCTGGATGCATTTTCTAGTACAGACTATGAAAAGAATGCAGTGAAAATTCTGGCCAACGGTGGAAACATTGGCTTAATCTCCAACTTAATATAGCATTCCTTCTCTTCTGTAGCACCTCATAAGAAAAGAAAAATGTATGGAAGTGCAAGAACAATCACGAATCTGGAAGGTAGCCCTTCCAGATCGCCTCGTTTGCCACGGTCTCCTCGTCTGGGCCACCGAAGAACAAGTAGTGGGGGAGGTGGAGGAACAGGCAAGACTCTGTCCATGGAGAATATCCAGTCCCTTAATGCAGCCTATGCTACATCTGGACCCATGTATCTGAGTGATCATGAGGGGGTGGCCTCAACAACTTACCCAAAGGGCACTATGACTCTGGGAAGGGCCACAAATCGAGCTGTATATGGAGGCCGAGTCACAGCTATGGGGAGTAGTCCCAATATTGCCTCTGCTGGACTTTCCCACACAGACGTCCTTTCATACACAGATCAACATGGTGGTCTGACCAGCTCATCCCATCATCACCACCACCAGGTCCCTTCCATGTTGAGGCAGGTAAGAGATAGCACCATGTTAGACCTTCAAGCCCAGCTCAAGGAACTTCAGAGAGAGAATGACCTCCTACGAAAAGAGCTTGACATCAAGGATAGCAAGTTGGGATCTTCCATGAACAGTATCAAGACCTTCTGGAGTCCTGAGCTCAAGAAGGAGAGAGTCTTGAGGAAAGAAGAGGCAGCTCGGATGTCTGTCCTCAAGGAGCAGATGAGGGTTTCCCATGAAGAAAATCAGGTAGGTTATGACTCATGTCAATGTTTTCAGCATTGGTTTCTCATTGAATAGTTGATGTTTTGCAGATGGTACCATGGCCTGTACAGAAGAAAGTTTGGCATCATCAAGAAACCTATGGCTTAGTACATGTTTGATGTGAAGACTACCAGAGGGCATAGGAAAGATAAAGTTACAGCTTGTGATCTGCTTATTTGCCAATAACCCTTTCACTCTGTTGCAGAAAAGGGGGAACCACACCTCATTGGCTAACTTTTATACTTGGTTAATTTTGTTTTCTTTTTCAGTAGTCCCAAAAGCAGCTCAGATGTGCTTCCCCCTGAATAGAAGATTTTTTTTTTGTAAGAGTAGATACTTTAACAACATTTAGAGGGCTACATCTGACTGGTGAATTGATTTTTTTTTTTTTTTTGATGCGTCAGCCACATTGTTTCCTTCTAGAATGAGGGAAGTTGGTTCACTAAATAGCAAACTGAAAAATATTAAATGGGATTGGAGAGGATGGATTCGATATTATGTTAGAGAAACATGATAAATTTTAACCTAGTCTTTCTACCTTTATTCATTCAGTATTAATTAAGCATCTAACTATGTGCAGGGCACATTCTTACTCTTTTTTGAACCATCATCCATGTCATAGCAAGATTAGTTTTCCCAGTGTCTACTTGTAGTTATGCCATTCCCCTGCTTTAAAGCCGTCAATAATTACTTGTTGCCTCCAGAATGAAGTATACTTCTAACTAAGCCTATAGCACCTTCTCCTGGAATGCCTAAGCCTGCCTTTGCAATCTTATCTCATATCACCTCCTTCTACATCTGTGCTTCCTACACTCACATAAATTCAGTCCCTCAGTCATGTCTGACTCTTTGCAACCCCATGGACTATAGCACGCCAGGCCTCCCTGTCCATCGCCAACTCCCGGAATGTACTCAAACTCATGCCCATTGAGTCGGCAGTGCCATCCAGCCATCTCATCCTCTGTCATACCCTTTTTCTCCTGCCTTCAATCTTTCCCAGCATCAGCATCTTTTCCAATGAGTCAGTTCTCATCAGGTGGCCAGAGTACTGGAGTTTCAACTTCAGCACCTGTACTTCCAATGAATATTCAGGACTGATCTCCTTTAGGATGGACTGGTTGAATATCCTTGCAGCCCAAGGGACTCTCAAGAGTCTTCTCCAATACCACAGTTCAAAAGCATCAATTCTTCAGCACTCAGCTTTCTTTATAGTCCAACTCTCACATCCATACGTGACTACTGGAAAAACCATAGCTTTAACTAGACGGACCTTTGTTGGCAAAATAATGTCTCTGCTTTTTAATATGATGTCTAGGTTGGTCATAACTTTTTTTCCAAGGAGTAAGCATCTTTTAATTTCATGGCTGCAGTCACTGTCTGCAGTGATTTTGGAGCCCAAGAAAGGAAAGTCTGTCACTGTTTCCCCATCTATTTGCCATGAAGTGATGGGACCAGATGCCATGATCTTAGTTTTCTGAATGTTGAGTTTTAAGCCAACTTTTTCACTCTCTTCTTTCACTTTCATCAAAAGGCTCTTTAGTTCTTCGCTTTCTGCTGTAAGGGTGGTGTCATCTGCGTATCTGAGGTTGTTGATATTTCTCCCAGCAGTCTTGATTCCAGCTTGTGCTTCCTCCAGCCCAGCATTTCTCATGATGTACTCTGCATATAAATTAAATAAGCAGGGTGACAATATACAGCCTTGACGTACTCCTTTCCTGGTTTGGAACCAGTCTGTTGTCATGCCTAGTTCTAACTGTTGCTTCCTGACCTGCATATAGATTTCTCAAGAGGCAGGTCAGGTGGTCTGGTATTCCTATCTCTTGAAGAATTTTCCAGAGTTTGTTGCTCCCTATACTACCACTTTGGAGAAGGCAATGGCACCCCACTCCAGTACTCTTGCCTGGAAAATCCCATGGACGGAGGAGCCTGGTAGGTTGCAGTCTATGGGGTAGTGAAGAGTCAGACATGACTGAGCAACTCCACTTTCACTTTTCACTTTTATGCTTTGGAGAAGGAAATGGCAACCCACTCCTGCCTGGTGTGGGTGGTGGGTTCTTGCCTGGAGAATTCCAGGGATGGGGTCACACAGAGTCGGACACGACTGAAGTGACTTAGCAGTAGTAGTAGCATACTACCACTTGGGGATTCCTGCACATACTCAAGATTTCTGTTCTCTTCCATTAGTGGCCTTCTCAGCATCCCCTCTCCCTGTCTCTGTCTATTCAGTCCCAGCTAGTTTCCATTTTCAAATCCTACCTACATTGTGTGTGCTAAGTTGCTTCAGTTGTGTTCGAATCTGTGCAACCCAATGAACTGTCAGGCTCCTCTGTCAATGGGATTCTCTAGGCAAGAATACTGGAGTGGGTTGCTATGCCCTCCTCCAGGGGATCTTCCTAACCCAGGAATTGAACCACTGTCTCTTATGTCTCCCGCATTGGCTGGTGGGTTCTTTCCACTAGCACCACCTGAGAAAGCTACCTACACGGTGAGGCTCATGTATATGCTGTTGTTCACAGGGGCTCGGGAGTAATGCATGTCTGGGATTAAGTCCCAGCCTCACCTCTTTTTTTTTTTTTTTTCAGCCTCACCTCTTATTACCAGTGAGATAAATGCTAAGAGATGGGGAGTAGAGTGTTGTGCCATTTGGCTGGAAAAAGTTCTCAAATGTCATTTAACTTTCTGTAGAAGCTGAAGATAATTCTAACTTGGCTACACTAGTGATTCTCTGATACTTGGGCTTGATGCTGGCCTAATGAAGCTCTCTGCCTTTCTGGGGATCATCTGCTGACCTCCTATACGTTTCCTTGCCTGCTGCGCTGTTGGAGTCCACGTGTTCATAGAAACATTTCTGATCTCTTTGAGAATCTCCTCTTCATTCTCCTGTGTGTGGAAAGCAGTCATCTTATCCCTTTGATTATCTGACAGAGCCTCTGCTGGTTTTCAGATGTGGAAATGTGATTTTAAGTTGGAACAGAAAGCTTTGTTCTTCATTCCTAAATGAAATCAGTGCCCTTCACTATCATTTCTGCTTTTCCTTTTTTATGACTTTGCTGTTATATGAAGTTCTATTACTACTATGTGCATTTCCTCAGTTCTGTACTGATTTTCTTCCTTTTTTAGTTGCTTTGCAAAATGGTTAAAGCAATTTAGGAACTTATTTTTTTCTTATGATTTTATCAGTAATTTTTTTGAGCACAGATTACCTACTTATACATGTATGTACATCTATTAAAGACATGATGTGCTAGTGTGCTAATATATTATGTGTCTTCTATAACGTTCACAAAGAATTAGCATGGAAGAGACAAAATAAAATTATTTATTAAAGTAAATTTTAATGACACACAAAACCTTTTTGTTTTTACTAAAAATATTTTAAGCCCCTTGTCTATTTTGTAAGGCATGGTTCAGTTTAAAGCAGGTAATATCCATAATTCCACTTAACTGTTCCATTTTGCCTTAAGCCAGAAGCAAGTGAATATTTGAGGGTGCTCCCATTACCTTTTCCTTGTTCTGGGACCTACTATAATTACATGTTACCAATGTTTCTGTGGGTGACATATGACTATGCAACATATGACCCAGCGAAAGCCCCAGTATTAACCTGTTAGCAAACTATAATTATTTTCTTTTTAAAAATTTATTTATTTTTAATTGGAGAATAATTGTTTTACAATATTGTGTTGGTTTCTGCCATATGTCACATGAATCAGCCATAGGTATACATGTGTCCCCTCATAGGTATATGTATATATACATATATATATGTATATGTGTCCCCTCCCTCTTGCTTTTTTTTTCAGATTAAAAATATAAAAGGGGGGATAAGCATGGGGATTTTGAAAAGTACTTGCAATATGAGGTAGTGTTGCAAAATAAAGAATATAAAGACTGACAAAAAGCAAGTTATTAATAAAAAATTGAACGTCTCCCCCCACCCCCTTGGAAGTATATTAGGATCCCTTTTAGGGGTATAGGAATACCTGTTGGTCAGAATAGGATAGATCCTGCTGCAGTGCTCACTAGACCTCAAATCTCAGTGAGTTAACACATCAGAGATTTATTTCTTATTTACCTGAAGTATGAAGCAGGTCAAGTGACCCTTCAGGGCAGCTCTCCTCCAGGCAGTGACTCAGGATCCAGGTTTTCTGCCTCTTGGCACATGGTTTCCATAATTGCTGCAGCAGAGGAAGAGAGTGCCTGGAGCTGGCACATTGGCTCCGCAGTTCCTTGGGCTGGAAGTGACACAAAGACGAGGGACTGTGAGGTATAGTCCTCTTTCCCAGGAAGGAGAGAAGAGTCAGATGTGAGGGGACACTAAAAATGTTTGCCAGTGTTGTTTCTATGTTTCTCAAGAAGTGGAGCTAGCTGAAATAAAGTTTGGAGAACAGTCCAGACTTCTGCCATTGCTTCTGTTTCTATTATTGCTGCTACTGCAGCCAGTAGACTTCTTTTGGGAGCTCACTCTGTATTAGGCATTGTGCTTAGAGCTTTGCGTGCATTATCATGTTTAATGTTTGCATTAGTCATTTGAGGTAGGTGCTAGACTTTTTTTTCATTTTACAGATTAAAAATAAATGTAGAGAGAATAAGCAGCTTGCCCAAGTTCACATAGCTGGTAAGTGACTGAGCTGGACTGAGTGACTTAAGACTTTAGCTTCTTTTATGCCAACATCTAAGATCTTAATTTATGCTTACTACCTCCTTCTAGGATCACTGAGCTGTGAATAGAATCCTACTGTAATAGAAAGATCATACCTATACATTAGATGAAAAAAATGAATAGTTTTGATAGAGTGATTCAGAATGTAATTTAGTTTAATTAGGATTTTATTGTTAACTAGGAATTTATTTCTTTTTTTCCACAATTGTTTAGGTTTTCTACCACTCACTATTTACCATAATTTATTATATTTTCCCTTTAGAGGAAAAAAAATCACAGAACTTTTTCTATATGGAAGAAAAGAATGTAAAAGGGATAAGAAACCACAATCAAGTGTTCTTTATCCACAACAATCAGAGACTGCATCTACAAATGTTGTTTTGTCACAGGGTGTTTGGATAAGTAGCATTTTACTAACCTAAATTCAGGTGATTGAAGATGATTTGAATTGTGCTATGTGCATAGAAATAAGGAAGTAGGTCCATTATAGTGGAGGTGAGGAAACTTGACTTCTCTTGTATATTGAATTTATAGTTCTGTGAATTTAATGATCACCAGCATAGACCTTTTAGCCTCATGCAGTTATTACAGAAGGCTCCTATTCACCAACTTCTTCATAGTGTGTTCTGAGGTCTTTGTGGTTCTGTCGTAGGAAGCCGAACCCAACTCCAGATCTAAGGGAGGATGTTGAACACACTCTCTGTATTGAAGAAAGCACAGATCTCAGAGCCGACGGACAGGTGGCTGTGACCAAATATCTTATGAGTGAAGTATAGACACTCAGGTTTCTAGATGGATGTCTCACCCCAGACTCCCTTTCCATTCATACTTCCTTGATTCTCTCCAAGGCCCTATGTCTCAGGCATAGATCTGCATGTTCTAATAGAAATACACTTGAGATACTAAGAGTTGTAGTACTGACATTTGGAATCTTTGCTTTGTTTGTTGAAACTAGAGTGCATGGATGTGAAGTTATCCTTATGCTATCACTTGTGCTTTTTGCTTCGTGATGTATTTTCCTGAATGAAGGAAGAGTGAGGTGGAGTCTCATGCTCTCATTGTCACACCTATAGAGTGATTTGGGTAGAAGTGAGGAGACAAGATTTAGAATGAATGTTAGGCTGCCACTTGAGATAACCCCTTTTTGATTTTTAATGGCCTGTGGGGTTCGACTGGATATTGAGAATGCAGCTACATATGGGGAAGTTAAGTGACCCATTTTTTTTCCTATAAGATTATATAGTTGCCTTTTCTTTACAACTCCTTTCTATTTACCTGTGTGATGGAGATGAGAGAGAGAAAACGTGGTAGAGAATACATTTTCAGAAAGTTCATAAGGACTTACATCTTGCAGTTTTATGCATATAAATTATTGGCCTTTTATATACCTGAATTTTTTATGCTATTATTAACTTTGTATTTTTAATGGATTATTTTTCCAAACTAGGTATTCATAAAGTGATTTTTAGACATTTTCCTAATTTGTGCATGGCTAGTCAAGGATCTGCATGAATATAAATAGCATCAGACCCTGGGAGATTGTACTAGATCTAATATTTACCCATCTCATGTGTGCTGAAGTGGGACAAGGTCATTGGGAAATGTAACCTAAGAAGTGTAAGTAAACCTGTCTGGGGAATGTTATGGCTTTTAAGTGGTGGTTATGTGATAATTTCTATTTCTGGCTTAACACAAAAGAAAGTGATCTACTCTCAATCAATATTCATATGGGTTTCTGATGAGATTTTGAGCTAGTTTCACATATGATTTATTGATTCTCATTTTGAGCCTGTAACTTGAAAAGGTTGAGATGGATCACATTTCCGTGTTTCTTTTATTATTATTTTTTCTTTTATTTGTATAACTGCAGGGCCATCTCAACAGAGGTCATTCAACTCTGTTCTAAATATTCATTTCACTGTGAGTGTCCAGATACAAAGAGGTGTACCAGTTGGAAGTGGGTGATGGAATTAGCTCTATCTCCTGCTAGGAAAGTGGTGAAGCAGCTGCTTTGTGAAGGGGTGGCCACTGACAGTTAAATGCAGCTGCAGTCACCTTGAGTACTGAATGTTTGTGAGATCAAGGGCTTATTCCTGGAGAGTAGGGTCCCATCAGTTTTGTAGGTGGGACTTAAATATATTCACTCCTCAGACCTGTCTTATCCCTATGTCTTCTTTCTATTATTCTGAAATCCACGGATCCCCCAAAGCCCAGTTTCCATAGTGTGTTAAGGGAAATTACACTTTCCAAAGGGAATTTTCTGGCCAAATAAGCTTAAGACACACATAGGAGATGCATAATGTTGTATGTTTTGGATTGGATTGTGTCCCACCCTGAGAAAAGATATGTTGGAGTCTTAATCCCCAATGCCTCAGAATGTGACTTTATAAGGTCTTTATAGAGATAATCAAGTTAAAGTGAGGTCATGAGGATGGGTCTAGTCCAGTATGACTGGTGTCCTTACTGAAAGGGGAAATTTGGACGCAGACATAGACATGCAGAGAGAGAAGACCACGGGGAGAGACAGGGTGAAGATGGCATCTGTAAGCCAAAGAGATAGGCCTGCAACAGGTCCTTCCTTCACAGTCCTCAGAAGGAAGAGACCTGCTGACACCTTAATCTTGAACTTCTAGCCTCCAGAATTGTGAGACAATATATTTCTATTGTTTGAACCACCTAATTTCTGGTACTTTATTTGGCAGCCCTAGGAGACTAATTAATACAACATATCAGCATGTGAAATGCTCTGACTCTTGCAGTTAAAAAGACTTATTAAACTTGCTTAACCTAGCAATTTCCCAAACTTACTTGACCATGAAACTTACCTTAAAACTGTATTAGGCAGCTAGTGCTGCAGCAATAAGCCATGTATAACAGGCCATCCCCAAACTTACTAGCTTAAAGAGATAAGCATTTACCTTTCCCTTATATATCTACAGATTGACTGCAACTTAGTTGGGCGGGTCCAAACTCTGAGCACCAGGTTCTAGGCTGAAAGTGGGGTTCAGGTATGCTCTGCGTGTTTCCACATTCTCTTTGGAACAAGCAGCTATTCAGGTCTTTTATCTTCTCATGGTGGATCACAGATGGCAAGTGTCCAGGCAAACCACATAGACACATTTTAAAGCCTCTATTGCATCATGTCCACTAATATTCTGTTGCCTAATGCATGTTATGTGGTCAAACCCAAAGCCAGGGGGTCAGGGAAATATATTCCCTGTAAAGCAGAAAGGGAGTGGAGTGAGTATATACATATGTGTGTGTGTGTGCATGTGTGTGTGTTTTGTCTGATATATACATATATATATCATATATATATGTATGTGTGTATATATATATGTGTGTGTGTACATATATATATATATACATATATATATATATATATATATATAAAACTCTCTGTCAGAAATGATAAATAATCCTAAAACTGAGGGTATAAAGGTCACAGTTTGGGAAAGGCTACTTCAAGAGCAGCTCTAGAATCAGGACATAAAAATTTGAGACTGTAAAGACGATGAGCCATCTGTTGTGGTCAAAGTTTCCTTCAGTGGCTAGTCCTTCTAATATCCTAATGATGTCTGATTAATGGCTCACCTTCAGACTTCTCCTCTTCTTCCTCAAGTAACTGGCCAATGTAACCCAAGTGGAAATCTGGGAGATTCTGGAAAAACTTGTATTTTCCTGATAAACAAGTAAATGTCACCAGCAATTCTCCTTCCTCCTTCTTTCTGCCTTGAGTGTCAATATGTTGCCTGTTAGTAACCATGGAAGGAAGGATGAGAAAAGCACAGAGACATATGTCCTGCCATCTCTCAGCAGTTGCACCAGCAGCAGCAGTGGCCTGCCTCCAGACTTCTAGTCACGTGAGAAAATAACCCCTAGTTGTTTAAGTCACTGCTGGTTGGGCATCCTGTTACTTGTAGCTCAGTACCTTTCTAACTGATAAAACATAGAAAATCGGAATTGATAACTATTATTCTAATTTTGGGGGCTTCCACTGGGAAAATTTTGTGGCCAGAGGAGCCTGGAGGGTTACAGTTGATGGGATCGCAGAGTCAGACACGACTTAGCACACACACACACATTCTAATTATCACCAGTCATGATACCCATTGGGTTTCCCTTGTAGCTCAGTTGGTAAAGAAGCTGCCTGCAGTGCAGGAGACCCGGGTTTGATCCCTGGGTTGGGAAGATTCCCTGGAGAATGAAATGGCGACCCACTCCAGTATCCTTGCCTAGAAAATCTCATGGACAGAGGAGCCTGGTGGACCACAGACCATAGGGTTGCAAAGAGTCAGACATGACTGGGCACGCATGCGCAGAGAAATTGCAGGAAGACTCAGGTGTGGAGATTGTGATTGACTGGATGCAGGGCCTCAAACTGTAGCAGGACTTTGCTTTGTTTCTGGTTCTCAGTATCTGCCTCTACATGTGAGCCTTAGTTTCTCCTTCATGAGGTGGGTCACAGTTGAAGAGATAAGAGATCCCTGTATCTTCACTTATCATTTAGAAAATTTATGGAAGGACTTTAGTCCTGCCTGTTTATATTCTTCCTTCAGGGCTTAGTGAATGTGTGTGGTGGAAAGGGACAGGTATGTGAGAAGGGGTTACTGTGACTGATGACCGGTTATAACTACATGCATTGGAAGAGGAGCAATGCCCTAAAAGAATTGAGATGAAGGGCAAAAGGATGCTCTAGGACAAAAACCGGTGTCCAGTTGCACTGTCCTTACTCTCTTTCTCCAAATGTCTTAAGAGCTTGTGAGTCGTATCAAGAGGGCTTCCCAGGGGGCTCACTGGTAAAGAATCTGCCTGCCAAGCAGGAGACTAGGGTTCAGTCCCTGGGTCAGGAAGATCCCCTGGAGGAGGAAATGGCAGCCCATCCAGTATTCTTGCCTGGGAAGTCCCATGGACAGAGGAGCCTGGAGGGCTAGAGTTGATGGGGTCACAAAGAGTCGGACACAACTTAGTGACTGAAAAGCAGTTGCAGCAAGTTGTTTCGAGAGCTCTGAGAAATGAAGAAGTCAGTCATATGTCATATCTGTGTGTAAGTTTTTTCACTTTAACTCTGATTTGAAGTGAGTGTCTGTATGTATTTTGCCCACATTATATAGCCACATGGATTTAGAACTAGGCAATATGAACTAGTTTTTTAGCACCACAACATACCTTGGAATACTGAATCTTAGAAGAAAAAAAATGTTTCATCTTCCTTGTCTTGAAATCATCTTTCTCAGCTCTACAGAGAATTGTAGCTTTTGTCTACCTTTCCAGAAAGGTGGAAAAACTTTGGTTCAGACTTAGGCAATGACCTACTTAGATTGAAGCCACAATCGTAAATGTCTTTCGTGGGTAGGTGCAAACTTCCTTTGGTCGTGAAGATAGATGAGATGGCACAGATCCAAGACTTGATTTCTTTGTTTGCTGGAATGTAGGAGAATGATTTGAAGTGAACTATACAGCTTTGTTACAGATGTCAGCTGATTTTTGCCTTAGTAATCTCTTGCAGTCAGCTCTAGGATCAGCCATATGCACTGCATTAGTAGCTTTACAGATTTTTATTCCCAGGTTTTCTTATGAAAAACTTGGCTAATCGGAGAAAAATAAACATTCTTGTATGCTAGACCTTGGGAAAATTAAATGACTTCCATCTTCTGTTTTCTCTCTGGATCACTTTATTTTGGCAATGGGATAGCAACAGCACACTATCAACCAAAGAAAACATTTTGGAATATTTTAATGAATAGATTATTTTAGTCTTACTTGTGCCAAAGGCACTTATGGAAACCAAACTCTGGGAGGGAAAGCAGAGGGAGTGGTCACCCCCAAAGCATTCACTGCCTAATAAAATTCCCTATAGAAAACATCCTCAGAGCGTTTTAAGAAGCAAGTCTATGTTGACAGGAGAAAAAGTACCAGAGTGATTTTATCAGCCAAAGCAGATGGGTTGTGAACCTGGCCTCTTCTGGCCAGACTGCAATTTTGGTTTCTATAATTAGTTGCAGGTGGAGCTCTTGTGTTCTTGTTTTGGAGTCCACTGACATCTGTGTGCAAATTCCCACCGTCCCCAGTTGGCATTTGGACTCAATAAGTGGTTTGGCTTTGCAGGAGTAGAGAAAATTATAAATCTATTTCACACACACACATAGATAAAGCTGCTCTAAAGGTCAGGTTCTGAAAGCTGTAGAAAGCATTTCCAAAAGTTTGAGAAGTAGGTTTTAGGCAGAATATGGGCAAGCAGCCAAGAACTAGAGCAGACTGACACACAGAATTCTGGCACATGCAGTGTTTTCTCTGTTTTTCTGTGAAGCTAGCGTTTGATTGTTATCTTGGAAGTGATGAGCAGCCATTTTGTTTTTTTCAAGAGGAATGTTCTGGAGCGAAGACGTATTGACTGAGACTGCTACTTTGCTGTTGCTTAGTCGCTAAGTCATGGCCGACTCTTTGAAGCCCCATGGACTGTGGCACACCAGGCTCCTGTGTCTTTCACTATCTCCCGGAATTTCCTCAGATTCATATCCATTGAGTTGATGATGCTATCTAACTATTTCATCCCCTGCCGTCCTCTTCTCCTTTTGCCTTTAATCTTTCCAAGCATCAGAGTCTTTTCCAATGGCGGCTCTTCCCATTGGAAAGAGGTGGCCATCAGGTGGCCACAGTATTGGAGCTTCAACTTCAACATTGGTCCTTCCAGTGAATATTCAGGGTTGATTTCCTTTAGGATTGACTGGTTTGATCTTTTTGCAGCTGAAGGGACTCTCAAGAGTCTCCTCCAGCACTACAATTGGAAAGCATCAATTTTTCACCGCTTAGCCTTCTTTATGGCCCGTCTTTCACATCCTTCCCCTGACTACTGGAAAAACTGTATACTTGGTTTTTGACTATACTTCTTGTCTTATAAACTCATAACTGGGCTTGAATTGTCTGACTTGGCACTATACATTGATCAAATTAACTTAGTGGTTCTGAACTGGGGGCAATCTTGCCCCCGAGAGGACTTTTGACAACGTCTGAAGACATTTGTTTGTTGCAGCTGGGTGGGCTCTACTCCTGGCATCTAGTGGATAGAGGCTCGGGATGCCAGTTAACATCCTACAGTGCACTAGACTACCCCCACCCCCATTCTCTGCTAACAATGTCAAAGGAGGCAAGGTTGAGAAGCCCTGAGTTGATTGGTGGTTAGTATATCTTCATTTTTCTTGATACTTTCCCTATACTCAGTTCATTCACTTTGTGAAGTGATCAGAATGTATATATTTATGTAAAAATAATGATATAAAAGTTAAAACTTGATTCATCATTGCATGGGAAATAACTGTGAATGATGTCTTAAAAAAAAAACAAAACCTTGACCTGAACAAAACCTTGAATTCTTCTTTTTTTTTTTTTACAAGTAGACATTTGGTAAATAGAGGTCAATCTCATAAGGAAATGGACAACCCTTTAAAGGGAATGAAATTTATTTTTTAAACTGAGTTTTTAATGGTACCTTTGTTTCTATCTCACATTGATCTTAAATGTAGGGGAAATAAGCATTTTTGAGCTCCTGTTATGTACCAGGAACTTACTAGTTGGTTTCCATGTGTGTGAGCTCAACAGCCTTCCAAGACATGTGGCACCCCCATTTTGTAAATGAGAAACAAGCCACAGAGAGATTAAGTGGTCTGCCTGAGGTCTCACCACCATTCAGGAGAGCTGGGATTTGAATCTCAGGTATGCCTAGATCCAAAACTGGTTTCTTTCCATTGTCTCAAAAGGGAAAACAACAACAGATTTGCTTGAAAACCAGGGAATTTGGTGCTGACATGGAAGACCTAATATGGAGTGTGAGTAGCAGTGTGCTGGCTGACAGTATCTTAAGGATATTGTCAAGGAGGTGTGCAGAAAAGATGGAAAGCAATAATGAGGAAGGGAGCATGTTGCCGGGAGCAACAGAGCATAGAGGGCAAGCAGGAAGGAGCAAATGCATTCTTGTCAAGTGAATGAGCAGAGGAGAATGTCAAAGGAACACTTCTACCTTGGAAACCCATCCAAAAGGATGAGAGGAAGCAACTCCAGGACTGGCTAGAAAATTAAAACCACAGGTGGCAGAGGAATGAGATACATTATCTCTCAGGATGCTCATTAAAGGCCTAACAGATCCTTTACAGTGGTTTTAACTTTGACAAATTCACTGGGCCCACAAGAGCAGAACTACAGGGCTGGGGAAGCTCACTAAGACTGAGCAGGATAGCCAAGTGTCTTGGTGGGCTGGAATTGAATTAGTTGGAAAATGAGCAGGAATAAGGACAAAGTCAGTCTCTTGCTCTCTGATTTCTCTCTCTCCTCTTTTGAATCCTAGTTTTATATGTTTCTTGTGAAACGGTAACCAATAAAGGAAAGCATCCATGTCTTCTGCATTTAGGTGTTCAATAGACACTACTTAGTTTCTCTATTTCAAATTCAGAGAAACAAGAATCTTATTGGCCCTGTTTGAATCCAGAGCCTATTCTCAATCCATCAGCTGTGGCCAAAGGAGTCATGGGATCTGTGCTCCCCTTCCCTTGCCTCACCCCCAGAAGAACTATGGAGAGTCTCTTTGAGAAAGGCCATGATGGGTTCTCTATTGGGGAGAATGTGGGTCAGGTGATAAGGAGGAAAGGACAGCTATTCCTGGGAAATATGTTTGTGCAGTGTATAATTGGGAGCTTGCCTTATTTCATTTATGAGGAAGACCAAGGCCATTCAAAGAAAGTTAACTACTGTTACCCCCGTCTGTAACTAGCTATTTCACTGGCCATCTGGAATCTCTTGAGTGTCACATCCGTCTTGTCAATCCCCAGTTCTGATTGTGCCCAATGCAGAAATTCCAGAAGTAGTATTGACTGAGACCATGCTCATCTTAGTGAACACATACAACTCCTTTAAATAATGTCAGATTGCATCCTGTACGGAACTTTACTTTTATTTGTTTATTTCCTTATTTGACTGTGCTGGGTCTTAGCTGCAGCATGCAGGATTTTTAGTTGCAACATGCCATCTCTTACTGGTGGCATGTGAAATGTATTGAACCCAGGCACCCTGCATTGGGAGTGTGGAGTCTTAACCTCTGGACCACCAGCAAAGTCCCCTGTCTGGAACTTTAAAAAAAATTCTCCACTGTTCATAAACTTCCTTAGTCTTGTTGGACACTTGGGTCTCCAAATTGGTTGAAATTTTGGTGATACTATCTGTAGAGTTTTAGAACTAGGCCTGTTATAACCTTACATCTTCTAAAGTATAACAGTTAGCTTGAGTTCTAAAAAATTTTGACTCCTGAGTACATATTATCTAAGAAGTTTGAAAAAAAAAAATCACAATTCACTAATTTGTCCCTTGGAAGAGCTTTCCGAAATATCCATGTGTAGCAATATAAAAGTTCCCAATGAATTCTGAAACCAGTAGAAAAAAGTAAATATATGAGACTGAAAGTTGGATAGTGTAGTGCACCTGATGACTAAATTTAGAAGTTGTTCAAATTTAGAAATGTATCAAATAAATAAAATTTGCCTTCTCAAAGTTTAAAAACTTCTGTCTGTAATTTTTAGCTTTAGGGACCATGTACTTGCTGAGAAGCTTTCATTAAACTTTGTAATTTTCCTTAGAAAAATGTGCAAAATCTGAATTGTGCACATTTCTCCTCCTTATCCATGCTCTGAACCCCAATGGCATCTAATTAGGGATATTTAGGTAAAGCTCTGTCTATATGTTGTGATTTAATGTTAAGTACTGCACATGTATTTAGGAGTAAGTAGTTCCTAGCAGTTAATGAAACAAATGAGCTATTGGCAATATGAGACATGTCTTTGGCTCACTGCTGTTCAATTTATGCTAAGAAGTGGGGACCTGTGCCAGGATTTTGGTGATAGTTAGAGAGTGTATATGCTGGTTAGGGTGGAAATCTATAGATAGATTGTACTATATTTGCTAAACATATTCAAGTACAATCTACTAGAGGTGGTAGGTTTTAGTTTACCCTCAGGAATAAGTTGGAGCTTCCCTGGTGGCTTAGCTGTAAAGAATCTGCCTGCAATGCAGGAGGCGCAGGTTCAATTCCTGGGTCGGGAAGATCCTCTGGAGGAGGGCATGGTAACCCACTCTAGTATTCTTGCCTAGAGAATCCCATGGACAGAGGAGCCTGGTGAGCTACAGTCTATAGGGTCATAAAGGGTCAGATGCAACTGAAGTGACTAAGCATGCATGCATGCAGAGGAATAAGTTACCTTGAAAGAGTTTGCATGATGTTGGAAGTCAAAATAATACGTTAAATATTTTATTGAGGACTTTTAGGTCATTATGTTTGTCTTGGGGTGCCAAAATTCCCAGTTCACTTCAGAGAATTCTATTTCATTTCTTTGTAATTGCAAATAACTTTAAGATGGCAAATTAAATCATGCCATAGTTATGTGTAATAGAGCATGAAGCAAAAGGTTTTAGTAAATTAAAAGTAATGTTTAACTGGGTAACACTGTGTTCCCAGTCATGTTCTTAGAGCTGAAGACAACTCTAAAGTAGTGTGAGATGCCCTTTCAGTCCCTTCACCATCTCATGAAACTTAGATGAGACTCACTTCTTTTTTTCCTATGTAGAATGTGAACATAGCAGTGATATACTTTGTTTTTGATGGATAGTTGAATCTGCCTTGGAACTTGAGCGTGAAGTTTGAACTAAGGAAGGGAAATTCTTGCTCATTTTTTTTTTTAACCTTTCTGAGAAGAGTCCTTGATATGAGCATTCTCTCTCTTCTGTCGAAGCCTAGCTAGAGTCCAGGAGAGTGGGCACAGCATCCTTTCAATACTCAGCTGGTGTAGGGCTTCTGGAAGGGGTGGGGACATAGGGTTGGGGAAGATATGGGCTCCTGCCTTTCTCAGGCAAGCATGTGAGGTCTATGAATCACTTTCCCATTTAGCACACCCACCTGACTACAATATGTTCCCTTGATAAGAATAAAAATAATCAGTGTAGCTCATAAAGTACTTCCTACGTGTATTCTAAATGGAATAATGATATTTCAAGCCCTTTGCCACAGGATTCACATATGGTATCTCGTCAATCCCCATGATGACCTTATGAATTTGGTACTATTAGTATTATCCTCATTTCATATGCAAGAAAGGTAAGGCTCAGAGGTGAGGTTACTGGTCCCAGGTTACAGTTAGTGAGTGGCAGAGCTGAGCTTGAGCTCAGACAGATGAATTCCAAAGTTGGTCACCAAAGCCAGGGTCGGCCGAAGTATCAAGTGGCAGCCCTGTGTACCCAAGGTGATCTTAGGACAGGCATAGATTTTGCCTTAAAGAACTTGGAAGCCCATGTTGAAAAAGTCATTGCCTTTCTAAATCTCATCTAGGATTTCTGATTAACTTCTATGAGAAAGTCTGAACTTATTGCTAGTCTTGAATGCCTTCTTAACACCTATTAGGTATTTCCTACCCTTGTTGTGGGATGTGCAGTGGCATTCATATGTGAAGCTTGTCTTTTAATTTTGGCAGCCACACTTATACCCCTTACATCTTGCTTACATGTTGCTTGTTCAGAGTTTCTGAGAGCAGAGTGGTAATGTGGCATTAGTGGGGCCTGCCTTCTCGGTTCTTGTTGGGTTGTCTTTGACAGTGGCTGAGAGCACCAGGTTTGGAGATTAATTTCCTGGTTTCTACTTCCAGCTGTGGGACTTTTGGGAAATTTATTTTATCTGGCTGAACCTATTTCCTTACCTGTAATGTAGGTGTAATTATGGTACCTGCTTTACATACAAATTTACGACTATAAGGATAAATTTAATAGGATTTAAATTTAATCGGATTAATTAAGGGAGTTCATGTGAAAATATTTAGCACCATGCCAGCACAGGTAAACATTCAAATAATAGGTGATGATGATAACCATGAGGGAAACAAATTTGTGAACAAAGGCAACATGTATGAGAGTTAGAATGCCAAAGAATGCTCAAACTACTGCACAGTTGCACTCATCTCACATGCTAGTAAAGTAATGCTCAAAATTCTCCAAGCCAGACTTTAACAGTACGTGAACTGTGACATTCCAGATGTTCAAACTGGTTTTAGAAAAGGCAGAGGAACCAGAGATCAAATTGCCAACATCCGCTGGATTATTGAAAAAAGCAAGAGAGTTCCAGAAAAACATCTATTTCTGTTTTATCGACTATGCCAAAGCTTTTGACTGTGTGGATCACAAAAACCTGTGGAAAACTCTTACAGAGATGGAAATACCAGGCCACCTGACCTGCCTCTTGAGAAATCTGCATGCAGATCAGGAAGCAACAGTTAGAACTGGACATGGAACAACAGACTGGTTCCAAACCAGGAAAGGAGTACATCAAGGCTGTATATTGTCACCCTGCTTATTTAATTTATATGCAGAGTATGTCATGAGAAATGCTGGGCTGGATGAAGCACAAGCTGGAATCAAGTGTGCCGGGAGAAATACCAATAACCTCAGATATGCAGATGACACCACCCTTATGGCAGAAAGCGAAGAAGAAATAAAGAGCCTTTTGATGAAAGTGAAAGAGGAGCATGAAAAAGTTGGCTTAAAACTCAACATTCAGAAAACTAAGATCGTGGCATCTGGTCCCATCACTTCATGGCAAATAGATGGGGAACAGTGGGAACAGTGACATTTTATTTTTTTGGGCTCCAAAATCACTGCAGATGGTGACTGCAGCCATGAAATTAAAAGATGCTTGCTCCTTGGAAGAAAAGTTATGACCAGCCTAGACAGCATATTAAAAAGCAAAGAGATTACTTTGTCAACAAAGGTCTGTCTAGTTCAAAGCTATGGTTTTTCCAGTGGTTATGTATGGATGTGAGAGTTGGACTATAAAGAAAGCTGAGTGCAGAAGAATTGATGCTTTTGAGCTGTGGTATTGGAGAAGACTCTTGAGAGTCCCTTGGACTGCACAGAAATTCAACCAGTCCATCCTAAAGGAAATCAGTTCTCAATATTCATTGGAAGGACTGATGCTGAAGCTGAAACTCCAATACTTTGGCCACCTGATGCGAAAAACTGACTCATTGAAAAAGACCCTGACGCTGGGAAAGATTGAAAGCAGGAGGAGAAGGGGACAACGGAGGATGAGATGGTTGGATGGCATCACCGACTCAATGGACTTGAGTTTGAGTAAACTCCAGGAATTGGGGATGAACAGGGAGGCCTGGTGTGCTGCAGTCCATGGGGTTGCAAAGAGTCAGACATGACTGAGTGACTAAACTGAACTGAGCTAATTGGAGTCAGAGAGCTGAGAAAATGACAGAGAAATGAAACTAGAGCTATATCTGAAGACTATCCCACCTCTGGACTTCCTGCAATTTGTTTAAGACCATTTGAGTTGAGGTTTACTAATAGCCCTCTGCATCTTGATTGATAGAGTCATAAATATTCAGTGCTCTTTGTGTAGAAGTTTAGTGGTTATAAGATCAAGTAGTTCCTAGCTCCTGCCATGAGACTCTAGAGGGAAAGTACTATACTCATAAAAATCTATTTAAAAAGATCCATAGAAAAGAGATGAATATTGTGCCTGCCATTAAAAGATACAATTAAAATGCTTTAGCAGCCCAGAGAAGGAAGACTTCATATAGGGAAGGTAGCATTGTAGTCAGTCCTTGACAATGGACTAATATTCAAAGTGGTGGAAAGTGGGAGCAGGAGTGGATGGTGGGGAGTATAGGCTTTCAATGGAGAGAATGGCCAAGAGAAACTAGATGGTCACAGATTTCATAAAGTATTGGGATGAAGGTAGGGCAAACGTAGTTGTCCAATTATTGCACTTATGTTTAAAGAGGAGAAAGAGAAACTGGACCACAGAGATCACCTTTAACATTTTTTCAGATTTAAGAGAAGTATAGTGCTTATTATTACATGGAGGCACAGTATTTTGCTTCCATGATTTTTCCTATGTGTTCCTGGCACTGTGGACTCTGCCAAGGTACAAGGAAGGGATGAATTTAAGACCTCTGTCAATATCCCAAAGGGAAATGTGCTTACAGGCCAAGCAGAAGCTCTGTGTCTTTTGAGTTGAGAACAGCCCAGTTTTTGTTCATTCAATTATTTGACATGCCTTTTCGGTCATTACTGTGTGTATATGTATATGAGAGAGACAGAGAGGGACAGAGAGAGACAGAAACACACACACAAATAGAGAGAGAGAGAGAGAGAGAGAGAGAGAGAGAGAGAGAGAGAGAGAGGAAAGGGAGGAGTAGGGAGAGAAAGAGAGAGGGAGATGCCATCTCTAAAATGTCATCATTGGATGTGTGAGTATTGTTATTTGCCAAGGAGATGCCATTTCACGATCATGGGAATATTTTTCCTTATTGTCTGTTATTCTTCCTCATTTATAGATTCAGTTGAATTAGAATATCCTACTCTTAAACTGATTCAGATGGGCTTCTTAGGGATGGCTAGGAGAGTTTTCTTGACTGAGGTAATGACCCTCTTAACTAAATCTAAGCCAGTTCACATTGTTTTGTGGATGACTACTCTCGAGAATTTTGGACCATAACCAGACTTCTCTCTTGGTTTAAAAAAAAAGGGAAACTTATATTACATTTTTCTGGTAGGCTGCATTGAAATATTTTCTGCAGCATGAGATGGAAACTATAAATTTTTGTATCACTATAGGGAGTAATACAGAAAAAAAGATGAGGATGACTCCCCAATAAATGCTGTTGTCTAAACTCTCAGGAAAGGCAAACTCTCAAGTTGTACAAAGATCACATGGCTTCCAGGTCTAGAAAGCTTTCCACATTAATCCAACCAAACTAGACTCCCGAGGACTCAGAGGAGGTGTTTGACAGATTGATTTTTGTGAACTTTGACCTGTTTTGTTCATGTCTGTTTACTGAATCCATCTGTTGCATAATCTCTGTCCAGCTGAAACTCTTTTAATGACACTTTAATAGTTTGCACCAAAGGAATGGCCTCTCATATCAAGTTCTCGAACTATAATCTCTCCACTTTAACGTGTCTTTAAATGCGCCTATGTACTTTCCACTGAAGATACCACGGCTATATCCTAAGGGGTTCGAACAAAATGATGACTGAATGACTGAAATGGATCAAGGCAACAGATATGGAATTTCCACCATGTCCTGGCTAGGTGCTCAGAGTATAGTAATGGTAAAAAATTCCTGCCTCTATGGAGGTTCCATTCTAGTGGAGGAAACGAAAGGAGTCAAGGTTTGAACTTGATCTACTTGGGAAGACCGAGGGCAAAATTGGGTCAGGATGCTGGGAGATCAGGAGTTTGTGTTTTGATCATGTTTTGTTGCAAAGTCTCACTCATCCAAGTGATGATACTGAATGGGGATGTGGGCTTAGGGGAATTGGCTTTTTTTTTTTTTTTCCTAAAAGCCACAGACATCTTTTTCTAGTTTGTCATTTGTCTTTGAATTTATCCCGGAGGTGGTGAGAATGGATATTAAACTGCAGTGGGTTGCTAGTTATAATGTTGATTTTTATACTTTTTTTGCAAAGAACTTGGTTTTGAAGAGTGGTAATTGGAGGAGATGCAGAATTTGGGAATCTACCCCCACCAATGTGACACACAGTTGGCCATATTTTCTACTTTATAAAGAGGGGTTATTGGTGGAACAAAGTCTGAAAGAGGAGGGAGAAGATGAGATCACCCTTGGGCAGGTGGTGTTTCTTTTCCTGAAACCCAGAAAGGAGGTGGTCAGGAAAGATCCAGATAGAGACATTAGTAGGTGTGGAGTAAAAGAAGTAACTTTTATCCTAAGGAGAATAGGATGACAAAAAAAGAAAGCTCCAGACTAGGGATTAATTTAGAGTTGACTTTGATGCCAAACAGGATTTGATGTTGGCCAGATTACCTCCTTTCCCTGGACCTTTGTTTCCCTCGAGGTATCACTGTACTGAAAAACAAAAAAGTCTCAAAGGCTTATGTTAATTGAAACATGTCATAACTCTAAGGCTACTTACAGGGAAGTTAAAAGTGCACTTGTGGCAAAAGGAAAAAAAAAAGAAGTGTTGTTTATGACTCCATAGTGAGATTTGATGGGAGATGGGATTAGGATGAGGCAGGTGTGATTGAAGCAAGGAAAGATAGATGATCTGGAGGCCCAGTTTGATGTCTTGGTAGCTTTATTCAGGTGGTGATGGGGTGATTTGTTTGCTGTGGGGTGACCCAGCAAGCCCATTACTCTCCTTGGTGGAGACAGGAGCCACCAGAATTTCCTAGGAGAAATTTTACAAGTAAAGGCTAATTTTACTTTTGCTGTTGATGGCATTTCCCAGCTATATTAATTACTATTCTGATAGAAACACTGCAGAAATATACTCCGTGCAGAATTTCTGAATGTTCTTGGTCACCGAACAGACCCTGTAGCTCTGAACCCAGAGCTTGTTGTTGGGTTGTGGTTGTCTTAGGTGGGACATGTCTCTCTCCATGTGGCTCTAGTTTTCCCCTTGACTGACAGATGTATATTCTTTGTTTGAAGATGAAATGAAGAACATTTCATTGTTCTTCAAATAACATTTCAATGAAGAACATTCACTTTCAAGATGTTAGTCAAATAGGAACGCCTTTTGGCCGCAGTCTTTGGTGAAAATCCTGACTCCACCAGTGGGAGAGGGTATTGGCATCATCTTAATCATTTTTTTGGACTCCAGGAGTTTCAGAACTACCTACACAGGATCAGAACTGGGTTAAGATCTGGTTTTGGATATTTAGGGTAAGAGAAATAGGTAAGACATATCAGGAACCGATTAATTCTTAAAATCATATCAAAGACAGTTGACATGATTAAGAGTGAGGTGGAAGTCTGGTGTCCAGTCTGAAGTAAAAGGGATCATGTTTCTCAAGTGAATGGAATTAATGGGAAGAGAGAACTATTAAAAAATTCACTGTAGATTAAGGTTCTGCCCCTTTATGCTAAGAAGGCAGATGCTGAGATCCTTTTAGGGAATTTGCTTTGCAGGAGAGGAGCTGCCTTTATTTGCTTTTCTGATGACTTGGATTTCTACAGCTGCTTGTAGTTCTTGAACTTCCTCAAAAAAATACAGATGGATAGAATTGTGATGAAATCAGCATCCCAGCACTACATTTCCTAAGGACACTGTTAATTCCAATGGTATTTAGTGTAATTCCAGCAGCTGGCTTGGATTTTATATTGGGATATATGACAAGGCATGTGGCGTGTATGCATGTGTGTGTGCATGTATGTATGTATGTAGATCTGGTGTTATAATTAGAGGAGGTAAACCATTACAAGAGATTGATGGTTATTTGGTTTGGGGGATAAATTACTTTTATTTCCCCAAGTGTTTCATTTTCTTTGTATTTTTCAAATCTACAGTATCATTCAGATGACTAATAGGAAGTTCAATACATCAGAGGACACTTTATAATGAACATTATTCTTTGAAAAAACATAGCTTATTATACACATTTTCCATCAGCAAGTAATATGACTTTGTTGGAGTTTGGGTATGATTTTGGTATATGAATGCTACTGCTCTTTTTCTGCAGGGTCTGATGAGGGGATCTGATCATCTAAAGACTAGCAGTCAAAGGCAAAATAGAATATGGCTTTAATAATCCCTAACAATGGACTCAGTGTCTCTCCATGCAGGGATTTTTTGATTAGGTGTGCGAGCTTGCTGTTCCCTCTCCACCAGACCCAAAATGGTCACACTTCCTGCATGCTAAACCCAGGTAGCCACCATGCTTTCAGGGACATCAGGTTAAACAAGAAGAGAAGACTTTGGTGTGCTTATCACGTGAATACTCAGAACTGACAGGGTGAAGGAAGGTGGACAGGGCCCTGTCCTGCACGGCAGGGAAAGGCACTGCCTGCCTTCCTGGTCCCCGTGGCTAGAGAGCTGTGTGGATGGCAGATGTCTGAAAAAGTGGTGTTTCCAGGAGGGGTCAGGAATGGGAGAGGAGGACCAGATGGGAGACTTGGGGCCAGCTTGCCCTACTGGGGCTGCAGAAGTGGGAGAGAGGATGTGGGGCAGGGCTGTGTTCCTTTTGCTCTACTGTGATTCTATTCACGAGCATAACAAGTTTCAATTGACGTCCTGGTCATTAGACAATCATATTCAGCACTCCTTTTTAGGGGTAGGAACAGTGAAGACTGTCAGAGAGGTGCAAGTCGAGGATAATGGATGTGACCTCTTGATGTCCAATCCCCTTCATAAGAAATATGTTTGTCACAGATATCCACACATAAAGATAAACCCCGGTAATGAGTCTACCACTTTTTTTCTAGGTACTGCCATAATCCTGATTTTATAACTTGTCCTCTATCAATAACTTAATAGATATTGGAATAAAATACCAGCAATAGCTAACATTTATTGAGAGCTGTGCTGCAGTCCACAGGGACACAGAGTCAGACATGAATTAGCAACTAGACAACAACTACGTATCAGGCACACACACACACACACATGCTCATTTGTTCTCCAAAATAGCACTGTGAGGTAGTTGTCATTCCTATTCCCATATTTACAGATGTGAAAATGGAGGCTTACAACCAGCAAATGGTGGAACAAGGACACAGATGCAGGTGATCAGATTCTAAAATGCACAAATGATTCTGTCTCTCAAGGAAGTGGGTAAAAAATGCTAAAGAAGACACTGGCCCAGAAATTGGGAGACCAGAGTGCAGCCCAGAGCCTGTCTTGGCTCTACCACAAACCTACTGTGTGATTGACAGCATGCTAATGAATACAACTCTAGTGACAGAAAGTGAAGAGAAATTAAAGAACCTCTTGATGAAGGTGAAAGAAGAGAGTAAAAAAGCTGGCTTGAAACTCAGCATTCAAAAAACTAAGATCATGGCACCTGCTCCCATCATTTCATGGCAAATAGAAGGGAAAAAATGGAAGGAATGACAGATTTTATTTTCTTGGGCTCCAAAGTCACTGTGGATGGTGACTGCAGCCATGAAATTAAAAGATCCTTGCTCTCAGAAAAAACGCTATGGCCAACCTAGACAGCATATTAAAAAGCAGAGACATCTGTATACAAAGATCTGTATAGTCCAAGCTATGGTTTTTCCAGTAGTCATGTATGGATGTGAGAGTTGGACCATAAAGAAGGCTGAGTGCTGAAGAATTGATGTTTTTGAATTGTGGTTTTGCAGAAGACTCTTGAGAGTCCCTTGGACTGCAAAAAGGTCAATCCAATCAACTCTATAGGAAATCAGTCCTGAATATTCATTGGAAGGACTGATGCTAAAGCTGAAGCTCCAATACTTTAGCCATCTGATGGGAAGGGCTGACTCACTAGAAAAGATCCTGATGCTGGGAAAGATTGAAGGCAAAAGGAGAAGAGGGCGGCAGAAGATGAGATGGTTAGATAGCATCACCAACTCAGTGGACATGAATCTGAGCAAACTCTGTGAGATAGTGAACGACAGGGAAGACTGATGTGCTGCAGTCCATGCGGTAGCGAAGAGTTGGGCATAACTTAGTGACTGAACAACAACAGTAATGAATTCCTTACTCTGAACCTCAGTTTCCTGACCTGTAAAGTGTGGATCTGTTTTCTCTTCAAGGTTTTTGGGTCCATAACTCACTGCATTAGCTTTCTGGGGACACCATAATAAATAACCACCAACTTGGTGGCTTAAAACAGCAGACATTTATTCTCTCCCTGTTGTGGAATCCAGAGATCTGAAGTCAAGGTGTCTGAAGGGTTGGTTCCTTCTGGAGGCTCTGAGGGAGAATACATTCCATGTCTTTCTCCTAGCTTCTGGTGACTGCCAGCAGCCCTTGGCATTCCTTGACTTGTAGACACATCAAATCAATCTCTGCTTGTCTTCATGTCATCTCTGTGTGTCTCTGGGTCTCAAATCTCCCTCTGCCTTTCTCTTAAGAGGATACTTGTCATGGTACTTGAGTCTCCCCTAAATCAAGGGAGACTTCATCTTGAAATCTTTAATTACATTTGCAAAGACTCTTTTTCCAAATAAGGTCCATTCACAGATTCAGGGGGTCCAGTCTTAGACATATCTTCAGTCTAATGCTCTCCCCACTATCTTCCCAGCTATCTCAGCTGCTTAGGACTTAGACTTACCATATTTGAGACCACTGCTCAATCAGATACACTTACCTTCCAGCTTTCTTTCTTTTTTTTCTTTGCTGCTGTTATAAGACAATGACAACAGATATTAGAAAAGATAGGATTAAAGTTAAGTAGTGACTAAAACCTAGGCAGTTTGGTGCAGTGGGTAAGATCACAAAATCTGGAGTTCAGAGTCCTGGTTTCAGTCATTGGCTCTGCTACTGTGTCCTTTGAGCTGGATAAAGTCACTGAATACCTCTCCCTGGGCCTCAGTTTTCTACATTGTAAAATGGAGCTAATAATAGTCACATTTGTGCTTAATTGTGTCTGACTTGTTGTGACCCCATGGACTGTATTTCACCAAGCTCCTATGTCCAGGGAACTCTTCAGGAAGTAATACTGGAATGGGTTTCAGTTTCCTATTCCATGGGCTATTCCCCCAGAGATTGAACCTGCATCTCTTGTGTCTCCGGCATTGGCAGGCAGATTCTTGACCACTGTGTTACCTGGGAAGCCTTAAATGAATGACTTATGTAACGTGCTTAGAACAGTGTTATGCTCTTTAGAACTATAAATTTCCTAATAGTGTTAGCTGCTATTATTGTTGCTATTCCTCTTATTACTTCCATTTAGAGGTTCATGCCTATGATTTTGATAGAGAAATGAATTTTGTGAGAGATTCATTTAAAATATGGCAAGGAACAGCCCACAAGTATGCTATTTTTCCACCAAATTTTAAATTAGGATGTCCAAATGTGTCTGAAATGTGAGGCTGATACTTTCCAGAGTGCTGAAACAATTTTTGGCTTAATCTTTTTAGACATCAAATAAGCTGAAAGCAGAGTGAGGCTGTGCTCACGTTGGAAGAGGCGGGCAAGCAGATGGAAGGTGGCTGAGGGAGCATTTTGATGTGCTCATGGAGGAGGCGTTAATATTTCAACATCGTTTTCATTATTTACAGATAATTTTTATGAGAGATTTTCGGAGATGCTCAATTTTTTCCCTTTCCTCTGAATAGCACATAGTTGTTACAAATCAATCTGTTAATATGAAGCTGAAGAATTTAGCTGTTTGGGGAGTTTAGCTGATGGCAGTTTGAGTTTTATAACTAAGATGTTTCATTATCAGGGTGCCGATTTTTTTCTGTGATAATTCGTTACCCTTCAAAATTCACCCAACAGCCTGGGTTCAGCAGGAATTATGGCTGACCAAGGTCTTGTATTAGAAATACACCAGCTAATTTATTTGTATTAATATTATATTTCTAATCTATCTCAGCCAAGGAGAGGATAGAGGTGAATAGAAGAGTTTATGGAAACTCTTCCAAGGTGGCTTCATGATGGAGTATATACCTTCAAATAACCCGTTATGACATGGTATATGATTTTTGCTATAATTGAGATACTTGAAATAGTTAAGTACAGGCTTCTGGATTTAGATATAACTGCATTTAAAACTTGCCTCTAAAAACAAAACCAGCTACTTTGTATCTGAGTTTCCATTGTCACATCTGTGAACTGGAGTTATTTCACTATTTTCCCCACAAGGAGGTTTAATGAGATAATATACACGGAGCACTTAGCATGATGTCTGGCATACAATATGTTCAGTAAATGTTAGTCATTTTTACTATAGAAGTGAAGTTCCATGACAAGAGCTATTAAACTTTGTTAATTTATTCATATGACTTGATATTTATGTATCACATTATGTGACGTATTTAATGAATGTATGTTTTATTGCCTGTCTTTAAATCTATCACCAAAGTTCATTTGCTAAATTTATATTCTCTATCACATGGACCTAAATTAAAATCAGTTTGCTCTCTATATATCCTGACATTTGACATTTTGGATACAGCTTTGCATGGTTTTTTTAAGAAAGCCATCACTCTATAATTACCTGCGTGGATACACTGGAAAGTATACTCAGTCCACCATAAGGAACAGAGTCTCACTCAGGCCAACTCCAGTAATGAGGCTCTGCTTTATGAAAATGATAATTGATTCATAAAAATAGCTAATTACACAGACCTTTGGAGCCTCAGGTATGCCCATTACAGTTTTATGATGTGGGGAATGTAACTCAGCTTCTTGGATATTCTTCAACTGTAAAAATTGGGATAATGATTTCAGCACTTGTTAGGGAAGACTATGTGAGATGACAGTGGAAAAAGCCCTTAATGCAGAGCACAGAATAAGCATTTAATTAAAGCATTCAAATGGTATTAAGATGACTGAAATCTTCCAGAAATCTGATAATAAGGACTAAGGTATATAGCTGGGGCTTGGTGACACTAGGGGCTGGGGAGTAGGAGTTTTCAGTCTTTACTCAAGAGTTCTGTTATTAAGGTAGCCACAATTACTTCCCTCCCTGTCCACTTTTCTCCCTATATTCAACTGGTTTATTCTTTTCATGTTGTTCAGTGGCTAAGTCGTGTCTGAGCCTTTTGCGACCCCATGGTCTGTAGCCCACCAGGCTCCTCTGTCCATGGTATTTCCCAGGCAATAATATGACATTTCCGGTTCAATTCCTGAGACAATCTCCATCTAATGATCACCTCGCTTTCCCCAGCAGTTTTTCCACAAGGTACTGTTCATAGGTTGCTGGGCAGGAAACCGGAGTATGCTCTGGGGTCACGTGCCAACCTCTGGACCAATGAGCTCAAGGGGGTGGGGCTTTGCCTCAGAGCCCTGTGCCTCAGATCTGCTGCTCTCCTCAGAAGCATAGGCCAAGAATCCTGAGGAGGCGCTGTGGACACTCTAGTAAGTATTTGGTAGCTGACGAGGTGAAAACGTGGATGACGA
Source organism: Muntiacus reevesi (assembly GCF_963930625.1). Classification (NCBI taxonomy): domain Eukaryota; kingdom Metazoa; phylum Chordata; class Mammalia; order Artiodactyla; family Cervidae; genus Muntiacus; species Muntiacus reevesi. Next base: position 102,770,709 of record NC_089252.1, read on the forward strand.
AGTTTCTGAATCTGGAGGTGCGTTTTGGGCCCGGCTGGACTCCCGGTTTTTATCTCCTTACTCTTTGTGGCCTTCCCTCAGGAACAGCCACACCGTCCTTTACTGTTCGGGCTTCGGGGCGTTGCGTGCGCTGCCACTGCCAGTGTTGCGTCCCCGCACCTCACCCCATGCCTCCTGATTGAATAGTTGGCTTCGGGTCTTTTTAGCTTCCGCCAAAGAGACTTCGCCCTGACGCTGTCTGAGGGCGCCTACAGGCTCCTGCCTCGCCACCCTACTTGGTTCCTTCCCGGCACTTACCGCAGTTTCTGTTTGCTTATTCCTCTGTATTCTATCAGGTAATTGATAAGTATCTACTACTCCTGTAGTCATGGACTCTCCGCGTTAAAACAAGGACTGTTGAGGACATTTGTTTCGAAAGAATGAGCATAAGCTAAGGTGTCTACCTTGCAAATTGAGTTAATGTTGCTCCCCTGGCATTGTGACCCTTACAAAGCAAGGTGTATATTTGGGATATACACCCCAGGGAGCTTTGTAGTCCCTCATTATGCTTGCTTCCCCTTCTTAACCCAGATTGCTTGGGTTCAAATTCTGATTGATTCTCGAATGATCTTCTGTGAGTCCTTAGGCAAGCAACTTAGCGTCTGTGCTTCAGTTTCTCATCTGTAAAATAGTAGTCACACCTACTTCAGAGGATTTCGTGAGGATTAAATTAATGAAGTCCTATAAAATGCTGATAGCAGAGCCTGGCATAGATTAAGGTAGCCAGACATATTAGCAGTTGTTATTATGAAGTGCTGGGAAACGACTGGGATTGTGGTGAGTCGAGGTCTGCCCTCTGAGGGGATCTGTGGCCCACCAAGGCTAGTGAGTGAGGTGAGGCAGACATTATTCCTTTACCTGCATAAAATTGCTTAGTTATAAACTATGTGATGTTCTGAAGGATGTTCAGAATGCTATGAACAGTATAAATGCAGGAACCTTATTTCATTTTGCACTGGGGTCTGGTCAGAAGGTCTTCCCTGTGAGCTACAGTGTGAAGACAGAGAATAGGACTTAACAAGGCCAAGGGTGAAGGGGTAGCTGGTAGTTGAGGAGTAGTGTATGCAGAGATTCCAAGGTAAAGGGCCCTAAGATGGGAGTGCAGAGAGTTTGGAAGATGATTAGTGATAAGTGGTGTCTGTGAGGTGTGGGTACCATTCTCATTTTATAGAGATGAAAAATGAAGCTTAGGGGATATCTACACACAGTCGTATTCCAGAGTGGTGCCTGGATCTGGTCACAGGGATTGTAATTCAATTGGGATATGGCCTGGACACTGAGATTTAAAAAAACTTGCCCATGTGCAGCCAGAGAAGGAGCTACTGCTCTTGGCTTTTTAGAAATGCAGACTCTTAAACACATACCCAGACCTAATGAATCAGAACCTGCATTTTAACAAGATCCCTAGGTGATGTGTAATGCACAATGAAGTGTGAGAAGCTCTGGTTTGTGCATAGACTCAGCCACTGTTTATCAAAAGAATAGATATCTAAGTCCTGTCTCCAGATATGTTGGTTCAGAGGTCCAGTGTGGGACCCAGAAATCAGCATTCCTAAGAATGACCCTGTGTAGTTCAGAAGCGAAATCTGAGACCAGATTTAAGAACATGCTGTCAGGAATGTCAGAGTGGGAATTAGGATAGGAGAAGGATGTAGAATTGGATTTAAATCTGATAATGTTTCTGGCCTGTTGAAGTCTAGAGCCTCCCCCCTGTGAATCCATCTGCAGAATTCTAATACTTTTTGATCTTCTAAGCTTTAAATAAAACTTGGAAAAAGGCAGTGTTCACACTAAGAATACTAATAGTCTATTAAATTTGGGGTTTGAAGAAAGTTGTTGAGAATAGCAAGATTAGTGGTCTGAGTTCCTCTGGAATAGTTTTTATCGACTCCTGAGACCAATTGTTTTATGTGGCTCAGAATAATAAAAAGACACTTATCCTGTCTGTCTTAATTTTCCAGATGGCCTCCAGGAAAATTTCCAAGCAGAGATCACATTTATTCAGTTCAGGAACCCACTGGGAAGATGATATAGAAAAAGCCAAATTCTGATTGACTTTGAACATAGTGTTTTTCTGAATTATTGTCTCTCTAGGATTTAAAATTTTGTTTACTTTTTTCGTTTCATGACTCCTCTGAATCTCTGTGATTTCGATTTAACTTCATTGTCCCCTTGATCTGTGTAACAAGTGAAATTAAGAGGTAATTTGATAATGGCTTTTTGGAAAAATACATGTTCTTTAAAAATGCTTTTAATGTGAGTTTGGTTAGATTTTTCTCCTCCTCCTTTCCTATAAACCCAGTGGCATTGTGCTGGTTGGGGGAAGTTTTGAATATGCCTTATGTGATTATACTCTCCTAGCTATTGGGTGTGAGCCAGATTAGCCGCATAATTTTTTGGGTTCATTACAAAATGAAAATGCAAGGCCTTTATTCAAAAATCACTGGACAACAGACATTAAACCAAGCATAGGGCTCTTCTAAGCCTGGGGCCTTATGAGGCTCCACAGGTCACAACCATTAGCCACCCTGTATGTGAGGTCCTGGGCTGCAAAGTGAGGAGTCACATTCACCCAGGAGGTGAGACCATCTCTACCTTAACTCCTTTTTTGTATCTCTTTGGGATGATAGACCCTTTCTTATCTGGCTCCTCACACAACTGGGGGAAGGGGTACAGTGTCCAGAAACCCACATTCTTTTGGTGAGATGGATACAGTCTCATATACTATAATGAACAAACCTATATACTACTGTTGAAGGTTTAAATGGATACCTGTTTTCTAATATGAAATTGGTAAATGTATATTGAGTCTTAAAAATATTCTTATCCTCTGACCAGTAGTTTCTCTTTTAAGAATTAAAAAAAATTTTACTGTAGTTGATTTACAACGTTGTGCTAATTTCTGCTATACAGCAATGACTCACTTAAACACATACATACATTCTTTTTTATATTCTTTTCCATTATGTTTTATTCTAGGATATGGAATATAGTTCTCTGTGGCATACAGTATGACCTTGTTTCCTCATCTAAGAATTATATGCGCACAAAGTAAAACAATATTCATTGTAATGTTCTATTTTAAGTAATAAAACATAGGTGCTAACCTCAATATCCAATACTAGAGAATATGCATATTATTGTATTGTTAAATACCATCCAGATATTTAAAAACAACACTATTTAATCATATGGGAATCACTGTATCACTTATCATGAAGAAACAATCACTGATACTTCCCTTCAGTTAAACCTGATAATAGGCAGGCTTAGATACTGTGTCGGTATCGATGTTGCTGACAGCCAGTGCCCTAATCTGGGGTCCATCCATTTTTTTTTCTCATCATCACTTGTGCCCACCCCTTGTGCTCTGGCCTTTTCTATCTAATTTGCCACCATGCATCTTTTACTTTGGCTAAAGTGGATTCACTTGTATTTGTACCTCTTTTGCTGTGCTCCTTTGCTTGGTTGACTAGGATTAATTCCAGATCTCCCCACTCACATGTTGAAATCCAATCCATCTTTCAAACCAGTACAAACGGTGTTCCTTCTGAGAAGTTTTTCCTTCCTTTCTAATGATCCCAGCCAGAAATTGAGTTTGAGTATTTTATAGCTTGTTGATTGTAGTTCTTATATAGGATGCTCTATATGTTGCTTTCTAGCATAATTATTTGTGTATAAGTCTTCTCTTTTCCACTGGATTATTAACCCCTCAAGGAGGAGATCTTATCTTGCATTTCTTTGAATCACTCAGGTTGCCTCCTTTATAAGAGTCATGCAATATATGTATTTTTTGGTGCCTATGTTCAATTAATACGCATGATAGAAGCAGAACAAAAAGGAACTTTCTCAGGATGAGATAAAGAAGATAAAACAAGATGACAAAGGGATAAGAGGGACTGTAAAAATTAAAATCTCCAGAATTGATTTAGTGGACGTATAAAAATAATTTTAACTCATTTGCAAAATAAGAGGCCATCTCATAGGTATTGACATATGTCTAATATTTTTCTTTACCAGGTCCATCATCCATTCATTTATGTCAAATATGTTTGTAAAAAAAAAAAAGAAAGAGAATGTTTTAAGACTTGAATCATTGAGTCATTAGATGTAATTAATGAGATATTCTGTGAGTGGACCACCTTTGTACATTGGGGAATTGATCCTATCACAGGACCAGGTTAAGTGTTGATCCATAAAATACTCTATTTGTTTCAACGTAAATGAATGTATTTATTTCAGTGAGAAGGCAGTCATTTTGGTTGACCTAATTTTGGAGTTGGATATAAATGAGAGTGTGTCATGCTTTTGTCATAAAGTATTGGTAGTGAGACAAGATATAGGAAAAATTAGAGGGTCTTCAATCTTGAAGACAATATAAATCTAATCTTGCAATTTTCTTTTTTTTTGCTAGAAAAATTCTAATGGTTTCTGAAACAATACATTTTAGAATTAGAAAGTGATTTCAAGTTTCAGTACAGTTAGGTGAATTAATAGCTGGGCCAGAACCATACTCAAGAGTCTGAGTGGATTCATACAGGCAGGAGGAAGAAGACGCTGTGGGACTTTTGGTCACTGTTCTGAATTTTCTCCTGTTTAACATTTTCAAGTGTTTGGAAGAAGACATAGGCATATTCATCAAGTTTTCAGACAAAGTAGGATGAAAGAATTAGGATGCATTAAGAGCTTGGTTCAGTTCAGTTCAGTTCATTTCAGTCGCTCAGTTGTGTCCCACTCTTTGCGACCTCATGAATCGCAGCATGCCAGGCCTCCCTGTTCATCACCAACTCTCGGAGTTTACCCAAACTCATGTCCATCGAGTCGGTGATGCCATCCAGCCATCTCATCCTCTGTCATCCCCTTCTCCTCCTGCCCCCAGTCCCTCCCAGCATCAGGGTCTTTTCCAATGAGTCAACTCTTTGCATGAGGCGGCCGAAGTATTGGAGTTTCAGCTTCAGCATCAGTGCTTCCAATGAACACCCAGGACTGATCTCCTTTAGGATGGACTGGTTGGATCTCCTTGCAGTCCAAGGGACTGTCAAGAGCTTGGTAGATGAAACCAAATGGCAGAAGCCAACAAGGTTAAATTTAATACAGGTAATTGTACATTTCAGAACATTTGTTCAAACAATCACCTAGAAAAGTCTGTGGTACTTGTGTCTTCACTGTAGTTCCATGAAGAAGGCCCAAGGAACCTGTTGACCACAATTTTATTATGTGCCTCTGGTGTAATCTGGCTGATGGGAAATTACTCAATGACAAAACTAATGCACATTGAGGCTATATTAAAAGGAAAGTGAAAAGTGAAAGTGTTAGTCACATCCAACTGTTTGTGACCCCACAAATTGTAGCTTGCCAGGCTCCTCTGTCCATGGAATTCTCCAAGCAAGAATCCTGGAGTGGATAGCCATTCCCTTCTCCAGGGGATCTTCCCAACCCAGAGGTCAAACCAGTGTCTCCCACATTGAAGGCAGATTCTTTACCATCTGAGACACCAGGGAAGCTGATGTCGAGTTCAAAGAAGGTGATGGTCTCAATTTCAGACCTCTTTCCTGGAGCATGGCTTCCCCTTCTGTTCTTTATAAATGGGAAGATGATAGAGGGAAGTGAAGAGTTGGATCAGTGAAGTTATGGAAATTAGATCACATGATGAAAAGCTGATGGCATTTAGTTTGGAGAAGTATGTGGACTTGGGGAATGAGTGCCTATTTGAATACTGGCCTTTGATGTTTGAGTCTCCTGGTGCAATGCTTCTCAATCTTCAGAGTGCACATAAATTACCTGGAGATCTTGTTAAAACGAAGATCCTGATTTAGTAGATCTGGGTTGGAATGCGAGATTCTATATTTCTAACCAGCTGTTAGGCAATGCCAATGCTGCTGGTCCATGGACCACACTTTGAGTGGCAGGGTTCTAGAGAAGCTCTGTCCAAGTGACACTCTGAGATGATGAGATTGTTCTGTATCTGTGTTGTCCAGTATGGTAGCCACCTGCCATATGTGGCTATGGAGCACTTGAAATGTAGCTAGTGTAACTGAGGAACTGAATTTTTAATTTTATTTAACTGCATGTAATTTACATTTATATGTGACTAGTGGCTCCTGTGTTGAACAGTACAGTTCTGGAAGGTATAAGTAAAACTAATGGTTGGAACTTAAAAGATATTTAGACTTCATTTTACTTACCTGAGTTTTGGGACAGTTATAGCTGTTTAGTGCTGAGAAGGCTGCCTAGAAAATTAGCATTCAAGTTGACCATCTATAAAAAATATTGAAGGAACATTCCTATTGGGTGGGGAGGTGGGGAGCATTATCCAGAGGTAGCAGCATGTAATTGGAATAGAGTTAATCCACTAAGCACAGCGGTTCTCAGCAAGGGGGCAATTTTGTTCTCCAGAGGACATGTGGCAATCCCTGGAGACATTTTTGGTTTTCAGAAAAACCAAAGGGAGCGCTGCTGGTGTTTGGTGGCCACAGGCCAGAGATGCTGCCAACATCCTACAAGGCTCAGGGCAGTCCCCTATAGCAAAGGTGTATCCAGCCCCAAATGTCAGTAGTGCTGAGGTGGAGAGCTTCTGTAAATCAATAGTAACAAGAGTAACAGTGAAGTAGAAAAAGTAGTGGAAAACAAAGACAGGCAATTCCCAGGACAGGAAAAAGGAATTCAGGAGTAGATATTTAACCTTGTGTCTGTATGTGTGTTCAGTTGTTCAGTCATGTCTGAATCTGTAGCACTTTGGACTGTAGGCCGCCAAGCTCCTCTGTTAATGGCATTTTTCAGGCAAGAATACTGGAGTGGGTTGGCATTTCCTTCTCCAGGGGATCTTCCCAACCCAGGGCTCAAACCTGAGTCTCCTGCATTGCATTCTTTACCACTGAGCCATTGAGAAACCCAGGTATTTAACCTTACTTCTAATAAATATGTGCAGATTAAAATAATGAGATTATTTTCAGCTATTATATTGCCAGAGTTTAAAAGGAAAACTAATGTACAGCAGTGGGCAGAGTGGTGAAATGGACCCTAATTGTTATTACCAGGAGTCTCAATTGCCCTAGATCTCCTGGAGAGTGCTTTGTTGTTGTAATTCATATTTTTTCATGTGTATACCCTTTGCCTACCAGCTATTTTACTTCTAAGAATTTATCCTGGAGAAAAAATGAAGCAGACTCACATAGGTGTGTATATCTGAACATTCATTCTAACATTTTTATTATGGCAAACATTAGAAAGAACCCAAATACCCAGTTTATAGGATTGACTAAATAAATTACAGTATATTTCTGCCTTGAATATTCTGCCCTTTGCATAATCAGTTGGGCCTTGATGAATGGAAGGATGCTGATGATAGAAATAAATATTGATCAGGTTGTTGTTCAGTTGCTATGTTGTGTCTGACTCTGTGACCCTGTGGACTGCAGCACACCAGGCTTCCCTGTCCTTCACTGTCTCCTGAAGTTTGCTCAGATTCATGCCCATTGAGTCAGTGATGCTATCTAACCATCTTATGCTCTGCTGCCCTCTATTCCTTTTGTCATCTGTCTTTTGCAGCATTAGTCTTCTCCAGTGAATTGGCTCTTCACATCAGATGGCCAAAGTATTGGAGTTTCAGCTTCAGCATCAGTCCTTCCAATGAATATTCAGGGTTGATATTCTTTAGAATTGACTGGTTTGATCTCTTTGCAGTCCAAGGGACACTGAAAAGTCTTCTCCAGCACCATAATTTGAAAGGGTCAATTCTTCAGCCCTCAGCCTTCTTTATGGTCCAGCTCTCACATCTGTACATGACTACTGGAAAAACCATAGCTTTGGCTATACGGACCTTTGTTGGCAAAGTGATGACTCTGCTTTTTAATATGCTGTCTAAATTTGTCAGAGCTTTCCTTCCAAGAAACAAACGTCTTTTAATTTCATGGCTTCAGTCACTGTTTACAGTGATTTTGGAGCCCAAGAAGATAAAATCTGTCACTGTTTCCACTTTTCCTGCTTCTGTTTGCCATGAAGTGATTGGACTGGAAGCCATGATCAGGTTACCGAAATAGTAATTTATTTGAAAAAGATTTGTACCTCTGACCATATGTTTCCCTGTGGAGGTAATGGGTGAATACTGGGACTAGCTGTTAAAGGGTATAAATTGAAGTGAATTAGTCCTTGACTCTTTATTTTACAAAGTCTGTGAATCCAGCCTCAGTTTCTTCATTTGTGAAGTCGGGGTAACTCCTGAGCTGTCTGCTGGCAAAATGCCTGGGCTGAACTATGCTTTGTTTGCTAAAAGGTGCTATGTGTTTTAATACTTCTAGGTTGGCACTGGCCTATTTTAAAATTTCGGGGCTTCTGTGATAGGTTCAGATAGAGCTAGAAGAGCTCCCAAGCTGTCTCTCCAGCGTTGTTTAGATTGTACAACCTTGGGGCTCGCCTTCTTCCCTCAGCATTGCTAGAGGGAGAAAACACACAGAGAGGATGCAGGAGAAGGGCAGTTCTTTTCCCCCAAGATTTTGGCCTAATAAGGCTGATAAAAATTACTTCAGTATGGCTGTTGAGGTTTCTCACTAGCAACTTAAAAATTGTTTGGAGCATAGATTTCTTAGTTTCTGTTAAAATTGGACTAAATTATCTTTGTCTTTTGATGTTTGATTGATGTTCCTATTATATATCAGACTAAAAATGGGACCAAGGAATAATGACCATAGTGAAAACAGGTGTTAGCAAAATCAATTATTCGGGTTCTGTTTACACTTTGTTGGTAGAAAATAGTAATTGTTTTTTTAGGAGAGAGGTCCTGATAATTGCTGGCCTGTAGGGAAATTAAATGTATTTGAAATAACTTGAGTAGTATTTTTCCTCAGTTTAATTCATGACAAGTAAGTCAAACCTTTCCTTCTGAAAAATGCTAAAGACAAAGGATGATATCTGAATTAATACATTAGTCATGGTGGGATCTGAAATAATGGGCTTATTTGAATTATTTTTTTCTGATGGAATATTATCATATTTCAGATATTTACAACTGTACTACTCAGGTTTTATTTTAGGTTGTTGGCATAGACTAATTTTTTGGCATGTGCTAGAATTTTTTTTTTAATAAAATGGAGAATTTCAAACATGCAGAAATATAAACAGAAAATAGTGCAATGATTCCCTGTGTACTCACTACCTTCTCCCAGTTCATCAGCCTGTGGCCACACCTGCCCCATCCACACCCACATCCTCCTCAATTATTTTAGGGCAGAGCCCAGACATCCTAGCAGTTCATCCATAAATATTCTGGTCTCTAGCTCTAAAAGATAAGGTTTTAAAAGTTTTAAAATAAAACTTAAAAGTTTTAAATATATCACATGCACTGAAAAATTACCGATTTTTTTTTAATATCACCAAATAGTGTTAAAATTTCCAGTTGTCTCATCGGTGCCCATAGGGCTTCCCAGGTAGCTCAGGTGGTAAAGAATCCACCTGCTGTGCAGGAGATCCAGGTTCAGTCCCTGGGTTGGGAAGATCCGTTGAAGAAGGGAACCCACTCCATTATTGTTTCCTGGAGAATCCAATGGTCAAAGGAGCCTGGTGGGCTACAGTCTGTGGGGTCTCAGAGAGTTGGACTCGACTGAGCAGCTAACCATTCTTAAGTGTCATAGTTTTTTTTAATAGTAATTTATTTAGATCAAGATTTAAATAAAGACCACACATTGTGACTGGTTGATGCCTTAAAGTCTTATTAACTTTTTTTTTTCATTTGTTAAAGAGCCCAGGTTGTGTGTCCTGTACAGTTTCCTGCAGACTGGTTTTTGTTGATTGCATCCCTGCAGAGTTTAAAGTGTTGCTCTGTTCTTCATGTTTCTTAGAAATTGGTTGAGTCTAGAGACTGGATAACAATCAGGGTCTCACCCTCTTCACTTCCCTCCCCCCATCCCCAGTTTGCTAAATTTTGGTCAAATAAGTTTTCAGGTAGTTTTCTTTTAAGAAAATTATGTACATTGCCTAGCATGAAAAGTGTTCTTAGAGCTATCATTCTTCATTTCTTTGTTATAAAGTGTGTTGTGTACCTGTAAAATTTTGTGATATAAAAAATTCTGCAGAGGTGTTGGTTTGTAGTCAGGAAGAGAGGATTTGAAGAGGTCTTGATTTGTTAGGTTTTAATTTTTTAAGCCATGAATATAATGAAATGTAATAAAATTGTATTTACTGGCATAATTGAGATTTCCATCTTGGATCCTCATCTCCAGACATTATCACTACTGTGAAACGACTGAAGACTATGCCCATCCTTGTGTCCTTCTCTACATGTATAATAAACCAGGACTGTGGTAAGATTTGCCTACTTTCAGTCTCTGAAAGTCTGTGTTGATTTAAGGTTAATTTTGTTTTAAATAGGAGCACAGGGGCTCTAGTAGCTTTTGGATTGAGACATTTACTGTCACCTCTATGAAATGGTTAGTTTGTTACTCAAGTATCTATGACTTAGGAAAATTCAGTTAATTTAAGCATGTGGCATGAATAGCATGTCTTGAGCCTATATAAAACTAATCTTCGGTGAGAGATATTTTCTTTGTGGATTATTGATGTGCTATGTTGAGTCTACCTCATGTACTAACTGAGTGTTCACTTGATAGGGCCATATTGTACATAGAAAAAATTGTGGGAGAGAAAGTCAAGAGATTTAAATTCTACACCTAGCTCTACTGTAGAGTTGCTGGGATTAGCAAATAAAAGTACAGGCTACCCAATTAAATTTGAATTTCAGATAACTACATGTAATACAATTTTACTGAAAAATAATTTGTTAACCTGAAGTTCAAATTTTATCATGTGTCATATATTTTAACTGGCAGACCTGTTTTGCTGGGAGGTAGTTATATGAATGTGATCAAGCTACTTCACCTCTTTGTGTCTCTATCCTTGCTATAAAATGAGAGAATTGGAATAGGATCTCTGAAGTTTCTCAAGTTCCTCTTATAACACTTTGTCCAAGGATACTGTCATGTAGGTGTATGAAGGCAGATGCATAAGGATGTTCTTTGCTGCTTTGTTTGCCTTACAAAAGGTTAGAAGAAACCTATGGTAGAGAATGTATTATGTCCAACTCTCTGTTTTGTCTCGTGTTCTAAAGTAACAGAATTCTTGGCTGCCGGGGTAAAGTCTACATTTTTTTAGCCTTCTTTGTAACAAAGCAGGATCATGTCACAAAGTTATAAGTAGCATGCACAGCTTCTAGGAATTGTACTTAAAAGGAGGACAGTGCTTTTCTCCTGTCTTTTTTTTTTTCTTCTTTTTCTCCTTTTTGTTGACTGCAGTATGGCCCTTGGAGTTGGAGCCACCATCTTCAACCATGAGGTGAACTTTGAATGAGCCCATGTCTGGCAGAATAAGAGGGCAGAGACATAGGTGTCTGACATTGCAGAGTACCAGGGCAGCCCTAAAGTACCTATTTTCACATCTTTTTGTAGTAAAGAAAGACAGTTTTGTCTTGTATAAGATACTATTATCTTGAGTACAGCTAGACCTTATCCTAAATAATACACAAACTAAATATGTCAGGGAGAGACTGGCTAAATTATAGTACTGCAGCTATATAGTACAACATTGGGAAGCCTATAACAAGATTAATATGGTTTTATTAATTAGATCTATATGTACTAATATGAAACATTTGCCTAATTATGTAAGTGAAAAAAGCAAGCTATAGAACAGAACTTATGCTAAGATTTGTTTAAAGAAAAGGGGCTATAGGAATTTACATATATACGTAGACTGTCCCTGAAATAAGAAACACAACATTGGTTACAGTCATTGCCAGATGAGAATCCAGGGTGAGAGGAAGACATTTTTATCTTTTTGTACTCTCTGAATTTTAAAACAAAAACCACTAAAAAGACTTTAAAAATAAAAATTGTTTTTTAAAAGTTCTGATATGTTTGTTGAAGCTCTCTAGAACGCTGTGTATATACATTGTCCTTTATGTTGGGGAGGACCTAGAGATAGATTGAATTGAATCCTTTGTCTTCTGGGAGCTTGTGCTCCAACAAGAGGGTGAAGATATGAGAATTGATTGATTACCATTCAGTGATTGTAAGTAGAAAGTGGTTAAGTTTGAGAGTAGAGAAAGGGAGGGCTGTGGGAGATTTTTTTTTCTTTTAAAGGGGGAGGGGGTGACTTTTTACAATGAAAGGTAGGAGGTTCCCACTTTCCCTAGTTACTGGAGACAGTTGCGTTTCTGTCTCCTTCAGAGTCTCTCCCTTTTCCTCCACTTCCCCACCCCCCAGTTCATCAGTGTGCCAAACAGAGAAAAGGGAAATTTAAAAAATCCTTTTCCTTCCTCTGCTTGAGAAATATGCAGTTCAAATTTGAATTGTAAAAAATTCAAATTTGAAAGAAATACTTAACACAGAAGATGGAAATCCCATCACTCTAAGATAACGCTCATTAAATTTATTTTTCTTCATATTTTTCCTATGTGTGTATTAAATTATAAATGAATTTTGTATTCTAACTTACTTTTCCTGTTTAACAATATCTCTTGAATTCCTTTCCATGTGAGTACATGTCAAACCACCTCATTCTTTTTAGCAGCTGTCAAATATTCTATTGAGTGGACAGACTGTTTGGCTAGTCTCTTACCCTTGGACATCTGGTTTGTTTCTAGTTTTTCAGTATTACAATTTTCCAGTTAAGCAAGTGTTTCTGAAGAATGAACTATTAAGAGAGAATGTCTAGGTAAAATAATATGAATATGTAAAATTCTAATAGCTGTTGCCAAATTGCCTTCCAAATGGTTGTGCAAATTTCTTCTCCCACCAGCAGTGAGCATGAATTCCTCTTTAACCACAAGTTTTAAATCCTCAGGTTTTTATCAGAATTATAAACAGAAAATTAAATCTTACTTTACTTTGCTTTTCTCTAATTCCTTATAGATGTTATAGTTTAGTACCCATTTGGAGGCCCTTTTTGGAGAACTGTCCATTTATGTTAAAGGAGAGATTCTAAATCTTCTTGAATGTCTCATTCAAAATACAGCCGTCTCCAATTGGATAATTTCTTAAGCCACAAAACAACCCGAGTTCTTCTTTTGGCAATTTAAGACTGAATCCAAAGACAACTTAAGAAACTTTAGGTTTGAAATAAAGTACTTTAGTATTATAGCTTAGAGTCTGAATATTTTAAAATAACAACTTTAATGAGATGTAATTCATTTACCATATAATTCACCCATTTGAAGTGTACACTTAGTGACTTTTAGTATATTCGAATAGTGGAGCAATCATTACTACAGTAAGTTTTAATTCATCACCCAAAAAAAGAAACTCTGGTTGATGGCTCACTAAACTTTGTGCTGTGTTGCTTTTGTGGTCTTCACTGAGTTTTATAATAGTGGTAGGTGGTGGTTTGCTGATTCTGGATTCAATCAGCTGGCCCCTGTTTGGTTTGGGGAAATAATTAAAGGAGAGAGGGTCTTAGATAAAGTGAAAGTGAAAGTTGCTCAGTGGTGTCTGACTGTTTGCGACCGCATGGACTAATATAGTCCATGGAATTCTCCAGGCCAGAATACTGGAGTGGGTAGCCTTTCCCTTCTCCAGGGGATCTTCTCAACCCAGGGATCGAACCCAGATCTCCTGCATTGCAGGCGGATTCTTTACCAGCTGAGCCATAAGGGAAGCCCAAGAATACTGGAGTGGGTAACCTATCCCTTCTCCCTTCTCCCTGATCTATCAGGGAAGCCCTTAGTTAGAGAACTTTCTAGTTATTAGCTTCAATTCATTCATTCATTTATTCCATAAATTTATAAAGCTTCCACTATGTGCTGGAAATGGTCTTAACTATTTGGGAAACAGGGGTGAAAAAGACTTAATTCTTGGTTCTAAAAACTAGTAGTCTGGTGTGATAGATTCTAGCTATAATGTGAAGGATGATTGGGGGACGGTGTAAGCGTAGGACATTCCAGGCAAATGGAATAATGGCAGTGAAGACCTGTGGAAGGAAGCACTGAGTGAAAGGAACTGAAAGGGAATTTTGGACAAGAAAGAGCTGAAGGTAGGGCAGTTTCAGGTTATGGAGCTTAGTGGTTGCCATGTTAGGTGGGACTTCCTAGCCCATGGCAGCTTGTTTGACTTTGCTTGCCAGAGTGAGTGGCCAGTGAGGAGAATGGAGAAGCTTAGAAACATGAAACCCTTGTTCACTGACATCCTATGATCATAATCATCATGGTCTTTATCAGAAGCCATTTTCTATTGAAATTCATGTAAAGGTCTTGTGTTCAAATGACACTTTAAAAATGCATGTTCAGGGACTTTCCCTCCCACTTCACATCTCGCCCCCCCCCCCCTCCCCAATAGAAAGCTAGTTAATTCTTCCCTATCCTATTCTGAGAGTTTGTTGTGAAAGAGGACTTTATGTCATGGTTAATTCTAGTATAATGGTCAAGGAAGAAGGATAGATAGAGGTTAATGAGCATGATTATCTTTGGGCAAAGTGCATCTCACTAAGAGAGATGAATGTGAATCATCTTCATCTCTCTAGAGGAGCAGTGATTTTTGAGTCACTATGCAGATGCCTACGACTTCCTTTTTAAACTGACCTATAATAAACTCCAACAGGATAGATAGAGGATGCTTTTATTAGCAGTCAATATCATGGTGAAATAATCATTCCATGAAGTTAACTTGGTTCAGCATAGAGAAAGAAAGATACAGGTGGGATTTTTCCTCATCTAGGGTCCAGGAAACATTGTAAAGGAGATTAAACCATTGTGATGGTGTTCAATGTTATTGGACATTTCTGTGTACACACATACATATCTTTGCTTGGATGAATCCACTTGTAGCTTGATAATTTTGATATTTGAAAAACATTTCTTTAAAATAGTTTGTCTTTTTGAAGTCCCCATCACCTTTATCTAGCAGAGGATAGCATCTTTGCTATTATTTTCACTATAGGATTCTAATATCTTTGTTTGAGTACTTTGCACAGCATGTCTTCTGCTATATATGCTTTGTCTGTGGTAGGTTCATGGCAGGTGTTTGTTTTAACTTAAAATTGGATAACAGCCATGAAATGGAATAATTAATCTTCCATCAGATATGATTTGAATATTATGATGCCCAGGGTACAGAGAAGGTTATTTTTTAACATTTTTTTCTGAAAGCTCAGAAGCCTGTTTTAATTTGACAAATAAAAAAAGTTTACAGGTACATTCTTCTTCCTCCTGGAGAGATGTTCTCCACAGTCTCCTTAGTAACCCATTCCTGTGCATAGTTGCTTTATCAATACCGTCTTCCTTATATGAAAACTTAATTTCTACCTTTACAATAGTAGCTCATTTTCTTTGATTCATTTCTAAGTTATAACAGAAAATACAGGGTCGTTACTCAGCTGTCACAATTTACCTACTGACTTGAGTTGATAACACTCACTGTAAGCTGAAGACATGGCATGATATTTACAATCAAGGATGCAATCTTTCCCTGTCCTCCACTTTCTATTCCTTTAATCTTTATCGGTTTTGTTGTTATTAAAATGAAAATGATGGAAATACCTCTAGTTAATGTAAAGGTTTTCTTGCAGTCAGTGATTGATAAACTCTAAAGTTCTAGAAGAAACTTGTGTTTCTGTCTTATCACAGACATTATTTTATTTTTGTCCTCTCACTGGTGAAGGAGGGTGTGGTCAATGATGCCCACTGAAATCTGTGAGCAGGCAGTTTAGATGGAGTATCACTGGGGCCTCAACCCAGAGTAGAGGGGAACTCAGTCTTATGGCAACTTTTCAATGGAGAATAAATTGCAATGTTGGTATTTGGTATCTTAATTGAGCATTTACTTTTGTAATGTCTCCTAGTTATGAGATTGAAAAGTGTTCAAGGTATGTTTAGGTCTCAGTGCTTCACTTAGTTTCTCATTTTAATCCCTACAACATCCTTTGAGATGAGTGCAACAGCCAGTATTCCCATGTAATTGATGGGATCAATCTGACATAGTATGAATCACATTTAGAAGTTGAAGCAGGTGCTCTAAGTCAGTGCTTTTTCTCCATGGCACTTTGTCCAAAACTCTATTAGACTGTCAGAGTCCAACCTTAAGTAGTAGTCTTCTCCAACCTGGGAGGGGTCTTTATAAGTAGTAGTTGTTGTTCAGTCTCTAAGTCATATCTGACTCTTGTGACCCCATGGACTGCAGCACGCCAGGCTTACTTATCCTTCATTATTTCCCAGAGTTGCTCAGATTCATGTCCATTGAGTCGGTGATGGTATCTAACCATCTCATCCTCTGCCACCCTCTTCTCCTTTTGCCTTCAATCTTTCCCATCTTCAGAGTCTTTTCCAGTGAGTTGACTCTTCGCATCAAGTGGCCAAAGTATTGGAGCTTCAGCTTCAGCATCAGTCCTTCCAATGTATATTTAGGGTTGATTTCCTTTAGGATTGACTGGTTTGATCTCCTTGCAATCTAAGAGACTCTCAAGAGTCATCTCCAGCACCACAGTTTGAAAGCATCAATTCTTCCACGCTCAGCCTTCTTTATGGTTCAAATCTCACTCTGTACATGACTGCTGGAAAAACCACTGCTTTGACTATACGGACCTTTGTCAGCAAAATTATGTCTTTGCTTTTTAATATATTGTCTAGGTTTGTCATAGCTTTTCTTCCAAGGAGCAAACGTCTTTTAATTTCATGGCTGCCATCACCATCCACAGTGATTTTGGAGCCCAAGAAAAGAGAATCTGTCACTGCTTCCACTTTTCCCCCTTCTGTTTGCTATGAAGTGGTGGAACCAGAGGCCATGATCTTAGATTTTTGAATGTTGAGTTTCAAGCCAGCTTTTTCACACTTCTCTTTCACCTTTATCAAGAGGCTCTGTAGTTTCTCTTCACTTTCTGCCATTAGAGTGGTATCATCTGTATAACTGAAGTTGTTGATATTTCTCCCAGCAATCTAAATTCTAGCCAGTGATTTGTCCAGCTAGACATTTCACATGATGTACTCTGCATATAGGGCTTCCAAGATGGCACTAGAACCCACCTGCTGATGCATGAGATGTTAGAGACATGGGTTCGATTCCTAAATTGGGAATATCCTCTGGAGGAGGGCATGGAAACCCATTCCCGTATTCTTGCCTGGAGAGTCTCATGGACAAAGGAGCCTGGTGGACTACGGTCCATTAGTCACAAAGAGTTGGACACAGCTGAAGTGACTTAGCACGCACACACTCTTCATTTAAGTGAAATAAGCAGGATGACAATATATAGTCTTCTTGTACTCCTTTCCCAATTTTGAACCAGTTCACTACTCCATGTCTGGTTCTAACTGTTGCTTCTTGACCTGCATACTGATTTCTCAAGAGGCAGGTAAGGTGGTCTGGTATTCCCATCTCTTTAAGAATTTTCCAGTTTGTTGTGATCCACACAGTCAAAGGCTTTAGCATAGTCAATGAAGCCGAAGTAGGTGTTTTTTCTGAAATTGTCTTGCTTTCTCTATGATCCAATGGATGTTAGTAGTTTGATCTCTCGTTCCTGTAGTACTTCCTGCTAATCATGGATGTTATGTAGGCCCAAAGCATTAGGTTACATCTTGTGGCATGATAATTCCATTTCTTCATGAGGCCAGGTCTGTGAACTCTTGATTAATTGCATGTGAACTAGCTGAATCTTAAAAACAGCTTAAGAATCTTCTTGCTTCTACTGAAAATGTTTCTCAATTCTTTCCTCTTATTTCTAACTAGTATGTACATAACTTTCCCCAATGACATATCATACTGATAATCTCCATTTTGGTTCCGGTGGCAGAAATCACTAGTCAGTCACGAAACTTTCCTACTAAACCTAGTTTTGGCTTTAAAACCATTCTAAACCCAGTGTACCAGGCAACCAGTCACTACCATATGCTGTCCTTTGTTGCTTTTCCCTGATAATGTAGCTTTTAACATTCTCACTACTTAATCTCTTAGATGGAGATGGGACAGGGGAAAATGACTTAGATTTAGTTAATTTGAAAAGCCAGCTATGAAAAGAAATTCATGAATTTCTATTTTTGGTGTAGGAATAAAAACATTATTAGAAGCCCTGTGTTGAGGTGGTTGTAATTTTTTCCTGAAACTCAGTGGGAGGATTTCCAAGAAGTTGAGTGATAAATCTTTTCTGGAGAGTGAAATACTCTTGATGAAAATACTGATGGAAAAGCTAATTAAAGAGATAGTTACTAGTCAGAACATTTTATCCTGTTGAGAGAGGTTTGAGAAAAGGGTTATTTTTTTCATTGTAAGAGCACATCCTTCCATTCCTGAGTTCGACAAGGTCATTTATTTTATTGACTTGTCACTGGTTTAGAATGGAAAAAGGAATTATTAACTGAGGTGATTTTTCATTCTTAAAATTTCAACCCTATTTTAGGCTTCCTTTCAGAGTCAGCTGTAGATTTAACCCTTAAAATTTAGCAACCTTTGTGAAGATGGCTTTAATAGAGCCGTTGTTAGTTGTTGTTAACTTCCTATTCTTAACCTCCATCTGGATGGGTCTAGCCCTCATAGGTCGAGGCAAGGCAGATTCCTGCAGCTTTCTCGAATACAATGAACCTTTCTTTACCTGGACAATGAAATCTGTGGGTTCTCAGCTTGAATTGTTTCTGGGTTTTCTTTCTAAGGAGCAGAATCAAAGTAGACAGAGTTACGTGGTAATGGGACCAGACAATGACGCGTTACCTCCACTGATTGCAGTCAGAGTCAGCTGTACAAGCAGAAGGCCAGATCCTTGAGAGCACAGGCTTGACCTAGTGTCTTGTCTTCCTAGGGCATCACTGTTTCTGTGGCACAATGCCTGAGGTGGCACTAACAAGACCATGTGTAAACTTCACCTGTCATTATAGGTGGGATGGTTTCATCTCATTTGGAGGTGACTTTTCTCATTTTCATCCTGTGCACTGAGATACTGCCATTGGGTGACTGAATATTTTGTGTGTAACTCTGGAGGTCATGAGCCCTGCTTGGTCAAGTTCCTTCTCTTCTCCCTTCTCTTGTGGTTAAAAGAATACAGATCACTCCATGGTGAGACCTGCTTTTTCTCTGTATTTTGCCCTTTTCCTCTATGAAGTATGATTCTCACCTTGAGGTCTGGCTGACTGGCACAGTTTCTCCTTCATTTATTAATTGAACTCCTTGATATATTTCCATCCTCTCATGTAAAAGATGCCCCCTGTGATCAGTATTTTCTTAACAGCTCTTGCTTAGCTGGCTTACATTTTTTGCTTTCCCCTGTTTAGAATGTGGTCAGGCTAGAAGTGAGACATTCCTTGTTCATGTTTACATGAAGAATTCTTTAAAATGTTTATTATAATTTTTTTGTACTCTTTATCCCCTAGTCTATGAGTGTTCCATAGATACTGCCCCATCATTTTTCCTCCTATCTAATTTTTCTTTAGGTTATGAAGTATAGCTAGTGCTGATTTTAAGGTTGATACCTTTATTCTCTCTTGTGTGTTTTATTCAGTTCATTATTTTTGGAGGGGGTGTGCCACCTATAAGCAAGATGTTGGGGGAGGTGCTGTTGGGGTTCAAAATGAATGTGTGTTTAAGTTTCTTATGATGGGCAAGAGAGAAAAAAAAGTACATTTTCTATGAATGTACTTTCATGCAAAGTAGAAAATGATATAGACTGAAAGTATAGTGTGAGTAGAGAGTACTGTGAGCATGTAGAATAAGAAATGGAATCTTGGAAGGCCTTCTAGAGGAAGTGGCCTTTGAAATAGACTGGGAAATTTAGACTTTAAACTCTGTTAGGGTAGGGTCTGTGGAATCTCTTGGAACCATTGTAGATAACAGTGCTGAGCATAGTCCTTAGCCTACAGTAGGTGCTTCATAAATATTTATTTTTAAATTGGTAATTTGGAATTTGGACCTGTAAATATGACACTGAAAAAGTCTTACTCAAAAGCAAGGCATGATCATGGATGGAAATAGAATGGTAGATGAAAACAAGAATCATCTGTAAGAATCATATCTATCTACAAATGTATAAGAAGATATTTACCTGTTAATTCTAGCTCTTGCTACACACCAAATCATTCTAGTCACAGGCCAAGACCCTTTGTTGAAAATGAGAGTCTGAGATGAATGGGAGTGTGGAACTTGTTCCCTTATCTAATCATGTCTCGTTAGCACTGATGGCTGGGTCATATACTTCTTTTAAGGACACTCTTGGAAAAGACAGAGGTGACAGAAGGGCAATGATATTCTTCTTTGAAATATAATTTGATTAGCTTTTTTTCTGTTCACATGATGAGGGGAGCCCAGCTAGAGAGGTTATAGAATCTCCTCATCATATTTGAAGGCGTGGATGCATTAGTAAAGGCAGTGGTGTTGTCATGGTGAAAGAATATTATCTTGCATCTGCCTGACCTAATCCCAGTTTCACAGATGCAAAATGGCAGAGACTGAATAGTCAAATAAGCAAGGGAGGAACAGCAGAGAGGTGATCTTTAGTATGGGCCACTAACCATTGTATTGGCATGTTCATTTTAGAGGGTTTTAAAAAATCACTTTGCATTTGCATGGGTTAAAGAGAAACCAAGAACTCTCATAATGTGATGCAAATGCTTAAGGCTTAGACAAAAGTAAACAAAGGCCAAACTGTTGAGTTTTGTAACAGAGATCTCCTTTTGCCTTTTTTCTTAATTAAAAAAAAATTAATGTATTTATTTGACTGCACTGGGTTTTAGTTGCTGTGCAGGCTTCTCTCTAGTTGTGGTAAATGGGGATTACTCTCTAGTTGTGGTAAATGGGGATTACTCTCTAGTTGTGGTGCGCAGGCTTCTCATTGTGGTGGCTCCTATTGTTGTGGAGCACAAGCTCTAGAGCACGTGGACTTCAGTAACTGCAGCACATGAGCTCAGTAGTTGTGGCTCCCAGGGTCTAGAACACAGCCTCAGTAGTTGCATGGGCTTAGGAGCCTGGTAGGTTGCCGTCAGTGGGGTTGCACAGAGTCGGACATGACTGAAGCGACTTAGCAGCAGCAGCAGCAGGTGCTCCATGGTATGTGGGATCCTCTAGGATAGGATCAGAGATTGAAGCCACGTCTCCTGCATTGGCAGTCAGATTCTTTCCCACTGAGCCAGCAGGGAAGCTCCTCTCCTTTTGCTTTGACTATTGATATGGTGTCTGGAGCTGAAGTGGCTATTTTGCTACAGTGAATCAAAGTATAAAGATAAGAGTAAAGAAAGTGTGAAAGAATATGGGTCCTAGATGGCATCATTAAGTGGCACAATTAATGCCAGCAACCACCTACTTCCAGACCTCTTATTTTGTGAAAGAAATGCTCTATTGGTTGTGACCATCGCAGTTGGGTTTCTGTTGCTTTTGAATTGAAGTATAAATGCTACAGTGAGGGGAGAATGTCTATGGCAGATCTTCTCTTTATCTAAGGGATTTCTGTGACAAGAGAACACTTGAAAACTACCTGAATCCCTCTTACAGATGGTTCTAGGCAACTCCTTGCTATCAACAAAAGGCTTCAGGCTCCAGGTGTGATCATCTTTATATGATCTTCATGTTAGATTAGAGGGCTTCAGTTGTACCTATTATTTTACCTAGCCAAAATCTTAAGTTACATGTAGTCCTATATTTGATGTTTGCTTTATAATTAGCATCTTATTTTATGCACTGCTCCAAGTTTCTGTGTGGTCTGGCAATTAATCATCTTTGGTAACAGCAGATATCTCCCAATCATCCTGGTGCTTTGTCCATTGGCAGAACCAGTTATTAATGATGTCTCTCCAAAATGGAAAACCAGTAGAGGTGTAGGATCTTGACCAATAGTTCCCAAGTTGCACTTACTTCAGAATTACCTTGGAGGAACTTGAAACCACCACCAACAAAAAGCCCAGATAATAAAATCCAAATGTAGAGATTCTGATTTAGAGTATTCCAAGATAGAGCCTATATTTTTAAGTGCTTTCCAGAATATTTGCGTGTTTGTCAGGATTGGGCAGGTCTGGGGATAATTCCATGATTCAGTTCTTTCTGTCAAAATAAACTAAGAGAAAAGTATAAACAGAGCCAATCTCTGTAAGCATCATATCAAGCACAGGGGTCAAAGAAATCTGGATGCTGAGGTATTTCACTCTGACTCAACTGTTGTTACTATTTAATTTAATCTAGAATATTCTGAAGTTGACATCTTGGTTTTTGCCGTTATTGAGTTTTGAGTGATTCTTGACTTTCCATCTTTAGTCACCCTCCTAACAAGTGATTGGGGTTTCAAGGTGTAGATACAAACTTTTGTTTAAGTGTTTTAGTAATCATTTCCACTAGATCTTTAATTTTTATAGAGCTGTTTTCTCTCGAGAGGCAATGTGAAGTCTTCTCTTTTTTCATAAAAACAGCCCTTTCCATTCTCTCTTTACTTTGTCCAAAACTGAGATGACTATGAAGCCCATATATCTATTGTTAATTCAAGATAGTTTGCCTTCTGGAAAGGTCCAAGTTGATGTCAGATGCCCTAGGAACCAAGTTTTACCCCGTCCAGTCTGTAGCTCAGGACATTTAGTTGCAAATAAAGTCCTTTTCAGTGGTCTCGTTCCAGGTAGGTTTACCCAGTCCTGGTGCCTTAAAAGAGTCGTTTTGAAGGGACTGAAATGAATATAATAAGCAAGCTGAAAAAAGCAAAGCATTTTAAAAGAACATATATGTTTATAGACTTTCCTGGCAGGCAATGCTTCAAAAACAAACAAAAAAAGGGATATTCCCAAAAGTAATGAGTATCCCATCAATAGAGGAGGTGTCCAGACATAGATGAAATAACCATGTGGAGATTTTTATGTAGAGATTTCAATATTGCAGAAAATATTTGGCATGTGATATATAAAGCCTTTATAAGGTACACATTATGTTGATTTTTTTTCCCCATGATTGATCAAATATGGTGCATTTAGATACATGTGATGGTTGGGAAAATTATTCTTTGCTAGTGCTGGATGGACTTGGGTATTGTGGTAAAAGGATTTTGGCTGTGTTTTGTAGTCATAGATAACTACGTGGTTAATACGGACCTTAGTAATCTCTAGCCAGGATGGTCTCATGTTTCAACTTGTGTGCCAGCTTCAACTGCCTGTTAAAGGTTGTCTAAACTTCCTTTTTAAGAAGGATTCTTATAATATAACTGGACTTACAGGATTGAGTGCTCTGCTTGGTTAGTGATGTCTGTCTTGGGCTTTGGTTGCAGGGCTGTGACATGTATACTATATATCTGGTAGCTTAGTCAGTAAAGAATCCGCCTGCAATGCAGGAGACTGGATTTCAGTCCTGGGTTGGGAAGATTGCCTGGAGAAGGAAATAGCAACCCACTCTAGTATTCTTGCCTGGGAAATCACATGGACAGAGGAACCTGGAGGGCTGCAGTCCATGCGGTTGCAAGAGTCAGATGTAACTTAGCAACTAAACCGCCACCACCACCACCATTCCTACAGGTGTGAGGGATTCATTTTACCTTTTGGGGAATTGAGGTTGGAGAGGTCAGAAGGATTTCTCAAAGATAAAGTGACAGCCCCAAAATAAACTCCCACGTATAGTCAAATAATTTTCTGCAAAGTGCTAAGACTGTTCATTCAGGGTGAGGACAGTCTTTGCAACAAATGGTGCTGGGAAAACTGTATATCCACATGCAAAAGAATGAAATTGAACCGTTACCTTACTCTGTATAAAAATGAAGTCAAAATGGATCAAAGATAGAGCTGAAACTGAAAAACAGATAAAACATAGGGGATGATGATGTTGGACTTGGCAGTGCTTTCTTGGACAGGACACCAAAAACATAGGCAACAAAGGGAAAAATAGGTAACTTGGATTATATCAAAATTAAAAACTTTTATGCATTACAGGATGCTATCAACAGAGTGGAAAGGCAACCACGGAATGGGAGAGGAATGGAATTTGTAATATAATATTACAAATTATATATTTGATAAGAGGTAATATCTAGAACATATGGAGAAATCCTACAACTTAACAACAAAAAGCTCAAGTAACCTGATTAGAAAATGGCAAGCAACTTAAATAGTCTTTTCTCTAAAGAAGATGTACAGATGGCCAATAAGCATATGAAAAGATGGTAAGCATCAGTATTCATTAGTGAAATGCAAATCAAAATCCCAGTAAACTATCACCTCAGACCCATTTGATAGCCATTGTTTAAAAAAAACAGAAAATAATACATGTTTGTAAGTAAATGAGAAAGTATAACCCTTGTGCATTGCTGGAAGGAATATAAAATGATACAGCTGCTGTGGAAAACAGTGATGTTTCCTCAAAAAATTAAAAACAGAATTACTATATATATCTAGCTATTCTACTTGTGGATATATACTCTGAAGAATTGAAAGCAGACACTCAAGTATTTGTACACTTATGTTCATGGCAGCATTATTATAATAGCCAAAATGTGTAAGCAGCCCACATGTTCACCGATAGATGAATGGATTAAAAAAATGTAGTGTATACATACAATGGAATATTATTCACCCTTAAAAAGGGAGGTGATCATGACACTTGCTATATATAATGTGTATGAACCTTGAAGGCATGCTAAGTGAAATAAGTCAGTTACATAACACCTAATACTATATAATTCCACTTATAGGAGATATCTAGAGTAGTCAAAATCTTGGAAATAGAGAGTACAATGGTGGTTGCCATGGGCTAGGGGGAGGGAGGAGTGGGGTATTATTTTTTAATGAGTATGAAGTTTCAGTTTGGGAAGATGAAAAATGTTCTGGAGATGGATGGTGGTGATGGTTATGCAATAATGTGCATGTACTTAGTGTCTTTGAACTGTACACTTAAAATGGTAAATTTTATGCTATACATTTCATAATAATAAGAAACCAGGGGCATGACAGAGATTAACTTTCTAGTTCTCAGATGTGATTTGTTGCTTTGCTTAATGTCACAGTTCTATTTATTCGTATATTTTGTTGAGTATCACTATGTGCCAGGCAGTGTTCTAGATGTTGGAAATAGGTTATTGTTGTTCAGTCGCTAAGCCATGTTCGACTCTTTGTGACCCTGTGGACTGCAGCATGCCACACTTCCCTGTCCTTTGCTGTCTCCTGGAGTTTGCTCAAATTTATGTCCATTGAGTCAGTGATGCTATCTAACCATCTCATCCTCTGTTGCCCCCTTCTCCTCCTGCCCTCAGTCTTTCCCACTGTTAAGGTCTTTTCCAGTGAATTGGCTCTTCTCATCAGATGGCCAAAGTATTGGAGCTTCACCGTCAACATCAGTCCTTCCAATGAATATTCAGGGTTGATTTCCTTTAGATTGACTTTAGTTTGATCTTTTTGCAGTCCAAGGGACTCTCAAGAAACTTCTCCAGCACCACAATTTGAAAGAATCCATTCTTTAGCACTCAGCCTTCTTTTTGGTCCTGCTCTTACATCTGTGCTTGACTACTAGAAAAACCATAGCTTTGACTACACAAGCCTTTGTTGGCAAAATACACTGTCTAGGTTTGTCATAACTTTCTTCCCAAGGAGCAAGTATCTTTTAATTTCATGACTGTAGTCACTGTCCACAGTGAAATGATATGAAGAAAAGTACTCATAGGCAAGGCATTATCTATTGTTTCCAATACTTTAAGTAGACCAGGTAATATGAAAACTGAGAATTGACCACTGTTCTTACCAAGATCACTGATGAACTCAAGAAAAAAAAGAGTTAAGAACTCTTTCGGAGAAATGATAGGGGGGAAAACTTGATTCTAATTAGAGTCCATTGTCTTACACAGCTTTTTAAAGAAATTCTGCTGAAAAGGAGAATGGAGAGAAATTGGGACAGCAGGTAGAGGAGGAAGAGGGTGTTGCTGAGATGAAAGATATGACATATCATTTGTCTCTTGATGGATATGACTTAGTACAGAAAGCATTGCTGGAGTGGTGTCCTCAAATAGGAGAGAGGCGATGAGATTTGGTACACAAGAGGAGGGACTGCCATAGATAGGCATATGAACAGGGTGCCCAGCGTTATAGGAGAGATGGTACAATTTCATGGGTAATTGAGGTGGCAGCAGGTCAAGGAAGGTCTTCTGCAGCTTCAGTTTTCTGGGTGAGATGAGTAGGAAGACCATCACTGAAATTAAGGATGGAGGAAGGAGTTGCTGGAACTTTGAAGAAAGAGAAGGTATGAAGTATTTGCTAAGGAGCCTAGGAAGATGAATATATCAAGTCAGGAAAGAATGTTATCATTCTAGAAGAGGCTGAGGGAATAGGGGTTTTTTGCTCTTTAAGACCTTGGATTCCAGAGTGCACAGTGAAGGAATTTTGGGCATTTGAGTGGGGAGAGGGATGTATACCGATGAGGGGACAGAGCTGTGGTGAGATTAGAACCTTATATAAGTCAACAGAAGAGATCACTTGGATAGTTTTTTTTTTTCCCTCTCTTTTTCTTAATTTTTTTCCCTTTTCATTTTTTCCTCTCCCCCTCCCACTCTTCTCTTCGCTTTTCAGCTTTGAGACACTAAGGAGAATCTGCTATTGAATTTATTTTCTGTAACTGGCTGAAACATTAAAAACAAATAGTGTGAATACAGATCTCCTTTTCTTCATTGGGATGGGGTAAGGGCATTAAGCAAATCATCCAATTCTTTAAAAATATTGACAATGAGGTGGTGAGAAGAAATTTCCTTTTTTTTTTTCATTGAAAAAAAACATTGCCTGTTGGATTAATGGCCTGTTTTAAGTGTGAGCGTTGTGGGATTTTCCTTGGCATAGTCAAACAAAATCATGCAAAACTTTCAGTGCTTGAAAAGTTCTTCCTTATTAATTGCTTGTGTTTAGTTAACGTTTTCTGATTTTCTCTTTTTTTAGCCTTGGGGACTGATGGTTAAGAAACAGAAGGAAATTGACACACATGGAAGTGTTCTTTTTCTTTTGCTGTTGTCCCAGTTTCTAGGTGGTTTCAGAGGGATTTTAAGTGTAAATTGGCCTAGTTTGATAGTCAATTATCATGTAAAATAATTTTTGTATTGTTTAACAGGCAGATTATAGGTAATTTTCACATACAAAAATAAGACAAAAAAATTAGCTTCTGTTTCCCATGTGTTTTGTATTTCAAGAACAAATTTACAACTTAGAGCAATTTGAACTTTAGCTCCATTTGTGAAGTTTACATTTTTAGGCATAGCTCAGTTTATATCAAAGATGATATGCTGGTAGTTTAATTTCCCTATATAAACAATTTTATGTCTTTTAATTGCAGTTGGCTAGGTGTTTGTATTAAGAATGTTTTAAGGACACGTTTTCCATTAAGCATGTATTCATGCTTTAAACTTTTATTTGTTCATACTATACCTATTTCCTGAGAGGTGATTAACCACAAAAAGATGGATACAGACAGAGTTAAAAGAGCGCAAGATGAAAGGGGACCCTTAAATATGGTTGTGGCAGGAGGAGAACTTCTCAGCACTGAGCCCTGAAGCCATCGTTTTATTTATATTCCTCTCTGGAATCACATGAGGGTGTGGGAAGACGTGCAAAACTGCACACATCAGAGATGGGAGGGTCGTTTGTATTGACCAGCAGTACAAATTTGCTTTAGAATCAGACCAACCTGGGATTCCAGTCTGAGCTCGTTCATTTATTGGCAGTGGGACCTCTAGTCAGCTGCCCAACCAAGCCTTCGGTTTTCTCCTCTGTAAAGTGAGGGCAATAATATTGCTTCCTGTAGTGCTGCTATGAAGAATAAATGAGATAATGAATATGTAGCATTTAGTACAGGGGCTCATCATCTTGGGGGAACAGTTTTGCCTTCCAAGGGGGCATTTGGCTATGTCTTAAGACATTTTTGATTGACCTGTCTTGTGGGGGTGAAGGACTGTTTTTGATCTCTAGTGAGTAGAGGCCAGAGATGCTGCTAAACATCCTGTGATGTTTAGGAAATGCTCCCCCCGCCCCATAGCCATTATTTGGTCCAAAATGTTAATAGTGCTGGTGTTGAGGAACCCTGATTTCAACAGAAAGCTTGGCTCGGAGAAAAGGCTTCAAAAATGTTGCTTATCATCATCATGATCATCATTTGTTAACACAGAAATTTTGAGTTCATCACTAGTTTTTTTTTCCCCTTGGATATGTTTCCTGCTCTCTTCCCTTCCTAACCTTGGTAGGTGAATTTATCTGTTTTAAGCCTAGACTTCTGCCCTAGTCTTTTCAAATACTTCCCCAAATGTCTTCTGATAGGCACACTCAAATCAGACTAAGGCTTCTTAATTATTTATCTCCTGTCCTTCTTTGACCTTTATTGTTGAGTAAGTGTGGTGGGTAAGTGTATGTTCTAGAGTCAGCTTCCTTGGGGTTGAAATTGAAGCACCACCACCACTTGTTTTCTCATTTATAAAACAAGGATTATGTTGTACCTTCTCA
This sequence comes from Muntiacus reevesi, assembly GCF_963930625.1. Lineage (NCBI taxonomy): Eukaryota > Metazoa > Chordata > Mammalia > Artiodactyla > Cervidae > Muntiacus > Muntiacus reevesi. The sequence continues at coordinate 102,799,120 of NC_089252.1, forward strand.
TAGGATTGTTGTGAGCATTAAATGAGATGAGCCGTGTAAAGCTCTTGGCTGAATACCTGGCACAAAGAAGGTGCTTCGTATATATTATTTCACGAGCGAATAGAAACCACACTAGTTATTTTGCTTTTTCATCTCTGTGTGGTTGGACTTTTGTTTAAATTCATGAGAGTTAGCTGTTTTGATAAGTAATCAGTAACACAGAAAGGTCTCTACTGAGTAATCAGGTAGGAGAAGTACAGGAATCCTGCAGTGTCCACTACAGACACCTACTTTGAAATGTGGGCTGTGTGAATTGGGATGTTTTTTTAAGTGTGACATAGTGAGTACCAAAAAAAAAAAAAAGTTTGTAAAGTATGTCAGCAGTTTAACTGAAGAATAGTTGATTTAAAATATTATGTTAGTTTCAGTGTGTATATCATAATGATTTAATATTTTTGCAGATTATGCTTTATTATAGGTTATTACAAGATAATGATTATACCTGTGCTATGTAATATATCCTTGTTGCTTATCTTTTTCATACATAGCAGTTTGTTATCTGTTAATCCAAGGCCTCCTTAATGGAGGTGTGCCAGAATCAGAGTGCCCTATTGCAGCGGAGATGTCCCGTACCTGTTACTGGCACACTGTGGACATAGTCTTGACTGGCAAAGAATGGTAGCCTATCTCTGAGCCCCACTCAACTGGCCTATTCAGTGAAGTACAAAACAGGGGACATGTGGATGATTTTGAGCTCTCTTTGAAATTTGAAATTATTTGAAGAAAATATTTTCTGTTTAAATCTAGAGTGTATGTGGAGAGTAATTTCAGGTGGCTGTCTTTGTTTCCAAAATAGAAGGTATTGAGCTTCTGTGGGAGTTGCTGTTCTCTGCTGCTTTTGTGATTTACTCCAGTGATCTGGAATAAAAATGTGTAGTTTTCATACACACGTGTGCAAAACCACTTTCTACTTAATTGATTGTATTTGGGGGTAATTTTGTTTTATAGACTAGATATTCCGCTGCCTTTTAAAGACTCAGAACCAGTGTAAAACCAGTCCAAATGTTTTCATGTGGTTATTTTTAATACTGTATGTTTTCCCATTTGATACCTTTTTTGAGGTCTAAGTATTGTGAAGTGATTAATTCTATTTAAAGATGAAAATCACTGGCAACTGTGTTCATAATACAGCTCTGCAGGTGTTGATCTCTTCATTTGTATTTGAAAGTTTCTACATGGTACTTAAGAATTCAGTTGTCAGGCTGAAAAATTGACAAATGAGATGATAATCTATTATAAATAAGTCTTTGAATTTGGAAAGTTAGGGCAGCAATCTCAGGATTATAAAGTTGCAAATACAAATTGCCTCAGGCCAAAAGGTTTGTTTTATGATGATCTCTGGTGTTTCCACTTTACAGACATTTTGGAAAATGCAGACAAGTTTATCAAAGAAAATGTAAAAAGAGTTTTAAAAAATTAAAAAAAATTCTCTTCCATTTAGTGGTCTTTGTTGTTTATGTTTTGATGCTTTCCTTTTTGGTCTTTTTCTATGCATATGACCTGTCACAGATGTGGAGAGTCATGTTTTACTCATTTAGCAAAAATATATTGAATTCTTACTGGGTAGCAGGCGCTGGATTCGACCCTGAGGATACAGTGGTGCCTGAGACTGACCTGCCTCACCTGGCCTAGATAGTAAACAAATCGTTTACAGTTTAGCATATTGAAGGATTTGATGGGAGAAATACAGGGTGCCGTGGGAGCACTGAAGTACCCTTGAAAAATTAAATCTAGGGGAAACCAGTTGATCTGTTGCCTCCTGAATGATATTTTAGAAATAGCCTTCTGTTTATTGTGCTTCTTTATTTACTACATTTTTCTGCCATTCTGATATACTACAATCCCTCTATTCTGCCCTACTCTTATACCCAGCCCACTGGCAAAGAAAGGACTTTCTTCTTTCAAATCATTTCTTTGCTGAGATCAAATGAGATTCTTTAACAAACAGTTGAAATCACCTCAGGTTCACCCATTGGGAGGGCTGGTTTCCTTTGTAATATCACTGTTAGTATATCAGAACTTCTGGACTTTGGTAGTGAAAACACTATAAATTGTATTTTTTGTGGGGGAACAAGAGATGTTTGAGAGAAAGAGTGTGGTGAAAATTTTCTGAGCAACCCGGTTTGTTATCTGTTTTCCTTTGCTTTGCTTTCCTTTTGTTATTTGTTTTCCTCATAAATTTACCTCAAGCTCAGTGGCGTTAAGCAAGAGTCTCCAACAGGTTACTATCAGTGTGCAACCTGGGGCTGTGATCTCATCTGAATGCTTGACTAGGGGAGGATCTGCTTCCAAGCTCACCCATGAAGTTGTTGGCAGGATTTTCAGCTCCTTGTAGGCTGTTGGACTGAAGGCCTCAGTTCTGTATGGGCTGAGGTTGTCCTTGGTTCCTTGCCACTTGGGCCTCCCCATTGGGCAGCTCACACGTGGCAGCTGGCTTCCCTCAGAGTGAATATGTAAGAGACATCAAGAAAGAGAGAGGATACAAACAAGGGAGCAGTTCCAGTCTTTAATAACATAACTTCAGATGTCACATCCTGTCTCTTTTGCTATACTTTATTCATTAGGAGAAAGTTGATAAGTGCAGCCCGTACTCGAGGGGAGGGAATTGCACAGGACTTGCATAATGTATTAAGAGTTGGGAGTCATTGGCAGCCATTTTTAAAAGCGTCTTAACACAGCTTCCTTAATGATTCTTTGCAAACGGATATTCCCACTGAATTCAGCATTTCCTCATTTTATGTTCCTCTGTCATTCCCTAGTGGCTCAGACAGTATAGAATCTGCCTGCAGTGCAGGAGGCCTAGGTTTGATCCCTGGGTCAGGAAGATCTCCTGGAGGAGGAAATGGCAACCCGTTCTAGTATTGCCTGGGAAATCCCACGGACAGAGGAACCTGGTGGGCCATAGTCCGTGGGCTTGCAGAAGAGTTGGACATGACTTAGCAACTAAACAAGAACAATAAACCATTGTTGTCATTAGTGGGCTGCCTTTCATCAATAGCCTGTAAACCCGGAGGATAGGATAAGCCTGTCTGTCTTATTTATGGCTATGTTCCTAAGGCTTAATTTTGTGGCACAAAATTATGTTCAGTACACATATGTTGCCAAGTTCTTTCTCCTGCTGGGTCTCCTGGACCCTACCTTGTTTGCTTGACCCTGGCCAAGTACCCTTGATCTTAGATCCAGTTCTTGCTTCTCTTCCTACTCCTTCAGATTCAGTGTTTTGGGCGTTCCTTTGACCCCAGAGCTTACTTCTCCTTGCTGCCATTCTTCTTTTCTTGTTCCCTTTCCACACCTAGCCCTGCCTCCAGGGTCATGGCCTCCTCTTTACAGGAAGAGAGTTTGGAGTCTCTTTCCCAGAGGGAACTATTTTGGGGAGACATTTCATACATCTTTGTTATGGGCAGATATATCCTGGAAACTTTGGGAATGTCCTGGGTCTCCTCCCTTAATGCAGGTACCAAGGAAGAATACCCAGGGATGACTGGTTTCATCTAATCTGAAAAAGGTAATATATGAAGATGACATTCTTAATATTAAATAAATGCACAGTTAGAGTTTGGGAGGGTTTCCCTTGTGGCTCAGCTGCTAAAGAATCTGCCTGAAATGCAGGAGACATGTGTTCAATCCCTGGGTTAGGAAGATCCCCTGGAGAAGGGAAAGGCTACCCACTCCAGTATTCTAGCCTAGAGAATTCCATGGAGTGTATAATCCGTGGGGTCACAAAGAGTCGAACATGACTGAGCTACTTTCACTAGAGTTTGGGAGACTCCAGGTCTTCACACTTAATGATAACTATTATTACATTGAAACTGACAGAGTTCACTGTTAAATAAAAGAGATAACTGAGACTAGTCATTTTCAAAAGACATGTAGAAATGGGAAATTTCCTTATTATGTTGGTGGTTGTGACCTTTGCTCTGCTGATGTCTCCTATTTTTTACTCTTGATTTAAAACTTCCTGGTTTACTGTGTTTTTTTTCTCCTGCTTCACAGAAGCCTTTTTTAAGATAAAGATTGTTATTTTTGATGTGGACCAGTTTTTTAAATCTCTGTTGAATTTATTACAATGTTGCTTCCATTTTGTTTCAGTTGTTTGGCCAGGAGGAATTGAACCCACACCCTGTGAACCAGAAGGCAAAGTCTTAACCACTTGATCACCAGGGAAGTCCCCAGAAGCCATTTTAGGAAGGCATTTAGTAGTGGAGTACCAATAGCAGGGATTGTGGAATTAGACTGCTTAGCTCTTATCAGTTTCATAACCTTGGGAAAATTTCTGTCAGTTTTCTCACCCATAAAATAGAGGTAATGATGGAACCTACCTACCTTTAAGGAGAGGAATTAATGAAATGATCCACTCAAAGCACTTTATACATGGCCTGGCATGCAGTGAGCACTGAAGTTAGCTTTGTTTATTGTGTGAAAACAAATACTGAATAACCTTTGCACTGAAGTAGGTACATGAGATGTGAACTTGCCTGAGAATGTGATTACTTAAAAAAACTGAAACTGGGCCACTCTGCTTTAGACCAAAAGTCAGGAAACTGGGACCCAGGGGACAAATCAGTACCACCTCCTATTTTCATGCAGCCCATTAGCAAAATGGATTTTTCATTTTTAAATGATTGGAAAAGATCCAAAGAATAGTATTTCAGAAAACTGCCTGAAATACAAATGTCTATTAAATTTATAAAATAAATTAAAAGCAAATGAAATTTAACAAAAATTAATTAAAAGTAAAGTTTATACAGTAGATACATTCGTTTAGGCATATTATCTGGCTGCTTCATGCTACAATGACCAAGTTGAATAGTTGCAGCAGACTATCTGGTTGACAAGGAGTAAATATTTACTATCTGGCTCTTTATAGAAAAACTTTTCTGACTCTTGCTTTAGACCAGTATGCTACTGTCTGTGTGAAGCACAAAGTTGGGAGGGGAGAGTAAGAGGGGAAAGGTGAAAACTTTGTGGTTAGTCACCTGTTGAGTCTTAAATATGCTTTCACACTATGGCGATGTCCCCATTTGTTCACATCTTATACTCAAATTTAGGAGGTAACAAATGCTAAGGTTGAATAGACTAATTGACTTTAAAATTTCCTCCTCTTTTTAGTTGATAGAAAATGACTCTGTATTAAAATAGCAAGTTACTGAATCTACTTCTTTTAAAATAATACACAATTATTAGTCTGATATATAGTTTTTTATATATAGTTAATAGTCTGATATATAGTTTTTTATATATAGTTAATATTTCAGTGTGACTTCCGTGTAATTTTATGGGATCATTTTGAATAAACTGTATTAGTTAAAAGTCCATTTTAATATTAGGCTGAAAAGTGTGGATGAAATGCTGACCTGGTGCATAAAATAGACTTGCAGTAAATGAAGTTGCTTTCACAGTTATCATATGAAATAATTTGGAAGGCATTTGCAAAGTCAATTTTAAAACTATAGTAAGTTGAAACACTAAAAGGAATTTATATTCCATATTGTCAAAGTGCAACACAAGTATTAAGTAGAATTGACATAGTATTAATAGCTGACTTCATATAAATTGGAATTTAATTTTCAGTTGCTGAATAATGATGTGAATTTTCTCTCCTTTTTCACATTTATTTTTCTTTATATTAATCTGTCATACCTCAGTTGCTAACATGTGGTCAGTCAAATATAGGTTATATGTAGCCTTGTAAATTATAAGTTGGTAGCTTAGGATATGATGTTTAACAGATTATAGCTGGATTCTGTCTCCTGTTCTGCTGTGTGTTCTTGCTCCAATGTTGTTAGCTTCAGTTTCCTCATCTGTGCAGTGGGTTCATTAGTAGAACCGGTATCATCAAGTTGATGTGATGATTAAATGAGAAAACATATGTTAAGAACTTGATAATAGTGCCTGAAATTCAGTAAAAGCTTATTGAGTGATAGACATATAGTTAGGATATAATTAACCTTAGCAATATTATTTAATATAACTAATATTGATCAGTTCAATTTGAATGTCCTGCCATCAGTAGGAATGTGGGAATATTATGTGTCTCACCCTGTTTCTAGTCGTGCTGTAACTTGTAACTTGTATAGTCCTTAGAATTTGAAAGCATGGAACACTTCCTAGCCAGAGACGTCTTCAGCTCATTTCCTTGGCTAGTAACTCTCTTACCCATCAAAAGAATCACATTCATGCTCCTCTCCTTTTGGGCATCTTGCCAAATCTCCATTGTTGTCGTTCAGTTACTAAATTGTGTTCAACTCTTTGCAATCCCACGGACTGCAGCATGCTAGTCTTCCCTGTCTTTCACTGTCTCCTGGAGTTTGCTCAAACTCATGTCCATTGAGTTAGTGATGCTGTCTAACCATCTCATCCTGTATTGCCCTCGTCTCCTCATGCCTCAGCCTTTCCCAACATCAAGGTCTTTTCTAGTGAGTTGGCTCTTTGCATCAATTGGCCAAGTATTGAAGCTTCAGCTTTAGCATCAGTTCTTCTCGTAAATATTCAGGGTTGATTTCCTTTAGGATTGACTGGTTTGATTTCCTTGCAGTCCGAGGGATTCTCAAGAGTCTTCTTCAGCACCACAGTTCAAAAAGCATCAATTCTTTGGTGCTCAGCCTTCTTTATGGTTCAACTCTCACGTCCATGCATAATTACTGGAAAAACTGTATCTTTGACTATACGAACCTTTGTCAGTAAAGTGATGTCTCTGCTTTTTAATAGGCTGTCTAGGTTTGTCATAGCCTTTCATCCAAGGAGCAAGCATCTTTTAATTTTGTGACTGCAGTCACCATCTGCAGTGATTTTGGAGCCCCTCATTTTGGGCATCTTGCCAAATCCCCGTAATTCACACAGATTGCTACATTGCAAAGGATGGCATGCTTCACGCAAGACCCAAGGACTTAGTGGCATGGAAATTCCTTAGTACTTGCCCAGTTTCCTCAAACAATGGCAAACACAGAAAATGATAGTGTTCTATGTTACTCTAGAGTGAGCAGCTGGAAGTTGCCCGTGGCTGGGGATGCTTGGGCGAGATGGTGGTGAGGGAATAAATGACTATTAGCAGAGTGGTAACCCATCTGTGGCTATGCCATAGCATAGGGTTAGGAAGCTCCATCTCTGAGCAGATTCTGGGTGCATTGATGTCAGGCAAGTTTGCCTATTTGGGAAGGGGATATTGGATAGGTGGTAGCAGTTATACCTGAGCCCTTCGCGGCTAGAATAGAGAGATGAGAATGTGCTACCTCAGTAAAGAGTGACCCTCCTTCTGTGGCTACTGAGGTTTCTAAAGTGTTGCACATGGCCATGCTGTGTGTGTGTGTGTGTATGTGCATGTGGTTATATGTAGTGTGGAAATAAATGAAGATGACCCAAAGGACAAGAAACAGAGACTATTTATTCAGAGCTTGCTATAGCAAGGAAGGCAGCCACCATCACTTATATTTGACAGGAGGTCTTAGAGGCAGTTGGTACAGTGGGAAAGCTCTCTGGTGAAACAGGGAAGCCTTCCAGTATACATGATTTAATTGTAGGTTGTTGGCATGGGCAAGCAGGCTAACTAGAAGCAAGGCATCTTATGTGATTGATTCAGGGGAGAATAGTTTGGCTTCCTCGCATTGGTCCTGAGTTGGAAGCACAATTAAAAATAGGGAAGCTAGCAGTCATTGACTGAATCCTGACTGTTGCAGGCTGCAGCAGATTTTGGGGTCAAAGTTCTGTTTGTCATGACCATGTTCATTTGTATATGCATTCTCACAGTCCTCTCTTTTCATCATTCTTTTGTTTTTGAGTAATTGACCATTTCAGGACAGATTAGAGATCCAGACCGTCACTTGTCAGAGATTATCTAGTTGTCTGCACAGTCAACTGTAGTGTTGCAGTATCTTCTTTGCCTTTTTGTTGTTGTATTCATATTGCAGAAATTTGACCATTTGACAAAAACGAGAATAATTAATAGTGCCATTTAAGTTGCTTCAGAACCAGGTACCCCAGTTGCTCAACTCTGGCTAAAAATTTTATAGGCCATCAGGATCAACCTTGGAAAGCCAGGTAACTTGTTTCTTGAAGGTAGTGTTTAGCTTCTCCTACCTTTTCTTTTCATTGATCCAAGTATAGCAAGCAGCATTAGCAATTGCACAGACACCATGTGATCAGCCAACAAGAAATGTGGAGCAATGCAATTGTGTCTCACTGTTTGTGCCAATGAATTGAGACTAATCCAGATTCATCTAGGTCAGAAGTGGTAGTATTAATAACTTCTGCCAGAGTTAGTCATTAATTTCTTGTAGGTATTTCTGTTTGTAAGATTCCCGTCATTGGGAACATTGCTCTGACTATTTGCATAAACAGTGAGTCAATCATTTCACCGTGAATAATCAAAAGTGACCTCATTTTGGAGCTCATGCCCAGCCTCAGTGAATTATAGAAGTAGAGTCTCTGTGCCTGGACAGGTCTTGGACTATTATTCCTGAAGTATGTGAGGTATTAGTTTGAGGCAAATGTTAATAGCATCAGGTATCTTGGGTGCAAAACAAGTAGTATCCAGAAGGTGCTCTTGGATATATAGAACAAGATGAGTTTTTCACATGAGATCAGATCCAAAGCATCACATAATTGGGTTTCATATTTGAATCTATGAATGTCTCCTTCAGGTGACATTTGAACCATTATTCTAGGAAATTTGTTGAGTTCAATTGTGAAATTACCTAGGATCTAATCAACAGATTGTAATAATTAGTTCTTTTTTCTGGGAGAGAGGGTCATTAGCAAAGTCACAGATTGATTTAAGGTCATTTGGCCACATAGATGAAAGTGGAAATGCTGTTGACTGTAATTCCCTATAGTCTCATTTGATGAGAATGTAATTGACTAAAGGACTGCATCATGGGTATCCAGTGTTAGCTCGGGCATCCAGGAATCAATAAGATTGAGGTAGTGTCTGCTGTTTGGATTAATCTAAGAATGACTGTTTCCTGACCTAACAATTATAATGAAGAGGAAAGAAAAGAGGAAGGTGCTGTTTTGGGTGGAAACAGTCAGGAATCTATAGAAAATGAGAATGATTATAAGGAGGCAGGTGATAAGCAAAACAGGAATTGGGGCAGTGCCTTGAGTAGAAACTCTCCCCTAAACGAGGTCATCAGCTTGTTCTAAAACCCTTGGCATCTTTCTGAAAATTGGCTCCTTTTGGAGGATCTCTGACAATTTTCAATTTGAGATCCCCCAATTTGAGTAGTTCTTTGGAATTCTGCTTCCCTAGTTGTGAAGCATGAACCTAGGCATTGACTCCTTGGAGTTTCACTTCTGGATTTGTTGTTGACAGTACCTCCTAATGTCTCTTCCAGAAAGGTTAAAGGGCAGTTTTTCTCTCATGTTTCTTCCAGCTGACAAATCTCAAGGTCATGGAAACGCTGTTTAGAAAGATGTTGTAAAAAGGGAGCCTTAATGTGTTGGTAATGGGGCTGAGTACATTGCAGTATTTCGCCATGTATTTGTGTAGCAAGATAGAATCTAGTATTTTAAATGAAATCCCTCAGCACATATATTCATAGAAGAATAGCTAGTGTAAACCCAAGGGAGTGAACCACATGGTCTTAAGAGCTAGTGGGAGTACCTTTGGCCAAGGTGAAAAAGCCATTGTTAATGTTCTTTAACTCCTGAATATTGTGGGAAATTATTTTTCATTCTATTCTAAAGTTCTCTTATATTTTCTTTTCATCTTTTTTTGGCATGACTGAATTATGGTCCAATCTAATTTTTTTGTAAAAGTTTTGGTTATGGCTTTTAGAAGATTTTATGTTTTCAGGCCTTTCATTTTTTTACTCTCAGGTTTACTGTGGAAAGAGAGATACTGTAGGGCCTTTTCTCGGACAGTCCAAGTAGCCTTTGCTATTCAGGATTTAAATTCCAACAAACATGTGTACAGGTTGATAAAAGTCTAGTAACGCTGAGTCATATGTACACAAAAGAATTCTAAATTATTCTATGAATGGTTGCTGGTCTTGCCTGGGTTTAGGAAAACCCTTAATTATAGTTATTTAGGTTCAAGGTTTAAATTCTGTAGTTGCTTGAATACCAGGCTCATGGGCAGGATGGATCTTTAGAAATAGCTGGCATTTCAGAGTCCTAGGAGAGTCATTGAGAAAAGGTGAAGGCTCTGAATAAGAGGAAGAGAAGTTGACGGACGTCCAAAAGAAGAAAGATGAGAAGGCTGGGGGATGAGTGGGTGCTAAACATATGGAGGCAACTGGAGGACGTGGAAGAGGAGGATTTACTAGGGAAATGAGTCTAATTTGTGGTTGCTCAAGATTGTTAAGGGCTTCCCCTGTGGCTCAATGGTAATCTGACTGCCAGTGCGAAGACATAGGAGAGGTGGGTTTGATCCCTGGGTCAGGAAGATCTCCTGGAGAATGAAATGGCAATCCACTCCAGTATTCTTTCTTTGGAAATTCCATGGACAGAAGAGCCTTTGGCTACAGTCCATGGGGGTCACAAAGAGTTTGAGCAACTGAACAACAACAAAGATTATTAAATTGTTCATTAGCTTTGGCCAAAGGATCTTTTAGTGAAGCGATTTTTGAATCAGAATTTTGTTTGGTGGCCTCTGCCTATCAATAAAAGGTGGTGCTTATCGAGCCTGAGAAATCTTATTCCTCCCTTTTTTCCCCTAAAGTGAAAGTGAGTATTAGTCACTCAATCATGCCCTACTCTTTGTGACCCTATGGACTGTAGCCTTCCAGTCTTCTCTGTCCATGGAATTCTCCAAGCAAGAATGCTGGAGTGGATAGTCCTTCCCTTCTCCAAGGGATCTTTCTGACCCAGGGATCGAGTCTAGGTCTCCTGCATTGCAGGCAGATTCTTTACTGTCTGAGTCACCAGAGAATCCCTAAGGTACGTCTCAAAAACCAATTTTGCTTAAGTCAGATATCCTCTAGATTGTCCATTAAGGGTATCTTTAATGAAATTAGGTGAGATAGATGCAAGAGTTAGGATTTTAATGAGAGTAGATACGTAAGAATCAGGAGTTTTCCCTGATGGAGGAGATGGCTTAGATGACCTCATGAGAGCTGGCAACAGTTATTGAAAGTGATACTTGTGCACTTGACATCTTGGACCCTCAACCTGATAGTTGGCTCCTTTCAAAAGTGGTTGACAGAGAGGCAGGATTGGTTGAGATAGTGAAGGGAGTCAAAAGCTACCAACTTCCAATGATAAGATAAGTCCTGGAATGTAATGTACAGCATGGTGACTGTTGTTAATTATACTGTATTGTGTACTTGAATATTTTAGGAGAGTAGATCTAAAGAGTTCTCATTGTAAGAAAAAATGATTCATGGGTGGTGATAGATGTTAACTAGACTTTTGTAATGATCATTCTGCAATGTATACAAATACTGAATCATTATATAGTATGCCTGAAACTAACATAATGTTATATGTCAATTATGTCTCAATTAAAAACAAACCCCACCCTGCAAACAAAACAAAGCAAAACAAAAACCAAACCAACAACAACAAAAACACAGACCTGACAATCTGTGCCCGCCTAGCAGGAAAACTAGAGAGAATGCTCTTTCTGGATTAAAACCGAGCTCTCAGGAGAAAGATCAGAGACGGAAGGAGAACTTTATCTGGTTTTACTGGTGACTCACAGAAAATCTTGCCCGAATGGTTACTGGTCTGATGAGAACCACAGAATCACCAGTCTGTGAGCATGGCTCAAGCAGCAGACTTATCAGGGCCTGTCTTACGATTGGTGCATATAAACACTTTTTAGATAGTACAACAGAAAATAGAAAGACTAAAGAGAGCAAAGAAGGATGAAAAGGAATGATCTGATTCCTCCAAACAAATGGAAACTGATACCAAAGCTAGTTACTACCAAAGAGAGAATAGTCAAGGAACCCAGTGCAAAGAGAGGTGTGCTCAGACCCAGTGCTGACTGGCCATGCTAACACAGACTTGTCAAGCTGAGAGTGAGGAGGAACAGGGACTTTCTTGGGTTCCATATCTGGGAGTCAGCAAGCATTTTCTGTACAGAGGTCAGGTATTTTAGGCTTTGCAGGTCGGATAGTTCATTCAACTACATGAAAGCAAACATAGGTAATATGTAAATGTAGAGGAGTGTTAGTGTTCCAATACAGGTTTATTTATGAACACTGAAATTTGAATTTTAAAATATTTTTTATATGTCATGAAATAATTTTTCTTGATCCTTTTCTAAACATTAAAAAATGTGAAAACTCTACTAATTATAGGCCATACAAAAAATGGGTGATGGGTCAGATTTGGCCCTTGGGCCATAGTTTGCCAGTCTGCTCTAGTAAGAATGGTTAGGAAATAGTCACACGAGTGTAATAGAGCAATGGCAGCAATGAAAAAAAAAACGGCAGCCAGTAACTGACTAAACTATAAGGTCAGAGTACTGAATGTCAGGCATTGTTTTGTGTACTTCAGGTAAATTAATTAATTTACTCTCTTGATAACAGTACAATACATGCCATTATTATTCCCATTGCTCAGATGAGGAAACAGAGACTCAGAGGGGCTTAGTGAGGTGAAATCCTGGCAGTTTTCCTCCAGAGTCCCTGGCCGCATTATTGAACTCTTTTGGCCACCAAGACTTAGAGTATCACAGTCCCATGGAAGTAGCTGGGGGCTCATCCAGTGAAGAATAGTACAGGCAGCACTAGATGCCTGGGGTCCTCACTGACACCCCGCTGCCGAGTGCCCTGACCCCTGAGAAGATCATGGCTGATAGCTTCTGTTTATCTTGGTAAACTTTTAGTGTTAAAGCGACACTTATTCTTTGTCTTCCGAATGCAAAGGCAGCACACCGAAGCTCATTATGAAATTTTGGGAAATTATAGAGAAACTCAGAAAATAGAACCTTCTGCATCTTGTCATTCAGAGAATATATCTTCCCTTGTCTTTCTCTCACACTGGTATTTTATGTACATTTTTACAGCTTTATTGGGATATAATTTACATACAATATAATTCACTCATTTAAAGAGTACAACTCAATGGTTTTTGGTATATTACATTATTAATTTTTAAAAATTGTGGTAAATATCCATCACATAGAATTTGCCATTTAAACCACCTTTAAGTGTATAACTCAATGGCAGTAATTATAGCCACAGTGTCAGGCAACCATTACCACTATTTCTCATACTTTTTTATTACCTGAAATAGAAACTCTGTAACTATTAAGCAGCAAATACCCACTCCCCTTCTTCAAGCTTCTAGTAACCTCTGATCTACTTCCTGTCCCCCTACATTTGCATGTTCTAGATATTTCATTTAAGTGGAATCGTATAGTGTTTGTCCTTTTGTATTTTGCTTATTCACCTACACTGTTTTCAAATTTCATCCATGTTGTAGCATGTGTCAGATGTTCACATTGCTTTGGAGTCTACTTTTTAGTTTAACTGTATATTGTGAAAGTGTTTCTGGTACAGGAGGGGCTAGACATTGAAGGTAGGCTAATTTTTATAAACCACACTAAGGAGTTTGGGTTTAATTCTGCAGGCAAAGAAGGAACAGTGAAGGTTTTTTCTTTCTTTCTTTCTTTTTAAATAGGAAAATGATGTGATGAAGTTTCTGTTTCAGAAAGAACACCCTGACACAGGCAGGGAAGAGCCTGGGACAGGGCCAGTTTGGAAGCTCCATTTGTCAAACCTGGGTAAACTTTAGAGTTGCACACAGCATTTATAAAAATGCATATTCCTTGGCCCCACCTCAGAAGTCCTCCCTCAGTGGATCTTAGAGGAGACCAAGAAATCTGCATTTTAAACTGTGTCCCAGTTGATTCCTATGCAGGTAGTCCTTGGACTATGAGAAGTACTGGACTAAAGGTGAGAAAACTAATTTGTCATTTTGCCTAATTTTATTTTAAAAATTGCATTGATAGAGAAATGCTTTTCTATTTAAAGTGAAGCAAAAGTCATTGTGTAGTTTCACCTTTCTTTAATACAAAGAATACTGACACTCTGGGACTAAATTTGACGGGAAGGAACACATGATGTTGCAGTATCAGTGTGTAATGACTTCTCGTTTTCACAAATTCAGTTGTGTTCATCTTGCTTGTACCAACTTGAGTTTTAAGCTGCTTTGAATAAGAAGCCTTCTTTACCTTTCCCTCTGATACCCTGTGATGTTTGATGCCAGTTGGTGGTCCTGAGTGCTTGGTTAATTGATCTCAAAACAAAGGCTTAACTTCTAAGGTTGAAATATTGTGTGTTTATTTTTCATACTGTGGATGACTTGTTCAATTTGAAATTCAGCAAATCTGTTTTCATTGTAAAATTAAGGCCATTTTTATTCATCAGGAGTTTATCCTAAAGTTTGATTACACTTTTAATATACTTCTCATTATAGTCCTTTCTATTATGCTCTGCTATTACTCTACTCTTTAATATATTGCCATCCACAGATTCAATTCTTTGTTTTCCTCTGTATCATAAAAGTATCATGAAGAAATGATGTTCATTATACTGCCATGTAGAATAACTACTCTTTATTTTTGTGTGTGACTGTCCTAAAGACAGATCGCCACTCTCCTGTTTATATCTTCCAAAGGAGACCAGACTATGAAAAAACTACATCTTGTGTTAGATGTGTCTGCCAATTTCTGGGCAGATTTTCAAGACACTAGAAAACTCAGGCTCAAGACCCCAAGAAAGGCTGCACTATAAATAAGGAGGAGCTTCCTCCCAGCTGTTGGACAGAGCTTCCAGAGCAGGGTTCCTCTACTCCAGTAGGACAGGTGTTCTCAGAGGAAGAGGATGGCATCTGTCAGGAAGAACTCACTGTCAACCCCCTTGCAGATGCAAATAGCTAATTGTCCCTGCTGAGTAGACTTACTTTTCATTGTTCCTGCATTTTCATAGGAGAAACAAAATGATTTGAGGCACTCTGGAGACACTCACAGAACAGGAGCAGGCCAAAATCAGTAATTCAGAGTGTTGCAGAAACAGGGTGTGGCTTGTTTATCTCTGGTGTCTTTCATTCCCCAAGAGGGGTTTGCACCTGCCCTTAGGGGAAGAGGGCTGCTTTACCTGAGGACCTGGGTTCTGGATCTTGGGAAAAGCAACATCTTGGAGTGGAAACTGTGACAAGCCCTGGTTTCTCTTTCTATCTCCCTCCGTCACTCCCCCTCTTCCTCTTTCTCTCTCTGCCCTCCCACTGTGCTGTCAGAGGCTGGGGGTATTTTTCTGGTTTGGTTCTTTATTTTCCTAATCTCTAAACCTGGAGGTTGAACCAGATGGTCTCCAAACACTTAAAATCGCTCCTTGATTCCCTGGGAACTTGGTCTGTACATCTTTCTTCATGTGTTTACCCTGGTTTTGGTCAACCAATGTCCTTCCATCTGTTTGACAGGAGATATTTTGTCTTATTTGAACTCTGTTGAATCTCCAGACAGAGGATTGGCTGGGCTTTAAAGTTCTGTCTATATCAATTGAAATATAGCACTTTCCTTTTTGTAGAAGTGGTGTGTGTAATCGAAACAGATTTTTTTTTTTTTGAGAACCTTTAATTCTCAAATGTGAGCCGTGACTTGAAGCCAGCGTTGTGGAAACAATATTGAGGATAACAAGGAAGATCTGCTATTATTTCAGATCTTAATGTTTCCTGGGTTGTACCTGGAATCCCTCTTCTATGTATGATTTATGATGCATTTCTTAGGGAAAAATATAGAAGACCATCCCAGTGGGAATGGCCTCTCTCCCTTTAGCAATAGGTACCATCTCCACTGCTCTGGTTGGCTTGCTGGACCATCTGCTCTCAACTGATGGTACCGGTTCACTTCTTGATGTCCTTGTGAGTCTCCCATGGTCTAGTGGCCCCAGCTTCAAGTCAAACTTAGTGTTTTTGTTGCTTTTCTTTTAGTTAAGTTCCTCTTGAAACATAGACAGTTGTGGCTTGCATTTTGAGTTCTGTTCATCTCTGTTGGAGACCTTGAGTTACTCTCCATCAGTTTTACTTTTGAAATTTTCTCTCCTGAAACCCACTCCAGTACTCTTGCCAGGAAAATTCCATGGATGGAGGAGCCTCGTAGGCTACAGATCATGGGGTCACAAAGAGTTGGACATGACTGAGTGACTTCACTTTTCTTACTGGTCTAAATCTTTATATGCTATTGTTTTGTTCTGTTTTCAATTCTGTTTCCTAAATATTAAGGATCCTGTACTGTTCTTATTTCTCTTACAGACTGTTTTCCCCTGGTTAGTTGGATTTCCTTTAAGAAGGCATCATCTTTTCTTCCCTGTGTTTCATGTCAGCCTTTGATGTCCTTGCCTCTCATGACATCTCTAACCTGTGAATATGCCTTTACTTCACCCCATTGTCCTCTTTCTTCACCTTCTCTACTCTGTTCTGGGTCAGCAACTGCTTTGTTATCTCTTTCTGCCTATAATTTGTCTACAGAACCCATTCTACACTCTATAGCATGGCTGACTAAACTTTTCACTATCAACCTGTAGATTCCTCTCCAGCCTGTTTCCCTTTTCCTTATAGCTCATTCATGTACCTCCGATCTTACTACCTCTAACATGCAAGGATCTTTTCTGTCTCTGTGCTTCTGTTTGCATGATTATCCTAAGCCTGGATGCCCATTTCCCACTTTTCTGACTGGCAAGCTCTTATTCACTGATGCAATGGACATAAACTTGGGAAAACTTCAGAAGATGGTGAGGGACATGGGGGGCCTAATGTGCTGCAGTCCATGCAGTTGCAGAGTCAGATACGACTGGGTGATGGAACAACACCAACAAGGTTCTTATTCATCCGTCAGTACTAAACCCTTTTTTTGCCTCTGCATTTCTGGACTGAATCCCTTTCTCCTTGGAGCTCCAATGACATACTGTTTTTAGCTCTGGAGATCTAGCTTTACGTTGTATCATCATTACTTGCCTCTGTTCTCCCCATTAGACTGTATGCTCTTAGAAGGCAAAAGCCAAGCTTAGTTTCTTTATTTTAGAGGACGCAGGACCTTTCATAGAACTTGGAGAAGTGACAGGGGCTCTTTGGAAGAGTTTTATTACCAGAGAGGGTAGGGTTCAAATCCTGACTCACCACTTAAGAACTAGATGGCCTTGGGCAGGTCACTTCGTCTGTAAAAGCCTTGATTTCCTGATCTGTTCAATGGGAGTAAGACTATGTACACTGCATGTTGGTTATAAAGATTAGAGACAACAGAGCAGTTCAGAGAGTATCTGGTGCAGGGCAGCTCATAGTGTTATTTGTGTGAATAATCAAGTGGTGTTGCTCTTTGATTACTTTCTCTAAAATCCTTATTTTTCTAGGCTTTTCTTTTTCATTTTAATTTTTTCCCCTAATCTCATTTCTGAGCTGTATATTCTTGGCTTGAGTTAGCGTGTTCATTTGTGGGAGGTTGATGAGAAATGGAGAAAGGAAAAGGAAATTGAAAAACTGCCTTCATTTGGACAGTGAGGATCCAATTTTAACTTGACAGTTGTTCTGTGATAGACTCCCCAGTCTGGTTAGATTCACAAGGCATGATGATAATGTGGTGGAGTTTTTAGCAAATATTCTAGAAATTGGCACACATGCACATCTTTGCAGATGCACACACACGTGTACACATGTTGAAATAAATTTCTACCAAGTGAGTTAGCCCCTTGTCAAGGTGTCACCTTAGACCATCCACCTTCCCAGAATGTTATTGCTTAACATTTTTTTCATCTCTTCTTTCAGAGCTGCATATTCTTTAGAATTCCTCAATGATCATAAGCCAAGGTTAACAAAACACTAATAATCATTACCTAAGGTATTGAATCCTTAGAAGGAGTCAGGTGGTATATTAAATGCTTTACAATTTAATATGGATTTAATATGCATTCACATGGATTATCTCACTTGACCCTCATAACAAACTCACAGGGCAGGTACCATCATTCCTTGTTATAGATGAGGGTAACAGAGCTTGAAGAGGCTAGAGGTTTGTCCACATCCAGAGTTACCAAGTGTTAGGAGTTGAGATGTGAAGCAAGATTTTAGTTCCCATGACCTAAGTTACTATCCTGACTAGACATCTACAACACATTTAAGGGATATAGTTACCTTTTGGAAACCAAGGTGTGTCTGTCCCTAAGTAACACTAGGTGTTTGCTGGATTATGTAAGCTAGATTGAAATATGGTTTAAATCTGTTAACTATTTCATACACTTGGCTGTGGACCTAAAAAAGAAAAAAATCTGGGAAGACCACCACTTTAGATAATTCCCATTTAAATGTGTCACAGTGCCTCTTTCACCTTATGCTAACTTGGAAGTTTAAAAGAATGGGTATGAAAAGTAATATAACAACTACTATGAAAATTATCCTGTTTTTTGTGTTTTATAATAAAAACCTCACATAAGAGAAGAATGTCTGGCTGGAGTTTGGACCAGTTGCGGACTGGTGTTTGGACCAGTTTTAGTAGAAATACTGTTTCATTTATCAAGAACCTGTGCCATAGCTGTTTTTTGTTCTCATGTTTGAGATGAGGAACTTGAGGTTTAGTAAGGTTCAAGGTTACTCCAATAGTAAGCTACTTTTCTGGCTCTAAAACCCATGCTTGCCCCACTGGATGACAAATCAGCCCACCAAAGATTTATTCTTTTGTAATCAGGATCTGTTTCTCCCTTTTCTGTCCTCAGACAGCATCAGGACTTGTCTTTATCCATTAATTGCAGAATTAGAGCAGAAAAAGTCTTATGGAAGAGGAAACTTTATATAGACCATGGTTTAATATGGCAGGTTGGTACCTGAGAGTAGACCCAGGCACACATCGGGTGGGGACTGTAAGTGAAATGGACTCTGGAAAGTGATATCCCTGGTGCTTGAAATATTTATTTATAATTAAAAAATGACATTGTGGGACATCATATATTTGATCCCTTAGATCAGTCATTCCACTGAATGTAATGGCTCATCAAAGTTTGACAATGAAATATGAAATCAAGTGTTCTTAAATGACTGTTGATCTTCAGTTATCCTTAGGAATGTTTTCTGCCTGTTCAGAGTGGTGAGAAGTGGCATTCCCTGTGAGACCTGCCTTGGAAAGCCAGGGCTGCAGTGGCCCCATGTTTCTTGTGGATATACATGGGTAGCAGAGGAGACAGGAGACTAGGACTCGATTCAAGATGGTCACACTGAAGAGGTGTGGGTTTCACCTTCAGTGAACCTGGGCAAATACAGGCTGTGAGGGTGGAGAATGCAACTCTGGGGTCACACTGTCTGAGTTCACATCCCAGCTCACACAGCTCACCAGCGGGGCGGTCTTGTGAGGGTCCTTTACTTCCTGAAGCACATCAGCTCAATTGGAGATAGTGATGGCCCCTGTGTGGGGGGAGGGCTTTGTGAGGTCTTCGGAAAATAGGGCCAGAGTCTGGTTTCTAACAAGCTCCTAGTGCACTTTACTATTATTGTGTGTCTGAGGCTATGTGCCCTGGAGTGGGGAGGGTGTTGCCAAGGTGCTTGTAGCCCATTGACTTTACACCAGGGAAGGTTTCATGCAGGCCCGTGGACCAGCTGGTTTCGTATTGCTGGTGAGCTAAGAATGTCTTTTTTTCTTCTCATTTTTAAGTGTGTAGCCTGTGACTGACTTCACACTACAATGACAGAAAGAGTTAAGAGGTTACAACGAAGAATATTTGGCCTGCAAAGCTAAAATATTCACTATCTGACCATTCACAGAAGAACTTACTGAGCCCTAATTTAGTGCCCAAGACAGACTTCAGCTCCACTGTTTACTAGCTGTGTCATCTGAGGCAAGTTACTTTTTCTCTGTTAGCCTCAGTTTTCTCATCAGTAAAGTGAGGGAAGTGATATATACCCAGCATAGGAAAATTAAATGAAGTCAGTTATATATAAAGAGTTGAGCATGGTACCTGGAACATCATAAGAGCTCCGCAAACTGCTGCCCTGACATTCCATACTCAGAGAATAGTGTGAGGTCATGTTGGCTAGAGCTGGTCAGGGCTGGCTTCTTCGAGGAGGTAGAACTTATTCAGGCCACTAAATCAAATGGAGAAAGTATAGAATCTGAGTGAGAAGATACAGGAACCGAAGGAAAAGTCAGAAAAAAGGCTTCATGTGTGAGTAAATGCTCAGCCAGTGTAGGTGAATGAATAACAAGGTGTAGGCATATGCCAACTAGATGCCTACATAGACTCTAAACCAGATCTTAACCAAGGACTCAATCCACTCACATGAGTTCACTGACCCCTGCCAGTGAGGCTGATGCTCAGATGGACTTCACCCAGGCCACTTTATCGTAGGCCTTGGTACACACATTCATTACTATTTTCTGATGCTGTTTGGCATATGCTCAGGCGTGTACCTAGGAAAAATATATTCGAGAAGTTAGGTCTGTTGTTTCAAAGAATAACCTTCAGAGAATTCCAAATGTGATGATTAGTGATTTTGAAGTCTCCCTCTGCTTTGACTCTCTCCTACCTCCATTAAAAATAATCTGTCGTTGATTGTACAGAGTGACCATTGTCTTTCACAACCAGCTTGGGTTTGATTCTTTAAGAGGTGGGAAACAGCAGGAGCTAATGGCCTTGGTTTTCCAGCCCTGCTGATTGTGCTGTGTTTCAAGGCTGTCTGAGTCACTGGGCTTCTGTCTATGGCCTCACTAATTGGGTGTAATCAAGATGCTCCTGAGGAATTTCAGAGACCCATGTGACCCTGTCCAGTCTGATTCATCAGCTCCCCTGTGGTAAGTATAGTGCTGGAACAGATGGAACAATTTTGAAGTCTTCTCAGCAGTGTGAGTGTGGTCCCAAAGGTTTTAACTTATTTTGGGGTTCAATGGACTTGTTTTTTGTTTATCTGAGAGTGAAAGAGAATCTGAACTGTACTCTGAGATTGGCTCACAGACACATGGAAATACACAGCATGGTGGTTTCCTACTTGGTAGAAAATTTATTGAAATAGTCATTTGACTTATGGTCTGGAGTACAGGTTTAGATTTCTTTATGTTGAAAATAGAATAATGGCTTCTTCTTCTTAAAATTATAATGTATTTTCTATTTGGTAGATACACAATTCTTACTTGTGTTAACAAAAAGAGGGAGTCTTTTCATCATTCAGTGAATACATCTGACATGCTTTATAGCACTGTTCTCTTTCTTCACAAAGATTTATGATTGAAAAATAAAAAGAATCATTTTTGGAAGTTGGTTCATTTGCTTGTCTTTGCCTTTCATTATATTTAAGGGGTGAATAATTGCTTGAGGAAATAAACACATTATAGTTCTTGACATTTGATGATGCTTCTGGATCTATTTGTCTATTGGTCTCTATCTTGAATATTGTTTCCTTTATCTGACTTTTCTAAACCAGGGAATTGTTTGCTAATTCAGATATACAGGTGCCAGAGGCTGCTCTGGGTAGAGCTGTGTTAATTCCAGAAGTAAATTAGCCTTTAGTAAATTCAAAATAGAAGCTTTTACTTTGGAGGAAATGCGTTAATCATTGAATAAATCACTCTTGTAGAAATAAAGCCTACTCTATATTGGAAATAAATTTCAGTCCCTGTCTCTTGTATGCTCATCATGTTTGGAATTCAGGCATAGAGTGGGAAGGGTAGGGTGATGAGGAACTCAGATAGTTGCTGCTCTGATGGCATAGGTTTATCTTGTAGTTAGGACAAATACATAAAAAACGAAGGAATTTTGTATTGAAATACAATAGAGTTTCTCAAGTTGGATAATTTCTTGTTATAGAGGCTGCCCAGTGCCTTACAAGAAGTTTAGCAACATCCCTAAACATCTAGTTTTATAAACTAGATGCCAATAGCACACCCTCCCTAGTCATGACAGTCAGAATTGTCTTCAGACATTGCCACTCGTCTGCAGGAGGGCAAAACCACTGCTGGTTGAAAACCACTGATTCAGAGTATAACGCTAGTAGCAAAATAATACAGTAGGAGCTCCTGGTGCCCAGCTGAGGAGCTGTGTGGGGAGGGCTGTGAGACTCTGCAAATGGTTGCTAATCCTCATTGTTGAGGGAATGACCTTTTGCACATGTATGTACTATGTTTTGCAAATATTTACAGATTCTATTTTTGGAAAAAACTATAAATATATTTATTGAACTCTAAGTAGCTTTGGGTTATTTTTTATTTTACCATTCAGAGGATCCTAAAAGTGCACGTGGTTATGTTTAAATTCCTGATCTGGTTTTGAGTGTGGTGTCTGGAGTCAGAATACCCAGTACTCACCTCTTAATTGGGCTTCCCTGGTGGTTCAGATGGTAAAGAATCTGCCTACAATGTGGGAGACCCAGATTTGATGCCTGGGTCAGGAAGATCTCCTGGAGAAGGAAATGACAACCCACTCTAATATTCTTGTCTGGACAATTCCATGAGCAGAGGAACTTGGCAGGCTACAGTCCATGGGGTTGCATGGACTGAGCGACTAACAGACAGACCACTTAATTAGTTATATGACTTTGGTTAAGTGTTTTGTCCTTTCTGTGTCTCCATTTTCCCATCTGTAAAATAGAAATACTATTTGCACTTCACTTAATATATCATTTTGAGGATTAAATGAGATATTGCCTGTGTGGTTTCCAGTATAGTGAGTGATGCGAACAGCTGACTCATTGGAAAAGTCCGTGATGCTAGGAAAGATGGAGGGCAGACAGAGAAGAGGGCATAAGAGGATGAGATGGCTGGATGACATCACTGACGCAATGGACATGAACTTGGGCAAACTTTGAGAGATGGTGAGGGACAGAGAGATCTGGCGTGCTACATTCCATGAGGTCGCAAAGAGTCGGACACGACTGGGGGACTGCACAGCAACAACATAGGGAGTGATAAATCATGATAATAAATGAATTATCTATGTATAAATAAATATAAATAAAATATAGATAAATTTAATAAATGGTACCTATTATTATTTCTTTGTAGAGTATGCAATTTTTGGCCCTCAGATTTTGGAAACTATTAAGTTTACATTTTAGATGCTATCAGATGAGAATGGAGTGGGGCAGGGGGCACCGGGGAGAGCCTCCTTGGAAAGATTTCCTAGAAGACATTGAATTGAGACGGATGGATGGGTTGTGAATCTATATTTGTGTATCACTCAGTGTCTTATTTCCTTAGGCCTTGAGGCTGTAGGAGATAAGAAAGAAGGCCCAAGGGTTTCCAGCTTTTGGAGACCAAATGAAAATGACCATAGTGGACAGACTTTAAGGTGGCCTCCATGACCCTTACCTCTTAGATTCATGCCCTAGCGTGAGCCTCTGCCCTTAAATGAAGAGGAAAGGGGGGGACCTGTACTTTATTCTAGCCAGTAAAATACAGCAAAGGTGATGGTATGCATGTGATTATGTTACATAAGATTGTGATGTTTGTGTTTCAAGGAGACACTCATTCTTGCTAGATTTAAAGAAGAAAGTAGTCAAATTGTCGAGGCCTATGGATAGGGCTCTGTGACAAGGAGGCTAGGGTGGATATCATGGATATCAATCAGCAGTGAACTGAATGCTCCCAATGGTCACATAAACTAGGAAATGGAGTCTCCCCAGTTGAGCTTCAGAGAAGAACCCAGCCCTGGCTGACACGTTGACTGCAGCCTTGCAGAGGAACCAACTTTAATACACTTGGACCGCTGACCCACAGAAACTGTGAGACAAATATATTTCTTGAAGCTACTATATGTGTATGATATTGTTATGTAGCAATAGATAACTCAGTGAGTATGATATAGAGGCCACAGATGACTAGAAGCTCTCACTAGACAAAGACACTTTAAACTCAAAATGTCCAAGTCAGAACTTGTCATCTTCCCCCCAGTTTTATCCTGTGTTCCTTTCTTAGGGAATGTTTCCAATATCCCAGGCTCACCACAACCAAATCATACACTTTGGGATTACCCACGACTCTTCATAACCCCTGTCCAAATTGGTCCCCAATTCCTACTGATTATTTCCCCCAAGTGTCTCTTGACTCAGTTCCTTCCTTTTCATTTTCCCCAATCTCAACCTTGGTTTAGGTTTCCATATTTCCAGCCTGAACAACTGTAGTCTCTTGACTTACCTCCTCTTCTATCTAAACCTCTTTCCAGTCTGTAATCTATAATTTTCTCGAGGTTTTTATTTTTTAATGCCAATCTGGACATGTAATTCCCCTAATAATGAACATTGAATGGCTTTTCATTTTCTTTGGGATAAAATGGAAAGATCTCACCATGGCCTGCAATGTCCTATCCCTGACAACCTCTCCAACCCTCTACTTCTTTCCTTGGTTATCCCTCCCTTCAGGAATCACATGTCACTTTTGAGCAACCTTCCTTGACTGTTGCTCCCCTAGGCTGAGTTCCTAGAATTCCTCGGATATACTCTACTAAGGGTAGAATCAATTAACTTGTTACTTGCCTGAAATTTTCCAGCAGATTGTGAGCTTTTTAAAGGCAGGGACTATGTCTGACTCCCCACAATCTTCAACTGCTGTTGGTGAGTCAGGCTGATAGTCAGGATGTGGTGAATGTTTGCTGCATGCATGCATTGGTACGTGAATGAATGAATGAATGGATATGCCAGAGCTCTGACTGTGCACTAGTTCTCAGGCTCTTTGCCACCTCTTCTAACAAACGTCCCCAAAATAGTTCTGCCTTTCTGAGTGTGAATCTCCTTCCTCTTCACATCTGTCAC
Organism: Muntiacus reevesi; assembly: GCF_963930625.1. Taxonomy (NCBI): domain Eukaryota; kingdom Metazoa; phylum Chordata; class Mammalia; order Artiodactyla; family Cervidae; genus Muntiacus; species Muntiacus reevesi. Next base: position 102,823,822 of record NC_089252.1, read on the forward strand.
TTTAAGTGTGATTCTGCAAAATTTGGAAGAGAACACATAATGAGCTGCCTAATTTTCTGGATTGTTAGTTTTATTTTCTTTCTGTCTCTCTCTGTTTCTGAATCTCTCTTTCTTTTCTTTCAAGTGATGATGCATTGCATCATTGTCATGGGTAAACTTTTTAGGAATTTGGTCCATAAATGAAATTTTGTTGCAAAGAGATGTTTCCTTTGCTTATCTTACTGCAAAGTAAGATATGCTATGGCAAATATTATGTTATGGCAAATATTAAAGGAAAGAAAAAGAAATAATACAAAATGTCTGTTATTTTACATCCTCTAGTTTTGCTTTATTTTCCTTCCCAGTATTCCATCAATTGTTTTGACAAGGGCAGTTGTTTGGCCTGTCAGAATAACTCCTGGTTTTATCTTTCTCTGGGGATGTTCTTTCCCTTCCCTTTTAGACCAAATGCTTTAAAGAATAGTGTTTTCCTCAGCTGTACAATGAGAAAAACAGTACCTACATTATAGAATTGTCCTATGGAAAGACACATGTACTCATTAATTAGAGGCAGAAAGTATAGACCTGGACCAGGTGCTGTGCTAGGGTGACATGGTCCCTCATAGAGCAGTGATAGATGCAGAGTCAGGGGCATGGTGGGTACCTGGCATACTAAATAGTATCATCATTTTTCTCTCTTCCTCTTTCCTTTTCCACTCCAGGACAGGCTTTGGAACCAGGCAGACCTGGAATTTGATTCTGGGTATGCCCTTTCCTCGCCAAGTAACCTTGGCTTTAACTCTCCAAGCCTATAACTTTATCTGTAAGATGGACATAATACCCAGCTCACAGGGTAGTTGAAAGTGTTGAATAAAATAAAGCAGGTGAAGCTAGACTTGCAGCCTATGTGCCTAACCCCAAAACAAACCTCAGGTGCTACTCTAACAGTTGTGAGAACCATGTTATTTTTCTCCTCTAGGCTATTTCATGTTGCTTCTTTTCCTGTTGATCTGAGCATGTTCCCTGTTTCTGCCTTCTCTTTTACTTGGCTCCAGTCTCTTCTGGCCTTTCAACCAGTAACACTGTCTTTTTAAGGCCCACTTTGAGTGATGGGCTCATGTACTTCTCTTCATTTCTTTGACACATCTTCCTTTGTCTTCAACATTGAGTACCTTCACCATGTGCCCTACAGCCCTTTTTTGTCCCCAAGTGCCCTTGATTTGTCTCCATGTAGAAATTTCCTGAGTCTGATCAGTAAACTTTGAAAATCAAACAGTCTATTTAGAATTTTATGTCAGAAGTCAGTGGGCTGAAGAAACAGGAGCTCTCCAAGGAGTCTTTAGGGCATGGCCTTTTTGCCAACCATATGAACTCTGTGGAGGCATCTTAGGGCTCTTCTCTGGCTCCCGGAGAGTAAGTTTGTGGATTTTAGGTGGGCTTGTTCTTATGGTAGTTGACAGTAAACACTTATGGAGGTAGAAAAAACAAGTTGGCTGCAGGAAATTGCAATGTTTTCCTTCTGTAGGTATAACTCACAGGGACATGTTGGAATAAAGAATAAGAAATTAACTCCTTCTTACGCCCTGCCCTCCCCCACACACCCAGCCACTCTCAGCATTACTGGCATTGCTTGGGCCTCCAGCAGGTGGATTTCACATTGGTCTGTGCTGTTAGACTTTCTAGGCAGCAGGCATCATACTGCTTTGGAGTTTGCTCTGAGGTTGGTAAAGTGTGGCTGGGAAATGTAGCTAAGCTTTTAAAAGGGCATGATTTTTTAGTTCACATCTGATAATTATAGAGCCAGCACGTCTTTCTCTTGCAGACTGGGTAATTGTACATGGGGGGTTTGAGAGGTAAGTGGGTGTGTGCCCTTATGTATACCCAAGTGGACGGTTTATTCCAATGATGCCTTCTCCATTTCGGAGCCTTAGGTGTTGTTGAGATGAGCAGACGGTAATTTACCACTGGATCAAGCCCTAATTTCATTGTCACCATTTTGGCATGTGTATACCAGGCCTACTCTATTTGTGTCATGTAGGACTCTAGAACAAATTGTTCTGTAAATATTACTTAAAAAATAATGTAGCACTACCACCTTCTAAAATAAACTTTGAAAGTGTTGTTTTAGAGAGCTGTTTTATTCTGTTAATTTTTTAAAGTTGAATCCCAGATTTTCTGAGGGTTTAAGTTAAGTAGTATCTTCTGTTACCACCTCTTTGTTGCTTGCTTTCTTTCATTTTGGTGATAACTCTGAAAGTAACAGGGAAAAGAATCCTATTTTTGGTTTGCTGTCATAACTCAGAGCTCTGTATGTAACTTTTAAAAATAGTTTTGATCATCAAATGTTTGACAAAAATGAAATATGCCTAATGCATTTGGGGCTAGCATAGTGTAGTGGTAGCAAACAGGGCACGCAGGCAGGATTAGGCAAGTTTCATTTAATCTGCACAGAATGGTAAAGAGCCAGCATTGAAAAATTCAGAACTTTCTCATAAAAAATCTTGAAAGGTATATACTTTGCAGTTCCCACTGACCCCACAGCTTCCAATTGTCCCTGACTTTGAGGCTGAGTGTAGTTTCAAAACTGCACATACACAGTGATGAGGTTGGAGTCCTGGAGTTCTTACGTGTGGCCACCGAGAATCCTTTGTCCCTCCTTCCCATGGTGGACATTTCAGTTTGTACCTCTGACATGAGGAAAGGAGCCCAAGTGCTTCAGTTCTGTCACTTTCTGAGACTCGTTCTTTTTGGCAGACTGGTTCTTGGGAATTTGTGAGGGGCAATTAGGAGGAAAGAAATTGGGGAGGAAGACAAAAGAGGACAGAGGAGAAGCTAAGGGTGGAAGGAATTTCAGGGGGAGAGGAGACTCTCGAGGAGTCAGGAATGGGAGCAGCTGTAGTATTTGAGAGCAGCAGATGGGATTTTAAGGAAAGTTCAGAATTATGTGTCTACTTCATAGTGCTTAAGAAACAAAATTGAAGATTAGAGTTATTTTGAAATTGCTGGACTGTGTTTGTATCAGGGTTGAGTCAGGAGACAGAAAACACGCTAAATATTTTAACAGAGAGAATTTAATACAAAAAATTATCATCCAGATATTGAAGAACTGAAAAAGCAAGAAGACGACACTGAGGCATTGTGGAAGTAGCAACCACAGGAGGCATTTGCAACTCCTGGGGTTGGGATCATTAAAATTTGGAAGCTTGGTGGAGGGGCCCTGTGGGACCAAACTCCCATCTTCAAGATAATGGCTGGTGCTGAGGCCTCTGAGCTCAGAAGAAGGAAGCTGAGGGCTCGGTACCCAGACCTCTGAGAGATGGTCCTGCCTCGTTGGTGTTATGGAGTCTCTGAGCTCAGGTGAAGGGCGGAGGACTGGGACCTGGACCTGAGGAGGAGACAGGATAGAACGGTGGTCCATGAGGAACACAATGGTTCCAGAAAGACTGCTAACTGGTTTCAGTCAGCAGCCACCACAGAAAGGAAGTGCAGCTTCTGGAGTGAAGAAGCAGGCCTAGGCCAGCCACAGGAACAGGAAGCCAATAGGTAATAGGCAGGAAGGAACAACCCACACCTCCCTCTTCCAGCATGTAGGTTCCATCTGGGGCACTCTTTGGGCATAGCCTAAGAGACAGCAGCTAACAAGTAGAAGAATAGTTCACAGAGCCCCAGCTCTAGCATAACAGAAATGGTATGGAAAGACGGAGGTGAGAGGTAGCAGCTTCAAAACGGGCTCAGTTTTTAAGTATGGAGCTTTGAGACTGGACTGTGGAGGGCTTTACAAGTGCTGCACAAAAGTCCATGGTTCCAGCTTTATAAATGTAATTTAAGAGAGTTTGTTTGTCCTTGTAGTCTCCAGAGTTCCATCTTTTACAATACTAATTTCCAAATTAGTGATTTTTTTTTTTTTTTGGCCATGCCATGAGGCACGTGAGAACCTAGTTCGCTGACCAGTGATTGAACCTGTGACCCCTGCAGTGGAAGTGCAAAGTCCTAACCACTGGACCACCAAGGAAGTCCCTAATTACTTATTTCTTCATAATATACTTCTATGTAGTATTGTTATTAATTAAGTTTGTCCTTTAATGAAGAGGTTTGCAAACTGTAGCTTGTGGGCCAAATATGGCTAGCTGGCTGTTTTTATAAGTCAGATTTTATTGGAATACAGCCTTGCCCATTTGGTTAGCAAAAAAAGTTTGCAGACTTCTTCTCTAGTATAAATTTCTACTATAAATCTCTAGTATAAATTTTAGTTCTGATTTAAAATAGGAGACCATGACACATAGGGCTTCCCAGGTGGTGCTAGTGGTAAAGAACTTGCCTGCCAGTGCAGGAGATGTAAGAGAAACAGGTTTGATCCCTGGGTCTGGAAGAGCCCCTCAAGGAAGGCATGGCAACCCACTCCAGTATTCATGCTGGAGAACCCCATGGACAGAGGAGCCTGGTGGACTGTGATCCATAGGGTCACAAAGAGTTGGGCACAACTGAAGCAACTTAGCACGCATGACACACAAGTTTAGAAAAGTAACTCTGACACTACAAAAACCAGATACACAGGATAAATCTTTATGTTAAAAAAAAAATGAAGGCATTGTGCAAGTGTGAGTGAGTGCCACCAAAATTTACCTAGGCTTTCTGAGAGAATGGACAAACATTGCGTGATTTTTTGGACCTGCTGATAAAATTGAGATCATGCCATCTTTCTTGAACAGATAATTGCTGCTTGAACAGAGTCTATCCATATAAGGCATTTCACTAGAGGCATCTTCTGAAAGAATGTTGAGTTTGAAGTTAGACTCCTGGAGACCTGGTGCCACTATATTCATGCTGCTCTGTAACTGTGGGTGAACCAATTAACCTTGGAAATTCATTTTCACATAGATGCCCTGAGAACTAGAATTTCCACATTTATTCTTGTAGCTCCTTGGTCAGTGTCTCCCAGCCTGATACTTTTCCTGAACTCTAGCCTGCATATAGGATGGCCTTCTAGGTGGCATACTTAAGTTGTCTTCCTGGCGCTTCAGACCTAACATGTCCCTGATGGACATGACTGATGACCACAGATATCTAGTGCTCCTCTATTACTGGACTGTTTCAGTCTACTTCAGGACGTTTGCAACTTCTCTTCCCTCTTGAATTTAGGCACAGTCCTATGTCTACTTCTAGCCGATAGATTGTGACTGGAAGTGATGTGTCCCATTTCTGGGTCAAAGTATTTAACTGTCAGGGTGTGAATCCTTAGCACACTTTCTTCCTGCTCTTGCATCAAGCAGTGTTCCAGACGGCAGGGTATCCGTCAGTCTGTGCCCCTGGGGGAGGTCTGTTGAAGTACCATAGACATGTAGCATAAAAGAAAGTTTTGTCCTTATTATTTCAATCACTGATATTTGGGGGTTGTCAGTTACTATAGTTTATTTTAATCTAGCCTGATCATTACAGTGTTCAGCCAAAACTTATCTTCCTTTTCCTGTCTGCTCCCTCTCTGTTCCTGACGTCATAGCATGGCACAGCTCTAAATTTACTTGCCAGAGACCTGGAAATCACGTTTTACATTCTGTCTTCTCTTGCTCTCAATAACCAGTCAATTTTCAGGTTTCTTAGCTTCTATTTCCTTAATACCATTTGTAGTATACCTCTCTGTTGATTCCCACCAGTATTGTCTTATTTCAGGATGTATAACCTCTCATCTGGACTATTATTTTTTAACTACTCACTCTTTGTATAATCTTATTCCAGTCTACCCCCATTTCATATACATAGGAAACCTAAATTGGATCATGTCCCTTCGATTTTCAGAAATCTTCATGGATTCTGTGCCAGCGTGAGAGAAGGCAAACTCCCGAGCATGACAGGCAAGCTTACACACAGCCTTCCCAGTCTCCTGGTGTACCCTCTGTGCGTTCTGTCCTCACTGACCTCCCTGAAATGTCCTCTGCCTAGGAAAACCTTCCTTCAATCTGCCTGTCCATCTCTCTTTAAGTCCTTTAAGTTTTAGCTTAAGAGTTACTTCCTCTATAAGCCCTTTCTGAATTTCCCAGATGCACTTAGATGTTCCTTTCTTAATGTTCTCTTTGTTCTTTGGACACACTTCTTTACATAGACTAACACATTAAACACAATTGCTTGCATGCCTGGTTCTCTTTACTAGATGGTCACTTTCTTGAGGATAGTTTCTGAACTTTTTTTCCTCTTTGGCACAAGTAATTCACAGAATATCTAGCACTTAAGTAATTGTAATCATTGATGAATGATTTACTTTAAAATAAGGAATAATTATTTCTATGAAATAAATATGGGGCAAAAATAATTTAAGTTCAATAACAAACATTACTAAGCTACCGTTATTATTCTTTTTTTTAGGGGAGGATAGCATGTACTTTAAGAATCAAAGACCTTATTTTTCAACACTGGCTTAGGTGACCAAAATACTTTTTAATCAATATTAGTGAAAAGTCATTATTTTTTTTATTGTCATGATCTTATGAAAGGATGAGGAATGTTAATGTTGGCTACTATCAGTTTTTAAAATGTTCTAGTTAGCAAGTAGAAGTTTAAAAAATACTGACATAGCTATGGAGATCAGACTGTAGTCTCTAAAAATATTGTTAGCAAATTCAAAAAGGGCAGCTCTTTTGTAGGCATAGTGGATCTTTTTTATTTAAAATGTTACACTAAATTCTATTGCATAGATATTTGTAGTAACATAAGAAGTCAAAATGAAATGGAAAAAATGTTTCACAAACCTCCAAAATATTCATATCCTGTGTCCCAGTGATTCTTCTGGGGTAATATCCTTTTGGGTGGTTTTGGCCTTCCTTTGGGGCAAGGGGTAAATCTCCAAATAATAAAGAGAGCCAGGCTTTGAAAGCTATATGAGGTCACTTTCTTTCAGTCCTTGGCCTGGTGCAAGCTATAGGCAGAGTGGCAAGTGATTCATGGCTCCCAGTTTCCCAGAAGCCACTCAGAGCCTCCATACTCAGTGACTTATGCTGTGTTTGCCCTACTATCTCATAGTATTCCCAAGTGTGGGCGTGTATGTGGGGAATAGGTTCTCTAAGACAGCAGAAGTCTTAGTGCTCTGATGCCCCTTTACTGCTGTCACACACTCTCACATAAAAGTTCACTGCAGAACCTTCCAGCTGAGCTCTCTGCTATTTTCTAGACAGTTTTCTTCATGCTCTCTTTCTCTCCCCAAGCCTGTAGTCTTCCTTTTTGTATAAATGCCACATTGTTTTTGAACTAGATAACTCTTCCTCACCTCTTCAGTCCCCCAGTACCATTTTCTCTTTCACCACACAAATGATTGTTTGCACAAACCAGTTATTTCCATTTTCCTGTCTCTGTTGAATTAGAGCACCTGTGTTTTACTTTCATAGCCTCTACTGCTTTTTTCTGGGCAATGTTTAGCTAGATGCTTGCTCTTCTACCTAGACTGTGAGCTCCACAAGGGTTGGGCTATGCCTCTCTTTCTCAGTGTTATGTCTCCAGGCTCTGGTGGTGGTTTAATTGTTAAGTTATGTCCAACTCATTTGCAACCTCATGGACTGTAGTGCACCAGGCTCCTAAATCCATGGGATTTCTCAGGCCGAAATACTGGAGTGGGTTGCCATAAATAGATATTTAATAAAAGCTACTGATGAATAATTGAATAAAACCCATGAAAGGCATACCTATATTCAGGCTTCATTGATTTTAGAGAAAGTTAAGCTGGATTCTTGTTGTGGTGCCATAAGTGGCCTTGAGGAGAACACACGTGCACTTTGGCTGGTGTGTGTGCTTTTCATCAACACATCCCGTGAGGATTTTGTGGACTTGATCATTGAAAGTGTTTTGTACATCTCTTCATGTCTGTAATAGTCACAGTGCTTAGAACTGGGAGTACATGTCTCTGTCCTTGAAACATCTAACAGATGAGTAGAATGTAAAGTGTAATAACCTTTGACGCATAGTAGGCACTCAGCATTGTTGAATGAATGACTCACTATCACAAGAGCACCATGGAATCAACTGATGTTCCATTAGTGAAAATGCTCCAATCCCAATTTCTTATTTACTTGGGGTTAATGATGAGAATGGATGTGAGAGTTGGACTGTGAGGAAAGCTAAACGCCGAAAAATTGATGCTTTTGAACTGTGGTGTTGGAGAAGACTCTTCAGAGTCCCTTGGACTACAAGGAGATCCAACCAGTCCATCCTAAAGATCAGTCCTGGGTGTTCACTGGAAGGACTGATGCTGAAGCTGAAACTCCAATACTTTGGCCACCTCATGCGAAGAGTTGACTCATTGGAAAAGACCCTGATGCTGGGAAAGGTTGAGGGCAGGAGGAGAAGGGGACGACAGAGGATGAGATGGCTGGATGGCATCACCGACTCGATGGACATGAGTTTGGGTAAACTCTGGGAGTTGGTGATGGACAGGGAGGCCTGGCATGCTACCGTTCATGGGGTCACAAAGAGTCAGACACAACTGAGCGACTGAACTGAACTGAATGATGTGAAGGAGTGGCTTGATAATAGAAAAAAATCAACTAAGGAAATAAATTATTTTCATAGTAAACACATTATATATTGATGTAAAGGTTCATCTTTTATTGAAGGATGATATTTTTTCCCTACCACTTCTTAAGGTTTTGGTGTGCAGGGGTTGAGGTGGAGGAATGGAGCTGGGAGAAGCCTCCTGGCTCTTCCTTTTGAGCGATGGTGCAGGCATTTATTGGAAGCAGGCATTAGGGCATTTGGTTACAGTAACTGTGAGCTTTGTGCTCAACAGACCACATGAAGGCGTGTTGCTGTCTGGCTCCCTCAGCGTGCTGATCAGGGCAGGTGAAAAGAAGAGGAGGAGGAGGAGGAGGGAAGGGCTGTTGCCCCAAAGGTTGGAGGCCTGATTGTGTTCAAAGACTCAAGTGGCCCGCTTAACCCAGGTTATTAAACATTCTGCACGGGTCTTCTCCTTATGTTTGTTTTCTTCGTTTTTTTTTCTTCTTGCCACTTTATCCAGGAGATATGAGCAATGAAATGATATTTATTTTTCAAATGTAAAAGGATATTTTGTTTTATGTGGTATTTGAAATATCCATTTGCCTCTCTCTGTCTATTTACTTTGACAAGTCCTTGTATCACAGGCATAGCTGAGTTAGGAGCTGGGGATCATGCATTGTATTCTTTGGGGGAAAGAAAGTTAAATTTCAACAGATAAGATTATTGAAATAAGTAATCCTTTCTTCATTGTTATTGGAATCTTCACTCTTGCATTTGAATGTAAACAACAGAATGTGCAAAGCTAACAAGGACAAGACTTTGTAAAAGAAGAGAATTTGTTATTACAAAACCACTTTTCAGTAATAAGGAGGGCTCTTCCAGCAGCAAAGAATCCGCCTGCAGTGCAGGAGATATAGGAGATGTGGGCTTGATCCCTGGGTCAGGAAGATCCCCTGGAGAAGGCAGTGGCAACTCACTCAAGTGTTCTTGCCTGGGAGATCCCATGCTTAGAAGAGCCTGGTGGGCTATGGTCCATAGGGTCACAAAGAGTTGGAGATGACTGAAGCGATTGAGCCTTACAGTAAGGAACAGTAATTTAGACAACTCTGTCTTGTGGCCTGAGGTTTACTGTTTACTTATTTACTGAAAATTTCTGGTACACTTTCTGGAAGCCAGACACTTTTGGTTTTCTATGAGCCTTTAGTCTTTTGCAGGAGAAAGTCAAGTTATCTAGAAATGAAAATTGTATAATTTGATAATTATCTATTAAACACTTATCATGTTACAGGCATTGGGGACAGAATAATAAGACAAAGCCCCTTCCTTCAAGGAGTTTATAGCCTAGTGGGGAAATGTTGGCCTTAGAATTTGTAACCAGCAAAGCCTGTGTGTGTGTGTGTGTGTAGAGGGGTGTGTGTGTGTATAACTCAGCAGGCTGCATAAAGGAGGTGGTTCCTTAAAAACAAGTCAGAATAAGTCTTTTGGAGGGAGAAAGAGCACGTGGTGTGAGGGGAAGAAGGCTTGGTATGGCCTGGTAGTGCTTGTAAAGGTAGGGATGTGGTCAGCCTAGGACCCGAGTGGGAGAAGAGGTAAAGGGAACGGGCAGATCAGGCAAAGACAGCTGAGGGGCTTGAACTTCATTGACGTAAACACCCCCTTTCTTAGAGAACTTATTTTTCCCTTGTGGGCTAAGAGAGGATCCCCATGTTAGAGATCATTTCTTCATCCCATGGAAAATCTTTTCTCAGTTTCTTACTGATTTTTTTTCCTATTCCAGTCTATTCAGTTGTATATTCTACTTTATTCCTCTTCCATCAATTAAGCATTGTTCTAATAAAGGTAGGGTCTAGAATGCATGGATGAGTAATCACCCTCTCCTTGGTAGTACCTGGTACATACCTCACAGAAGCCTCATACTGGTTCTCCTCCAGGGTGTGAGTCCTTTGAGAGCAGGGATGAAGGCCGCTTAACCTCTGTGTCATCATGGCGGTAAATGTGTGTTTTGAATGCTACAGAAGGGCACACTCAGGGATTTGTCATGGGTCCTTCTGAAATTTGCATTTGTGAAATATGATTTTAAAAGAAAACTTACACATGCTTACCATAGTAGCTGGCACATGGAAAATGTATAATGAATGGTAATTTTCTACCTCTTTTAATCAAAACTGCATCACTGCATCATGCTATATCCTTGTTAAATTCTTACAGGTTTTTGCATTGCTTGGTGAATTAAGAGAAGTGATATGTGCTTTGTTAGCACATTATTGTATAAATTTGTTCTTCATTCTGTGATGCCAGTAAGTAACACTCTTGGCTTAAAAATCAGGGAAAGAAACAGCTTGTTGCAGCATTTAAAAAATGATCTAAGATGTTTGAGGTAAAACGTCAGCCAGATTGCCCCATGCTGAGATTACTTGGAAGACAGTTGTGTTCTGAGACGCTAGAGTAGTGTATTCCTCAAGTGGAGAAAGAGGCAGCGTGGGAGGGTCAGCCCTGCAGGTTTGCAGAATGCAGAGTCAAATGAGCAGGTTCTATGATCATTGTTGATGCAGTCACACTCCTGCCTCCCTTTGCCACCCTGCCTCTCCAGCCAGCTTGTGGGAGTGTCTGCTTCGGTGGATCACGCCGGCTACAGAGAGCACCTTCACAAACCTCCTAGAATGCTTTGTCCTTGAGACCTCAAACTACTTGCATGTGGTCTAGGGGTGTGTGATGCCTTGCTTAGGAAACATAAATAGGTGGACATAAAGTTTACCTTGTATTTTCAGGAATCACAAATATGTAGAAACCAGGAACTTGCAATTAAGGATGTTTCTTTGGTGGAGCAACGTTCTGGAGGCTGAACACATGACTCATGATTGCTAACAGGCTTCGAGAAGCTTCTTGGGCATGCCCAGTGGGATGCTGCTTGATGAAAGGTAGCTTGGTGGTCTCAGAATGAGGTTTATCTACCTTGTTCTTTTAGCTTTTCTTTGTTTTTTTTTTTTTTTTTTTTGGTAAAAGGTTGGTGAACTCTTGACACAAGCCCTTCACAGATGGTCCCCCTTCTGTGTGGCGGGTGCTCTGTTCCTAACAGGTAGCTTCCTCTTTTCATGCTAACAGGAAACTGGCTCTTTGAGGATAATCTAAAGATCTGTACAACCTCTGCTTTTTCGAAATGGAAGCCTCAGCTCCCAGGGGCTCAGGCCCAGTGTGCTGTTTTTAATTGGCAGAAACATCCCCTAACCCAACAGTGATGCATTGTGTCTGTTCCCAGAATGACTTTCATTAGTTTCCGAGAGCTCTATCCTGGTGTGGACCAGTTCACTTTAGAACAGCCTTTGTAAGATGGAATAGAGTGGAGGGGGATAGAGAGGAGAAGGTCTCCAAGAATAGATCTCACTCTTTAAAAATAACCATGATACATTAAGTATTAATTGCAATTCTGTTTCAATTTTTAAGTAACATTCAGGTCTTGAAAGATTTGCATCCACTCATCTAAGCTCAATTAGATAAAGTTTAAAACGAAGGAATGATCAACTTCTGGGTACCATTCAGTGTGTTAAGTTAGTTTCAGAATTTTTCCCCTTTAGAAATGGGACATTTATTTTTAGGAGTTACATACTTTGGTTTTTTTTTTTTTTTCCTGTTGAAAACTCTGTACAGAAGTAGAACAGATCTATCTTGAGAGGAGGTCTGTCTACTTTAAGTTTTCTTGTAGGCGGCAATAGGTTTTAACTTCTGTATCATATAGAGAGAAGAAGCTAATATCTATAAATGTGGCTCCTTGTTGGGGATAAGCTATAAAGGAAGCTGTCTGTTGAGTATTTGGAACGTCTGCTTTACGATTAAAAAAAAAATTCCCTTGGTTGTCTTCTGGGCATGAGTTTGGTGCCACCTTGTGGGCAGTTGTCAGACTATTATATGCCGTTAAAAGAAAACTTGCCCCAAGGCAATTAATAATGCATAAAATATATGCTCTGTAAATTAGTTAGAGTAAAAAATCCCCAGACTTCAGTGATTCTCTCACTAGATTAATGCAGCTTCACCTTAGAGGCAATATTGCTACCTAATTTCAGGAAACAGGTGATTCTTCCTCAGGGATTTTGATACCCTGCTGAGGTACCAGTGTCTTATTACCTATAGAGAACACTGTTGGGGTATCTGTGTTCTTTTTTCTAAGTCTTGTGTCTTCATCTTGTTTTAACATAGTTTTCGTTCTTTCATTTTGAGCTACATAATAGGTATCCAACAAGATATATCTTCTTAGTGCTAGTTGATACTGTCCATAATTACAGAAAAAAACAATGAAATAAAAATAAATTACCTCAAATATAATATCAGATATGGGCAGATATGAGAAGTTCTTATTAATTGACTTTAAATAAAATTTGGATGCCATATTTATATATGTTTGCCACATGATAGAATTTATATACTTTTAATTAATAAGAGAACAAATAAAGCATGCTGTTTGATGCTATCTTGCCTAAGGATACCACTATTTCTAAAACCCTGTGGCAGGTTCAAGGATGCTGGTGATGTGATTTTTGACCCACTGTAAAACCCTTCTCACAGCAGCCCTCAGAGATATCCAGAACTGATCTCCTAGTTCCTATTTTGCCTGTGGAGGAGTTAGAGTAGAAGGCATGAGTGGCTCACGCTGGGTTTCAAGGTCTGATAGTGGTGGGTCAGGACTAAAACCCAGCTCTCAGGACAGCTGATCTGCTGCTTCTGTCATTAGCTGATCCTGTCCGTATTATTCACATCATAGGGTGACAAATGCAAGAAATGAACATGTCTGTGCTGGTTGGAGTTTCAGAGAATCAGGGTGTTGGGCTATAGTGGGAGGAGCCTGGTGAGAGAGGGAGGGAGTAAGAGAGAGATTCCTGCTGGCAGACAGTGGACTTAGAAAACATCTTGTTATTTCTAAAAGGGAAATTGGACCCCATTGTTCCCATGATTAAAGCTTTCCAAAGGCTTTTCTGTCTAGATGACAAAGTCCAGAATCCTTTAAGTGGCTCTCGGCTCCTTTATGATAGCTTCCTGGGTTCTCCTGCCAACCACAGGTCACCCCAGCAACACCAGAGTGCTTGTTGCCCTTCCACTAATTCTTTTTCTTACCTTCCTCCCTTTGTTTCCTGCCCCTCACCCATGTTAACTTCACCATCCTTTATCTTCCATTTTTCTTAATGAACCCAAATTATTCTATTGATCTCAACTCACAGCTGGCCTTCCCTGACCCTTCCCTCTCCTTCTCTAGTCTGATTAAGATTCACATTTCTATAGTGCTGTGCAGCTATCTGTTGGAATGTCTGTTTTCCTAATTAAACTGTGAAATCCTTAAGAGAAATTCTCTCATATTATTTACTTCTGTTTTTAGAATTGAGTGCAGGATCTGGTCTATCTTGTCTTGCCATAGCTGGGAAGGACAGAATTGAGGCTAAGTTGCAGAAATCAGGGCAGCAGAGGTAGAACTAGGGATTCAAGGCTTCCAGAGCCTTTTCTGCCTTTGCTGGCTTCTGCTCCTGTTGGCCTGAGGGAACTAGTCTCAAGCCCTTGCCTTTTCTCTTTCCAGCACTGAGCTCTCTTTGCTTCTCTGTCAGCCATGTCTTGTCCCCTATGCTCACGCTGCTTCCTCTGCCCAGCTGGAGAAAGTGGCCTCCAGAAGGTCCAGACTCATCCTTGGAGCTTGGCTGCCTCAGGGAGAAAAGTCCTTCTCTCCCCCAGAATCCCACAGAAGTTCATCTCTTTTGTTGAGAATAGCCTTGTTTTTTTAATTTTTGGGATCATGTGGTATTTTATCACATAAAATACCGTCATTTCATTATTTATTTTCCCATTCTACTGTTGATGGACATTTGGGTTATTTCCAGTTTTTGGCTGTTAGGAGTGATATGTTACAGGAAGGGGTCCTGTCTAACACGCGGAAATAAATTGTCCAAGGAGACTCACGTGCTGAGAAAGCAAGAGATTTCATCGTGAATGGGCACCTGGTCAGAGAGCAGCAGTGTAAGCGAACCTGGGAAAACCGCTCTGCCATGTGACTCAGTCTCGGGGTTAGCTTCCTGGTTGTCTGTAGCCAATCATTCTGACTCAGGGTCCTTCCTGGTGGTGTGCACATTGCTCAGCCAAGATGCATTCCAGTGAGATGGATTCTGGGAGCTTGGTAGGGCACATGAACTGGTGTATTCTCTTTCCTTTTACCTTTCCCAGATTCTTCCAGTTGGTGGTAGCTTGTTAGTTCTGTGTTCCTTGAGAGAACCTCCTGTTGTAAGATAACTCATGCAAGTGGATTCTATCTTGCCTGGCCAGGGTGGGCAGTTTCAGTCAATGTTCCCCCTAATGATACTCCTATGAACTTTATTGTTCTTGTCTTTTGGTGGATATAGGATGTTGGGTGTACACTTAAGAGTGGAAGTACCGGGGTGAGGGGTAGGTATATCTTCACCATTTTAGTCGATAGGCCAATTTTTCTAAACAGATAACCAGTTTACCAACAGTGTTTTCTTTCCCTACCTCTTCTAATCCCCAATTTAGGTGGCATTGCAGGAATCACACAGAGATAATAATTTTAACTGCCATTTTTCAAGTGCTTATTCCATATGAGAAATACTTTTTATAAAGTATATCAAGTCATTCTCATAACAACCCTTAGGGACAAGTGAACTTGCTTTCTCCATTTTGCAGATGAGGGTCCAGAGGATTATAGAGAGATTAGGTAACTTACTTAGAGTCACATAACCAGTCTGTGGTAGAGCTAGAACCCAAACCTGGGATCTGAGCTCCTTAACTCTATAACCTGAGCTCTTACTTCTGTGCTGACAGGCTGGGGTCTACCTGGTAGCCAGAGTATGGGAACTGTGGTTTGGCACAGTGGACATGTGCCTTCCTGCTTGCAGATGTGGGGCATGCCTTTTGGCAGTCATTCTTTTAAAGAGCGAGCCTGTTTTTCAGTAGGAAAACACGTGGAGGAAAATGCATGTGTCTGGGAGCTTGAAGCACTTCTTAAGCCCCCTTTGGCTTATGCACTAACTATTAAGGCCAGGCTCAATTGGTCCTAGTGTTGAGACTTTGCCTTAAGTATCTGTCTATGCAAATTTATTTTTCTCAAATTGTCACTGGACCATACCTCCCATGCCCCTATTAAAATTCTGAGGATATAAAACAGTTCATGTGTTTTTCTAGTAGGAGTTAGAGTAACAAAGACAGATGGGTTAGTATCTGGCTTTCTCTTTTTTATTGGTGATAAAATTGAAATCTTAAACATGTAGAGTAATAATGTCATATAAACATTTCCCAAGGTCTTCACACTACCCCTACTGATCTGTTCTTCTTTTTTAGCCACATACCATAGAAACTTTCTTACTTGCCAACTGGTACATCTCCATTCATTACCACACCCCTGATAACTGCCAGTGGGATCTTTTAAAAAGACTCGGTCTGCTTATATTTCTTCTCATCAAGGCCCTGTGTGGTTTGGTCCCAGTCTCACACTACTCTGACCTTTTCTCTGTGTTCCAACCATACTATTTAATACTTTTCCATGTGCCAGATACTATTCTAAAAACTCCAATGTATAGAAATTATTATTCCTCTTTTAAATAGGAAACACAGAGAGGATAAGTAAACTTACTCAGGGTCACCTGGTTAACAAATGTTGGGCAGAGCTAGAGCTCAGACCCAGGTTCATTGACTCTAGAGTCCATGCTCTTACCCACAGCACTGTGCTGTCTCTTTCCTAGATTCCTGTAAGTACCTTTAATACACCTATTCCTCTCCTTAGGGATTTTGTACTTGGTGTTCTTTTGTCTGAGTTCTCTCCCCCTCACTCTTCCTCATCTAACTAGTATCTCTTCCCCTTTAGAACCCAGCTTCAGTGAACTGTTTTAAATTGCTTAATTTTGTTTCATTTTTTAAAAATACTCAGTGCATTTAAACTACTTACTGTAAGCTCCATGAGGGTTGAGGCCCACCCACTCTGTTTATCCACAGGTATCCCATGCTTGGTGTACAGCTGCAAACTTTGTGTGTTTGTTCATTCAGCAAGTGAATGAATGATTGAATGAATAGAAGGATGACTCACCGGAGTAGAGAGGCAAAATTTTTTTTTTATCCTCAGATATAGTTTTCAAGTAAGCCCTAACTTACGTGAACTCAACTTCTAATTGTTATTTAGATGGCATTTTTGGTCTGTTGCCTGATCGATTTGGATTTTTAATATGTGTTTTTAGTTCTCAGTGTACTTCCCTTCAGGCACTGCCTTCTGATTTACAAGGCTCCATTAGCTTAAGGTGTTTTGCCCATGGTTTTGCATTTCATCTTATGGCTTATGGGTCATTAATAATACTTAGGCAAAATGTTCCAATCTATATACAGTGCACACTGGAGGTTTTGCCTGTCAGAATATCCCCTCAGTTTTTTTTATCCACTAATTACAGCAAAAATCATGATCTATTTTAGGGGAAATCATGGAAAAATTGTGCCTGACATGTATGTGTCCCAAATGGGCCCTTTATGTGCTAACTTTAGAGAAGGTGGGACCTTGAGATGAAATGAGTTTTCAGTTGGTTCTTTAATTGTGAGCATCTTAAATAGTCTTACTAACTGAATAGAGAATCTATCTTTTAGAAATCACATTTTAACTTAATGTGCTAGTATTAACGCTACCTTTCAATAAATATATATTTTTTATATCCCAATCCTATAAGCTTTGCCTCACATTCAAATTTTTCATGAGAGATTTTTATTGTCAACTTTATCAATCTGTATCTATCAGCTTGGCAACTTTTCAAGTGTTTTCCGCTATTTTAAGTAAGTAAGTTTATCAGGCATGGTTTTTATCTCTCAGAAACAAAGCAGTATTTTTTTTCTATGTAATATTTCTTAAGGATTCTAATGTAATATTTCATGTTTATAGCAAAGAAGTCATGACAGTTTTTGGTTTTACATATAGATACTGAAACCAAGTCAGCTTAAGGAAAATGGGAATTTATTGTCTCACGATTTATGGAAAGGACAGAACTGAGGCTAACTTGTAGGAATGAGGTCATCAAGGCTGGAAATGGGGTTTCCAGGCTTCTAGATTATTCTTTCATTGGTTTCTGCTCCTCTTGACCTGGGCATCTTTCTGCAGCCCTTGTCTCATCTCTGTTTATCTCACAGCTGTCCTTCCCTCTTCTTGTCAGTATCCTTTTGTCCTCCTGCAGACATGGCTTTCTAATGTGAATTTTCATATGGAGAAGGTGGCCCCCAAATGCTCTAAGCATTTGGCCTCTGTGGTGCAGTGGGGGAAAGTGCTTCTGTCCCTCAGTATCCCCATGTTGATTTTAGGAAGAACTTTGCCCCTACTTGGTTCATAACCCCACTTCTTGAGCTGTCCTTTTGTCTGGTCAGGTGGCTGTGAATGACAGACAGCTTCACCTGAGTCAAGAGGAGGGAGCATGGGTTAGCTAAAGCAAAGGGCGACTGTTGCTAGCAGAAGGGGGATAAGAAATATTTGAGGGGATAATGAAACCACGACTTCCAGAGTTCACTGGATGGCCGCTCCTGAGATTAAATAAACATTTATTTTTCTGTGTCAGGCACTTTGTGACACCTAGGGATTCAGAGACTAATGATCACATTACAAACAAGTTGTTGCTGTTCAGTCACTAAGTCCTGTCCGACTCTTTGCGACCCCATGGACTGTAGTACTCGAGGCTTCCCTGTCCTTGGCCATCTCCTGGAGTTCTCAAATTCATGTCCATTGAGTTGGTGATGCTGTCTAACTATATCTCATCCTCTGTCACCCTCTTCTCTTTTTGCCTTCAACCTTTCCCAGCATCAGGGTCTTTTCTAATGCGTTAGCTCTTTGTATCGGGTGGTTAAAGTATTGGAGCTTCAACTTCAGCATCAGTCCTTCCAGTGAATATTCAGGGTTGATTTCCTTTAGGATTGACTGGTTTGATCTCCTGGTTGTCCAAGGGACTCTTAAGAAGCTTCTCCAGTACCACAGTTCAAAAGCATCAATCCTTTGGTGCTCAGCCTTCTTTATGGTCAAACTCTCACATCCGAACATGACTACTGGAAGAACCGCAGCTTTGACTATATAGGCCTTTGTTGGCAAAGTGATGTCTCTGCTTTTTTTTTCTTTTTTTATGTCTCTGCTTTTTAATACATTGTTTCTAAGTTTGTCATAGTTTTACTTCCAAGGAGCAAGCATCTTTTAATTCCATGGCTGCAGTCACCATGCACAGTGATTTTGGAGTGTAAGAAAATAAAATCTGTCACTGCTTCCACTTTTTCCTCATCTATTTGCCATGAAGTGATGTGACTGGATGCCATGATGTTAGTTATTTGAACGCTGAGCTTTAAGCCAGCTTTTTCATGGTTCTAAATTACAGTCAAAGGGAGTAGGCTAAATGTAAGGAAAAGCTTTCTGGGAATGACTGGAGTTATAATTTGGAATGTGTTTTATCTTATTCTTTGGAATTTTATGTTTTGTTGTGCTTTAATGAATTGTCACTTCTCTGGGATGATTTGACTGGTATAGATGTCACAAATCAATTTCCCTTAAGGTGAACATAGATTTTGAAATTCACTCATTGAAAAAATTATCTTTACTTCTTCTGATGGAAAAATACATGTTCATTTGGAAAATATGCAGTATAAAGAAGAAAATAAAAGAATAATTTTAGTACCCAAAGACAGCATTTTTGTCCATTAATTAGCATTTTGGAGTATGTTCTTAGAGTCTTTGATATGCATATATGTAAAGATAAAACAACTTATCTAATTTTTATTTTTTAGAAAAATTGGTTTAATAGCAGTAGAGTTTTGAGTCACAATGTTTTATAGTAAGCATTTACCCATACCATAAAATGTATGTGAGAGATGGGATTTTTATTATTCTCTGCTTCATCATCCACCAAGTGGCTGAACCATAACTTATTTAACCATTTCTCCTGTATTCTACATTGCAGTTGTTTGCTAGACTTCGTCAACATGAGAAAACTCAAAGAATGTTCTGCAACCTAAATTACTGCTTGCTTTTCAGATGATTTCCTTGAGTCGAATTCCTAGGAATGGACTCAGGAGATCAAAGGGAAGGCACACATTTGAGTCTCTGGATCCAGATGGCCACTCTGCCTTTTGAGAGGGTGTTTCAGTTTACATTCTTACCAGCTGTAGAGGAGAGAGAGCATAAGAATTTAATGGACCGTCTCTGACAATTAGCTCATGGCTCCAGTCAACTGATTTTATCCTGTCTGTGAGGGGCTACTATGTGTAAACGAAATGTGACCATGTTGGATACTGGAAAACACTCTGGCAGCATGAACTGAAAATTTTACTTTTTCAATGAGAAAAGAACATATGACTTCCTCCAAAGGATTCATCTCTTGTTTAAGATATATGATATTCTTACTGTTGAGCTCAAGTAAATGGAAAATGCAGTGTCCAGGTGCGTCTGCATGCTGAGTCACTTCAGTCGTGTGTGATTCTTTGCAGCCTTATGAACTGTAGCCCGCCAGGCTCCTCTGTCCATGGAATTCTCCAGATAAGAATACTGGAGTGAGTTGCCATGCCCTCCTCCAGGGGATCTTCCCTACCCATGGATCGAGCCTGTGGTTTTCTTCTGCTTTGGCAGGCAGGTTCTTTACCACTGGCGTCACCTGGGAAGCCCCACAGTGTCCACATTGGGAATTGAAAAAATTTTTTTTTCTCTTCTTCCTTTTTTTTTTCTCTTTATCTCCTCCTGTCTCTCAAAAGAAACTTTATGATTATCTTCTTGGATATGATTCCTAGCAGTTCAATTATGGGATCAAAGGGTGTCTTAGTTCAGGCTACTGTAACAGAATACCATAACTCGGTGGCTTATAAACATCAGAAATTTATTTCTCACTGTTGTGGAGCCTGGAAGTCTGAGATCAAATTGCCAGTATGGACAAGTTCTAGTGTGGGCCGTCTTCCAGGTTGTCGATGCCCATTTTCTTATTGCATCCTCACATGGCAGGGACAGAGCAAGAGAGCTCTCTGGGGTCTCCTTTATAAAGTACTAATCCCATTCATGAGTGCTCCACCCTCATGTCCTAATCAAATTTTGGGGGAGACACATTCAGTCTATACCAAAGGGGTGTAACAGTTTTAATTGTTGTTACCAACAGAAGGAGAAAAATCTGGTAATAAGAGTCCTGCAGCAGAAGATACAGTACTCAGTAGACTGAAAATATGGTTTAAGAACCTAAACAGATTCATCCAGCAGGTGTTTAGTGAGCACCTCCTCTGTGGCTCTTGTGTGTTACTATGTGAAACCCTTGGCTCAGGGAAGACTTTTGACTTTGAGACACTGAGTATTGTGTCATACTCACGTGTCTGATAGAGTGATTCCTGACTTGAATTTATAGATGAGGTGAAAAGAACACTTGCCTTGGAATTGGACAGATCTGGGTAGAAATCCTGGCTCTGCTGGGTGCTGCTGGACATGTTACTTCACCTCTCTAAGGCTTTATTTCCTCATTGAGAAATCTAACCAACCCATAGGGCTGTTAGGAGTAAACACAATGATTTAAGTCACTAGTACACTGTTGGCACCAGTAAGAGTTCAATAACTAGAGGCTGCTATTATTTTTGTTTTGGTTATTATCATTATGGTGATGACTCAGGGGTAAGATGAGTTTGTATGCTTTGACAATACTTCCCAATGTCTTCCCTAAGCACCTTTTCTCTCAGAGCAAAAGCAACTCTGTGCATTTATGTGTGTGCATGCGTATGTGTGCCTCAGTTGGTAAAGAATCTGCCTGCAATGGGGGAGACCTGGGTTCAATCCCTGGGTCAGGAAGATCCCCTGGAGAAGGGAATGGCTACCCACTTCAGTATTCTTGCTTGGAGATTCCCATGGATAGAGGAGCCTGGCAGGCTACAGTCCGTGGGGTCACAAAGAGACATGACTGAGCGACTAACAGTACTACTATTACTGTATGTATGTGTGTGCATGTATATGTGTGAAGTCTTGTGTGTCTGTGTAATATAGGAAGTCTCTCTCCTGGAATCTGTCCCCAAAGCCTTTTTGAGAAGGGTTCTTGTGAAGCAGTTGTTAGATTCCCATCCTCCCCACTCTCCTTTCTAAACCCTGCAAGTTCAGGATGGAGGCACATGGGAGTGGTCTTCACAGTGAACCTTCAGCATGAATTGGGCCTTATATAATCTGGACTTTGGGATACAACCCTTTTTGGTCTGTGAGTAGAGTGCTTTGAACCTGCAGATCTAGATGTGAGGTTTTTTCATCTCTGGTCTCTTAGCTTTTGCGGTCCAGAAGGTAAGTGTTGGTGATGAGGAGAGTGAGAAAGTGAGGTGTCTCAGTCACATGCCCACAAATCATTGGGTGGACTGGGGGAAGCAGCGGTGCAGGTACTGAAGTGTGACTGATTCCACATGGGCCTACCGGCCTTCACTTCCCTCATTTAGGTGCTTGGTGCCCTTCTACTTTTTCCTCCTATCAGATCAAATACTGATTTTAAATAGTGCTTGAACGTCCTAGTATGTGCAAGTCTGTATGGTCAGGCCACGCAGGTGGCTATTCTCTTGCTCTCTGTACATTCCCTGCTTCACCTACACCCTCTTCACTTGACTGACCTTTCTGCATGCTTGCCCTGCCACAGCTGGTGATTGTTCTATCCTTTAAATCAAAACACCTGCATCAGGATAGCTTATCAAAGGGGCCTGTGAGGGGCATGCTTCTCTGCTGGTTTCCCCGGCGACCAGTGAGCCAACCTGACATCACTTCCCTCTTATAACTAGTAACCTCCTCTTTCCTCGGGCATGAAGTTTGCCGCCATGTTCTGCCCAGCATCTGCCGTGCACAGTGGCTTGTCACTCCAGAACCTTGCTTCACACGGTAAGCTCCCCCATCCAGGAAACCACTGGAGTCTCTGTTGCTAACTCCGAGCTTTTACTTTGGTTTTGAACCTGTGCAAGTACGGGCCTTGTAGACCTGTGGGGTGCAGCCCCACAAAGCTGTGGAGTCTTCTAGATGGTAGCAGCTTGGTTCCAGAAGCTCCTGAGAATTGCTGTTTTGTTGAGGTATCATTCCTGAGTTCATAAGACAATTGTTCTGACACTTGTTAAAATGAAAGGAAGACTTTATTCAAGACTGCTGCAATAGGGGCATTACCCTAGAGTAGAGAGAATAGGCTCAAGTTGGAATACAGCAAAGACAGCTGGAGGTTATAGCCAGTGAACAGAGTGAGGTGGAAAATTAGTGGGTGGAAAATTACTAAGGGGAGATGTCCTGGGTAGGAGAATTCTTGCTTAAGGCAGGCCAAGGACTTAGACATCAAAGGAGAAGGATAGGGAACATCATCAGGTATCTAGGGTGGGATATTCTCTTTAAACTGACTTAGCAGGTTCTTGCTAAGACAGGGTTTTGCAGGCCTGCTAAGAACAGAACAGAGGCCATGTTGAAATCTCCTTGGTGAGAGGGTTCAGTGAAGCCTAGTTAGGGAGGGAGCCTTTGCCGTCTGCCATGATTAGAATGAGGCACACCTGGGAAGGGCTGGCTTTTATCCTCGCTTGATGTGTGACCTTGGGTCTTTATGATCCCAAGTCCCTCACTGGACAATGGACCAGATGGTTGCATCTCTCTCGTGAGGAACGCAGTGAGCATCAAGTGAGATTATGCATGGAAAGAGCTTATTAGTGTCCGTCCTGAAGTAGCTCAGTTCAGTCCAGTTCAGTTGCTCAGTCATCTGTGACTCTTTGCGACCCCATGGACTTCAGCACGCCAGGCTTCCCTGTCCATCACCAACTTCCAGAGCTTACTCAAACTTATGTTTATCAAGTTGGTGATGCCATCCAACCATCTCATCCTCTGTCGTCCCCTCCTCACCTGCCTTCAGTCTTCCCCAGCATCAGGATCTTTGCCAAGGAGTCAGTTCTTTGCGCCAGGTGGCCAAAGTATTGGAGTTTCAGCTTTAGCATCAGTCCTTCCAATAAATATTCAGGACTGATTTTCTTTAGGATGGACTGGTTGGATCTTCTTGCAGTCCAAGGGACTCTCAAGAGTCTTCTCCAACACCACAGTTCGAAAGCATCAATTCTTTGGTGCTCCGCTTTCTTCATAGTCCAGCTCTCACATCCATACATGACTACTGGAAAAACCATAGCCTTAACTAGATGGACCTTTGTTGGCAAAGTAATGTCTCTGCTTTTTAATAAGCTGTCTATGTTTGTCATAGCTTTTCTTCCAAGGAGCTAGTGTCTTTTAATTTCATGACTGCAGTCATCATCTGCAGTGATTTTGGAGCCCCCCAAAATAAAGTCTGTCACTGTTTCCATTGTTTCCCCATCTATTTCCCATGAAGTGATGGGATTGAATGCCATGATCTTATTTTTCTGAATGTTGAGTTTTAAGCCAACTTTTTCCTTCTCCTCTTTCACTTTCATCAAGAGGCTCTTTAGTTCTTCATTTTCTGCCATAAGGGTGTTGTCATCTGCGTATCTGAGGTTATTGATATTTCTCCTGGCAATCTTGATTCCAGCTTCTGCTTCATCCAGTCTGACATTTGGCATGATGTATTCTGCATATAAGTTAAAGAAGCAGGGTGACAATATACTTAATGTAAGGGCTCAATAAATGGTATTAGTATTATAAGTTGGACACTATAATTAAATTTTGATTCAGTAACTTAGTGAACTCTTTCTCATCTGTAAATTATATAGGAAAATGTGTGGCTGAATGAAAACTGCTCTGGACTGAAAGGGATGAGATGGTTAGTTGGCATCACTGACTCAGTGGACATGAGTTTGGGCAAACTCTGGGAGTTGGTGATGGACAGGGAGGCCTGGCGTGCTGCGGTTCATGGGGTCACAAAGAGTTGGATACGACTGAGCAACTGAACTGAAAGGGTTTAAATAGCTGGATTTAAAGCTGAACCACATCAGTGTTTAACGTCCTCTCTTATTTGCGTACATTTCTTATTTGCTAAATGGCCCTGTATTCTTTTCTTTGTCTGTCTCACAGGTTGGTATAAAATGAGAAAATGCATGCAAAAGTACTTGGAAAACTAGAAATTTGTCTAATTCTGTTCCTTAATAGTCCTATGATTAGGTGTCTGCTAGTGAGCCTGTGCCTCTGGGCTGTGACCGTCACTAAGGCTTCTCAGTTTCATTTTGTTCCTCTTTCTTAGGAGAGACAGGAAGACTAGTGAAAGCTGGAGTTGGGTGTTTCCCTTCCCTCCATTAGCTTCTGGCAAAATAGTTTACTTTGAGGGCAGACCTAGTTAAAAAGAAAAGAGTGCTATGAGAATACAAAATGACTACTTTCCCCACCCTCCTTGCAGTAAGAACCAAAGGATTTTTCTCCTTTCTTTACTGTGAAAGACAGTTAGGGCTCCAAGAGGTAAAACTCACAAAAATGGGGCACTGGTCAGGACTAGGTCCCTGCTGGAGTTTTTATAGCATTGTTTAGTTAAAAATCAATAAATAAAAGAGTAATATTTATCTTACCTTGCTCCTGTCAGATTATAGATTGGAGTTACGAATATGGTTAGCAACCATTTAAGTTTATTTAGAATAATGATAATAGCTGGTAGGAAAGTGTAACTGCCTTGTTAACCACCAGATGCTTCTTAACTTAGCACAAGTGTGTGGTCAAAAGGAAGAGGCAGTGAATAAAAACAATATTCTACCTGTCTTTGGCTCCTTTAGAGGAAACCAGGTAGTAAAGTGGGTCTTTTTAAATATTTTATTTAAGTATTTAATTTATTTTTGGCTGCGTTGAGTCTTCATCACTGTGTGTGGGCTTTCTTTAGTTGCGGTGAGCAGGGGCTGCTCTTCATTGCAGTGCATGGACTTCTCACTCTGGTGGCTTCTCCTGTTGTGAAGCAGAAGCTTTAGGTGCGCCAGCATCAGTAGTTGTGGTTCAGGAGCTTAGTTGTTCAGTGACATGTGGGATCTTCCCGGACCACGAATCGAGCCCGTGTCTCCTGCATTGGCAGGCGGATTCCTAACCACTAGCCCCCAAGGGAAGTCAGGAAAGTGGTTATTTATTTATTTATTTATTTATTTTTACAAAATATAAAACTGTGAACTGTATCTACTTCAGGATATGGTGGATCTTCAAAATCTACCAAAAGCTAGAATGTCACCGAAGTCATTGGCTTACTTTAACTGTCAGACAGTTACTTAACCAGTCCTTTGGAAGGTCCTTTAAACTATTTTTAAAAAGTATGGCAAAACCCATCACAATATTGTAAAGTAATTATCCTCCTATTTAAAATAAATGAATAAAATATAAAAAAGTACTATTGTGCAGAATAATTTTCATCCCTCAACATTTTGTATAACTGAATTTGTTTCTGATTTATGTTATAAATGAAGTCAGGGTAAAAGAGTAAGAAAAATTTAAGTTTTCCTCCAAAACAGAATTTATACTTTAGCTTGTTTGTAACAAAGTCTTTTAAATATTGGAAGTCTATTTCCCATGCTACAATTTGCAAAAAAAGATTTTGCTTTTAATCATTGTCAGGATTCATAAATACCTTTTTATTGGAAAATGAAAGAAGATGATCTAGGAGGAATTGGGAGTGGAGGTGAAGGCACTTCTGGAAGACACAGGGAAATATCTGAGCTTATCAAAGCTCAGTAGCTATTGCTCTCAGTGGACCTGCTCTTCCACTGTTTTTACTTGAATTTCTGTTAGGATGCCAGTGGCTGCGGCTGCATCTTGCAAGAAGCCAGCTCTCAGAGGAGACGTTCTTGTACTTTTCCAAACACCAAATCTGGACTTCTTTCTCTCTCTCCTGACAAAGTCTGCTGTTCTTTTTCAAATACAGTGTGAGATGGTGATGAAGAGGTCAGCTTCTGAGGTCAGACT
Organism: Muntiacus reevesi; assembly: GCF_963930625.1. Lineage (NCBI taxonomy): Eukaryota > Metazoa > Chordata > Mammalia > Artiodactyla > Cervidae > Muntiacus > Muntiacus reevesi. The sequence goes on from NC_089252.1 coordinate 102,850,109, forward strand.
CACTGATCTCAGACTGGCTTTCCAGTCTGGCTCTTATTCTTCAGTGTGTGACCTTGGGTGTGTTTAACTCTGGGTGGTTACTTGATTTCTCTCTACTGCAGCTTCCCTGTCTGTAAAACAGGGCTAATAATACTACCTCTGTCTTAAGAGTACTGGGAGGATTAAATGAGAAAATCCATGTATGGGGCTCCTGTAAGGGGTTGGTAAGTGTTACTGAGGCTATTATTTGCCCTCCCATGTTGCCTTTTCTTTTCTCTGTTCCTTTCTCACTTCTATGCCTTTGCAAAGGCTATTTTGAAAATTCCCATTTGCACCTTCTCTTTCTCTAATATGGTTTTGGTACATCCTACTCATTTCTAGCTCAATTCATTATACATACACACACACAAATACATACCCACATGTGTACATACACATATATTTCTTTACTGTGTACCTGTGGTGTGCCACCCTGGTAGATACTGAGGATGAGATTCCTGATTTTGTGGAGTTTGTATCTAGTGACAAAAATATGGGAAATAATGAGTCAGTTACAGAAGTGAAAGACATATCAAGGTGCTGTGGGGTTGTGTAGCCAGAACACAGTGCCATTCTCTGAGGTCATGGAAGCCTCTGTGAGCAGAGAATATTCAAGCTTGGACTGGAAGCATGAGGACCTTCTCCTTGGAGCCCTTGTGGTCATGTTTATTTTTTACACCCCTGATTGAGGTTACTATTTGTCTCAGGTATGGCATGTACAAATTCCTCTTATCACATAAATGTGTAGGTTGACCTCACTCCCACTTAGTTACCTTGAAGAGGACCTAACGCATCTCTTCATGGTCATAGGTTCCTGTATAATGCTGTTGAAACTAGCTATCAGTTAGTGCTTTCTGAACTAAACCACATCGTGCTTTGAGGAAGGTAGATCCTACAAAGGAAGTCTCCTTACTTATAGCTGACTTGTTTGGACCTGAGGTTCCTCCTTGTCTTTTTATAACTCCAAGTTTTATCATATGCAAACTAGAAGGAGTGAATTGTGGTTCTCTGATTCTCTTGAGGGAATGTGGCGTTGCTTTTGATAGCGGCACAAATATGTACTTAAGAGTAATGAAATGTGTACAGGGGTCTGGTACCTTTCAGTTGTCTTCTACGACGATATTTTGACTGGGACCAAGTTGAAATTGGTCAGCAGGGGGAGTTAGTTAGGCTGCAGCACCCCCTTTTGTATGTTCCCAGGTTGCCTATGTAGAGAAAGAACTTGAACTGTTAAACATAAGTGGAATCTAGACATATGCAGCCCTGGTTTGATGGACTAAGGTTCACCAAAAGAAAGCCAGATTGTAGAAACAGAGATTGTGGGGCCCTTGAGGAGAGAAATCATGAGTGAGGAGAGTTCTCAGAGAACAGAGGAGTTGAGGAGAGGTAGAGCAGGTGCCCGATGCAACCTCTATCCTGCTGCTGCATGAGAACGAGAGGCTGTGGCATAAAGAAAGAAATAAGTCACTAGAGGCCCACAAGCTCTGCTGAGGGAACCTACTGAACAATCTGGGTATGCACAGCTGCAGGAGGTCTCCTTCTGGTCAGAAATGGCCATGAACAGAAGTTGGTGTCCTTGAGAAGGGCAGCAGTGATGGAAGAAGAAGAATTTGAAATCTGGAATTCTCCCAGCTCTCACTTCTACATGTCCAGGATTAGTAAGCAGTTCAAGGTGGTTCCACAGAGGGTCCTATGGATAAGAATGCCATTTCTCATCCTATACTTTCGGTTCAGTTCAGTCGCCCAGTTGTGTCCGACTCTTTGCGACCCCATGGACTGCAGCATGTCAGGCCTCCCTGTCCTTCACCAACTCCTGGAATTTACTCAAACTCATGTCCATTGAGTTGGTGGTGCCATCCAACCATCTCATCCTCTGTCATCCCCGTCTCCTCCCACCTTCAATCTTTCCCAGCATCAGGGTCTTTTCAAATGAATCATTTCTTCAAATCAGATGGCCGAAGTGTTGGAGTTTCAGCTTCAGCATTAGTCCTTCCAATGAATATTCAGGACTGATTTCTTGAATATTAGGATGGACTGGTTGGATCTCCTTGCAGTCCAAGGGACTCTTGAGAGTCCCTTGAAGGGTGTTGGACTCTTCTCCAACACCACAGTTCAAAAGCATCAGTTCTTCGGTGCTCAGCTTTCTTTATAGTCCAACTCTCACATCCATACATGACTACTGGAAAAACCATAGCTTTGACTAGAGGGACCTTTGTTGGCAAAGTACTTTATTTTAGTCTATTTTATTGCACTATGGTTGACTGGGTAAGTTGAGACTGTTAAGCTACTTTAAGAGAGGCTCACTGGAGCTGAAACTGAAGTACTGTTCATATCCAAGCCGGCTCTTCCTTTGGTCATTTCTATGGCTTTCCTGCTCTCTTCTCCCCTCGTTACTGTCTACCTTCCACAGCCTTCTCCATGTTCATTTTGCATCCTTACAACTTGGGCTTCCCTGGGACTTTGGTTTGCCAAGGCCGCATATCCTCTTGAGGAATTCTTTGCAATTTTGCTTCCTCTGTTGACTTCCTCAGGCACTCAGTTTCCAATTTCAGTTTTCTGAGAGACATTTCATGGCTCAGTCAGACCATGGACTATTAGCAGAGGCCTTTTTCTTGATCCATTTAGCCAATGGACTGGGGAGGAGGCAGAAGCAGGGACAACTGACATGAAGCTTGGCTGTGGACAGATAAAGTTACTTGGAGGAGGTTGTGACTGGCGCAAGTCAAATTCCAGTCATTTGTTAATTCTATTTCCGACCTGGCAGCATAATACTGACTTTAAGAACTTGTGTTTCAGAGTCAGACTCACATTTTGGCTGTGACTTCCTCTGTTGGAGCCTTACTTTCCTCATCTGTAAAAAGGGGATGGTAATTCACTTCATAAAGCTGTTTTGAAGAAGATGTGATAAAATGCATATAAAGTTTAACATGAGGCACAGTGCAGAGTAAGTACTTTTTAAGTGTTACTATTTTTATATAAATGAGCAAGACAAGTATAGCACCCATCTTTATAGAGCTTATAATCCAATTTTCATGAGCCACTCAAAACATATTGAGGACACATTTGTACTGTATAGGACACATTGTATAGTTAGTAAATTAATTCATGAAACAAATATTTATTGGCTGTCCACTAGGTTCATAGCACTATTTTCTGCACTGAAGTGTTCAGTTTTTAACAAGCAGTCAAATCCCCACATTCATGGGGCTCACATCTAGTTAGAAGATAAGACACACTAATTAAAAGATAGGTAGATGGTGGAAATGTCTGGTAATGCAATGTGGTATGAGGAAGCAAAAAGGGTGGGGGAATAGAGAATGCCAGAGTGTATGTGAGGGACCTAATTTAGATGGGGTAGTTCACGATGACCTCCCTGAGGAAATGATGCTTGAGTGGAGAGTTAAATAAAGTGAGAGGGGACCCAGTCAACCATTTGGCGGGAGAGCATTCCAGTCAGAGGGAGGAGCAGAGGCAGCAGCCCTGGGGCAGGAGTGTGCTGGAGGAACAGCCAGGAGGCCAGGGTCGCTGCAGCCTGGTGAGGAGGCTGAGAGTGGTGAGAAGGGAGGTCTCAGAGGTAGCCAGGGGCTGAGGGCCGTTTTAAGTTTTAACTTTACAACAGGCTCAGTAACATGTTGTGTCGGTGGTTCTTCTGGACTTTTCATCCTCCTCTGTGACCAAGAGCAGCAGACAGGTGCTCATTTTGAAGCAGCCTGACTTTGGGGGATGCACAAAGGCTCATTAGAGGTTTGAACTGTTTTGCGGACTATTGGCTCTTGAGACCGCACTCCGTATTTCTCCCCACCAGGGCAGGATGAGTCATGGCAGGGGGTGGGTCTTGATAAATGGAAAGCCAGCTCCCTCTGTCATCACTACCACAGAGCTGCCTCCTTAGTCATCCTTTAATCTCTGTTCTGACCTCTTTCTCAAGGATTAAAATAGCCCAGCATGCTGCTTGCAGTGTAGTTATTGTTGAGGGACAGTAACTGTGCTAAGTGACTCACCACAAGTTAGAGGTGAACTGTTCAGCTGTGCCTGCGGCCCACTGCTGCTGAGAATAGGAGGCCCACACAATACCCTGACATAGGTATAAGAGCAGGGCCTTCTTCAGTGTTCCATGGAAACAAGAGGAAGAAGTGGGTATTTCCATCAGCAGACTCTTGAGAGTGTTTTACAGTAGATGTGACATTTGAGCTGTGTTATTTCCAGATCTGAATTAAAATGTGTTTCCAGAATGGTTTTAATTTCCTGCAAGGGGGAGATGACTCGTGCTATAGTTGGGACTGGCTGCCCTTCAGTTCAGTCGCTCAGTCGTGTCCGACTCTTTGCAACCCTATGGACGGGGGCACACCAGGCCTCCCTGCCCATCACCAACTCCCGGAGTTTACCCAAACTAATGTCCATCGAGTCACTGATGCCATCCAACCATCTCGTCCTCTGTCGTCCCCTTCTCCTCCTGCCTTCAATCTTTCCCAGCATCAGAGTCCTTTCAAATGAGTCAGCTCTTCCCATCAAGTGGCCAAAATATTGGAGTTTCAGCTTCAACATCATCCTTCCAATGAATACCCAGGACTGATCTCCTTTAGGATGGACTGGTTGGATCTCCTTGCAGTCCAAGGGACTCTCAAGAGTCTTCTCCAACACCACAGTTCAAAAGCATCAATTCTTCAGCGCTCAGTTTTCTTTGTAGTCCAACTCTCACATCCATACATGACCACTGGAAAAACCATAGCCTTGACTAGACGGACCTTGTTGGCAAAGTAATGTCTCTGCTTTTTAATATGATGTCTAGGTTGGTCATAACTTTCCTTCCAAGGAGTATGCGTCTTTTAATTTCATGGCTGCAGTCACCATCTGCAGTGATTTTGGAGCCCCGAAAAATAAAGTCTGACACTGTTTGCACTGTCTCCCCATCTATTTCCCATGAAGTGATGGGACCAGATGCCATGATCTTAGTTTTCTCAATGTTGAGCTTTAAGCCAGTTTTTTTCACTCTTCTCTTTCACTTTCATCAAGAGGATATTTAGTTCTTCTTGACTTTCTGCCATAAGAGTGATATCATCTGCATATGTGAGGTTATTGATATTTCTCCCAGCAATCTTGATTCCAGCTTGTGCTTCATCTAGCCCAGCATTTCTCATGATGTACTCTGCATATAAGTTAAATAAGCACAGTGACAGTATATAGCCTTGACGTACTCCTTTCCCGATTTGGAACCAGTCTGTTGTTCTGTGTCCAGTTCTAACTGTTGCTTCCTGACCTGCATACAGAGTTCTCACGAGGGTCAGGTGGTCTGATATTCCCATCTGCTTCAGAATTTTCCACAGTTTATTTTGATCCACACAGTCAAAGGCTTTGGCATAGTCAATAAGGCAGAAATAGATGTTTTTCTGGAACTCTCTTGGTTTTTTGATGATTCAGCGGGTATTGGCAAGTTGATCTCTGGTTCCTCTGCCTTTTCTAAAACCAGCTTGAACATCTGGAAGTTCACAGTTAATGTATTGCTGAAGCCTTGCTTGGAGAATTTTGAGCATTACTTTACTAGTGTGTGAGATGAGTGCAATTGTGCAGTAGTTTGAGCATTCTTTGGCATTGCCTTTCTTTGGGATTGGAATGAAACCTGACCTTTTCCAGTCCTGTGGCCACTGCTGAGTTTTACAAATTGGCTGGCATATTGCACTTTCATAGCATCATCTTTCAGGATTTGAAATAGCTCAACTGGAATTCCATCACCTTCCACTAGCTTTTCGTAGTGAAGTCAAGGCCCACTTGACTTCACATTCCAGGATGTCTGGCTCTAGGTGAGTGATGACGCCATTGTGATTCTCTGGCTCATAGTCTTCTGTGGTTGCCCTTAGGTATTGGTTGTGCTGACAGGTGTCAAGGATGGGACATTTACGGCTCATTTTCTGTATAAACAACATTCTTTTAGGTTGCTTTTATATCACTTACCTATTGCAGTGTAATAAGTCAGCCCCAAACTTGGAGACTTAAAATAATGCTTTTATTTGCTTATTGTTCTGAGGATCATTTGTTTTGGCCTAACTTGGCTGGGCTCAGCTTGGTGGTTCTTTTGATCTTTTCTAGGGTCATTCATGAGACTGCAGTCATCTGGTGATTTGACAGGGCTGTTTGGTTTGAGGTGGCCTCTGTCACATGTCTGGTGGTTGGTGCTGACTTTTGGCTGGGTCTTCTTTTCATGGTCTTACAGTCTCAAAGAGGGTATCTTGGGCGTCTTCATATGAAGAGGGCAAAAGTCTGAGCTCCAAGTATGGTTTCTTCTACACTTTTGAATGGTTCTTTTCCTGGCCTCAGGCAGTTTCTTCACACCCATGTGATGGTTAATATCTGAATACTGACGGGGGACCCTCTGCACCTCACTACTCTGTGAACTCTAGCTGCCTTGATCTTTCCAAATACCTCCCAAATTAGGGAGACTGTAGGTCTTTGCCTAGCATTCTCCTCTTTGTGCTATAGTCTGGATCTTGCCTTCTGGGGATAGGCTGGGGCAGTTAAAGTGTTCACCTCATTTGATTCCCATCTCTTAGGATGGATGGGTCCCTGTTCTTGAAACCTCTGTTTTATATGTTGTCTAGTTTATTAGTTGTTTTAGGCAAGAAGATTATCATGCCTTTGTAACTCCTTTTTGGCTAGAAGCAGAAGTCTCAAGAGGATGCAAGTGGCAAGGTGCCTTGAGGCCTTGGCTTGAAATTCACTGACCTAAGTTTTAGGTATATTTCTTGTAAACAGATATAACAGTGCTAAAAAATGCTAAAAGATGATTTTTATCCTTTTAGGTGATAAGTTTGTTCTATTTACCTTTGTTGTAATTACTGATATATTTGGATTTATAGGTCTATTTCCTCTTGTTTTGATTGTTTACATCTTCTTTATCCTCCTTTTCTACAAATTTGGAAGTTATAATTCTACTGTCTATGCTTTTAACTGTTACATTTGATTTTTAACATGTACACTTGAATTAAAGTCTAAAGTTGACTTGTTCATTTTAGTTTTCTCAAAAAAATCCATGAAGAACTTGGAACATTTTAACACCAGTCATTTGCTTCCAGTCTTACATGGTTTTTCTTCATTATCCCCCTGGGCATATTGTAGTTTTGTTTTCTCCTGTCCCCTTTGAAATTAGGCATGACCATATGACTTGCTTTGGTCAGTGAAGTATGAGAAACAGAAAGCTTCAAGAGCTAGTGTGTAATTGACCACATAACCTATAGCAATTGTTAAAGAATGTTTTGAGATGAGGACCTTGGGGGGCTGCAGTGGGCCCAGTCCTCTTGCCCTTGAAGAATATATAGCTTGAGTCAGAAATAAACATCTGTTTTGTTAAGCAATAGAGGTTTTGGAATTGTTACCATAGCATAAGTTCATCATCCAGTTGATAAACTCCTGATTCCTTCCAAATTAGTTATCACTATTATTGTTTTATATTATCAGTGCTTAGAATTACAACTTTTACCGTATTTATTTGATCACATGCCCTTCATTTGTATCAATTCTTCCTTCTAGAGTTTTCTTTTTTCTTGAAGTACATATTCTAGAAGTTCCTTGACATTAGTGGTGTGCAGGTTAATGTTTAACAGCTGGTTCTCTGGGGGCAAAAAGCCCTGATTTTTACTGTTTGCTGTTTTCCAAGGTGTAAATACTCCCAGCATGGCTGATTTCATGTAATCAACATATTGTCAACTGACTCTCAAGAGTCCTAAAAATTTGGCTCTTATGAGCTAGTATGACACACTGGTATTTCAGGTGGATTATGTTAGTGGTAAATTGTTATTGTCTCAAGATACCTTTATTTTTTCTTCATTCTTGAATGGCAGATTACCTGGGAGTAAAATTCTAAGGTTGAAAGTTTTGTCTTAGCAGTTTCTATCTTTTGTTGTTGAAATGATAGTGTTACTTCCTTGAAGTTTGTTTCCATCTTGCATTGTTCTTTGTATCAATAGCTCTCTGGTTTTCTTATTGTTTGTTCTGTAGTTTTGCTTAGCTATGCTTGGATGTGAGTTTAATTTTACTTACCTTGCTTGGATACATTTTGCTTCCCTCAATCTTTAATTAGTTTTAGAATTGTTTTAGTCTTTCTTTCTTTGAATATCATTTGATCTTTGAGGTTCTACATGATCTAGGTTGAGAGACCATACTTTCATAGTGATTATTTTTTCAGGTATCACCTTAGGATCATTTTTGTCTTTAATTTTATTTCTCCATTTGGGTGTTCCCAGACCTTTAGGCTTTGTAAAATGAACCCCCTAATCACATGAAGGTAGACCCTTGGAGAAACTACTTTTACCTGAGTCCAGAGTTCAGGCTATCATTTTTCTGTGGTATTGTCTACTGTTTCACGGATCCAGTTTTATGGAGGGGGTCTCAGCTTGAACTTGTCCAGAGACTGTTCTCCTGGTACACTTCCAAGGCTGTTAACCCAAGCTAACTCCCTCTGCTCCTGCCTTGAGCCCTTGACAGATGAACCCTTAGCTCCTTTCACTGTTTCCCTTTTTGTTTTTGGCTTCTGAGGATTTCTCTTACTTACACGCACGTTCATCTATGCATGCAAAGTGGTATTTTTGTATTATCTTTTCATTTTGCATTTTCTCTAGCATTTTCTAATGTTTATAGTTACCTGTCCTGCCATATTCCTAGGAATTGTATAGGTTATCTGCTAGTCCCTCACTATTCTTTTTGCTTGAGTTATTCCAGTACCTTCCTTACTGGTTTCTCTGCCTCTAATCTTCCTTCCTTTATAGCTGTCTTCTACTTCTAAAATATGCATCCCTATGTTTTCCCCAAACTTTGGTATATGAACCTCTTTTGAGGTAAAAGTAGGAAGCATTCTTGTAGACCCTTAAGAATGTTTGTGACAACTGTGGGGAAATGAAATCTTATTTTTGAAGATATCTTTCAAATATTTTTGTTCAAATGTCACATTGGTGAGAAAGTAGGACTACCTGTCTATCCTGCATGAATTAATACCCTCTTACCATTTTCATGTTTTGTTTATCTCTGAAGCACTGTTTCCTGATGTGCTATACTTTAATTTGTTTACTGATTGTCTCCCTTTTTGGATTCTCTAAGTTTTGTGAACTCAGATACTGTGTCTCTTTTGCTCATTGTTATATCTCCAATGCCTCGTATTGTGCCTGGCACATAGTAGATGTTCAGTAGGTATTTTTTTTTTTTTTTGAATGAATAAAATATAAGTTGTCAGTACAAAGCAAAGTTATATCTTAATTTTAGAAAATTTTATTTTTATTATCATTAAAATTAAATTTCAAATTTTTTATGAAACTCACAGACCTCTGAGAATGCACTCATAAGTCCACAGTTTGTAATATGCAGTATTAAACACTTGATTTATACCACTGTTTTTGACGTTCACACCTTTTTTTTTTATGACATTTGAGTCCTTTATGGTAATCATTGTCCCTTTCTAACTACCTCCTGCCACTTTGGCTGCTGCATTTGCTGCTGGAAACACCAATACGCCATGGTGTTTCCACACTTCTAGACTTTTCTCATATCCTTTACCCTGCCTGGAATACCGTCCCTTTTTGCCTCTGGGAAATTCTCCTTTGTTCTTAGGCCCCACTCAAAGTTCACATCTTCTGTGGAGTTTTTTGTGCTCAGACCACATTGACACCTCCATTCACTGTGTTGCCTCAGCAATTTGCACACACTCCCTTATGTTCCCTTATCCCTTTCTGTCTTGATTGTTGGTCTCCACATTTGTCACTTTCATTTGACTAGGAGCTTCTCAAGGCCAAGGACAACATCTCACTCTTTATCTGTCCTTGTATCCTTAGTGCCTTAGCATAGAGCTTATCACACTGAACAAATGCTAGGTAAAAGTGAGTTGAGTGAATGTTGCCTGAAAGTGGTTGTGGCAGAAATTAATGACCAGCTTGTACTCTTAAACTCTCCAACTGGACTCAAATGAAGGAAGAATAGATAATGAATTTGATGGAAGATTGTGTTAACATTCTTAACACAAAAAAGGCTTCTTTCACAAAGAAATAGACCTCTCTCTTTCTGAGGAAGCAAGTTAGTGTTATCCTGCCTAGAATTTATTGAGTGAATTGCTAAATAACCTTTAAAGATATTTTCTAGCAAAATGGTGGTTTTCACTAGTAGTACTGATTGCAACATGAACAGAGGGTGTGTACTGAATTCATAAACTGTACTTAGCTATATGTGTATCCATATACATAAATAAATGTGTAAATACAAATTTACATATAAACATAAATATTAAATCTACTCACAACTGCAAGTATATCGTCCTCTTTTTACAGTGGAAGAAACTGAGGGCAAACTATTTGCCAGAGATTAAACAGTATAGACATAAACAGTGGTAGATCCAGTTCTTGTTTGAGTCCAAGACTCAGGCACTTAACTGAAATCCACACTGGATTTCAGTAACTCCTCTAATAACAGAATTTTCTTTGCCATTTAAAAGATGACTTAAAAGCTTATTTAAAGGAATAAATGAGGAGGCTCTTCTCAGACACTGTAAACTGTAAAGTCATCCTATGTTTATTTTCTTCCTCCTTTCTAAAACCATAAAGCCTGCAATTCTTTCCACTCTTACTTCCCTTTGGATTTTTAAAGTAAAGAAATAAAACCTTTAAAGACATAGCAAAAAATTTCCACTCATTTTTTAGGCCCCTATCTTCACTGGTTTTGTATACCAACCTTTTCCTACTCCATAGCTAAGGATTCATAATGGTGAGAAGGACAATCATGCATCTTAAATAATGTACAAATGTATGGATTCAGGAGAGCCGTGGGCCTCCCTGTAACTTGCTAAGGGCTCTGGTATGTTGAAATTTATGTAACCCAGAACTAATAGTTTATCTTATTGGGGAAAAAATGGCAGTAGGACTTGGAGTTACTAAGGTTTTACATTAGGACTTGCTTCAATTTAAATTCTTCTTCCATTCAATAATGCTTTTGTTCCGGGCACCGACAGTGTCTGCACTGTTAGACACTTTCTTTATATCCCTGTTGGACTTCATGGGTTAGCTCTGTTCCAGACTCAAATTTGAAAGCCATTTTTTCTCACTTCCTGACTTTAAAGGTCTCAAATGAATTATAAAACAAAATAAATATCCAAGGATGAAAAAAGTACTTTGCAAGTCCTTGTTTAAGAATAATTTTTACTATCCTTTAGGAGAAAGTTCTATTCACTTTCACTGGCTTAAAGATTTGAGAAAGACTCTTAAAACATATGAAATGTATCCATATGCTTATGAATGCTTACATGGGTTTCTGAGTCTCTGCTAAGGAAAACTTTCATTATTAATAATATGTATAAAATTATCAGATAAAATAAAATAACATCAAATTGATATTACTCATGATTGCTATTGAGGGGTCTTATTTCTTAGCCATGGAGCATATTCTACCAGTGATGGTATCTGTAAGAGAACCATTCCTTCTCTCTGTTGTTTTCTTTGGCTTTCCCATGATAACATGGATCTCCTGTGACTTACCATTATATTTTCCAGGTTCCTAAGTGACCCCTTTATTCTTGATATGTATCTCACATTTTCTGGGGGGAAATTCCCGTAAATCCTTTCGAAGCCCTGAAGCTCTCAGGTGGAAGAATGCTAAACCTTTTAAAATTCTCTAAAAGATACTCTTTAAGAAGTCCTTTCAGAGAGATGAGTTACTTCATCATGGTTGGACTTAATCATCTGTTCCAACTCTTGAAGTCCTGGAGCCGCTGGGGAATGGAGTGTGGTTACGGCAGCTATACCATCAGTGGCATGTGGTGGGAGGGATGTGCCTGGGCCAAAGACGTTTGACTCCAGTGTGGAAATCTGGCTCGTGGCAGCTGTTGCACACGTCCTGACACTAATTATGTGGTAACAGGATCCTTCTGTAGTTAGGTGACCAAATAAAACCGGTGGCAGGGGACTGGAAGGTACAGACCAGGACAAAGCATTCTGCTGTGAGTTTCATACCCAGGCTTTATAGCTAGTACTGCTGATGTCTCTGCTGACTTTGGGTGAGGAGTGGTCCGGCTTTTTGGGCCTCAGTTTATCCTCCTGTAAAATGAAGCAAAAATGATTATTGTTCTAATCCCTCTCATCACCAACATTCTGTATTCTGTTGTTAGATACTTGTTGTCTTTTAAAAATATTACACCAACTTGTGGAAAAATCTATGGCTATTCTTTCAGAGTATTTTATTTGATACTGAAAGATTAGCATTTGAAGTGGCCAAGTCAGAAATTTCTTCTAGGTTACAGGTTTTTATTTGTACATGACAAACAGAATTTCACACTTCCCCCTCAACCCTGCCACTTTAATATTGTTCCTTTCCATTGCATTTTGGGTTTGTATATTAATAATAATAGCAGCTTTTAAAAATGATGGCTTCCTGTGGACTGGAGTGGGACTTGCTAAGTATCTGATATGCCTTATCTGTGTGCTTCATCTTGGTTTTGTGAGATGTTTGTATTATTACCACTTTTTTTTTAAGTACTTATTTATTTGACTATGCTGGATCTTAGCTGCAGCATGCAGGATCTAATTCCCTGAATAGGAATTGAACCTAGGCCCCCTGCCCTGGGAGTTCAGGGTCTTCGCCACTAGATCATCAGGGATGTCCTTACTAGCTTTTAAAATAGCTGGAAAGTAAAATCTAGAGAACAGAAGTAACCTGTTAGTGTCACACAGCCCACCAAAGGATGTGGGACCCTGTATCTAATGAGTGACCAGATTGGCCCCACAGCTAGTGAGTTGTAAAGCTGGAGAGGGACTGTTAGACATTAAAGACAGGGTTCTTAACTGAGAGAGCTGTTCTCAATCAAGTATCTAGGACTTTGACTGTCAAGTTAATTTTTCACTCTATTTCCTTCTGGAAGTGTATACTTCTCTAAGTTTGCTGATCTCTTAATTCATGTCTGCTATTGCATATCAAAAGCGTGAATTGGCGTGGTTATGTTTGTACTAGAAGATCACCACAGTCTTGTACATATTGCTGTTTAGCACTCTTACGTTATTCATATTTTGCTTCTTTTTTAAAATCTTTACTTATAACAGCAATTGTAGTAGATTCTTCTTGGGTTCTCTGCCCACCTTTAAACAAGGTTTTTCTTTTGAGTAGCTTCTGATGGGCAGGGTCACCTGCCACAACTGATTGATTCATGGTGGACCCCTGACCCATGCCAGTATCATTTTGTCTCCTATTGAGTGAGTATTTACAGTTTGGAGCAGAGTTGTTGAACCAAGTCACATCTTCTTGCAGCGATTCCTGCTATGCCCTGCTTACTTTTCTCCTTGGTTTTGTTTTCACAATTGCTGTTTTGATTCAGGGAGATAGCCTGATATCTTTCTCATACATTCCTTTCTTTAGTTTAAGGTAAAGCCAAATCAGTTTCTGTTGCTTGGAAATCAAAGACTGTTAACTAACCTAGCAGTGATGAGCACATGACAAGTGTCTTAGTCCATTCATGTTGCTAAAATAAAAATACTGTACCTCGGGTGACTTATAAACAGCAAACATTTATTTCTTTTAGTTCTAGAATTTAGGAAGTCCAGGATCAAGGTGAAGGCCTGCTCTCTAGTTCATAGGCAGCTGTTTTCTCATTGTGTCCTCACGTGGTAGAAGGGGCAAAGAAGTTCTCTGGGACCTGTTTTATAAGGACATTATTCCCATTCATGAGGTGTCTACTCTGAGGATCTTATTAAGGTCCTGAACTTCCCACCTCTAAGTACCATCACATTAGAGATTAGGTTTCAACATAAGAATTTTAGGGGGATCTAAACATGCAGTCTTTAGCAGTATGCATTCAAGAATTATTCTTGGAAAAAATATTTGCAGAAGGCATCCATAATGCTCCCACCTCCCATCATTTTTAACATCTTTGAGATATCTCATGTATCATAAAATTTACCTTTAAATATATTCGATTTGATTTTTATTTACTATATTCATTTAAAACATTTGCATTACCTTCCCCCAAAATCCCATACTCTTCAGTAGTTATTCTTTATTCCCTTTTTCCCCAGCAGTGATCATTTTGATGTATTTTTTTCTACTTCCTTCTTATCTATTCATTTTACGTCCCTTTGGTATATTGGCTATATTTTTATGTCTGTGATATGGTACATTCTCTCTGTATACATATAATATGTAATATAAAAATATATGTATATATAATATTGAAGATCATAAGCATTGTGTGAATACAGTAGTAATCTTACTTTTACACCAGAGAAACAAATAAAGATTTAGGTCTTTGATTCTAGTTCACTGAGAAAATGAAAAAACTTGGAGAGTTTAGTGATTAGGCTACTTATGGCCCAGTATATTCACATTTTCTGTGTATACTGTTCAAGATATAGTTTGTAAAAGAAGGTTCAGCTCAGACTTCTCATGGTTTTTCCAGCCACTTAAAATTCAACAAAGAGCACAGACATGCATATGGATATGCTAGCTAAAACTTTAAGTGAATAAAATAGTTGGATGTAAAGTCTAGTACTTGGCAGTTTAGATGAGTCTTTAAAGGTTGCCTCAGTTTGTCTTATTTATTTGTGGCTCTGCTGGTCTTTACTGCTGTGTAGGCTTTTCTTTAGTTTGGTGACTGGGGCTAATGTACAGTTGCAGTACACGGGCTTCTCATTGCAGTAGCTTCTCCTAACGGCAGCACTTGTTCTAGGGCACTCAGGTTTCAATAGGCCAACATATAGGTTCAGTAGTTGTGGCTCACAGACTCTAGAGCACAGGCTCAGTAGTTGTGGTACGTGAGCTTAGTTGCCCCAAGGGATGTGGGATCTTCTGGGACCAGGGATCGAACCTGTGTCTCCTGCATTAGCAGGCAGATTCTTTACAACTGAGCCACCAGGGAAGTGCCAGATTGTCTTTTAAACAGCAATAACCGACTTAGTAGTACAGAATTAAAATTCGGATATCATGTATCACTTAAAAATAAACAGTGTTCAGAAGGCTAAATAGAAAGTCTTTTACTGTTCAGCCCAGCCAGCTACTCTTGGTTTCAGCTACTTTCTTTGGGGCCATGTCTTCCTTTTTTGTTCTAAATCTTAACATGTTGGAAATTTTTAAATGCATTTTCTCCCAAATAAAATAGTGTAATAAAAGTGAAAAAAATTAAATAAACAGTGTATATGATAATATTATATAAAGTATAATATTTATAATATAGTCATCTATTTTGTTTAAAATATATATTACTTATATTTAAGTCATAATATATTATACATATATGATAAAATATATATAATAAAATATATGTTTGTTTATATTTAACCTGGGAGGATTTCTTTTTTTTTTTTTTTAATTTACAAAATTTATTTGTTTGGCTGTATTGGGTTTTAGTTGTGGCATGGGAGATCTAGTTCCCTGATCAGGGATTGAACCCAGGCCCCCTGCATTGGGAGTGCAGAATCTTAGCCACTGGATCACCAGGGAAGTCCCAGGATTTATTTTTTTGACTTGGAAAGGAAGGTTAGTGTATATACCTGTCAGCACATAGTTCAATTGCAGTTGAATGAATGAATGAATGAATGGCCCTGTTTGCCTGTTTCATCTAGTATTGTATTAAGTTTATACTCAAAGTTTACTCAGATTTTATTAATCACACAAACTGACTTTTCAGTGTGCTCCTTAACACTTTATTACAGTACTATTTTCATGATATTTTCCTTCCTCACTGTTCAGTGCCCATATAATTATTTTTAATAGTGCTAAAGCTTTTTCTTTTTTTTTCAAGTCCAGAAAAGTGCTTCTTAGGGCTTTATGCACCTACAGATTACCTGGTAGTCTTGTTAGAATGCAGATTCTGATTCTGCAGGTCTGAGTGAGACCTGAGATTCCACCATTCTTACATGATTTCAGGAGATGCTGTTGCTACTGGTCCAGTGGTCACATTCTGAGCAGCGTGGAGGTCGGTTCCCCCTGCCTCTTCGTAGGCAGTGACTTGAGAAGCAGAAGAGTACTTAGGGAGAATCGCTCCTCATGCTATTCTCCAAGAATAGCAAGGAGAGATAAGAAAGCCTTCCTCAGTGATCAGTGCAAAGAAATAGAGGGAAACAGTAGAATGGGAAAGACTAGAGATCTCTTCAAGAAAATTAGAGATACCAAGGGAACATTTCATGCAAACATGGGCACAATAAAGGACAGAAATGGTATGGACCTAAGAGAAGCAGAAGATATTAAGAAGAAGTGGCAAGAACACACAGAACTGTGCAAGAAAGATCTTCATGACCCAGATATAACCACAATGGTGAGAGCACTCACCTAGAGCCAGACATCCTGATGATGGGAAAGATTGAAGGTGGGAGGAGAAGGGGATGACAGAGAATGAGATGGTTGGATGGCATCATTGACTCTATGGATGTGAGTTTGAGTAAGCTCCAGGAGTTTTTGATGGACAGGGAAGCCTGGTGTGCTGCAGTTCATGGGGTTGCAAAGAGTTTGACACAACTGAATGACTGGACTGAACTGAACTCCTTATGAAAATTTGAATAGCAAGGGCTAGAATTTGAGCAAACATGTTGGTTAGAGTAGGGAAAAATCAGTAGTTCAAAGCTTGTCACCCAACTTTTTACATTGATATTAATCTAAGTTCTCTTACTTGTATTAAAAATACTTACATGGTAAGCAGTTTTGTTAAATGGACATGTTGGGAGGTGAAAGGGAGGTGACAGGGAAGGAAATTGCAGTAAAGATTTTAAAATGCCATTTACAGTAAAGATTTGCTAAGCAATTAAAATGAAAGAATTATTCTCTAACTGCATGTGGCAGTGGCTCTTAATAATTGGAAACATTCCAATTTTAACCAATCTTTTTTATGATTACATGTTTGGGATTACTTCTCTAAACACATTAAAAAAGTATCTAGGTCTTATACTTCTGTTTTTATTTCTTTTTTCACCTATAACAAGTTGAACAGTGTCAATGTCAGGGGATGCCACTTTCCTTTAGTTGCTTATATATTACTGGGTAACAGGGAAAGAACCCTGACCTTCAAAATAGAAACAGTTATTTCCTAGAGCCCCTTTGCAGAGTTATTTATGGACAAATTGATGGGAAATCAATTTTATCCATCTTTGAGTTGGTCTTAAAACAACTGTTTCCTGTTTTCCCTTATTTAAAAAATGCATTTTGTTTCTCACTGTTACATGTATTCAGTGGTCAAAATTTTATGTTTATTCATTTCTTTTCCTTGTCCAAATGAGAGGAGGAAGGAGAGACATTTTAATTCTGGGCCTCTAGCCACCACACAGTCTGCACAGCAATGAAAACAATGAACATTTATTGAGCCCTCATTTATGTGCCAGGCCCTGTGCTTCATGCTTTGTGGGAACTTGTTCAATTGATGAACATCTAATGTCGTCTTTGTGTGAACTCTGTAAGTTAGTTATGATGATTATTTCTTGTTTATGGATGAATTATTTGCTCACAGTACTTAAGTAACTTGTCCAAGGTAACATAGGCTGTCATGGATAGCTGCAGGATTCAAAACCCAGCTCATCACAACTGCTCTTGGAAGCCCAGGCAAGTCTGGTGATTTTCTCCAATTATGTAATTGATAAGTAGGAAGGCTGGAATTAGAACTTAAATCCTAGCTCTCAGCTCAGTACAATATTCCAGTATTGTGCCACCTTATAGTATTGGTCTGTAATGAAAACCAGAACTCCTTCTTGCTTACAAAAGCAACTGCCAAGAGGGCTTTCCCATGTATACTGTTCTTAGTATTATCAATCTTGGCAAAATGTCACATACTATCAACCAGAGTGGGTTCTGCAGTTATCACTAACAGTGCATCTGTCTGAGAATCCCAGGGTACTGGTACTTTGCTGCTTAAAAAAAGTCACCTATCAGTATTCTCTATTAGCTCTGTGCCTCTTTTACCCTAAAGGAGAATGCCTAGATCATATGTCTAAATATTAATTTCTTATACTCTTCTCAGTAGAGCACCTCTTCCCCAGCACACTGGGGCCACATGTTTTTAGCCAATGCCTGCTCTTTGTCTTTTCACACACATGAGACAGCCTGTGGAAGGTTTGCAGCCACAAGGAGCACTGCACATCCTGCACACAGGATTATGGAAGAAGGGATCAGAGAACCTGCCCTTATTATATGATTAGAGACAAACTGGAAAATGATAAATAGGAAAATAAAGTCACAGGAGAAGTGGAGTGGGCCAAGTTGTCTGCAAAGAGATTCTGTTTTCTTTGAAAGAGTTATGTTAAGCCCTTTCTTGAGAAGGAGTAAGGATTTATTAAAAAAAAAAAGTTCAAGACTTTTGGGTATAAGCCAATTCATATTTTTATAAAGCTCAGAGACAGTTTTCATAGCAGTGAAACCCTAAACTGCTTTATAGTCCAAAACTTTATCATTTTTTGCTTTTTCCCCATAGTGTGGAAAAGAGCTTAAGGTCACAAATTTTTTCAAATCTGCCAGGAACTCATATTTTCCATGTTTGGGGATAAGACACAGTAGATTCTAAACATCTGGCTAGGCCCTACTTAAATAAGTGTGTGTTCCATGTACATCATATATATATAATTATGCTTTCATTCTATTTACCTTTTTTTGTGTTTTAGACATTCTGAAATCTGGATTAGATTCTGACTCCAGTAGCTATTGGAAGTCACTCTCCTAAACATTGGCTAAAGCAAAGTATATTTTCTCCCCTTTTCCATATAAACTCAAGTATGGCTTAGTTTCTTAGTTTTCATTGTTCTCCTTTTTTCAAAATTAAGTAACTATGGAAGCCTGTAAGAATTGTGTAAAATGAAGTTCTGTAGTATTTTTAGAGCAGGGGAGACTTTAGAATTGGCTGGAGGAAACCTCAATTTTAGACTCTGGCCCATGTTTGCTAATGATGTGATTGCAATAAAATCCCTTAAGCCAGCTCAATTTATTCTCTTGTGAAGTGGACATAGTTCTGGCAGCTTTGGAGCAGTATTGTCAGACAAGTGAACTGGTGGACGTGAGGAATTTTGAGTTTTGGGAGAGAGAACAGGACAGAGTAATCTGAGGTCAAGAATATTCTTCCTACTTCTCCCACCACCACTACCTCCCCTTCCTGCCCCCGCCTGCCCCATTCCCAGCCTAACTACAGCAAACCAAAGAAAAATGGAAACTATTCTGCCTTGCATTGTTCTCTTGTACTGACGGGTGAACAATTTCCTTTTTGGTTCTCTCATCTTCTGTCCATATTTTACTCACTATTTATTGGGAACCTATTACGCGCTAGAGTTGGGGGTATGATACAAATTTGGCCCAGAACCTACCCTTGAGGAGCTCACTTTATCTCTCTCTAAATCTCTTTTCTTCTTGGCAATTTCCCTTGCCTTTTTGTGAGCATGGTGATGCTTTGAAAGATATATTTTGCCTTTATCTGAATGTTGAGTACTAGGAGGTTGTATCAGAAATAAGCCTCCCATAACACCAGAAGCAGAAGTCCTTATGACCTAGTTTATTGTCTGTAACTTGGAATCAAGTGCACAAGCTCATCTCTTTGGTTCCCATTCCATTTACCTGTGTTTAATGACCAGACCAATAATTTTAAGCTTTTTTCCTTCTGTGTACTGGATTTGGGGTTAGCCTTTCAGTTCAGTCTCTCAGTCGTGTCTTACTCTTTGTGACCCCATGACTGCGGCATGCCAGGCTTCCCTGTCCATCACCAACTCCCGAAGCTTGCTCAAACTCATGTCCATTGAGTTGGTGATGCCAACCATCCATCTCATCCTGTGTTGTTACCTTCTCCTTCCGCCTTCAATGTTTTCCAGTGAGTCAGTAAAGGGGTTCGCCTTTACTATCCAGGATAGAGTTCAAAGTATGTAATTAAGTGTGGGGAGAAAAGAACTGGGTTAAAGGCCAGGTATCAGGGTAAATATGATGCATTCTGTTTGGACTCCTTAGCAGAGTGACTGCAGAGAGAAGCGTGGATGTCTGTTGTCACAGCTGCTTTACTTTCTTTGGTGTCCTCAGTGGTCAGCTGTGGATAAGGAAGTTTGCCTTCTTAGCTTTGATTCTTTGATGACAACTGGAGGATGACCCCACAATCAGGGCGGGGAGTAAAAAACTTCCTGAATACTCATCCAACCATAGACTCACTTCTGTGCTTGAGGAGAATTAACTCTTTTGCCACCTATTACACTTGTGTTATAAGTGCCAAGTTGATAGAAATTTGATTGGCTCCCAGGAATGAGGTTGGGTCACCTGGCAATGTCCCATTCCCACGCAGGTGGATATTGGAAGGGCTTCTCTCTCCTAATATGGAGTGGAATGGAAGCAGCAGGAAGAGTGGTTGAGGCTTTGGGGAGTTGACACCACAGTGATGACTGAGAAATTCCTAAGAGATGGCTTCTGGACACATCCTAATAAGTTGCTGGTTTATAGTTCCCTGATGTAGGTTACAAACTGAAATGCATGCCTTTGATTATTGATCCAGTGAGATTTAAATGTGCTTTCATGGTTGAGAAGTGGGAGATGATTCAATGTGAAGGAATAGAGTAATTATAGAAGTGGGGAGATTGAAAACTGTGCATTTTTTTTTTTTTAACTTTTTAACCCTTAGAGCTTCCCTGGTGCCTCAGTGGTCAAGAATCTGTCTGCCAATGCAGGAGACATGGGTGCAATCCCTGGTCCAGGAAGATCCCTGGTCCGGGAAGGTCCCCAGGGGAAAGAATGGCAACCTGTTCCAGTGTTCTTGCCTGGAAAATTCCTTGGACATAAGAGCCTGGCAGGCTACAGTCCACGGGATCACAAAGAGTCAGACACTACTGAGCAACTGAACAACAACAAAAAAGTGTTTCAAAGCACCTTTGAAAAAGTGCTTTGACTTTGCTAGAGTTTTCACTTGTATTCATGTATCTTGATCTTTTAGAGAGTTTTTTTTTTTTTTTTTTTTTAAACTGAACTTGTCTTCAGTGGAGGAGACCAAGTTTTGATCCTTGGGTCAAGAAGATCCCCTGGAGAAGGGAATGGCAACCCACTGCAGTATTCTTGTGTGGAGAATTCCATGGATAGAGGAGCCTAGTGGGCTACAGTCCATCGGGTTACAGAGTTGGACAGGACTGAGTGACTAACACCTCATCTCTAATCGCTACATAGTAGTCATTACTAATTGCAAGGTCTTAGAAATGAGGTCTCAGTAAGTTATCCTTGGAGTGTCCAGTGCTGTTTAACTATTGTATAGGACCAGATGATGTAGAAGTCAGATGATTTAGGTTGTCTCTCATCCTCCCTATAAGAGACACCACTGCTATTTTCTAAGTTGTCAAACTGGAGAACCACCTCCTTTTGGTCTAGTCTTAGGGTTGTTAGAGGATGGAGTCCAGGATCCCAGAAACCAAGATTCTGGCTTTTGTAGTATGTTTGTGTGCTCTTGGGCCTGTCCTTTAACCTGAGTGGATCTGATTTTCTCATTTGTAAGATGAAGTTAACAAGCTAATCTTCAGGGCCTCTGTGAGCTCTAAGAATTCTGATTCCATGCCATCAGGATGTCAGATGGATTCATCTTTCAGAGTGTGGGTTTTTGTGCTTTTGTCACAGCAGCATACCCTAACCTATATATATATATCTATATATGTAATTATGATTGATTATTGTTGTACGGCAGAAAGTTGTAAAGCAATTTTCCACTTATTAAAAAATAAACTTTTTAAAAAAGAAAATAAAAACTAAATGAAAAATAGATTTGAGACATTTTTAAACGCTGGATTGTAGATTATCAGATGTGTTTGGTCAATGCTGAAGTCATTCAGTGACTAATAAAATGATTACCTGGAAAGTAAGTTTTCTTAATGTACAACCTAGAGATATCCATTGTGACCACCTCAGAGTGAGGAATTGCTTGGTTAGAGTGGCTGAGTTTTATTTTGAGAATTGTTACAGCTGTCAGAATTGCCTGCCTTGTCTGTTCTGGCCACTCTAGCCACCCCCCTGTTTCTTTTTTCAGCCATCCTGAAGTGTATATGGGCTTCCCTGATAGCTCAGACGATAAAGAATCTGCCTGCAGTGTAGGAGATCTGGGTTCAATCCCTGGGTTGGGAAGACCCCCTGGAGAAGTATTTATACCAGTTCAGAGTTCAGGTAGTATACTGGTTCATGCAAGATGTTGGGGTCAGACTTCGAGGTGGATGAACACCTGACTGTGGCGCTTACCTAGCTGGGTAGCTTAGTGCAGGTTACTTAACCACTCTGCCTGCATGTTGTCTTCCATTAAATGCCCTGTCTCACTGGGTGTTTGTGAAGAATGAAAAATGCTTAGAA
This sequence comes from Muntiacus reevesi, assembly GCF_963930625.1. NCBI lineage: Eukaryota > Metazoa > Chordata > Mammalia > Artiodactyla > Cervidae > Muntiacus > Muntiacus reevesi. The sequence continues at coordinate 102,872,393 of NC_089252.1, forward strand.
TGGCACCTGGACTATGGAAGGGCTATAAAGATTTTTGCCATTACTGTTCCTTAATAGGTCTAGTCTGTCTTTGCCTCTGGGCTTTTATACTTTTTCTGCTCTTTCCTTCATTCTTCCCAAGGTTGACTCTCATTTATTCTTCAAGACATAGCTCAGTGGTACCTCTTAGTTTGGGTAGCTCTTGTGTTTTCTTACATTTCTCTAGCCTGGGTTACACCTTCCCTGCATTTCTAGCCACCTGGCTGTGACTTCTGTCATATTGTTGCTATTGGTTTACATGTCCACATGGATTGGGAGCAAGGACCACTTCTTTTTGTTCTCTCTCTCTCTCTCTTTTTTTTTTTTTTTTGATATTTCACAGGTATGAGGAAGACACTGGGTAAATGAGTATTGAATGGATAAATGGACTGATTTTTTTCCCCCCTTCATTCCTCTTTTCTTCTTCTTCTTTGCTACTTCTCTTGTCTACTACACTTCCTTCCTCCCTTCATTCTCTAGTCTGGCACTTGATGCATTACCTTAGTTATTCCTCACAGGAACTCTGAGGTAAGCATTATGATTAGTCCCATTTTGCAGGTTTGGAAGCAAAGGATCAGGGCACTAGACAACTTGCCCATCCAAAGGGGCAACAGCCTTAACAGCGGTTGTCTTCCAGTGCTGCTGTCTTTGCTCAAAGCATTTTGGCATTTTTTGGAATTCCCTTCTGACTAGTTTATGAACTACATAAGAAAACTAACCTTATTTTGGTCACTCTCAGGAAAGATAATTTCTGGTACGATCATTGTATTTCATTGTGTTTGTCTCCAAGTAAACTTTGATCATTCCAGAAATCCAAGCCACTTTAAGAGGACAGAGATTTGCCCTTGTCAGGAATGTTTAAATGGCTTGAAGACAGTTGCATACTCTCAAGAGGCTTGGCAGCAGCTACATCAGTGGGCCGAACACTGTCGATACTTCTGTGTGCTTTGTTTTGGTGTGGTTTAGGGATGGCGAGCTGGTGGCAGAAGGTCACATTACCTTGTAGTCCCGCTTCAAGTTTTTTATGACAGCTTTATTGATATATAATTTATGTACCATGCAGTTCATCCATCTAACATGTAAAATTCATTGGTTTTTAGTATATTCACGAAGTTGTTGAACCAAATGGCTAATTCCAGAACATTTTCATCACCCCTAAAAGAAACACCCCTCAAAAACAAACAACTTTCAAGGGCTGATTTTCATCACCCCCCAAGAAGACATGCTACTTTAATAGATATCCTTCATCTCCCCCACAGTCTCCCCTGACAATCACCAATTTGTTTTCTGTCAATGGATTTGCTTATTATGGATATTTCCTGTCAGTGTAATCATGTAACATGTAGTATTTTATAACTGGCTTCTTTCATGTGGCATAATGTTTTTAAGATTCATCCACCAGTACTTCATACTTTATATGACTAAATAATACTCCATTTTATGCATATACCACATTTTATATACTCATTCATCAATTGAATGATATTTAGGTTGTTTCCACTTTTTGGCTACTATGAATAATGGTGCTATGAATATTTATGTATAAATTGACTGTTGAATGGATAAATACCATGTAGTAAGACCCTATATTGGAATAATGTTCATCTATCAAATGTAGCATGATACGTGCTACAACATGGATGAACCCTGAAAACAGGATGATCCCATTGGTGTGGAATGCCCAGCATAGGCACATCCATAGAGGCAGAAAGTATTGGTGGTTGCTAGGGCCTGAGGAGAGGGAGGAAGATAGGGAGTGACTTCTAAAGGGTATAGGATTTCTTTTGGGGATGATGAAAATATTCTAAAATGTATTTGTTTATGGTTGTACAACTTTGTAAATGTACTAAAAAGCACTGAAATGTAATTTTACTTTACAGGGGTGAGTTATATTTTAAAAAATTTATAATCACTGTCATTAAATACATACCAGTTGCTTACTCTGCATTTGCTACCTTGGGAGATGCCGTGACACACAAATGAGAGAGTAGGCAGGAATCTCTCATTGGATGTTTCTAAGTGAAAAGTTGACCTGGATACCAATAAAGAGTTTGATAAACACATCATTTGGTGCTAATTTCTGGGTACAGGCCCCACTCAGAAAAATCTCAACCCCTCTGGATGTCAGCTATGAGAATTCAGAAGGATTTCCCAATGTGGACTCCTCCAGTATTTATGTAACTTAGTCATGTTATTTTATTATCCATGCCTTACAATACTGTGAATTCCCTTTAGGCAGGACCTATGCCTTGCATTCACCTTGATTTCCACGCTTAGCGTTGTGTCTGGTCTGTATCAGGAGAATGTGTTTGGTGAATGGATGAGTGACTGTGTTTTGGAAGTCCCTGAATTACCTCCTAGGACAAAAATGCCTTCAGCTTATGGCTGTCTGGTGTGATCAGTCTGGGGTTGCCCCTCTTGGGGAAGTGTTGCTGAATTCACCACCTGTCTTCTTGCAATTTTGTTTCTCTGGCACTTCCACTCTGAAGGCTAAAATGGTGATGTGGGTAGCTCTGGAGTGTGGTGCTTTTGTCTCTGGTAATAGCAACCAAGATACTGGGTTCCTGGGTCAGTGAGATTTAGGAAAATTAGAGATGGAATAAACCTCATTTTTTTTCCTTTTTAAAATCATGTTTATCAAGCATCAGTACTATAAATTCTATGTAGCTTATGGGTCTTTGCTATAATACGAAACTGATTTTCTTTTTTTCTTCTCTGTGAAGGTACTTTATGTTGATTAAGTTCTTTCTGTTAAATATCCTTTGCTTGCCCTGGACTTTTCTTTGTGTTGATTTTTGCTTCATTTTTCTTTTACTTCCCATGCTGTTCAGTTAATGGATGCCCGAAGAACCAAGGTTTGTCCACTCTTTGCCGCTCGTTTGTTGTGCTCTGCACAGCCTCACCTCCTTGTGTGTTTGAGTGCGTCTGTCTGTCTGTATTTGTCCCCTTTTGCTTGCAGATGCAGTAATCCTCTTTACTAAACCTGCTCACAGCTTTATTTGTAAAAATAAAGTCCTTGTTTATGTCTACTTGTAGTGGATGCTATCGTTTTTATTTTTAAATGGACATACATTTACCACAAAAAGTAACGGATAGTAGAATAAAGAAACCTTAGGAAACAAGGAATACTGAGTCTGGAGCATTGTGGGTGTAAAGAAGGTGTGTTTGTGAAAGTTTCCCTCTAACCCTTTCCACTTCTAAATTAAAACTCTGTAGATGTGTAATTTACCTTGCAACTGACACTAATACACTGTTTCTGTGTATGTGTACCTTTCTCTTAAGACATTCAGAAAGCATCATTGAATTAACACCCCTTCTCCATGTGCTGTCCCTTGCTTCTGAAGTCACCTTGGAGAACCTAACAGCTGGCCCCTCTGGACCTCATGATTAACATTCCATCTTCATAGTGTGATAGCAGCAAATAGCATTTGTCATGTTCATTGACTTTTTTCCCCCTTCTTTCTCCTCTCTTGTTCCATCTTTCTCATCATAGCACCTTCAGTTGACAATCCAGGCCCTTCAAGATGAGCTGCGAACCCAGAGAGACCTCAACCACCTCCTGCAGCAAGAGAGTGGCAACCGAGGAGCAGAGCACTTCACCATCGAACTGACGGAGGAGAACTTCCGGCGGCTCCAAGCTGAGCATGACAGACAGGCTAAGGAGCTGTTCCTATTGAGGAAGACCTTGGAGGAAATGGAGCTGAGAATTGAAACGCAGAAACAGACCCTCAATGCCCGAGACGAGTCAATTAAAAAGCTTCTTGAGATGTTGCAGAGTAAAGGTTTACCGTCCAAAAGTCTTGAGGATGACAATGAACGGACACGTCGGATGGCAGAGGCTGAGTCTCAAGTCAGCCACTTGGAAGTGATTTTAGACCAGAAAGAGAAGGAAAACATACATCTTAGAGAGGTAAGGACATTCAGTTTATTTCTCTAAAGTCATATTTTACAAGTTAAAATATGTTAAATATGTTACCAAGTTATTATCACAGGTTAGACGTTATCTATAGCCTTGACAAAATTCCCCTTGTCATCTGTTTTATAACCTTCCTGTCTGCTTATCACCTTTAAACTGGAATTTGGCATTAGTCTTTTTTTTTTTTTTCCCTCTGCCCACCACATGTTCCATTATTATTCAACACGTATTCAGGATCCAAGTGTGTGCAGCACACATCAACTCTAAGGTCGTTTATAGTTGCTTTCCTACAGATGGCCATTGTTTCAGGGTCTTTTAAATACAGTACTGTTTAAGTTTTAGAAATTTATTAAATATCCTCTTTTTAAAGGAGCAAAATGAATAGGTGATTAGCAAAACAATGAACTTAAATGCTTCATAGCTAAATTTGGTGTGGGATTGTTAGAAAGTAAAGCCTAAGGATATTTCTGGAAACAATGGAAAAATGTGCAGACCGATTTTGAACGTTTAGATAATCTTTGCCTACATTTACATTCATGTAGGACAAAGTGTTCTTGGTTTTCTGAGTGTGCATTTTGCACTTGGTGAATTAAATCATTTGAAGTTTCTCAGAGGCAGCCTCGCCGGCTTGCCACTATCATTGAATATTGGGATGCTCAGATATCTGAGAATATGCAGTTGGATAGTTCTTAGAAAGAATGTAGGTGACCTTCAAGGTTTGAAATTTTTATAGCAGTTCCTTGCTACTGTGGTGGATGTGAATCTCAAAAGTACCATGTAGGCAAAATAAAATGCTGTGACAGACACAGATCTCACAGAAAACAGGAAGCAGTGAAGTGGCATTAAGTATATTTTCAAAATATTCTGCAGCCATAAATAAAAATTCAAAAAGACGTTTGTTTTCAGACAAAACTATATTTCTTGGCATTATGTACCTTTTTGGATGGGCAGTCCTTCCAGTGAGTCATTTGTTTGATTGCTCAGAAAGCACAGCTTTCATGTTGGGACTTGGTAATGCAGCTGCTCCCAGTGGTTTTCTCTGATATTAGATTGTGTTTGGTTACAACATTTTAGTAGACTTTTGTGTCTTTGGATTTAATATCCTCCATGCTTACTCTCCTTGGTTTTGTTCTCATGAGACCCTAGCTACATATTTGGGAAGTGAGATTGCTTGGCTTCACGTTAGATACTTAAAGATATGTTTTGTTGGGCCTGGTCTTCCCATTCACATTCCAAGAGTGTGAATGTGGTGGGAAGACGACTAAGATGGCCCCTATATCCATACCTATTGGAATTCATATCTTTATGTAATCTCCTCCCTTTGAGTTTAGGCTGAACCTAGTGACTTGATCCTGAATAACAAAGGTAGTGGGATGCCAATATTACTTCCATGATTAGATTAGTAGTAATTACTAGAATACTAGTAAGACTGTTACTTCCATGTTGTTCATACAGTCTGTTGCCATCTCAGCTGGCATGCTTTGAAGCAAGTTGCCATGTGGCAGAGGCTCATGTGGTAAGGAACCTCCAGGTAGTCAGTCTCCAGCTGACAAACAGTAAGGAATTGAGACCCTCACTCGAACAGCCACAAAGAACTGAAAACTGCTAACTATCACTTAGTAAGCTTGAAGTGGATCTTCTCCAGTTAAGTCTTTCAATGAGATAACAGTTTCTAGGCTGACAACTTGATTTCAGCTTTCCGAGAGACTCAGTTGAGATGTGCTCAAATTCCTGTTCCACATAAACTGTGAGATAATAAATGTATGTTTTTAAGCCGCTGAATTTTGGGTGAATTAGTTTCTGCTCCACTGTATTAGCTATCTGTTGCTGTGTAAAGAATCTCTTCTTGGCTTGTACTATAGACTTTCTACTTACTTTACAGAGGAGAAGCAGTGATTACTGCCATGTTATTTCATGTAGAATGTCTGTGGATTTTGAAGTTTTGTTTGTGTTATCTCAAAACTGTAGTTGGTAGATTGCTGTTGTTGTACAGTTGCTCAGTCGTGTCTGATTCTTTGAGACCCCATGGACTGCAGCACGCCAGGCTCCCTGTCCTTCACCATCTCCCAGAGCTTGTCCAAACTCATGTCCATTGAGTTGGTGATGCCTTCTGACCATCTTGTCCTCTATCATCCCCTTCTCCTCCTGCCTTCAGTTTTTTCCAGCATCAGGGTCTTTTCTGATGACCTTGAAAAGATTGGTAGGTTGCTATAGTTTAAAAAAGCTGCTGCTTTATTTTGGGTGCCAGTGGGTCTTGTTTCCTGTACAGCAAGGCTGTGATACTGGAGAAATCCCCATCTGCAGGGGATTGACCATGTTGGGATCTTGGGGTTAGGTAGTCAGTCTTGTCTTGGCAGATTCTGCTCATTGGCAGTATTTAATCGTGCCTTGATGGTGGCTTGATTGTTTTAGGATATCTTCATTTAAATGAATCTAAACACCATTTGATTTATGTTTTATGAGATTAGTTGGACTAAGATCATGGCATCTGATCCCATCACTTCATGGCAAATAGATGGGGAAACAGTGGCTGACTTTAATTTTCTGGGCTCCAAAATCACTGCAGATGGTGATTGCAGCCATGAAATTAAAAGATGCTTACTCCTTGGAAGGAAAGTTATGACCAACCTAGACAGCATATTAAAAAGCAGAGACATTACTTTGCCAACAAAGGTCCGACTAGTCAAGGCTATGGTTTTTCCAGTAGTCATGTATGAATGTGAGAGTTGGACTATAAAGAAAGCTGAGCACTGAAGAATTGATGCTTTTGAACTGTGATGTTGGAGAAGACTCTTGAGAGTCCCTTGGACTGCAAGGAGATCCAACCAGTCCATCCTAAAGGAGATCAGTCCTGGTTGTTCATCAGAAGGACTGATGTTGAAGCCGAAACTCCAATACTTTGGCCACCTGATGTGAAGAGCTGACTTATTAGAAAAGGCCCTGATGCTGGGAAAGATTGAGGGCAGGAGAAGGGGATGAGAGAGGATAAGATAGTTGGATGGCATCACTGATTCAATGGACATGGGTTTGGGTGGACTCTGGGAGCTGATGATGGACAGGGAGGCCTGGGGTGCTGCGGTTCATGGGGTCGCAAAGAGTCAGACACGACTGAGCGACTGAACCAAACTGAATGATCTGGCATGAATATATGTCATGCTTCAAACCTTAAACATTAGTCCAAAAGCTCACAGGGAGTAGTACAGGAAATGCAGGCAATGCATCCAAATGTTTTCCTTGAGCAGCGGACCAAAGTCAGTGGATAACCCTTATCTTGGCTCGTCAAGAACAGAGAATGTGAAAAAGGTGTCTGTTAAAAAAAAAAAAAAAATCTCATTTTAAACTTGGAGTTGAATAAGATTTTGAGGCCTGAAGGGACTTTTCCCAAGGGAAAGAGGTTACCGGCTTCTGAGAGCCATTTAGTATATTTCCAGTAATTTCAGTAGTTTGAAATTGGTTTTGGTGGGAATATTGACACCATGGAAGTCAGCAAATGCTACTCTCAGGGTTTTCTACCCCTTTGGCACCATCCCTGAGAGCCTGTTTACCAACACACCTCTGAATAAATGCCATGAAATGTTTACCTACTATACAGCAGGAAGAGGTAAGTTAAATAGTGCAAGAATTATAATTATGAATCCATTAACCACTCAAGGTTCATCACATGTTTTTATAGCATCATCTGGATAGTTGCATATATGTTGGGCACTGTGAAGAATGCTCGGCCTTGATTCACAATTCTCACAACCACCTTATTTGTTCATTCATCTATTCATCCATCTACCCATCCATTTTGTGACTACTTATTGAGGATCTGTTTGGGGATAGAGTAATGTTAACTGATAAAACTTGACTTCATGGTGATAATATTTTATTGGGGTGAAACAGCAGTTTAATAGTTAAACAGAGAAGTATCAGGAGGAAAAGAAGAGGGTGAGGTACTAGGGAACTGAGTGGGGTCAACTTCATATTGGATAGTCAGGGAGGGCTTGTTGGAGGAGGTGACATTGTGAACTTCAGTGACAAAAAGGAACCAGCCATGTAAGGCTCTCTGAAAACTGTTCCAGTTAGATGGCAAAGCCCATGTCTAGGAGGTATGGCCATTTTCTGCTTTCCCCTTTTTGCCTGGGGAAACTGAAGAACAAGTGACATAAAAAATCTAGCCCAAGTTCCCACAGCTAACAAGCTGATATTTGAGTTAGGCTGCCTCCAGAGTCTCAGCTCTTACACCATTTCTTATATTCCTGTTCTAGAAGAATCTTTTTGAAAGTACAGTCCACAGTATAGCCATTTTGTGGAATATTGATATGTGTTTTGAGAGGAAAAGGGCTGCAGGGCTAAATGAACTTGGGAAAATGTTGAATTTCATAGAGCTTTCTATAGGATTCTTTCTCTGTAATATGCAACTATGCAGCAATGATTTCCAAGAAGAGGACTGTGGAAGGTAGAGCCTCTCAAATTGACTTCATTTGCTTTTCTGTTGTTGCACTGTTGTTCTTTGTAAAACAGTTTGGAAAAACACTGTGCTAGAAAATACAAATTGTGCTTTTAACTTGTGACCTACAAAATATGTAATAATATACATAGAGTTTCGCACGGTGAAAAAACTGGGTAATTTCCTCCATTGGTTATTCTAGAAGGCAGAGTTTATTGTAAGTTGTTTCCACAGTCTCTGCTGAATTTTAGAATGTTTGTTCCCCTGTCAGGGTATTTTATTTTATTTTTTTTTAGTGGAAAAATGTGGCTGACTGCTTTTGGTATTAAACCAGTAAGAATAACCCAGCTTGAAAAAAGAAGTTGCCTGACCTCTGTTAATTTAAATGAATCTGAAACAGGATTTAAAATGTACTTGAGGTTTTAAGTTCAGTGTGTTCCCGATTCCCTTTTCATTTTGCACGATTCAACCCAGTTGGGGCTGAATGGTGTAATGCTGGGGAATGGGGTGTTAGTGGTTTTATGATTCATTCTCAGGCAGAGGTGTTGGACCTCGTATAAACCTCATCTCCTAGAATACTGGCCTTGTTTAGCCTATTGTTTCGGGAGATTTAGAATTGGCAAGAGTCGCACATGGGCAGAGTCAGGTTGCTTTAGTGTCTCGTTGTCTTTTGGTGGTCTGGAAAAGACTGAGGGTGAAACCACTTCTTTGCCTGGCAGGAAACAACAACAAAAAGATTATGATCTCAACTTATTTGGAAGACCAGAACTATTGCCCAAGAACTACAATCGACAGGCTAATGTGAGCTGAAGTATTGGCTGAAATACAAGCATTACTCACTAGTGTCGTCTGATGCGTTTGGATACAGGTTGATTTGATAAGACATTGTTTGATGTAGTAATAGTTTACCTTGTTCTCTAGCTTTTTCCACAGAGAACATACTGTTCCATATGAAGGTTTTAGTAATCGAATACCCAAAATACTACTGATCTCGTTAAAGAAAAAGCGGGTTTATGTGCTAGGATCCTCCTATATTCACGCTCCTTAATGTTTTGTTGGCTGATCCTTAAGAGAGAGTTAGAAGTCTTTAGTTTAATTGTACTGGAAGATGTTTGAAGGGAAAGGATATATGTTCTGCTGTCATGCTTGTTGATTTCCTATACTAAAACCCTTGGGCAACTTGCCTGTCTTTGAAAGCAAGGTGGAACACTGAAGTTGCTGGGGACCACAGTTGCTACTAACCTGGGACAAGTAAAGCCCTCAGGACACGGGGCCTGGGCTTCCCTCCATGCTCTTGGGGGAGGGGTGCAGGGAAGAAGAGGGCAAGGCAACATGAATTCTTGGTCTCCTCATTTATTTATCCAAGTTGTCCCTAGGCCAGTAGGAATCCACCAAGGCAAAATCTGACCTAGAAGTTCTTGAGCTCATACACCTTCTACTGACAGCTCAAACCTCCCCTATGTAATCATTGCCGAAACTTCTAATCTCCACCCTAGTCCCCCCTCTCTCAATACCATATGGCCTCCTTCTCTTTAATACACACTTGTCTTCAGTTGGGCTGGCTGAGCCACGATTTTGCTGTTGCAGGCATTTCTAATTCTGACTCTACAGATTATACATTCTATTTCTACCAAGAAAACTTATCACAGAAAGTACTCCCAAATACAAGTGGCCACATAAACATAATATTTTACATTTTTTGTGCAAGAGTTTCATATGTATATATATATATATATATATATATGTATATACAGAACCTAACAGTAGCTATTTTAATAAAGTACTTTTTAACCTAACCAATATATTCCACCAGTATTTCCAGGCCTCAAATATTGCCTGCAAGATGCTCAGTAAATATTTGGAAGAGTAAGAAACAGTTTGATACCGTGAGAATTGCTCTGTGGTTTATTTTGTCAGTACTGGCAAAGTTTATAATGATTGTACAAGTGTCATATTCTTTTGTTTTCTATATTGTTGCTCTGTGTTTGGAATAGAGCAGTAGTTTTGAAGGTAGTCTTAACTAGAAGTTTTAATTTTTTCAAAATGTGTTGCATATCATTGGGCACATTTTGAACATCCATATGCAGGATGCTGTGGGAGCATCCATGGCAAGTATGTCAGGGATTCCGGTGGGCAGTAAGAAACAGCTCACACTTTAATGAGATTTATTCTGTGCCAGGGACTGTTCTAAGGGAAAACTCATCGTAATCCCCATTATACAGAGAAGGAAGCTGAGGCACAAAGAGGTAAGTGATTGTCATAGGTATTGTCACAAGGTATTGTCATAGGTAAGTACTGGAACCAAGATCAGAACCTGGGAAGTTTAGTTCCAGAATCTATATCTGTCACCACAGGACACTACTGCTTCTCGGGCTAGTGCATCAAGAAGATCTTGAATGGCACTTAAGCCTATGCAGCTTAGAGGTAGGAGAGCTGACAGCGGCTTCAGCCATGGCAGAGCTGGTCTTCAAAGGCAGGAAGAACTTCACCACACCTGTTTGGTGGAGAAGGATGGTTGAAGAGATAGCTGAGCCAAGCGTTAGAGGAGGGAACAGTGGTGGGCTTGGGGTACAGTGAGTTTGGAACAGCTGAAACTCCCTCTGTCAAGAGGGAAAGGAAATAAAACTGAACAGGAGGTTTGAGGTCATGCCATTGAGGGCTCTGAGTATGTGACACAGGAAGTTGGTCTTTACCTGGTAGGCTCTGGGCAGCCTTGGAAAGATTGTCCCTGGAGAATGGCATGATCAAAAAAGATTAAGTGCTAATTGATAGTGGATTAGATAGGGAGAGAATAAAGAGATGGAGATAAGTTAGAAGGATACTGTCATTCAGATGACCAAGAATCTGGATCCAGGTGGTGGCCAAGAAGTTGAAGGTCAAGGTCATCCCCATCTGCAGGCAGGACTTTGAAACTCAGGAACTGAGTACTGGGAGTGTGAGGAGCAGACAACCACTGGGGGCCTTGGTGTAGGCAGGGGGTGGGACAGACGGCAGGAGAGGATTGTCAGGAGGAGGAGCTGGGGCTGAGAAGAGACTTGGATGTATAAGAGTTTGATGGCATCCTGGTGGAGTTGTCCAACCAAGGGCAAGAATGTGACTGAGGAAATGATCGTGAAGTTCTGCCCAAAATGCACAAGGTACTGCTGACTCCTGGTCACATTTTATTGTAGTTGCTTTAACACATGCTTCATTATCTGAGCGCCCAGTTTGTATGATTGTTCTAAAGGCTGCGTTGTCACTTACTATTATTATTACTTAGGAGAAGACCCTAGGAACTGCATACTTCATCATGTTTCTTTCTCAAAAAAGCACTTAATTTTGAATATGGTATCTTTTGAGATTACATGAACTTTTCATTGGCTGATGCCTACTTGATAGAGATTTCCTTTGTTCTCACTGAGTTCTGTTTTCTCCAGGCATTTAAATCAGGATAGATCCCAATGAAGAATCTTTGCTGAAAAGCATTCTTTCTGGACCTTGCTAACAACACATCCAAAAACAGGGTTTCATAACTTTTACCCTCACATTTCGGATGACGTAGAGAATGTACTCATTTCTGTTTAGTAGCATTTGCCTTGTCTTTAAATTCTAATACATTCTTTAAATTTGAACGCTGCATGCTAATTTGAAGTGGTTGAGGCTTTACCCCATATTGATTTTAATGAGTATAATTGGTTGCTTTTTACAGTAACAGAGACTTGTGGATCCCCAAGGAGTCATTAGGCACAAGGCGTATTGCAACCTGCTGAGAAGAGAAAGTGGCAGGGTAGAGAGCATGTGGTGAGGTCGCGGGGAGAAGTCAGGACATTTTGCTGGAAGAGATGCTGATTACTGTCCTCCTGCTCCACCTTGTGTGTGACTGCTTTCTGAAACGTATTTCTGTGGCAGCTCACCTAATGGTTCATTGTCATCATTTGGTGAAACAGTGTACCACAAATAAAGCCTCACTGGTGAAAAAGGACTGGAAGCAGCGGTACTGCGGATATTTGAGTGTGTATCTCAAATTGCAGCAGTGGGAAGTTGCTCAGCTGTAACAAAGTCCTGTGTGTCTTGGATGGGAATATTAGCTAATACCTTATATGTGGACGAGGCTTCATAGTTTGTAGAACACATTCCATTTTAATGATTTCCTCTGATGTACCTGGTAACCCTCTGAGGAAACTGAGGCTCAGAGAGATTAAGAAGTGATGACAGGTAACATTCACTGAGCAGTCATAAGTTAATCACTTTTCAAGGAGTGCCATTTGTGCCTCCCAACAATACTCTGGGGTAGGTGGTGGTTTCCTGCCTCTCAGATGAGAAGGCCAAGGCCCAGATGGGTGGTGTGTCTCTTCCAGGTTCTCAGAGCAAGTAGTGATAGGCCTAAAATTAAAAACTGGGCCTTCTGGTTCCAGACATTTGTCCCTAATCACTCCTGGATACTGCCAGGGATTTCACCCTGAAATCTCTGAACAGACTTGAGACTAGAATCCTCATCTTCTGACTTCTTGCTCAGGGATATTTTCTCTGTAAAGGCGAAAAAAGTACAAAATGCTCACTCGCTGTCTCCCCGCGGCTACCCCCGCCACATCTTATCAAGTCCTATTGGATTGGGGATTGTAAATCCGTGAGGTCAGTAAGCAGAAGATTAGACAGTGTCATGTAGGAGGTACCACCAGGGCTAGGCCTCTTCAGTCCATTTGTGTTTCATGAAAATGAAAGTACTTGCTTAAGATAAGAAGCATGGTACTGCACATGTAGGTGCTCCATGAATTCCCAGGGAAGAGGTGTATTTTTATGGTAGAGAATAAGGGAAAATGAGTGGTGCTTAGAATTAGACCTTCGCATTTCATCTGTTCAAAGTTAGCCTTCTTTTTCAATTTTTTTACTTTATCATTATTGTATTGTATTGTCTGAAAGAAACACTTGCCTTCTTCAAACTGACTTTACTGTTTATCTAGTTTTTATTAGGTATTGTGGGTTTCCTTCTTTGTCAATTGTGAGACATTAAAATGGTATTTACAACCTCCTAATAAGTGCCCCATTTCATTGCTCTTCTAATTGGATAGATTTTGTGAAGCAAAACTCCTTTCCTATCCACCTGTCTCTGTTGAAAGGGATAGCTTTATTTGTGTTTCCTGTTTGGTGTACAGGTTGAAGGATGCCTTAAATGCTTTGGATAGAATGTTAAAGAAGGCAGTGAGATTGGTTGCTGGTTGATTCCTCTGAGTAGCTTATAGCAGTTGTAAAGAATGAAATAAACCCTCTTTACTAAAGTAAAAATATAATTCTATATGAACTGTTTGTATAAAAAGGAAAAAGAAAGATGAGTGAGACCTTATAGTGATAAAGAATCACTATTTACTTGGAATAAGAGTTGCAAGTTAGAGTGTGTGGCACAGATGTGGCCCACCACCTGCTTTTTATGGCCTGGGAGCTAAGAGTAGTTTTACCTGTTTAAATGGTTGCATTTGAAATGGTTATGTAAGTACCTATGTAATATCCTCTATTTTGCCTGTGACCCTCAAAGCCTGAAATATTAACTGGTTGTCCTTTTAAGAAAAAGTGTTGTGGTTAATGCTGTTCAGTTGCTAAAGTCATGTCTGTCTCCCTCGACCCCATGAACTGCAGCACTCCAGGCTTCCCTGTCCTTCAGTGTCTCCCTGAGTTTGCTCAAATTTATGTTCATTGAGTCAGTGATTCCATCCAACCATCTCATCCTCTGTCACTCCCTTCTCCTCTTGCCCCCAATCTTTCACAGCAGCAGAGTCTTTTCCAATGAGTTGGCTCTTCACATCAGGTGGCCACAAAATATTGGAGCTTCAGCTTCAGAAAAAAAGTAGAGATTCCTAATTTCTATAATAGGTAAACAGATTTTGAATCAAGATATTCGGTTAAAAAATATGTGCATTAATTATATGTAGAGTGTAAAAACCTTACTACTTTTATGTATAACTTTTGAGTTTTTTTTAAATAGGAAGACAAAATTTTTTTCATTTCTGTACATTTTTCTTTTATAATTATTAGATCGGTGATTTTGATATCCAGAAGTATAGTGCATTGTGTATTGCCAGTTATCACAGAAATCTGCAGCTCTTTTAGTAATGGTGGGTGTTGGTAAGGTAACTTGTGTAGATTAAAAAGGGACTCTGTGTGAAGTATTTACTAACCTGGAAAGTACCAGAGAAATGGATATTGCCATTGAAACTCCATTAGAATTAGGAATTTCTGACCTAAATAAAGCACAGGTTTCCAGTTTGTCTTTCTCTTATGTTTTTAAAAATAGTGTATTTATTGATTTTTTTTAGGCTTATGCAATTAGTGGTTAAAAATCTGTTGCTGCTTTGAAGGAACTAGCATGAAAAAGAAAGTGCCCATGTGGATACGGGTTGTGTTAAGAAGTATTTACTTACAGTAATTTTTGATGTGCTGTAGAATTGCTTGGGCTTTCCAGGTGACCCAAGTGGGTAAAGAACCTGCCTGCCACTGCAGGAGATGTGGGTTTGATCCCTGGGTTGGGAGGATCCCTTGGAGGAGGAAGTGGCAACCCAGTCCAGTATTGTTGCCTGAGAAGTTCCGTGGATAGAGGAGCCTGGTGAGCTCCGGTTCGTGGGGTCACAAAGAGTCAGAACACTGGGCACACTTGCACCATAGTTACTAGGTTTTCCGATGGGAAGTGTTTGTATTTAGTGAAGCCTAGGATCTGGTCAGAATGACAACTGAGAAATCCCCTTACTGTCCTTGGTCCTTCCTTCAGCCCCTAGGGCAATCAGGTCTCTCTTGGTGATGTTTGGTTGTGTGAATTGGGTTGCCAGTTTGAGCATTTTCAGTGTTGAGCGAGGACTCTGCCTATTAATGGAATTTTCCTTCATTGATATAGGCCAGGGTTTCTCAACTTTAGCACTATTGACTTGGAGGAGGATAATGCTTTGTGATAGGGACAGTCCTGTGCAATCTTAGGATGTTTAACAGTATTCTGGGCCTCTATCCACTACATGCAAGTAGTACCTTTCCCCTTTCCCCAGTTGTGACAATTAAAAACAGCCCCACACATTGCAAAATACCCTCTGGGGACCAAAGTCGCCTGGGTTGTAAACTCTGGTGTAGAGTGATTGACATCTCCTCTGGTAGTTAGCCTGTGGACATGGCAAATACAGTTATTCTCAGCCCCACCTGTTTGAAGTTCTATTTTAATGAGCAAGGGCGACCCAGATCAAAATATTTCTTGACCCAAAGACTGACCTCAAGGGATAGAACTAGGAAACATACATGCTGAGGGGAGGTGGGAGTTTAAGCCTGAAAAAGCCCAGAGGTGTGTTTGTGTATTTGTGTGTGTATAGGAGAGAAAGAGTGAAGCTTTCTCTGATTTCCCCCTCTCTCTTTCCTTCCGTCTGAGAAAAGGTAGCAGAGAAATCTTACGGAAGGAGTTGGGGGTGGTGGTTTCGTCTGAGATGCCACGTGGGAAGGTTGGGACATTTGAGTCTCAGAAGGTAATAAAGATGTATCTGAGAAGACACATGACCTCACTTTTTGACTACTGAACTCTCACTATTAATTGGCAGTTCTATTTTATAATAAATGTTGTCGTCTTTGCTTTCCCCCAAATGGCCAATGAGTCTCCCTTTCTGTTTTCTAAATAAACATTTCTCTGCATGAACCACTGTCCACCCCTACCCCCACCCCAGCTCCACTAAACTTCAGAACAATTTTGGAGTGTGGTGGTTTTATCACATGGAAATGTAATACAGATGTTCAGAATTACCTTTTCTTTCTCTGCTTTGAAACATCATGGCCATACATGCTTTGCTGTAAGTACTATTTAGCATTTTATTATTACTATTAAAATATCTTGCCTCAGGCAGAGTCCCAGTAAATCTCAAGTAAAGGCAAATTTTAAAATAGCAGTATTTATGCATATCACACTAAAAATCTGAACTCAAATTTGGCTTTTTATGCAACTGAAATCTTTATTTTTTGACCCACTTAACCAAGTCCTATAGTTTTACCCTCTTTCTGACTCTAAAACTGTTCAGACTGTAGAATTCTGTTCACTAACCTTCCTGCTTTCCCCAGTTTTCTCAGGCTTGGGTTTTTCTCTTTATTCTGCATATATCTTTGAACTCAGTCTGATCACTTAATGAAGTTTGAGAGGATTTGGACTGCCAGCATGAATTAGTTAGTGCATGTTTTTTTAAAATTTATTAATGGTGGGAAGTTCTCTTCTCATGGACAGTCCCACAGATGTGTGGCTGAGTTTCTGTGCTGTTCAAATGCTGCATGCTGGGGCCAGTGGTCATATACAAAGGAGATGCTGATCAACACCCAGTGCATCCCCCATTCAGAAACCTGTTATTGTTCAGTCACCAAGTCGTGTCTGACTCTGAGACCCCATGGTTCCTCTGTCCATGGGATTTCCCAGGCAAGAATACTGGAGTGGGTTGCTGTTTCCTGCTCAAATTCAGAAACCGATTGACAGATTAGCTGCCTCTCCAACTTTAACTTCTTTGGGGTTTATTAGTGCCACTTTCTTTTTATATTCCTTGGCATGACTTAAACATATTTCTCTAAATGATTGCTATAAAGAAAACCTCTTTCAATTCAATCACTCGAACCTGGAATCAAGAGCTCCCTTACCAGTATATACACTTTTATTAAGATATCATAATATAATTGTGGAAAAATTTTAAGTGATAGTTGTAGTTAAAAATTAATGCATATACTCTTCTGGAGATTTTTAATAGCTATCTTTGCATATATTATTTGTTAATAAAAAAATGGACTCATACTATGCACATTGTAAATGTGCTGAAAATTAATCCTGATTTACACGAATGATCTTCTTTCAGGCTTTTTTTTTTTTCCTGTGCTTGGCCAAATAGCAATGCATTGCAAGGTGATTTTCTTTGAAAGGATGGTGGGGAGCTTTGTCATTCTGGCAGGGTCCATACAGCAAGGAAGAGGCAAAACCTGACTGTGCCTTAAACAATAGAAATAATACCCAGTTAAGGTGGGTCTTCTGCCTTACCTTCGTGCTACCCAGTGGTGTTACTGCCAATTATTTCTTCGTAGTACTTTCATGATGCAAGTCAAGGATTCGATTTTAAGGACTCAAGCTTTGACTATTTTATAAGAATGTTGCATAATGACTGGATCCTTGCCAATTCCACACTGGTGCCTGGAGACACCTTAAAAATCTGCCAGGTGCTAACCTCATTAGTTATCCTCAGGATGCTTTTTGCGCAACTGTTAAAGACCGAGTGATCATGGGAGTCTAGTGGAGACTTGAGGATGCTTGTGCTGAGTGGGGACTGTGACCTGTGATGACACAGGGTTCTCCAGAGAACAGGAAAGCTTTTTGGAAAATGTATTCTCTTTTTCCTCTTTTCTA
Source organism: Muntiacus reevesi (assembly GCF_963930625.1). Classification (NCBI taxonomy): domain Eukaryota; kingdom Metazoa; phylum Chordata; class Mammalia; order Artiodactyla; family Cervidae; genus Muntiacus; species Muntiacus reevesi. Next base: position 102,890,126 of record NC_089252.1, read on the forward strand.
GGCTGTAGCTACCTCTGCATGCTGGTTTCTTGCTTTGTTGCCTTACAAACACAAATGTGCTACTTCTTGCACAGAGAACTGAAGGAGAATGGTCCAAAATGACCACATTTCCTGAAATCACAGCAGCCTTCCAAGAAATCTGTGTGGCACTGACTGTCTGAGGGTTATCATGTGGAAAGAGGAAGGTTCAGGGAATCTCATCTTGGGAGGTCCTGGCAGGGTGTTAATAGCATTAATCATGGCATCACCACTGCTGTTAAATGGAAGGCTCTCCTCTCTAGGTGCCAGCCCAGAGCTCAATGCTTTGCTAAGTTACTCCTCAGTGCTACCCTGTGAGGTGTGGGTGCTGGGTAGTTAAGTAACTTGCCTAAGATCTCACATGAGACCTGACGTCAGAAATGAGAACCATTGTATACTGGTCTGTATAAAGTCAAAGTAACTTCTAGTCGTTTCTTCCCACCCATTTCCTCTCCTTCTCTCTGATATGTTTTCTCTGAAATTTTGCATTTTCACTTAGGTTTTTCATCTGGTTTCTATTATGACTTCATTTAAAATCTTATCCTGTCTCCTCATATGTTGATTTCTTTCTCTTATTTTGACCTCACTTCTTTTCTTCCCTTTGTTTCTTCATCTGTGTTATTTTATGGGGTTAATTGTCTTTGTTGTCTGCTACTTTGTTGTCTAGTAGCAGTTCTGGGCTTTTGCAAGAGACCTAAGAATGCTAGTGAAACTTACAGGAGACCTCTGGCAGTTTTAATATAATTGTAATCAGCAGTATTCTCTGCCTCCTACAAAACCTTTTCATCTACCTGTGAGTTTATTCTTTGGTCTCCAGTGAAGTGACCTATGTAAAGCACTTTCCACAGGGCTTGGTTCGACAAATGCCATTTATGTTTCCTTGAGGAAAAGTGAGCAAGGGATAAGAGTTACCTTCGCATCAGTTGGTTTCCTTGTAAAGCAAATATCCATGCTCCCTTTTCAAAACATTGATTTCTTTCTTTCTTAAGAATCAAACCTTGCCTGGTGGTATTTTATAGGTCACTTATTTGGGCACAGGCATTTGTACTGAACTGGGCAGGTGTGAGTGTGACTTTTTGTGGCTCAGCTGGTAAAGAATCCACCTGCAATGTGGGAGACCTGGGTTTGATCCCTGGGTTGCGAAGATCCCTTGAAGAGGGGAAAGGCTACCCACTGCAGTATTCTGACCTGAAGAATTCCATGGACTGTATAGTCTATGGGGTCCCAATGAGTCGGACACGACTGAGCGACTTCACTTCAGAGTGGTTTATAATTGTAAATACCTGCTTTGAAGACCTTGAATAAATTAACTTATATATAATCTGTAGGATACATGAATTACTATGTAGTGACTAGCACATAGTAGGTGCTCAGTAAATGTGTGTGTGTGTGTGTTTTTTAACAGATTATCATTCTTTATACATATATATCTCTTCTCAAGACTGTGCATTCCCTGAGACCCAGAATCACATCTTAACTCATTTTTAAAATCACAAGCAGTTGGCACACAGTAGGTGCTGACTGTTGGTTTATCATTACTGATACACATCTGCCTCCTGCCAGGACTATGCACTCCTTGTAAGCAGAGATCATGTCTTAAACATCTTGAATGTAATATGGTAGGTGACCAAGTACTTGAGGTAAACAGAAAATGCCTGGGGAGAGAAAACATGACACAGAAATTGTTACGTCTTTTGGGATGACAAAAATTCTTTTTGATGCATCAAAATATTTTTTTACCAATTATTTTTATTAGTTGGAGGCTAATTATTTTACAATATTGTAGTGGTTTTTGCCATACATGGCATGAATCAGCCATGGATTTACATGTGTTCCCCATCCTGAACCCCCCTCCCACCTCCCTCCCCGTCCCATCCCTCTGGGTCATCCCAGTGCACCAGCCCCGAGCACTTGTCTCGTGCATCCAACCTGGACTGGTGCTCTGTTTCACACTTGATAATATACATGTTTCGATGTTGTTCTCTCAGATCATCCCACCCTCACCTTCTCCCATAGAGTCCAAAAGTCTATTCTATACTTCTGTGTCTCTTTTTCTGACATCAAAACATTTTTAATGAGTTGTATGTACATGGTACTCAGCTAAGTGCCATTGTACATTTAATCCTGGTTAGGATTAATCTCTGTTTTACAGATGAGGAAACTGAGGCAAGAGAAGTTTTGACTTTCTAATGGAAATATAGTTGCCACATTAGACTCAGAATTTGAAGAGAATTCTTTCCACAATCCCACTCTTGCCTGTAGAAGTAATTATTCCTCATAGTGTATTTCACAACCTTTTGTAATAGTAATGGTAATACTTCTGCAGCTAACTTTTTTTTAATTAAAAGAAGATAAATTCAGTAAGCCTAACTAAACATATGCTGAGTACCAGCTTTATGAGAAACTTGATCCCCAGTCTGGACCTGTCTCCTAAGTACCAGTGCCATATATATAACTTGCAAATGAATATTTTGTGCATTGAAGAGACATCTTAAGCTTTGCTGGAAATTGTTCTTGTCTTCCTCCAAACTGTTCTTCCTCCTGGGTGCTTGTCTGACTGACTGTCATCGTGGTGTGGCTCCCAACCCCAGCCAGATACTGGAGCCATCATCAGTTTCTTTCTCCGTCACTCCTGTGTTAGTTTCCTATTGCTGCTATAATAAGTTACTACAAACTCAGTGGTTTACAGCCTAAGTTCGCGTGCAGTTCTGAGGGTCAGAAATCTGGAATCACTTTCACTGGGTTAAAATCAAGGCGCTGGAAGGCCTGCGCTCCTTCTGGAGGCTCTATGGTACAATTCCTTTTTTTGCCTTTTGCAGCTCCTAGAGGCTAGCTGCAACCCTTGGCTCATGGCTCCTTCCTCCATCTTCAGGTGTCTCTCTGCATCTTCAAGTCTCTCTTTCTGTGACTTCTGCTTCTGTTTTCCTGTTTCCTTCCCTCTGACTGTGATCCTCCTCCTATAAGAACCATTGTGATTGCATTAGACCCACCCAGATAATCTAGGATCATCTTCTCATCTCAAGGTTCTTAATTCCATCTGCAAAGTCTCACTTGCCATGTAAGATAAAATACATGCAGGTTTTGGAGATTAGGGCTTGGCCTTCTTCGGGGCGAGGGGAGCCAGTTTTCTGCCTACCATAACCCCTGTATCCAAGGTGTCACTAAATCCTGTTTAATCCCTCTACAAACTCTTGGATCTGCCCTTTTTTTTTTTTCACTTTCAATGCTTTTACCTTTGGCCTGGTCTTCTTAACTAGTTTCCCAGCTCTGTACCTCTTATAATTCTTCACACTGATGTTAGGATCATCTCTGAAAAATGATTATCTGTCCTTTAAGAACCCTTTGTTGCTGGGACACAAAGTACAGGCTCCTGAGCTAGGCCTTGCTTTTCCAGTCTTTCTCCTTCTCTTTCTTTCTCCCCAACCTTCCAGTCACCTCACTCTGCTCTACAGCCAGCCTCTGGGCTCTGTGCCTATGTGGGTGTGGCTTCCCTGCAGTCTGAGGAACACTGGGGGCACCCTTACTCCTACATCTTCACCTGACCAACCTGTATTTCTCCTACATTATTCAGCCTGGGTGTTACCATCTCCAGAAGTCCTCATTTTTCTCCCTCTCACTCTGCAGTGAATTAGGGTCCCTGCCTGTGCGTGTATTTCCATAGAAATTATTAAGTGTCAGTTTACTGTGAATATCCAAGGGAAGAACCCTCTCAACTTCACTGTGCACCCACGGGGCCTATTAATAGTTCTGTCTTTGCTTTGGTACATGATAAGAACTCTATAAATATTTGTGGATTGATTTTGGAGTAAGGCTGCATTGGTGTTCTTTTGTGGAGAACCAACTTTTATTTGGAACTACTGTTAGACTGATAGAAAATTTGCAAAAATAATGCAGTTTTCATCCATTCCTCACTCAGCCTCCCCCAGTGTTAATATCTTATATAACTTTAGTAAAAGTATTAGAACCATGAAATGGTTTCTGCCTAATTTGGTACAATATTATGAAACAACCTAAGAACCCTGTTTTTCTACCAGTGTCCTTTTGTGGATCCCATAGTTATTTCTCCTTGGTCTCCTGCAATATGAAATAGTTCCTTGATTATTCTTTGTTTTTCGTGATCTTGGTACCCTTGAAGAGCGTTGGCCAGTTATTTTGCTGAGTTTCCCTCAATTCCGATCCTTCTGATGTCTTCTCAAGATTGGACTAAGGTCTTATGTGTTCCTGGCAGTAATACTACATAAATGGTGTACGTCTCAGTGCCCTAGATCTTTTTTTTTAAATTGGTTTAATTCTTTTTTTTTTCATTTATTTTTATTAGTTGGAGGCTAATTACTTTACAGTATTGAAGTGGGTTTTGTCATACATTGACATGAATCAGCCATGGAGTTACATGTATTCCCCATCCCGATCCCCCCTCCCACCTCCCTCTCTACCCGATCCCTCTGGGCCTTCCCAGTGCACCAGGCCCGAGCACTTGTCTCATGCATCCAACCTGGGCTGGTGATCTGTTTCACCCTAGATAATATACATGTCTCGATGCTGTTCTCTCGAAACATCCCACCCTCGCCTTCTCCCACAGAGTCCAAAAGTCTGTTCTGTACATCTGTGTCTCTTTTTCTGTTTTGCATATAGGGTTATCATTACCATCTTTATAGATTCCATATATATGTGTTAGTATACTGTAATGGTCTTTATCTTTCTGGCTTACTTCACTCTGTATAATGAGTGCCCTAGATCTTGATGCTCATGATGTTGCTGTGCCCTATTACTGCTGAGTACACCAGTCTGAGCTCTGCTTTGTGATACTGACTTATTAAGTGGATTGTGGTCATTGTCATCAATGTGGCTGACATTTAGTAATCACCTATGGTATGTGCCATGCACTATTCCGAGCTCTTTAGATGTGAAACTCACTTAATCCTCACTGCAACCTAATGGAATAGAGCCTATTAATCTCTCCTCAGTACAGATGAAGAGATGGTGTCACAGGGAAGTGGATTACCCTGTCCAGAGTCTTACAGGGAGTCACAGTCAGGTTGGCCTCAGGGCCTGTGTTCCTAACCATTAGGTGATACTGCCTCCTTTGTGTGTGTGGGAGAACCAGGGCATGGGGTTAGTGTAGCATTCAGGGTCATGAAGATTCCTTATGGGGAAGTTATAACCCATCCTGTTTCTATAGCTGACCCCCATGATGGTCACCTTAGTCCTGCACTCAGCAATTAGGAGCTGGCTTAGAAAATTTAGGACGCCATTCATGAAGTGGAGTTGAAGTGATGACAGTGGGGACAGACTGGGAATAGAAAAGAATGTCTTGAGGCAGCTAAGAATGTGAAGATGAAGAGGGTGGAGATATCAGTGAGAGTTTTCTGCTTGGGTAAAGTTGTGAGGGAGGCAGGGTTTTGGGAGGGGCAGATGAATTTGACTTTTGAAAGTATGTTTGAGTCTCAAGGCAGAAGACTAGGCTGGAGATGTAGATTTGGGAGCCCTTTGTATCAAAAGGAAGGGAAGAGCCGGCATAAAGGGAGGAGGGTCCAAAGATAGAACCCAGCATATCTGTGTTTAGGACCGAGGAGGAGGGAGGGAAGCAGTGAAAATAAGAATTTAGAATGGATTATTTAGGAAGGAGGAAGAACCCAGAAAGCAGAGTATTGAAGGATAGAGAGTTCATTCATTCATTCATGCATTGATTTAGTCATTCATTTTACTGAGAGTCTTCAACTCTAAACTACATTTTGAGGTGAACACTGAAATGACAAATACCTTCTCATGGCAGCTCTGTTAGAGTGAGACCTTCAGGCTAGGTCCCTGGGGTGAGAAGTTTACTGATAGATAAAGTAGGAAAGACAGACAGATGTGGATAGCCTGGGAGCTTGATATGTTAGCACAAGTATTCTGTTAGATGCCCATTCTCCCCCCACCCCCAAAAAAACTAAAAGAATTTATTTGAACCTTAACTTACCTCCAAATTGTGTTCAGATGTACAGTCTTCCTGAAGTATATGCTATAGTCAAACAAATAACATTTGGAGATTCTCTTAACAAGCTAGTGTTTTGGTACTACGAACATTATAGATTCAGGTGAATGATTGGTTTCTTCACTGAGTTTTGGGAACTGGGTGGATGCTGGGTGCAAAAGTGCTGCAGAATCCCAGCACAATGTTGCTGGTAGGTAGCAATAGCAAAGGATGCATAATAAAAGATGATTTCATGTGATCCTTGTCAACAGAGTAAATGTTTGTGCTGCCAGAACAGGAAATTATAAAATTCGCATCTAAAAATAATCTTATCCTTTGCTTTTTCAATTGTGACCTCCAGTGCAAAGAAACAAGGACCTTACAGAAACTCTGAGCAGTGTGTGAAACCCTTTATAATCCACTGATTTGATTTTCTTCAGTATAATGGCAGCATTTTTGTGAGGAAATTAAACTTCATCATTTTTTAGACATTGGTTGCTTTTTTATTCGGCTTTCTGCAAGTTTTTTGAAATACTAGAGCTACCTTTGACCCCAATGTAAGTTTGCCAATGACAGCAGCCTTGAAAGTTTAAATGAACTTGGGGTCTCTAAAGCGGGATTTCTTCGCTGCATCTCAGTGACATTCTGAGCTAAATACTTTATTGTTGAGGTGGAGGGCTCTCCTGTGTGCTGCAGGATGTTTAGCAACATTCCTGGCCTCTACCTGCAAGATCTAGAAGTACCACCATCTCCAGTTGTGACAGATGTTTCTAGACATTGCCAGTTGTCCCTTGGGGGTAGGGGCCAAAATTGTCCTCAGATGAGAACCACTGGTCAAACTCAGAGTGTGGTTCAACAACCACCAGGTCGTGGGCATCTTCTGAGAGCGTGCTGGAAATGCAGCATCTCCGGCTCCCCTCAGGGCTCTAGAGTCAGAACCTGCAAGTAAGAAGATGTGCAGGAGACCTGTGTGCACAGGAAGGCCTGAGAAGCGCTGACCTAAAGCTCTGCCCAGGGCAGCATGGTGTAGCAGAAAGGGAAGAGCTTTAGAGCCTGCGATGGCTTATCATTCATAGCTGTGTGACCCCAGGCAAGCTGTTCAACCTCTCTGAGACTCAGCTTCCTTCTCTGTAAAATGGGACTAAGAAAATCTTCTGTGCTCTGAGAATAAAATGGGGGAATCCAGCTGAAACAGCAAAAAATGCAGCTGGCCCTTATTAGGATCTTAATTGGACTGCTTTCCTTCCCTCTCTTTATAAAGCTGTTTAACTTGGCCCTGCTGCCGCTGCACTCACTGTCACTTGTAGTGATGATATAAGAGGTGAAGAAAAGCAGTGTGTCTAACTGCTCTGCAAGTCGAGTAGGCCGTAAAAAATATGCTTGTTTACCGATTTTTATTTTTGAGTTATCTTCTTTCTTCATGCTGTGGCTCTTGTGGTCTGGCCTTCTCATTGCTTGGGAAACCAGGATCCCATTTCTGGAAAACCCATTATCTTGAGCCTCATGGACTCTTAATGGTCTCATTTAGAGGCCAGAGTCTAAAGGTGGGAAAGGTAAAGCTGATGGCAGGTAAATGGTAAACTATTTAATAGAAGAAGAATCTTACATGGTAAACTTGATTCCTATTGCTATTGCAAGTGGGTTTTGAAATGGAATTATTTTTATGACCATTAGTAAAATTTTTGGTTATGCAAGATAAGAATACACATTTTTGCCTTGGGAATAAACTGATTGCTGGAGACTTGTAATTTTCCCCCTTTCCTGTTTCTTCTACCATGACATTGCCTTGGTATAAAGACATATCTTATCCTTATATCAATATATAAGAATAGCCATTTTCATCACTTTGAGCCAGTAATCTAACCTGACATAGGTAATTTTTTTTTTTGCAAAATGCATTAAAAATAACATAATACAGGCACATACTTACTCATGTGCAATCACATACTCACACAAACAATGTAAGAATGAATTGTCAGGACAATTTTTGACTTGTCAGGACAAAGTAGCTATTTTATTATAGTTGTGAAGATGAAGGGACATTGTCCAGAACCAATGTACTGTTGTGTAGACGGGGTATTGCACAACTCATGTGCTATGTATATCATGGACGTCATAGATTTGCATAAATATTTTGACAGTTTGTCAGAAAATGGTAACACAGTCCCTTGTTCTAACAATATAGTTATATTGCAACAGTTTTTCTGCAAATGAAAGTAAAATGTCTTGAGGAAGGTGCTTTCTTTTCTAATTTGCACAAAGGAACCATATGGACTGGTGGCAACCCTGTAATCTTACTTTTGTTTGTAAACTCCTACCATGGTATGAAAAGCAATACGAATTATCATCCAGAAGTCATAATGTGGCTGAGCCACAGGAAAAGTATAATGTGTTTAATTTTCCCATTTCATGATTTTGAAAAAAGAATCCTTCATAAGAGGAGTCCTTGAATATTTCTTTCATCTTGAAGCTATTGCTGATGTCTGTGTGTATGTTGCCATCCTTTTTGAGTGAAGGAGAAATAGAAGTCTGCCCACCTAAGTCCAACAGACAAGTCAGATTATAATGAAGAATCTTATCAGCTCAGATTAGTTGATGGTCATCTGACACCCTGAAGAAAGGTGGATTGCGGGTGGTTCAGCTGGAGAGATGGTGATGGTGATATTCTTTTTATATATGAGACCACAGCTAGCATATGTTCCTCCTCAAGACTTTGCCTCCTAGACGCAGGGCTATTCTGTAACTTAGTATTGGTCATGTGAGCATTTTTGGTTTGTTCAATGTCATGCCTTGAGTTGACACATTTTATACATGTTGCTGTATTTATTCCACTTTTACTTCCATTTCTTTCTAGAGATAGTCTGCAGTTTTACATGGTGTTGTGTTTTAACAGCCACCCAGGAGGAGATAGTATCTCTTTCAGCTCGACCTTTTCGGATGTAACAGTATTTGTGGTGCAGATAACAGAGGGCTCCTCTAGATTACAAAGCAGGAAAGAGAAGAAAGTTACTGACAGGGAAATCGTGTGGAACAAAAAATCTTTCGTTCAAGTGGTACACTTCTGGGGTTATTTTTCTTGGGTCTGGATGTGCCCAAATTGGTCATTTTGACTGAATTGCAAAGAAGGATCTCACCTGTGTTTTTTGGTGGTGATGTCATGTTAATGGACTAATTTCTTAACTGTGAGCATAAATTGTGAGGTATAGGGGGAACAATTTATTCTTAATCGTTGTGATCATGAAATTTGCAACTGATGTGTTAAAACTAAAATATTAATAATAGCAGTGATAGAAGTAAATAGATGGGATATTAGACAGCTTATATACTATAAAAGTTTGAGTCCATAATCTCATTTAGTTCTTATACAATTCTCTGAAGAAGGTTTTGTCGTTATCTTATAGTTATATACACTGAGACTTAGAGTGGTTAAGTTCACATTGTTGTGGAGAAAATGGAATTTGAATACAAGTCTGACTAATAGATTCTCACTCAGTTATTTTCCCCTGAGTTTAAAAAAAAAAAAAGATAAAGGGTTGTATATACCCACATCTCTGGACTCTGCCACGGGAATGTGTGAATATCACAGTTGCTATGTAGGATGACTGACTATCCCAGTTGTCTGGGAGTGAGGGGAGTAATTGGAATAGTGCTGCGAAAATTGGAAAGAGCTGGTCACCCTCTTCCTGCATGCGTTGATAAGGACGAGATAAGGATAAGGTGGAAACCACTGGATTGCTTCACCCTCCTTGGATTTGTGATGTATAGTCTGGGTGGTTGGGATGAGGGTGTGGTTTTTCCATTAAATTTTTTCAAGATATAAAGAAAATTTGTGAAGAAAATGTAGGGCTGGTCTCTTAGGCAGCTAATCAGGCAGCTAATCAAGGGTCTTCTTAAGGGAACTTTTTTTTTTTAAAGCAGTTCACTGGGGTCTTTCTAGAAGCAGGTGAAGAAGTTGTAAATAAATACATAAATAAATAACCTGGCTACCTGGTGGGAGGACTGAGGTTGAAGGTGAAACTCCAATACTTTGGCCACCTGATGCGAAGAGCTGACTCATTTGAAAAGACCCTGATGCTGGGAAAGATTGAGGGCATGAGGAGAAGGGGACGACAAAGGATAAGATGGTTGGATGGCATCACCAACTCAATGGACTTGGGTTTGGGTGAACTCTGGGAGTTGGTAATGGACAGGGAGGCCTGGCGTGCTACGATTCTTGGGCTCGCAAAGAGTCGGACACGGCTGAGCAACTGGACTGAACTGAACCGAACCTGGTGGGAAGCACATTTATTGTACCTCAGATTTGGCTGCAATAATTATATTTCAGCTAGATGTCTAAGTCCTATTTTGCACTAAGTTGATGGATCTCAGTAACTTGATGCTAGGGGCTGGAAGATCATACACTCACACAACCCTGCCCTGAATTGGGGCTGTTTTTCTTTCATTACAGGAGTTTAGAAACTAGACTTTAATGTCTAACTACCATTCACATTGTTGTCTTGGAGAAAAAAAGAATAAATGTGCTTACTCTAAAATATAAATTTGCTACTTGGAAGTGTCTATTCCCTTGAGGAAGTTATTCAGGTTTGATCATCTCATATTGGAAGATCTGCCTGTGAGCCTGGCAGTTATACAAGGGGAATTTATTTGATTCTTTTTTTTTTGTAAAAATGAGAATGCTTTGTCTATTTTTTAAATTTTATTTTAGATAGTTTTGTGCCTTCCTTGGAAATTTGTTTTTCGGCAACTGGTGGCTTGCCTATCTGGTCACACAATTTTTTGTCTATCCCCCACACCCCCATTAAACAGCTTGGGTGTGCGGAGGAGATAACTATGCCTCTTTAGGACATCTGCTGTTTGTTGTTATAGCTGACTGTGGAATGCTGTCCTTGGAACAGCTTCCGATGTTGAGTATCCATATGCAGTGCTTCATTAAACGATGTTGTGGGAGAAAGGTTTTCTTATAAGACGATTCCCCAAGTGACCAGAGCCTCGCCCTTTACATGTCAACACTTTAAAAATGATTAACCACTTTGAGGGAAATCTTTATAAATTACAACTATTTGAATACTTCCTGGCTTTCTTACACACATCGTGTCTTGAACATATTGGAGCCTTTTTTTTTTTTTTTTTCCTCATAGCTCAGGGTTGAGATGAGCAGTATCTATTATTATTCTTTTCCTGTGAAGGGTTGGGTACCTTTGGGTGGTCTTGGGAATATAGGGTATCTGCCTCTCTCCTAAGTGGTCTCAGATGATCCCTTTTAATGCCGACTTTTGGTATTTTTTTTCTCCTTGTACTTTGCATGCTAGAAATAACCTATTTTTGTTGATAGTATTGGTGTCTCTTGTACTTATTTCTCATGGTAATTCTGTTTAGACTGTGAATTAAATTGCCAAGCTTTTTAAAACTGTATAGAGTAACTAGGGCTTGAACAGATTTACCAAGAGTTAATTGAGTGTGTCTTAATAAGGTTAACTTGGATCATCTAAGAGAGGACTTCTAGATAATTTTGATGATGGTATGTCTGGATATCTCCTTGTGGATTTTGACACTGGTGAAATTGAAGCTTGTGAAGATTTTGAGATCAGGACCAAGAGGATCTCAGGTCTCAGAATGTTAACTTCTTTCTAGTCAAGAATTCTCAATTCTTTTTGCATATGCTTTCTTATATTTGGATGTAAGAAATTTACAGAATTTTATTCAAGCTGTTTGGATATTCATGTTTATAATGGTAAGCATTATGAACTTGTGTTTATGAAATGATAATATTTCATATATAATTGAAATTTCCGTCATTTTCTTTTTAATGGTGGATAAGGAAAATTAAAAATCGTTAGTAATTTAACCTCTTATTTATTAATATATATTTAATTAATATCCTCAACCAAGCTGGGTATAACCAGAAAATAGGAATGATATCTCATTAAATAACCACATTTGGAGAACCCCCAAAGCAGGTTAGAATTCATATCCCTTAATACCTTGTGGAAGTCAGCTGAGTATAGTGTTGAAAGGTCTGGGAGAAGATGTGTGAAAATTGTAACTTTTAAAGCAACATATTTCCCTCAGCCCGTTTTGTTAGACTGTGAGAATAAATTTTATCAAACTTCCAGCCTATCTGTTTTGATCTTTTAATATTTGTTTAAAATTTAAAAGTAATTAAACTTTCTTGTAATAAGACCCTGATGCTGGGAAAGATTGAGGGCAGGAGAAAAGGGGGTGACAGAGACTAAGATGGTCAGATTGCATCACCAACTCAGTGGACATGAGTTTGAGTAAACTCTAGGAGACAGTGAAGGACAGGGAAGCCTTGTGTGCTGCAGTCAATGGGGTTGCAAAGAGTTGTACATGATTTAGTGACTGAACAACAAGAGTTGCTTTGCATTAAATGAGAAAGTTAGCCACTTATACCAGTTAGGCTTAATATAGCAATTTAGAAGCTGTTTTAGTTGGTGCGTTACAAATGAAAACCTCTTATTCTGGCCTTTCAAAATTTTTCAAGTTTTTACTTTCTAGGAGTGTATAGCAGGCTAGCACAGATAGGTGTATTATAAACCTCTTGTATTTATGAATCAAATAGAAAATAAAAAGCTGACTGAAATAATAGACTAAAAATAAAAATCACTTTGTACTTGTCACTGTCTTGTTCATTACATAGACCTGAGAATAGAAGGTTAAAGACACATTTACCTGAAAGATAATAAAGTGAATGGGAATGGGCTCATACTGTCCACTGTATTTCTGACTCTGAAAATGTCTCCTCTAGTCAGTTTCCGTGTAGGGAGTAAGAAGATAATTCAGTTTTAGGGGATTAGTTTGTGGCTGTGAAGACACTTAAGGTTATAACTTCTATAGCACAAACGTGAGACGAAAGAGAAGTGGCAATCTTTGGAATGTTAACTTCTTATAGAGAATTAAGATTGTATTCTCTTGAAGGAGGTCCTACTTACATGAAGATATTCATATCGGGGCCAAAGTTTGTGTAAAAGAGAATAAAGTTAGTAAATTTAGATTGGGCCTTCATCTGGCAAATGGAATTAATAGTATAGAATGAGTTTTCAAGTCTTATGTTTAACAAAATGTAAGTGACAAGTATAACTATGTGCTAATTTTAATTTTTTAAAATAACCCCTTAGCGTTTTTTAAGTCTTTGTTGAATCTGTTGCAATATTGCTTCTGTTTTCTGTTTTAGTTTTTTAACAGTGAGGGATATGGGATCTTAGCTCCCCAACCAGGGATTGAACCTGCACCCTCTGCACTAGAAGGCAAAGACTTAATCACTGGACCTCCAGGGAAGTCCCCTGTGCTAATTTTCAGACAGAACAAAAGAATGAAACATAAATATCAATTTTCACTTAGGCAAAATGTTTCTGAAAAAATTGACAGCTACCATGGTGCAATAGGTCACTCAGTGTTTGAGCTTCACACTACCATTTTTAAAAAAGGGTCATTTTGCCAAAAAATATGTTGAACTTCCTCACATTTCCCAGAAACTTCTTTAGTTTGCTGTTATTAAGATAATTCTCTTTTGGCATTTCTATCCTGGTAGTCATCCAAGCTCTACAGATCATCTCTTGTTGATGGCTCTGTCTGAGTTCCAGGGGTTCCCTGCCACCTCGTGTTTGCTGAGTGCAAAATGTGTACCAGACATGATGCTGGGTGCAAGACAGGGAACAATCAAGCAAAATCTCAAGGGTAAGAACATACAGGTCTGATCTAGAAGACAGTGGGGTGTGCAGTTTGGCTAGAGAATAGGAGAGGCAGGGAAGATCAGAGGAAGTCCACGATGAAAGATGGGTAAGGTTTACCCTTTTTGCAGAGTGTTGTCCGTGTGAATGAAGTTATTAGGTGGAAGTCTGCACTGACTGCCCACCAGGCACTGTAGATAAAACTATTCATAGGATAGACAGTGCCAATCTTTAGGGGAAAAAGACAGATTGTATGTACTTAAATCATTTCAGTTTTCAGATATGGTTGGGAATGTTTAACAGGGTTATTTAACCTAGTCCTGGGGAAAAAGAAGGCTTCTCTGGATCAGTGGTGTGTAAGCTGAGGCTTGAAGGATCAAAAAGAATTCAAGGAGAGCATTGGGAAGGAAGGTACAAGATGTATTGGAGGCAAAAGGATTGGCTTTATAATGGTTGGAGGCAGCAGAGAGCCAGAAGCAAAGTTTAGAGCTGTGCCGTGCCATATGGCAGCCATAGTCTCATGTGACCTTAAGCACTTGAAATGTAACTAGTGCAACCAAGGCACTGAATTAACTGGCCACTCCTGCCTGGTGGCTACCATACTGGACAACACAGGTTTAGAATACCTCTAACAGAGTGAGTAAGAAGGAGAGAGACTTTCATCAGGCTGAACAGGCCTGAAGAGAGATTTTGTGAGACATGGTAGGCAATGGTGAGCAGTTAAGAGCTTTAGGAAACCACTATAGGGTTTTATGAAAGAGTGGGTCATGATAAAACTGACATTCTGCAAATGGCCTGGGAAAGGATGCTGCTGCTGAATTTGAACACGAAATTGATAGTAGTAAAGCTGTTCTATGAAAGATTGATCTGGAATGGGGATTGGGATGGACTGGACAGGAAATGGGGTGTTGTGACGAGATCAGAGGGAGAGGAGGTAGAGCGTAGTTAGTAAACAGGCCCTGGAGTCTGACTGCCAGAGCCAAATTATGGGCCTGCTAGTTTCAATTTGCCTGCAAGAAGGATACCTCAACTGTGTGAGCAATGCTTGGCCCTAGAGCTGGCCTGCCTCACAGAACTACGGGGCGCATGACAGAGCGGCTGTCTAAGCTTGCAGCCAAGTCTCTGGGAGTCAACTGCGGGTTGCCATTCTGGGGATCTGGCATGGGGATGATGTTCTCCTGTTTTTTTAATTGGTGCTGAAATTAAGGGCCCTTTGTGACATCTCATTCAATCTTTTTTTACCTTATTTGGTAAGCTTTTCACTAAACTTTTATGGAAAGTCTGTTATTCTCATCTGTTTCCCATAAGAAAGTGTTTGGCAGTGGCAGAGAGTCCCAGGACTTATGGGAGAGGAGTGGTTTCCTGAGGGTCTCCCGTAACTTTCTCATAGAGCTTACTTTCCCTAGTTGCAGACCAAACGGACTGGTGGAACAAATTTGCGTTCTCTCTAGAGAAGACAGAGAGGGGTGCCTAAGAAGGTGCAAAGAGAATCTGAGCAGGCAGTGTATGTGGAAGTTAAGACTCTGGTTGCAAGAAATCATAGCTAGCACAATTAGAAAAGGAGTCTGTACTAAAAGGGCAGCATGTGAAATTCAAGTGCTGGATGTCGCTGGCCCTGAGGAAGGGCTGGAGGTTGGAGCCTGAAGACTGCCAGGATATTCCAGCTCGTTTGAGCACCGGCCTCACTTGTGCTGTCTTGGTCCTTGTGATCAAATCAGCAAACCCAAAGCTCTCAAATTTACCTTTTATAGATCCAATTGGAGCCTGGGAGAGAGCCCAACTTGGGTCAGTTTTTATGTTTCACTCAGTCAGATCTGACTTACTGGGAATGACCACATGGACCAAATAAAGGTTTGGGGCCCCCTTTTTGGTACCTCCTAAGGGTTATGGACTTCTGCTTAGTTGTTGTCATAAGGGTGGTCAGTATGGTGTCATATCATGTCATAAATAGAAACTTATAACTAATATTCTTAGCAGCGTCTAGAATATTATATCAAAAATTACTCTTGTTTGTTGTTTAGTTGCTAAGTTGTGTCTGACTCTTCTGTGACTCCAAGGACTGTAGCCCTCCAGGCTCCTCTGTCCATGGAATTTCCCAGGCAAGAATACTAGAGTGGGTTGCCATTTCCTTCTTCAGGAGATCTCCCTGTACCAGGTATCTGACCTATGTCTCCTGCATTGGAAGGTGCATTCTTTATCATTGAGCCACTGAGGAAGCCCCAAAGTTACTCTAAAACCAAAGTTATCCCTCTAGTACCTATTGCATCCTCAGCCATCTGTTATAATGCTTGTTATAAGGAAATCTGTGACTCTGCCCTATTTTTCATAATATCAGCTATTTACACAGAAGAGAGGAAGGGCAAAAGCTAATTTTATGTGATCCTTATGTGATACCATTTTTTGGGGGAGAGGAGGGGATTAATCTGTGGAACTGAATTCTCTCAGAATGTCTAATCATCTTCATAGTGAGCTGAAGTGATTACCTTGACATGATATCTCTAAAAAAAAAAAAAAAAATCTGATGGGAATTTGGATAACAAGGTGGACCTCTGTAATTACCGACTTGTTGGAAATTGCTTTTAAATCTCTGGTGGCCCATTTTCCATTTCTGTAGGGAAAGAAGCTAAACTTATTTCTGTACTGCAATCAGATTTTAAAAAGAAGATATGAAGAAGCTAAGATAAGCTGATAGGGTAGCTCAGTTGGTAAAGAATCTGCCTGCAATGCGGGAGACCCCAGTATGATTCCTGGGTCAGGAAGATCTGCTGGAGAAGGGATAGGTTACCTACTCCAGTATTCTTGGGCTTCCCTTGTGGCTCAGCTGGCAAAGAATCTGCCTGCAATGCAGGAAACCTGGGTTCGATCCCTGGTTTGGGAAGATCCCCTGGAGAAAGAAAAGGCTACCCACTCTAGTATTCTGGCCTGGAGAATTCCATGGACTGTATATCCATGGGGTCGCAAAGAGTTGGACACGACTGAGTGACTTTCACTTTTCATGACTAGAGTTGATCAAAGGGTAAAGTTCATACTCAAGAAAAAAAAATGTAATGGGAAAAAAAAAAAGGCAATGGCTGGCTGAAAAGTAAAATGTGCCAAGTCCTCTTTTTTGCTTTTAATTTTTAAGGCAACAATGTACTAGTAACCTTGAACTTAATGTCCTGGAAAATGACCTCTTGGCTAACTTCTTCAAGTATTTCAATTTTTAAAACTTAAGTGAAAAATGTAAATGTGAGTTTCAAGGGTTATTCAGGGTGGAGCACGGATCCTTGGGATTGGAGTGGTAAGGGTGAGGCTATTCAGTGCAGTATAAGTCACCTAAGCTGCATGGTTATTAAGCTTGCCATGCCTGATAAAGAATTTAAACCGTGATTCCTTAACATATATTATAGACCAAAAGAATCTCAAGGTTTTGCTGAGATTATGTGGGCAGGAACTTGGGGCATATGTTTGCAAATGAATTTTTGGGTGTTAGATTAGGGAGGGTGGATTTTATAGTTAGAACAAGCACAACTTATATGTATGAATATAGTGACCAGAAGGGAAAACTCAGAAGGGGTTGGAAATGGGTAACACTTGTTGCATTTCAGAAGTTTTAAATGTCCCATGAAATGAATATAATATACTTATTTTACAGATAAGGAAACTGCTTAATTAAGCCCTTCTTAAGGTCAATAAGTATTTAAGCATATTGACTCATTGTTTTCAAAGGAGATATGTTTGAAGTTGGAAAGCAAGTGAGTATCTGGGAAGAGAAACCCTGAACCCTACTCTATTTCATGTGTGGGAAGAGAGAGTTAGATATGGCCTCCTCAGATCCAGAACACTTCCAGGACAATTCAGGACAAGTCTAGAGCAGTGAGGGAACTGAACTTGCTTCCCAGGGCAGTCTGAGGGAGACTGGATGATGCACATTTAAATGACCTCTTGAATGAAGCGGTAGTGGCTAAGGCCAGCCATGTGGGACCCAAGCTCCAGTGTGGGATGGGAAAAGCAGCTGAGAGGACCTGGACCCTCAAGGGAAGCTGTGGCAGATGCTGAGAATGAAACTGGGGAGACCTGGGCAGGGAGAAGGAGGAATCAGAGTATGTGGGCCTTGGAGTAAATGGCCGGGGCTGCAGTCGTCAGTAGCTGATGGCAGAGGTCAGGTGGCACCTGCTACTCGGACATGACCTGTAGACGGTAAGTATACCTCAGAGGCTGCTTTCCCAGTGTCAGGAAGTTAGGGGTAGATGAGAAGATGGAGAAGGAAGAGAATCTCAAAGGACTGATGTTAAACTAGTGGTGACCAAGTTATTTTCAACTGGTTCTAACAAGGTTAAGTAACCTGTACCTTTACTCTCCACTAGGGATTGGAATTAGGAATTTTTGGCTACATTGAAATTCAGTTAGATATAATATAGTTTTGTACATCACTTAAAATGTTATATTTTGCATATTATCTCAACAATTGCTTGGATAGCTTTTAAGCAGAATCAACTATTTTATTTATGGTTCTATTTTTTCACATTAGTGACTGAACTTTTCAAGTATTTAATGGGTGTTGGAAACCATGTTCATTATCTCATGTAATTCGGGAGATATGTTCAATTATTTATTATTGTGAGGCATATACCACTATTATCCCACATTTTCAGTTGAAGAAACTGAGGCTCAGAGAAATTAACTTACTTGGCCAAGGTCACACAACTGAGTGAAGCTGGAGTTACTAATTTAGCATTCATTTTGGATTCTCAGAGCCTGGTATGGAACATGACACAGAATAAGTACAATAAATACTTAAAGGAATGAATGATGTCTCAGTTGTGTGGCAGCATCAGCTGACCAGTGGTATGTTGGGAATCCTTTTGTAAGCAAGATGAGGGAAGAAAAATTAATCAGAGCTGGGTTTTCCTCTTGATGAATTAGCTATCCTTAATGTGCTATGCATTCTAACTCATAGCAAAGTCTTTGGAAATACTTGTGAGTCCTGTCAGAAAATGAAACAGAAAGCAAATGAGTTTTAAAAGTGGGGGAAAAAACGTTTTGTGGTTTAGGGTCTCCTGAGGAAAGTTCATTTCAATCCCAAAGAAAGGTAATGCCGAAGAATGCTCAAACTACCACACAATTGCACTCATCTCACACACTAGCAAAATAATGCTCAAAATTCTCCAAGCCAGGCTTCAACAGTACGTGAACTATGAACTTCCAGATGTTCAAGCTGGATTTAGAAAAGGCAGAGGAACCAGAGATCAAATTGCCAACATCTGTTGGATCATTGAAAAAGCAAGAGAATTCCAGAAAAACGTCTATATCTGCTTCATTGACTATGCCAAAGCCTTTGGCTGTGTGGATCACAACAAACAGTGGAAAATTCTGAAAGCAATGAGAATACCAGACCACCTTACCTGCCTCCTGAGAAATCTGTATGCAGGTCAGGAAGCAACAGTTAGAACTGGACGTGGAATGACAGATTGGTTCCAAATTGAGAAAGGAGTACATCAAGGCTGTATATTGTCACCATGCTTATTTAATGTGTGCAGAGTACATCATGAGAAGTGCTGGACAGGATGAAGCACAAGCTGGAATCAAGATTTCCGGGAGAAATATCAATAACCTCAGATATGCAGATGACACCACCCTTATGGCAGAAAGTGAAGAACTAAAGAGCCTCTTGATGAAAGTGAAAGAGGAGACTGAAAAAGTTGGCTTAAAGCTCAACATTCAGAAAACTAAGATCATGGCATCTGGTCCTATCACTTCATGGTAAACAGATGGGGAAACAATGGAAACAGTGGCAGACTTTATTTTTTTGGGCTACCATATCACTACAGATGGTGACTGCAGCCATTAAATTAAAAGACGCTTGCTCCTTAGAAGAAAAGCTATGGCCAACCTAGACAGAATATTAAAAAGCAGAGACATTACTCTGCCAACAAAGGTCCGCCTCGTCAAAGCTATGTTTTTTCCAGTAGTCGTGTGGATGTAGAGTTGGACTATAAAGAAAGCTGAGCGCTGAAGAATTGATGCTTTTGAACTGTGGTGTTGGAGAAGACTCTTGAGAGTCCCTTGAACTGCAAGGAGATCCAACCAGTCCATCCTAAAGGAAATCAGTCCTGAATATTCATTGGAAGGACTGATGCTGAAGCCGAAACTCCAATACTTTGGCCACCTGATGTGAACAAATGACTTATTGGAAAAGACCCTGATGCTGTGAAAGATTGAAGGCAGGAGGAGAAGGGGACGTCAAAGGATGAGATGGTTGGATGGCATCACTGACTCGATGGACATGAGTTTGAGTAAACTCTGGGAGTTGGCGATGGACAGGGCGGCCTGGTGTGCTGCAGTCCATGGGGTTGCAAAGAGTTGGACACGACTGAGCAACTGAACTGAACTGAACTGCAGAAAGTTAGCTGTTGGTCTGAGTATAGTGTGTGGGGAAATATGTGAGGGATCAGGAAAGTATTTCAGATCAGTTATGCCTCTTAGAGTCTCTTTACAACATCCCATCATGTTACTATAATCTACGAGCAGAATAAATGTGGATAGCCTCCCAAGAGAAATTGCAAGCAGGTCTCTGGTGCAAAGCAGTGCCAGTTTCAAACTTAGGTATCAGTCTTAAGTTTTTCAACTAGTCCAACCTAACTGACGGTAGTTTAATCTGGTTTCCTCTTTGACCTTGTTAATCTGATTAAAATACCAATCCTATATGTAGGTGTTAAATGTTTCCCGAGTATCTTGAGGTTGGGGTCTTAAATAAGAGTGTTTTGTTGTTGTTTTTTAAACGGAAGCTCAAGTCCTTTTTGAAAACATGCAGTTTTTGGGTTTTGGGAGTCTTTGGAATTTGCGTGCCGTGTATGGGAGAGTATTCTTGATGTTCAGGTCTGAGTGTATGTGCAAAGAGATGAGTATCTGCAGTTGCTCTGCATGTTGGTCCTGGACCACACTGAGGGGGTCTGCACATCCAGAGTACTCTCAAGCTTCCTGTTCATAAGAAAGGGATGAGAAGTCTCATGTTGGGTATAAATTAGGAAAAAAGCTTGTCAGTATAAATGCATCTTAGGCTTTGAATTCTGTAATTCTACTTCTGGAGACTATCCTTTGAGATAACTCTTAGTACAGAAAATGATTTGTGCCCAAAGGTATTGAGAGAAATTCTCTCCTTTTTTTTAAAATAAGAAAAATTTTTTTGTTTTTTTTTTAGATAAAGGAAAACTGTTTTAAATAAAACTTAAGCATCTCTAAATATGAAACTAACAGTGATGAAATGCTATATAATTATGAAAATGATTTTAAACATACCAGGCAAGTTACTTTATTACTTGCTATTTAAAAAATTTCCATTATGATATTATTATTTCATTTTTCAATCTTGAAAGAAGGGAGTGGGCTGTGGAACCAGAATTTGTGAACAAGTGATTCCTTAGAATAAGCAGCTGGTAAGGTACAGCAGAGGCAAACACTGAGTCATGTGTTAGGAGACACATTGACAGTGGCACAGGCTGTCCATATAAAATGGGGATCTGCGGCCCCTTACCCAGCGTCACCTGAACAAGCGAGCTGTACGGTGAGTCCCCCATAGATTCGTTGGGATACAAATAAACACAACATCTACAGTGTTGTTGTTGTTGTTGTTTTGCTGTTGAAATTAAAAATTTATTTCCAAATGAAAATATGTAGTAGATTTTAGGATAATTTGTAGCAGTAAGTAGTGTGAAGTTGCTTTTGTAATTCTGTTGTTACTATTCTACATAGTGTTTGCTGTAGTTGGGATAGGGAAGGTATGTAAGCCTGTTTTCCTTTAATCTTACTCTTTTAGCCTGTAATTCTTTGATATTTGATCTGTATAATTACTACTAGGTATTGTGGTTGTCCTTCAGGCATATGCTCAAATGGGACATGTGTGGGAGAAATCAGAAATAAATTTTACACACTCAAATTTGTTCCTGCAAAGATCTAACTTTAAAAATAATAAAATTTATAGAGATGAACCCACTCATGTTGGTATGTAATGTTAAGATCAATCTGTAGCCAGATTTAAAAATAACCATCAAAACTTGAAAGAGGAATACTCCTTTAAGTTTTATAATCATAATTTAAGTGCACTAGAATATCCTTCCAGCCTAATATGCACTTTAAATGAAGTCTCCAAGCCTTCCATAATAGAATTTTAATGTCAGAGAATTGATACTTTTGAACTGTGGTGTTGGAGAAGACTCTTGAGAGTCCCTTGGACTACAAGGAGATCCAATCAGTCCATCCTCAGGGAAATCAGTTCTGAATATTCGTTGGAAGGACCGATGCTGAAGCTGAAGCTCCGATACTTTGGCCATCTGATTTGAAGTACTGACTCGTTGGAAAAGACCCTGATGCTGGTAAAGATTGAAGGCGGGAGGAGAAGGGAACAACAGAGATGGTTGGATGGCATCACTGACTGGATGGGCATGAGTTTGAGCAAGCTTCGGGAGTTGGTGATGGACAGGGAGGCCTGGTGGGTTGCAGTCCATGGGGTTGCAAAGAGTCAGACAGGACTGAGCACCTGAACTGAATGTCAGAGAAGAGGGGTAAGGGAGAGTGTCCTATAGTCTGCCTCCCTCAGATCACCTCCACTTACCCCTCAGGTTTCAAAGACAGACCTGGTCTGGGGCTTGACAGGTTATAGGCAGAGCTGGGAACCAGGACAAGTTGCATACCTCGCTGGAGTCCTCATGTGTAAAATGTCTCGGACGCAGGCTTCCTTGGTGACTCAGGTGGACTGGACTAGCATTTCATAAACATGATTCTGTGAAACTCCAGTGCTCTGTGTGGAGTTCAAAGGCATCCGTAAGTAAAGAGTTTTGTTGATCAAATGCCTGTAAGAAATGCCACATCTCTCTCTGAAGATTCCCAGTGCAAAGATGTGTTTTCCAGTATTTCACCCAGCATGTCTTAAATGTATTTGATGACAGCATCCTGTTAGCAAGGAACATATTTTAGAAAACACTGAACTAAGTTTTTTTCTGAACTTCAACATTCTGGGATTTTAAGCATGCCATCCAATGTTGCCTAGCTGTGTTACAGTCACCTGCTTTCCCCACTAGATGGCAGCCTTGAATGAGATTTCCTTTTTATTTTTGACTGGTTTCTTTTTGGACACTGCTTTTACCACGCTCTTGGAGAGGAAAGATCAGTTATTAAATTGATTTTAAGGCCATTCTTGTAACATTTTACAAGCCATTTAAAATAAAGCAGTTGTGTCAACTGTAAGGATAAATATCAGCGTAAGTTGAAGTAGTATATGAATTTTTCTCACTAGAGCTAACTTAAAAAAAAAAAAACCCAAGAAACAAAAAACAATAGTCTCTGAACAATACCAGTATGTGTTATTTTTTTTCATGTTTTAAGTTGGACTTTAGCCAGATAAAATTCAATTGGACATTTGGGTTGTTCTTTTAATCTACTTGAAATGGTGAACTGTCAGGCTGTCAGAATATCTGGAGGCAGTTGAGAATGTTCTTTAGTTTCTCTGAAGGGTAAGAAGTGTCTTCAGCCATTACATATTTGTAATTTTGTTAGGGATCACTGAAATATTACTCATTTAGATGGCAGTGCACCTTCCGACGGTTTCCCTTTCCAGGCAGGCTATGTTAAGTGGTCTTTTAAAGTCACCTTCATGATCTAGTAAATTTGTGATTGGCTATTTATTAAAAATAAATTGCTGTATTAGGCATTAAGATGTTGCTGGTCTGTGGGTTTGTCAGTCTGTCTTTCACTGGGTCTCACTGTTGTAAGCTCAAGCACCTTAGCTGTTGCCTCCCCTTCCCCACGCCTGCCACCCCTCTGCCTGGAGTTCATGGAATTTCACACATTGGTTTAAGTGTGCCCAGGAGTTTTGGAAAATGAAGGCAACTTTACTTAGGAATAGTCATGCTTCAAGTTTGTTCAACTGAAGGATGTTTACCTATTAGAAATGTGTGCCTTTTTAATGATAGAAAGGGAGCTTTTAAAAATATAATGAGGAGGCTTCCTGTACAGCTTCCTGAATTACCTGAAATATGTGTATATTTGCAAGGGTTAGTGAGAAGCCACTTTCTGAGTGGAGTCTTATCTTGCTCTTTCATACTATCTTTTGAAGATGAAATCTTGGTAAGGCCTCTGAGATATTCTAGTGAAAGATTCTTTCTGAACCCCAAATAACACTCCAAGGATGTTAAAATTCTCATACTTCCTTAAGGTAAGTTGTATGAGTTGTGATTTTCTTAGCATGACTCTCAGATCTGCTGTTACCTTCTGCTTCATGCTTTGCATTTTCTCTTGGCTTTTTCCTTCATAGTATTCAGCATGGCATGGGCCTTAGTTTTTAGTTTGTTTTTGGAGCTTAGATTTTTAGCATAGTTTGTATGTCGTACTCTTATTTGATTAGCCTTTTTGAGAAATTTGATGCAGATTTTGTGAGGGTGGTTTATAATTGAAATATCAGATAAAACAGATAATAATAATCATAGTTAATATGTATTGAGTGTATTGTTCTAGGGACTGTGCCAAGCATTTTACATATATTAGGTCATTTGATCTTCACAGCAACCTGAATGAGATAAATACTAATTCTATGGCATTTTCTCATGAACAAATTGAAGGTTAGAAAGATGAAGTGTCTACACAATTAAGTTGCCCAGCAAAGGCTGCAGATCTGGTCTCTCATGCTTTACATTTTACCACGACATGAATGATGTGAAATATTCACATCCTAAATGGTTTGTGGAACGTGTGTATGATCAAGGTATGCTAAACTAAGTGGCCACAAAGTAGGAAGAAATTTCCTGATAACGAGAATGCAACTGTCATTTTTTTCTCAGCTCTAGACACCAAGATTTCTTTGCCTGATGGCTTCATATTTAAATATGTTTGGCCACGTTTCTCAAAACACTGGGTTACTATACTTTGCATTAACAGTGCTTGGCTTTGTCTTTTATGCAGAAAGCCCCTCCAGGCCTCTGTAATGTGCTAAAAAAGATCTTGTCTAAAACTCATGAAAATAAATAACATAAAACTGTTCTGAATAAATTTGAGTTAAGTGAACAGAACCCTTTTCTGTGTATGCATATTGCATACATACAGTTGTATGCACTTGTGAACACATGTTCTGTCATAGTGCCTGGGACCAACATGCTCCATAGTGAAGAACATCTCAGAATTTCCATTATAAATTATTTTAGGGTGTTATAACTAATACTGTAAAGAATTTAACCCCACGTGGAACTTACTTTATTGTGTTTGCACGATTAATTACTGCAAGGAAGAATGTAGATAAGAACGAATATTTGTCTTACCAGTTGGGGATGGTGCAAATGTTTGTGTAATTGTTGGAAAGGATGGGAGTGCTGTCAAATATAGATGAGAGACCTCAGAGGTTCAAGTGGCAAAGAGTAATACATGTGTAGGTTACCAGACACCTAAGGGGCAAACACAAAATTTGATATTTAACTTGCATGTTAATTATAAATGGGAAATCCATACAGCATATAATTGAATTCTGTGAATTTCTCTTTAAGAAATTAATTGATAGGAATTAATACATTATTAGACAGAGGCACATAGATTCATTTTTATTATCAAGACCGAGACTCAATTCACTTCTTCTGGAAAGCGTGTGATAACTACTAAATATATTGAGCACTTTCAGGGAGTGTTCTAAGGTTTTTGGGCTTCCCTCATGACTCAGTGGTTAAGAACCCTCCTGCCAATGCAGAAGACGTGAGTTCGATCCCTGGGCTGGGAAGACGCCCTGGAAAAGGAAATGGCAACCCACTCCATTTTTGCCTGGGAAATCCCATGGACAGAGGAGCCTAGTGAACTACAGTCCATGGGGTTACAAAGAGTCAGACACAACTTAGTGACTGAGCATGCACACATGCTCTACGCTCTTTAAATGAGTTTTCTCATTTATTCCTCTGAGCATACGCATTTTACAGATGAAGAAGTCAGAGATCAGAGTGGAAGTAAGATGCTCAAGGTCATGAAGTAAGAGCTCGTAGAAGGGCTTTGGGGTGCAAGACTTTGGGGTTCAGGAGCCTACAGCATGCATGGGCTGTACCCAGTGTTTTCTGATTCCCCCTTTGTAATGCCATTCCTTTAACTTAGTTGTTCTCACTCCTGGGGCTCATGAGAACTATCCCAGAAACTTAAAAATGTATGCAAGTTCCACCCCTAGATCTGATTAATTAAATCAGATTCACTAGAAAGTAGGCCCTGGTGTTTCTACTGTGCAGGGATGGCTGACTGAGAACTCATCTTCTCTCTGCCCTTTTTTCCTGGTCGGGTTTAATAGTTGTCAATTATTTCTCAAGTAGAAGCTTAATTAATTGATTTAAAATTTACATCAGTTTGTATGGGCTTGGCAAAAGTTTGCCTTTGCATAGGATTTGCTTAACAAATTAACAGATTAAACTGGGGCTTAAGGGAAACATTTATCCTATTAAAGAGCACAAACAGCTTTCAAAAATAATAGAAAACTGTATTCATTATAAATAAAACTGATAGGTGAATTGCAGGTCATTTAAACATCTATTAGTAAACTTCTTAAGTACTATTAGTCCACAGCATTTTAGTAACCTGATTCATTACTTACTTTCAAAACACTGTTTCTATGAAAAATATTCTCTAATACTAATTTATGATATGATCAGCTTGGGTCCTCCTCACTTTTAGTTGAAATTAGTTATTACTGTCTGATGTGCTGAAAGTTTTCTTGAAGCCATTTTGTAGCTGGATGCTTTGCCTCTTTCATGAGACTTCAGATTTCTTAAAAAGCAAGGATCTTATCTCTTACTTTTTCAAGTACTTATGCCTGTTTGTGGTTCCCTGCATCTTCAGGGTCTCTATGAATGTTTGCTTCCAACTGAGACAGTGCTTGCTTGGGCAAAACAAAATTTTGTAGAGCTCATATTCAGCCTGTTGGCATCAAATGGTCATACTTATATGGGTGTTTATGACCTCTGTCTTGGAATTGATCCATGCCTGAGTCTGACCAGTTTCTCAGTAGTTGAATTTTACTCCTGATATTCTCCAGAAGATCAAGAGCTTCTGCTTTGCAGACACAACCTTAAATGTGTCCTCTCTCTCCTGCATGGCACTGGTCACAGAATAGGAAAAACAGAGACTGTATGTAGTCTACTGCTGTCAGTTTTGTGCGCTTACAGAAAGGCAAAATGGTGCAGCCATCGGGAGTTAAGGGTCTGACATCAGTGAATTCAAGTTCAGTCAATGGTTCTACCACTGCAGTGTGGCCTTAGGGAGGACTTATTTTCTTTGATTATTGTGAGAATTAAGTGAATTAATTTATAAACATGGTTGAAATAGTGAGTGACTGTAAATCTCAAAATGTTATTTTTTACTACTAATAGAAAATGGGATTATTAAATTTAGAGCAGTGATGATTAATTGGAGATTATTCTGCCTCCCAGAGGATACTGGGCAATGACTGGATGCAGTTTTGTTAGAGTGTGGGGTGTATGTGTGTGTGTTGCTGGCATTTACTGCGTAGAGGACAGGGATGGCGCTAAACGCTCTAGAGTGCACAGGTCAACCCTCCACAACAAAGAAGTATTCGACGTTAGTTGTCAGTAGTGTCCTCTATTGTGTTGAGACACACACACCCTGATATAGGGGTGGCAGATTATGTGGAGTGTTAATGTAGAGTCATTTGGAAATAACCTCTGAGCCATAGCCAGCAGTGCTGGCTGCTATACTAACATATACTGGGTTCCTTTTATCTCAAAACAGAGCAAATGATCGAGTTGAAACACTTGAGAATGAGTAGTGGTACATTTCTTAGTTGAGTTGAATTCACATTTTGCTCTGTACTCTGCTATGAATAGAATTGGTTTTAAAGATTAGTGTGAAGAGTGATCTATAGCACCCTAAAATGTGAGTAGAGTTTGTATTATAATGTATTAAATATATATATTATAATTACATGTTTTAAAATATTATATTCTTTAGAAAAGACTCCAACCTCTTTCGCCCAGCCTCCCATGACACAGTTAGGTCCCCAATCTACCTGTTAAGCCTTGTCTGCCACTATTTTCCTCACCTACACGGTGCTCTGTTTACATTAGAGTGATGATAATACGAAGTTCACTGAAAAGACAGTTTTTCGCCTTTAAAAAGAACTTGCCTTTCTCCTAGACAGATCACCTGGCACAGAATAGGCCCTCAATAAATATTTGGAGAATACATAATATTATACATGTTGTATCCCTGTCTTTGTGCTTCCATTCCTTTCTCACTGTGGAATATGTTCTTACTGAAATTCATATTCTCTTTTAAAATCTACCTGAAAGACTTCCACTTATTTCTTCTCTTGTTTTTTCTTCAATCACAAGTGCTATCAGTTCTTCCCTATTGAGGGCCCTGAAGGACTGCAGTTTTCTTCCATTTGCCTTTTGTTAGATCTAGTCACGACGATACCCTTGTCCCTGTATCGTGTGCAGCTCAAGGTAAGGAGCCATGGCTGCACATCCTTCTTCCCACCACAGGGCCTTTGCACACAGCAAGCACCCGCGTCCTCTTCAGATAACTCGGTGGGCTATCCCTTTGCCATCAACTTGAGGTTCCGTGTGCTGTCTCCAATGTGCTTACTTTGAAATGAGTCTAGGTAGCCTTTTAGCCCCTTGAGGGTGGGTGCCGCGTTGAATTCTACTTGGTGTCTTCTTATCTAGAGTAGCACAGAGAGCACGACTAGTGTGGGACTGATTTATGTACTGAATCTTAACTTGTATAAGGAAGGATAAAAAGCAGGGTGAAGAGCTTCTCTGGAAACGGAGATTAGTCTTCAGAAGATCTTTCTGCTTTATTTAAAGGCATCCTACTCTTAGATTTCTAAAATCTACCACTAAGCATTCATCAAGTGCTTTTTACTTGGAGCCAGAATCTGTGCTGGGAGAGGAAGACCAGTTCGTAATATGGCCCCTGCCTGCCCTCTAGGGTCTTGTGCTGCAGCACAGGGCACGGCAAACTTTTTCTTATTTCAAGGTCTGATGATAACATGTTTCGGGCTTTGCGGGTCATTCAGTTTCTTGGAATTGTTCAGTGTTGCCACTGTAGTGTGGTCGCAGCAGCCGTAGACAGTGTGTTAAGCGAATGAGCATGACTGAAGGGAGGGAGGTGGGAGGGGGTTCAGGATGGGGGACACATGCACACCCATGGCTGATGCATGTGAATGTATGGCAAAACCCACTAGGTATTGTAAAGTAACTAGCCTCCAATTAAAATAAATAAATTTTAAAAGCCACAAGACTTTGTTTACAAAATTGGCAGCCTGGTTTACCCTGTATGCCACAGTTTGTTGACCCCTGCTCTGGCGTGTGGTTGAGAGTATATATAAGAGGATATGTGTGTGCATATAAAACTAGTGTGCTTTTTACTGCCAGTGTTGTAGGAACTCTGAGGTGGGAGAGAAAGCTGAGCCAGAGTAGTAGGGGAGAGGCTTGATGAAGGGGGACTGTTTGTCTCTATAAACACATGTATAAAAGTTTTCTTCATTCCACTTTCCTATCAAAGTTGTTTATAGAGTCATTCATGTTTTCATATATTTTACAAATTGTTGCTAAGTGATCATTATAGACAAATGTTCATTCTAGTTTTTGTAAGTTTAATGATTGGAAGTATTTTCTGTGTATTGATGGTTTTTTTTTTTTTTTTTTCACACATTTAGTATCTCTCAGTTTGGGATGCATCTCCCAGTTGATGGTGTTATTACAAATTTTTCTTTGCAGATATTAAATTAAGATGTGTCTTAAAATTGACTTAGAATCTAAAAGTTTACTTACATTAGATATTTTAGTTTTTGCCTTCACATTTACTCACTAACCTACCAGACACAAAGATTCTGAGAACATATTAAATAAAGATTAGAAATTTACTTTTTTTTTAAACTAATACCTTAAGTCCTGACAGAGATTGGTTACTTTACATGTCTCAGTTAATGTTCTGTTAAATAAACTGTCCTGTCAAGCATGGCTTTTTCTGGGCTTTTTGATGATTTTGGCTTGTTTCACAGATTTCCTTCATAAAGGTAAAATACAGACCAAAATTTCAGAAATACCATTTTGTGGCCCAGTGAGGAACCTGGTCACAGAACGGTGTCTATTACCTATAACTTTCCCTTTGTTAGAAGCATAGAATTTGAGAACAGGTGTTGGAATATGTGTGTTTCCCTCTAATTTATCTAATTTTTATTTCATTGCTCTCAGATTTTCTAAAACTATGAAGCTCTTTATGCAGGACTGGCCTAATTAGGAGAGCTTGGGAAGGTTTGTAAAAGGTTTAATGTTCCCCCTCTTCCTGTCTGTATAAATCAATTAAAATGGACTATGTAGGAACTCACACTCAAATCATGTATTACTCTAGATTTCATTGCTATGTACTTGTTTTCTACATTCAAGAAGGAGGTTCCACTTAACTGTATTTATGATTTACAGTAGCCAGAGATAGATTTCAACCAGTTCCATGATATATGGGAATAAGACATAATATAGAAACATTATTTATGGCTCTGATCAGAAGGGGAAAGCTGTTTCTTATACTGTGCTTATGGGCTAAGCAGCATGCATAGTAAGCACATCTGTCTTTGTAATTAGTAAAAAAATCAGAAAAATTAAAATTCAGATTAATATTTCACAACTGACATTTCTAAGTATTTTCCTAAATAAAAATAGTAAACATGACTCAGTGTTTGTAGTCTTTGGTACTTTTGACATAACTTTCATTTATTTGTTCTCTTAAAAATATTATTTGAATGCTGAGTCTTGAAATAATCTCTCCATGTTTTTTTCTCTTGTGTATTTTAGAAAAGAAAGGTCTTTGGTGCAAAAAGGTGGTTAAAAGTTAATTGGCAATTGATCATTAGCGAGAGAGAAACTGTGATTCTTATACCACATGGAGAATTTTACAGTGTGGTATTTGTGGTACTTTTGTGTGTGTGTATCCCAACGCATTTCAAACCGTAGTTTTACTTAATGACATTCTTTTTATAGAGCATGAGAGGTAGGAAAGGGCAAGTCAGAAGCTGCAATTCATTCAAAGATTTCTTCTTGGAATAACTCTGGAAAAATAAATCTTATTTATTTCTGACACCTTGAATTGCAATTTTTACCTTGCTTTACCTTGAAGTACTTAAATGAAAAATGTAATGACTTTTTAGAGCAGGTCTGAACTGTAGAGCAGTTTGATTGAATTCTCTTATTTTTAGACAGGGAACCAGAGGCAGGCTGCCCTACCTACTCTTAGTGGAGCCAGGGCAAATGCTCATGGAGCCGCACAGACCAAATAGCCAAATATGCTAAAGGTGTAATTAAGCTGTGCCTGCCTTTTCCCCTGGGGTTTTGCACAGTGGCTGGAGACTGCAGGAGCCTGTCTCTCCAGGGCCAGCCGTGTGGCCTGTGAGCCTGTGTGGTGGCATGGCTCAGCTGGGGCTGGACACGTAGGAGGTGGGGTGGGCTGGTTATCTATCTCCAAGCCCCACTTGTCTGATGCAGGACTTCCAGGGGTGCTAAGTGCCTCTCAGACCACATCCTCCCAGCAAGAGGAAGGGAGGGAACAGAGTTATCTGGGGGATTCAGTATATCCAGACATCCATTTTGTTCTTGGTTCCCAGTGGCAGAGATTGGTTCATCCTGCCATGTGCTCTCAACTCAGCATCCTCTGTCCTGGAGGCCAAGTTTCGCTAACAAGTCCCTCTTGTTGGTGCAGGCAGTCACCAAATTAAAAAAATAAATAAATAAACAAAACTTCCTTATGAGATTTAAATGAAAAAAGTTGCATTTTGAGGGTCTTCCTGTGTAGGACTCCTTACAGTGTGTGGCCCAGAAGAAGGGCCCCTCTGGTCTAGGTATAAGAGAGGTTGAGGAGTTGGGCAACATTACACACCTAACTAGTGCTGCAAGTTTGGTAATATCTTCTTCAGAAACTATACATTTGTTTAATCTACCTTGTAATTTAGAAACATGCTTGCTTTTGATAGAGTGCAAAGAAAGGGGGAGAATGCAAAGGCAGAAATCATATAAATGATGTATTATTCACATCATCATTATCCCATCTCAAATTTCCTTTGTGTGCTGAATAAGGAAACCTTGAAACTCACATGTACATCGTGACTTCGAAAGAAAGAAAAGCTATCAAAACACTCTTCTGTGAGACATTTTCCATTTCTTAGGGGAGTCAGGTGTGTGAATCACTTCCTTCTGTCCTGTCATAGAAAAAAAGAAAGCAACGTGACTTTATAGTTCAGCTGAGGAGGCCAAGGCTGGCGTTTTTCAGGGAAGATTGCTTATCATGGAGCAAAGCTGTGCTCTGAAATGGATTTCTATATAGACCTTACAGGAACAGTTTGCAGATGTGGACGGCATTCCCAAGAAAAGATTTTTACAGTGACTGACATCCTCCAAACCTTCCCAGAAAAGGAAAACGTGTCCTTTCCCAGTTTCACGTATGCTTTCTCCTTGATCAAAAGACAGATTTATCCATGGTGGCACCTGAAAAATAAATTTTTTTAACAAGTTTGCTTCACAGCAAAGATGAAAGTACAAGCAAGTATTAGACAGGCCAACTGGAAGGGCTCGAGTATGGAGGATTTTTGTTTCTTCTTGCAATAAACACATGTGGAGTCCAGGAAGGGTGATGCCGTCATCTGGTGGCCTGAGGGAGATCTCCACTGACGCTGGAAAAATACCAGATCAATGAAATATAAAATGTAGCATTAGATACACGCAGGTATTCTGTGGGTTTGGGAGTCTATTGATGGGAATGCAACCTTAACTCTTGGACTCAAGGATGTGGGAGTGGGCAGAATGGCTTAGGCTGGGAAGTAACAAGCTGAGATGGTTTTTGCCTCAAAAACTGCACTTGGATGTCTTTTGAGAGGTCAGTGGAAGAGCTATCTGAGAGATGGTTCTCCATAGAATCTATATGTTGACTTTGATGTTTTTACCAACATGCGTTGGTTGTTCATTTAGCACCTGTGACATACGTCTGTTTTTGCATTGATTAGAAGGACTATGCTTGTTTACAGGTCTGGTTGTTCTCTGGCCTGTGAGCTTTTTAGGGCAGTACTTAAGTCATTTACAGTATTTCTCTCTATTCTTATACAAAACTAACAAAACTTTGGAAAAGTTGTTACTCAGTAGAGGTTGGTTGCATGGAACCAGAAAATAAGGTCTCCCTCTATGGGAAGATCAGACTTGGTTCCATATTCTTACCACCAGAGGTCTAAAAAATGCCTCAAAAAAAAAAAAAAAAATAGGCCGTAGAACTTGAGAAGCTGTTAGCAAAAACTTGGCATTTAGCACATGAGATCTGAAACAATTCCCAAAGCACACCATTTTAACAGAGGATGCAGGTTCTAAAAAAAAAAAAAAAAAAAAAAAAAGAGGATTCCTTCCTCCATAGAGAAGTCGTTGTCCTTTAGAAAGAAAAAATATTACAGTGGAATCCATGCAAGAGCATTTGCTGTTCCCATGGAAACAGTCTGCTCAGCAGATGGCCTTCGCACTTAGGGACTTAATAGTCTCAGGATTGGAAATTATCATCCTGAAACAGAGAGGAAGATAAGTTGATTTTCTGGGTATGTGCCCTTCAAAGGGAGATGGCTTCTTACGTGATACTTGAAAAAAAAGTGTGACAGTGTTATCTGAAGCTCTGACTTAACCTGTAGTAGCCCTCTATTACTGCAATATGTGCTAATCAACCAAGGATTTTTTTAGCAAGGAGATATTAGTGAACTAAGATCATCAGGAAAGATTTCCATAAGGATAAATTCCCACTTTATATTGTTTTATGCTTTGTTCTTCCTACCTAGATTAGTTTTTCTCCAGCTATCTTTAATCAGCTAAAGTTGGCACATTAGTTGGCAGCACCAGTTGTCTTTCAGATCCCAGCTTTGTGGTTACTTCCACAGGGGAGTCTTCCTTGAATTCCCAGATTCACTTTGGTTCTTCTTTTCAAGCAGTTTCATATCCTTTTATAGCAGGACTTGCAAACTGGTATGTCTGTAGGAGGTAAGTATGTGATGTAAAGAATGAAATGGACTATTGATAGCAGAACCTTCTGTGATGATGGAACTGTTCTTTATCTGCCTAGTTTATGATGGTAGCTACTAGCAACAAGTGGCTACTGAGCACTTAATGTGGCTACTGTAACTGTGGACCTAAATGATTAGTTGCCATTTATGTTTTAATTAATTAAAAGTTAAATTTAGATAATTAAGTATGGCTAGTAGCTCAGATCAGTAGAAAGGAATAGCAGCATAAATATGACAAATGATGATAGAACTTGGGCTCAGTGCCAGGGAGGCATAAGGGAGTGCTGAGGACTATAGAAAACCCAGAAACCATGTGCCATATCAAAAAAGGACAGCTGTTCCTCAGTTCTAGCCAGTTTTTAAGAGTAGCAGAAAATCCTTGTTTTACTGTGAAATTTCCTTATTAGTATTATTATTTTTTAAGTTTGCAGCTATCTGAAATTCTTGTTCAGTTTTTGCCCAGGTTTAGCCATTTTGTGAGACTTCTACTGTCTTTCCTCCATAGCAAGTATCGCTACTAGAATTGCTAATATAATTATTTAATTACATCTCTCCAATAGAATGTAAGCTCATGTAGAGAGAAGCCATGCCTGTCTTGTTCACTATTACACCTCAATACTCAGTTTGGTATTGACCAGGTACTCAGTGATATTTCTTGAATGCATAAGGTAAAAATAAATTATAAGAGGTGGGAGAAAGCCAAATGTAAGTACTAAGAGTCAGGGAATTTAACTTTTGGATGAAATCCAGCTTGCTTTTCTTCGTGGATAAACAGATGCCTGGATGGAAGGAACTCTTCTGGATAAAACTCAGTACACGATAGGTTTAAGGAAAGAGACCAGATCTTACAGGAACACAGTGTGTGGCCTTGAATATGCTTGGTTCCCTGAGAAGGAAGAGAGGTGGAATACACTGAAGGGTTTTGGACAGAAAAGACTTTGTGAAAGCAGTTGTTCCACTGTAAACTCTAAAGATCAGGAAGAATCAATTGTTTCAAGACAATGGGGAAAAATGCTGCTGCTGCTTCTTGTCATAGTAACTGTATCCCAACAGAAACCAGTCTGTCTTAATGCACTAAACCACCAGAATATCCTAGAAATTCCAAGGTTTATAGTCTAAAAATTCAGAGCTGTGTGTCAAGACCTTTGATGCCAGTTATAGTCTATCTCATGGAATTGCATTTTTGGTGTGTTGGTATAAAACTTATGATGTTTAACTGAATTAAATTCTCTGCCCTCCTATTACCCAATTGAGTTTATATGTGTGTGTGTGTTTAAACCCGCTCACAGGAAGGTATCCTCTTCAATTGTGTGTGCTGTTTTACTTAAATCACACTTGGCTATTAGGACAGTTGCTTTGAATAGAGCAAATCATCTGAGATGTTCAGTACATGAGAAGTTATTCCAACAAAAGAATGAAAGTGTTTATTTTCATGCTGTTACTCTTTGCCTTGTCTATAGGTGAGTGTTCATAGTAATTCTCTAAGATACAGAACTGTAATAGATCCTCATTTCTGTTGATGCTGTTGTTAGTATTCTTATAGGGAAAGTACATTTAAAACCATTTGTAGGCAAAATAATGCCCCCCAACAAAGATGTGGACAGCCTAATCCTCTGATACCTGTGAGAGTGTTGCTTTTACATGGCAAAAGGGTCTTGCAGATGTCTTTGAATTAAGGATTTCAAGGTAGGATGATTATCCTTTATTATCTAGGTAAGCCTAAGGTAATCACAGAGATCCTTGTAAGTGAAAGAGAGAGGCAAGAGAGTTAGACTTGGAGAAGGAGATGTGATGATAGAGGAGGATAGTAGAGTAATGTGATTACTGGCTTTGGAGATGAAATGTGCCCAGGAGCCAACGAATGCAGGCAGTCTCTAAATGCATGAAAAGGCAAAGACGGGGAGTCTCCCCTAGAGCCTTCAGCGATCCTGCTGACACCTTTCTTAAAATCTGCGAGATCCATTTGGGACTTCTTGTCTCTAGAACTATAAGATAGAAGACTTGTGTTGTTTTAAGCCATTAAGTTTGTGGTGATTTGTAAGCACATCAGTGGGAAATTATTCAGCACTAAACCATTGAAAGAAATGAAGTCTCTTTACAAATGAGGACTTTATTTTCCACATGTCGTCAGATAAGTGAATTCATTTATTCAGTAATATGAGGAGGACACTGTTCTAGCCACTGGGGATTCAATGGTGAGCAAACCCTCACAGTCCCTGCCCTGAGAGAGCTGTGTACTGTGGAGAGACATTAAACAACTACACCTACAAGTATTTAGTTGCATATGAGGCGTTTTAAGTAGAAGGGCAAATGGGCAGTCTGAAGAAGTAGTCAAGGAGGGCTTTCCTGAGGAAGTGATTTTAGAGTTGAGCTCCACATGCTGACTGGGAATTATAGGGAAAGGGAGTTGATGGGGAAGACCATTCATGGTAGTAGGAACAGCATGTGTGAGAGCCCAAGGCAGAAGTCTCCAGCATCCCTGAGGAACTAAAGCATTCTGTGGGGATAGAAGGGAAGGTGCAGGAATGAGCCTAGCAGGGCGGGCCTTGGATACCAGCACAATGAAAGCAAAAGAAAGGTTTGGCTGGGAAGAATCAAGCATTGTAGTAGTCTAGCAAGTATCATTTTGCCTGTGATGTGGAGAGGGGTTGAAGTTTGGTGAGAATAAATGAGAAGAGTGACCATACATCATCCAAACTGGGATATTTCTGAGAGTGAGAGGAGGTGCTTTAATACTTACCAGGATAGTCTTTACTCTGACTGTCCCCAGCACACTGGACACGAGGAAACTGTTGTCGTCCCAAAGTGAATAAGAGCAGTAGTAGCCTGGGCCATGTGGTAGCTGTGACGATGGCCCGTTGAGAACCACGTTAGAATGTACTTTCTTTTTCTCTTGGCCCCTGATGCTCATTTCTTACTGGAATAAAATTTTTAAATGGATGCTTTCAAACAGGTCCAATTGCTTTGTATGTTGGCCTCTGTAAGCAGGCTTGATATTTTCCACCACAACCAACTCCTTTGTCCTGCTACAACAGAATCCATGGATCTTACCTCTGAAGAGATACCATGTGCAAGCCAACTCAAGTGGAAACAAAGGCACGTACCATAGAACTTGACACTCAGATTGCTGTTGTTCAGGTCTCTAAGTCGTGTCCAACTCTTTGCAACCTCATGGACTATAGCATGCTGGTCTCTTCTGTCCTCCACTATCTCCTGGAGTTTGCTCAGATTCATGTCGGTTGAATCGGTGATGCTATCTAACCATCTTATCCTCTGTCACCCCTTCTCATTTTGCCTTCAATTTTTCCCAACATCAGAGTCATTTCCAGTGAGTCAGCTCCTTGCATCAGGTGTCCAAGTATTGGAGCTTTAACATCAGTCCTTCCAATGAATAGTCAGGGTTGATTTCCTTTAGGATTGACTGATTTGATCTCCTTGCAGTCCAGGGTCTCTCATTAGAGAATATTAAGCAATTTGCTGGTTTCTGGCAGTGATTATCAATAGGGGTTGTTATATTAGAATCCTTTGTTAAGGCAGCACTTAGAGCCTCAACTAAGGATGATTCCCCTACTCCTGCCTAGTACCTGGTTATGAGGAACAAGTAAGAATATTTGCAATCAAACATTTGATTTCTGTTGTTACCTTTTCTATCGTATTGTGTGAACCTCAGAAAAGTTTTCATACTTGTCGTTGGTATTACTCTCTTTGTGCCTAAATTCTGCATTCTGACTGGCAAATAGATGGGGAAACAGTGGCTGACTTTATTTTTCTGGGCTCCAAAATCACTGCAGATGGTGATTGCAGCCATGAAATTAAAAGACGCTTACTCCTTGGAAGGAAAGTTATGACCAACCTAGATAGCATATTAAAAAGCAGAGACATTACTTTGCCAACAAAGGTCCGTCTGGTCAAGGCTGTGGTTTTTCCGGTAGTCATGTATGGATGTGAGAGTTGGACTATAAAGAAAGCTGAGCGCAGAATTGATGCTTTTGAACTGTGATGTTGGAGAAGACTCTTGAGAGTCCCTTGGACTGCAAGGAGATCCAACCAGTCCATCCTAAAGGAGATCAGTCCTGGGTGTTCATTGGAGGGACTGATATTGAAGCTGAAACTCCAATACTTTGGCCACCTGATGCGGAGAGCTGACTCACTTGATAAGACCATGATGCTGGGAAAGATGGGGGGCAGGAGGAGAAGGGGATGGCAGAGGATGAGATGGTTGGATGGCATCACCGACTCAGTGGACATGGGTTTGGGTGGACTCCGGGAGTTGGTGATGGACAGGGAGGCCTGGCGTGCTGTGGTTCAGGGGGTCACAGAGTCGGACACGACTGAGCAACTGAACTGAACTCTGCATTCTAACAGGGATGCTCTGTTTCCTGTATAGAGTAAAGCTTTGTCCATTTACTTTTGTTAAAAGTGCTGTGAAGGCTGCATTCTTATCGGTTGCCTTTGGGGATCTCCCTCCCACTTTATAGCAAAGCCTCACCCTTTGCTATACTCCCAAGAACATCTTCCACTTTTGGCACTTTTTACAGCCTTCCCCCCAAATTCCCTGAGCTGTTTTCTGTTTCTGAAACTTGGTGTCTTCTATATTTCCACCTAGGATGCCCTTCCATTCTTATAGGTCCTTCTTAGGACTGATTTCCCCTGTGTAAAATGGTCTGTTTTACCTCTGTGTTTAGTATGATATATATATTTCTGTTATAACACTGAGCAGCTCATGCCATAGACGTCACTATGTCAGGGGACAAGTGGATGGTATAGTTTATTAAAACAGTGCCTTGTCCAGAATATGCTTTCACTAAATATTTACTTCATTAAATTATGACTGCAAACTTGGCTGAAGAGATAACATAATTTTGAATTTTTATTTAATATTGTAGAGTAATTTGTATTTAATAATTTAGAAAAATTATTTAATAATGTAGAACAT
Organism: Muntiacus reevesi; assembly: GCF_963930625.1. Classification (NCBI taxonomy): domain Eukaryota; kingdom Metazoa; phylum Chordata; class Mammalia; order Artiodactyla; family Cervidae; genus Muntiacus; species Muntiacus reevesi. The sequence continues at coordinate 102,928,753 of NC_089252.1, forward strand.
AATAAAAATGTATTTAATAATGAAAATAATGAAATATATAGTGAAAATATAAAATAGAAAATAATGTAGTATTTAATAATGTAGAACAATTTTAACTAAACTTTCTTTTTCTTATTAGTTCTCAATTGTGGTATAGTTTTTAAAAGGAGTAGTAAGATTTATTAGAAATTTTTTTCCCACAGTTTGGCTTGGCTGTCTTTTTTCTGAATTACTTAGGTTTTGCTGTAGCTGATTTCATATGGCCTTTGGTTATGTCAAAGTTTGACAGTGTTGCTATGAAGTAATTGTTGAATTTATTTTTGAGCGTCTTTACTTCATATCCTCTGGGCTTCTCTTAAGCTTTCCTTTTAGGGAAGGCTTTCAGAAGTGTGTGGTTTGGTGTCCATGAATTCCTGGAAGTTCTGGATGGTTGGAAAATGATTCACACAGTAAATATCTAGGGCTGGATTTGCAAATCATATGGTAAAATCTTGCAGGCACTGTTGACCATCAATCATTGCCCTGCTGGAAGTAAATAAAAGAGATTAGTGTCCACACAAATCTTCTCAGCTATGCCTTTGACATAAGGACATTCTTGAGAGCACTAGTTGTCAAAATGTGGTCTTCAGATAAGCGGCATTGGTATCAGTTAAGAACTTGTTAGGAATTCAGTTTCTGGCCCACCCCAGACCTACTGAATGAGAAATTCTGAGGCTGGGCTTAGCAATCCATGTTTAACAAGTCCCCTAGTTTAATATTCTGATTCACACTAAAGCTTGAAAACCAGTGCTTAAGAAGGTATTGGGGGAAATATTAGAATCATGCCTTAAAATCATACCTCCTTCTCTCCTCTCCAAAGTATAAACTTCTAGTCCAAGGAAAATACTGCCTTCCAAGAAAATCTTTGAAAAACTACTGAAGATAGTAGAGGGGGCTGGAGATGTTACCTAGGGTTTCCTCTTAGGACTTTGTACGATAAGTTCATGTACTATTATTTATATATATACCACCAAACCTTTGAAGATAGCCATAGGGATTGCCAGCTTTTAATTTTTCCAACTTAGGAAATTTAAAAATAAAATCCTAGCTATCATCAACTAGTTTTCAATGTCAGACTTTTTCTCTCTTCTCAACACTCAGTCCCTAGGTGAGCTCATTCAGTTTATGACTTTAGATACCATCTGTTTATTGATGATTCTCAAATTTATATCTTTGACCTCTGTATCACCTTTGAATTCTAGAATCATCTGTTCAATTGCTACTCCACCTCTCTGCTTATATATCTCATAGGCATTGTAAATGCAATAAGTGCAACCTAGATTCTTAATTCCTCCCATCCCCTTGGTCTTCTTTCAGTGTTTCCCACCTGATGTTCAGGACAGAAATCTTTCCATTACCTTGGCCTCTCTTACATCTTACATCCACATGCGCAAATTTGGTGGTTCTCCTTTTGTTATAATCTAGAATTCAACCTTTCTTTTTTTTTTTTTAAACCACATCAGCTGCCACAGCCCTAGCCTAAACCAGCATGATCATCTCTCACCCAAATCATTCATAACTCCTGATTGCTTTCCATGTTTCTTGCCTCTTACAAACTGTTCTCAACACAGCTCAAGAATGATCTTTTTAAAATGAGGCTGTGTCCCTCCTTTGCTCAAAACTCTCTTGTGGCTCCCATCTCATTTAGAATAAAAGCCAAGAGTCCTTCACCAGTAATAAATCATGTGGATATCATATCATCACCTGATAGAGTGTGATGACAAGGGCACTTCATCTCTGTGGTATTTTTCCCCAAACCCATAACTCTAGACTAAACACAAGGAAAACATCAGAGAAACCCATGTTGAGGGATAGTCTACAAAATACCTGATCAGTATTCTTTACACTGCAAGGGCATGACAAGCAAGGAAGGACTGAGCTGTCACAGGGCAGAAAGGACTGAGGAGACACGTCTAAATGCCGTGTGGTGTCCTGGATTGGATCCTGGGACAGAAAAAGACAGTAGTGGGAGAAGTGGTGAAACATGAATAAAATCTGGAGTTTAATTAATTCTGTTGTACAATGCTGTTTTCTGCTTTTGACAACTGTCCATAGTTATGTGAGATGTTTGCTATTTGGGAAAACTGAGCGATCTGCTCTGTGAACTAGCTTTAATTATTCTACAAATCCAAAAGTATTGCAAGATAAAAATTTTCTAAAAACAAAAAAAGTCCATATAGTGTCCAGCTGTGTGCTATGTAATCTGGTTCTAGTAAATGCCCTAACCTTGTATTCTGTTACTTACTCACTTTAACTATACTAAACACTCTCTTGGATACGTCACATTTGTTTTTGCTTCTGGGCCTTTGTATTTACTGTGTCTTTTGTGTGGAATACTTTTTCTTCAGTGCATGGTTAACTCCTTCACCTCCTTTGGATATTTACTCAACTGCTGTAGCATGAGAAAGTGCTTCGTTGATGCTTTCCCTCCCCCTGTTGTAGTCGCGATTATCTTTTCAGGCTTTATTTTTCCTTGTAGACTTCTGTGTGTGTGTTTATTGTCTGTCTTCTTCTAGTAGAATGTAAGCTTCATGAAGCAGAAAAATGTTTTGTTTACTTTAACTGTATCCCCTGAATAATATGTGACATATAGAGAGGAGTTGCAATTGTTGAAGGAATGATGAAATTTCTTAAGAATTTAAAGCGAGCATCCAGTCTCAGAAGGAGGAACTGTTGTTGTTGCTTAGTTACCCACTCATGTCCGACTCTTTTGTGATCCCATGGATTGGGATTCTCCAGGCAAGAACATTGGAGTGGGTTGCCATTTCCATCTCCAGGGGATCTTCCTAACCCAAGGATCGAACCCACGTCTCCTGCATTGCAGGTGGATTCTTCACCGCTGAGCTAGCCATAGTCCTTTAAATGGAATGAATTTAGCTTTATGAAAAATTCAAAAAACTTAACTTTTTTGGTTTCTTTTGCTATGCACTATTGAAAACTTGATGACTAATTGGTAGTGGCCTACCAGATGGGATTTTAGAGCTATTAGGCTAGATCATTCTCCCTTCAAATGAAAGTAGTATTTTAATTATTCTAAATGCGTGCTATTCAGTATGGTATACAATATCCACATGAGACTGTTTACATTTAAATTAATTAAAGTTAAGAAAAATAAAAAATTCAGTTTCTCCATTGGACTAGCCCTATTTCTGGTATTCAAGAGCTACATGAGGCCAGTAACTACTGTAGTGGACAGCACAACCAACTATAGAGCATTTCCATAGTCACCAAATGTATTGGCGGCACAATTGTAGACAGATAAGTCTTTGTTTTAATACCTTCAGATAATGTCAAATCATAATAGCAGCATCCATAACTTATTGGCATTTACTCTGTGGCATGCACTGTGCTTTCTAAGTGTTGTTTCAATTCCCAGATCACTGGGAGAGGTACTATTTTTGCTTTATAGACAAGGGAATTGAAGGTCAAGGAAAAGTAAGTTTCTTGAGGTCACATACCTGGTCAGCCAGGTTTCAAACTCAAGGCAGCTGCCAAAGTAAGGCCCGTGAGCACTGCGTTTCAGAGTAGCAGCACTTAGCACCGCGGTGTGTCTTCAGATGGCCTTCTCTCATTGTCAGGCAGCAAGGTTATCGGGGTATATTTGTTCCTTCCAATCTTTCCAATTTCACTGATGAACTGCCACTTTATATTTTATCCCTAAAGGCCTCCTCTCCATTCTGATTTTGCACATACCTTTCCACATGCTTTCAAGTTCCCCAGTGTAAAGGATGGTTGCAAGCACTTACTGGTGGCAGGTAGGGTTCTCTTTGTGATGTGATAAAGGATGGCAGAGCCGTATCATGGCCCTGGCCACTTCACGTTCACTTCTTTCTTTGGGTTGCTTGTTGAGTGTTCTGTTATCTCTGCTTGTGCCCGGTGGAATTGTGCACGTGGGCAAAGTCGCAGGCATCAGCAGAGCAGATACGTGCACATAGCTCCTCTGGAATGGAGGCCATTGGAGTATAGGTAGATGCTTTCTGAAAGATAAAAAGAGGGAAATTCTAGATTGTTAAGAGAAACCTCCCTGAGAGAGACCCTGCTTGATTTGGCAACTGAAGAGATAATTTTTTTTAGAATGATTTTCCTTTCTTATTTAAGCATTCTGTATTTTTGAAGAGAACAGCTAATGGTGGTGATTGACTGCTAAAATTCAACCTGTCAGACCTGGCCTATTTTTCTGTGACTCACATAGAGAAATATGTTAATGCAGATAAATGTGTTATAACTGTAACCCATGCATAATTGCCTCAAGTTCAGCCACTTTACTTTGTAATGTATTGTGTATAGTTATGTCTTGGACTTTCATGGAGTTCTGATTGGCTACCTTGTGTTCGGATATTCTGATCAGACCTGCTGTATATACACCATGTGCCTAGTTGGTTGAAGGAATGCCACAAGGTGGCAGCTTGTAGACAGGTCTTGGGTAATGGGCTGGTTTTTGACAGGAAGAGATGAATTGGAAGGGCATTCATAAGAGAAGAGTATGCACACAGGTGAAGGGTTTGGGAAATCTGTTATATATTAGGGGAAAAAATGCTCAGTTCAGTGATTGAAGTGTGAAAGACAGGTTTGAAGATAGATTTGGGGTCAGGACAGGAAGGGCTTTGAATGCTGAGTATATAATTTTTTCTTCATATACAAGGAGTCATGCACGGTATTGAAGCCCTGTGCTTTAGAGAGCTAAATTTGAATTTAGAGTGGAAGCAGTAAATATGTATATAGAAGAGTGTTAATGACATGAGCCCTGGGATTGTAGTTTCCTGTTTTGAATTCCAAGTGATTTGAGTATGCTTAAGCCTCAGTTTCTACATCTATAAAATGAGGGTAATAATAGTTTCTACTTCTTAGAGTTACTGTGAGGATTAAGAGACAATGAACAAAGCACGTGGCATGGTGCTTTCCTTACCACAAGACACATGTTGTTATTACCTTACTTTTAATTTTATTATTTTCACTTGGGTGAAATATACCTAAAAGCTATTGCAATAATCTATATGAGAGGTAGTACATATCTTGGAAATGCTGGGAGAAATGGCAAAGAACATTTGAATGCCATTTACTATTACTTTAATTTTATGACACAAACTTTAGTTTGCCTTTCTATTCCTACTTTAACAATAAAATGGTTAAAAAACACAAATATTAAGTATAGTTAGTTCTGTGAAGAAGATAATATTTTCTGAGATACATAATTCTGGCATGCATAATTTATGAAGTTCTTTTTTCCCCTTGCCTAATGACTTTGAATTCAAGGATCCCAAGGAAATATCCTACTACTCTATAATAATTTGAAAAAATTTAAAAGCACCTTACTATAATGATACATAGATGGTGTCTTGCCTTATTCAACAATATGGGGTTTGAAATGGTCTTTATCATGCTTTCAAATAGTATTCATGAATTCACTATATCTTCAGTCATGTGAGACTGCGACCCCGTGGACTATAGCATGCCAGGTTCCTCTGTCCATGGAATTCTCCAGGCAAGAATACTGGAGTAGGTTGCCAAGCCCTTCTCCAGAGGATCTTCCTGACCCAGGGATCAAACTTGTGTCTCTTAAGTCTCCTGCATTGCACTAGCGCCACCTGGGAAGCCCCTAAAGTTATTTTACAAATACGAGGATTAGTAGTGTGATGAGCACTATTTCAAAGCAATGGAGCTTATTCTCATTTTCTGTTTATCATTGGAGATGTCTCAATCAATGTTATGTGTTCTACATAAGTTAATAGCAAGCATTATAAATGACTAGAAACCTTCTGGAAAAGTTGGCAAGGACCGTCACATCTTTTTTGATTGTTTTAGCTAGTTATTGTTTTTTAGTTTTTCTTAGATGAATCTCTGAGCAAAGACATAAACCCTTCTGACTTTGTACTAAAGTATTGTACTTCTCAAGTGGTACAGTGATAAAGAATCCACCTGCATTGCAGGAGATGACGGTTTGATCCCTGGGTTGGGATGATCCCCTTGAGGAGGAAATGGCAACCCACTCCAGTGATCTTGCCTGGAGAATCCCAAGGACAGAGGAGCCTGGCGTGCTACAGTCCATGGGGTTGCAGAGTTAAACACAACTAAGCTACTAAACAACAGTTGTACACAAGTGTCCATAGTTCTTACAGTTTGCACTGTACTCGAGAAGTCCTAGAGGGGAACCTGGAGACCCCAATTCCATTCAGCTTGATACTCACTAACAGTGTGATTTGGGAGGCTATTGTCATGTCTCAAACCATCTTTTTTTATTGGTAAAATTGAAGCTTGGCTGAAAGTGCCTTCCAAATTTTTGAAGGATGGCAGAAGCACCTTTTGTGTGTTATAGTGCTGTGCTTGGGAATGGATAGAGGACAGACCTTGCCCTCATGGAGTTGATAGTGCAGTGGGAAAACTGTTAAAAGTAAACACATGAATATCTCTACAAGTTGTCCCATTAAAATTACCTATTTTTACATAGATACTTTTACATACCTAGGCTCTAGAAAGGTGGGGGACTCTTTTGGGTCTGTTTTGTTTACTGTTGTAGTCTCAGTAAACAGAAACATTGCCTGGAACATGATAGGCATTTGGTAAATATATTCTAAATAAATGTTAACATATATTTTAAGTATTATAACAAAATACATGAAGTCTTGAAAATGGAATTCTGTAAAATCATGCATTAAAAGTATTGGGAGCTTATGGGAAAAATAGGACTAGTTAAATCTCTCTTTAACTAAATAGAAATCTATGTAACTAAATAAAATTAGGAGTGTTAAATATCTGCACACATTTATAACCAAAGCACTAACAAAAGCAATAATTGGCATCCTTCTCCCCTCCCCCCACCAGGAAAACATGGACAGCCCAAGCAGGCATTTAAGTCCAGTCAGAGGCTCTTTGAGGAGACATTAGTCACAATAGCCAAAAGATACAAGCAGTGCAAGTCTCTATAGATAGGTAATTGAAAAAGCTAATGTGGTATATCCATATAATGGAATATTATTCAGCCTTAAAAAGTAAGGAAGGTCTAATGCAGCCTACACTGTGGGTGGACTTGTGAAGTTGTTTGCTGTTCAGTCACGCAGTTGTGTCCGACTCTTTGTGACCCCATGGACTGCAGCACACCATGTTTCCCTGTCTTTCACCATCTCCTGGCGTTTGCTCAAACTCATGTCGATTGAGTCAGTGATGCCATCCAACGATCTTGTCCTTTGTTGTCTCCTTCTCCCCCTGCCTTCAGTCTTTCCCAGAATCAGGGTCTTTTCCAGTAAGTCAGCTTTTCACATCAGGTGCTCAAAGTTTTGGAGCTTCAACCTCACCGTCAGTCCGTCCAATGAATATTCAGGATTGATTTTCTTTAGGATGGACTAGTTTAATCTCCTTGCAGTCCAAGGGACTCTCAAGAGTCTTCTCCAACACCACAGTTCAAAAGCATCAATTCTTTGGCACTCAGTCTTCTGTTATGGTCCAACTCTCACATCCATACATGACTACTGTGCTCAGTGAAATAAGGCCATCACAAAAGGGCAAATACCTATGGTTCTGCCTATATGAGGTACCTAGAGTAGTCCATTTCTCACAGACAGAGTAGAATGGTAGTTGCCATGAGCTGGAATGTAGGGTTATGGGGAGTTATTATTTAAGAAGTATGTAATTTTAATTTGGGAAAAAGGAAAAATATTTAGGAGATGGATGGTGGTGATTATTGCACTACTGTGAATGTGCTTAATGCCACTGAACTGTAGACTTAAAATGGTTAAGATGGTAAATTTTATGCTATATGTATTTTATAATTAAAAAAAAAACTGCAAGAAAAGAAAAAAAATGTTTACAGTCATGTAATCACCACTCAGATCAAGACATAGGATATTCCCTATCTACCACAGACTGTCATGCACCTCCTGATTACATCCCCTCAAGTTGATCACAGTCCTGCCAGTCCTTCTAGTAATATATATATGGACTTCTATATCCTGTTTGGCATCTTCTCTCCTCATCATATCTATGAAATTTTTCCATGTGCCCATGCATATTAGTAGTTTGTTTTATTATTGTGTAATAAATCATGTGAATATATAAACTAGACAGCATATTAAAAAGCAGAGACATTACTTCACCAACAAAGGTCTGTGTAGCCAAACCTATGGTTTTTCCAGTAGTCATGTATGGATGTGAGAGTTGGACCATAAAGAAAGCTGAGCACCGAAGAAATGATGCTTTTGACCTGTGGTGTTGGAGAAGACTCTTGAGAGTCCCTTGGACTACAAGGAGATCCAACCAGTCCATCCTAAAGGAAATCAGTCCTTAATATTCATTGGAAGGACTGATGTTGAAGCTGAAGCTCCAATACTTTGGCCACCTGATGTGAAGAGCTGACTGATTTGAAAAGACCCTGATGCTGGGAAAGACTGAAGGCAGGAAGAGAAGGGGATGACAGAAGATGAGATGGTTGGATGGCATTACTGACTCAATGGGCATGAGTTTGAATTAACTCCAGGAGTTGGTGATGGACAGGGAGGCCTGGAATGTTGCAGTCCATGGGGTCGCAAAGAGTCGGATACGACTGAGCAACTGAACTGATACTTGTTTCTCCCATCTGCTGTTGTTGACATTTAGGTTGTTTTAAGCTTCTATTTTATTTCTTATTTAAGTATAGTTGATGTACAATGTTATATTAGTTTCAGGTGTACAACATTGTGATTTGATGTTTTCATAGATTATATTCCATTAAGTTATTATAAAATATTGGCTGTATTCCTTGTGCTGTATATTACATCTGTTTTTTTTTAATTATAAGTAAAACTTCTCTGAATATTCTTACATATGTCTTTTGGTGGACATCTTCATTCATTCTTCTTAGGTGGGGTGGTTTAGTAGATATTGTCAAATAGTTTTCCAGGATGATCATTCCAATTTACACTGCTACCAACATGGTATAAATATTCCAACTGAGCCACCTCTTTATAAAGAACTCTTTGTATTGTTGATGTCTCGGGAAGTAAAAAAGCGGGAAAAAGAGAGATGGAGAGACTGTTTTGGGGTGCTGAAGCAGTGCATATAGAAATAGAACTGAGTTGGTAAGACTTGTGTTAAGGAGGGCATAGAGAGAAATACTACTTGCTACAACCTGAGAGCCAAGTAAGATTGGGGTATGACTCTGGGCAGGAAGGAGGACATGTACGAGGTTTTCTTTTTTTTTTTTTTCCCCTTAAATTTTTAAAAAATAGTGTTGGAAAGGCTTTAATCACGCTAATGCCCATTTCTTGTCTTTCCTGTTGGAGGTTGTAAATCAACTCCTGTATTCTTACTGTCGATTGCCTCAGAAAAATTGCTTATGAACCAACCCAACTTCTACATTCTACTGAATTCTTTCACCTGTTTACAAGTCACATCTGAACTAATTGGCTTTATGAAAATACATGTTGTAGCAGAGCACACTGTATAGGTATGTAAACTTAAGGATGCTATGGGATGAGAGGAGCAAAGGATGTGAGGGTCCTTGCAAAGGAGTAGCTATGATGAGCCACTTGGAATCTAAGCAGGGCAAGTGAGGAAATGCCCAGAGGGCTGATGATGTGTTGGGAGATCAGGATAAGGTGGAAGTAGTTGAGCAAGGAAGATGAGGATGGAAGGTGAAGTTAAAGTGTAGGATGTTAGTGTAAAGGTTTCATGGAATTAGTTTTTGGGGTTTACAAAGTTTTGAGGGGAATTGCGAACATGTTTCAACAGGGCAAACAGAAGGATAATTGGAGATGGAGGAAGTCAAAAGAGATCAGAGGATTTGGGTGAGTCCTCCAAAAGGATGTGGGGGTTACCCAAAACCTGTTAGGAATGGAGATGGATAAGAGAGCCTCTGGGCCTCGGACTTCTAGATGAAGTTCTTTGTATGCTCTTCTTCCTGACCACAGCTGGGAAGGTAACTTGGGAGTGGGATGGAGACCCTCCTCACATACCCATAGGGCCTTCAACTGTCTTCTCATCTCTGCAAACTTTCATTTTTTTTACTGGTGAAAGTCCCAGTAGAAATGCATCTGGCTTTAAAAGAAATTTTTTTGGCTGTACCCCATGGCATGTGGGACCTTAGTTCCCCAACCAAGGATTGAACCCATGTGCCCTACACTGGGTGTGGAGTATTAACTACTGGACCATGGGGGAAATCCCTCTTTCTTGTCCTTGTTTAATAACCAGTTTCCATGTTCTTTAAATTTATGTAACTACAAAATGTTAGCAAATATTTTGAGCCTCTACTGTGTTCTAAGCATGGTGCGTGGTGCTGGGTAAGATGATGGTAAGCCAAACAGGATTCCTGACCTAAGGAAACTGCAGAGGGTTAATTTAAAACAAAATTGAAACTGTCTTCTTGTGCATGGACTGGCGGTATTTTCTTTAACTTGACAGTTGCTCAAAGGAAAAAATCATGAGTAAAATGCAGGTCACAAAATCCTTTGTAGGTAGATAGTATGTATCTTGGAGCAGAGTAATAGCATCTCAGTTGCAGTTCAGTCAGTCGCTGAGTCGTGTCTGACTCTCTGAGACCCCATGAACCACAACACGCCAGGCCTCCCTGTCCATCACAAACTCCTGGAGTCCACCCAAACCCATGTCCATTGTGTCAGTGATGTCATCCAACCATCTCATCCTCTGTTGTCCCCTTCTCCTCCTCCCCTCAATCCTTCCCAGCTTCAGGGTCTTTTCCAGTGAGTCAGCTCTTCGCATCAGGTGGCCAAAGTATTGGAGTTTCAGCTTCAACATCAATCCCTCCAATGAACACCCAGGACTGATCTCCTTTAGGATGGACTGGTTGGATCTCCTTGCAGTCCAAGGGACTCTCAAGAGTCTTCTCCAACATCACAGTTCAAAAGCATCAATTCTTCGGTGCTCAGCTTTCTTTATAGTCCAACTCTCACGTCCATACATGACTACCAGAAAAACCATAGCCTTGACCAGATGGACCTTTGTTGGCAAAGTAATGTCTCTGCTTTTTAATAGGCTGTCTAGGTTGGTCATAACTTTCCTTCCAAGGAGTAAGCGTCTTTTAATTTCACAGCTGCAGTCATCATCTGCAGTGATTTTGGAGCCCCCCAAAATAAAGTCAGCCACTGTTTCCACTGTTTCCACATCTATTTGCTGTGAAGTGATGCGACTGGATGCCATGATCTTAGTTTTCTAAATGTTGAGCTCTAAGCCAACTTTTTCACTCTCCTCTTTCACTTTCATCAAGAGGCTCTTTAGTTCTTCTTCACTTTCTGCCGTAAGGGTGGTGTCATCTGCATATCTGAGGTTATTGATATTTCTCCCGGCGATCTTGATTCCGGAATTCAGTTGCAGTACTAGTTTAATACATAGAAAAATGATACAATTGCATGAGGCATAGTTCTAGTTTTTCATAAATGCTAGTGGTTGGGGTGGCAGAATGCTGGATCTGAGGAGCTGAAATCCTGGCCCCAGCCCTGTGAATTGGGGGTGAGTGGCTGTTGATGGGCTGAAAGTATTGATAAGATGACATCCCATTTTCCTTCAGGGCATAGGCTTTGTTTCCTTTCATGTTAGCATCAATCAGCCAACCAGTGACCACTAAGAACACACTTGTTGAACGTTTTGAACTTATTACTTGTAGTGAGAGAGAACATGCACTATAGGGAAATGGGGAGTCTTAGTAAGAGGATGTTAGAAAAAAATTTTTATAGGATTTGGGCTTGGGTTGAGTGATTCAGGGAAGGGGCCTTTGCTCTAGATTGGAGACTGTGAGAAAGTGGGTATGACTGAGTAGCTCAAGAAATCTTATCTGTAGGAAGGACAGACTAGTTCGAAGATAGAATTGTCATTGGTAAGTAAGTGGTGGTCACTCATTTTAACCATGAGAATGGGTGTTTGGTATTATGTTGGTAGCACAGGGTCCTTACTACTATTACTGTCTGTACTTAGAGAAAATGATGACATCGTCTTGTCTGGTCTCACTTTATCATGGTCTCAGAGTAACCTTGTCTGAATTCAGTGTTCTGTGAGGTCATTTATGTCCAACAGAGGATTAACACAGCTTTGCTGTGAGTGCCTGACCAGCTTCTGGATGTCAGATAACACTTTTTTCCCCTCCTAAGTAGGCTGACAGTTTAGGCTTCCTCTTGGAGCAGTTAACAAATGGGGAAAAAGAGAGGGCATGCAGAAAGAGAAAACTAAATCCTAAAAGGGAGATTTTACTGAAGAACCTATGTAGGCGATGGAAGGCCAGATGTTCATCAGAAAGGGGTTGCCTGAGGGGAGATTAATGGGATAAACAAGGGATAGATATGGAAAAGTGAAAGAAGGGAGCGCAGATTCCCTCTCAACAGAGGCTGAGAAATGAGGTAATGATAGAAAATGTATTCTGAGTGAGTGAGTCACTTCTTTAGTGGGCAGCCTTCCATTCAGTTGGTAGCCATGGGAAGCTCTTAGCTTGTGCCTGACTCTTAGGGGAATACAAAGTATCTCTCATTTTTTTTAGTATCTCTGGGTCTCCCATGGGGTTAAGGCTTTCTACATTGGATGTAGACTACGTGTGTGTGTGGGTGGATTAAGAATGTGTTGGTAACCTTGTGTATACTTGCATATTAAAACCCATGTGTGTCAATGAGATATCACCTCACACCTGTCAGAATGGCTATCATCAAAAGACCACAAATAGCAAATGTTGGTGAGAATGTGGGGAAAAGGGAACCCTCGTACCCTATTGATGGGATTGTAAATCAGTGCAGCCACTATGGAAAACAGTATGGAGAGTCCTCAAAAAGCTAAAAATAAAAGTATCCTATAATCCAGCAATTCCAGTCCCGGTTCTATAATAATTTTAAATGGAGTATAACCTTTAATAATTATGAATCACTGTGTACCTGAAACTTACATGATAGTGTAAGTATATTATGCCTCTGTGGTGTATGTGTGCATTTTTAAAGAAATCCTCTTTGTGTGTGTGTATGTGTATTTTTAAGAAAGCCTGGACCTACTTAGTCCAGTCTTTACATAGTGTCTTTGTCTTGCAACTACAACAGTAATTTCAAAGTAACTCAACGTTCCTGTAGTTAAATTTCTGAAACACCATGAAGGATGAATAGACTGTGGCAATACTTCCTTATAGTAATAAACAGAGGCACTCCTCTCCTACTGTTTCTCTTACCTACCAGTCCTCTTCCTGTCACTGTGAAAGGCCCCTTGCACCTCACCCAAGCAGTAGCTCTAAGAATTTCTGACGCTTTTTAAAAAATCCATTTTGTTCCCCTTATTCTGGATTTGGACTTTTTTGGATCATAAATAGTGCTGCCTTAGATGCTCTTTTACATAAACACCAAGGTGTTTGGGTAAATAGATTCACTGGGTAAATTTCTAGCAGTAGGAATGTTAGGCCAGTCTATTAAGATTTCACCACATTACCTCATAAATGAATTGTGCTTATTTATACACCAATAGGATTTGAGAGGGCTTCTTTTTTCATACTTTGGGCAGCCTTGACTGTGCTAAACCTGGGCATTTTTGCTGATCTGAATCTAAAAATATATGCAACTTTTTGTGTGCATATGCCTATATTACTTAGTAAATCTAATTGACATATAGTGAACATTCAGAAAGTTTAAATCTGTATGTCACTTTTCATTCTTCATATTCTATGTTGCTGTGCATATCTCTTTCATATTGTTGTTAAGTTATTTAAAAATATAATGCAGAAAGATATTGGTGAATTAACGTGTATTTTGGCAGCTTTCAACTTTCAAAGATGATGTTTTGTAGAATGGTTTTTAAAATGTATTAGGTGGAGAGGGAGCACTGCAAATAAATTTTAACATAGAAATGATCTGTCAAGAAGTAAGGACCCTCTGATAAAGAGTCCACCCTCTGGTTGACCACCAGTGCTGGGACATGATTACTTACTGTAGAGTGATGCCAAAGAGAACTTCAGTAGCTAAAGTGCAGGTGCCAAGAAGCAGTGGATTGAAAAAAAAAAAAAAAAGGGTAGACTTACATAAATTACAGGGCTAAAGTGTCAGCAGAAATAGTGTGGTTATCCTGCCAAGGCAACTATTGGTTGTCATTTTTCAGCTATTTTTCTTTGGTAGCCCAGAGTTTGTTGTTCCTCTATTAATTTGTCCCCTCTCTGTTTGACAAACATGGTTGCCATTTCCTAGCATACATTGCCTTCAATTTGTGTGCCATCTTGGCTTCTGAGAAAATGCTTTTTCCATCATAATTCAGTCGGTGTGATGTGAAATGGGGACAGTGGTTAACAGGGGTGCCACCACAACTCTGACAAGCCTTGCCCTCCCAGGAAAGGAATCTCCTCAAATGGGATCATTCATACTGACCTACTTTGATTCTCTATTTCTGGTTTCCAAACTATTCATTTTAGATACAAAGATTCCTTTGAAAAATGAAATGTGAAGAGGTGAGGACAGTTCAGATTCCACAGAGCTCCATTTGTCGACAGACATGGATGGCTGCCTTACATCTGGTGGTGTGAGGGAACCGGTTAAATTCTGAGCTTGGTCTGTAGTGGTTCAGTGTGTGTCTTCATTCCTGACATGGCGAAAGGCACCCAGCTGGAAAATGGCTGTTTATTGGGAAAATGAGGGAAAGGAAAAGTATAATGGCTTCAACCAAAGCCAACTTGTTCTGGGAACTGGTTGTTCACAAGATAGAAGAAAGGTTTGGGCATAACCTGAAGCTTGGTCAGGCTTGAATGAGTCTGTCTGTAGGTCTCCTTTTTTTTTTTTTTTTTCTTTTGCCATGTCACAACCAAGGGGCTTTTATATGGTATTTTAAGCCATAGAAACATTATGGCTATGATATACTTTGCCTCTAGCTATAGCAGCTATTCATTCATTCATTTGCTCATTCATCTAGCAACAGTTAGAACTGGACATGAAACAACAGACTGGTTCCAAATCAGGAAAGGAGTATGTCAAGGCTGTATATTGTCACCTTGCTTATTTAACTTACATGCAAAATAGTACATCATGTGAAATGCTGGGCAGGTTGAAGCACAAGCTGGAATCAAGATTGCTGGGAAAAATATCAATAACCTCAGATACACAGATGGCACCACCTTTATGGCAGAAAGCGCCTCTTGATGAAAGTGAAAGGGGAGAGTGAAAAAGTTGGTTTAAAACCCAACATTTAGAAAGCTAAGATCATGGCATCTGGTCCCGTAACTTCATGGCAAGTAGATGGGGAACAATGGAAGCAGTGCGAAACTTTATGTTTGGGGGCTCCCAAATCACTGCATATGGTGACTGCAGCCATGAAATTACAAGATGCTTGCTCCTTGGAAGAAAAGCCATGACCAACCTAGACAGCATTTTAAAAAGCAGAGACATTACTCTGCCAACAAAGGTCCGTCTAGTCAAAGCTGTGGTTTTTCCAGTAGTCATATATGGATGTGAGAGTTGGACTATAAAGAAAGCTGAGCACCAAAAATTGATGCTTTTGAACTGTGGTGTTGGAGAAGACTTTTGAGAGTCCCTTGGACTGCAAGGAGATTCAACCAGTCCATCCTAAAGGAAATCAGTCCTGAATATTCATTGGTAGGACTGAAGCTAAAACTCCAATACTTTGGCAATCTGATGTGAAGAACTGACTCATTGGAAAAGATCCTGATGCTGGGAAAGGTTGAAGGCAGGAGGAGAAGGGGACGACAGAGGATGAGATGGTTAAGTGGCTTCACCGACTCAATGGACATCAGTTTAAATAAACTCTGGGAGTTGTGATGGCCAGGGAAGCCTGGTGTGCTGCAGCCCATAGTCACAAAGAGTTGGACACGACTGAGCGACTGAACATTTGTTGAGCATTATTATTGGAGAGTTTATTTCTGAAAATCAGCTTGGTTCCTGACCTTCCATTCTCTGGAGAGTGCAAAACTGGATAAGTAGTTAAAAGCATGTTGGTGGTTCAGAAGGAGGAAGGACAGAGCCTATGGGGAAGGTTATGCAAGGATACTTAAGCTTACTTTAAATGGTCTGGTAAGGGCTTCCCAAGTAAGTGATGTTGCAGGTGAGAATGACAGAGGAATTGCAGTTGGCCAGTGGAGTGAGGTGAAAGGAGCAGGTGGTGGTGGTGCATTTGTACCCCTGGTGTTGCATGCAGAGTGACATCATAAGCAGAAAGTCAGGGAAAGAGAAATTATTTGTATAAGAAACTGAGAGGAAAGTAATATGATTGGAGCTAAAACTCAGGACCTTGGGTTCAAATTATTCATTGTGGTCATTTCTCACAAATGTGAAAACAGAGGTTATAATTTATGACCATAAGCAACTATGCCCTTCCAATAAACTAGGTTAACTTTTATATTATATGCCATTCTCAGCACAGAGAATTTTCATTTGGTCTCACTACCCTCAATAATTTTTAGCATTTTGAGTCTCCATGATGGGTTGTTAGTAACATTGTCTTTAACTGCAAAAACATTTAAATATGTTCTTGACAGTAAATGATAGTAAAAGGGTGTATCTCCTTGCACCAGTGAGTGAATTATATGAGCTTCTTCCATGATTTGTCATAACTTCTTGTGTCCTCAATTTTTACCTTTTACTCAGAAGATTCCAGAGCTTCTCATTGTGCTATCATGTAGAGTGTTTTAGGAATTTTGAATTGCTTCTTAGGTTTTGTGCAAAAATGATAGGATATTTCCATGGAAGTAGATAGCATGCCCTGGAATTGAGTGTGGCTTTGAGCAAGTCAGTACCTGTATGTGTGGTCTTTGGTTTTCTCTTCTGTAGGAGGTTGTAAAAGCAGCTGAACCAGAACTCCATGCAAAGCACTTACTCTTCTCCAGGGTGGGCTGCATAGTAGGTATTCACAAAGCAAGAGCTGATTGTTTTTCAGCGAGCTGATAACTTGTTGGGCTCTGAAATGACATCCTTTGACTTCTGTAACCAAAGCAAGCAGAATAACACTTTAAATGCACTCTCGAGTTTTGAAGAAGTGGGTGACTTCTGTGTTACTGACACTTGCTAATGCTTAGTCAGTATCTAATGTTAGCTTGACAAAAAACAGAAAAAAAGAGAATCTTAGTAACAGATGCCAAACTGCCAAATTACATTACAGACTTTTGAGGTTCCTTACCTCAGTGGATGTCTCAGATATTTGTTTCTGTGTGTGACTTCCAACAGGTTGCTGCAACGAATGTAGTATTAAACTATTATCCTTAATTTAGAAATGAACGCACATTTATTAAGAGTACGTGGTCGATTATTTATATTCATAATAGTACCTGCTCAAAGCATTTAGATCACACTGATAAAGTAGACATTCTTTTCTACTTTATTTATAGAAAACAAGTGTTTCTATATTTAGTGGAGGGAGATCTCTGCCTTATGAGTCTTGATAAGAATCAGAATTAACTTCCCCAAAGAAGAGGAAAACAGCAAATGCTTGCTTTCCAAGTTCTCTTGAAACCATCCCTCAAGCAATGTATGTGATTGACTCAACCAGTCACATGCATTTGTTCTGGAATTTGAACAGAAGGTGGTGACCCTTTTTGTGGCAGTGGTAAAGTCTGAAGCACCCGGGCTTTATGGGCAGCTACCCTGGAGGCCATGGCAGCACGCAGCTGTCAGTGTGGTGATGGTGGGGACAGGCATGCCAGATGCCGTGGTGGTGCTTTGGATTGTGATCCGAAGCATCTGAGCCTGGTTCTCAGTCCCTCCCAGTGATTCTGTGAGCTGCTCCATAACCTTTCAGTACATTTCCACTTCAGTCATCCAGTTGATGGCTTGTAACCCAAAGAGCAGTTGGCCAACATTGTGTTACATTTGCCCATGCAAATGTTTTTAATAGAGCTTTTTATGAGATTATTATGTTAGAAAACATGATGGGAAGTGCAGAATAGCAAGATGTAGTAAAACCTGGGGATCATGCCAGACTATGACAATGACCATGCTTAGAAAGTCCCTGCAGCTGATCTTATCTGCAGAAAGCTTTATAATTATGGCTTAAACAGTGGTAGGGGATAAATGTAGGTAGGCAATTACTAGTACCTCCAAATCAAGGTTAGATTTTGTTTTGTTCTTTGTTTCATTCACAGGAGTGTACTGTTGTTTGTTGTTTTACTCTGATAATAGTAATTATAAACAATCATAGTACACAACCAGTTTTTATGCTCTTACCATGTGCCAGGTGCTTTCCGTAAATTCCATGTAAGGCCTCATAACAGCCATGTGTGGACAATGCTATCTTTATTTTTCAATTGCCAAAGTGGAAATACAACAAGAGGAAATAAACCACCCAAGTTTATTAGCCATAAAGCTGTGATTTCAACCTGGTGCTCATGCTCTTTGGGCTAATTGAAACTAAGCTATTAAAGTGTTTCTCAAATCAAGGAGCACAAATTCTCTTATCCCCTTGTTTTCAAAGCATCACAGTCTTTCTGGCTCATTCTCTAGGCCTAGCATTGTTGTTTATAGTTCTTTGCCTTAGTTGAGCTTTCTTGGCCTTCAGGTTTCAGCCTAAAGTCACTTCTGGAAAGAGGCAGTTTCTGACCTTTCAGTCATGTTTGTGTATTTTTCCTTCAGAGCACTCTTTGTGGTCTGGAATGATATATTTACTTGTGTAGTTACTTGGTTTATATTTGTATCCTCCTTTAGGGCTGTAAGCTTTAGGAACCCCAGGGTCCATGTCTGTTTTGTTCACTGCTGTATATTTTGCCCCTGCATAGTACCTAGCCTATAGACATTCCCGAAATATCATTTAATAAAGGAATGGGTCCGTTACTTATTAGGGTTAGGTCAGAGTTTCTCAAACTTTTTTTTTTTTTTAACTATTGCCTACCTAGGAAGAAAAATTGAATTGAAATTCTCCATAATGAGAGAAATGAAATACCAGGGAATAAAATTTTATGGGGGTAAGATTGGCCTTTGGATGGCGCCCAACCATTATAACATTGAAGATTTTCTCATTACTTAAGAACCAATTTTTGTCGCTTGTTGGCAGTATCATCCCTGTGAAGAACACATTGGCCAAGCTTTTGATTTCTCACTTTCAACTTCTGTAAAATAGCTAGGAACACCTAATTTGTAGGACTTCTATGAAGATCAAAGCATCAGTATATGTCAGTTCTTATTGTATTATAGATGTTCAAATATGGGTATAGGGTGTCCTCTATTAAATGTTAATTCAATATCAAGAATGACTTCAGTCAAATAATTTTCATGTTGATGTTACAGCTTTTATAACATGCAAATCTGAAAGATGAGACATAAACAAAATAGCAGTTACTGAAAGGACACAGAGGTTTATCCAAGATTTCTTCATTTAATGGAGACTTCTGGCCTTGACAGTGTACTTATCTGAATTCAAGTTTGCGTCTTCAGTTGTGGAATTTCTGAAGGAAAGCCTGATAGCGTAACTAAAGCACAAAGTAAAAGTCCACATCTACAGTGTGGATGCATTATTCATTTTAGAGCATTAAATATAATATTTAATACAAAACACACCTATGTGGATTCCCTCAAGAGTGTGCGATCAGGCCAGTAATTAAATTATTCAGAAACAGGTTAACTCTATTATATATGCATTCTTCAGACTTAAAAGCAGATTTTGAGTCAGTCGTAAACATTAAAATGTGCCATTTGGGGCTTGTTTTCTTCTTTTCAATTTGATAGCATCAAAAAATTATTTTTCCCGTGGATAATAACTTTTATTAAAGGAAATGTCAGAAATGCACATCTCCATGGTAACTGACTAGAATCCCTTGCCAAGTTCTTTTCCTAAGTGTCTGATTTATCAGCCCCCAGGTAGTTCACTTTTCCGCAAAAGAAGCCTATTGTCAGTTAATTAGGAGAAAGAAATAAGATCAGGAACTTTACTTGCAATTTAATTTGCTACAGTATGTGTTTACTTATGTTCCATTGATATTAGGAAAATGTCTGTTGATCGTAAAAGTACTCTTAAAGTTTATATTTGGGATTTGTTTGTTTCTAAAGTATGTATTTTTATACTGTACTATGCTGTCAGGAATGAAGTAAGAAGGGAAATATGCTGCCCCTCAGTTCCACGGAGCAGCACTTTTTTGTCTGAATGAACTTAATGCCATGACTCTGTGGAAATTTCAAGTGTATTTTTCTTGGTCAACTCATTTGAGAATTCTCTGGAGCTTGGAACTGGTGCTCATCTATAGGTTAAAAATGAGGATAGTACTAGGGCTTATTGAAACTGTTCACTGTGGTAAGAGTGAGCAGCCCAGCTGGGCTGGGTCCATAGGAAGACCCTTGTTTCGTGTCTACTCTTGAGAGGACTTTGGGGCTAAAGCTTCAACAAGAAAGACCCTGGTCTTTCTTCTGAATCCTTTTGAAAGAGGTACAACATTCTATCTGTTCACTTTTAAATGAATACTCAGCACTGATTATGTGCTCCATGCTCTCTAGGAATTAGAATGGCGAATTGACAGAAGTGTTCTATACCCTCATGGAACTTAGAATCTAAAGGCACCTCAAAGGGAATTTCCTGAATGAGGAGTGAAATCAAGGAGATGTACACTGATGCTCGGAGACCACAACTTAGTCTGGGAGGTCAAGCAGGGCATTTGGAGACCTGATTAGAGACTGGGAGCAGGCCAGGTAGAGGAGAGGAGTGCATAGGTAGGAGGCAGAACAGGGGTGAAGATTTGAGACAGGGATGAGTAGGATCAGTTCAGGTGAGCTCTAGTGAGAGACAGGGAGGAGTGGTGTGAAAGGAGGTTGGGCAGGATGGCAGAAAGTCTCAAATGCTTGGATTTGATCTATTGGGTCATTGGGCAGCTTTGAAGAGTTTAAGCAGGGCAGTTGCTCAGTCATGTCTGACTTTTTGCAACCCCATAGGCCTGTAGCCCACCACACTTCTCTGTCCTTGGGATTTTCCCAGCAAAAATACTGGAATGGGTTGCCATTTCCTTCTCCAGGGATCTTCCCAACCTAGGGACTGAACCCACATCTCAAAACCTGCATTGGCAGGCAGAGGAATATTGAAATTTGCCCCACTGGCTGCTCTGCAGAAACTGGCTAAGTGGACTCTGGGGCCCTACTGCATCACCATGCACCCCATTTTCTGAGCCTGAGTACTTGAAGGGGATGGTGTCTGTGGCCATTCCACACTTTTCTGGTCTTCCCCTTCTAGCGCCTGGTTCCTCTGGCAGTGTCAGTTGAAGTTGTGGTAACTTAGGTGTTTTGCAGAGGGGCCCCAGTATGCTATTCTGTGTCCATGTTCTTTGCTTTATCTCATGAATGTGTCTCTTAAATACAGAGCGGTCCCCCACTCCATGTCACTATCTGGGCTGAACTTTCTTACACTGTGTGCTTTCTTTCCTGCTGGAGAGATTAGAAGCTGCCGTTTACCTGTTTCTAATGAGGCACCAGTATGTTCTTTGCTATTGAGTTAGCTTTTGAAAAAAGTTACCAGCCTCTGGCCACACTCTAAGGACAAGAAAGATTCAAAGTGTAAAGAACAGCACAAATTTCTACTTTCCTCAGCTGTTGCTCTTGTTAGCTAGTCTGAACTTTGGCGGTTTATAATATTTGCACTGTTTGGCATTATATTGCAAAAATGATAGCATATAGTAAAGCACTGCTTTAAAACTAGAATTTATCTATAGGTAAAACAAGCGGGTGTCTTGAATCCCTGACTGGTTAACTCAAGCGGAACTTTCTAGAAGTAACTGTGGGCAAAATTTTATTTTAAAATATTTGTTTGGAAACTGTTCTTGAATTTTGGAATCACCGTCTTTTCAGTCAGAAAGAACAAATGGTATTTCTGGCATCAATTAGTGATCTATTTGTGGTAGTCTCTCTGATATCTTTATGATTTGATAGGCTGAATCATGGAAATTTTACCCTGCCCAAGCTGATGTCTCAGAAGAAATTGGAAAATCTACTTGAAGATGCATCAGCTTATTCCCACATTGTCTGGATCTGATAAACCCTTATGCATTTGGGGGATCAAATTACCACAATTGACTTTCCTGTGTTGCCAGTTAGTTTGCATGCTGCAAAATGGAAGCAGTTTACACTCGGTAAAAATGCCATCTATGAAACAGTAAAACATTATTATGTGTGCCAGCCTCTTACTTCTTTAGCTCCATTTTATTCAGAGGAGACTCATAGTCCTTGAGGGAACTGAGTTCCTAGAATCCTCAAGTATACAAGTCTCTAAGTATATCTTCCAAACTCTAATGCCTAGCCGTCCCTTCTTTTTCCTCCCTTTAAATAATTATATATTGTGCCATGGATTCTTCCTGCCCCCGAAGATATCATGGTATAGACAAGACCGACATGTTCTTGATCCCATGGTGCCTAGATTGGGATGTGTCCTTTGCATTTACCGAGGGTCTCAGTACCATCAAATAGTGTTAGTTGCTCAGTCGTGTCTGACTCTTTGTGACCCTATGGACTATAGCCCTCCAGGCTCCTCTGTCCGTGGGATTCTCCAGGCAAGAATACTGGAGTGAATTGCCATTCCCTTCTCCAGGAGATCTTCTCAACCCAGGGATTGAACCCAGGTCTCCTGCATTGCAAGCAGATTCTTTACTATCTGAGCTACAGGAAAGATCAAATACCATAAAAATCATTTATAAAAACTTGGTTTTTTTCCTGAGAAAATTTACCTTCTCCCAAAGTGAAAAGTGAAAGTGAAGTCGCTCAGTCGTGTCCGACTCTGTGCGACCCCATGGACTGTAGCCTACCAGGCTTCTCCGTCCATGGGATTTTCCAGGCAAGAATACTGGAGTGGGTTGCCATTTCCTTCTCCATAAACTATGTTCAGATTTCTAAATAAAAGGTAATTGTGTGATCTTTAAGATACTTTAAGCCTATGAGATGGAATATTTTAATGACATTACATATAATATTTTTGAAAAATAGTTAGAGGTGGTAATACTAGACCACCTTATCTGACTCCTGAGAAGCCTGTATGCAGGTCAAGAAGCAACAGTTAGAAGCGGACATGGATCAAAATTGGGAAAGGAGTACGTCAAGGCTGTATATGGTCACCCTGTTTATTTAACTTATAATCAGAGTACATTATGTGAAATGCCAGACAGGATGAATCACAAACTGGAATCAAGATTTCCAGGAGTAATATCAATAACCTCAGATATGCAGGTGACACCATCTTACTGGCAGATAGTGAAGAGGAACTGAAGAGCCTCTTGATGAGGGTGAAAGAAGAGAGTGAAAAAGATGACTTGAAACTCAGCATTCAAAAAACTAAGATCATGGCCTCCAGTCTCATCACTTCATGGCAAATAGATGCGCAAACAATGGAAACAGTGGCAGACTTTATTTTTCTTGACTGCAGCCATGAAATTAAAAGACACTTGCTTCTTGGAAGAAAAACTGTGACAAACCTAGATAGCGTATTAAAAAGCAGAGACATCACTTTGCTGAGAAAGTTCTATATAGTCAAAGTTATGGATTTTCTAGTAGTCATGTATGGATGTGAGAGTTGGACCATGAAGTCTGAACACTGAAGAATTGATGCTTTAGAACTGTGGTGTTGGAGAATAATCTTGAGAGTCCCTTGGACTGCAAGGAGATCCAACCAGTTGATCATATAAGAAATCAATACCCTGATTATTCATTGGAAGGACTGATGCTGAAACTCTAATATTTTGACCACCTGATGCGAAAAGCTGACTCAGTGGAAAAGACCCTGAGGCTGAGAAAGATTGAGGGCATGAGGAGAAGGGGACAACAGAGGATGAGATGTTTGGATGGCATAATCAACCCAATGGACATGAGTTTGAGCAAGCTCTGGGATTTGGTGATGGACAAGGAAGCCTGGTGTGCTGCAACCCATAGGGTTGCAAAGAGTCAGACACAACTGAGCAACTGAACACCACCACCGCCAACCTCAGGACATAATGTTAAATGAAAAAGGCAGAATATAAGGTTAATATATTACATGATCTCATTTTTATTTTATAAATAGCTACAGAGATATAAGCAGATTTGTAAATACTTTGAAAAATTATAAAATGCATAGACAAGAGGTTGAGTGTAAGTACAGAAAAATGTTAATAGTTATTATGTGGGGATCGGAGCATATGTCTTTTAATTTAATAATCCTGGTGTGCTGCAGTCCATGGGGTTGCAAAGACTCAGGCTTGACTGAGTGACTGAACAACAAGGGGCATAGTGATTACATTTTTGTCTTAAACTATTCTATATTTTTCCTATTTTCAAAAATAATGCATATTAATTTAATAATCAGGGGATAATGTTGTTCAAATTACTGCACAGTTGCACTCATCTCACATGCTAGTAAAGTAATGCTCAAAATTCTCCAAGCCAAGCTTCAGCAGTACGTGAACCGAGAACTTCCAGATGTTCAAGCTGGTTTTAGAAAAGGCAGAGGAACCAAAGATTAAATTGCCAATATCCGCTGGATCATTGAAAAAGCAAGAGAGATCCAGAAAAACATCTGTTTCTGCTTTATTGACTACGCCAAAGCCTTCGACTGTGTGGATCACAATAAACTGTGGAAAATTCTGAAAGCAATGAGAATACCAGACCACCTGAGCTGCCTCTTGAGAAACCTGTATGCAGGTCAGGAAGCAACAGTTAGAACTGGACATGGAACAACAGACTGGTTCCAAATAGGAGAAGGAGTACGTCAAGGCTGTATATGTCACCCTGCTTATTTAGCTTATATGCAGAGTACATCATGAGAAACGCTGGGCTGGAAGAAGCACAAGCTGAAATTAAGATTGCTGGAAGAAATATCACTAACCTCAGTTATGCAGATGACACCACCCTTATGGCAGAAAGTGAAGAGGAACTAAAAAGCCTCTTGATGAAAGTGAAAGAGGAGAGTGAAAAAGTTGGCTTAAAGGTCAACATTCAGAAAATGAAGATCATGGCATCTGGTCCCATCACTTCATGGGAAATAGATGGGGAGACAGTGCAAACAGTGTCAGACTTTATTTTTTTTTGGGCTCCAAAATCACTGCAGATGGTGACTGCAGCCATGAAATTAAAAGATGCTTACTCCTTGGAAGGAAAGTTATGACCAACCTAGATAGCATATTAAAAAGCAGAGATATTACTTTGCCAACAAAGGTCCGTCTGGTCAAGGCTATGGTTTTTCCAATGGTCATGTATGGATGTGAGAGTTGGACTGTGAAGAAAGCTGAGCTCTGAAAAATTGATGCTTTTGAACTGTGGTGTTGGAGAAGACTCTTGAGAGTCCCTTGGACTGCAAGGAGATCCAACCAGTCCGTCCTGAAGGAGCTAAGTTCTGGGTGTTCATTGGAAGGACTGATGCTGAAGTTGAAACTCCAATACTTTGGCCACCACATGCGAAGAGTTGACTCGTTGGAAAAGACCCTGATGCTTGGAGGGATTGGGGGCAGGCGGAGAAGGGGACAACAGAGGATGAGATGGCTGGATGGCATCACCGACTCAATGGGCATGAGTTTGAGTAGACTCCAGGAGTTTGTGATGGACAGGGAGGCCTGGCGTGCTGCAATTCATGGGGTCTCAGAGAGTGGGACACGACTGAGTGAGTGAACTGAACTGAACTGAACTAATGTTGTTGAAAATAATCCCAGTCTTAAATCTCTATGAAATAGACATTTTATTGCTATAGAGATTCCTGCACCAAACATCTTGAGAAGTTTTTTAATAACAGAACGGCAACTGATAATTCTCTTGTCTGCCATTTCTCATATTCTAAATGCTTTACCTCCCTCTTTCAAATCACCCTTTATTTTGCTTCTCTCCATCCATTTCTTCTGGTTATTTGGCTAGATTATTATTGGTGTGTGGGAGAAATTATAATAAAAATATAGGCTGACTTATCTGTGTTGCATCTATTTAAATAACACTGTAGGCAAGAACTTAGATATGTTAAAAGTGGTGAAATTAAGTGAAGATCTGTATGATGTGAGTATCCATTTGTGGTGCCTTTGAAGGTGTACTGTGCTCTGATACACTGTTCATGAAAGGGGGAAGAAGACTGCTAGAGGATTCTGTAATGCCATTGAATGAAAAGTTGGGACCTCAAGAAGAGTTCTGGATTTGGTAGTGTGTGTGTGTGTGTGTGTGTGTGTTACAAAGTCTGCCTATACATGTGCTATGAGTATTTTTTTGTACTTAGAAAATTATGTCATTTATTTTGGGGATCAAATGATGTGTACAATAGTGCATAATAGTACTAGTTTTAAATACTGTTATAATAGATATGAAATCATTTTACTCATTATCACCATCATCAATATATCCTAAAAGTATAGTCACTATCCCGAAGTCCTTAGTAATAATGCTAATGATGATAACACACCTAACGTGTCTTGGGTCCTTAGTTTGTGTCAGATTCTATGCCAAGGTATTCTTAATATATTAACTTTTGAAATGTTGTGTTTTTTGAAAATTATATATATAACTTTTGAAATTACTGAAGTGAAATGTTTTATATATATATATATATATATATATATATATATATAAAGACACCTTTGGAAAGGTGTCTTTATCCTTGGAAAAAGTGGGAACTACTTGGGTTGAGAATGTCAGTGTAAATTGTAGGGCCCGAAAACTTTGGAGGCAGTGTAGTTTTATGGGTTAAAACTTGAATGCTTGTGTCAGGAAGACCTGGGTTCAAACCCTGTCTCTACCTTTTTCCGACTTTGTGACTTTGGAAAAGTTATTTAGCATTCCTTGATTCCTTTCGCCATTTGTAAAACAGAAATAATTAGTACAAGATTAAATAGTACAGACAAAATCCTTAGCAGTGCCTGACAAAAAGAGAGGGCTCAATAATGATGCCTGTTTTCATAACGAGCTTATAGTCACAAGTTAACTTGGAAAAAAGACCAATGAGTGGCATTTGCTCTAAGACGTCACATATGTGGGGTGTTTTTTTTGGGGGGGGGGTTGAGTTGAGTCTTGTGGCAGGAAAAAGGAGATGAAATTTGTTCAATATTTGAACTTTTCAAACCTTGACCCAAGTTAAAATTTGATAAGGAAGGAGATCAATTCAAGGGACAGCTAAACAGAATTAGACAAATAACTTGAGGTACTACCATCACCTGCTGTTGGTTTTCCATACCTGTTGTATTTGTTGCCCTGTGCTCTCCTTTGGGAACACAAATGGATTTGTTTTCTTGAGTGAGTGTTCCCTCTGCTTTAGTCTGGGTCTTGGCATCTCTTGCATCTGGCCTTGTGACCTGATGGTAGTTTTGGTGGCCATGCCCACAGCTGGCATGACTGTTGTTATTTTAATGCTTTTAAATAGTCTGTCTGAACCACAGCCCTTGGATACCAAGAATCAACATTGTAAAAACATAATGGGCCCTAATGATGTGGGTTGTTAGGTGGTTAGTTGAGTTACAGAGGGTCTTGCTATTGGGCCAGAGTTTGGACAGACATTAATCAGATGCTGGAGTAATTGGGATCTTGCTCAGAATGCAGTGTTCTCCAGTGACTCATGTTGTGAAAAGATACTGCCCTTTTCTAAGAGAGCACCCTGAACACAGGGATGAGAATTTGGAGATGGTCTTAATAGGGAAAATTTCCACAGTAATTGTAAGTATTGTCATACACAATTATGGAACACAGGCTCCTACTTGCTCTAATTGAGTATTTAGTTACCTGTGCACAGAAAATTAAAATCTGAGAGAATATGACCTTGTTACTATATTTCCCTGCTAATTTCTTCAGTTAAGAAGATGTTGATGTCTCGATGGCCGATAATTAGGGGGATTGGGTCTATTTTATGTTGTTCTAAGACATGAGGATTCTATACGAGGCTAACAGTTACGTTAAAATAAGCCGGTTTTTTTTTTTTTTTTTTTTTTTTTTTATGAAGTGTTAAAAGAATTTATGTGAAAATACTTTTGAAAAACAATTCAAAGACAACCTGAATCCAACTTCTTGGCTTCATAATGAGACACATGCACACACACTATTCTTCAAAAAACCTTTTGTTGCTAATTATAAGTGACTCTGTTGGGGTCAATGTTATGTTGTATTGATGTAATTGGAAGATTTTTCAGTGTTTTCTAAGTGTGCATCTAATTAAATGTGTATGTCCCATTAAAAACTTCAGGGGAATTAATTGCAAATGTTTGTGCGTCTCTTATTGAAATTGAGACCTTAAATAGAGTTAGCAGAGCAAAAGTAAAAATTAAATCATGCATACAGGCAACAAATATGTTTTGAATGCCTGTTCTGTGCCAGGCCCCATGTTGGGAGTTGGGGTACACTGGTGTGAGCAAGGCAAACAACTCCTGCCCTTATGCAACTTAGAGCAGCCCGACTAATACACACAAGGCTGCCTTGAGAGTTTCCCCAAGACAATAAAAAATAACTCCCATCAGGTCCTCTGTACAAGGTTGTTCCTTGGGTTAACCTATAAGCTTGTTATGAGATGGCATTTGCTTAGCACTTCCAAATTCATTTTAAACATTATAATTCCTGTTCCCAAGGTTTCAGTTTATCCTTTGTGTTTTCTGTTTTTAATATGCTTTTTTATTTTTTTTGTGGGATTGGGGGTGGGGAGAGTAGTCACAAAGTAATTGGAATGAATCAGGGGATGCTCAGTTCCTGATCTGTCATAAACACAATATGGATAGGGGAATGTGCCTTTTCAACAAATCTGGAACATTTTCAGTTTGTATTTTATTTATTAAGTCATTTAAGAAAATACTTTATGTAGATTCTAAATAAATGGTTGTAAAATTATACATAATTAGAGAGTATACCGTAACTTGATAATTGGGCTATTCTCACATAAGAAATAATCCTTCCTTTTGTCCTAATTAGGATGAGTAGGATTTAATTGTACCCCTTTTAAGCCAGAGGTCAAAAACTACAAAAGTGATCAGAAAAATCTGGCTGCCTCCATCTTCCACAAACAACTCTTACAGTTACTTAAGGTCAGAAGCTGTCAGGCCACTGTCCTTCTCTCAGGAACTAAATGATAGTTTAATCAAGCCAGGGAGATGCTGGTGATTCCATTCTTGATAGACTCTGATAACCTGGTAATGGGCAGAAATGTTTTCTCAAAGAGATTGAGGTTTCAGCTGCACAAAGAAACGTCTCTCAGGAAATGTGAGCCCAGGTGCAGTACAGACTTGTGTTTTGCCCAAGGTCTGTCTGAGCTGGAAGGCCCCAGAATCCTTGGACTTAAGACATGTGTGATTTCAATGTCAGTGGTTGTGGAATGCGTTTTATTTTTCCAAAGCAATTAGTAGCACAGACTTGGCTGCCTTTTAAATGCTTGAGTTTAGAGATGCTCAGAATTCTCTATTATGGTTGCCAATTGTCCTTTCTTCTAGTTTGCAGTACAATCATATATGAGTTCCTCAACTAGGACATTTTGGGAGGCTTTATAGAGATACAAAATCATTATAATCAGATTTTGTCAATTTACTGTTATAGCTATTTATAAGGGTGTATAATATGTTTTCAATAATTAAGAGAAACCAATTTTCATCCTCAACATGTGACATTTTTATATCCCCCTAAAATGCACAGCAGTTCATGGGTAAGGTAACTTAAGGCTTTCAAAATGGAAAATGGAATTTTCACCTGAGGACATTCTTGGTTACAAGTGGTTATTAGGGAAAATGATTGCAGACTTCAGATAGTGCCAGCAGGCTAAATCCTCCTGCTCCACTCAAATGTCTTGTGGTATTCTGCCTAATAGTGGAATACAAAGATGGCCAAACCAATGTTCTGATGGCTGTTTTGATCCAGGGATTGGGAGAAGTTATGTTTTTGCAATTTGATTCTAAGTTAATGGCAACATTTGCTTCCTGTGTAGCCAAGCATGTTAATAAAGCACTCTTTCTGAAACTGGTCCAGAGAACTGCCTTCCAGAAGCAAAGAGGAATTCTCTAGAAACACATTAAGACTTTATGCTTGTAGTGTTGTAAAGAAGTTGTTCCATAAGAACTAATTTTTTGTGCATGAGTATATTTTTAACTCGTTATTCTTTGCTGATAGCAAAGTGTATGCACCTGATGGTTACCTACTGTCTTAGTGTGTGTGTGTGTTAATAGAATTCACTTAGCAGCCTGGGTTCCTCCTTAGGGTGTAGCTGATGTGCCCTCTGAGGTGAACGGCTGTGATCATTCCTCCCCTGGGGACAGAGCTGTGTCTGTGCAGATAGATAGATTGTGGAGTGTTGGGAAGGGATACTTAGCTAGGTTTGTGTTTTAGGAGATGCTTCGAATTGCGTTGTTCTTTTTTTCACTAATTCTAATCCTAGTTCCTTAAAAAAGAGAAAAAAATTATGGAAAATGGGTTTGGGTCATGCTGATTTCTTGCACTCCCGGAGTAGTTTTGGTTAATATACAGTTCTCTTGAGAAGACTGACGTCAAAATGACTCCATCCCATGTTTTTTAAGTAAAAAAAAGAATGAGCATTGTCATATAGCTCATATAATAAATAATGATAAGCCTACAAATAATAAACTTCCATGAGAGAAGTCTGTACTGGGAACAGAAAGGACACAGAGGGATTGGTAATTCTGTTCACTTGATACATGCTATATGGTTTGCTGAATTTAATTCTTGAGGCATCCAGTCAAGGTTTTGTAAGGAGAGCTGAACTGGGTGTTAGTGAGATGCTAGTGAAGAGAGGGTGAGGAGAGAAGGGAAAACTAGACAGAAGGACTGAGGAGAGGTTAGGTGAAGAGGAATATGGCAGCAAGAGTGACAGGAGTTCTGTCAGATTCAGTGGTGTATCTGAGGGTTGCTGAGCACAATGAGATTACATGAAAAGGCATTTAGCACAGCCCCTGGTACACAGTAAATCCCCATTAAATGGCACATTAAAAATAAAAGCTGCTTCCAGTGGTGTGCTAGTAAAGGTTTAACAACAGGCTCTTAGAAGGGAGGGGAACCCCTGATTTGTTGCCTTTGCATATTTCTGTGGTGTAATTATGCTCACTATGGCTGATTTTAAGCTTCTGACACAATGTCTTTGAACTCAGAATTGGGAATAGGTGCACCATCAGCTCTCCCAAACTGGAGCAAGCTGGTTCCAGCACTCCTTTGACTCCTTTCCTCTTGTATGCGATGCTTGAGGTCTTTGCATTCCTTTTTTTTTTTTCTTTTTTTTTATATCTGAAGGTTATTTTCCTCAAGTCACCCTAGCCTAAGCAGCAGAAAATCAACTCAGTTACTAAAAGACAAATGGTGTCAATGTGACATATATTATTGGAAATAATGGCTAAGCTCCGGGGTATGAATTTTGCTTGTGGAAATTTCTGGACTCTCATCTCTGGCCAAGAGCCTGTTGGAGTTTTAGACAGGAGAATAAGAATGGTTTTTGATTCCTGGGCTGAGTGAGGGTGGCCCTGGTGGGAGGAACTGACTAATGTGAGTTGTTAAGAGCTTGGAGAAAAGTAAGAGCTGGGGGGCAGGGAGGATATTTTTGTTAGCAAAAAGATACTAAGTCTTTTTCAGTTTTTTTTTTTTTTTTCCTGATGAGGATTTGAGTAGGCAAAATGCGTGCGAAAGAAGAGAACAGTCCAGAATTCTGTGTAATAGAGGAAAGTAGAAAATGAGGATGGTGCAGTCCTTAAACCTACTTGCAATTGGAATGTCATGGAGAAAGAGTAATAAAGATGAGGAAGAACCTTTTTCACAGTTGCTCACCTAATATGCTGGCCGTGGCGCTGAGTGACATACAGGGCATATTGTTCTTTTCCTTGCAGCAACCTTGAGAGATAGATACCCAATCAAGTTGGAAATTTAGAAATTATCCTTGATTGTTCCTCTCACCCACTGCATCCTATTTGTAACCAAGTCCTGATGACTATACCTGCACTTACATTTCACAGCCATTTGACTCCTCTCTGTGTCCCCATCTAACCCCTTGGTATAGGCCACTATCATCGTTCACTTCTTATCTGATATCCTTAAGTTCATAGTTCCTCCTTCATTCCTTTTCTACATGGCAGCAAAAATGATACTCTTAAAAGTGCATGTTATTCTCTTGCTTAAAAGCCTTTCATAGCTCTCTATGACATTTACAGTGGAGTTTAAACTCCTTCCTATGATATAGTCTTTATTAACGATGTCCCTTGCTTTCTAAGCTCCAGAATACTGATCTGTCAGTTTTTTAAGCATTCGCTATCTTTTCTTTGCCTTTGTTTAAAATCCCATTCTCTCCACTTCCCATTCCTCTGTTGGGTTCTTCCCAATTCTTGAGGTCTTTGTTTAAATGCCACTTATTAAGAGAAGGCTTCTTTGATCTTGTAATTCAAAGAGATCCTACTTCTTTTCTAATACTCTCTCTCTCTGCACCCTGTTTCCTTCTTAGCATTGTCTATTTAATTTTTAAAATGTGCCTCTTTAGCTTTCCTGCCCCCAGACCATGGGTGGATACTATGCCTCTCTTGTTTATCATGGTTTCTTCAGTGCCGGGCACTGTGCCTGTCATATAGTATATGCTTGATAAACATCTGCTGAATGAATAATGAAACTGTGCCATAGTCCAGGGTCACTTGGGTTGTATGCTATTGCTCATTCTGTCTAGTGAGCGCCTAAGGTCATCCCCATTTCCTCTCCCATCTGCCACCTTCTGTTGTACAGTGGCCTGGGGGCACTGGGGGTTGAGGTTTGGCCTGCAGTGTCCTTTTAGCCTAGATCCAGTCCCAGGGTTACCCCCTGACTTTAGCCATCATTCATTTGCTGAAAGTCCCTAAATCTGGGTCTTCACAGCACTCTTACCTCACCTCTCGCCCATGTTTCTAATGCCAGTTGGGCACCTTTTGACTGATCTCCAAGTGTTGCAAACATAGCTTGTCCAAAACTGAATTCATCAAATTTTGTTTCTCCGTGTTCCTCGTCTTAAACAAATGGCACTTTCATCTGCTCAGTTGTCCAAGTTAGTAATCTGTGCATCTTCCTCGGGGAGTTCTTCTTAGCGCCTATAGTAGGTCAGTGAAACCTGCCACTTTGGACCTCTGTATCCTCCAACTCAGGGCCCTTCTTCCGCTACTTACCATCTCTACCTTAGCTCAGGTTCACTGTCTTCTCTGACTTACTGTTGCAGCAGCCTTCTCATGGGTCTCCCTGCTTCACGTCAGGTCAACTCCAGTATATTCTAAGGTATCTATCTAAAATGCACATCTGAGCAAGTCACATCCTTTTCAAACCCTTATATAGCCTCTCCTGGTGAGAGGAAGTTCAAATTCTTTGCTTCTTCTGGGCTCTGTGCTTTCTCTTGTGTGTTCAGAGAGGACACATCACCCATTCTCTTGTCATGGCCCCTTTTATGTCTTCTCTTAACTCTTCTTAGTTGTCATTTTTCATGTGTATGCATGCATACATGCAAATATGTTTATTTCTGTTAGTTTCTACAATGTCTGATTGTAAATAGTTCCTTAGGTAGCCTGAGCTCTAGGAATTGATCAGTGTTTCTAGATGTATGTTTCAGATTCCTCATACTGGAAGTCAGGACACAAGCATGTCTTCCTTGTAAAGTCTTATGAACCCAAATGCCAAGAATTTTATGAAAATTTTGAAAGTATATAGTTTGTCCTTTTGTTCACTTGCTGTCACCACCATCCTCAATAATAATTAATACTTGCTGAGCAAATGGTGAATTGGAAAATATTAGTGGATTTTGAAAATCATCTAATTGGGTCATGACCAACATGATTTAAATAAAAAAGATCAGAACAAAATGGAGTGGAATAGAATTAGAATTCCTCATATCGAATAAGTAGAGGAATTGTTTGAAGAAACTTTTCATTTCTGTTTCAATTCATGTTGTTATTGACTGCTGTTGCCGTGAGTAGCCCACCCCCCAGTTCTTCATGGGCACACAGCTGGACTGCATTTCCCAGGTCTGCTTATGTCTGGCCGTGTGACTAAGTTTTGACCAGTGGAACAGGAACAGAAGTGAAGGTATATTCACTTACTTGCATGCCCTCTAGAAACCTTGACTCAACTTGTCATTCAAGATGGTTTCTAAAGTTGGAGGCCTATTCTAAACTCCATGGCTGGTTCATGTCAATGTATGACAAAACCCACTGCAATGTTGTGAAGTAATTAGCTTCCAACTAATAAAAATAATTGAAAAAAAAAAGAAGAAATAAAAGGAATCCAAATTGGAAAAAAAGAAAATAAAGTGTATTTCAGAAAATTGCTATCAACAAGTTTAGAAGCTTTTGTATTATAGCATTTAATTCTAATAACCATGTGAAGCAAGTACTAGTAACATTCCCATTTTATAGACACTGAAGCTGAGACACAGAGAGGTTAACTTGCTTGGTCAAAGTCACAGAGCTAGAGGTTATTGGAGCCAGAGTCCAGGCCATTGGTCTACAGAGCTGGCATTTCCGTCATGACGTGTTATCTCTCATGACTGTCTGTTTCAAGCACAGCCAATACCGAGAGTTTTTCTCACACCTGAGGTGGCTGGTGCTCAGTTTTCAGTTATCTTTTCCCATTGTTTTGAATCGGTTTTTATAAACATGATCTCTACAGACACTGTGAAAATACTTTTGTGAAATATGACTCTGAAGTCTTCAAAGTGTCGTGTTGGGGATTAGCAGTGTTATTCCCAGGGATTCTGATGTGAGTCTGGCTGCCAAAAATCCCTTCCACTGTTTTGGAAAGGACAAAGGGTGGGGGGGGTATAGTCCCATTTATAGGGGAATAAGGGTAATTTCTAACATATGGCTCATGATTTACTATCTTGAAGAAACTTTTATCTGTGGCTCAGTAGCTAGGCCTCGTCAAGCCAAAGATGATGAAAGTGTTTATGAGGAATGGACTTACTAGTTCAATTATTATTTCAAGGGAATGACCAACAGGAAAATTATACCATTGCAGTTTTTAGAAGCTAGGCTCCAGTTGTGTCTTTGTGGACAGCTTGATTGTTTCAGAGCAGTTTATTCAACTTCCATTATATCTTCTCAATAACTCATCTCAAGAAGTTTTAGTCTTTGATATGTTAAAGAAGGAAGTCATCTGTCTTGTTACTCAGCAGTGAATTTAGACGGGAACAGCCTGACTGTATGTGGTTGTCTGGACTCCATTGAGAATGGGATGTATTCTTAATATACATTAAATTTACCTTTTGTAGTATTTCCCACAATGTATAATGTGTCCTGTTTTAATTAAAGAGAACACACACACTCATATACCACCCCCACTGCACCCCCAGTATATCACACTTACACACATTCATGGAACAAAGGTCTGGAAAGCAAGTTTATACGAGACTATTGATAGCTATTATCTCTGATACTAGGATTGCAGGTAAATTTCACTTTTCCCCCAGCATTATGTGCAAAATACCCTCCCAAGCCCCCCAGAAGCCACTTACCACTTTTGGTGGTGGCTCTTATGATCAGC
The DNA here is from genome assembly GCF_963930625.1 of Muntiacus reevesi. Classification (NCBI taxonomy): domain Eukaryota; kingdom Metazoa; phylum Chordata; class Mammalia; order Artiodactyla; family Cervidae; genus Muntiacus; species Muntiacus reevesi. The sequence goes on from NC_089252.1 coordinate 102,964,053, forward strand.
GTTTTTTTTTTTTAATGTATGTCCCCCTTCACTTATTACCATCTGTAGTGGGACATGTGAACGTTCGAGTTAGGTGTCAGTTCAAAGCCTGTCTCCTTTGCTCCAAGCTGGGTACTTGAGGCGAATGCCTCAATAGCCAGATCTGAGTTTTAAAATGAAAATAATGCCAGTTACCCTGTGAGGATTAGAAATACGGTGATGCCTGTCAGCAGTTGGCATGGGGCCTGGCCCGAGTAGGGATTCAGTAAACAGCAGCTGTTGATATTTTTCTGCTCATCCCTCACATTGTCCCTCTCCTCTCCACGCTCATGGCTTCCCTTCTCTGCAGGCCCCATTCCTCAGTTATTGGAATAGCTCCTGGTGACCCCCACCTTCCTTGAACTCCCTGAGCTGCTGCCTGTTTCATTTTCACTTGGAGTGTTTCTGATCTGGTGATTCCTGACACCCACAAACTAAACTTGAACAGCTCATGACAGTTGGCCACCCCTTTACCTCTATTGCACCCCTACATTCACCCCCTGTGCCAGATTAGTTCATGTGCTGATCTGAAAAATGGACCAAACAACTTTGCGTTCCCATGGGGCTTTAGTGACGTTCAGTACCATAAATGTCTTAGAAAGTGCTGTCAACTGGAAAGTGCAGTATACACTGGCATGGCTGTTCGTGGTTTGTGTATTTGTTTCCTTGGGCTGCTGTAACAAATTACCTGGTGACTTAAAACAACATAAATTTACTTTTTCACAGTTCTGGAGGGTAAAAGTCTGAAATCAACGGGTCAGCAGGGCCATACTCCCTCTGGAGACCTTAGGGGAGAATTTATTTCTTGCTTCTTCCAGCTTCTCGTGGTTCCAGGCATTCCCTGGCTTGTGGCCGAACTTCCTCCAGTCTCTGCTTGCATCTCTGTATCACCTCTTCTGTGTGTCTGTGTCTTCCTCTCTCCTCTGTCTCAAATCTTCCTCTGTCTTTCTCTTGTTAAGACACTTTTCATCAGATTTAGGGCCCAGCTGGGTAATCCAGAATGATCTCATCTCAAAATCCTTAACTTAATTACATCTTCAAGTATCTTTTTTCCACATAAGGTAACATTTGCAGGTTACGTGGATGACATGCTTTTGGGCAGGGGGTTGGAGGATGAGCAACATGTAACCTACTGCATTCTATTTTCTGAAGTTCATTCTTTCACTCTTCAAACAAATCTTTATTGAATACCTGGTGTTCGTTGGGGACTTCCTTGGTGGCTCAGCAATACTTTGGCCACCTGATGCCAAGAGCCAACTTGTTTGAAAAGATGCTAATGCTGGGAAAGATGGAACGCAAAAGGAGAAGGGAGTGGCAGAGGATGAGATGATTAGAAAGCATCACTGATTCAATGGACATGAATCTGAGCACACTCCAGGAGATGGTGGAGGACAGAGGAGCCTGATGAGCTATGGTCCATGGGATCCCAAAGAGCTGGACATGACTTAGTGATTGAAGAACAGCAGCAGCTGTTTGCTGGGTCCTTGCCATGTGCTTGGATACAACAGTGACCGGGATAGATGCTTCACTTGCCTTCGGGGACCTCACGGACCTGATGGGAGATGGAGATAACTAGGCTGTGAAGAATTTGACCAGACTTGATGGCTACCTTGTTAGATAATCTTCCCAAACGAATTAAGCTTCCCAGGTCTCAGTTTATCATCTTAATTCACAAGATGATAATGAAGATCAAATAAGACCATAGGTGTGGAATTGTCCTTGACCTTGGCCTGGCACTTTTATTCCTGTGACTTTGCTCATACTGTCCCTCTGAGCCCCAGAATTTGGACTCTGAATTCTTACTGCACCATCACAGTGCTGTGAGTCTTTGGGCAAGTGACTAAACCTTTCTGAGCCTCTGTTTCCTGAGCTACAAAATGGGGGTCATGCTAATAACAGTGCCACATTGGGTTCTTACTACAATTGAAATAAACTCATACATTGCAGTTTAAAGAAAAAACAAGTGTGTATAAATTCTTAAAAGATGAATGCGCATTTTCTTTAGTCAATTTAAAAAGTGTAGATGCACAAGAAAGTAACATGAAAATTGCTCATGATCTTACCTGTAACTAGTCTCTGGTAGCATTTTGGTATATATTCTTTATGTCATTTTTTCAAAAATATAATTTTTATTAATACTAAATATGCACTGTTCTGAAAACAACTCTTAATTTATTGTGAATATTTCTGTACATTAGTGAATTTTCTCTCCCAACATCATTAATAAAGGCTGCTAGTTCATCATATACCAGTTTTGTAAATTAATAGAACAAATATACACAGAGATTTTATCAAAATTGGGGTAGTTTTATAAGCAGAGGCAGTTCAAAAGATGCCTCTGCTTTTGGGGCCCTTCTTTTGGGAGATGGATGCTGGCCTTGGCTGTACTGCTTCGTGGGGAGATCTTAGGGAAACTGTCTGATACCTAGAGTCAAACAGTCATATTTATTGGAGTCTAGATTTATCATCTTCCTGTATCCCAGTCTCCAAAGCTCTCCAACTCTCTACTTGGCTGTCACTGAGGCCAGTGGGTCACCGTCAGGCTCAGCTCCATCCCAAGTTAAGATTCCATGGGCCCTTTCATTGAAGGGAATTCACTTGATTCATCTCACACAGTAACAAGTCCATCTTGAATGATTCACATTTCTCCATGGCCTCAAGTCTGAGACCCGTGTATTGGAAAAGCATGATCTCTGCATTCAGGGAAATCTGAATTCAGATTGTCTCAGCTGCTCACCCACCCCATGACTTGAGTAAAGTCATGATTCTGGACCCTTCACTTTCTCAGTGTTGAATGGGAACAACAATATGCCCCTTAGAAGTTTAGTATAAGAGTTAAACCTTCTCTTAAATCTCCTAAAGCGTTGAATAAATGGATAGAAGCAAGAAATAAATGGATAGAATATAAGATTAGTGCAACATCTTTCTTGGAGTTTATGTATTTTTTAAATTTATCATTTCATGCTTACCATATGCCAGGTCCTGTTTCAAATAGTAACCTCATTTTAAACATGGATGGAATTTAAGCCAGTCAACTAGACTTAGTAAACAGCGATGAGTATCAATAGTAGGCAGGTACTGTGGAGTTATGTTAGGCCTTGGGAGCTACTGTCTTCTTCACTTTTGTAGGGCCCCATGGAGGATATACACATACATGTGCAGAAAGAATATTGGTAATCATGGCATGCTGCAGTCCATGGGGTCGCAAAGAGTCAGAGACGCTGAATGACTGAACTGAACTGAATCAAGGCTAAGAGCACAGGCAAGGAAATGAATCTCAATTATTATGATAGGCCACTCAGCTCCTCAGTTTCCTTGCCTGTGAAATAGAAGGAATTGTGATAATTGAAGGACACAAAACATGTGCAGTGTAGCACAGTACCTTGTACATGAAAACTAAAATGTTTGCTATTCATGTCCACATTCTAATGGAAATAAAAACAAAGTCAATGATGAGAAGGAAGAATTGGTGTGTGTGTGTAGCTTCTTGCAGTACATTAGATTTGAACTGCACCTTTGAGAGGTTGTAATGGGTGAAAGGTATATAATAGAAGGGACAACCTGGGGACTGTGTTGGTGGGAGCATGGATAGATGAATGCGACTGTATTCACAGGAGATATTGAAGTGGTTATGGTTGGGCAGGAGATTAGAGGATGATATGTAGCTTCTTTCTAGGAAATGACTTCTGCCTTAGGTCTGAGGCCATGTTGCCCCTCCCAGGGTCCGTGCTCCTTTTCCAGCTCCCTGTTCTTCCTGCATTGGCTTATCTTAATGCTCTCTGAACTCCAGATGGTCATGAGAAGTTGGCCACACTATTAAATACATGTTAAATAGCCAACATGTTGAACTATGTTTCAGGTACTCTTCTAGGGGCCATTGCATACTGGACTTATACCTGTTAACTCATTTTATCCTTATACCAAATGGGATGAGTGCAGCTCTTATCCCCATTTACATGAGGGATGAGGCCATGATACACAGAGTAGTCTAGCTCCCTACCTGAGGTTATACAGCTGGTTGGTGATAATGTCAGAAATGGTTTGCAAATCAGATGTCAAAAAATCAGTTATTACACTTAGAGGAGGAAGAGACTACTGTTCTCAGAGATGCAAAAAAATTCTAAAATCTCAAATTTTTTTTTAGATACAATGATTAGGAATCTCTGATTGTTACCCGGCCTCATACTTGAAATAGAGTTTCCTGGCTAAGGTGTCAGATTCACACTGGAGATGAGCTATTTTGAGGCGTATACTAGTGCCTCCTATGTCAGTTTTTTGGTTTGTGCTTGTTGTTACTAATGCCAATCCTTTTGCTTCAGTTTCCTACTAGTGTAATATAATAATAAAGGCAGATGCAATGAAACATTCCAAAATTGCACAGAATCTGCTGCAGAGAAAGATTAGATGGTGAGGATTCTGAGCAGATTTAGAGTTGACTTATAAACAGTACCGACAGGTTTTGTTCAGCATCCGAAACCCTAAAATGCTGATCAAGTGCATAGATGGTGGTTTGAAAGCCTCCATCTGTGATGCCTGAAAGCCAAATGTTTGCAAGTCCCACAGGGGAAGCCAAAGATCACTTGTGGATAGGGCACTTCTCTGGGGAGATTGGCTCTGTGCTTATTCACGAGACACTTGTACCCTGCCGCACACAGTTATGGTCACACCATTTCTGATTCAGAAACATCTTTGCTTGATAAAGTGGCTCAGAGTGACTGAAATGACTGACTAATTTTTGGCCCCTTTAGAAGATGTGTAAGGATGGATGGACTCTACCATTGTCAGGTTGCGTGTGGAATGGCCAGTTCTTGGCACCATGTTTTAGGAATGAGATAGAACATGGAGCTTTTCTAGAGAATGGTCATCAGAATGGTTCTTATTTTGGTTCTTGTGTTCTACCATGAATGGCTGAAGGGCCTGGAGATATTTCAAGTAGAGAAGAAAATTCTGTAAGAGGGAGATGTGGCTTGCTTTCTCATACTCGGGGTGCCTTCTTAAGAAAAGGAGCTAGATTTGTTCTTTGGAGGCTGCATGTCAAGAATTGGCTGAACTTTTGAAGGATAGCTGTGAGTAAAAAAAAAGTCTCAGATTTGTGACTCAGTGGTCTGGTCTTGGGTTGCTCATTATTCTCTGAGGCTTGAGTTTCCTCCTGACAAGTGGGGATAAGATTAGTTCTTGTCTCCTAAGTTTGGGTTGAGGATTAGATGAGATATTTTATGTCAAGTACTTCGTCCAATGCTTGGGACATGGCAAGACCTCAGTGAATGGCCAGCATGGATGTTATTAAATTTTATGTAATGAAGAATCAGATCGAATGGACGAGAGTAAGAGGGAGCAGATTTTGAGTTGATGTATGTAAAGAGAAAAATTGTCAACTGTCTGTGTTGCTTCATGGAGTTGTGACCTAAAAGAAAGATCTAAAATCTTTCAAATATCAGCTCAGTGACCTGCATCAGGGATATGAAGAGACTTGCAGTGTGTGAGAAGCTGTACCAACTGGCTTTTGTAATGCTTTCCAGTTTTATGAGCCCTCAGTACACTGTAAGGTTTTACTACGGATGGGTATTTGAGATGAAAACCTGCAGCAGAAGAAAGACTGTGTCCTTTTTTGTGAAAATGTTACCACCACAACCACAGTGTGTTCCCTCGTGGTCTAAAGTGTGGCATGTGTCTCCAGCCAGGGAAGTCTTCTGCGTAGGAGCCGCCCTCTGCTCCTGTGATGTGCAGCCATCTGGACTGTGGGGGTGTGCCGGGAACACGCTGTTGATTCATATGCCATCCCTTGCTGGCATCTCTAAAATGGGCCCTCTGGTTGGAGCTGTGAAGCAGCCAGGCCCTCCCTCTCCCACGCCTTCTCCAAGTACTTGAGAAAGAAAAGGACATGAAGAAAAGTGTATAAAGATCCAGGAATGTGGAATGATGGTTGGGTGGTCCCTGAGGGTAACTGGACAGAAAGCCAGTGACTTTCCTCAATCCAGTTTAAGAATCTGTGACCAGAAGTATGATACCCAGAATTATGGCTCTTAAATGGTGTTTTGAGGAGCCCTGGAATTCCTAGAAGGTACCTCAGGGATCCCCACAATGGAGTGGAGGGGCTCCAGGCCTTTCCTCTCCTCCCACCCCATCAATCAGAATAGACTCCACTTTTTAAAAATTTCTTTATTCTCTATCTTAGCCTCTCTCCCAACAGGTGTTTGCATGGCTGGCTCCTGCTCATCCTCCAGGTCTTGGCTTGAATTTTCCCCATTCTGGGAGGCCTTCTCTAATCACTAGATTAAAATTAAGGGGGATGATAACAGGGAAAAATAAAGTTACCTTAACTGATACTACAATTCAAAGCTAAAGAATCAGAAATCTGACCACATTTTCAGCAAATATCTGGATCATAGGGTCTCCTCCCCCATTTTATCCATCTCAGTATCAATTTATTGCTATTTTTTGTGTAGTTCTTACCTTCTGTATATACTTGCAGTTTTTAATTTGTTTCTTTTCATATTTCTTTTGCCTATCATACCATATATTAAGCCTCATGATGACAGGGACCAATCTGTTTTACTTCCTCCCTATCTCTAAGATCTGTCACACTGAAACATAGTAGATGCTCAGTTAATTTTATCATCTGTGTGTGTCTGTGTAATGTAAAATTTTGTTTGGGAACAAAACAAGCTTATACTGCTAAAAGAGTTTTAAAGCCAGTTACCAGTTATCTAGACTAAAAGAAATGGAATCACATCTTACTTTCTCCATGTTGGTTCACAGCAAAGCTGGAGTTCTATGTACAACCTCTGAACCATGAACTGTAGCACATGGTAATTTTGCTTGACCTAGACTCCCTGGCATCCCATTTACTAGGCCAGTGTGCCCATCTTCCAGTAGCTGTGGGTGGTGCTGCCAAAACTCACACCTGTGATCTTTGCTACAGGTGTGTCTTCATGTAACTAGACTTGCTGATCTTCCTCCCTTCCAGAAGTGTCCAGGCAGCCACCACACAGTGATTAACTCAAGCAGTTACAGAAGCCCAGCCTCCTGGCATCAATTGAGGCAAATTCTGGGGCACAGTTGACTCCCAAGAGTTCCCTGAAGGCTCAGGCTTGGTTTCCTTCCTTTCTTTCTTTCTTTTTTTTAAAAATAGTGTACAGTATGATGTTCAGCTTCAGGTGTACTACACAGTAATTTGACATTTGTATACACTATGAAATGATCACTGCAGAAAGTCTAGTAACCATCTGTCCCCATGCCAAGTTATTGCTATATTATTGATCATATTCTTTTTGCTGTATACTATATCCCTGTAGTTTATTTTATAAATGAATGTTTAGACTTTAACAGAATGTATTACAATAACTTATTTTTAATTCAAGTATAATTGATTTACAGTTTGTGCTGTCCAGCAAAGTCAGTCAGTTATATAATAAATGCATTCTGTTTTAGGTAATCTTTTCCGTATGGTTTATCACAAGCTATCCTAGCTTTAATTCCCTTTACCTATTTTGCTTCCACCCCTACCCACCTCTCCTTTGGCAATCACCTTTTATTCTCTGTATCTGTGAATGTGTTGGTTTTGTTTTCTAGATTCCACATATAAGTGAGATCAAATGAGTTCATCTCTGTCTCACTTATTTCAGTTAAGCACAATACCTTTCAGGTCCATCTGTGTTGTCAAAAATGGCAAGATTTCACTTTTTTTTTTTCGCTAACATTCCATTGTATATATATCCCACATTTTCTTTATCCATTCATCTATTGCTGGACACTGGTTATTTTCATATCCTGGCTATTGTAAATAATGTTGCAATGAATATTAGGGTGCATATATCTCTTTGAATTAGTGTTTTTGCTTTTTTTTGGTGGGGGGAGTAAATATCCACAAGTGAAATTGCTGGGTCATATGGCGGTTCTATTTTTAATTTTCAGATGGATCTCTATACCATTTCCCTAGTGATTGCCCCAGTTTTCAGTTCTACTAGCAGTGCACAAGAATTTTCTCCTCTTTACATTTTCACTAACATTTGTTACTTGTTTTCTTTTTGTTGATAGCCATCCTGACAGGAGTGAGATGATAGCTCTTTGTGGTTTTAATTTGCATTTCTCTGGTGATTAGTGAGTATCTTTTCATGTGTCTGTTGGCCATCTGCATGTCTTCTTTGAAAAAGTGTCTATTCGAGTTTTCTGCCCATTTTTAAATTGAGTTGTTTTTTGAATGTTGAATTGTATGAGTTCTTTGTATGTTTTGGATATTAATATCTTAACAGATATATCATGTGCAAATATCTTCTCCCACTCAGTAGGTGGCCTTTTTGTTTTCTTGATGGTGTCCTTGCTGTGCAAAAGCTTTTTAGTTTAACATAGTCACATTTGATTATTTTTGCCCTTATTTTCCTTGTTTGAGAAGACAAAGCAAAACTGTATATATACATATATATTTATAGATAAGATGAATATCCAAGAGTGTACTGCCTGTGTTTTCTTCTTGCAGTTTTATGGTTTCAGGTCTGTATTTAAGTCTTCAATCCATTTGAGTTTGTTTTTGTATATAATGTGAGAAAGTAGTCCAGTTTGATTCTTTTGCATGTAGTTGTCCAGTTTTTCCCACATTATTTACAAGGCTGCCTTTTCCCCATTGTGTATTCTTGTTTCCTTTGTCATAAATTAATTGATCATATAAGCATGGATTTATTTCTGTATTCTCTGTTGCATTCCATTGATTTAAATTACTGTTCTTGTGCCAGTATAATGCTCTTTTGATTACCATAGCTTTGCAGCATAGTTTGCAATCAGGGAACATGATACTTTGTTCTTCTTTCTGTTGATTGCTTTGGTATTTCAGAGACTTTTATGTTTTCATATAAATCTTAAGAATATTCACTGCAGTTATGTGAAAAAATGCCATTAGTTATTTTTATAGGGATTGCATTGAATCTGCAGATTGTGTTTGGTAGTATGATCATTTTAACAGTATTAATTTGACCAGTCCATGAGCATGGTGTCTCTTTCCATCTGCTTGTGTCATCATCAGTTTCTTTCATCATAGTCTTACAGTTTTCTAAGGAGTTTTATAGTTTTATAAGTCATCTCCCTCTTTTTTTTAGATTATTCTTAATAATTTCATTCTTTTTGATGTAATTGTAAATGAGATTGTTTCATTAATTCTCTTTCTGATAGTTAATGTATAGAAATGCAACAGATGTCAGTATATTTTGTAATCTTCAATTTTATTGAATTCATTTATTCTTAGTGTTTTGGATTTAAGACTTTCTGTGTATAGTATCATGTGTTTCTTTGTAATTTGAATTCCCTTTATTTCTTTTCCTTGTCTGTTTTCTGTGGCTAGGATTTTCAGTATTATGTTTCTTGCCTAAGTAAGACTTCTGATACTACGTTGAGTAAAAGTGGTGAGAGTGGGCATCTTTGTCTTGTTCCTCACCTAAAGGGAATGCTTTCATCTTTCCTCTGAATATGATGTTTGCTGTGGGTGTGTCATATACAGATTTTATTATGTTGGAATATGTTTCCATAATACCAACTTTCTTGAGAATTGTTATTATAAATAGATGTTGAATTTTGCCATACGTTTTTTCTGCATTTGTTGAGATGATCACACAATTTTTAGTCTTCAGTTTGTTAATGTGTTATATCACATTGATTAATTTTTGGATGTTAATCCATCCTTGCTTCCCTGGAATAGATCACACTTTATCTTAGTGCATGATCCTTTTAATGTATTGTTGAATTCTGCCTCCAGTTAGAGTAAGTTCTGAGCTTTGCATATGCTCATGTGATTAGGTTGTGTTCACCCAGATTATCTGGGATATTCTTTCTATTTTAATATCTATAACCTTAATTATATCTGGAAAGCACCTTTTGCCATGTAGCATAATATATTCACACTGGAATGGGTAGCCATTCCCTGCTCTGGGCGTGGCTCAAATGGTAAAGAATCTGCCTGCAATGCAGGAGACTCGAGTTCAATCCCTGGGTCAGGAAGATCCTCTGGAAAAGGGAATGACTACCCACTCCAGTATTGTTAGAAGGAGAATTCCATGGACAGAGGAGCCTGGTGGGCCATATTGTCACAAAGAGTCGGATACAACTGAGCGACTAACACTGATTTCCTTTAGGATTGACTGGTTTTATCACCTTGCTGTCCAAGCGACTTTTTTTTTTTTTCCCATTTATTTTTATTAATTGGAGGCTAATTACTTTACAATATTGTAGTGGTTTTTGTCCAAGCAACTCTTAAGAGTCTTCTCCAGCTTCACAGCTCAAAAGCATCAATTCTTTGGCCCTCAACCTTCTTTATGGTCCAACTCTCACATCCATACAATACTACTGGAAAAACCATAGTTTTGACTTTATGGACCTTTGTCAACAAAGTGATGTCTCTGCTTTTTATTATGTTGTCTAGGTTCATCATAGCTTTCCTTTCAAGGAGCAAGTGTCTTTTAATTTTGTGACTGCAGTCACCATCTGTGGTTATTTTGGAGGCCAAGAAAATAAAGTCTGTCACTGTTTCACTTTTCCCTCATCTATTTGCCATGGGACTGGATGTGATGGGACCAGGACTGGATGGGACTGGATGTCATGATCTTAGGGTTTTGAATGTTGAATTTTAAGCCAGCTTTTTCACACTCCTTTTTCACCCTCATCAAGAGACTTTTTAGTTCCTCTATACTTTTTGCCATTAGAGTGGAACCATCTGCATATCTGAGGTTGATATTTCTCCTGGCAATCTTGATTCCAGCTTGTGATTCATCCAACCCAGCTTTTCACATGATGTACTCTGCATATAAGTTAAATAAGCAGGGTAACAATATACACCCTTATCTACTCCTTTCCCAGTTTTGAACTTGTCTGTTGTTCCAGGTCTGGTTCTAACTTTTGCTTTTTGACCTGCATACAGGTTTATTACGAGACAGATAAGGTGATCTGGTACTCCCATTTCTTTAAGAATTTTCCACAATTTGTTGTGAACCACATAGTCAAAGACTTTAGCATAGTCAATGAAGCAGAAGTAGATGTTTGTCTGGAATTCCCTTGCTTTTTCAATGATCCAGTGGATGTTGGCAATTTGATCTCTGGTTCTTCTGCCTTTTTAAAATCTGGCTTATACATTTGAAAGTTCTTGGTTCATGTATTGTTGAAGCCTAACTTGAAGGATTTTGAGCATTACCTTGTTAACATGTGAAATGAGCATAACATTCTTTGGCCATGCCTTTACTTGGTATTGGAATGAAAACTGACCTTTTCCAGTCCTGTGGCCACTGCTGAGTTTTCCAGATTTGCTGGCATATTGAGTGGAACACTTTCACAGCATCATCTTTTAGGATTTGCAGTAGTTCAGCAGGAATTCCATCACCTCCACTAGCTTTGTTCATGATAACGCCTTCTAAGGCCCACTTGACTTCACATTCCAGGATGTCTGACTCTAGGTGAGTGACCGCAGCATCATGGTTATCCGGGTCATTACGACCTTTTTTGTATAGTTCTTTTGGGTATTCTTGCCACCTCTTTTTAATCTTTTCTGCTTTGGTTAAATCTTTGCCCTTTATGTCTTTTGTTGTGCCCATCTTTACATGAAATGTCCCCTTGATATCTTCAATTTTCTTGAGATATCTAGTCTTTCCCATTCTATCATTTTCCTCTGTTTCTTTGCATTGTTCACGTAAGAAGGCTTCCTTATCTCTCCTTGCTGTGCTCTGGAACTCTGCAGTCAGTTGTGTATATCTTTTCCTTTCTCCTTGCTTTTAGCTTCTCTCCTCTCAGCTATTTGTGAGGCCTCCTCAGACAACCACTTTGCCTTCTTGAATTTCTTTTTTTGAGGGATGGTTTTGATCATCACGTCCTGTTCAATGTTACGAACCTCCATTCATAGTTCTTCATTCACTCTGTCTACCAGATCTAAGCCTTTGAATTTAGTCATCACCTCACTATCTAGTCATAGGGATTTGATTTAGGTCACAAATGGCCCTTTTCCCTACTTTCTTTGATTTAAGGCTTAATTTTGCAATAAGAATTATTGGAGTCACTTTAACTCATTATTTCTGTCTCCAGAGTACCTCATGAAGTTGCAGTCAAGCTGCTCTGTAAGGTTGCAGGCATCTGAAAGCTTCACTAAGTTTGGACAGCCCACTTCTATGATGATTTGTTCATCTGACTGTTGGCAGGCCGCCTCAGTTTCATGTCGTATGGGCCTCTCCATAGGTTTCAGCTTAAATGTCCTTACGGCATGGTAGCTGGCTTCTCCCAGAGTGAGTGACCCAAGAATGTAAGCAAGAAGAATGCCATGATGTCTTTTATGATGAAGCCTCAGAATACAGTTACTTCTACTGTATTTTTTTTGTTAGAACTGAGTTATTAAGTCCAGTCTTCAGGCACTACAGGTTAAGATATTTAAGCTTCATCTTATAAAAGGAATATAAAAAATTTGTGAACATATTTTAAACTCCCATACAGAGATTTGGTGTTTCTTTTTTTCTGAGATTGCTAGGTTGATTATTTTTAATTTATTTAATTTATTTTAAATTGGAGAATAATTGCTTTACAATGTTTTGTTGGTTTCTGTCATACAACAGTGTATACATATGCCCTCTCCCTCTTTTTGAAGATACTCTAGACTAGGGGTTGACAAACTTTCTATAAAAGGCCAGATAAGATTTTAAATATTTCTTGCTTTGTGAGGCTATTTTGTCTCTGTTATAACTGCTCAACTCTGCTGTGAAATGAAACCATATGAAAGTAACCATAGACAGTATGTAAGTGAATGGATATAATAGTATTTTAATAAAACTTTATTTACCAAGATAGATGGTGGGCTGGTGGGCTGTAGTCTGCGGATTCCTACTGATAAAGAGATGAAAAGGGTAGAGGATTATTAAGCAGAAGAAACAGGATGTTTCAGAACATAATTATTGTTCATTTAAGAGTATAAAGATAGCAAAAAAAGAAGTCTTTTTCATGTACTAGAAAGTTTACTGCAAAATTGTTTATAGTAGAAAAACATAGAAAACATATTTACACATACCAATTCTGAAGTCATAAATATTATTGAGATTAAAAACTAAAATGCAAAGCTTTGTACAGTGCAGACAGCTGTCATTTATGTAAATGAGAAAACAATGTATTCTATTGTTAGATTTCACTATTTATGAGGACATTCATATGTAGTAAATGCATAGAACATGGATGAGAAGGATAGACACCAAGTTTAGATGATGGTTTCTCTCTAGAAGAGTGGAAGTGGTGAAGGTTGAGGGACTTAGTTTCTGTTGTATTTCTGACTTAAAATTTTTTATAAATAGAAGTACCCTCAGCATAAAATTTGCCACTTAAACCATTCTTAAGTGTACAGTTCAGTAGTATTAAGTATATCCACATTGTTGTGCAACCGATCTCCAGAACTTTTCCATTTTGCAAAATCAAAACTCTATACCCGTTAAACAACTCTGCATTTCCCCTGTCCTCAGTCCCTGGCAATGATCAGTCTAGTTTTTGTTTCTATGAGTTTGACTGTTGTTTTTATGGCTCATATAAATAAGATCATACAGTATTTGTTTTTTGGGACTGCTTTATTTCACTAAGCATAGTATCCTCAAATTTCATCCAAGTTGTAATAGGTGGATGAATCGTCTTATATCCTTTTAAAGCTGAGTAATACAATGTATATATATATACACACACCACATTTGATTATTCATCCATCTGTTGAAAGACATTTCAGTTGCTTCCACCTTTTGGCTCTTCTCATAATGCTTCTGTGAACATGGATGTGCAAATCTAAAATAGAGTTTTGATGAAATAAATGATCAGTAAATCATTGTGCAATATAGTAGCCTGAGCAAATCTTACAGCCTAAGGGTCTTTTTTTTTTTCTTCCATTCTCCCACAGCACATTTCACTCAACTTTTACTCACAGTATCCACCAAAGCTACTCTAGTCAAGGTTATTAATGTCCTGTATGTTTCTGAGTCCTATGACCATTCCTCTGACCTCATTCTATTAATTGCTCAGCAGCAGTTGATCAGGTGGTCATTCCTACATCCTGTGTTTATCTTCACTTGATTTCCAGGATACTCCTCTCCTTGTTCTATTCCTACCTCTCTTGTTTTTTTCCTCAGTCTTCTTTGCTGGCTCCTCCTCACTTCTCAGACCACTTCATGTTGGAGTGCCCCGGGCTCAGGCCTATGATTTCTCCTCTACTCGCTATGCTTAGTCCCTAGTTGATTTTATCTAGGCTCGTTGCATTAAGTGCTATGTATTCACTGATATCAAATTTGTAATTGTAGCTTTTACTTGTCCCTTCAAATCCAGCTTATCTATTCAGCCACCTACTTAGCATCTCCACTTGAATGTCTAATAGCATCACAGACTTAAAACATGCAAAACCCAATGATTCCTGTAACTCCCACTTCTCCCTAGTCTTCCCTGTCTTGGTATTCCACCTCCGTTCTTCTTATTGTTCAGGCTAAATGCCTTGAAGCCATACTTTACTTTTCTCTTTGTCTAGTCCAAGGCAGTCTTCATGAAATCAAGTGAGCCTCACTTTCAAAGCATATCCAAACTCAATTCCTTGCCATAGCCTTCTCTCTATCATTGTAGTCCAAGATTCTTTTGTCTGTTGCTGGTTTTTTTCCCAGTTTCTTCTACTAGGCCCCATGATTTTTCTCTTACCGCCCTCCTCAATCCAAAACCATGCTTCAGGTCAGCAGCTGGAGGAATCCTTTAAGAATGTGCATCATATCCATATCATGGTTTATCTTTTCTCAGAACCTTCCAGTAGCTCCCCATTTTCCTCAGAGTGAAACTAGTATCCATACAGTGGACTCTAAATATATACCTATCTTCCCATCATCCCCGACCCCTGAACTCTGACCTACCACTTTCCCCATCCCCTATGTAGTAGTAGGCAGGTATGCAAGCATTTGCTCTTTATTACCTTTGCCTGGAATATATGCATAACTGGTTCCCTCATTTCCTTTAGATTTTTGTTCACATATCACTTTTTCCTGAAACTTTCCCTAATCACCCAGTTTAAAATGGCTATGAGTCCCTCACCTCTCAAAGGTCCTGTTCCACCTTCGTGACCTATTTTTAAAACACTTATGACAAACTGATTTGGTCACCTTTTTAAACTCTTTTGCTTCTCTTCTGTTGGAATTTGAAGTGAAAAAAGACAGAGGGGCTGGGATGTTTTTCTGCTTGGTTTACTGCTATATTATCTATATCCCTTATATCAAATTGTTTTTTGTATACATGAATCAGCTGTATCTTAAGACTGATCTGAGTTGATGTTGAGATTATTGAGTTTCTTTCCTGTTGGTTTCTCCAACTGGTTTTATTCCTTAAAAGTAGCAATTAAAAGATACAGCTTCAGAATCTTCTGCACTCTACTTGAAATTTGAGAACATGCTTGTAAATGCTTTCATGGGACTTCTGGGGGTACATAATAAAAGGCCATGCAGTCTCTGGCTTATTTCTTGGAATCTTTGCACTTCAGTATAAGAGGTTGGAGGACCCTGAGGCTGCCATGCTGTGAGGAAGTCCAAGTCACACGGAAAGGCCATATATAGTTGCTCAGATTTAGAATTTCAGGTAAACCTGGCCTTCAAGTCATTTTCTAGCCAAGAAAGCATACAGGTGAAGAAGCCATCTTGGAAGTAAGTGGATCCACCAGCCGCAGCTGTTCCAGCACTCTAATACCATGCTTTAAAAACCAGCCTTCCTTGCTCTGCCTGTTATGAGTTTCTGACCCAGAATTCATGAGCATAATAAAATGGTGGTGATTGGACACCACTAAATTTGGGGTGATTTTTTACATGACAGTAGATTACCAGAATGGTAAGGTGGAAAGGCCAGATATAAATAGTAAATTATTTTTGGATAGAAAGTTAAGTTTTGAATTTTTTTTTTTTTTTTGTCTGCCAAAGAAAGTATGTGGTATGTGCAAACGTTATCCTGTCAGGCTTATCTTGGATGCTAGTGTCCATCCAGATTAACTCACTAGACTTTAGATTCTCATTAACTGCCAAGAAATGTCATCCTGATGAACCACTTGAGGTTTCATGCTCAAAATTCTGGGTTATTGTTATATTTCCATGTTGATCACCTGGAGGAGCTGGCAGTTTTATACCAGCTAAGGCCATCCTAGTCATTAGATTATAGAAAAATAACCTCAGCATCAGTGTCACAGTGAAATAGCCAATTTTCTTCTTTTTATTGTTTTTGAAATGAGAATGGCTGTGATTAGAACTATCCCCCGGAGATCAGCTTTTCAGAATCAGCTGCTATTGAAAATCTGATGTTCTCAGATCTGGAAGGCCAATAGAAACTCACTCATAAAGCTTCTTTTACTCATCAGAAAGGGGAACATGACCAAAGTCTCAGGTTAGGACTGGACAGGGTCCTGACTGCCCATCTCCATGAAGTGCTCTTTTGTCTCATTAAGTGGTTTTTAGCCTGTAGTATGGCTCAAAGGTGAACTTGGGTGCTGGACCAGGCTCTGTGAACCAGCTGAAATGATATGGCATTTTGTTGGTTTATGCTTCTGTATCCATTTCTGGGGATAATCCATAGCTTCCGACTGATTCTTACAGAAATCAGTGACCCAGAAAAGCACAGGAACCGCTGAACTTGATGTTTCAATATTGTCGTTTAAAAACTTACAGAGTAAGTAAAATCTTATTTTCCCTCATCCCTGCACACAGATGCTCCTGGAGAACTTCTTTAGTTTTATTTAAAATCATTGTCTAATGGGTGCATCTTTCAGATGATTAAGGTTAGTTGGAGCACCAGCAACCAACTCATCTTACTCTAAGCTTAGAAAAATTTGGCCAGCACTCACATGTTGAAATCACTTTGCCGTAGTTAAAGCATAGAGAGCTGGGATCTCTACATTCAAAGGCTGAAAACTCTGAGACCAACTTAATACAAATCCATTTTTCATGTGCACCACCATCCAGTGTGGGTGTTCAATAGGCTTTTCATTTGGCATTTCAGGAATCCAGGTTCCTTTCATCTTGGGGTTCTGCCACCTTCTTGGCTCTTGTGTTCCTTTAGCAGCAGGCAGAAAAAGAGGGAGAAATGAGGACAGGGTAAGAGATTTTTAAGGCCTTGAGTTCCTCATTTTTACCCATATTCCACTGGCCAGAAATAAGTCACATGGTCTCACCTGAAACAAGGGTGGTGGTGATGGTATTTCCTAACAATAACTCCACGCTAATGAAGAGGAACACAAATCTTTATTGGGCAACTGATCCTTTCTGCTACAATCAGAGTGTGCTTTTTAAGGATCCCAAATCTGATAGATAAATAAAGTGGCTGAGATGGAACTTTTAGGCAATCCATAAACTTTTCCTAGTGGCTCAGCTGGTAATGAATCTGTGTGCAATTCAGGAGACCTGGATTTGATCCCTGGGTTGGAAAGATCCCCTGCAGAAGGGAAAAGTTTCCCACTCCAGTATTCTGGCCTTGAGAATTCCAAGGGGTCGCAAAGAGTTGGACCCGACTGAGTGACTTTTACATAAAGTCTTCATGTGGCTCATAATCTTCACTTACCTGACACCTTAAGAATTAAGGTGATCCTCAGAAACCGTGAAGTCAGAGTTGATTGAAATATGTTTAAAGGAAAATTACAATTCTTGGGTAATTGGAAATTTTTTTTTTAAGGAGTGACGGAGATTTGGGGCTGGTTTTTGAACTGGTTTATAATAGGACTTGTATAGTCACAACAAAGAGAACTCTGTTTTCATTTTTGCAAAGCTATTGCTACAAGTTTAGCTTTGTTATTGCATGTTTGCCCTTAAAAATGTTTTCATGCTTGGCAGAAATTTTAATGGCACATGTTTTTGCCCTAATGGTTTTTATTTTTGTTGTGTTGCTTAGTTGCTTCACAATTATTTTTGTTTGTTTTATACACGCTTAACCTCTCTCCTCAAATTATCTTATAATTTTTATTCTGAAAGTTTACTGGCTATGGTATGAAATTATGAGTTTCATTCTCAGTGTTTTTCATTAAGATACTTTTGATACCACATGTTATTAGAGTTGTTGACCTACCTATGAAATGTATTTCTTCTATGACTTACTGTGGAACAGTTCTGACAGGGTACTTACTTTCTGTTTTCTCATCTGTAAGATTTTATTGATCCAGTGAACTCCAACAATCTTGGAAATAATGTTGAGGGCTAAGTCGACTTTTTCTTTTTTAAAGGCTGAATTCCTTATGTGATGTATCTGATAATATACTGAAATTGGGTTCAGTAATACTTGGACTCATTCCGTACAGAAATATTTTATGGGGAAAAATGTCCTAACTGACGTTGAGACCATTTTAAATAATGCCTGAGCACCAATTTTAATGCTTCTCAAAATCAAGTTTGAGAAGTAGTTTTGCATAACTCTGCAGATTTGTGCCAGTGATGCTTTGAGGAGAAAATATACTGTAGTCCAGAGGTGTAGCAGTTATTCCCCAGTACTGGTCCCTAGATGTATGCACCATGGTCCGTGACCATGCTCTTCTTGGGCTGCTGGGAAATAAGAACACAGTAATAGGATATGGGTGAAAGGTTGCCTGTTTTGTTAACCCTGGAATCCAGGGAAGGACTATCTTTTTCTCTGTGACTCTGTTCTGAAAAATTTCTTTCTTGATGAAATGTTCTTTCTTAATGAAATGGTGATGATAATAGATGTTAGTAATGGTGGAGGTAGGGTTATTTTTAATGTCTTTACTTGGATAAAGCCAGATATTATATTGCTCCTCTTCTTTAACACTCAAAGTTTTTCTTTTCCTTTTATTTATTTATTTATTTATTTTTTATTAGTTGGAGGCTAATTACTTCACAACATTTCAGTGGGTTTTGTCATACATTGATATGAATCAGCCATGGAGTTACACGTATTCCCCCCCAAAATGTTTGTGGTCCAGCGGAGTGTAAAGTCGTTCAGTCATGTCTGACTCTTTGTGACCCCATGGATGGCCCATGGAACTCCCCAGCCCAGAATACTGGAGTGGATAGCTGTTCCCTTCTCCAAGTGATCTTCCCAACCCAGGGAACATAAAGATCTAGCACTACTCCATGATGATGTTAAATGACTTTTTTGGAAGCAAATAAATCTTATAGCATTATCCATAGGTGACTTATAATTCAAATAAGTCTTAATGGAATTATTCCATAGGTGAGTAACTGTACCAGCAATTTTGACATGTGTAAGCATTTTTGTTTATTCCTGTCATTGGCTACTTTCATAAAACTGTTGATAATTATCATTAAGAAAAATAAAGTATTAAGTGAACAACTTTATCTCTTCTCTTCTGCCAAGGCTGTCTTTCAGTCTTGATAGACGTTTTTTTTAGAGACATACAAAAAGTAAGCCTTGAAGATTAAAATTGTAAATTACATTTTTTTGCTTTTTATCTATAAAGAATTTCTTCAGTCTATATCTGGCTTTAACCATTTTTTTTCTCCCTTCCAACACTGTTGATATTAATGCCAGTTTTAATTTCTTGGCATCATGAATGCACAAACATATCACACACAGATGTGGTTTTGAACAAGGACTGAAACTGTAAATTAGGAAGCAAGAGATTCACAGGGTTTCATCAGACCAATTCACTGCAAAAAGTGTCACAGTTGTATTGAAAATGTTTTAAATTGCTCATTTCAAACCTACTTCAGTAGCAAAATACCATGCGTGCAGCAGATTTGCAACCACGTTAGTCATTTTCTTTCCTCTGTTTCCTTGCTGTGTTTGTATTGGGAGCACAGAGTAATGTAATTTAGTAAATTATGATTTGATGGCTGGGCAACAGCCCCAGTGTTGAACAGTATTTGGATTATGATTACTTGCTGGCTTTGTCACAGTTGACATTAATTATTGATGGAAGTTTCAGAAATAGCGCATGTGCCAGGAGCTTTTCACCGGATCGCATGCTCCAGGCAGCAGGGATGCTAACGAGGGTGGGGGAAGAGGCACCTGTGGCTTGTTTATGTCTGTACACTGCGAGCCTGGACCGGGTGGGCTGAGTGGTACCTGTGCAAAAGTCATGGTGTAACGGAAGGATGAACCGTCAGGCTTATTTCTATCGTGTTCCTCCCCAGGAATTACACCGAAGAAGCCAACTTCAGCCGGAGCCAGCCAAGACGAAGGCTCTCCAGACTGTCATTGAAATGAAGGTAGGAGCTATTCACATTTTTCAAAAACAGCTGTTTCCCCGGAGTTTGTTCTAAACTTGATGGTGACTAACACAAACACATGAAATGTACGGTTGTTTTTCCTTAGGCACCCTGATGGGTGCTTTTTCTTCTGGATTTCTTTTTTCTTTTTTGCCTTCTTGGGTATATTTAATTTATTGGCCCTTTAATGAGGATGCTTTTTCTGGGCAAAAGAATAAAGGGGCTCAAGTATCCATCCTTTGGCAGAAAGGAGCTGGCTTCATTTCTAAAGCGTAGCCAGTCCTTTCAACCCTAAGGGAGGTTTTGTGTGTGCTTTAAAAGTAAATTTCTAAAGCTAGAATAGTTCTTTTTTCTTCTTTCCATTTACATGACAATGAAAAGACACCTTGAGAAACTAAGATTTGACAAAGATAAGTTGTTTTTTGTGAAGTGGAGGTGTTAAATAATTAAAATTATGCTATCAGCAAAATTTACTTTTCAAAGAATAATAACTTTCTTATGACTTCAGTATTTTCTACTAAGTCTGAAATTAATAATAATTTATTAAACACAAAGTACTCTATTTAACTGGGGAAGCATAGAGATATTTAAAAGAAGCAAAGATCCTCCTGGATGGATTTAGGACATTTAAAGAATAATGTAGTATATAATGATGACTGAGCCATTAAGAAACCAATCTATGAAACCCAGTTGTTCTGTCAGTTTATAAAGATTTGAAGTCTTTTACTTTCAGTTTTTGCCAAAAGGAAGCAAATAGTAGAGTATTTCTTGTAAGAATAAGTAATTATTGATTTTTAGTTCCGTGAAGAAAAAAATTCATAATGATGATGTTTGCAATTTCGATATTTCATGCCTAAGTATAACATTTGAGAGTTTGCTGGTCACCATTTTTCTACAAAAGAATTCTAAAGCTTGCTGATAGGGTAATGATTTTTCTGTCTCGGAACACATTATTTTGAAATGTCTGCCAAAAAATTCCCAAGTCTGGGGGGGGAGGAAACTAATACAAGCTACTGAGTTCCTGGCATTACAAGTCTAACTTGAGTTTTGTTTTTTTTTCCCTAGTCAATGACAATGTCTTCATCCAAGTGGATTTTTTTTTTTGTTTTGAAATAACGTAGAACATTTACTTTAAGATTTTATGTCTCCTGAATGAGGCTACATGATTCATGGTACTTATAAATACATTTGCAGCAAATTGATTTGAAAAAATATTATCAAAGGGATCAAATGCCAGTAAGATTAAAAAATAATTGCTAATCTTGGCTCATCGATTCTTTTTGGATTTGCATAATTTTGACTTATTTTGTAAGTAAGCTCCCTATTCTACACTTCTAGGGGAGTGTAGAATCTTGTAACAGAGATTTCTTCCTCACTTCACATTGGAACCAAACTTGAAATTTGGCTAAGGCTTAAAAAAAAAAAAAAAAAAAAAAGAATAGAAAAGGAAAAAGACAAGACAAAAGATTTTATTTCAGTTTTCTGTGAAGAGTCATTCAGTCCCCTTTCTACCTACCTCCCCAGTTCCAACACAATTAATAATAGAAGAGGATGTATATAAAACTATTTCCAAAGCATTCCTTTTTCTTTTTTTTTTTAAAGGAAAGATTGTGTTTCAAAACTCTTCGGAGAAACCAGGAGTGGCATCTCTCTCAGAGTAGTGGTCATTTTCCTGTTAAATGTCTCTGTACAAAGACTGTTAGTGCTTTTTTGTGATTTTAAGTGTAAAGTCTGTTTGCTTGTAGCTTGCTCTTTTTAGCATCATATGTTTTATTAGAAAACAAAAAATAGTAATTGTTATTTCTATTTAATAGTTAATTAAAAACACACCTTTGGGCTATCTACATAAAAAGGCCATATAAAATATGTTTTAAATTATAAAATATAATTATTAGGGCAAGTTCACTCCATATGTTATCAGTAAATTGAGTCTGGAATTTTGTTTTTACTTAAATGGATGCCAGTGATGCTGATTGGTAAAAGAACACATTTTCAGGACAATTGATAATCAATATACTGTCAGGGAACTGAGTCTGGAGTTCTTCTGTTGTCTTTGGGTGCCTCTTAATTCACAAAGCACTGCCTTCTGTTTTGTCAGTGGACAAGACTGGGTCCCATTAGCATCTATACTCAGCGTGCATAAATTGAGTTATGGGGGCAGCTGGTAGAAGGTCATCTCCTCAGTCATGTGTATAAGGTTGTGATGAAGGCTGTGGTCTCTTCTGATTTTGTATATTATGTTCCTGTGAAATGGGAGGGAATATTGGAAACCCATATTTTATAAGCATTAGGGTTGACTACCAAATAGAACTAACCCTTAAAACTAATAGGTGTAACTTGAGACATGGTTGTATTTTATTTTTAACACCTTTGGATAAAGGTGTCATATACTACCTTGGCAAAATCTGAAGTTAAAAGGAGCTTTCCTGGAGTCAGTTGGATATTTAGTTTCGGGGAGGTGACATGAATTTAGAAGCTACCCCTACTTTTCTCTTACTTCTTAAAGAAACTGAGGGTGAAATTATGAGTCCTCATCTTCTCCAAAAATATACCTTGTATCAACTCAGAAAGTTGTTATGAAAATCTGTGAAATCTTGCCCTAATTAGAGTTCTTTTAGAGCCACAGTCTGGTAGTTCTAGTAGATGTCTATGTACATCTCTGGGCTTTTAGAGTTGTGAAAATACGTCTCTGTGGGGGAGGGCCGTCTGCATACACCGAAGTGGGGGCCACTCTCTTGCAGTCATCACACTCACTGTCAGCCAGCTCAGTCGGGGGGGCCAAAGTCACCTGAATAAATATGAAAGGAAGCACAGTAAATGGAGTTATTTGTGATTTATCTTCTTGCAGGAAGCTCCGAGTTTTAATTTTGATCCTGATTTGGTCTGGCAGGTATGTTCCAGGTTTGCACTTACAACATTGTGTCTTTCAGAAAAATTAGTTTTCCTATAGATGTTGCAGTGCTCCTCCTTTTCTTGCTTTTGTGACCAAAGATTCTTTACTAAACTTCCCTTTCCTGCTCCTATGGAGAACTGTCAATTAAAAACATAGTTAAATGATGTCCCCCCCCCCTTTTCTTTTAATTCCTTGAAAAGAATGTGTTTTAACCTATTTCTGTTATAAATTTGACATGTCATAAACATGATGTTCAAAAGTTTCACTTTCTTGGGTTCATTCATAAATCTGTATCTAGTGTTTTTTTAAAAATGAAAATGAATTATGGTAGCGACAGTACTTGTCACATAATCTCTATTTATTTTCTTTGTTAGTTAAAACTTTTAAGTGAATGAAAATCTAATTTAAAATGGCTAAAGCCTAAAGGAAATGTATTGACTCATGTAACTGGGAAAAACAAGATATTGTTCAGGAATAGTTTGCTCTTGGGGCTAAAAGATGCTAACAGATTCCATTTTCTCTCATTCAGTCTCTCAATTTAGCTTTCTTCATGTAAGTCTGTTTTCAGACAGTCCCTTTATGCGTGTCTGAGCAAAGTGGCTGCAGCATCTCCAGCAATCACAGATGGAAGGGATAGGGAGAAGGTTGTGTTTTTAAAAAATGCAAAAAATAAGAAAAAAAAAAAAAAAGGAAAAACCACCAACCCTAGAATAAGAACAATTACTGAGATGGAATGTAAAATTTCACTCCAAATTTAATAATTCAGGCTGTAAGAAAAAACTTGAAATTCTCTAAATTCCATTAGTTTAATAAATTAAATGGCATTCATCAAGAAAAACTTTGTTCACGCTAAATTCAGCACAGTTTATCAGATGGGATATATGAGTGATATATGGATTTTGGTAAGAGTTGCAGATAATATACTTGGTCTGGTGAACTTGTTAGCTAAAGTGGATTAAGAAGCTAGGAGCGTAATGTGAATATATGACAATATTTCTGTGGCAACTGAAGTGAGAATTGTGGTTATTTAGGTTTCCTGTCACATAATCAGCTGTGACACTTTTTGTGTCATGAGTGGTTCTTCTTGTGTAACATTTATCCCCACTAAGCTTTTCTGTGGAAACTGAGTAGTAAGCAGTTCAAGACTGAACTTGACCAAGTTGCTGCCTCATAGATGTGCTACTGGTGAAAGAATATGACTTTGTGTTCAAGTGGTACCTCTAATGGTGAGGTTGATCTTTTGATTTTAAATCCATAAACCAAGCCTTGTCTTTGTGTTCAGGCAGATGTCTGCTGTTATTCTGCATGGGTTGACTGACCTGTAGTTGAGCTAATTTTCCGTAAAGAGATAGCTTGGTGTTTGATCAAATTCAAGCAGTTCAGTTTCACCAGGCGTGGAAGGGATACACTGGAGCATGGGAAGGCAAAAACTACCTGGTAACTTTTCCCAGCATCACATAATTAGGAAGGGAAAGATTTCAATTTCAAACCTTGGCCATTGAATGCATCCCACTTCCCACTGTGAATGTAATTTGAGTCCTGGGATCTAGTCAGGAATACCATGAAGTGGCTGAAATGTTTTCTTTGGCTCGAGGGCCTACCTAGGTTTATGTTGCTCATCTTTTGAACTGTTATTTTATATGAGTCAAAACGTGGCAGTCAAATTTATTTTTTCTCCCAAGATTATGTGTTCAATGCAAATTTGTGTCAATTCGTTTTTCTAGTCAAGGCATTATGATGGATCTTAGGCCTTAAAAATAGGCCATGGCTCTTTTTGTGGCTACTAAGAAGTATTAACAGCAAGGAAAAAAATCAAAACAAAAAACAACTACCTATATCACCAGTGACATCTACAGCTGAAACACCACTAACCACACATGGAGAACTAGGTGTGAGGCATCTGACATGTAATAACCCATGAGTAGGCATGAGTAGCCAAATTTCACAGATGAAAAAGCCATGTTTTAGAGAAAATGAGCAGCCTGCCCAAGGTCCTGCAGCAGGTAGGTTGGCAGCTGAGAGATGAACACAAGTTTCTTCTCTAAAGTTCTTAAACTCCTTCCTCTTACAGTCTGCTTTTGCTGAAGACAATTCCTAAGTTCAGCTGGTTTTTCTTTCTATGCTTTGAAAATTATGCACTGAGTTTTGCATCTTAGAATAGGCAGTTCATGAGAGCTCAAGAGGTCTATTTGATATTTTTTGTAAGCTGCAATATTATACTTTGTGCTGTAGTAAGATTCATCCTTTTCACATGTATATGTTATCAGCCCTGCAAATGGGCCTCCAAAATATGTACCCTACAGCCAACATATACCCTGTGTTTTTTTTTTTCTTTCCTGGATTTTAAGTGTTGTCCTGAAACCTTTATAGCAACCTGGAGCATAGCTCACTTAAACTTGTAAAGCCCTGTGTTTTTGATGTGCACTATCCACTTACAATATAAGAAATTATCCTTTAGCTTATTTTTTCTTGAGAAGGTTCTTCATCTTCTCATCTTTCAGCTTTAAAAAAAAGCCTTGTCCCATTTAACTATTTTCCTTAAATAAGGGAAAAAAAATGTGGGTTTTAAGTGATAGCCAGAAAAAGCAAAATGTCAAGTTAAATGTTAGCTCTGGATGATATATGGTTGTCATTTAGAAGCAGGGAAGATTTTTTTTTTTAATGTAACTTTTTTTGCTCAAACTCTTCTTATATGTGTTTTAACTCTAAATGTTTGAGCCACTAATTTATAATTCCTGCTATAAACAGGTTTATTTTGTGTGAATATAACTCATGAAGTTGAATTACAAATACCACTGCTTACCAAGCAGCTTTTTTGTGCACAGCACCATGGTGGGCCTTTCACAAAAAGTGAGTGCTCAGTCTTTAAGGGCCTAATGGAAGGAATAGGGCTTTTATACAAGCCAGGATCTAAATAGTGACCTAAGAACGGCAAAATGGGCTGCAAAAGCTCAGAGGATATTACATAAGAAAGGGACAGGGAATGTTTTATGGAGAAGATCGCATTTGAGAAGAGCCTTGAAAAAAATGACATGATTTTGATAGAGGGTAGAGGGATTCTTTATAAACAGTAGAAACCAAATCAGCAAAGACAAGGAGGTTGGAAATTATGAGACATATCTGGAGAAGAACAAATCATTCAGTTTGGTTGAGAGAAGACTTTAAAAAGCAATAGAAGATCAAATGAAACCATAAGAAAGTGGGAGAAAAAATTAATAGAGAAAAAAGCTGAAATTAATGAAATAGAAACCAAATACATACAAGTTTAGTTCAGTTACTCAGTTGTGTCCAACTCTTCGCGACCCCATGGACTATAGCACGCCAGGCCTCCCTGTTCATCACCAGCTCCCAGAGCTTGCTCAAATTCATGTCCATTGAGTTGGTGATGCCATCCAACCATCTCATCCTCTGTCATCCCCTTCTCCCGCCTTCAATCTTTCCTAGCATCAGGGTCTTTCCAAATGAGTCAGTTCTTCGCATCAGGTGGCCAAAGTATTGGAGCTTCAGCTTCAGCGTCAGTCCTTCCAGTGAACACCCAGGGCTGATCTCCTTTAGGATGGACTGGTTGGATCTCCTTGCAGTCCAAGGGACTCTCCAGTCTTCTCCAACTCCACAGTTCAAAAGCATCAATTCTTCAGCGCTCAGCTTTCTTTATAGTCCAACTCTCACATCCACACATGACTACTGGAAAAACCATAGCTTTGGCTAGACAGACCTTTGTTGGCAAAGTAATGTCTCTACTTTTTAATAAGCTGTCTAGGTTGGTCATAACTTTTCTTCCAAGGAACAAGCATCTTTTAAACACATACAAGAGAGGAACTCAGAAGCTAAACATGGATTCTTTGAGGAGATTAACAGGTGTCCTGGTCAGAATCACTGAGAAAAAGAGACAGACAAATAAACAATATGAAAATTAAAAAGTGGCATCACTATCAATCTTACTGAGTTAGAAATATGAGAGAATGTAATTAACATTTTGAAAATAAAGTTGAAATTTTAGGTTAATTCTTTTAAAAATACAACTTATTAAGACTGCATGAGAAATAGAATATCTGGGTAGGGCTATATATTAAAAACAAAAATGTTTCTATGGTTTGAAATCTTTCCATCAGACAATATCTAAAAAACAAACCAAACAAAAAACCCTGTAGTTGTAGGTGGCTTCTTCAATGAATTTTTACTAGACATTTGATGAAAAAACTGTATCAATCATACAGAAACTATATCGGAAAATAGAAAACAAGTAAACCCTTCCCAGTTTATGAGGCCAGCATAATCTTGATATCAATACCCAACAAAGCCATTGCAAGATAGGAAAATTATAGGCAGTCTGTCTCATAAACACCAATGCAAAATATCCTAGTGAACTAAACTCTGTGGAAATGACCAAGTTGTACTTCAAGAAGGCAAGGTTGGGCTAGTATTTGTATATCAATCAATGTTCTTTACATTAGCAGGATAAAGGAGAAAAATTAATATAATTTCAGTGAATGTGGAGAAAGCATTTGGTAAATGTAACATTCATTCATGCTAAAAAAAAAAAGCTTTTATCAAACTTAGAAGGAGAAGATTTTCTAATCTGATAAGAGATAGCTATAAGAAAAACTTGAGCATGTATCATTGGTACTTGTATCAATGGTAAGTATATTTAAGTGTCAATGGTAAAATATTTAAAGTGTTCCTTATGATATAAGGAACAAGACAAGAATGCTTATTACTATCACTTTTCCTCAACAATATTCTGGATATCCTGGGTATAAGAATTGTAAAGGAAGAAATAAAACCCTTTTATTCACAGGCACCATAAGTTTGTGTGTAAAAAATGTGAATCCATATATAGACTACTAGATTAATAAATAAACTTAAACAACTGGTCACTATATAAACATGAATCATCTACATACCAGTCACAATTATGAAATGAAATTTAAGAAACAATATAATTTAGGATGGTATTAAAAAACTCAAAATATCTAACAACAAATCTAACAATGGTGAACAAGACCTAATTTTAGTAGATCATACAAAACATAATTACATGTGGAATAACAAAAAATTTGAAACAAATCAAATAGCTCTCAATAGTGCAGTGGATGAATAAATAGTGAAATATTGATACAATGAAATGATATTTGGCAAGAGAAGGACCAAGCTGTTGCTTCATGTAACAACATCATTGAATACCCCCAAAACAGTGTGGAAAGAAGCCAGACACAAAAGAACACACACAATTTGATTCTGTTTATTTGTGTTCCCAAAATAGGCAAAAGTAATCAATGGTGTTAGATGTCTGCATAGTGGTTAATCTGGAGGAAGAAGAAGGGTGTGGAGGATGGGCGAGGGCTTGAACAAAGCTTTTGGAGTAGAAGTAATATTCTATTTCATGATATGATTTGTATGTAACCAGGTGTGTTCGCTTTATCATAATTCATTCTGAAAACCTATGTTTTGGCTACTTTCCTATGAATAGTGTACCTTAGTTAAAAAAGTCATTGAAAAATGAAGAAAAAGTGAACAGTAAAAACAAAAAATGCTATTAAAAATTGGGTAAAGGATTTGAATAAGCATTTCTTCAATGAAAACGTACAAATGGCCAATAAGGACATGAGAAGATGTCCAATGTGAATTGTCATAAGGGAAATGCAAATCTAAATTGCAGTTAGATACAACTTATCCCCTGCCCCCAGGATGGCTAAGATAAAAAGACAAAAATTGTTGAGGAGATATGGAAATGCCAAATCCTCATATGTTGGTGATAGGGATGTAAAATGGTTCTGTCCCTTTTAGAAAACTCTTTGGCAGTTCTTCAAAATGTTAAACATAGCCATCATACATACCCAACCAAACTGAAAATGTGTACACACAAAAACCTACCCTTATGTGTTCATATTACCATTATTGGTAATAGTCGAAAGTCTGGAACAAGCCAGATGTTCCTTATCTTGTATGAATAAACAAAATGTGGCTTAGCTGTAGTGAAATGTTATTCAGCAATGAAAAAGAAATGAAAGACTGATACATGCTAAAACATTGATGAACCTTGAAAACATTATGCTAAATGAAAGAAGCCTGCTATGAAAGGGTACATCTTATATGATTTCATATATATATATGAACTGTCTGATATAGGCAAATGTATATAGAGAGAAAGTAGGTTAGTGGTTTCTATCCAGAGATAGAAAGTAGATTAGGAGCCAGGGGGAGAGGAGAAGCAGTTGTGACTACTAATAGTTACAGCAGTTTGGGATGGTGAAAGTATTCTGGAATTAGATGGTGATGGTTACATAAAGTACTGAATTGTACACTTTAAAAGAGTGAATTTTATGGTGTATATATTGTATATCAATAAAGCTATTGCTAAAAAGTGAAGATAATACAAACGAAAGGATCAATAACTTTGATTACTCAAAGGTTAAAATATAAAATGAGCTATAGCATAACCAACAAGAGATGCATTTCTGAGGTTTATGGTAGTTAGTTTTAGTAAAGAGGTTATATTTATTAGTGTGAAATAAAAGTTTGGGGAAAATAATGTACCATTAATTCTAGACATTCTTGTCATTAATTCTAGAAGGGGAGATTATATAGGATTTTTTCTTCTTTTGCCCCCTGTATTCTTATGTTTTCAATAATGTGCATTCATCATATAGGGGTGATCAGGAATTATTATTTAGGAAAGACAGCAATAAGTTTGTTGAAAGAAAAATCATCTATCAAAAATCTTTAACAGTTTCTTCTGATTTCTTTTGCTGAACTGTAGATTCCAAAGTGGAGAAGGCTATATTATTTATGGAAATTGAGAATCTGGTTCTGCCACTTGCTCTTTCTCTGAAGTTCAGCTTTCCCTTCTATGAAATGGAACCATGATACCAGGCTTCGTAGAGTTGTGATGGGGATTAAAATGGATTAAAGCATGGGAAAATCCTGGCATACATTACTCAGGGAATTCTCTGCTTGTCCACCTAGTACTTTTCAGTCTGGAAATGGAATTTTACCTGTAAAAAGAGGAGGTACCTTTGAGCAAGGACCACTGGAGAGAAAGAATTTAACCAGCTTATTTCAGGCAATCTTAGCTTTGCATACCACACAGTTTACATGTGGAAGGACTTTAAAAGTATCTTTGAAATGAGAAATCAGTGGAGAAAAAATAGTAACTCCCAGTAGGCCTGTGGTATAATAAATGATCTGGGACTTTGTTGGGCCCTTGGCAAGTCACTTGTCCCCTCTGACTCTCAATATTCTCATTTGGCAAGTGAAAAGATTGAACAAAGTGTCCTGCTTTAAAAATTCTACCAAATCTGAAGGATTGGTGACTGGCAATTTGAACTCTCAAAGGGCCTGCCTGGGGAGTCTGAATTAACAAGGCATTCTTACAGAGTTTAAATCTTTGCTTTGTTTGCTCCCTCGTGGCCAGCTCTGCCCAGACCAGCAGCCCCTGCCTTCTCCCTTGTTGGTGCTCAGGTTCCCAGCTTATTGTTTATTTAGGGACTGCAATTTCCTTACTGGCGTGTGCCCCCCTCCTGCAGAGTTGAGAAGTCAACCACAGGCCTCAAGTGAACCCCCCTTCAAGTTTCAGTAATGATAGTGTACCGGCCATCTCATGCCTCATCCCTAAGGCATGGTCCAGTTTCCACATCCCTCAGGCCACGCTGGTGACTTGGGGTGGCCTGAATTCCTCTGCTGCCTGTTGCTTTTTCCATGAGACAAGCGTTTTGAATATAGAAGGATTTGTGCTATGTTTTGGAGATCCTTAGAATGAGGTCTCAAAGCAGGACTGTTGGGGACTTCGGGGAAGTGTTAGAAGAAATGGAAGAGCAAGTTCAGGTTCTAGAAAGCCAGAAGGAGAACTTCTTCACCTGATCTTTTCCCAAAGAGAGTTGGAAGAGAATAGAGGTGTCAGGTGTCCATCTTTTTATTACTCTCTGAGATGCATTCACAGTTTTGCAAATTAGTATTTCACTGAATTTCTGGGAAATCAGCCCTGTTTGTATTCAGATGTTTGTGAAAGATGACATGGATCCATTGTTGGGAGGGCAGGTTGCAGACACCAAGGGGCTACCCCTGTCATCTGGAAGCAGTTTCATAAACTTCTTCCTCCTTTTCTTCTCTTTCCAACATCGCCATTATTTTCTTTTGACCTTGCTCTGTGATCTTTAAAGGCTAAAAGTACTATGTGGAAGAACCAAAATAGACTTGCTTCTAGGTGGTTGACTGTCTCTCAATCCAGTCTTTCCTGAAATTATCCCAGGGACAACAAGGTCCCAGTGTGGCCTCCTCACTCCTAGTCAAGGAAAGTTTTATGGGAGGAACCATTCTAGTTTATGAAAGATGTTTTTAAAAAATGATTAGAGATGAAAATTCAGGTGATACAAAGAAGCGCTTCATGAAGTCTTACATTGAAGCAGACAGTCTCCATTTGGAGAACTGCAAAATAGGGTGGAAGGAAGGTAGGAAACTTTCCTAGGATAAGGAATAAAGAACAAGAAAGAGAAAAATAGAAAGTATCTGATTTGCTAGGACCTCATAGTCCATGTTTGAAGTAAAAATAAATAAGGAAATAAGTATACAATTGGCTTAGTGTTTGGGGATTGGCTGACTGGATATACTATGTTTCTGGTCCAGTAGAACATTTACAGGGACATGAAAATTAACGTATTTTGGTTTGTTGATGTGGCACCCTCTTGAGCCCAGAAAGTTATATCAGCAAAAGAGAAAATCTTAGGCAAGTTAATCACCTTTTGTAGATATCATGACCTATAAAATGGGTAAAATAAATACTTACTTCATAGGGTTATGGGCAAGATTAAATGAAATTTTCTAGCACAGTGCTTGCCTTAGTTAATAATATACTTGAGCTGATGTTGTTATTAATGTTAACTTCATTTTTAAATACCAGAATGGAGAATCTGTGTTTGCTTCTGTCCTGTGCTATTCCTTTCTGTATATTCAGATAATCCAAATATATTTATATTTTAACATAAATGGGAAAAAAAACATAGATAAAAAGAAAATCTTTCGATTTTTTTCCCCCCAACCTGAGAAACTTATAAATAAATACTGATTTTTGTGTCATCCCATCCTTAAAAGAAATGTCTGTGGAGGCCAAATTAAACACAGACACAAACAACAACAAGGAACCAGTTTCTGATTCACCCAGTCCAGTGTTGGTACTGAAGAGGCTCTGTATTAGTTTGTGGCACAGACATATGGATATGGTTTTGAATTAACTGTTGCTCCCTTCCACGCATTGGGAATGTAAGAAACGTTCAGTATTAATTAAAACAGCTTTGTATGTAGGGCTGATACTCAGTTGAGAGGCATAGGTATAGCTTTAATGATTGCAAAATACTGAAATACTTCTGTGGTTATCCCAAACCCTCAGAGTACCCCTCCCACTCTAGCAAATTCTGGAAAGAGTTATCACCTGCTCCCGCAGGGACTCCGAGACCTGGTTGCAGTGCTCCAGGTGGCAGATGTTCTGGTTGGTTCTTGCCTTGTGCGGTATTGCTGTTGAATGTCTCCGCAATCACCTCAACTTAAAACACTGGGATTCAGTTTCCAGTTATAACACAACTCCATTGAAACTGCCGTCATGTCACCAGTAATACTCTAATTTTTTTCTTAGTCTTTAGTGTCGTCAAATCTTTGTTTGACCTCCGTTCTTTCTTGAAACTTCACTTGCTAATTGTCTGCAACTTTTCCCATGATTTCCATAACTTTTTTTTTTTAACCAATCTTTCCTTTGGCAGTTCTGCTGCTGGTTTTTCTATACTTGATTCTCAACTATATCTGAGAATCCTTTCTCTGCTAGGCAAATGACACATCAACTCTACTGTCTCAACTTCCATTTTAGCTTTTATTGTTCAGTCACTCAGTTGTATTCGACTCTTTGCAACCCCATGGACTGCAGTGCGCCAGGCTTCCCTGTCCTTCACCATCACTCAGACCTTGCTCAAACTCATGTCCATCGAGTCAGTGATGCCATCCAACCACCTTGTCTTCTGTCATCCCCTTTTCCTCCTGCTTTCAATCTTGCCCAGCTGTCCTTCACCATCACTCAGACCTTGCTCAAACTCATGTCCTTTGAGTCAGTGATGCCATCCAACCACCTTGTCTTCTGTCATCCCCTTTTCCTCCTGCTTTCAATCTTGCCCAGCTGATTATCAGGGTCTTTTCCAGTGAGTCAGTTCTTCACATCAGGTGGCCAGAGTATTGGAGCTTCAGCTTCAGTATCAGTCCTTCCAATGAATATTCAGGATGATTTCCTTTAGGATGGACTGGTTGGATCTCCTTGCAGGGAGATCTCTTGATATCTTGATGAGATCTCTTGATCTCCTCTCTCTCTTCTTGAGAGTCTTCTCCAGCACCACAGTTCAAAAGCATCGGGTTTTTGATTCTTCAACACTCAGCTTTCTTTATAGTCCAACTCTCACATCCGTACATGACTCCTGTAAAAACCATAGCTTGGACTATACACACCATTATCAGCAAAGTAATGTCTTTGCTTTTTAATATGCTATTTAGGTTTGTCAGAGCTTTTCTTTGAAGGAGCAAGCATCTTAATTTCATGGCTGCAGTCACCATCTGTAGTGATTTTGGAGTGCAGGACAATAAAGTCTCTCACTGTTTCCATTGTTTCTCCATCTATTTGCCATAAAATAATGGGGCTAGATGCCATGATCTTAGTTTTTTGAATGTTGAGTTTTAAGTAAGTTTTTTCACTCTCTTTGACCTTCATCAAGAGGCTCTTTAGTTGCTCTTTGCTTTCTGCCATAAGGATGGTATCATCTGTATATCTAAGGTTATTGATAATTCTCCCCACAATCTTGATTCCAGCTTGTGCTTCATCCAGCCTACCATTTCACATTATTTTCTCTGCATATAAGTTAAATAGGCAGGATGACAGTAAACAACCTTGATGCACTGTTTCCCAGATTTGAACCAGTGTTTTGTTTCATGTCCTCTTCTAACTGTTGGTTCTCGATCTGCATACAGATTTCTCAGGAGACAGGTAAGGTCATATGGTATTCCCATCTCTTGAAAAATTTTCCATAGTTTGTTGTGATCCACATAGTCAAAGGCTTTGTCATAAGTGAATAAAGCAGAAGTAGATGTTTTTCTGGAACTCTTACTTTTTTTATGATCCAGTGGATGTTGACAATTTTATTTCTGGTTCCTTTCCCATCTCTAGCCTCACTTGGAGAATTTTGAGCATTGCCTTGCTAGCATGTGAGATAAGTGCAATTGTGTGTTAGTTTGAACATTTTTTGTCATTGCCTTTCTTTGGGATTGAAATGAAAACTGAGGTTTTTATTATTAACTTATCCAAGGCCAACTTATTATATCCTTTTACTAGCTTATAAATAATTCCCAGTCAGATTCAAGTATACACTCTTAGCTTGATTCTGAAGACTGCTTATCATTCATTTCCATCTTTCTTTCATTTCCTACTCCAATGCAACTAAAAGTGATCTATACTTTTTAAACAGTCCTGTCTTACTCCTCCTTGATACATATTCCATGTGTGCATGCTCAGTCATGTCCAACTCTTTGCAACCCCAAGGACTGTAGCCCACCAGATTCTGCTGTCCATGGAATTTTCCTGGCAAGTATATTGTAGTGGGTTGCCATTTCCTACTTCAGGGGATCTTCCCGACCCAGGGACTGAACCCATGTCTCCTGCATTGGCAGGTGGATTCTTTACCACTATGCCACCTGGGAATCCCTCCATAGTCCATACTTGTTCTCTTATTCCTTTAACTTATATTAATTAAAATTTAATTTCTGACTTCTTTGTGTTCTTACACAGGGCTATATCTAACTATATTTTGGTGTTATTTTTCACACTATTTCTTGTATATTATGCTTTCTAGTTACAAGTGACTGAAACTCTGCTATTGTATTTTAATATTATGAAGAGTGTATGATTCAGACTAGCTGTATCTTGCTGTTCAAATGATGTTATAAGGGCCCCATTATTTAAGCAGATTCTTACTACATGGTATCAAAGAAGACATCAACCAGCCCCAGACCCATATTTTTCTTGTCATTCATAATCTCGGAAAATGAGAGGTCCTTGATTTTGTGTCATTTCCCTCAAAGAACTCTGCTTGGCCTTGATGGCTTAATGAGTTCACCCCTGGATCATTCAGTGTCCAGAGGTGGTGCTTGTCACCAGGGGTCAGACTGGGAAACCCCATTAAAACCCCAGGGAGCTGGAGCGATGTAGTTCCCAAAAGGGGAAGAAGTTGAGCAGACAGTTAAAACGAAACAGATACATGCTACAGCTAGAAAGAGGAAGGAAGGGGATCTTGATAGAGGACCTACTGTGTGGTAGGTATTGTTCTGGAAGGTGTGCATCTTGTCACTCGTTTTATTCTCATCACAACCTTACGTTATAGGATTAGCAAGGTTAGGAATAGAGTCATTAAGGTGGACTGAAAATAGATGGTACTGTCTTCTACATGTGAATCTCTCAGAACTGGGAGTGAATAGGGACTTAATATACTGTTGTTGGCCTGTAACAACAACCCTCTATCCTCCCGAGGGCGTTTCATGATAGATACTTTGCATGCATTACAGATCACTTGTAATTTTCATAACCTGCTCTTGAGCGTGGTCTTATTTCATGGGAGCTTGGTGTTTTGCACAAAGGCATAAAAACCTGAAGCAGGATTTGCACTCAGGTTTGTGACTTTCTAAGGGTTAGTTGAATTGTTTTATTTTAGCTCTGTTGGTTAGACACGAGTCTGTTAACCTCCACAACAAATTAATACATGGAGACAAAAACCTCAGAGGTCACAGTGTGTCCAGCCAGAACCACTAGAGATGCATCTTCTCCCTGAGGGTCATTAGTAATGTGCCCAGAGACAGGACAGCAGAAGGAGGCATTCCTAGCGCATGGATTTCATAAAGAATGAATGAGAAGTAGGCCAGTGAGACCATGAAAAGAAGCATCAAAGCACCCTAACTGCTTTTACTTTGAACTAGCCCAACCTGATTCTGTGGTTGTACATTTTGTTCTAAAGAATTAGATACTATCTGAATAAACAGACAAACAAGAAAATAACATGAAAAAAAAATCATGTCCCTTGTCATCTAATCTAGGTTATCATCTTTGTATAGTTTCATAAGGCTCAGGAAGAAGAGTTTTTGACATTTTGTTTTTTCTCCTAACATGCCTTAGGCCCAAGTTTACTTCTTACTGGAGTACTTAACTTGGGCTCACATAACCGCAGTGAATCCCACACAATAAATCCTTCAAAAAGCAGGGCATTACTCAGATAACTGAGGACTGCTCAGTTATGTTTGCAGCTGCAACTAGATGATTTTTAAAAGTTAAGGCTTCAAGAGTCTCTGTGGTATCCAGTAATAATAGTCTAGAATTTTATTCTAAATAAAGTGTAATATAATTATGTAAGGGTGTTTCCTGAACATTAGATCACATCTTCTCTTTAAACCATTTGGCCCTATTTTTGTTGATTAATGTCCATAGACTGTTAGGTGATCACAGAGGGTTTCATGCTCTTTAAAAACAAACAAACAAACAAAACCTTGTATTTTCTTTCTTGGCCAGATATTAAAATGAAACTAGTAATTCTTCCTGTATTTGAAAGGAAAGCACATTGTGACACTCAGCAATAACATAATTGTTAATTTTTGTGACTAAATGATACTGCTTTTTTGATGTTCCACCCACTCACCATTTCAGTGTTCACAGTTCCTAGACAGGAATTGAAATCTGTTTCTTGGTGTTTAAGAGGAACATAATGTTTGACAAACACAAAAAGGATAATAAAGGCATCCTTACTGGCAAATTTGCTCCAGAAAGTTTACTCCTAGAGTTGCTGTACACTTAGGCCAAATTGGGTATCTTTTGAGAATAGCTTCATGTTTTTCTAAATGTACTTGGCCAGTAAAGTTGTCCTTGTCTCTTTTGCATTGATTAGTCTTGTCCTTTGTATATGCTGGACACCTAAAGTCATTTAAAATACCCAAGTCACACGAGGACCTTATGAAAGTGCAGTTTCAGATTCAGTAGTTGTGAGCTGTGGCCTGAGACTCTGCATTTCTAAAAAGCTCCCAGGTGATGTCAGTGCTATTGTTTGTAGACTACACTGTGTAACAAGGATACAGACTGTGCTTCATGGTAGAGAGGGGGGGTGCCCATGTATCTTGTTCATATCTATCTGGTATCTCACACATCTGGTAAGGTGACTGGTACCCAGTTGATGCTCAGTATGCATTTGTTGAATGAATGAGAGAACTTCTTGTATCTAAATTTACTATCAACTATAGCAGACATATCCTAGAAAAATCCAAAGATTATATATATCCAAAGATTATATATATATATATATAATATATTATATATATACATAATTATATAATATTTATATTTATATATATAATATAATATATATAATAATTTATGTATATATATAGAAGCAGAGATGAAATAAACTTATTTTAGTCTTTCCACCTGACATTTATCCTCACTGCTGTAGTCCCTGCACTTGTGTGCTTTCTAGTATTCGTGGCTGATTCCAGAATTACAGGCTGGACCACTGGGCAGGTGATTGCCAGGTGTTCACTTCCAGTGACTTACTGTTTGCCCATCAGAAGGGCATCCCTGGTGACTCAGACAGTAAAGAATCCGCCTGCAGTGCAGGAGACCCAGGTTTGATCCCTGGGTCGGGAAGATCTGCTGGAGAAGGGATAGGCTACCCACTCCAGTATTCTGGCCTGGAGAATTCCATGGACAAAGGAGCCTGACGGGCTACAGTCCATGGGGTCGCAAAGAGTTGGTCCTCAGCTAACTATTTTGCCTCTGTTGGATGATGGATATAAAATAGTCTTGGGCATGAATCTTTCAGTAGGAGTTATGGTCTGTATGTATAAAATAAAGTATTATTACAAGTATTTTATGAGTATGTGGAAAGAAATGACTTAAAGAGCTAGTCAATTCAGGCTTTTTTTTTTTAACTCATGGGGAATGAAACAAACACATCTCAGTTGTTTTTAGCCCCCCCACAGAAATGTCTTCCTCCCCACATTCCTGCAGTCTTTAACAAAAATATATTATAAAAGCAAAACAATTTCATGCTTTTCCTATCCCAGGACTATTTGAAAAATGTCTCCTGAGACACGGAGTGGCAAGTTGAGGGAGCATGGGCGTCTGCCTGTTCTCGCACTGCTTAGGGCTCAGAGCAGACTCTCAGTAAATGACTTGAGTGACAGAAGCTGACATGGTGATGTGAATATTTAAGCCCTCAATTATTTTAAATTGGGGGTAATCATGGCAAGTTTTCTTTTGAAGAATCCAAATCATTGTTTTGACTCTTTGCTTCAGTATATAACCCTGAGCTTAATGTGTTCATTAAAGTTCTATTCCCCCCCCCCCCCCAAGAATTGACTTCTAGAGTAATAACACTGGAAAAATCAAAGTAAATAGAATGCTTTGCTGTAGGACCTTGCAGAATGATTAATGCTAATATGCTTTGGGAATCCCCAATAATCATTTCTCAAACTTGCTTGACCCTGCAGGCCCCTTTTCACAGAGCATTTGGTTTCTGTGAACTTCAGGAAAAGCTGTTTCTATTTCACTTTCTCCATCTCTAAGGAAGGCCTAGAATTATCTGCTTTGAGAGCTTGCTTCTTTGTGAAGCACAATCTAGATGAGTATTTGAAAATCACTACATAAATTATTTTAAAATATCAGTTATAGATAATATGTAAAGATATTCTGATGAAGATTCTTTGGTGATTGAGAGTAAAATATTGCTCTACCTTCTAAAATTCCACTTCGAGGATGCCTCAGCCTATGTCTTCACTTAAGTTTTTTTCTCTCCGTTGTACACCAGTGCTTGAGTTACTGAGCGTGTGCATGTGCATTTTGTATCTGTTTTGAAAGTGAAAGTTGTTCAGTTATGTCCCACTCTTTGCAATCCCAAGGACTTCTCCAGGCCAGAATACTGGAGTGGGTTGCCTTTCTCTTCTCCAGGTGATCTTCCCAACCAGGGATTGAACCCACGTCTCCCACATTGCAGGCAGATTCTTTACCTGCTGAGCCACAAGGAAAGCCCAAGAATACTGGAGTGGGTAGCCTATCCCTTCTCCAGCAGATCTTCCTGACCCAGGAATTGAACCAGGGTCTCTTGCGTTGCAGGCAGATTCTTTACCAACTGAACTATCAGGAAAGCCCTCTGTTTTGAAAGGCAACATTTATGTACCACATTGAGCCATACGAGGACATGTGAGATGGTTTTCTTCCATTGCCTTCCTTAAATACATGTTTTTAGTAATTTATCTTAGTTTTAGAGATTTTTGAAAAAGAAAAAAAAAATTGTTCTCTTTGAATTCCTGAAATTGAAGCAGTGGAGCAGCTATGACCGTGGCAGTCATTTTCTTTGCCTTAATTTTTCATGCTTATATTTTCTCATGTCTTTCTCTGGCTCAGCATTTTGAATATCTTCTTGGACAGAATCAACGCACCATCTAATATGTTTGTATTTTGTATCTTGTATCTTTTCTCTTCCCTAGATCTTGTTGATAGTCTTCCATCTCCTTTTCTCCATGCTTGTGATTTTGGTTTTGAGTTCTTGAAATAGACTCATTAATGTAAGAATAGAAATATCAATAAGGACAGAAAAATAGATCTTTATTAAGGTGACTTCCACAATACCCA
Source organism: Muntiacus reevesi (assembly GCF_963930625.1). NCBI lineage: Eukaryota > Metazoa > Chordata > Mammalia > Artiodactyla > Cervidae > Muntiacus > Muntiacus reevesi. The sequence goes on from NC_089252.1 coordinate 103,003,819, forward strand.
TTTCTCATTCATCTTTTTTCTTTCATTTTTTTTCTTTTGATATTCTTGGGCATCTGTGACTAAAAGAAAAAAGTTTGGGAGGAAAAAGAGGCTGCTTAATTTAAGAAAATTAGTAAAAGTTAAAATATTATTTTTAAAATGTGTTTTACTAATTTGGTGAAATTTTGACTCAGATGTGTATAGATCATGTTTATAGAGGATTTTCTCTGTTTCTATGCGACTTCACTGTTATATTTTTTTAGCAATGTGTAATTTTTAAAAGTCCAGTGAAAAACTCTTTTTAACCCATTTTGAAGTCAGCAGTTGTGGTTACTGCTACCTAAACTCTTAGAGGTTGACTGAGAGGAAAGCTGAGGGTTTCTTTTCCCCTTGCCTACATGATTGAGATGAAAATTTAACAAATGCTACCAAGAAATTAAAGTGTAAAATATGGGACTACAAAGTATATTTAAGTACACACATATATTTATATACGTATGTATGTGTATACTTATATATAAATACATATGTATACATGTAAATATATATACACATATGTATACATATAAATATGTCAGTTTAGACTTGATTCTGAAGTCAAAGGAGATTTTATATCAGAAAGCAGGAATGTTGACTGTTTCTTTCCCACTCAACTTACAGGTAAATTCTTGTAAAAATTGTATTCAGTTCAGTTCAGTCGCTCAGTCGTGTCCGACTCTTCGTGACCCCATGAACTGCAGCACGCCAGGCCTCCCTGTCCATCACCAACTCCCAGAGTTTACTCAAACTCTTGTCCATCGAGTTGGTGATGTCATCCAACCACCTCATCCTCTGTCGTCCCCTTCTCCTCCTGCCCCCAATCCCTCCAAGCATCAGGGTCTTTTCCAGTGAGTCAACTCTTCGCATGAGGTGACCAAAGTATTGGAGTTTCAGCTTCAGCATCAGTCCTTCCAGTGATCACCCAGGACTGATCTCCTTTAGGATGGACTGGTTGGATCTCCTTGCAGTTCAAGGGACTCTCAAGAGTCTTCTCCAACACCATAGTTCAAAAGCATTAATTTTTCAGCGCTCAACTTTCTTCCCAGTCCAGCTCTCACACCATACATGACCACTGGAAAAACCATAGCCTTGACTAGATGGACCTTTGTTGGCAAAGTAATGTCTCTGCTTTTTAATAGGCTATCTAGGTTGGTCATAACTTTCCTTCCAAGGAGTAAGCGTCTTTTAATTTAAAGCTGCAATCACCATCTGCAAAATGCTGAAAAATTTGTATCTCAGTAAAGAGCAGAAATCTACATTAATGTTTTAATAGATTAATGATTAATGTTTTAATAGATATCTTTATGTTTTAAAGAAATAATATAGTCTTAAGACTTTCATGGGCAGTAAATAAAATAGTTAATAGTGGGTATATTTGGGTGATGAGATTGGGGTGGACATCATAATTATCTGTGTGACTTTTCAAGTTTTCTGTAATGAGCATGTTTTAATTTTATAGTCAGAAAAAATGTTGACTTAAAGTGACTCTCATTTATTTATAAAGGCTCTTATGAACTTGTAAAAGTTCTTTTTCGATAGCCTTTTCATTATTGCTGCTCTTTTTATCTACAGAGTTAGCATAGCTTAGAATTCAAATGAATCACTAAGAAGGACTCCCTACATTTATCAGCTTGGCCTGCTGTAAGAAAATACCACAGGCTGGGTGGCTTAAAAAACAGAAATTTATTTTCTTGCAGTTCTGGAGGCTGGGAGTCTGAGATCAGGGTGCCAGTATGGTTGGATTCCTGTGAGAATCCTGACTTTCAGACAGTCACCCTCTTGCCCTGTTCTCACATGGCAGAGAGAGAAAACAAGCTGTCTAGTATCTCTTCTTATGAGGGTGCTAATCCCATCATGAGGGTTCCATACTCATGCCTCCATCTAATCCTGATTACCTCCCAAAGGCCACCTCTCCAAATATAATCACATTAGGGATTAGAGCTTCAACATATAAATTTTGGAGGCACCTAGATATTTAGTCTCTAACATTCTCCTCACTCAAGTTGGCAGTATACAAGATGACCAGGTATGCATCTAATATTGAAAAAGACTTGTAGGCTATAAATAAAAACATGATAGTTATCATTGGATGATAGAAATATAGGGAATTTTCTCCATTTTTTGTGAATTTCAAGTGTATTACTTTTATAACTGAAAGGATACAATAAACACTATTTTAAAAGGAAGATGAAATACTACAGAATGGAATGTAATATTCCATAATAATGTTGCAAATTTCAAAATCTTTTTCTTTTATCTTGGGTTTTTTTTTTTAAGAATTAATAAGTGTCTTCAGCACTTAGAGCAACCAGGTATGGGAACACAGTGGAGCTCAGTAAGCTGCTGCTGCTGGTTCTCATTTTTCTACTTTTAACAGTGATGGCAATGTTCATGATAATGAAATATGCCATTGGGCATATAATATAGGAAAGTAAAATAGAAAGTAGCTACAAAGTCAGGATAGACATAATTGTTAAAGTTTTTTTCTGAGTTGTTATAAATAGAATAGCCCATTCATTGTCTTTTCTTTTAGAACTCTTTAGTCTCTTAGATTCTAAAAAAAATGAATTGTAAAAAAAAAAAACGAGTTAGTGGCTCATTTTTCATTAACTTCCAATTGCAAATGTAATATAACCTCCTTGAATCTACACAATAAAATGGCAGGGAGACGGTGACAGTGAGAAAACTTGACATCAAATTTCCAGTGTGTTTCATTCCAAGCACTGATTTGAGTTTAATACCTGAGGCTGAGGAACTGTTTTTCCCTCTCTGATGCATCTCCTGTCTCCTCTCCTCTCTTTCTAATGCATCATTTCTTATTATGCTCCACCTTGTGTGTAGAATCTGTCATTTCCTTCTTTAAAAAAAATTGTCTATGATTTGTCCTCAATTAACCCCTCATTTGAGTGTGATATTTCTAGTTATTTTTTTTTAACTCTGTAAATCAATAGGTTAGAAATGCCCTTTAAGATAGTGATTTTTTTTTTTTTTGGTCACACAGGAAGCTGTCTGCTTGCCAAGTAAATCATGATGTGATATATTATTTCCAGTTGCTGTAAATTTTCAATATTCAGTGTGTCGGTCATACTAGGTCATGATTCAGTTATTTAATTTCACTTATGTCTGTATTTTAGATGAGAATCCTTTCCCCCATTAGTAGATTTTAATTTCCTTCTCTTTCACAGTCAAATTCCAAGCATGCCTTATAAAACTAGCCACAAAATACACACATGAACAAACCATTTTTGTGTGTACAAGTAGACTCAAAAATATTCACTGGTAAACTCTCTGAAATTATAAATTTGTCTTTTTAAATGTCATTTTTGTTTTTAACACTGTAGATCACTTTTATCACCATTTCTTTCATAATTTGATTCCTAGATATGCAACAAACATATCTAGGTAACTCTCTGTCTTGTATTGACATAAGCTGTTTATTGGGAGCTTAAAAAATAATCTCACAAGTGATCTTCAGAGGTGAAAAAAGTAAATTGTTCTGAATTCAGGGCTGTATCTACACCATAGTTAATGTATTACTATTGAATAAATTGCTTTCTGAAATTGTTTTGATAATATTGAAAAACCAATTTTCTTTCCCTCTTTTTTTTTGTTTTTAACCAACAGGACACAAAAATCGCTTCATTGGAGCGAAACATAAGGGATCTTGAGGATGAAATCCAGATGTTAAAAGCCAATGGTGTGTTGAACACTGAGGACCGTGAAGAAGAGATAAAACAAATAGAGGTTTACAAAAGTCACTCCAAGTTCATGAAAACCAAGGTATGGTCCAAAGTTATAAACTTTTATATTCTTAATGTGACTGGAAAGTTATGGTTTATATACATACTTTCCCCCAAATACCCACATAATCTGCTTTATGTGATATATGAAATATATGGACAATGAAGAATGAGGAAGATTTTTAGTTCAAAAGTGTAGATTCCAGAAAAATCAGGTAAAACTTTTGGTGGAATTTTTACTTACTAAGGGGTTCAGGATTTTCTAATGAGTTCCGTCGGTGTCCCTCTGTCTTGGGAATTAACTTTTATTTTTAATAGTCTTTGCTCTCCAAATTTCCTGAGATTTCATAAGTTTGCTATTTTTAAAAGTTTCTATCTTTGCCAAGTTTCTGACCCTTCTCTCGAAGGTGATGGTCTTAAAAGGTGTTAATCTTGGAAGCCAATTTAATTGATTTCAATGGTATGAAGATATTTTGGTTTTAATGTAGTATTTGACAGGACTGATTTGAGTCCCAGTGCTATCATTTGCTGAAAATATTCAACTGCTGTGATTCTCAGTTTCTTCATTCATGAAATACTGATAAGAAAAAGGAAAATACCTTCATCATTGGGTCACTTTGACAATTCCAGGAGATTATGCATTTAAAATACTTACTCCCATGACTGATCTCTAGAAAGCATTCAGTCATGTGAGACCTTGTTGTTGAGTGTTATTATTGTCATCTATTGCTGTGGAATATTTGTGAAATATTACTATAGTAATCATTTCCATTACTTTTTATCAGTATTGCTAGTTTTAAAGAATTTGGCTTATATTTTTCAAAATGAAACTTTGAGGTGCAAATGGACAAATAACCTGAAAATCTCTTCTTCTTATATATGCAGAATTATTCAATTTATGAGCAGCCCAATCAGCCTTTTGAGACTTTGAAATACTTTTATTTATTCCTCTATTTAAGCCATTCTTTTTGAAAACAATAACCATACCAATTAAAATTATTTTTCTTTTTTCTACCACTTTCTCTTAAGTACCCCTGTTCTTATTCTAGGTTTTGCTGTTTGTTGCCTTATAAAATGCAGTAGAGTTGAGTGATGCACGTTTCTGTGAGAAAGCAGTGGGAAGTTGAGAGGAAAACTGCTTAAATAATGGTTATGATTTTTATCAGTTGTGAAATAGATGGATAATCTTTGCAAAGAATTTGCAAAATTATAGGAGAGAAATAATATGCAGTGTCTACTTTGTATGTATGTGTACATGTATTTCTCTAGGAAAAACAGAATCTGTGCTATACTTCTGTCAACTTCTATCTGTAAGTTAATGTTGAGATTTTGACTAAAACTTTCCATCAAGGAGTAGAGAAATGAGAAGGACAATGTCCAGTGTATTTGAATGTAACCCCTTGCTTTTAGTGATGGCCACAAAATGCAGAGCAGATTTCCTTGCTAAGTCCTCCCTTCTGGTTTCTTTTTTGCAGTCCTTTGCTCTTAGAGAGTTGAGCTGACATGCCACAAGCACAGTAGTAGGGTGGCCTGCAGACAATGGCCAGATCACTCTAGGAATGAAGACCAGATGTACAGATCTGAGTGAATCCATGAAGATTGGGGGAAATGATTGTTTTGGCTCAAACTTTTCCTCCCCACCCTATCCTGTCATATATCAGTGGAAGATAGTTCAAGCCACTTGTACAACTGAAAATGCCTTGAAATTTGTAAACTCTGTCCCTCAATATAGATTGTGTCCCGGTGAATAAAACATGTATATGGTCTTCAGGAAGCAAGTGATGGCCTCTATTAGCCCACAGTCTTCTGATGCACCATCAGTCCTGGAGCTAGTTTTAACTTTTAATGGTTAGTTACTTTCAAGGGTTCCCAGAGTGTTCAAGTTGCAAGGATGTTTGAGGAGAGAAAAGGAGTTAGGTGAAAAGAGTGCAGGCTGAAGACTGAAGCAGACTCTGGCAGATTTCTAACCTGCCCTTGATAGCTGCTTGACCTTGAGGAGTGACTTAAGTCACTCAGCCACACTTTCCTCATCTATGAAGTGGGGGCAACATTGCAGAACTTAGAGAGTGACTCAAAATCTTAAACAAAATACTGCAGTTAAAGCACCTGGCTCAAAAAAGTAGGCGATGACTATATCCATTATTATTGGAGAAATATAATCAAATATATTAATAATTTTAGTAAGTGCAAAGAGGAGCTAAGGAGCCTCTTGATGAGGGTGAAAGACGAGAGTGAAAAAGCTGGATTAAAGCTTACCATTCATAAAACTAAGATTATGGCATCTGGTCCCATCACTTCATGGCAAGTAGATGGGGAAAAAGTGAAAGCAGTGACAGATTTTTTTCTTCTCAGTCTCCAAAATCACTGCAGCTGGTGAAATTAGAAGATACTTGCTTCTTGGTAGGAAAGCTATGACAAATCTTGACAGCGTATTAAAAAGCAGAAACATCACCTTGCTGACTTTTGTAGTCAAAGCTATGGTCTTTCCAGTAGTCATGTACAGATGTGAGAGCTGGACCATAAAGAGGGCTGAGCACGAAGAATTGATGTTTTCAAACTGTGGTGCTGAAGAAGACTCTTGATAGTCCCTTGGACAGCAAGGAGATCAAACCAGTCTGTCTTAAAGGATTGGGTTTCCCTGGTGGCTCAGCTGGTAAAGAATCTGCATGGAATGCGGGAGACCTGGGAGACCTGGATTCAACCCCTGGGTTGGGAAGATACTCTGGAGAAGGGAACGGATACCCATTCCAGTATTCTGGCCCGGAGGATTCCATGGGCAGTATAGTCCATGGGGTCGCAAAGAGTTGGACACAACTGAGCGACTTTCACTTTCCTAAAGGAAATCAACTCCAAATACTCTTTGGAAGGACTGATGCTGAAGCTCCAATACTTTGGCCACCTGATGCAAAGAACTGACTCATCGGAAAAGACCTTGATTCTGGGAAAGATCGAAGGCAGGAGGAGAAGGGGACAACAGAGGATGAGATTGTTGGATGGCAATACCAACTCAATGGATGTGTGTTTGAGCAAGCTCTGGGAGTTGGTGATGGACACGGAAACCTGGCGTGTTGCTGTCCATGGGGTAACAAATAGTTGGGACTCGACTGAGTGAGTGAACTGAATTGAACTGAAAATTGAATTGCCAGTGTACTTCATGGTCCATTGTAGCCTATTTGGATAACTTTTCTACAAAGTTTGTATGAATGTGTTGCTTGTGAACATTACAGATATCTGAGGAGTTAATTTGTGCAATAGTTATTTACACACATTGACAAGGAAACTGTTTAGTGTCACCACTGGAGTGTCTTGAATTCTTTTGTTTATATGCAGGATTATATGGATAAAGCTTTCAATGGTGGATTTTGAGCTCTGTGGTTCCCAAAGGGGCACTAAAAGTTGTGCATGTTCAAAATATTTCCCATTTCCCAATACTTACCACTTAGTTGGGAAAGTAAGAAATGTACTCAAAACACTACCCTGAAGACTTGATGGGAGGAGAGTTCATTTTTGGCTGAAATAATGCAAGTTGTGCAAGGTTAAAGTTAGTGTTTTATTTTTTGTTTTGGTCAAAATAATCAGATTGGTAAAACTACAGTAATAGGTCTGGGGAAGATTGCCAACTCAAATCTATGTCTGAGCATACCTAGAAGGATATGTGAAAATACCATTCTATCCCCAATTCTATACAGTTAAGGATGTAGGAAAAACTCAAGTCTATATGAAATTACAGACTTTTTCAGAAGAGAAATATTAGGTTTAAATTGCAAGAATCTAGAGATTCTGAAATGTACTTGGGAAATGGAACTGTAATTGTTAAACTCATTTCGTTTACTGAAGCAGTGGTAGAAATGAAAATCATAAGGTGACTTTGGATCCCATCAAGCAGAAAATGATAAGTTTAATGCAGAAACAGTTGACTTCAGAAACTCTTGTTTTAATACTTCACAAAGACTCAGAGTCATGGTAGAGGAACATTTCAGAAATTCTTATGAAATGCTGCACAAGGAGGGGACTAGAACTCTTTGAAACTAAGTCTGAAAATTGCAGCTGTGTATTGTTACTTCTGCCTGTGGCTTGTAATGAATATATAGAAAGCTTTTAAGAGTGTCTTTTCTTTTACTAGGTCTTCTGGAGAGGCATCTTCAGGGTTTACGAAGGTGCCAGGCTTGGCTGTGCCCACTGATCTATTACTTTAATAGAGGTCTAAGTGTGTTCTGTCTTAATTACTTGGAAGCTTACTTTTTTTAAATTAAAAAAAAAAGATTTTAAAAGTTTTAAAGTCAACCTAATCATTAAAAAATAGCTCCTAGAGTATCTATGTTCTCATTTGCTTGTATTTTTGAAATTTTAACTGAAAAGTGCTTTCATGACCCATTGGCAATACAATTAACTCAGCATTTGATTCCTTGTCATTAACAGGGGCTTAGTCTCAACCAGTCTCAATTTCTGTGTGGAACTATTTGCTCCAAGTAGATGATCGCTGTCGTCATCTAGTTGCTAAGTTGTGTCCGACTCTTGAGACCCTGTGGACTGTGGCCCGCCAGGCTCCTCTGTCCATGGGGTTCTCCAGGCAAGAATATTGGAGTGGGTTGCCATTTCCTTCTCCAGAAATATATAATAAAGGCAGCTAATAGTGATATATGCAGACTCATTTTCAGAGATAGAAGTGTGTTGAAATGATTTTAAATGTCTCAATGAAAAATGGACGTTGTTGTTGTTCAGTCAAAGTTGTGTCTGACTCTTTGTGACCTCATGGACTACATCATGCCAGGCTCCCCTGTCCTTCAGTACCTACCTGGAGTTTGCTCAGATTCATGTCCATCGAGTCAGTGATGCTATCTAACCATCTCATCCTCCACCATCCCCTTCTCCTTTTACCTTCAATCTTTCCCAACATCAGGATCTTTTCCAATGTGTCAGCTCTTTGCTTCATGTGGCCAAAGTATTGGAGCTTCCACATTAGCTGAGATTTTGATATAGAAACAATGTTGTGGTATGCAAAGTGAGTGCTGCTTGGATTAATTATTAAAATGAGTAAGGACAGTAGGTTGGAGGGAAAGGAAGTATTTTAAGTAGTCCCATGAAATAGCATGTGCTTCCATTTTGTTGCTGAGCAGATGACTAGGACTGGTAGGGCCTCTTGCAAGCTTTGTGATTAAATTAAGTAGTAAAGACCTAAATTGCTTTTATAAATATAATATCATAAATAGCCATGACATAACATTTTTGAAATAGTAGAAGGTGAATTGCAAAAATGTAAAGGCAGAGTTTAGAATCACAACTTGTGCAAAGCCTGTGATACCAGACATAGTCAGTCAGGATGAAAAGATGTGCATCTTTTAAGCCCTCTGGCACATGGATGTTGTCCCTGAGAACTGAGACTCTGGGAGACCTCCCAAGCTGTGCAACTCTCCTCTGTTGGAAAGTCCAATTTCTACCCATACTCACAAGGTTTACAGGAATCAAACTATGAGGGCAGAATGTAAGAGGCTATGAAAAGCATGAGTTACCTTCAGCAGCACTGTAAAGGCTTTAATACTGGAGTGTACCATATAAATAATTGTTTTCCTACTAGGGAAAGAATGATGGCATGCCCTGTTGTATACAAGGCTTTGTTCCTAGTCTCACACATTGTTCATCTACTGACCCCAGTACTTCTCTGTTAGTCCCTCCCTCTGCAGAGTTTGCCAAAGATGCCACTCTGCTGTCTTAGATCTCCCCCTTTATTCTCAATTTGTAACACATTTTCTTATTAACCTCTGATGGATTACAAACCTCATAACCCAAACTGCATGATAATAAGCACATCACTTTCTAGACGTGAGGGCCATATCTGCAGTGAAAAAGAAGCTGTTTTCCTTGGCGGAGTAGGTTTTATTGGTGTTAGTTGTGTCACAGATGTAAGTGGTGGAAGAACTTTCAGATGAGATGAAGTGTGCCTGATGTCCACATGGACTTCATATAAAGCATGTGATGTAATTCTGATTGGTTTTTCTTCTTCCCATCACAGAGACAGACCTTCCCCAGCCTCAGTTCTCATGTATGTTCGATTGCATCACTTTCCATTTTTATTGAGTTTATGGCTATAAAAAAGCCAAAGGCATATATTTATGGAAGAATATGATTTTTTACCCCACAACTATATTCCCCTTAGAAAAACTATTTTTCCTGTTATTGTCTGCATAAAATATTTAAAATTTACCTCACGGCAGTGATAGTCTGCAAGTTATTTAAAGCAACTGCCTATTTAATATTTATAGACTGACATAGTTTTATCATTATCAATCTATTTTTATTGAATGAAGTAGCTATGTGTAGAACCTGCCATGTCTTCCTTCCTATTAAATACCATTCCATTGCTGTTAATTTCTTTCACATTCCTCTCACAATACCCCACTCCCACATGAGGTTTCTACTCCAATATTTGTAGACGTTAGCACTAATCAGCTTTTTTTATTCTTTACTATAAATATCATCATTGTTTCAGCATGTAGAGTTGAAAGTTTTTCAAGTTTTATTTTCAGATGAATCAGTTTCATATGTTGAATCAACTATATACTGTGATGTCAACTCTTCCTTGAGTAGTTGCTGATCACAACAGAGTTAATTCATTTTATAATTTTCTCTTTTCCCTCATTTTATTTATATTCTGTTCTTGTGTGTGAGAAAAAGAGAGGGGTATGGGGAGAGAACTTACTTTGTTTTAGCTAAAAATCATAGACTCGTGATTTGTTAAATTACAAAGAAATAATGTATTTCATGGATTGCACAGACCTGAGTAGTGCTAACACCCTGGACACACATACTCAAAGGACATTGATAATCTCCCACAGTTCTTTTTAGTGAACTTTTCAGCATACTCAGAATTCTTCTCAAGACTGCCTTCTGGGCAGCCTTTACCAAACCTGTAGAAGTGGCAAGTATGATGAAACCTGTATGTCCCCCTGTCTAGTCTGGGTTCACTCTGCAAGTGGGACTCTATATCAACTTTTATAGCAAATTGCTGAACCCTGAAAATTTCTGAAGCTGGAAGTCTCACTTATTTTTAAGCGTCTCACTCTGTTTATGCTCAGTAGTTATTATCAGTACCTTGGTTCTTATTTAGCTAGTTTCAATTACTGGGACAAAAATGATGGATCAAACATAGTTTAAAAACATACAATTTAAAATGTACTTATGAAATTTCAAGTTAGAAAGAATCTGAAGGGCCAAGATTAAGCCAAAGCAGGGGACTAGAATGAAAACTAGAGCACTGGTTCTATCTTCTTCTTTTTTAAACTCTTTTGTCTGCTCCAGGTCTTAGCAGCAGTGTATGGGATCTTTATTGTGACATGCTGGATCTTTAGTTGTGGCATCCAGGATCTAGTTCACTGGCCAGAGATCGAACCCAGGCCTTCTGCATTGGGAGCATGGAGTCTCAACCACTGGACTACCAGGGAAATTCCTGGTTTTGTCTTCTTGTTGGCTTTGCTAGACAGGTGAACTTGAACTTTAGTTTTCACAGTCACAGTGACACTAAAGGAAAGTGATAGAAGTTTGAGCCTGCTCAAAATGAGGAGCCAAGTAGGAGTCCCACTACCACATAAAGCTGGGATCCCAGACAGCTAGATTCTTAATGCAGGAGTAAAGTAAAAATACTTTGGCCACCTCATGCGAAGAGTTGACTCATTGGAAAAGACCCTGATAATGGGAGGGATTGGGGGCAGGAGGAGAAGGGGACGACAGAGGATGAGATGGCTGGATGGCATCACCGACTCGATGGGCATGAGTTTGAGTAAACTCTGCGGGAGTTGGTGATAGACAGGCAGGCCTGTCTGCGATTCATGGGGTTGCAAAGAGTCGGACACGACTGAGTGACTGAACTGAACTGAAAGTAAAAATAAACTGACCACTCTATTCTCCTCCCACCTAGACTAAGGGGCTCCAGGGAAAATCATTTATTTACCTATTTTAAATCTTTGAGCCAAGATAAAGGTGAAAAAACCTAGCACTGAGAATCCATAACCACAGCTGGCTCTTACACAGATGTGCAGTGTGAGGTGGTCCAAGAACTTTCAGTACAGAATGTAGTTTAAAGGAGCCCATGTTGGTAGTGCCCAGGTATTGGCTGAGATAAATGCTCTGAAGGACCACATGTTCAGCTAAGACCCCTCAGTATTTTTCTCCAGAGAAAGTTCCAAAACATGTGAGTAAAAATTAAAAAAAAATTACAGAACCTTCAAGAAAGCAAGCCACCATAAGCAGAAGCCAGTAGAAAGAATTAACAGCAGAATTAGAAGAGAGACTTCAGATACTGAAATTTTGAGACAAACACTATGAAATAGGTATGTTTAACATGTTAGATAAAAGAAGGAGTTGAAAATATGGCTAAAGGGCAAGAGGCTATAAATAATACCAAGGAAATTTAAAAAGAAGCAAATAAAATGACCTAGAAATGGAAAAATATAAAAATGGAAATTTAAAAGTTTGAGAAATACATTTAATCGCAGAGTGGTCATAGCAGAAGAGAGACTTAATAGACTAGAAAATAGGGCAGAATAAATTAAGAAAAAGATAGAAAGGTAGAAAACATTAAAGATGCATAGAAGATAGAATAAGAAGATCTAGCACAAATCTAACACAAATTCTTGAGGAAAGAGAGATGGAATAGGGACAGTTATTATTCAGAAGCCATATTTGAAGAGATAAAAGAGATAAAAGCTGAGAATTTTCACAGGTATCAGTCTACAAATTCAGAAGTCTTCAAATATCCAAAATAGGGTAAATAAAATGAAATCTCTCTATTTGCATCAAAATAAAGACATAAAATCTTAGAGGCAAAGAAAAAGTCTTAACAGAACATTTGTCCATAGGAGATATATGAACGTCTAATAAGTATGCAAGAAGATATTTGTTAGCATCTTAGGCATTAGAGAAAGCAAAACCATAAGGAGATAACCACGTTATACTCACTGGAATGGTGATGGGTGAAAAGACAGATGACAACAAGTCCTGGTGAGGTTTTAAAGAAATTAGAACCCTCATGTTTCTCGTGGGAATATAAAATGGTATAGTCAGTTTGTAAAACAGCTAAAAACTCTTCAGAAAGCTAAACGTAGTTACCATGTGACCTAGTAGTTTCACACCTGTGTTTATATCCAAGAGAAATGAAAACATATGTCTCCACACACTTGAACATGAATGGTCTTAGCAGCATTTTTAATAGTCTAAACGTGGAAACAACTTAGGTGTCCATCAACTGGTGAATGGATAGAAACAATTATGTATATTCATACAGTGAAATATTACTCAGCTATAAAGAGCAATGAAGTATTTATACATGCTACATGGATGAAACTTGAAATGTTCTGCTGTATTATAGAAGCCAGTGACAAAATACATATATTGAAGAGTGCATTTATATGAGATTCCCAGAAAAGGCCAATCCATAGAGATAATGCAGATTTTTGGTTGCCTAGGACTAGGTGTAGAGGATGAGGAATAAAGAATGACTTTTTCTACTTACAGAGTTTCATATTAAGATGATGGAAATATTCTAAAAATAAAAGTGTAATCAGATGTCATGCACATATATGGAATATTCACAGCCAACAACTGTTGGATCCATAATCTTTTTAAGCAAATAGTATACAGAATGCATTTATGATTACTGACTACATATTGTGCATAAAGCAAGATACACCGAATTTCAAATGAATACTGTAGAACAGACCATGTTCTCTACTCAGGAAGAAGTAAGACATAAAAAAAAAAAAGAGATAACTAGGAAACACTCAATTGGAAATTAAGAAACATACTTTTAAGTTATTCATGGGTCAAGGAATTATAATGGAGATTGGAAAATATTTAAGGCTGTACAATAATGTCAAGGTATATCAAACTAGAGAGAGTGAGCTAAAATGATACTGACAGGAAAATATATACTCTTAAGGCTCATACATGGAAAGAAAAAAGTATGAAAATTAGTGAGATAATATTCCAACTTAAGCTTAGGAAAAGAAAATAGAATAAACCCAAGGAAAGTATTAAGAAGAAAATAATTTTAAAATAGTAGGAATGAAGAAAGATACTCATAGATACCATAATATCAAATATAAATGAATTTTATGAAAATTTCATGCTAACAGGGTGAAAATTTAGATGAAATGAAAGTTTTTTAATGAAAACAACTTAGCAAAATTGATTCACATAATTAGAAACAGATATTCCTATAATCATTAAAGATGGATGAAGTAAGGAATGGTCTTTGGAAAAAGAAAATGCCAGCTCTGGATGGTTTTTTGGGTGATGTTTAATGAACTTTAGTGAAAAATAAATTTGCAGTTTTACACAAATCATTTCAGAACACACTAAAAGAGTGAACACTCCCTACTTTATTTGGAAGGCTAAATTGATGCTAAAACTTGATAAAGATAGCACAAGAAAGGAAAATTACAAATCAGTCTTGCCCATAAATGTAGAATTGATGACAAAATATTAGCAAGGTAAATCCAGTAATATATAAAAACCATAATGTATCATGACAAAGTGGAATTTTTCACAGTAATGCATGGAGAGAATAATATTTTAAAAAATCCATTAATATAATTTATTATAATATATTAAAGGTGAAAATGTGATAAATCACAAGGTGCAAGAAAAATGCTTGATAATATTAAGTATTCCTTAATGATTAAAAAAAATCAACTCTTGGCAGAGTTGTAATAAAAGGGAATTTTCTAAAACTTGAATGCCTTTAAAAAGCTAAAGCAAACACCGAGCTTAATGATGAAACATGAAATTCTTCCTTTTAAGATCAGGAACAAGACAGAAGCCACAAGTTCCACCAGGAATATCAGAAAAATTCCTTTCTGTCTTTCTGTGTGGCTTGATAGTGTGGCTGGCATAGACTTCTTCACAGCCAAGTGGTCACAGGACGGTTGGACTTCTGCCTTGGTGGTTAGCTTCCAGTGAGAGGAAGCTAAAGCTGCTAGTTCTCCTAGAGGCTAGAACACACATACTGACACTTGTTCTGCATTTTGCTAGCTGAAGCAAGTCACAGTCCAGTTCATGCTCAAGAGGAGGGTAAATAGACTTCTCCTTTAGTTGTGAGGAATGGCATGTGTGTGTAAGTATGAAGAAATTGGTGGCAGCCATTTCTGGAGGTCTTCTGCCGTAACTCCTACCAGACTGGCCAAAATGTAAAACTCCAGTGACATATGATATTGCAAAGACATGGAGTGATTGGCACATTTACACACTGCTTGTGACCATAGAAATTAAGTCCATTAGAAAACACTTTAATGTTATCTAGTGAATATGAAGATGTGCCCCAGCTATTTACTCTGTGTTCCAGCTATTTAATTCCTAGATTATTTTTTACAGTGTGTACCAAACAGTATGTATAAGAATGTTCAGAATAGCATTTTTCATAATAACAAACCTGGAAATAAGCCCAAATGTCTGTTAACAGCACAGTAGACAAATACACTTTGATGAAATCTTACAGTGGAATACTGTTCAGTTCAGTCGCTCAGTCGTGTCTGACTCTGCGACCCCATGGACTGCAGCACGCCAGACTTCCCTGTCCATCACTAACTCCCAGAACCTACTCAAACTCATGTCCATCACGTCGGTGATGCCATCCAACCATCTCATCCTCTGTTGTCCCCTTCTCCTCCTGCCTTCAGTCTTTCCCAGCATCAGGGTCTTTTCAGATGAGTCAACCCTTCGCATCAGGTGGCCAAAGTATTGGAGTTTCAGCTTTAGCATCAGTCCTTCCGATGAATATTCAGGACTGATTTCCTTTAGGTTGGACTGGTTGGATCTCCTTGCAATCTAAGGGATTCTCAAGAGTCTTCTCCAACACCACAGTTCAAAAGCATCAATTCTTCAGTGCTCAGCTTTCTTTATAGTCCAGCTCTCATATCCGTACATGACTACTGGAAAAACCATAGCTTTGACTAGATGGACCTTTTTAGTTTACTATCTTTGTTGGTCATAGCTTTTCTTTCAAGGAGCAAGCTTGTACTTTAATGAAAATGAAAGTGAACACATTGTACAAACAGTAACTTGATTTAATCTTGAAGATATTAGATTGAGTAGAAAAAAAGCAAAAAGCTAAAAAAGAAAAAAACTGTGCATATAAAGTTAAAAACCATGCGAAATTAAACAGTGTAGAATTTACAGGTGCAAGAAAACAAGGTAAGCTTGAAAGACAAATAAGAAAAGGATGAACACAAAATTTAGGGTGGTGATTGTTTCAAGGGAGGGAAAGGAAAGAGAAATGGGTTGGGATATGGGTAGTTCTAGTGATTTTTTAAGTGATTGAATAATGGATGTTTCTTGTATTATTTTAATATTTTATGTATTTTTGATGTTCTTTTTTTATCTTTTTAATATGTAATGTTAGAAAAAAGATCCCTCAATGCTTACTTTTTGGGGGTGAGGATTCTCTTCTGTCGAATGATGCTCCTGAATGATCATTTCTATTGTGTAGTATCAGAGAAGGTTTAGGTTCTGTCTTGGGTAATTACCTTTGTTAGCTCCCTGTTGACCCTTCTGAGGACCATGGTCAGTAGACCTTATTTTTTCTTGGATGAGTTGTGGGTTTGGCCAGGAAGCCTTCATTCCCTTGTGAACCTTGGTTCTCAGTGGTGTGGGAGATAGAAAGCATCTTGTGGACTTTCCCTTTCCTGTTTTCTATTGTCAGTCACCTCTGAAGAGCCTCCC
This sequence comes from Muntiacus reevesi, assembly GCF_963930625.1. NCBI lineage: Eukaryota > Metazoa > Chordata > Mammalia > Artiodactyla > Cervidae > Muntiacus > Muntiacus reevesi. Next base: position 103,020,288 of record NC_089252.1, read on the forward strand.
CAGACCCCTAAGACTAAGTGATTCCCAAGGCCATATTTTTAAGCTCATGGTCTGCCATGTTGGATTAATGATCACTAGCCCTTGAAAATTTAAGAGAATTCAATAGTCCTCAAATGTAAAGAGAAGGAGCTGTGGCTTATAATTTTTTGTAATTTCATTGTTTTACAGATTGATCAGCTGAAGCAGGAGCTTTCAAAGAAAGAGTCAGAACTTCTTGCCTTACAAACAAAGCTTGAAACTCTTAGCAATCAGAATTCAGATTGCAAGCAACACATTGAAGTGCTTAAAGAGTCACTTACTGCCAAAGAACAGAGAGCTGCCATTCTTCAGACTGAGGTAAGGTACTGTTTCAGGACAGTAGACATTGAATTGACAGCAAATATCCTACCCAAACAGCTTTCATTAGAAGACTCCTTTATCCAAATCCTTGGGGCCAGATACATCTTGGATATCAGATATCTTGGGGATTTTGGAAAGGTAAGATCTGTTGCATGTATCACAGATTGTTTAACACTCCCAGTGGGGTTGCAGCAATATCCCATAAACAAATATATGAATAATTATGCAGAGAAAAATTTTTTTACACTTAAGTAGAATAATTAAAGTATATATAAGAAACCTCCTATTGATTTGTGTTAGGTTGTGCCACCAAAGGAGTTTGCTTCACAGTTTGCTTTTCTTCTTTTTTTTTTCATATTTTGTAGTTTTATTTTTGGATGTTGGAACCACAGATAATGATTGTCCCTTAAATGGTTTCATTTTATCAAAAATCATAAAAGCATCAGAATGTCCTCTACCTTCCTGTACTGTGTATCTGTGTAGGCTTCACTCCTGGCACCCTTACATTTCTTACTTCCTAAAGAGAGTCCTCAGATTTCAAGAGTATTTTACCCTTTGAAGAAAGTTGATATTGTTTCAACTTATTCACACAGTTTCTTAAATGTGATTTTTTATTTTTATTTCTTATTCATACTTAGGGAAAAAAAAGCTAAATCCTTGTTGGTATCCTACTTTCTTGCTTCTTCTCCTTGAATTATATCTTTGGGTCTGCTAAGAAATGCAAAATACAAGCTAGTTATTATGTAAATAAAACAGTTACTAGAATATAAATTGTTACATGCAGTCAATAACAGAGAATACAGTGAATCTCCCTCATTTTTGTGTTGAGGCACTGTTTTACATGGATTACTTTAGAAGGCAATCTACTTGAGTTGCATGTTGTTTCTTGTGCTCTTGAAGCCATGTCTTTGCATGTATACATTTTGGGGTCTTTGGGGAAGTTTGGATTTTCTGTAGGAGTTACTGGGGCCATAGAGTAGATCTGTGCCCTCAGTCAAGGTGCAGGAAAATGTACAGAGGAGAAAGGAAGCAGGTTCCAGGTTGGATAGGTCTTGGCATGGACCTGATCGGTCTATGCACTTCATTGGTCAATAGGCAGTTAATTGGTAGCTTCAAGCCAAAACTGTCATTTTGGCCTCAATGATGTAGGTATTTTACATTTAAGAAATATCATTTTTAGTTGTGTATAGTTCGACTGTAATGTAGAAGCTTGGATATTTAAAATTTTAAGGCATAAATGTGAACTATACCTTAATTGAAGGTTGATTTGTATAATATTTGAGGAAACAGCAGTGAATAGCAGTGAACTTAGCACTATGCTGTCTAGTACTACACTATATTAGTATATATTATTATATATATAGTAATATATAGTATGTATATACACCTTACACTATATATATAGTATACTATATATAGTAATATATAGTATATATTATTACTATATAGTATAATATATATTATAGAACTATGCTATCTAATCCTATAAAACTATGCTGTCTAATACAATAGCCACCAGGCACATGGGTCTATTCAAATCTAGATTAATTAAAGTGCAGTTAAATTTAGACTGTAGCTTCTCAGTCACACTAGCCACTTTTCATGTATTTAATAGTCATATGTAGTTAGAGACTAGTGTATGAGACAGCACAGCTATAGAACATTTCCATGTAGCACTTGTCTATTGGCTTATTGGGACAAATCCTGCCCTCTGCTTGACTTTATAAAGTTTTATTAGAACACAACCATATTCTTTCATCTATGTGCTGTCTTTGGTTGCTTTTGTGCTGAAAATATTTACTCTCTGGTCCTTTACAGAAAAAGTCTGCCATTTATGGTGTGTGATTTCTTGGTGAGAGGATTGATTGGGAATTTGCATGCCTGGCTTGTCTCCTCTCTAACAGTCTTACTCTGAACAGGGCCAGATTTGCTAACCTCCTTTCTATGATCACAAGCTTTTCTTTAAAGTGGTTGTTCACACAGCAACAGATTGCATCACAGTTGTCTCACATTGACAGTAATACTATCACTACTAATAAAGTTACTGTTGCTGTGTATTGGGTAGAAGGAAACTTAAGACGCAAGGCAGTCTGTTGAGATATGGCCCAGGCTTCTTGATAGTTCCCCTCCAGGAGGAAAGATTGAGAAAAGTCAGCTTAGGAAAACTTACTCTCTTCCTTTCACTGCCTTGTATTGATGAGTGCTTTATTCCCCAGCCTCTTTCCCTTTTCTTATTCTGTCCCCTTGTATTTTGCATCTCTCGAATTAATGTAGTTCAAATTAGACCTATATATATTTCATGAAAAAGACAGTGGTGACATTATCTGGATAGCTTCAGTCCCACATTCAATAATTAAAATGACCCAATAAAGAGACGGCACTTTGAAGTAGAAAAAATTATTCTCCGTGTGTAGAGAAAGTGAGATGATTTTCTGGTTTTCTCCTTTGAAGTTGCGAGTGTGAGATTAATGATTTTATCAGCTGGAATCATACAAGGAATTTTCTTTTGCCTTTTTTCTTTTTTTAAAGTCTTCGTAAATGGAAATGGAAAGAGTTATCTAATGGTATCCATCTCTTAGAGGAAGCAATTTAGGTTGAAATTAGCTCTAATTGTTGGATCATAGGCAAAGGATTTTTGGCAGCCCGGTAAAGTACATTAAAGTGATTTTCCTGCTTCTTGGCAAAACAGAGGAAAATAAGAGTCTCTCTACCTAATGTGGGTTAGCGGGTGAGTATTCAGTAGGTAAGATGTTCCTTGTGCCCTACAAGGAAAGAACTGAGTTTACATTCCTGCAAAAGGTATGATTTTCATCCTTAGAAGAGGTTATAAGTGATAGCTCCTTCCAGGTAGATGCCTGAGTCTTTATTGAAGGCTCTTGCTGAAACAGAAGACGACTTTCTCTAGAATGGGAAGAGGCCTTCTGGCACTCTGGAAAACCTTTGCCATTAGCTATCTTTGGCTTCTCTTTTAGAATATGGTGAAAGTGACAGATGACACTGACTCAACAGTTCATCTCCGTGAGGAAGGCTTTTAACACCATGCAATTTGCATTTGGGAGGTGGTAGGTTGAAGGGTGGGACAAGGGGGGAGGCAAGTTGTCTGGGTTTGTGGCTATGTGGCTTGGCTCCTGGATAGATGTGTTTTAACTTGTACAGATGCCCAGATGCTCTTTGACATGTGTGCAGTAAATCAATAGAATAATAATTACACACACAGACACCACATAGCTCTTAACATAGCATTTTACTTTTTAAAATAGCTTCAAAGAACCCTAATGCCAAGTATCTTATTTTGCTACTTCCCTTGATGTTTTCCATGTACTAATTTACCCTTATCAACCAACACATTAATTTCATGTGCATAGAGATAATAATAAATTGACTTTAGTGCCTTGACTTTTATGAATTTCAATGAATAATTGCCAACATATCCAGAAATTAGATAGAAGAAAGGCCTAGCTATTATTTTATCATCTGAAGGAAAATGTGATATGAAAAAGCAGCATTTAGAAGTGGGAGATGTGTGCACGTGCCTTAATCTCCCCATTTAATCACTGTGACGTAAACAAGACTTAAATTTCTGAGCCCCCACATCTTGCTTGTAAAACAGCAGTGTTGTGCCCGCTGGACGTGTCCATGTGAGGATGTTTAGATTCTTCTAAAGGGTTTTAACTATCAGTTGTGTTGACTACCATCATTGCTGTGATTTTTATCACTACTGTATATCAGGATATTTGGGGAAAACTCTCCACCTCACTTCTCCTCTTACCATCCATTCTGTGTGTTCTACCCTTGTGGGTCTCCTTTGAATTTTTGGTGTCTGCTTTTATTGAGTTCAGACTTTTATATTTCAATTGAGTCACTTTTTTATGTCTTAGAATGATGCAGAGAAATGAAGATACTGTGAAAATGCCATCTATTTTGCTCTGGCTTCAAATTAAAAGATGTCTTTGTGTTTTCTTACAAGTACACTTTGCCCCAGCCCAGCATAATTCCCAAACTGCCAAGCATGATGTCTCTTCTGTATGTTTTCTGGAAGATACGTTATATGATAGTGGTATGTGATGGTTGCCTTTATACTCATTTCTGTTCCAAGTAGTTAGGGAAACCTTCTACTGGTCTAAAAGAAAACACTTGAAAACCTGTGAATTAAAATATGTATGGGTTTAGTGTTGAGAAGGTGAGAGGCAACACATGCAGGTTAGGTTAGTGGTAGCTCCTTGGCAAAGATCCATAACATTTTTGATTTTGGCTTTTAAATGTCATCAATATAAGAAAATGTCGTGCAGTCTGTTGGTTCACTCCTCAGAAAATTAACCTCAGCACATAAATACTTATATTCACATGCCATAACATATATACTTTTAGGTAGTTTACATATACCCTGAAGCATTTCCAAGAGTTTCACATTAAAGATCCCTGCCCTATGGATTTCGTGAATTTTTCATTCAACATATATATTTTGAATGACTACTATGTGCCACATTTGGTTCCTGCCTTTATTGAGTCAACATTGTAGTGGGTATATGGATATATGATAGAGAGCTGATCAGAATACCTTGACCACTCACTGAATCCATTATCACTGATTGGTAATAATCCCACACAAAATTTTAATTGGACTTCATCTCTCTTTGCTTTTTTAAAAGCAGAGAAAAGGAAACAAAGAAGCTAGAAATAAATGTTTAGCTCCTTTGACGACTGAAGTATGCAAGGTATATGAATATAGCCATTTATATCTCTTGTAATTTAAAGCTAATATTGCTAAAGGTTCCCTCCTGATTCAGTGGTAAGGAATTCGCCTGCCAATGCAGGAGATGTTACTTTGATCCCTGGGTTGGGAAGATCTCCTGGGGAAGGGAATGGCTACCCACTCCAATATTCCTAAGGTGATTATACTGTTAATGTTAAGATTTTATGTTTGATTTAAACTGATCCTCTGGTTCTCCTTGAGAAAAGGAATTATATTTATAAACTTACAAATTATTTCAGGAGTTACTGCATCTACTTAGAAATGCTTTAGTCAGCTATACTTTAGATAGACCCTCCCCTCAACTTGTCTGAACAAGCAGCATATTATTTGAAAATATTTTATTAAGCATCAATGATGCACAAGGTGTTGGACAGTGTGGGATCCATAATCTCAGAGGATACTGGTCTTGAATTTAGTAATTTAATTACATTGCTCAAATGTCTACTAAGTACAAGACATGCCTGCTCTCTTGACTTCAAAAAACTGTGGCTGTTTTTCATGCAATATGTTATTTTAAACTTGACTTACAACTTGTGAATTTGGTATTGTTGTCCCCATTTTTTAAGACTAGGAAATAGAGGTTCAGAGAGAATATGTATCTTGTTCAAGGTCACAGAACAGTGAGTGACAGACTTGGGTTCTCAAGTTCTAAAACTCTTAACTAGAAATCTAACACTTTTCAAGAGTCCCAGTGGACCAAGGGCTTTCTTTGTGTTAAGGAAGTGATGTACATTATCTCATTTAATATTCATGGCAAAGGTTATGCCAGATTTTATAATTCTGTATTTAATAGGTAGGTGCACTCGGGATTCAAGAATGCTCACCAGATACAACCCTATACCGTCTATGAATAAGGATAAGAATGAATAACTCCGAGATTGTAAATTCTTACAGTAACATTGTGGCTGCAGCAGTAGCACTGTGGGTATATTAATGAGGGATATTGTCCAAACGTTAGGGAGGATACCATTTTTATGAAGTCTAGAATTCCAGTATATTGAGAAGAATGTATTGTATATTATTTAATTTTTATTTATTTAAAGATGTTTAGGATTGTGCATATATGTACATATTCACACATGCATTCACCCTTTGAAGGGAAAAAAAAGGAATGGACAACTGTATCTTACTGTGTTTTATTTTTGTTAGAGTCTCAGGTGATCTTTAAATGGTCTATGATACACATACTGTACATTCGTAGTATAAAAATTAAATGCATTCTTAAGAGAAATGGTGATGATAATTTCTTTAGGGAGGTTGTACAAGGTACTGGTGGAGGAGGAGGTGCTTTTTAAGCCCATGGCAGCATTTTTTGTTCCTCTGAGTCATGGATGATTCAGTGTGATAACACAACTAGTGGAGCTGTCAGTTTTCATGATGAATCATAAAACCAAGCTTTTGACTCTGAAAATGTTGTTTTATGGAGAAAAGACACATTTTATGAGTCCTTGTTTCTGGGTTTTTTTTTTCTCATTGAAATGGCTCCTCCACCCTACTTCAAGGTGAGGCCAGGACTCCTGGTTTTATAACCTATAGGTTATAGACCTATAACCTTTATAGGTCACACTGACAAGGAGCTGGGAATGCTTCATGGTGTCCAGGGGCTGTGGGACAAGATGCATTCACATAGGCTTTGCAAACTGTTCATATACTTGAGGAACTACTCCTTCTTCTAAACTCACGCAAGTTGACAAAAGGAGTTTTTTAAATGACTGGAAATTGTATTTTCCACAGTATATAAGATGGGATTTACAAAGAGTGCTCCTTTACTTTTAAAAAATAATTACAGTTTTCCTTTTTACCTCTTGCCCCTGTTGACTGGCAAGCAGTAAAGTCCTTTTTAATCACTTTAGCCCAGCCTTCAAACAATAATATTAGAATTGTCCTTTTTGAGATAGACTTTTGTTTAATGCCCTTCATAATCACAGCGTTTAAAAGTGAATTGTTTTTTTCAAAAAGTTAGTAGCAAATGATGGAACCAACTTTTAAGACTGTCAAAACACCCCAGTGCCAAATCAGGGTGCATTGTATCACTTTTAAGACTTTCAAGGAATGTCTTTAAAATTAAAAAATGAAAGAGGTTGGTGAAAAAATATACAAATCAAAATCCTGGTGTCACTTGTATTTTTCATTCTAATCCCATCGTTGGCTTCACATTTTAAAATGTTTTTATTTGACCAGGAAAGGCATCATTTGAAATTTTTATTGATAACACTCTTAACTTCAAGAAAAAGACATAAACCTGCAAAGCTGTAACTATCATGGTGGCCACAATTGGGAGGTCTGCAAAATAGTTTATTACCAGTAGGGAAAAAATCTTGGGAACCACAGTCATTATAGGGGTCACCACCTCTGCTACGTGCATTTTATTTTTTTTCCCCTTTTCATTTTGAGGGTATGTATGATGGCAGTGCCAAACTACACACATTCCCCTCCCCTAATGTCTGTGGGCTTTGTTTTGATTCTCTCTTTATTAATGATGTGAAAACTTTGGGGTCACACAAAAATGAGCCAGGGTCAGCCTTTGGGGGCCCCAGAATGCTGAAAATGTCTTGGTATCTAGCTAGTAAAGACATTGTTTAAAGGAGCTAGGTTTCACTTCAGATTTTTAGCTGTTCTGCAGATTTTAGATACCTGGGTACACTTTGCAAGTCAGTCTCCTACTCTTGCTTTCTTAAAGTGAAAAAGGAAAGACTTGTGGTGAAGTAATTAAAATGTGTCCTGGTTGTTGGCTGCAGTTCTGTGACTTTTTTGAGGGGTCCTGTTAAAGGATGGTACAGGTAGTTACAAACATTCTTTTATTCCATAGGTCCATAGCCCAGTGCTTTTGTTATCATTGTTCAGGCTTTCAGAAAATGCCATATTTAACACCTTGTTAGTATAAAATTGCTTTTGACTTCATAAACACAGGTGTTCAGTTTGAATCTTAATCAACTGTGAAATAGGTAGATGTCTAAAAGGAAATTCTATAAATTGTGAACATGACTCTGTCAGCACACTAAATGGATTAGGAAAATTCATTGTCTGCCGTGTAATTGAATGCCAGTGTGATGCGTGGACAAGAATTAGTCTTGAAAAGCCAATAAAATGGAGGAAAAAAGCAGAACCCAGGAGATGTTGATTGTGTGGGTTCCCCCCACCACAAATGAACTCTGATGCAGAAGAACTTGGACATCAGAATGGCTATTTAGAGGACGGCCAAGAAGGAATACATATGAGCAGACAACACAGAATTTATAGAGTAAAACCACAAGCACCTTATTTTCCATTGTACTAAAATAATGATATTTTACAGTACCATTTTATATGTAATTCTGCTTTCAATTTTATATTGTTACTGCAGCTCAAATCTCATTATAAACGTTCCAACAAAAATCCCTTTTTAATCAAAAACTTTCCAATCCTTAGCCCATTGTCAACTTACTTTGAACAACGTATTTTTCTAGTGAAGCAAAGGAATTTGGCCCTTCTATCTGAGCTCATTGGGATGTTATTTGAACTGTGTGGCTCAACATGTAATTAAGATAACTGATTCATTTTAATTTCTGTATTACATCCCTTCATAATGTGTATCCATTTTGGGGGAGGGGTATAGAGATACAGGGTCAGAGCCATTTATATTCTTTGAAAGAAAAGCAATAGATCAGTAGTGCTTTTTATTTCTATTTTATAAAAGATGTCTATACTATATTAAGTTGCAACTTAAAGTGACAATATACAAGTAGTTAATCATCTGTGAGAGAGTACATGTCCATGGTAAGTGCTACCTACTGGTGAATGGTTTGCAGGAAAAAAAGAATATATTTATGTCATGTCTGTGGGAAGCTGAAAATTGCCACTTTAGAAAAGGAGATGACAGAATTTAGGAGGAGGAAAATCCAACCAAACTCTCACTGACCTCCAAGCTCACTTTCTTTCTTTTTTTTGGTATAAATTTTATGGAAAACAGAATTTATTAAGTACTTCCATTTATTTTTTTTCCTTTTGGAATCACCATTTGGAAATAACCAGTGTACATTGTGATTAAGTTCTCCCTGACACTGGACCCACATTTGTAACACTTGCCTCCATTCCTCTGGAAAAAGGATAACATTTGCTGTGGTTGGGCTTCTTTATGTGTGTATTTACATATTAAACCAAAATGTAAAGAGTGAAGTTAAATTGCAGGGCTTCTGCAAGAATCTTTTACCCATTCTCATATGAACTTTATTCTTTTTAAATTAAATACAGATATTTATTCTATACAGACATATATTTCACCCTTCTTGTTTTATTTTTTTTAAAAAGGGGAGAATACAACTTGAGGTAATAAGTTGTGTGGGGGAGGATCATTTTAACTCTAGAAATTTGTTTTTATGGCCAGCATTTCTTTCTTGAAGTGTGTGAAATTTATTTTTTTGCATGTATTTTTTATATTATTTAAAATTTTCAGTGTAAGGGATTTATCAAATCCTTATTAATAGAATAATATTCAGCCTCTACAATACTACTTGGCAGTTGTTAATTTGAAACTGGACAGATTCTAAGTTCTATTGTTAAGATCTTGTGAAATGTGAAGGGAAGAAGAAGACCCAGCTCCTCACTTACTGAGTGTGACTGCTTAGCTAGTGCCAGCAAAGCTGGGTGTCAGAGGGCTGGTTCTCCATGGCTATGACCACCTTTGGCAACTCTTGTGAGAGCAGTTGAGGAAAAAGGGAAACTCATGACTAGGAGAATTGCTTAGGACTGCCAGAGATCTAGACATTAGGGTTTGTCAACTCTTCTACCTCACTCCTATCCAAAGTTGAAAAATACATTTATGGAAAGATGTACATGAGTTTTAAAGATTTAACTTGGAAAAATGTAGTCATATTTGTTTTTTGCTGTGTGTATGTGTGTGTGTTGTGTGTATGTGTTAGAAGAAACAGAGCACTAAGGTACGGAAGCTAGATAAATAGCATCACTTTGGCAACCTTCTTTGTTGGATCTTCTGTAGGTTAAATAAGCCCACTAAATCAAATGCCTTTTGTGGGTTAGGTGTAGTGCTAAATGCCAGGAATACAAAAATTAAAAAGAGATAAATGTTCTCGGCATTACCACTCATAATATGATTATTGAGAAATATTTAAGTGTTTTTTTTTTTTTTTTTTCTTTTTGTCCTTGAGTATCCCCTAGGGTTGACTCATGGAAAATACAGTCCAGTGAACTGTTAGTTGCTTATCAGAGCAATCCATAAAGACTTTGGGCGTGTAACAGGGCCTCTGAGGAAGACCATGGAAGTAACTAACCAGAAGGAGAACTTGTCTCTATGCTCAGAGCCTTTTTCATTTATAGATCTTTAAATTTTCAAGTGTCACTTTCTTGGACAAAGTTTATAATGTAGGTTGTATAGTACACAAAAATACAGTCTTATTCCTCAGAGGCATTGTGGCCTAGCTGGAGTTTTCATTACTGTGCTGCATGCACTTAAGTATTTATTTTAACCCTTTGTTAACCTAATATTTATAAATAAGGAAAACATCATCACAACATAAATTTATTGAAGAAAGGGATGTTTTGACTTACTCTCTGAAGTATCTGAGCTCTGAGAGTAGTGCCTGGCACAATGTAGGGACTGCAAAAATATTTGTTGAATCTATTATTGATCTTTGGCATTACTGGAAGTGTAGTGGGAGGATTAGATGTGATATTGCATCATGGTAGCAATGGAAATATTCCTTTTTAGGTGACGCTTTAATATTAGTATTATGAGAAAACATGAATTAACTCTTCTGTAACTTTGTTATGGGGAAAATATTCCTAACTATGAATCAAGATCTGCTAGTAGCAAAAATATGTAAGATTGATAAGCTTGATGACATGAAATAAAGAATTTGTGCCTGGCAAAAATTATCATAGAGTAAAAGACAAGTAACAACTTGAGCAATATACTTGCTAGTTATGCTGCAAAAAGAGGGTTTTTATCTTTAATAAAGTTTTTATAAACAACCCTAGGGACCAATAACCTATAGAACCAAAGGGTAGTAATATATAGATAGAACGATGGTCATAATATTATAGGTTATACACAGAAAAGTAGATGTGAGTAGTCCTTAATTTATGATGCTCAACCTGATACATAAGAGAAATGCATATTAAAACTACATTGAAAAATGATTGCTCATTTGTTAGATTAGCAAAAATTCCAAGATTTGAAATATATGCTACTTATTGGTGGGGAAAAACTAGCCTTACAATACCACTGCTCTTAGGAATGCAAAATGGTACATCCCCTTTCAGAGAGGAATTTGCCAACATCTAGCAGTTCACACAAGTTTGCCTTTGACTCAGAAATTCCAATCCTAGGAGTAGATTCCAAAGATACACTGACAAAAATACAGAACAGCAAGATTTTTCATTACAATATCATCTGTAATAGTAAAAGACTAGAAACAACCAACGTGTCTGTCAGAATGGGACTTACTGAGTAAGTAAGTCACTGTGATCCGCAAATGGATTACTATGTAGCTGTGTAAAAGATGAAGAATATCTCTATATATTGATATGGAGTGACCTGTAGGATATATGGTGAGGTGGAAAAAAAATAGATTGCTGAAAAGTGTATAAACCTGCTATTAACCTAAGAGATTGAAGAAATGCACATGTATGTATAAATATATGTATGAATATATATATATATATATATATTTGTTTAGATTAAAAAAAATGGTGGACAAACCATAATATTGAAAAACAAATTTGAGGGGTTTTGTTAATAGAATGAATGAACATGGAGAGAGAACTTAGACTTCTTTGGATATAGTTTGTATTGTAGGTTTTACTTTGAAACTGTATTTTACATAATTAAAAAGCAAAATTAAATCCAAAAAAGGCAGTTTCTGAAAAGTTAAAGGAAAATGAAACAAATGAACCAGTTTACTAATGTGAGTGGTGTTATCCCCACACAGTGAGGATCTATTCCAGGTGACTATAAAATACAGTACTTTGAGTAACATCTCTAGTGAAATACTGTATAGTTCCAGACAAAAAAGACTACATAGAATCTTAAACTTTTTTCAATGATTATATTATTGGTTGTAGTGCGTATTATTTATTATAGGAAATTATTTATTCTAAGACAAGTGTGTGCAAAGAATGGGGTAAAACAAATGAGTGTTTCTGTTGGCGTCATTAAAAGCTTGGATTTTCAGGACTTGGGAGGAAGAAGATACAGATGTGAGATTGATGAAGTTAAGTAAAAATACTGTAGTCCTGTGATGTGTGTTTTAAAAAATCTATATCAGTATATCAATATCTATGTAACTTATCTGTATCGGTTATATCCTAGCTGTGTCCCTGCAAAGTCCTAGAAATAAGGATCCATCTCTGGTAGTGATAGCCTTTCCAAGCATCATATTCGCTGTTTTCCCACTACAGGCTTCTGTGGAAATGGATTAGTCTGTGCCTGGGAGAGGAAATGGTGAAATCTTGTCATTTCAGAAAGTAGTGAAAAAAACAAAAGTTAGTCTCTCAGTCATGTTCAACTCTTTGTGACCCCGTGGACCCTAGCCCACCAGGCTCCTCAGTCCATGGGATTTTCCAGGCAAGAATTCTGGAGTGGATTGCCATTCCCTTCTCCAGGGAATCTGCCTGACCCAGGGTCTCCTGCATTACAGGCAGATTCTTTATCACTGAGCTGCCAGGGAAGAGTAAGGAAAGTAGGGAAGCTCTCAAAGATTTATCAGTTCATTTCATTCACTCAGTTGTGTCCGACTCTTTGTAACCTCATGGACTGCAGCACACCAGGCCTCCCTGTCCATCACCAAATCCCAGAGTTTATTCAAACTCATGTCCCTTGAGTCAGTGATGCCATCCATTCATCTCATCCCCTGTTGTCCCCTTCTCTTCCCGCCTTCAATCTTTCCCAGCATCAGGGTCTTTTCAAATGAGTCAGCCCTTCGCATCAGGTGGCCACAGTATTGGAGTTTCAGCTTCAGCATCAGACCTTCCAATGAATATTCAGGGCTGGTTTCCTTTAGGATGGACTGGTTGGATCTCCTTGCAATCCAAGGGACTCTCCAGAGTCTTCTTCAACACCACAGTTCAAAAGCATCAATTTTTTGGCACTCAGTCTTCTGTTATGATCCAACTCTCACATCCATACATGACTACTGGAAAAACCACAACTTTAACTAGATGGACCTTTGTTGGCAAAGTAATGTCTCTGCTTTTTAATATGCTGTCTAGGTTGGTCATAACTTTTCTTCCAAGGAGCAAGTGTTTTTTAATTTCATGGCTGCAGTCACCATCTGCAGTGATTTTGAAGCCCCAAAAAATAGTCTGTCACTGTTTCCACTGTTTCCCCATCTATTTGCCATGAAGTAATGGGACCAGATGCCATGATCTTAGTTTTCTGAATGCTGAGCTTTAAGCCAACTTTTTCACTCTCCTCTTTCACTTTCATCAAGAGGCTCTTTAGTTTTTCTTCATTTTCTGCCATAAGGGTGGTGTCATCTGCATATCTAAGGTATTGATATTTCTCTCAGCAATCTTGATTCTGGCTTGTGCTTCATCCAGTCCAGCATTTCTCATGATGTAGTCTGCATATAAGTTAAATAAGCAGGGTGACAATATACAGCCTTGATGTACTCCTTTCTTGATTTGGAACCAGTCTGTTGTTCTGTGTCCAGTTCTAATGTTGCTTCCTGACCTGCATACAGATTTCTCAGGAGGCAGGTCAGGTGGTCTGTATTTCCATCTCTCGAAAAATTTTCCACAGTTTGTTGTGATCCTTACAGTCAAAGGCTTTGGCATAATCAATAAATCAGAAGTAGATGTTTTTCTGGGACTCTCATGCTTTTTTCATTATCCAACGGATGTTAGGAATTTGATTCTGGTTCCTCTGCCTTTTCTAAATCCAGCTTGAAGATCTGGAAGTTCATTGTTCATGTACTGTTGAAGCCTGACTTGGAGAATTTTGACAATTACTTTACTAGTGTGTGAGATGAGTGCATTTGTGTGGTAGTTTGAGCATGCTTTGGCATTGCCTTTCTTTGGGGTTGGAATGAAAACTGACCTTTTCCAGTCCTATGGCCACTGCTGAGTTTTCCAAATTTGTTGGCATATTGAATGCAACACTTTTGCAGCATCATCTTTTAGGATTTGAAATAGCTCAACTGGAATTCCATCAGCTCTACTAGCTTTCTTCATGGTGATGCTTCCTGAGGTCCACTTGACTTTGAACCCCAGGATGTCTGGCTCTAGGTGAGTGATCACACCATCATGATTATCTGGGTTGTGAAGATCTTTTTTGTATAGTTCTTCTGTGTATGCTTGCCACCTCTTCTTAATATCTTCTGCTTCTGTTAAGTTCATACCATTTCTGTCTTTTATTGTGCCCATCTTTGCATGAAAAGTTCCCTTGGTATCTCTGATTTTCTTAAAGAGATTTCTAGTCTTTCCCATTCTATTGTTTTCCTCTGTTTCTTTGCATTGATCACTGAGGAATGCTTTCTTTTTTTTATTTTATTTTATTTTATTTTATTTATTTTTTTATTTTTTTAATTTTTTATTTTTCAGTGGATTTTGTCATACATTGATATGAATCAGCCATAGAGTTACACGAATTCCCCATCCTGGTCCCCCATCCCACCTCCCTCTCCACCCGATTCCTCTGGGTCTTCCCAGCTCACCAGGCCCGAACACTTGACTCATGCTTCCCACCTGGGCTGGTGATCTGTTTCACCACAGATAATATACATGCTGTTCTTTCGAAACATCCCACCCTCACCTTCTCCCACAGAGTTCAAAAGTCTGTTCTGTACTTCTGCATCTTTTCTTCTGCCCTGCATATAGGGCCATCGTTACCATCTTTCTAAATTCCGTATATATGTGTTAGTATACTGTAATGTTCTTTATCTTTCTGGCTCACCTCACTCTATATAATGGGCTCCAGTTTCATCCATCTCATTAGAACTGATTCAAATGAATTCTTTTTAACGGCTGAGTAATATTCCATGGTGTATATGTACCACAGCTTCCTTATCCATTCATCTGCTGATGGGCATCTAGGTTGCTTCCATGTCCTGGCTATTATAAACAGTGCTGCGATGAACATTGGGGTGCACGTGTCTCTTTCAGATCTGGATTCCTCGGTGTGTATGCCCAGAAGTGGTATTGCTGGGTCATATGGTAGTTCTATTTCCAGTTTTTTAAGAAATCTCCACACTGTTTTCCATAGTGGCTGTACTAGTTTGCATTCCCACCAAGAGTGTAAGAGGGTTCCCTTTTCTCCACACCCTCTCCAGCATTTATTGCTTGTAGACTGTTGGATAGCAGCCATCCTGACTGGCGTGTAATGGTACCTCATTGTGGTTTTGATTTGCATTTCTCTGATAATGAGTGATGTGGAGCATCTTTTCATGTGTTTGTTAGCCATCTGTATGTCTTCTTTGGAGAAATGTCTGTTTAGTTCTTTGGCCCATTTTTTGATTGGGTCATTTATTATTCTGGAATTGAGCTTCAGGAGTTGCTTGTATATTTTTGAGATTAATCCTTTGTCTGTTTTGAGGAATGCTTTCTTATCTCTCCTTGCTATTCTTTGGAACTCTGCATTCAAATAGGTATATCTTTCCTTCTCTCCTTTGCCTTTCACTTCTCTTCTTTTCATTGATAGGACACATCAAAAGGAGTTAGGGGCAAATTTTTTTTTTTTTTAAATGTGCCCACTGAACAAAAAATATGAGCTTTAATAGTACATGAAATATGCTTCATTCATTCCCTGAGTTCAGGATGAGTACTATTTAAAAAAACTTTTTTGTCTTTGTAGATTCTAGGGAGCCAATACATTATTTTTGAAACTGGCAATAAATGGAAAGAAATGAGCCCTCATTATAACTTACGTATATAAATGCTACCTCAGGGTAGCAAAGAGCTGCAGCAGAGAAGATTGTCTTTGTAGATATATTCCAGCTAATAAATGAAGAAAGAATGCTAGACTCTCACCATTTTGCAACCTCTAATGATTTCATGGATCTGGGGATTGAGTATTAATGGATGCCACATCGAATACTGCATGCTTCCTGATAGAAGCCAATGAAACAGTTTTGCTCGAAAAGTCCAACCTGAAACTTACTGGAAATACAGAGGACAGAGAGGAACTTAGCAAACAATGCCAAGGGATTCAGTGAGCAGGCTCCCCACTGTGAGAAATTTGAAGAATAGGAATGATGACTCCGTGCAGTTTTTTGTTTTTGAGTTTTTAGAGACAACCATGAGTTTTCAAGGAAAAGAGACATAGGTAGCGAGGGAAATCATTGATTAAAAAACTTGAAACCAGTGAACCAATTATAATGTATGAACCTTATTTAGATCCTGATTCAAATAAACAAAATGGTAAAATTATGAGCCAACTAGGGAAATTTGAAGATTGATCTGATGATAATAAGGAGTCACTGGTAAACTTGTCTTAGGTGTGATAACATTTCTTTAAAAAACATAGACTGCTTATCTTTTAAGGGCACATATTAAAATATTTACAAATGAAATGATATAATACCTGGGGTTTGGTTTAAAATAATCAAGGGCCTGGGAAGGGAAGGAGGTGAGGTCATGGGCAAAACAAGAGTACCCAGGAGTGGATGCTTGTTGAAGTGGGAAATGAGTACATGCAGATTCATTATACTATTCTCTGTACTTTTGCATGTTTGATATTTACATAAGAAAACACCGAAAATAAAAATATATGAGTCGGTGGCTTGAATTTCATTCCCAGTGACACGAAGATGCCACAAGATGTCTCCCATCTACCTATTTTGGGACTTTATGTTCTCATATTTACAGATGCTGTTGCAGTTAAATTATTCTAAGTTTGATTGGTGACCCTGAAGATGATTTCAGACCTTTTATCAAATCAACTGAAGTATACTCTTCAGAGGGAGAAAGTCTTGTTTTAACTTTTTGTAATTTTTCTAGGCCTTTGTTTTTATGAGATGGTATTTTGGCTGTAAAAGACCTAGAAGAAAGCATTGGGAAATCTGATAGGCAAGCTAAATTGGTTGGGCTTTTTATGTTGAAGCTTTTGGAAATCTTTTTTCAATCTGGCCAGTCACCGTGAGACTTTGCAGCTGGCTGATGTCAGGGGCCTGCTGATGACTCACTCATTTTAGGCAGGGTCAGTCCTTGATAACTTCCTTGGAAATGGCTTGGGCTGCCAGGCACAGACCGTGGCCACATGATTTTTGCTTGACATCATTTCTTTTACCCACATTGGTGGGTATCAGTCATCAGAGGATCTAATTTCTATTTTACTCTCAGTCTAGAAATTTAGAAGACTTTATTTTTACCTCTTTGAATTCTTGTATTAATCTTATAATCTGGCTGTTTTCTGATTGGTAAAACATAAGTCTGACTCAGGGAATTCTAAATATTTATCTTACGTGTTTTAGAAAGAGAAAGTATATAAAAGATGAGATACAGGTAGCAGAACCTTGTTAGTTTTATTCTTTCTCCATGCTGATTTTTAAAAAATCTTGGCTAGTACGAAAGGAGTAGCAGTGTCTGTAGGGACTTGCTGGAGTGTGCCAGTGTGTGTTTTGTAAATTGAGTTTATCTAAATTCCAGTCTAGAAGAAGCAAGCCAGTTTCTCTAGTCTTTTTCTAGAAAGTGAATTTTAAAGTAATACCACATGTTGGATGAAATACAATCGCGCTAAGATCAAGATACCTTAAGGTACTATAGAGTGAATTTGCAAACATAAGAAAGGGATGCTCATTAATTTGTGGAAAATTTGAGAGAAAATTAGGACATGGGAGATTTGAAAATAGTTCATTTGTCCAGTTAACAGGACTTGTACAGGTAAGTTCCTGGCAAGCTCGTTTTCGGTTCTCTCTTTTTGGACATGTTTCTCGTCTTCACTCTCCACGTATCTCTGGGTACTGGCAGACATCTGTTTGTGCCCATAGTCTCTGGATTATGTGGCCTTGGTCACTTTTTCTGCTGTCTCTCGGCACAGTATTAAACATTGATTTTCTAGAATTGTTCTCTAATTTGACCGTACATTTGCTGAGGTTGGAGCTAGCTTGTCTTAGATTTTATCTCCTTTTGTAATGTCTAGGTTTGCTCATGTCCCTCTCCTTCTATACTGTGGTTTATCTCAAAGAATCTTTATAAGTTTTAGAAACATTTCAGAGCCCAGGATTTTGCATTGACTGACCATTGTAGGAAAGTGGATTCAGCTTTGCATTTATTTTCATTTTTATAATACTTTGCTATAATGCCAGTCATTTAGAAATAAATTACCGCACAAAGCCTTATCCTAGGCATTGTACTATCTATAACCTGGAATTTGTATTTCAAGTTAGGAAGATTTACAGACACTGTATTTATTGGCAAACTACTGCTTTATACTAATGATTAACAAAATTAAAGTGGTTTTCCCTTAGATGATTATGAATAAAGAATCTGTGTGCAGTGCAGGAGACCCGGGATCGGGAAGATCCTCTGGAGAAGGGCATGGCAAACCACTTCAGTATTCTTGCCTGGAGAATCCCCATGGATGGAGGAGCCTGGCGGGCTACAGTCCACAGAGTCACAAAGAGTTGGACAGGACTGAGCAACTACAGTTTGTTTGTTTCTTTCTTTAGTTGCTTACAGTTGTAAAAACCGGTAGAATCATTGTTACTAATGGCATCAATGCAAACTGACACATTTTGTCAATTTGTCAAGGAGGTCTTATGTACCACTAGCTAAAACTATAGTAGCATTATCATCTTTATTGAACATTTGTCAGGTACCAAGCCCATCTGTGATGCCAAATAATTCTCTTATCAATCCTGTGAAGTTCATGCTACCTGATTCTGATGGACTTTCTTATTTTTTAGAACTTTTATATGAGCAAAGTAACCACAGTTAGAATGACTTATAACAATTTTCTGTAATACTTACTGACAGAGAAACTTCAGAGTGAGTTAGATGATATTAGGATCTCCCCTTGTAGAGACACAGAGCCGAAAACAGCATAATAGATTACATTCAGTAATATAGGCAGAAACAAAGAACTGTGAATCCTTGGGAATTACTGTGCCTGTTGGGGACGGAGTCCAGACAGGCATTAAAGAGGAGAGGACTTTCACGTGACCGCTGAGGATGAGAAGTGTTTGCTATGATGGAAAAGGTGTAGGCGGGGGGAAAGGGTATTTGAATAATAAGATATAATACAGAGGGTGAAAGTGTGGCCTGTTGAGGAACAGTGAGTAATTAACTGTGGCTGGGGTGTCATTTGGCATGTGTTTGTGGGGGCACAGGGAGAGAAGGGGAGAGAGATGGGGGAGTAGATGGGATGGGTCAGTGGGACTATATAGCATAGCTGTTGAGTTCATCATTTTTGGGCTCAGAAACAAACCTAGCTTAGAGTTTTAGGTTTGTGTCTTGGCAGTGCTGTGTCAGCTGTAAATTTGTTCATTTGTTCATTCATTTATTTAACAAATATGCATTGATATCAAAGAAGCCGATATTACCCTAAGCACAAGGGATGGAGCAGTGAGGAAAATAGGCAAAAATCTCCTACTATCAGGGAACTTACATAGTGGTGTGGTTTTTTTTGGAGCAAAGTGTGGAAAAATCAAACAAATATGAAGAGGACCATTTAATGGCAAATACAACAAATCAGATAATGATTCCAGGTGGGGGGTAGAAGTGAGTACCTAGGCCTTCAGGAATGAGTGAGCTTTTATGTACACATTAAAGGTGAACTTGGAGAAATGGGCAGAAGACAGGCCAAGGAGGACCTTGTTGGCCAACAGTGAGGAAATAAGATTGCGTCCACAGTGCAGTGGGAAGCTATTAGAGGGATTTAAGCAAGATGGCAGGTGACCTGACTTCCATTCCTAATAGACCACTCTGCCTGCTATGTGGGGAATGGCCTGTATGGGGCCAGAGAGGAGGCTGAGAGGTCATTGCAGATATCCTGGTGAGGAGAGATGGTAGGCTGGACCTAGAGAAGATGTGGAGGTGGAGAGAACAGGATGTTTTTGCCATCCATTTTGGAGGGATAGTTGTCAGGATATGTGGAGGAATTGGATATGGAGTGAGGGATGTGAGGAAGGTGGGGAATCCAGGACAAATTCTGAGGTTTTAGGTTGGACAGACTAGTCAGGTAATTCCTTGAATTCCAGAGAGCTATCCTTCCTGAGGATTCCATGGGATAGGAAGACTTTCTGGTGGCACAGTGGATAAGAATGCACTTGCCAGTGTAGGGGACCTGGGCTCGATCCCTGGTCTGGGCAGATCCCGTGTGCCGCAGAGCAACTCAGCCCACACACAACTACTGAGCCCGTGCTCTGGGGCCTGTGAGCCACACTGTTGAGCACCTTGCAGTCACTACTGAAGCCTACGCGCGTAAAGCCCGTGTTCCGCGGCAAGAGAGGCCACTGCAATACGAAGCCTGTGCGCTGCAGTGAAGAACTGCCCGCACTCACCGCAACGAGAGAAAGCCTGTTCAAAGCAACAGACCCAGCACAGCCATAAATAAAATTATTTTTAAAAAATGGAATAGAAATATATGGAATGATAGATGAGTTCATTAAATATGCTTTGTGCTGTCTTGAAGTGTTTGAACTCAAGCTATAAAGACACAGAGCCCCTACAGTAACAGAGAAGTTGGGGGAGAGCTGAAGAGAAGACACTTAGCAGAAGCCAGGAGGCGGAGAGAAAGGAGGGCAGTGTATCAGTAGCAAAAGCAGTGGTGAAAAGAGAGATTGAATTCTAAGTTCAATGGGTGCTCTGGCATCGCCTCTGAGCCACCTGGTCTCCTGGGATATCAGATAGGGAGCCTCCATTCTCTCCAAGACCTGGCAGTGCTGTTACTTACAGTTTTTGGTCCTCCTTTTGCCCCTGCTCTGCCCCCACCATGAGCCCTCTCTCCCTGGACAGATCCAAAGTTTTCTATTCATGTAACCTGACTGAGCCAAAATAACATAACTAAATTTCTTTCTTGTTGGAGGGCCCATATTTCTTGTTACATACAATTAGATTTTTATTTATTTTTAAACTATGAGTAATGCAAAAGTTTATTTGCATTGTCATTTTAAAAAGTGGAATTAAAAAAAATTATCATGTAGCATAAATTTTTCGTCAGTCTTTCTGAACACAGTGAGGTTGTGTCCTCTCCCCAGGCATAACCACCCTTATCATTTTGGGGGCTGTACCATTCCATGTTTTCTAAGTAGTTATATACTTATCAATATATGCATACATTGTTGTGGGGATTTTCCAAACATAAGTTAGATTATATGGAATACTAAAAACTATAACTTTACCAAAAAAAGCATAAAGCAAAAGCAACAACTTCCTTTTTTCACTCACTGTTTCTTTGAGGTCCTTCTATGTCAGTATACACACACCTGCCTCACTGTCAGTGGTTGCCCATTATTCCACTTAGCACGCTTTAGTAGATCTTTCTCCTGTAGATGGACAGTTAGATTATTTCCAAAGTTTCTGCTTTTACTGAATTATTTTTAAGAGTGGGGCTGTGCTTCCATGCAACCTTTCACCCATTTGAGCAAAACCAAAGTAGTGTTGGTGAAGTCCGTGGTTATTTGGTGACTGTACAGTACATCTCAGCCCTGGGGTTGGTCTGAGCTGCAGGCAGAGTCCATGGAGCCCATGTGGATTACAAGTCAGGCACATGTGGCAGCAATTTTCCTCCTTTTCCTCTTGCTTCGGGGAGGAATTAGAACTGTGGGGCAGTGGGAGCCTCAGATTTTGCAGCATCCTTGAGAAAAACTCAAAGTAAACTAACCTGTTTATATTAACACCTAGTAAAAGAAAATAGTAGCTTTGCTAAAATAGTCTTCTAAAAAGACAGGTTTAATGAGAATTTCTGAATTAAATTGAAGAGTTTTAATTATACATGCTAAGGATAAACAGTATCTTCAAAGTTCAGCCTAACTATTTCTTGAAAAGGAAAAATATTTAACTGTACTGAATGCCTGGCTGTTTGATCTTTGAAAGTCAGAGTGTTTGTGTTTTTGAAAATTCATGTAAAAACCTGTCATAAGGGCACTCATAATTTGTGTGCTTTCTGTAGATAGGTTTATGGAAGCTGTGGATAATTTTGAAGTAATACACCTTTGTTTTAGAGAAAGATATTGTATTGGGTTAGCCAAAGGGGACTATAAAGTATCATGATTGCTAAATTCCCTGGCTAACCTTGACTCTAAAATAGACCTAAAGGTTCTGAAGATCTCAGGTTAGCTCCTAAGGTTGCTAGAGGCCCTGGCAAGCAAAATTGTAGACATCTTTTTACAGAACCCTTTGCTCTTAACCTCCAGATGTGAAGGGTTTGGATGAAATTTTTGCACACAGATAACTCTCCTCAGGTGTTCAGAACCCCTTGCATCACATGATACTAAATGAGATCATTCCAACAGGAATTGCTGTACATATTCCCTCCATCACTACCATGTACTCTAGGAACTGCTATCTCTTTCCGATCCCATCCTTTATTACAAAACTGCAACCAAGGTGAAAACCTCTCTCTTCCTCAGTGTTTCTATTTTGGCTTCTAATTTCAAGAATATAATTTCTTTCCTTTTTTCTTTCTCTGCTTCTCTCCCTCTCAATTTCTTCCTTCTTTCCTTTCAATTTCCCTTCAAAAGGCAAGGAGACAATCTCTCCCCTTTCTGCTCAGCTTTTAGTCCTCTTGCCCTCCAGTGAGTCTGCATATAACCCACGGGGTTCCTATATCAGTGTGCTGGGACCCAGACAGGTTTTGTAAGTCAGGGAAGCGATTGTGACTAGAGAGCACAGACCCAAGCTAAAGCTGATTCCTGCCCTCAGGAACTAGAAGTCCAGTGTTGCCAAACCTGCTGATTCTAAGAGAAGCAGGAAATCCAGACTTTTTGGTGGTTTCTCTGTTATTTTTTTTTTTTTAAATGCTGGCAACTAGTTTGCAAATTATTTTGCAGCAGTATGCAGTGAAGCAGAAGACCTGTGTTAGACATCACTTGGAACTTCTTAGTAAATCAAAGAAAAATTGAGCTTTCTTATTTTGAGGGTGGCCATGCAACTTCTTCCATACTTCCCTATCTTTTGATTAAGGTGATCTTTTCTTTGGTAGGTTTATTTTCCACAAATGTCAACTGTAGACATCTCTAGGAGGCAGCGGAGTGTTCTGCTTAAGATCAAGACTTGAGTATCAGCTGAATCTGGGTTGGATTAGAGTTCTGTTGAATAATTTGTTACCTTGGGTGAGTCAGCAGGAAAAGGTAACTACTAATGATTTGTCTTAATTGCTTTACAGACAACAAATCCTTATTGAGTGCTAGTTATGTACCAGACATTAAATTAGGTATTGAGGATCCCA
The DNA here is from genome assembly GCF_963930625.1 of Muntiacus reevesi. Classification (NCBI taxonomy): domain Eukaryota; kingdom Metazoa; phylum Chordata; class Mammalia; order Artiodactyla; family Cervidae; genus Muntiacus; species Muntiacus reevesi. The sequence goes on from NC_089252.1 coordinate 103,043,702, forward strand.
TAGTGAACAAAATCATACATGGCTTCAGCATTCCTGGAGCTCACTGTCCAGTCCAAGAGAAAGATACTCTCAATAATACAGTTATAATAAGAAAAGAGGGTTAAATGCTCTGCACAAATGAATGGTGAAACTGGGCCGGAGTTCCTGGAGGAAGTGTTGCTTGATCTGAGAACTGAAAGATGAGTTGATGTAAACCAGGTGAGAAAGGGGTGGAATAGTGTTTATGTCCAAAGGGCCAATATGTCCTTCTTTCCAAGGCACTGAGATCACACTGATGTTATAATAAACCAGATAAAATAATAATCCAAACCCAAGTCAGTTTTACACGGTCCCATTTTAACATATATTCTCAAAGAGAAACAGAAAAGTACTGTTACTTCTCTGCAGTTCTCTAACAAAATTCCCTTTGTCAAGTGTAGTAGTAGATAGTATAGTCTAGGTTATGCTGCGGTAACAACCTCAAAGTTGCAGTGACTTAAGCCCAGATCAGCAAGTTATAGCCTACAGGCCAAATCTTGCATGTGCCTGCTTTGGTAAATCAACTTTTATTGGAACACAGCCATGCACATTCATTTACATATTGTCTGTGGCTGCTTTCTGACTACATTGACAGAACTGATTAGTTGTGAAACGGACTATACAGCCCTTTAGTTTTATATTTACTACCTGACTCTTTACCAGAGGGAAAAAAGTTGCCAATCCCTGTTTAAAAGTATTGGTACGTGCTTCCTCAGGCTTTCCTGGTGACTTAGTGGTAAAGAATTCACCTGCCAATGCAAGAGATGGAAGTTCAGTCTGCTGGTTGGGAAGATCCCCTGGAGAAGGAAATGGCAACTCCCTCCAGTATTCTTGACTATGAAATCCTGTGGACAGAGGAGCCTGGCAGACTACAGTCCATGAGGTCACAAGAGAGTCAGACATGAATGAATGACTAAACAACAAAAGGAGCTCCCTCAAAGGGAAGCTGGAAATTATGCTGTTAATATCTCTACATGGTGCTGTAAAGGAACACGTTTGTTATGGAAGGGCCTAGCTTAGTGCTTGGCGTGTAATGTACTGCTTCTGCTCTTAATACTATCTTTTTCTCTTTTTTTGCTCTTCTTAGAAGCCCCTGATCTGATTACCAAGCCTTGTGTGTGTTATATCAGCATTATTACTGCCACCACTAGCAGTAGTCCTTTACATTTACTGCTCACCTGTGATGTTTATGGTATTGGGCTGGGAGCTTCATGTGTCATTGTCTTGAACCCTTACAGTGCTCCTTGAGGGAGAAGTATCCCTATTTTATAGACCATGCTCTTATTAGTAACAAACACTAACCATTGACTGAGCATTTATTCTATGCCTAAACATGTGCTCCTATAAACAATAGGTCCTTATAAAACCATCCCATTTTATAGACAAGGAAGCTGATACCTATAGAGGTGAGTAACTTGCTCTGGGCAGCTTGCTCTGCTCTGAAGTGGTAGAGATGGGGGTCTAACTGTAGCCCTTACAACACCAAAGCCTTAATTGTACTTTCCATCTATGTACCATCTCATGTCCCATGAGTAGTCAGGATAGAGGGATTAAAATGATAGCTTCAGTCACCCCTTGGCCAGGCTGGCCCATTCTTTGTCCCTGAGACAGCTTCTCTGTTGCTTTTCCTCTGCTCAGAGTAGTCTTGTCTTTTCCTCCTCAACGTGTACCATCTGCTCATCACTGAACCCCTGTTTCTTGAAGAAGCTTGTTCTCATTGCCGTCATGACCTCTCCTTCTACTGACTTAGGTAGAACTTTTGGATAGCTCGTTAGATGCGAAAGTGACAGAGTAACTAGGATGAGCCCATTGTGAAGTAGGCACTCATTTAGTGTTTGTTTTTTTTCCTGTAGAGCTAATGATCTTCACTGGTCATTTCTCTTCCTCCTCCTTTTTAAAAAAGAGCTTACTGAGCACTTTATATATGGCAATCTTCATGCCACATACATCATGCCATTTTCATAGCACCCCTGCGAAGGGATTCTTCTGTTGTCCTGACTTACAGTGCAGAAGGGCTTCCAAGGTGGCTCAGTGGTAAAGAATCACTTTGCCAATGCAGGAGACATGGTTTTGATCCCTGGGTCAGGAAGATCCCATGGAGAAGAAAATGGCAACCCTCTACTGTATTCTTGCCTGGGAAATCCCAAGGACAGAGGAGCCTCGTGGACAGCCTGCAGTCCATGGGGTTGCAAAAGAGTTGGTCTCGACTTAGTGACTAAGCAATATTTCTTGGGCTTCCCTGGTGGCTCAGACCAGGGAATAAATAATCTGCTTGCAATGTGGGAGACCTGGATTCAATCCCTGGGTTGGGAAGATCCCCTGGAGAAGGTAACAGCTACCTACTCCAGTATTCTGGCCTGGAGAATTCCATGAACTGTATAGTCATAGGGTTGCAGAGTCAGACACGACTGAGTGACTTTCACTGTCACAGGTCCAGAAACCAAAGTGTGCCCAAAGTCTTTCAACTAGGGAGGGACTATTCACTAAGGACAAAGATATCCGTTGGCCCAGTTTTCTTTGTCTTAGCAGCTACTTATGTGGAATGAAGTTCAAACGGTTCCCTTCTGAGGATTATATCAACTTCATATTGACATGGAGAATCCAGACAATGGCTCACTACCAAATAAGTGACAAAGCACAGTGGATGAGTAATTATAATCTATGATTTTTAAACATAACTAGAATTATTCATTCAGCTTCTCAGACACTGAGTACTCACTATCCTCTGTGCGTGAGCACTGAGCTGAGCATAGTGTGGGCATTTGCAATTACCTGAGGCATTCTTCCCCTACTAGGCAGTATGTAGCTCTGGTGGGGGCAGCATCACCTATTAAGAGCTCAGGCTTTGTGTCTGAGGGAACCAGGATCCAATCCAGCATCTGTCACTTGACTAATATTGGAATCTTGGGGAATTTGCCTAACTTTTCAGAACCTTAGTTTTCTCAACTGTAAAACAGGGATGTTGGGAATACCTGCTCTAAAGAGTTAGCATAAGCATTTACAGATGGGTTGTAAGTAACACAATTTAGCATAGTACCTAAATGTGGTATACATATAAACCATATACAGATCACCCAATAAAGTCTTAACTATTAATAGATGTAATCTGTAATAGAAACAAGGTCCCCAAGAAAATGCAAACAAGGAAACATTAAAGCGGTATAGGGGAAGAAAAGAGTAATTCCTTCGGGTTAGGGGCTGTTGGGAATGCTCCACTATGGAGGCGAATTAGAACTTGAGCAATGATAGAATTCTGGTGGGCAAAATGGTCAGGAGAGGGAATAGCATCTCAGGCTGAGGAGGCAGTGTGAGCAAAGATACAGAGACGAGAGAGTCAGGAGTATGTTCAAGGAATTCCACATGGTATTGGGTGGCTGGGAAAGGGAGGGCAAATGGAAAGGTGTGGAGAGTCTGACTCTATGAATGTTGAAAAAAACATTTCTGGAACACACAACTGCGAGTATGTGGTGGTGTCCCAGTGAATGTGCAACTGTTCCTTCTGTGGACGCCTGCCATTCCTGGAGGCTGCAAAGTGATCCCCTTCTCCTGCAGGAAGATATAAAGGCTTGCTATTCTGGTCTCAAGACATGAGTGCCTTGACTCCACGGTACTGGCAGGCCAAGTCTGTCCCTCCCAGGTTTACTGCTAGAGATACAGCTGCTCTTACAACTTGTAATGCCATGGCACAAAACAGGTCCCTGATCATAAATGTTCTCAAAGTCAGTCTCCTGGGCCATACTTGCTTAGGTAAAGGTAAAACAACATGGACCATGGCTTTCTTCTTATTTTAAAATGTAGATTTTATTTTATTCAGCTCTGGTGAGGTCAACAGATCAGGAGAAGACTGCCATTGAAGATAATTTGTACTCACCATTCCCAAGAGGAGGGGACATGCCATCCCATGCCAGGGGTGGTGAGGGGGCACACAAGGAAACTAAATTCGAGTCAGTCAGGAAGTAGAGGGAGTGAGGGGAAAACATGGGCAAGAGCCTTTATTGTGGTTTCCATGGGAAGGAATGGTTGAGGCAGCATAAGCAGGTTTAGGGTTGGCTAGTTTGAATAATTGCAACAGGCTCTGGAGCATGAGGGCTGTCTTTAGTTGTTTAGTACCTGGCCTTTGGGTGATTAGGACTGGGAACTAGTGGTCCTGAATATGAGATCCCGATATAGGTGGTAGTGGGGGTGTGGACTCTGGATTGATTGGTTTGCATATGAAAATCACACAGGTGAGCCTTTTGCTATTTCTAGGAACTGGTCAGCCCTGAAAGGGAAAGTCTCTTTGGGGTCAGCAAGGCCACACAGGTCAAAGCATCATAATACAGAAAATTAAAAAAAAAAGTGATTAATACAGTTATGTCCTTGATAATGTAAGAAAATGGTGTCCTTCAGGAATTTACAGAAACTCTAATATTTCTAATACATACACATATACATACACACATATGGTAGTCCAGTGGTTAAGACTGTGTTCCCAGGGCAGAGGGCATGGGTTCAACCCCTGGTCAGGAAAATAGAGCCCGCAACTAAGACCCAGCTCAGACACATACACCACACCACTGCAAAACATGTAGTATTTCAGCCTGTGGGTGTTAGGTCACAGAGGGCTTGTACATGAAGGCCTCTTTTCACCTGCTTGCTCGGCATCAGGGATGAAGCTTTCTTATGCCTGGAGGGGACTTGATGGTATGAAACACTATGAAAATCACTGAGTTCATCTTTTCCACACTATCCACATGACTGCTTTCATAGAAGCTTTTCATAGTAATGTTTTCAGCTTCATTCTTTCATTTATTAACACCTTTTACTAAATGCACCCCTTCTTCCTGTATGCAAGACCTTTGGAAAGAAGGCTTGTCTTCACACGAGACACTAGTACAGCAGCTGATGTTTCCTATGAATTGGAACTTGTATGATGGGCCCTGTCAAGTCGTTTCAACTCTCAGAAAGAATATTAACCCCCTCATGTAGAGATAGAGAGACATACTTGGAGTTGCTGTCCAGGGTTTCATATAAGAGAACCAGAGAAGCTCTTCTTGACTTTTCATATTGCCTCTTTGGAGACCACCTGCCTAGAAGAACAAATGGTTTTGGTCTATTTTTCCTGCCCTTGTATCTAATAACTCTGATGATGGTCCTTTACAGGATACTGCTCAGGTTTACTTATTAGGTCATGTTTGCAGGAATATTAGAATTTTGCAGAGGAGTAACATGTTGACCTGCTAGTGGAAATGGGAAGTTTAGTTTCTCTCCTCCCCTGAACACCCCATATCTTGAGCATGTATTATCTTTATCATCGTAAGGTACTTTGTAACCATCCCTGCTGTTTTTCTCATAATGTATGAAGTTAGCTAAATGAATAAACTCTACTTTCCAGCTTGTCCCTGAACTTACATATTTGGGATTGTGATTTTCAAACTCCAGGATCATCTTTTAATGATAACAACCATCCAGAACTAAATTGTTTAGCATGATATTTTCCTTAGAGACTAAAGTGGAATTGATAGCCTCTGTAACAACAATTTTGTACCTTTCATAAATATGTATTTATGTCTGTGTGTTATTCTCTCATTCAAGGCTTATTACTTTTTGCTAATATGCTATTGCTTGGGATTAGTTAATTAAACATGACTTAAAAGTTTGCATTATACTTAAACTAGTGACAAAAATTGCTTAACATGATTTCTTGGTTATATGCTGCTTTTGGAATGGCAAGAAAGCAGAGTCAAGAAAATACATTCACTCTGTTAAATCTTTATTTATTTTCTAAGGAGTGAGAGAGCATTTTTATCCAAGTGGTGAGAACCTCCTGGAGTTGATTGACTTAAATTAGCTTGATTGCTTTTTATCAATCGCAGCTGCACTGTTTAGCATAAAAATGCAAAACATCTAAAAAGCATTTGCCTTGCAGCATCCTCGAAAGATGTTTTTAGTTAGTTTTAAGATGTTTCAAATTTTTATTCTGCACAGATTCTCTGAGAATGTATCCAGAACATATCTAGTTACAGAGAATTAGTACAGATATTGTAAACTTTGAGAAAATGAATTAAAGAAAATATGCTGTTTTATGAATTACATATTTAGAATTTGGGCTTTTTAGCTTTTAAATGTCTCTCGTAAGTTAAACAGTTCAGCAATATTTGTTGCAGTGGCTGAGCCAAGCAAACCGCTGCTAAACATTAAAAAACAGTCGTTGGAACTTTTCACATAATGAGCCATTTGGCCTTTCTTGTGGAGCTGTGACATGGTTCAGTGGAAACTAGCTGTTGTAAAGTTAGGTAAAACCAGCTTTGTCTTGAAATCCTATGAATGAATTTCAGACCATCATCTTCATTTTCTCCCTAACTTAGTTTAATGATGGGCATGGCTCACTTACTGAAAGTCTTCTTGTGTGGGTGTTGCTGGGAGTGGTCTACTCTGGAACCCATTCCATTTTCTTTCTGAATCAACTGCTGGTTTTTTTTTTTTTTTTTAAATATCCCCCTATTTGATAGATTTTTGTTCTTTGGTGTTTTGGACATAATCAGCATCAAAATTAGAAGAAGATGCACTCTCAGAGTTGAAGAGAGAGAAAAAGGGAGACAAAGAGGGAGGGAGAAAGAGGAGAGGGGGAGAGAGAAAGGAGGGCAAGCTAGTTTCTTGTCATAGTTTTGTCAAAAATCACCTACAGGTCTTGGTTGATAGAGAACGAATCTCTTTCAGACACTAGTACTTAAGTTCATAGAACAGAGCTTCATGGGCACACCAGGGGCATGTTCTTTCAGCATGAGCTTGGGGTTGCAATTCATGCATATAAGACAGATTTTCCCTTTAAGTATATTTTTTGCATAGAGTACCATCATTTCTCTGTTGGACATTATAGAAGTCCTGTGTGTGAGAAGGCATGTGCCTACCATCACTTGGCCAATTTTTCTCCTTTCAAAGGGTGTGAAGGGTCACCTTCTTGAGTTTGTAATGCTCTTGGGCCATGTGCCCTCAATTGGAGATAGAATTGGAGTCCTTGAGTCATTGTCAGGCAGTAGACACCCCCACCTTTGTGAAAGCAACTGCTGGGTATTGATCCGTTTATCAATCAAAAGAGGCACAGAAATTCCATATGAACAGGTGGGACTCCAGAGGTGACCTTTGAGCTATGAGATTAATGAGTTCAAAGGCATTTTCCATAGCTTTTCACTCTGGATAAATCTCTTTTATCCAGGTAGATTTGTGGGATCAAATAAGCCACATCATTCTGGGGAAATTTTTGAAAAATTCTTACCTGTTTCAATACTGCCTACAGGGTACTTTCCAAAAATCCTTCTTCCCCTCAGTTTTAATGTATTACTAGTATGTTCTAATGATACTATTGGTGTTTAAATCATTCACAACTTTTACATTATGATAGTTTAAAAAAAATTGTTTCCCTGTTCCTATCGGATCTTTGTTATGGTCTTCACATTGTATATCATATATTTGCTTTTATAATATATCTAAAATTTAGGGTTTTGAGTTTTTAAATTTAACATAGTGTTATTAAAAGTGTGTCTCTGTGTTTATAACCTCCTGATTTTTTTTTACTGTTAATGGCATTGTGTGCTCTGATTTACCCAGGCATGCTTCTACTTTTGGTCACTGCAGTTGTTTCCAAAAATTTTCACTTGGTTATATGTACTATTTCAGTGAGAATGTCTCTTAATGTTAAGATGTCCAGCATAGCATTATTATCCTTTGTTTTGACTTCAATTATTAAGTAGGATTAAAAGTGTTTACTGGGTGTATTTTCTCTGTGAGTCTCATGTGGTGGATTCTCATTATAATTATACATTAGTGATATTAACTCTGTCTTGATACAAATATTTATTTACTCCATTTTTTAATTTGCCCTTTAAATTTTGGTTTTGTGAGTTTTCGTCAGGTTTTTGGCTATAAATATAGTTGAATCTGTCAACCATTTTTGCCCTCACTTCTTTGGTTCTCCAAAGATTAATTTATTTAAATGGTCTTTCTTCATTGTTCAGTCTTGATTCTGTCTTCATCTTATTTCCCATATGTAATTGGTGTTTTGCAGGGGAGCTCTCTCTCTTCTCAGTTTGATTGTTTGTAGTATATCTTTCATTGGGCTTCTTTGTGTTCCAGATAGGAAGGGATATTGTTACCCTAAATCCAGAATTGATTTTTGAGAATAATATTTGATATGCCTACCCGACTTTTCCCCCATTTTATTAGTAGTACCATTTTCTCTGTTTTATCATCTATAGAGTACACTCAGTCTGCAAATTATTGTTGTTCATTCAGTAAGTCATATTGCACTCTTTGTGACATCATGCCAGGCTTCTCTGCCTTCACTGTCTTCCAGAGTTTGCTCAAATTTATGTTCATTGAGTCAGTGATACTATCTAACCATCTTATCCCCCACTGCCCACTTCTCCTGCCTGCAATCTTTCCCAGCATCAGGGTCTTTTCCAATGACCTGGCTCTTCACATCAGGTGGCCAAATTAGGTTTGAGCTTTAGGTTCAGCATATTCAGGCTGAATTTCCTTTAGAATTGACTACTTTGATCTCCTTGCTCTCCGAGGGACTCCCAAGAGTCTTCTCCAACAGCATCAAAAGCATCAATTCTTTGGCATTCAACATGGTTCAGCTCTCATGGTTCAGACTGCTATAAAAACCCATAGCTTTGACTGTTTGGACCTTTGTTTCCAAAGTGATTCCTCTGCTTTTTAATATGATGTCTAGGTTTCTCATAGCTTTTCTTCCAAGAAGCAAGTGTCTTTTGATTTCATGGCTGCAGTCACCATCCACAGTGATTTTGGAGCCCAAGAAAATAAAGTGTGTCTCTGTTTCTACTTATTGGCCCACCTATTTGCCATGAAGCAATGGGACTGGATGCCATGATCTTCACTTTTGAATGTTGAGTTTTAAGCCAGCTTTTTCACTCTCCTCTTTCACCTTCAACAAGAGGCTTTTTAGTTCTTCTATACTTTCAGCCATTAGGGTAGTATAATCTGCATATATGAGATTGTTGACATTTCTCTCAGCAATTTTGATTCCAGTTTGTGATTCATCCAGTCTGGCATTTCACATGATGTACCCTGCATAGAAGTTAAAGAAGCAGGGTGACATTATATAGACTTGATATACTCCTTTTCCCATTTGAAACCAGTCTGTTGTTCCATGTCCAGTTCTAACTGTTGCTTCTTTACCTTCATACAGGTTTCTCAGGAGACAGGTAAGGTGGTCTGGTATTCTCTTTAAGGATTTTCCACATCTGGAAGTTCTCAGTTCACATTCTGTTGAAGTCTAACTTGAAGAATTTTGAGCATTACCTTGCTAGCATGTGAAATGCGCACAGTGGTACAGTAGTTTGAGCATTCTTTGGCATTGCCCTTTTTTGGGATTAAAATAAAAACTGACCTTTTCCAGTCCTGTGACCACTACTGTTTTTCATATTTGCTGGCATATTGAGTCCAGCACTTTCATAGCATCATCTTTGAGGATTTGAAATGACTCGGCTGGAATTCTATCACCTGAGGTAGCTTTGTTCATAGTAATGCTTCCTAAGGCCCACCTGACCTCACACTACAGGATGTCTGGCTCTAGGTGAGTGACCATACCATTGTGGTTATCCAGGCCATTAAGACCTTTTTTGTACAATTCTTCTGTGTATTCTTGACACCTCTTCTTAATCTCCTCCACTTCTGTTAGGTCTTTACTGTTTCTGTCCTTCATTATGCCTATCTTTGTATGAAATATTCCCATGGTCTCTGATTTTCTTGAAGAGATCTCAATCTTTCCCATTCTGTTGTTTTCTCTGTTTCTTTGCAATGTTCACTTAAGAAGGCTTTCTTATCTCTCTGTGCTCTTTTTTGGAACTCTGCATTCAGTTGGGTATATCTTTCTCTTTCTCCTTTGCCTTTTGCTTCTCTTTTTCTCAGCTATTTGTAAGGCCTCCTCAGACAGCCATTTTGCCTTCTTGCATTTATTTTTCTTTGGGTTGGTTTTGATCACCACTTTCTGTACAATGTTATGAACTTCTCTCCATAGTTCTCTAGGCTCTGTCCTCAGATCTAATCCCTTGAAACTATTTGTCACTTCCATTGTATAATCATAAGAGATTTGATTTAGGTCATACCTGAATGGCCTAGTGGTTTTCCCTACTTTCTTCAATTGAAGCCTGAATTTTGCGATAAGGAGCTCATGATCTGAGCCACACTTGACTGGACTTGCCTATTTAATTGTCTTATTTTCTTGCTATGTTATTCCAGTGAAAAAAGATAGGAGCATCCCATCCACCATTGTATGTTTCCTCCAAACTTAATATTGAGCCTGGAACTTGGTCAACATTGACAAAACAGTTGTTAGATAAATTTTTGGAAACATTTTTGTTAATGTACCAATTTGGTGGGATAATGTGTATTTTTTGACAAGGTTTCACTTAGAGTCCAAAAAATAAGAGCCAACTACTTATCAGTATTGATGGGCTACATGGAAGAAATTTAACTTAATTTTCACCCTCCTCCCCAACCTTTCAGAAGTTCAGAAAATCAACATATCAATAAGAAGGACACAACACTGTATATTATTCTTTGTCTTATTATGAATTTAAAGTAAATCTTTTCTTAGGAAAATGTAAAATTGTTAATAAGTTGTCTCTGGTCTTCTTTTAAATAAGATGGTCTTAACATCCTCCTCATTCTTTAATTCCACAATGTTTAGCAGAAGTTTTACAAGCTGGAAGCCCACCTATGAACCCAGTCCTCAGATTTATTTTAATGGACTCAGTGTTCTTTATTTATTTGATATATTTTTCTTAAAGAAATTTTTAAAAGGTGCTCAAAATGAAAGAAAATCAGGATATGTCACATAATAATGTAGGTTGTGGTTTCTCTTAAGAAAGGTGAACCACATAGCACTGCTGTGACTCCCTCCCTCTTAGCAGCCTTGCTTGGGGCGGAGTCACTGGCTGCTCCTCAGGATGAGATGTGTTTCCCCGGTTTGCCAAGTCCCCATCCAGCCAGAGTTGCTCTTTGGTGTCATTTGCCTGACCTCCTTGGCATTTAATTTGTGACTCTGGTCAGCTTTGTAAGTGAAATTAAGGAGGGAAAGGTTAACTAGTGAACATCTGAATAAACTATGAATGTAAGGACATCCAGGTGACAAGGATCTGGCAACGATTGCTATTGAAAGTGCCTGCCCCCTTTTCCTGGATTTCAAGTTTAATTCCTAAAGGAAACCAAATCAAAATGCATTTCTTGTGCTCCCAACACCAACACAGGTTGCAAAGGATGAGGGGATGCTGTGATGTTTTTTGGCCATGTCATGTATAGTGTATTTCCCTCAGCTTGGAAAGTCTAAGTACAAACATCTTGATTCTCTCCTTCGAGGCTCAGAGCAACCCAATTTCCTCTTGCTGAGTGGAACATTTCCAACTTAGTAGGGTTTTTTTGTCTCTAATGAATGACTTCCTCCCCTACATTATTAGGACACTGAAACTATAATGGCTTCTTCAGGCCCTGATGTGGGAGGCAGAAAAGCAGAGTTGTTGAATTCTGTTTGTCACCTAAGTTCTCCAGGTCCCTGTGTGCAGGCTACTCTGATAGACAGATAAGGCTCAGTTCTGACTTCTAGTGGATGTGGGATCATGGCTTAAGTCCTTCACTTTCCTGAGGCTAACTTTTCTTCTCTGAAAACAGGAGGAATGATGCTTGCTTCTTCATCATCATACCCTTAGGCTGGTGAGTAGTACTTCAGGTATTTAATAATTAGCTGTAGGTTTGTTATTATTACAGTGTTGTTGACTTAGAGAGGGACTGGTGTGAGCCCATCAAAAATCTGCTGGGAATACATGTATATGAATAATGTGAACTCTTAGAATGAAAATGGTTGCTTTCTTTTGTGAAATTACTATATTCTTATTGTCCAATGTGTTAATGCTCTTATCTTTATTGGTGATAAAAACTTGCTTTTGTGTTTGTTTCCCTGAGGTGTGAAAAGGATTTTGTGCAGGTGCAGGCCAGAGGCCTCCATGTCTACAGCTCGAAGAGCACAGGTTCTGCCCACTCATCTCTGATCACAGCAGAGTGTGGCTGCTTTTCAGAGCAGGCATCATCCTATCCAATGAAATGAATTTTTTTTTTTTTAAATAGTCTTTACTGAGATTAGAAAGAGCAAGGTTTCATTCATCTTTGCCTGGAAAATAACTTTGCATTCAGAACTGTACTGAGAAGAGAAAAATAGAGGAGGATATTTTTTCCTCCATAATTTTATTTACCCCAAAATATTTGTGTTTAGGACAATTGTCAGAGGTAAGAGAACGAGTTTTTAGGTTCCATTCCTTATAATTCCATCTTCCTTATACTTTTTATATCATGTGCAGTCATGAAATAACCAAGACATTATTTTTATAGCTCTTACTTTACCGTGACTCAAGCATAAATATATTGCAATTTAATAGTGTTAATAAAAGTAACTTTTGATGATGGGGAATATATAGAAAGGAATGGCATGAAAGTACATTTTAGCCCTGAGCTTCTGAGTGAAGATATTTCAGAAAATGTCTTCTTTTCAAGTTCTTGGCGATTCTTAACAAAATTTGTCAAGACAAAATTTGGCATTTGAAAAATGTAAATTTTGTAGGCTATTTTGGTCCTTTATTTAAACAATACTTAGGATTGTTAGCAATCAAAGTGAAAAAAAAAATCTGCTTCCAGTGGGACTACTCTAACCTACTTCTTGTATGTGACTGTTTTATCAAGTGTAGATTTAAATCATAATGCATTATGTGTGGCCATGTAAGCTTCTAAGGCAATCTTCTAAGTGTTACGTTTCTAAGACCTCCCACTGTGCCCTGGAGTTAGGTGCTTAGTCCGTACTTGCTCAGTGGTCCAGAGGGCATTTGTTCAGGCACATATGTTCCACTGAAGGTGTTGGGTTCTGGGTAGGAAAGAGGAAAACACTCAGACCATGAGCTTAGCTATAAATATGTTTGGAGAGTTTGCCGAATGTAGAATATAATATTAAACTTGCATTTGAAAAAAAACATATTCTAGTGCAGTATTTTCCATAGTACGTTCCCTAGGATATTAATAGGATGTTATAAAAAAGGGCGTATTGGAGTTAAATAAGCTTGGGAGATGCTTATTAACCAAAGTTAAAGTGGACGTCACAGAGCATTTAGCAAATTCTAGAAAGAGTATTTCCCAAATTAATTTTACCTTGGAACATTTCTCCCACCCCACTCCCAGTCCTTTATTTCCCCAACATGAGTACTTGTAGAACTGGTTTTCTCTGGAAATGCTTTTGGGAATGCTAGGATTATGCATAGTATAAATTGCCACAAAATCAGTGGCTTAAAATCATAAAAATTTATTGTCTGACAGTTCTGGAGGCCACTTAGCCAAAATCAAGGTGCTGGCAAGGCTGCACCCCCTCCAGATGGGGGAGAATCCTCTCCTATCTTTTCTAGCTTTTAATGCTCCAGGCATTCCTTGACTTGGCTTGCAGAAACTGCAGTTTCTGCCTTTATTTTCACATGGCCTTCTCCTCTTCTGTCTGTGTCTTCTGATATGTGTGTCTTTTATTAGGACCTTTATAACTGTATTTAAGTTCCATCCAGATGGTTCAGGATAATGTCATCTTTTTTTTTTTTTCCCATTTATTTTTATTAGTTAGAGGCTAATTACTTTATAATATTGTAGTGGTTTTTGCCATACACTGACATGAATCAGCCATGGATTTACATGTGTTCCCCATCCTGATCCCCCCTCCCACCTCCCTCTCCATCCCATCCCTCTGGGTCTTCCCAGTGCACCAGCCCTGACCATTTGTCTCATGCATCCAACCTGGGCTGGTGATCTGTTTCACCCTTGATAGTATATTGTTTCAGTGCTGTTCTCTCTGAACATCCCACCCTCGCCTTCTCCCACAGAGTCCAAAAGTCTGTTCTGTACATCTGTGTCTCTTTTTCTGTTTTGCATATAGGGTTATCATTACCATCTTTTAAAATTCCATATATATGCGTTGGTATACTGTATTGGTCTTTTATCTTCCTGTCTTACTTCACTCTGTATAATGGGCTCCAGTTTCATCCATCTCATTAGAACTGATTCAAACGAATTCTTTTTAATGGCTGAGTAATATTCCATAGTGTATATGTACCACAACTTCCTTATCCATTCATCTGCTGATGGGCATCTAGGTTGCTTCCTTGTCCTGGCTATTATAAACAGTGCTATGATGAAGATCGGGATACAAGTGTTTCTTTCAGATCTGGTTTCCTTGGTGTGTACGCCCAGGAGTGGGATTGCTGGGTCATATGGCAGTTATATTTCCTGTATTTTAAGGAATCTCCACACTGTTCTCCATAGTGGCTGTACTAGTTTGCATTCCCACCAACAGTGTAAGAGGGTTCCCTTTTCTCCACGCCCTCTCCAGCATTTATTGCTTGTAGACTTTTGGATAGCAGCCATTCTGACTGGCGTGTAATGGTACCTCATTGAGGTTTTGATTTGCATTTCTCTGATAATGAGTGATGTTGAGCATCTTTTCATGTGTTTGTTAGCCATCTATATGTCTTCTTTGGAGAAATGTCTATTCTTTGGCCCATTTTTTGATTGGGTCATTTATTTTTCTGGAATTGAGCTGCAGGAGTTGCTTGTATATTTTTGAGATTAATCCTTTGTCTGTTTCTTCATTTGCTATTATTTTCTCCCAATCTGAGGGCTGTCTTTTCACCTTGCTTATAGTTTCCTTTGTTGTGCAAAAGCTTTTAAGTTTCATTAGGTCCCATTTGTTTAGTTTTGCTTTTATTTCCAATATTCTGGGAGGTGGGTCATAGAGGATCTTGCTGTGATCTATGTCAGAGAGTGTTTTGCCTATGTTCTCCTCTAGGAGTTTTATAGTTTCTGGTCTTACATTTAGATCTTTAATCCATTTTGAGTTTATTTTTGTGTATGGTGTTAGAAAGTATTCTAGTTTCATTCTTTTACAAGTGGTTGACCAGTTTTCCCAGCACCACTCTCAATGGTGAAAAATTGAAAGCATTTCCCCTAAAATCAGGAACAAGACAAGGGTGCCCACTCTCACCACTGCTGTTCAACATAGTTTTGGAAGTTTTGGCCACAGCAATCAGAGCAGAAGAAGAAATAAAAGGACCCAGATAGGAAAAGAAGAAGTGAAACTCTCACTGTTTGCAGATGACATGATCCTCTACATAGAAAACCCTAAAGACTCTACCAGAAAATTACTAGAGGTAATCAATGACTATAGTAAAGTTGCAAGATATAAAATTAACACACAGAAATCCCTTGCATTCCTATACACTAACAATGAGAAAACAGAAAGAGAAATTAAGGAAACAATACCATTCACCATTGCAACAAAAAGAATAAAATACTTAGGAGTATATCTACCTAAAGAAACAAAAGACCTATACATAGAAAACTATAAAACACTGATGAAAGAAATCAAAGAGGACACAAATAGATGGAGAAATATACCATGTTCATGGATTGGAAGAATCAATATTGTCAAAATGAGTATACTACCCAAAGCAATCTATAGATTCAGTGCAATCCCTATCAAGCTACCAATGGTATTCTTCACAGAACTAGAACAAATAATTTCACAATTTGTATGGAAATCCAAAAACCTCGAATAGCCAAAGTAATCTTGAGAAAGAAGAATGGAACTGGAGGAGTCAACCTGCCTGACTTCAGGCTCTACTACAAAGCCACAGTCATCAAGACAGTATGGTACTGCCACAAAGACAGAAATATAGATCAGTGGAACAAAATAGGAAGCCCATAGATAAATCCATGTACCTACGGACACCTTATATTCAACAAAGAAGGCAAGAATATACAATGGAAAAAAGACAACCTCTTAATGTCATCTTAAGATCCATAGTTATATCTAAAAGACCCTTTTTCCAAATAAGGTCACATTCATAGGTTCTAGAACATGGATATGACATTTTGGGAGGCACCAGTCAACCTACTGTGGATACTAAGAAGGTTTTTCAAAGTTGGAGGATACTTAAGAAAAGCCTAATTCAAAGACAGGAAGTCAGTTGTACCCATAAGCGTGAAGATTCAGGGTTGAGTGTTCAAGATGCAGAAATCCAATATTGGCATACAGTTTTTGTGCCTTGCAGGCATCACCTTTTTATCCTGCCGTTCTTCTCACCAGTTCTGGATCCCTTCTTAATAAAGTCTTCTTGAAGCTCCTTCATGTCAACTGGAGTGGGCATGTGAAGCAAAGAGGATCTCTGAGATGATAAACAGAGGAGAACTTTGAGAGGCATGAGCAGTCTCATTGAATGAATTCCTTAGCCTCTTACAGAGCTCTAATTTGATGGACCCAGGGCACAAACATATTATTTTGTCCAGCAAAACATTTATTACACACGGGGAATGCTTCGGGGATAGGATGGAGGTTTTGTGCATGTTTCTGGTCCTTTATGTGAGTCCCCACAAGATTAAAAGTGCCCGGTGATAAGAAACTCAACAGGGAAGAACTGCTCTCTTATATTCCACTTCTGAGGCTTCTCTGGCGGCTCAGTGGTAAAGAATCCACGTATCAATGCAAGAGATGCATGTTTTATCCCCGGGTCAGGAAGAGTCTTTGGAGGAGGAAATGGCAACCCACTCCAGTATTGTTTTTCAGTTGGTAAGTCGCATCTGACTCTCTGCAACCCCACAGACTGGAGCACACCAGGTTTCCCTGTCCTTCACTATCTCCCTGAGTTTGCTCAAACTCATGTCCCTTGAATTGGTGATGCCATCCAACTATCTCATCCTCTGTGACTCCCTTCTCTCCCTGCCCTCAATGTTTCCTAGCATCAGTGTCTTTTCCAGTGAGCCAGCTCTTTGCATCGGGTGGCCAAAGTGTTGGTGCTCCAGCTTCAGCATCAATCCTTCCAATAAGTATTCAGGCTTAATTTCCTTTAGGAGTGAGTGGTTTGATCTCCTTGCAGTTCAAGGGACTCTCAAGAGTCTTCTCCAGCACCACTTTGAAAGCATTGATTCTTCAGCGCTAAGTCTACTTTATGTTCCAACTCTCGCATCCATACATGACTACTGGAGAAACTGTACTCCAGTATTCTTACCTGAGAAATCCCATGGAGGATTTCACAGGAGCCTGGCAGGCACACAAAGCATTAGATATAACTTAGCATCAGACACAGCAACAGTGCTCCACTTCTAAATCTATAGAAGAAATTAGGACTGTTCTGATTAATGGTGACAACGTGTAAAAGACACAAATTCTGCTTTCTATGTGGATATAAGTGAATCTGGCAATATGTCCTGGCAACATCCTTCCTCATCTTGGCTTTTGTGTAAACTTGGTTGTATTTGAAATGCAGTGGCATGGCAAGCTCACATGGTGCATTTGGTTTCTCCATCATCAGGAGGTTGTAGTTGCTAGACATATTTTTCCTCCTTTGGCTCAGACAGTACTTCCTTTTAGATTACTGCTCTTATTTCTGGGCATTTCTTGTGTTTCAGCTAGATAGGATACTGTCAGCACATTTCTCCCCTCTCTGTATAACTGGTAATTGTGAAAGGTAGGGCTGTGATTTTTAGTTATTTTCTATCCAAGACCCTTTTATTTGCAAGACTAAAAGTGATGCAGAGTGCTGTCTTTCCCCTCCTTCTTACATTACGCTGAAAATACTGTTTAAATGGGTAAATGCCTAGTGACTAGATTTGCTTATAGGATATCAGGCTACTCAAAAATAATAGTCTCTTAGTTTGTGGGTGGTTTGATGGGTTCCAGTGTTGTAGAATATGAACTGACAAAATGGAATCATAAAATCTCAGACTGTCAGAGTTGGAACTGGATCAGTGAGTTCAATTTCCTCATTTTAAGGATGTGAAAATGGTGGGAACTCCCAGTCATCAATTGTTACTCTGAGCAGCTCACTAGTGATTTCTCTTATAAAATTGTAGGACTCTAAACAAAGAAACCACTGCTGGAAGAATAATGCAGTATAATATTGACTTATTGTGCACATGGTAAATTGATACATACACACACACACAAGAAAATTTCCATACCAAAATGTTCCCCACCATAATAGTGCTGTGATCACGGTAGATATTTTCAGGAGCAGTGATGGCGAACCCAGAAAAAGATGATCATTATTCATTTCACTTTAGAAAAAAAAAAAAAACGACCAAAGAATGTGTGTAGCATGACTTTAATTTTTAAAGCATCATGGTGGCTTTTGCTTCTGGCTTAATAGGTTTTGATAATGATCTTGCTTCTCGCTTAATTGGTTTTTATAATGATCGTCTTCTTCACTCCTGGAACTCAGTTTATTTCCAGCTCCAAGTTCTTTAGTAACAAAATGCTTCCAAGTTGGAAGTGTCTATAACAAGTCCCAACAGAGAAACAATTGCTTGCTCTGGCCAAGGTAAATTTGTACAGAGTTTGGTGTTACCACCCATTTCACAATCATTTATGTTCTACCTAAAAGTCAATGATGTGAAGCCTCAAATTGGCTTAAAAGTGAGTGTGTCCCTAAATTCAGCACATACACCCTTGGTGGTGGGGGGCGGTGTAGAGTGGTATTTCAGTAGTGAAACCTTCCTTTCCTACAGCTATTTTTCTGTGTAAAAGACCTATCTGAATATCTTAATATAGGAGAAGTGTTTTCACCGTTTTGAAAAGCAAATCTATGAAAGCTGTCTCTGCAGGAAGTATTTGACTCATATCGAAACATCATAGCATAAGAATATGTAGGTGGAGTGGTATATACCTATACGTCGCATTTTGCAGGGTTTTTCGCATTTTGCAGGGTTTTTTTGCATTTTGCAGGATTTTCTCATTGATGGCATTTTGTTCAGGGTATTTTAGACACGGATAGAGATAAGAGCTATTTTTTGCTGTCATATGTTATACGTTAAATACATATGTATGTGATATATAAGGCATGGGGCTTCCCAGGTGGCTCAGTGATAATCTGTCTGCCAATGCAGGAGACACTGGTTGGATTCCTGGGTTGGGAAAATCCCCTGGAGGAGAGAATGGCAACCCACTCTACTATTCTTGCCTGTAAAGCTGTATGTACAGAGTAGCGTTGCAGGCTGCATTCCATGGGTTGCAAAGACTTGGACCCAACTGAGTGACTAAATAGCAGCAGCATAAAATTTAATTTTATATTGTATATGATTATTTATTTGTTTCTCAGTTGGTAAGTAGTGTCTGACTCTTTGCAACCCCATGGACAGCAGCACGCCAGGCTTCCCTGTTGCTCACCATCTCCCAGAATTTGCCCAAGTTCATGTCCATTGACTTGGTGATGTCATCCAATCATCTCACCTCTGTTACCCTCTTCTTCTGCCTTCAATCTTTCTCAGCATCTGGGAAAAGATCGTTCATATAAAACATTTATATTGTATTATATATTATATAGAATTTAACATATAATGTATAAACAGATATATACATTTATATTATATATAATACATAAAATATGATAAAAATATAAATCACAATACTACCATGTTAGCCTGGAGACCCCTCAGAGCATGTGTTTTCACCTATCAACATACCTACCAACACCAGTTTATCAGGAAAGATAAAATACATATCATAATTTTAGCAGTTTTCTGCATTGATTTTGTTTCATGCCATATTCCTCTTCACTTCTGTGATTGCTATTCATGCTATTTGAATATTTCCAGCTTTCTTCCTTTATGAACTTGATTCAGAGCAGGCCCTGTGAAGTTTGGTACACATATGCTCCAGTCTTGGCTTTGCTGCCTGTAATCTGTGTGGCTCTGGACCTTCTAAAATGGAGAGCAGTAGCTGTCTGTTTCAAAAAGCAGATGGGCACATGAAACTGTCCCATGGTTGTTAGCTAATGTTGCCATCATTGTTGTTAGTAAAATTAGCTTTCAATGTTAGCTGCTGGAGCATAACATAGTGCTCTGATGACTGAATTTACCAGTCATACATAGATGATGCAATGTATATTTTTTTTATCATGGTGATAATTGATGTTGCTATTTGGTATTAAACAGTAGCCACTGTTCATTGATTATTTCTACTTTATTTCTTAGTGCAGATAATAAAGCCCCTTGCAAGTCATGTTTTGGTTATACTTTGTGGCACTGGTACTACAATACTGTTATCCTCATTTTATGGATGAAGAAACTGAAGTTTTGAGAGATCGTATCTTTCTCTAGGTCCTGGTGAGTAAGTGGAAGGTTAAGATTTGAACTTGAGAAATCTAGCACCAGGGCCCCTACTTGTAGCTATTAATTACTCTTTCTTGCCTTCCAACAATATATTTGCCTTAGCTTACAAGTGGAGTTTACTAATGTGTTAAATTCTTGTTTTTATCACTTATGTGACTGAGCATGTAGTAGGTGTTTAAGAAACCCTTGTTTTCTTATGCATCTTTGCAGAAAAATTTTGTGCAAATACAAGCAAATGATCCTTTTCTTATTCCCAGTTGAAAACACAGTATATATACTGGGATACACATAGCATTTTACCTTTGGCTTCCAGAAAAATTTTCTGCAATTTTCCTTTGTTTTCATGAAAACATTTTACTCTGTATTTAGTCTTATTCATTTCTGTTTTCGTTTATGGCATATAAGCTTTTTCTCTTGCCTAGAAACAACTTCCATACTTCAAAAATAAAAAAAGAAGAGCCCCAATATTTTCTTCTAGAACTCTTCATTAGAAATTTGTTTTTGTCCTGAGAAATTAGGTAAGGATTTACCTTTGCTGGGTAGCTCAGATGATAAAAGAGTCTGCCTGCAGTGTGGGACACCTGGATTTGATCCCTGGGTCAGATGATAAAAGAGCTCAGATGGTAGCTCAGATGATAAAAGAGTCTGCCTGCAGTGTGGGACACCTGGATTTGATCCCTGGGTCAGGAAAATTCCCTGGAGAAGGAAATGGCAACCCACTCTAGTATTCTTGCCTGAAAAATCCCATGGATGGAGGAGCCATGGACTCCTCCATGGGGTCACAAAGAGTTGGACACGGCAGAGACTAACACCCCGTGCTATACAGTAGGTTACCTTTACTATTATTTTTCTGAATGATTTATCAGTTTTTAGCCATTATTCACTGAGAAATTTAGGTTTTTTTCTACTGAATATAGGGCCACTCTTATCGTATATTAAATTTCTCTAAGTATGTGAATCTATTTTGGATTGCTTCTTTTTCTTTCCATATCAATACCAAACCTGTTTTAATTATTGAAGTTTTAAAATATGTTTTGGTGTCTGGATCTGTGACCTCCTGACATGTTGGAAGTTTGGAATAGGTGATGACCTTAGAGGTCATTGAGCAAAGTTTTGTTGGTTTATAAAGCAGATAGATGAGTCCCTAAAAAGTACCTGACTTTCTTGAAGGTTGTACCCTCAGGTGTTGGCAGAGCCAGATGTGAACTTGGGATGGAGGCTGGAGTGAATCTTGAACCAGAATATGGGGCTTTAACACAGTCTAATCACATTAGCCCTGAAAGCCCTCTAAGCTTCAGTATTGTTACTTGCAAACAATACCTACGTCATAGGTGGCCCTGAGGAGTGCATGAGACACCGTGTTGCATCACCAGACACACTGCTGTCCACAGAGGGCATCTCAGATGTATCTAGTTGACTCCAAGCCAAGGCCTTCTGAATCTAGTCCTGGTGTGTCCCCATTTCACCACACCCAACCATTTCATATCCATGGCATGCCTTAAAATTTTGACTGCTAAAAGATACTGGAGAATAATCTTTCATAAAATTTTCTGAAGGATATTGTTCTTAGAAAAACATGAGTTCTGTTTTTAAATAGATGTGGGCAAAGGTTACTTAAATCAAGTTAAGTAACATCTTGGCTGTGGGATTTTAGAACCTTTAGTATGATAATGTCTACCATAAATCAGGGGAGTGAGTGGCATTTCCCAAGTTGGCTTGATCATGGAGCTAACCTCCACTCCCCCAATTAATTTTTGCACAACACCCAGGAGGGTTTCAAAGAACAAATACTGTTTACTTTAGATCAGTATGTCTCACTTGGGAAGAAATTCCTTTTAAAGAAAAAAATAAAAAGAACATTATAGCACCCAGTATTGTTTTATGTAATAATTATTACTTACGTTACTTAATTAGGTACAAAGATAAGACTAGGCATGCTTATAGCTCTTACAGAACTATGAAACCAAGTCAGTATTACACACTAAATGATAATACAACGTCAAAACCTATAAAATTTAAATGAATGATATTAACTTTATATGAAAAAGGATTGTGTTTGCTGGATGTAAATTTCTATTTGATATGAATATGGTGCCAGCTCAGAAGTCTGCACAGTGGTGTGCTGTGTGTTAACCTAGTTTCCTCACTGGTTGCTGTTTCTGTAGTGCTGATAAACCCCTTGCTTTCATGTTCACCATGAGGTCCTATGGCCAAGATTTGGAGGGAATATATCAGAGAAATAAGATCTATTTCTTCTGTGCTTTTTCCATTGCATCCCCAAAGAACCTGAAGTGCAAATACAAAGGCAAATATTTAGATCTTTTAACAATCCTTGATTATCAGGAATTATTTGCATGATCCAGAATAAGTTCACTTTAACTTTTGAGATAATCATCAAAAAGAAAAGACAAAATAAGTTTTGTAGCAAACTTATGGATCCTTGAACATAGGTCCTGATCCTTCAGGAGTATGGGCCCTGACTTTAAAATATAGTTTTAATTATCCTTTAAGTAAATGTACTATAGTTTCTAATTTAGTAGCCATTTACAAACATGTCATGTGTATACGGATGGAGATTATTTACTTGGATTTATTGAACATAACTGA
Organism: Muntiacus reevesi; assembly: GCF_963930625.1. NCBI lineage: Eukaryota > Metazoa > Chordata > Mammalia > Artiodactyla > Cervidae > Muntiacus > Muntiacus reevesi. Next base: position 103,066,511 of record NC_089252.1, read on the forward strand.
CCTTGAGATCATGAAATTGTTGCTTAGTCTTCCTACTAAATTATCCATGATTTAAGTTCTTTTGGGCTTCAATGATAGGTTAAAAAGTTCATGGCATATCTCAGTAGAACCAGTATTTAAAACCAGTATTTTTATGTTAAGATGCATTTTCATGTTTAAATTTAGTGTGTTTCCTTGAAGGAATAGTACAATATGAATGATACATGGTGTTTTCTTAAATGTACCTTTTTGGTAATAGTAAATGTTTTGAAGATGGGCCTTTTAAGTGTTAGGAGGTACTAAGATTGATAGCTTTGCAAATTGGTTTTAAGTATTTTGAATTTATAACTATCATCATGTTGCAAAATAACATTGACTTTGGAATAGCTTGCTTCCTTTTGTAGTAATTCAAAAATATTATGACAGCTATAGTTTTATAGTGAGCATAAAAACTAGTGAGGTAAGTTCAATGAGGTAAGGTTAGTGTTGGAAGTTTTATTAACAAAAACTTTAAGTATTAACACATGAGTTACAATTCCCATGTGTTTTCAGAAATTTGCTGGAACTAAATAAAACATTAAATTTTGAACTTTGGACTAGTCACTTAAAACCACCTAATTTTAGTGTAAGAAGTAGCCAAAAGCTTGAGTATGAAAACAGGCTTTATAAAGTTGGCTGGATTATTAACCCACATAAGATATGAATTCTTCCATGTGGGTGATATGAAACACTCTTGACCCAGCATTGTTTTCTTCAGGTAGGTGGCATATGGGAGTTGAGTATGATTTTTTGATGGGTGGGTAAGACAAAATGCATCTTTACAACCTGAAAATCTCAACTGTGTTATTAACAAGCTGGTGATTGTAACTTAACTTTTATAAGCATAGCATGTGTTTATGCAATACTAAATATACCTGAATTTTATTTTTTTGAATTGAAATTATATGAGAACAGACTTCTAATTTAGGAGAAAGCTATATTATTGTAAATTATGAAGCAATCTATAATATAACCATCATTGTTTCTCTTTGTACTATTTAAATATTTTAAAAAATAGCATAGATTTCCCAAGCCCCACCAGGTCAAATGTTTAAGTTTTGGTTTGGTAGATGAAAGCCAACACACAGAAATGGAATTATCTAGTCCCTTTTCCCCTAGTCAGCATCACACTAGTGTTCAACAGGAGAGTAAATACCTGATTGACATGTAATGATTGACATTAACTGGTGGCCTTGAAAAGTTTAAGGGTGTAATTGATAAGACCAAATCTCTTGTTACTGGTGACTATGATGGGGGAAAGAAAGTGTGAAAGTGAAAATTGCTCAGTCATGTTCGACTCTTTGTGAGCCCATGAACTGTACAGTCCATGGAATTTTCCAGGCCAGAATACTGGAGTGGATAGCCTTTCCCTTCTCCAGGGGATCTTCCCAACCCAGGGATTGAACACAGGTCTCCCACATTGCAGGTGGATTCTTTACTACCTGAGCCACAGGGGAAGCCCATGATGGGGGAGAGACCTTGTAATAAAATTAAAGGAACCCTTTTAGGAAAGGGATTTTCTCAGTTTTCAATTGTTACAGCTATCCTTTTCCTACAAGTTCTTGTTGACTTGATCTCAGTGAGTGTAAATGCATTTCTGTGGTAGTAAATCTGTAAATATGCTGAAGATGTCCTAGTTAGTCTTCTGAAAGAATGTTATAATTCTTTACACTATGTTACATTATAATATAATGTTATAATTACAGGGCTGCTCATCCACAAGTAAGTTAGACTATAGTCCAGGTTCTGTTGTCTCAGGAGTTTCCAATTCATATAGCCATTTACCTTTATAATATTTCCCAGCACCTTAAACTACATATACCTAATACTGAACTCTTGATTGCCTACCTCAAGTCTGATGCTCCCCAGTCTTTCCCATTATAGGCAGTAATTCTCTAGTCAGTAACCCGGGAAACCTTTGAGTCCTTCTGTCCGTCTACCCGTATAAATAGAAACCCTCAGTTCTCCCAGCTGCCTCCCAATTGTTGCGCAAAGTATGTCTCAAACACATCCACAATCTCCTTGTCGACCATCTCCATCTTAGTTGCAGCAGCCACTGTCTCTCCTCTGGTTGACTGCCTGTCCTTTGCCTCCATTCCCATCCCCCACCCCTAGTGTCTGCTTGTAGAACAGCATCAAATTGTCCGATTGTTGGCCAACAAAAAAACTGTTTTTCGTAGATGCTTTGCGTTCTGATTCAATTCTATACTTATTGTGTATATTTCTTACTACAGACCTAATGTCAATCATTTCTACAATAAAACTGGTTTGTTTTATTGTAGAAATGGTTTTTAAGAGACAAAATTTGAAGTGGACAGTTATTGTTACTGAGATGGTTACTGTTCTTTAAAGCCTTTTTAATGGACAAAACTAGAAAATATTTTTTTTAATTTATTTTTTTTATTGAAGGATAATTGCTTTACAGAATTTTGTTGTTTTCTGTCAAACAGCAACATGAATCAGCCATAGGTATACATATATCCCCTCCCTTTTGAACCTCCCTCCCATCTCCTTCCCCATCCCATCCCTTTAGATCGATACAGAGCTACTGTTTTGAGTTTCCTGAGCCATACAGCCAATTCCTGTTGGCTATCTATTTTACATATGGTAATGTAAGTTTCCGTGTTACTCTTTCCATCTATCTCACCCTCTCCTCCCCTCCCCCCATGTCCATAAGTCTGTTCTCTATGTCTGTTTCTCCATTGCTGTCCTGTAAATAAATTCTTCAGTACCATTTTTCTAGATTCTGTATATATGCATTAGAATGTATTTATCTTTCTCTTTCTGACTTACTTTACTCTGTATAATGGGTTCTAGGTTCATCCACCTCATTAGAAGTGACTCAAATGCATACATTTTATGGCTGAGTAATATTCCATTGTATATATGTACCACAACTTTTTAATCCATTCATCTGTCGATGAACATCTAGGTTGCTTTCATGTTCTAGCTATTATAAGTAGTGCTGCAGTGAACAATACGATACATGTGTCTTTTTCAATTTTGGTTTCCTTAGGGTATATGCCTGGGAGTGGGATTGCTGAGTCATAGGGTGGTTTTATTCCTAGTTTTTTTTAAGGACTCTCCATACCATCTTCAATAGTGGCTGTATCAATTTACACTCCCACCAACAGTGCAAGAGCATTCCCTTTTCTCCATAACCTCTCCAGCATTAATTGTGAAAATAATATTTTAAGAACATTTGGAAAAGGAAGGGGATATATGTGTATCTAGACTGATTCATGTTGAGGTTTGACAGAAAAAAAAAATTGGAAAACTCAGCAGTGGCCATAGGACTGGAAAAGGTCAGTTTTCATTCCAATCCCAAAGAAAGGCAATGCCAAAGAATGCTCAAACTACCACACAATTGCACTCATCTCACACGCTAGTAAAGTAATGCTGAAAATTCTCCAAGTCAGGTTTCAGTAATACGTGAACCGTGAACTTCCAGATGTTCAAACTGGTTTTGGAAAAGGCAGAGGAACCAGAGATCAAATTGCCAACATCCATTGGATCATCAAAAAAGCAAGAGAGTTCCAGAAAAACATCTATTTCTGCTATATTGACTATGCTATATTGACTATGCCTTTGACTGTGTGGATCACAATAAACTGTAGAGAATTCTTAAAGAGACGGGAATACCAGACCACCTGACCTACCTCTTGAGAAATCTGTATGCAGATCAGGAAGCAACAGTTAGAACTGGACATGGAACAACAAACTGGTTCCAAATAGGAAAAGGAGTATGCCAAGGCTTTATGTTGTCACCTGCTTATTTCACTTATACGCAGAGTACATCATGAGAAACACTGGGCTGGATGAAGTACAAGCTGGAATCAAGATTGCTGGGAGAAATATCAGTAACTTCAGATATGCAGATGACACCACCCTTATGGCAGAAAGTGAAGAAGAACTAAAAAGCCTCTTGATGAAAGTGAAAGAGGAGTGAAAAAGTTGGCTTAAAGCTCAGCATTCAGAAAACTAAGATCATGGCATCTGGTCCCATTACTTCTTGGGAAATAGTTGGGGAAACAGTGGAAATAGTGGCTGACTTTATTTTGGGGGAGGGGGCGCCAAAATCACTGCAGACGGCGACTGCAGCCATGAAATTAAAAGACACTTACTCCTTGGAAGGAAAGTTATAACCAACCTAGACAGCATATTGAAAAACAGAGATATTACTTGGCCAACAAAGGTCCGTCTAGTCAAGGCTATGGTTTTTCCAGTAGTCATGTGTGGATGTGAGAGTTGGACTATAAAGAAAGCTGAGGGTGGAAGAATTGATGCTTTTGAACTCTGGTGTTGAAAAAGACTCTTGAGAGTCCCTTGGACTTCAAGGAGATCCAACCAGTCCATCCTAAAGGAAATCAGTCCTGAATATTCATTGGGATATTGGACTGATTTTGAAGCTGAAATTCCAGTACTTTGGCCACCTGATGTGAAGAGTTGACTCATTTGAAAAGACCCTAATGCTGGGAAAGATTGAAGACGGGAGGAGAAGGGGATGACAGAGGATGAGATGGTTGGATGGCATCACCAACTCAATGGACATGAGTTTGCGTAAACTCCGGGAGTTGGTGATGGACAGGGAGGCCTGGCGTGCTGCTGTTCGTGGGGTTGCAAAAAGTCGGACACGACTGAGTGACTGAACTGAACTGAATATTTTAAGAAATAAAACATGCCATGTGTTCATGCTTTTTAGTATTATAAGACTGTTTTTAGTATTTCAGTGCTTTTTCTTAAAGACTTAAGTTTTTTAAAATCCAAAATTAACTTTAAAGCAGAGGAACATGTATAACGAACAGTTTATTTAAAGACCAATAAAGACTATTTAGTGTTAAAAGATGGGATAACAAAGAGTAGCCATAAGTTAAATAAACCATTTTAATGAATATCAAAGTATCAGTCCAAGTCTAAATTATAATAGCTAATAGACACTTGCTGAATTATAAATTTATTTTGCATATACACAAACACGTAATGTACATTTTCACCAATAAGCACAGATATCCACAAATTAGCCTTTTGTCATCCAGGTTTTTACAAGGCTTTTATATAAATTGTTAGATTTTTGCATTTGTGTTACTTTCCTCTTATGCTAAAAATCATGTTTTCTAATGATATTTATATAATATTTAATTATATAATACTTTTTTGCTCTACCTCACCTCCATCTTCACAAATACATGGTTCAACAAGTCATGAACTGCCAGTCTTGTTAAAAGGACTAGGACAATGCCTGCCACAAAATCAATTCTTCGTGTTTGTTGAATGAGTGAATAATTTTAGTTACTGGAAATAAAGAGTACCTACAGAGAAGAGAAATCTGAAATCAAAATAGATGAAGGCAAAGAGTAGAAAAACATGACCTAAGTGTAGGTTAAGAGATAAATACACCCTCATCTCAGCCTTTTTTTTTTTCTTCTTTCTTTCTTCTTTTCTTAGCTGTGCTGCTCTTCATTCCTGCAAGGGCTTTTCTCCAGTTGCATGAGCAGGGACTGCATTCTAGTTGTAGTGTGTGGATTTCTCATTATGGTGACTTCTTCTGTTGTGAAGCATGGGCTCTAGTCATGTGGGTTCAGTAGTTAAAGCTCCCAGGCTCTAGAGTACAGGCTTAGCAGTTATGATTCACAGGTTTAGTTGCTCCACGGCATGTGGTATCTTCCCAGACCAAGGATCGAACCCATGTCTCTTGCATTTGCAGATGGAGTCTTTACTACTCAGCCACCAGGGAAGCCACTTTTTGATGGTGCAGTTGCTAAAGGTCATTTTTTTTTTTTGAAAGGCAACTTTTGTTATAATTAGAGATTTGTATGAAAGAGCTTTAAAAAAACAATAATTATTCTAAATGTTTCTTTTCAGAGAGACTGCAGAAAGATCATGCTAACTAACTCACCATTTGGTTAGGTAGTTCTGTTCGGTAGAGATCAGTAATCTCTGACGATTAGAGAAGAGAATACTCCTGCCCATGACCTCGTCTCCAGGTAGTATATCAGTCATACAGCCTTTCTGAGCATGCCTTGAAGTTCCAGCTCTCTGTCCTTTTGAGATCATTAAAGGTTCATGTGAGGCCAGTGGGACACTATTTCCTATGGCATGGCTCAGTCAGCCATGTTTGCTGTTGGTCCAGAACCCTCCCTGAAGTGTTTCTCCATAGGGGAGATAAAAGTCTAAGGATTGAAACTTTTGAGTTTATTAGAATCATAGACCTACATGGTCCACTATTGTAACCATGAGCCAAATGGGGCTATTGAGCACCTGAAACATGACTAGTTCTAATTGAAATATGCTGAAAGTGAAAACTAGATGCTGAATTTTGAAGACAATACCAAAATGTAAAATATATTATTTTTTAATGTTGAGTACATGTTAAAAAGTAATATTGTTGATATAGTGGATTACATTAAACATATTCTTAAAGTTACTTTTACATGTTTCTTCTTTTTAAACTTGGCTGCTAAAAAATAAAAAATTACATATGTGGCTTGCATTGTATTTTCATTGGACACATCACCTTCAGTCTTTTTTCTGGAAGGGTGGAAGTATCTGTGCAACATTTCTAGCCAATCCACACAACTTGATTACCACCCATTTCATCAAGGAAAAGTCAGTCCTCACATCAATTATGTTAGTTGACCAAATTTCAGATACTCATCAAATATAAAGAATATTGAGCCACTTTTGGTAGTTGACTCTGGCATGTCAGCTTTTAACTGAAATATTTCATAGCTAATTAACTACCCCTGGAGAATTTATTCGCAGTTGGGAAATAAAGCCATCGACCCAGCCACCCAGACGCCCCTTCCACACAGACACACATATCATACCATGTAGGCTACTCTGGTACATGTTAGAGCACAAAACCTTACTTGCTGGTTCTCCACTTTTCCTGAGGGCTGTTGATTAGCAACCTTTATTGCATTCCTACAGTATATAAATCACTGGGTTACAGGCTGTGGAAAGCAGAATAATAAAATACAATAACAATAGCAAAAATTTATTGAGTGTTTCTAGGTGCCAGGCACTGTGCTAAGTGCATTACATGTGTTATTTAATTTAATCTTTAACGTAATTTGATGAAGGTGGTACTCTTATTATCCTCATTTTGCTTATGACACCTTTGATTTATTCTTGACATTTGGAAGGCTGGTGAGTAAGTCCATGACCATTGCCATGAGTTCCTTGAACACATATATTTGCAGTGGAGAGACTTTGCAAAACAGAGTTGTCCACTTGAGCCACTTGTTGATACGAATAGAAGTTCAAACCAGTGTGCTATAGGAGACTCTTCCTCTTTGATCTCTTTTTCTCTTCTCCGCAAGGTCTTGATCTTTAACCTCTGTGTTTACTCCGTAGGAGTCTGCTGCTGCTTCCTTTCAGCTCTATCCTTGGATCTCTGTCAACCATCTCCCTGCCCCCCAACCCCTGCCACACTTCTTTGGGATTGGAATGAAAGGATAGAGGAAAGTAGATTTTGAGGTCTTACACATTGAAGAAGTAGAGGGAAGAACAGTGACCCAGTTTCATGTAGGTTTATGGTCATCTCTAAGACAAACCTTCCTAGTTTTAAGGTACCCACTTTTTAATAAAACCAGGGGAAATGATAGTAATTGAGTGGTTTAACACATCATACTGTTGGGGGGCAGGAAGTTAGGGGTGATCCTACTTCTTGAGGAAGCAGATATATGGAGGTTCTGCCGTCTTATAGCTTCACCATGTGGAAAATGTATCCTTTCGAGTCTCAAGGAAGGGGAAGGGTGTCAGGGAGGTGTGGATAGGAAGTGATGTATGACGCTTCTGCTTACATTTCATGAATGGCTCCATTTTCCCACAAGGGGGCTGGAAAGAGAGATTGCTCCAGTGTTCAGGAAGGAAAGGCAAATTGAATTTGAGTGAGAACTAGTGGTTACTACCACAGCGACTTCTAGATTTTAGGTTATTTTCAGTGTTTTTGTCTTTGGAAGCATACTTCCATACATTATACATACTTCCAACTTTGAATCTGTCTCCCCATTTGAATGATTGCAAGTTGAATCAATTTCAAATATACCGTTAACCCGAGTCTACTATTAGGAAAAACAAACAAATGACACTTTAAATGTGAAATAAAACTGTATTGGGAGCTTTTGTGTATGTGCCAGTTTCATTTTCTTTTAAAGTTGTTCTTTCTGATAGCATGTTTATTCAATGCCTGAAGTGTTGTCAAATAAGTAGTGTTTAATCTGTGAAAATTTTCAAGTGACCGCTTTTTCTCTCTCAAGTGTTTTTTTTTTTTCTTTCTCTCAAGTGTTGCTGTAGTCATTTTAGGATGGAAATGAACCGTCTGATTTTTAAAAATTATTTATGGCATATCAAGTAGCACTTAGTGTTTTGTCACAACATTGAAGCTGTTTCTGAAGGCCCGTGTAAAATATGGCAGGAAGGTCAGGAAGCTTATGTACAGAACTTCTAGAAACATACCTCACCATTGGAACTGGTTATAATTCCTGGGTGCTGACATGAAGATTAATAATGTTTAGCTCTGATTTTGGCAATTTTTGCCAATTTGATTGCATTGGTCATTTTCTTTCAAGTTATTACCTGGAACTGAAGTGATAACAAATGCTTCATGCTTTATTACTGCCAGGTAAGAGGTAAAATTTTCATATGTTACATGCTTTTAAACATACACACACATGCGCCCACATACAGACACGAATATACACACAACTGGTTCAGAAGGAAATGAGTAATTCTCCTAAAATGAAAAGATTGTCTTAGTTTTAACATTAGGTGACTAGTTCCCATGTGGTTAAATAATATGTAAAAACTGGAAATTCAACCTATGGGTCTTTGTGCACTGACAATATCATGCAGTTCTAATTTTCTTTTGTTTTTCTGGGAAATGATGGTGCTCTTTGCTTTGCCAAGTTTTATTATTGAGTCAGCTGCCAAAGTTTAAGAGAGAGAGTCAAGGGCCCTTAAAATTATTTGGTGTTGAGTGAAGAGGTAGAGAAAGGTATTTCATATTCCCAAACATTTTAACTTTTATGTCTCTACCTGATGTTGGAATATAATCTAAACTTGAAGGCTTTTCTGATTCTTTTTAAAAATGAAGTATACTATCGAGTGAAGTTCAAATATTAGTGAAGGGAATTTTAATCCTACTCGCTGATACTCAGTTTGGAACTACATATTCTAATTTTTAATAGACTATCTTCTTTCTGGCCTGATTCCTGTGTTTAAACTTCTGTGCATCAGAAGGTCTGTGCGTCTGCTTGTGGTTTTGCACCATCTGGAAGTTAAAATTTGACTTTAGAAATGATGTCATGCTTGCTTACTGCAAACTGGGCTAATGTTGGTTGAGAATTGGAGGTAGTTCAGGTCAACATTTTGTCTTAAAAAAAAAAAACCTTAAACTTCATTTCTTGATTCTAGGAGGCTATGCAAAGCTATAGAGATAGAGTGAAGGTGATTGAAGGCCACAATTCAAATTCCTTTGAAGCTAAGTACATGCTGTCAGACGCATGGAAAATAAACTCACAAACAGAAGACCTTGGCTGGCACAGACTCCCTCCTGCCATGTAGAGTTTGGGTGTTGCGAGTAATGTGTTGATCACGAGCAACTTTGCTCTCCGTTTTGTTCCTGGAGAAACAGTCTTACTTAATAGTCCTTACAAAAGCTCGTGTTGCTGTTTTAATCTCTTACGGACTTACTAAGATGGAGCAAGACATTGAAAGATCACACATAGCCAGAAGGCACTACAAATGTTAAGCTTACTATTGATCAATTAGAGAGTCTCTTCTGAAACGTTCTGTAGCATCACTCACTATCTCCCATGTTGTAATTTATTTATATCATGGTTTTGGATTGGGCGTTTCCTTTGTCAGATAAAGACCACCATCTTTAATAGGTAGAATGTGGGGCTAATGGGACCACAGTTTCTTCTCCAATTTGCACAGAGTCCTAGTTAGCCTATGTGCAGATCCCTAAAATTGAATGTATAACCCTTTCTAACCACTGCTATAACCTGCAGTGATCAACATGTTCTGCCAATTTCAAAGGAACCCACTAAATGCTACCCTTTTATGTATAAACTAAAAATCACATTTTTTTTTACCAGATAAGAGGAAAACTCAAAGAGAAGTACTGATGTTATTCCAAGTAGGTAGATGAAGATAACTTTTTACATAGACCACTTGAGAATCTGAAATTTTTAAGCTTTAGTGCAACTGGCATGCATGAGTTTTTCATTTAGGAAAGGGGAGGTCACCAGGTTATGAATTTCCCCCTCACCTCTGTCCCTAGATCTTGATAGCCATTATGTGCGAAGAGGCAAAGCTATCAGATGTTTGCAGACTCAGCAGTTCTCTCCTTCTGAAACCACAGAGTGTCCATCCTCTCTCATAATGCAGTCAGGGTCATTCAGCCAACAGAGCTTCCAGCATTTGTCATCACCTCTGCCCTTGCTGGGATCTCCCAGCTTCATCTTGCCGTCTGGGACAGAAACTAGAAAACCTCTCTGCTTACCTACCTCCCCATCACCTTTGACATTTAAAAACACTACTTTGGCCCTCTTTTCTTCAACAGGGGTAAGAAAAGGAGATTCTTCCATGATAACTTTTTATTTCTAGTATTTTCCTGCCCTGATGTGTTCTACCTAGGACTGATTGCTGTCTTTAAAATCATAAAATGCCAGGCACTTCGAGATAGTCAGTCCTTACCTCTTTGTTTTATAAGTGAAGAAACTGAGGCTGAAGACTTGGTGTGGGCAAGTGAGAGTTACTTGTCGTCATCCTCACAGGTAGAAGTAGCGCTGGTCACTCAGTGGGGTCTGACTCTTTGTGACCCTGTAGACTACAGCCTGCCAGGCTGCTCTGTCCATGGGATTCTCCAGGCAGGAACCCTGGAATGGGTTGCCATTCCCTTCTCCAGGGAATCTTCCTGACCCAGGGATTGAATCCAGATCTCATGCTTTGTAGGCAGATTCTTTACTGTCTGAGCAACCAGGGAAGCCCAGATAGAAGTAGAACCTAAAACCTAAGTGTCTTCTTTCCTTTGTTCCAAATCGCCTTTGACTCTTTGTCCTTATAATATTTTTATATCTATTTATTTTGACTTTTTACAGTATTCCTGCTCCTTTTTTAAAAAACAGTTTTTGTTTTTTTCTGTGTTCATCTAGGCTTTACTTGCAAATAGTATAACAAGCAAATGTTCAGCAAGATATGCTGTGAGATGCAGCAGTCCCCACCTTACCCCTGTCCCATTCTTCTTCCTCAAGGTCAACTCTTTAAACTCTCTATGCCTGGTTATTTCGATATCTCTCAATAACATGCTTAATTGCTTCCTAGTGTTGATTTGCTTCTGTCTATCCAATTCCCAATGTGGAAGGTGAGGATTAGAGTCCTCTGTCATCCTAGTGTCCTGCATCACCCATGTAAATATTTTTTGCACATGATCTTTGGACTGTTAACATTAAAAAAAAAAAAAAAGCTTATGTTTCCCCATTCTATTACCAACATTTGAAGACCAGAAATTATAAAAATCTAAGTTTTTTCTTTAGTGTTGTAAAGCAGTCTTTCATGAAGCTGTAGAATGGATGTCATCCACAGCATTTTCTTCCTCTAACAGCATTTACTTCGTCTTTGCCACACGTCTTTTTCTAATTTGGAAGTGTTCCTCTGTTGCCAGTCTTGTTCTCCCAGATGTCCGTGGCATGGCTCGTTTGTTCTCTGTATTCCTGGAGGATGCTACCTGGCATGGACAGTGTTGTACCCTCCCTGGGCTCTCAAAGATGCAGAGAATTCATGTGCTTTGTTTCCCAACTTTTGGTTTCTCAACATGAGATGACTTCATAACATCTTATTTCATATAAACCTTGTAATTAAAAATATATATATCACTGATCAGCTACACATGCAGCAGGATTTTAAGGTAGATGTAGGCTTTAAAACACATAGCCTGGAGTTGCCCATGAGCAGTATTTGATCACGCTGCTCAGAAGGTGTACTGCTGCCCCACCCACCTCCCAGGGCAGAACTGGTAGTTACTGATGACCTATCTGTAAAACTGCAACCTTTTTTCTTTTTCCTGATTTCAGGTAGATGCACTGAGATTAAGGCTAGAAGAGAAAGAATCTTTTCTCAATAAAAAAACGAAACAGCTGCAGGACCTCACAGAAGAGAAGGGGACACTGGCTGGAGAGATTCGAGACATGAAGGATATGTTAGAAGTGAAGGAGAGGAAAATCAATGTTCTTCAGAAAAAGGTGAGTACCTGACGTAAGCACTTCAGATTGCGAATTGGTATCATCCATGTTTTGTCATTTTGGAGAAACTTTTGAGTGTGTGGGAAAGAAGAAATTATTGTCCAAGAATTTTAGATTAGGGAGTGTAAACTTTAAACTTACTGATATTTAACTTACTGGTGATTGTATCAGTTTTAGCACAGCTTGATGAATTTACTTATTTGATCACCTGGAAACTATAAATAGTAATTTTTTTTCATTTACTAGCTTAAACATAGATATAGTTGTACAAATTTAGATATAAATCTAAAATTTATCAATTTTTTCTTTTCTTTACTGAGAATTGAGCAGTCAATGTGTTTTGTGGGTCTTAAAGGTATTTTAGATGCATTTTGTGTTTACATAAACTTTAGTAGCTCTTACCTGTCAGACTCATACAGATTTTAGTGTGTGTGAAGTAATATTTACACCCATTACTTAACTGGAGTCCGTGAGACAAGGTGTAATAAGTTGTAACACAGTGACTTAACACAGCAGATACTGCACCTGGCCAGGGCTCTTCTTTCTTTCATTTTCTCCAAAGTAGGGGATCCAAGTCTGGGGACAACACCCAGATTTTTCTTTTGAAGAATTCCTGTTTGCTACTGTGTACAGTTTTGGTGGGATCAAAGGGTGCCCTGCCTTCCCCAGAGAAAAGGGTAGGCAAGAAGAGAAACTAATACCTGCTCTTTTAAGAGAAAGAAGCTGTTGGGAAACACACAGGGCTCTCAGATTAACAGGCAGCAGCGTGGAATCTGAGCAGAAACCAGTGTGGAGAAGCAGGAGCTGGCTGGCCAGGGCACCGCCATAGACAGGCATGTCACCAGGCAGCTGCAGACAAATGGGACCTAACTGGCCCTTCTCCTGGTGACGTTTGCTGCCATCACCTCTCACCTTATTTGTATTGACAGCAGCCTAGCTGTTTTTCCTGCTTCAACCCTTACTTTTCCTACTGGATGTTCTTAACATTCAAACTGGAGTAATTCTTTTAAAACAGAAAACTGTTCATATCACACTCTAACCAAATCTCTCTAGTCACAACAAGCTACCTAATTTGTGGGGCCAAGTGCAAGATGAAAATATAAGACCCTTTATTCAGACTTTATGGAGAATTTCAGGATGGTCATAGTGAAGCATTAAACTAAGTATGGGGCCCTTCTGGGTACGGGGGCCCTAGTACCCACTGAAGTTGCATGCCTGTGAAGCCACATCTCCATCCTCAGTGGTTCCCATCCTCACAGGATATTCTCATTAGTTACCCATTTTATACATAGTAGTCTGTGTATATCAACCTCCACCACCTGGTTCATCCCAGCCCACCTCCCTCCTGTATCCATATGTTTGTTCTCTACATCTGTGTCTTTGTTACTATTTTTCAAATAAGATCATCTGTACTTTATTTAGATTCCGCATACCTGTGTTAAAATATGATATTTGTTTTTCTGACTGACCTCATTCTGTATCACAGTCTCCAGGTCCATCCTCATCTCTATAAATGATGCAGTTTGTCCCTTTTTGGGCCGAGTAGTATTCCGTTGTGTATATGTACCACGTCTACTTTATCCATTCCTCTGTCGATGGACTTTTAGATTGCTCCCGTGTCCTGGCTGTTATAAATAGTGCCGCTGTGAACATTGGGATGCATGTATCTTTTCAACGTGTGATCTTCTCCAAATACATGTCCCAAAGTGAGATTGCTGGACCATATGTTTGCTCTATTTTTAATTTTTTAAGGAATCTCCATACTGTTTTCCATAGTAGCTGTACAAATTTACATTCCCACCAACAGTGCAAGAGGGTTCCCTTTTCTCCATACCTTCCCCAGCATTTATTATTTGTTGATTTTTAAAATTATGGTCAATCTGATAGTGTGAAGTGATACCCCATTTTAGTTTTGATTTGCATTTCTCTAATAATTAGTGTTGTTGAGCGTCTTTTTATGTGCCTCTTGGCCATCTGTGTGCCTCCTTTGGAGAAATGTCTATTTAGGTCTTCCATCCGTTTTTTCATTGAGTTGTCTTTTTTTTTATCTTAAGCTTCATGAACTGTTTGTATGTTTTTGAGATTGATCCTTTGTCAGTTGCTTCATTTGTAAATGCTTTCTTCCATTCTGAGGATTGTCTTTTCATCTTATTTATGGTTTCCTTTGCTGTCCAAAAGCTTTTAAATTTAGTTAAGTCCCATTTATTAATTTTTGTTTCTATTTTCATCACTTTCAAAAGTGGGTCAAAAAAAATCCCGCTGAGGTTTGTGTCAAACAGTCTTCTGCCTGTGTTTTCCTCTAAAAGTTTTATAGTGTGTGGCTTTACATTCAGGTCTATAATCCATTTCAAGTTTTATTTTTAATTTATGGTGTTAGGGAGTATTCTAATTTCACTCTCTTATATGTAGCTTTCCAGTTTTCCCAAGGCTTTTTTCTCCATTGTATGTTCTTTCCTCCTCTGTCATAGGTTAGGTGACCATATGTTTGTGGGTTTATCTCTAGGCTTTCTACATACTTTAAAAAAAAATACTCCTTTCCATTATGGTTTATCCTAGGAGACGATATAGTTCCCTGTGCTCTATAGTAGAACCTTGTTTTTTATCCATTCTAGGCTCCCTCATTCTTGAGGAATAAATGGCAGCACTTTACTCAGTAAAGATTTTTGGAAGGCACTTTCAACGCAGAAGTGACAAACAGCTTCTTTTGCTGACATGAATGTTTTGCAAAATTTTAAACTGCCTCCTCCTGCCCCCTCCACCAGATTTAAAAGTTTGGAATCAGTTTGAAAGTTCTAGAACAAAGCCAGATATATACTATGGCTCCTTTCAACAATAGGATAGCAATCCCACTTATTTAAACTGTTCCAGTGATGGATTTGGAAATATTTCATGTATATTTGGAGAGGTTGTTTAGCTTAAAGTTTTCAACATAGTGATGGGGAAGGAGTACTGTTATATCTGCAGTGTAAAAGAGAAATAATATCTAAAGAAGTGATGCACACAATTCAAAAACCACTTCAAAATGTGGAAATAATACAGGAGCTGATGAGCTAATGAAAGATTGTCTTTGGGACTGAAGACTTCTTAGAGTTTTGACCACACTCAGCATAATTGGCTCTTTTAGGGCAGGCCCAGATTGGAACAGCATAAGCTTTGGATTAGGGTGTGTTGGCATGGAAGAATAATAAGCTCGTGTCAATGTCAGAGGTTCAGTGTTACTTAATATTTCTTTCCCATAGACTCTCTGGCAACCAGCATGGTGTTTTGATGCCAGTAGAACTGGGTATGCTCCTTTCATAGCCATGTTTAACCTGGTGAAGCTAGGCTTACACCTCATATCTGTCAGCTTTGCCTTCAAAGCCCTGGGTCTCAGAAGTCTTGTGTGCTCCGTAAGCCAAGTGCACAGGTCACATGTCCGGGCAGCAGGCACAGACATGATGCTCTCAGCCTTTCGTTGCTTGAGGAAGGAAGTGAAATTGAATAAGCAGAGAACCCCAGGTGGCCTAATATTTCTGATCAAACTTTTGTAGGAAAACAGAAGTCATCAATAATAGATTTGGTCCTACCATACATGTTTTTGGCTTCACTCAATAGTTCCAAGAAATAGAATTCTTTTAGTACAGGTCAGAAAGGTGTGTGTACAGAAATGGTTTGGTGTGTTATCCCCATGCAGCTATGATACTAAAGTCAGAGGAGCGGCACGATTTTCTTGCAGCAGCCGTGGCGTTCTGTTCCCATACCTGAATTCAAGCTTCCACTGATGAAGTGCTACCTTTTTGTAGGAAATGTCATAAAACCTTGATGACATTGTACATTTGGAAAGTGTATAATGACTAGGATTTTAGGACATGGTAGCATTATTTGAACCAGATCAAATTCAGACTGCTGTGTAGCTCCTAGATTCTTGCAGCATAAATTTACTACCCAAGAAAAGTTCTTGTTTTTTTTTAAGCCATTAAATTGGACAAAAATTCTATCTCCATTTTCATTCTAGGTCTCAGTCTCACAAGCAATGTGAATTTATAGAGCAGAGGTACTTTATTTACTAGGGGTAGAGAAACAGATGGTGATCTCTCTGGACACTAAATTCACTAGCTGCCTACTGGGCTTCATGGATTGCCCTGTGGGTTGGAAAGGGCTGAGAGAGAGGTTTATAGTTCGCTCCTGGGAGTGGTGAGTGTGGACCTGCCCACTTTAGCAGCTTTATTCTACCCATTTGGAAATATGATGGTGGAAAATTCTGTATGACAACAGAGGAAAGAAAGCTACAGGAGTATGGTTATTAGTGTAGTGAGTTGCTTCATGAAATGTATATTAAAAAGTTAAACTCGAGAAGATGACTATGAAGCATAGAGATTTCCATGTGAGCGTAAAATTGATGTAAGGTATGGAAGACTTTTTGACTCATTTGAGCTCTTTTTCAATGTTAAACATTCAGTGTTAAAGAGATTTATTTGCAAATCTCTTAGTTTTTTAAACATGTGAAAAATCATATTCATTTTGCATTTACTAGGGTTCCCTACGTGTCAGTCAGTCACTACTCTAAGTCCTGGAGGTTTAAAGAGAAAAAAGACATTCTCCAGTCCTCAAGAAACTGACAGGCTGGTTGGGGAGGTAGACTTGTATAATGTGGTCTGTTAGTAGAAACAAAGCACTTGATGGATGCAAAGAGCAGAAGCTAGTTCAGGCTACCTTAAGCAAAATGATATTTACTACTATATCCAGAGCCCCATTCAATTGCTGGTAGAACCAGATTAGGGATGATCGAGAATCAGGACAACTCTAGGAGACCAAGAGAAAGCAAACAGTGCCTTGACCGTGTAATGCAGAGTTTCTGGTTAAGTGTCTTCTCTGCCACTGGCCATCCTAACACCTTCCCCTCTTTGCCCTCATGTCATGCTGTTACAGGTCAAGATTCAAAGTCCTGGGCCAGAGTTCCAAAGTTCACATAAATGCCTCTCATTAGCAGCATCTAACCAGACCCTACCTAAAAGGAATCTGGGAAATGTAGTTCTTAGCTTTACTCCTGTGGAGAAGGCAATGGCAACCCACTCCAGTACTCTAGCCTGGAAAATCCCATGGATAGAGGAGCCTGGTAGGCTACAGTCCATGGGGTCTCGAAGACTTGGACATGACTGAGTGACTTCACTTTCTCTTTTCACTTCCATGCATTGGAGAAGGAAATGGCAACCCACTCCAGTATTCTTGCCTGGAGAATCCCAGGGACAGAGGAACCTGGTGGGCTGCCGTCTATAGGGTCGCACAGAGTCAGACATGACTGATGCGACTTAGCAGCAGCAGCAGCTTTACTCCTGAGCTTTGCATTCAATTTTTGTGTCACTTAATTTGCAAGGTCTTTGCTGACCCTGTAGACTGGGAGAGCTTTTACACCCCGTAGAGAACCTTTTTTTTTAAACTCACTTTGAAGTTATGCACCCCTGCACCCCTTTAGTGAATGTTGTCTTCCTTCCCAGGGCTAAACTTCTTGAGTGCCCCAGCCATCATGATCAGGATACCTCCAGCTCCTTGCAAAACTCTTTTCAAGTGATGGTCCTCAGTCAATATGCATATGATGACTAAATTGTGTCAGTAAATTCTGAATGAATGAGAATTTGGGAAAAATTGCTTTGAGAGTCACTCCTGGCCCAAGAATATTGTTAGCTGTACAAAGAGTCATTTGCCCCAGTGAAATGTCAAATCCACTTGTTGTTCGCAGAACAGTGTGTTCTGTGTAGGCTGCAAGATGGAACTGTCCTGGGAATAGAAAAGCACAGGTAAGGAGATAATTGCTGCTTTACCAGCATCTGTTCTATTACTCTGAGAAAGTAAAGATGGATGAAGACTCTGAGTGAGGGAGCTTAGTCACTCTTCCTTAACTTTCCCTTTTAGTAAAAAGAAAATGTCACATTTACAGAAAATACTGTTTTGTTCCACAAAGAGGATGCTTCTTTTTCTATTTCTGACTTCTCACTTACTGGTTTATTAGAGGCATGACATTTAATGAGAATGGTACAGTGAAATTGCTGGCTATCAATGGTAATTTCCAATTATGATCATAATGATAATTTTCATAACAAGAATAATCCAGTATTGACTGAATCCTTACTATATACAAGACACTGTACTCAGGGCTTTGCATCCTTAGGTTGAGTCCTTACAAAAAAAACAAATACTGGCATGTAGTTACAGTTAAAATCCCTATTTTTTAAATGGGACACTGGTTTAGTGAGTGACTTGCCCATAGTCACATGGCAAGGAGGTGATAGAGCTATTTTTAACTACCACACTACTCTGGCGTTTTTCTATTCATGATCCTGCCTCCCTATGAGACAAGTGGAATCTTTTTTTTTTTTTTTTTAATTTTTTTATCTTTTTCATTTATTTGTATTAGTTGTTGTTTAGTCACTCAGTTGTGTCCAGCTCTTTTGCAACTCTGTGGACTATAACCTGCCAGGCTCCTCTGTTCATGAATTTCCCAGGCAAGAATACTAGAGTGGGTTGCCATTTCCTTCTCCAGGGGAAATTCCCAACCCATGGATCAAACCTACATTTCCTGCATTGGGAGGCAGATTCTTTCCACTGAGCCACCAGGGAATCCCCCTCATTAACTTTTAGGGATTAGCTAAAATATAATTTGAGCAACTTACCTAAGGCTGATACACAAGGATGCCTTTTTTTAATACCAAATTGGCAGAGATATAGCTACTAAATAACGTGATGAAAAATAGGAAAAAAAAAATGACATTAGAACTGGATTTTTTTATAATGTGTATTAATCTGTTTTTAGAAAAAAAGATAGTAGTGACCTTGAGTTTATCTTTTCCTCCATGAAATTCTTCACATAGCATGAAGCTTTTGGTTTATTTTACAGCTTCCTTTTCAAAGGAGTGCGGCAATTTTTCTCTCATTGTATTTTCACTTTGTTTTGGTTGTTGGCTTTTAAAGGACTGAGACCTTGAAAGACATTTTGAGACATCTAAGCAGCTTTCCTGGACTAGTCGCAGATGAACTCATGGTTCAGTAGACTCCTCACCTAGTCCCAAGGGGAGCAATCTGGGAAACTGTTCCACTTTGCGGTGAGCAAAGGTCACCTAAGGTCAGACCTCAGTGTAGGCAAGTTTGCTCTATATCTGAAGCTAGGAACTTGGCTGACACTTGGGGCTTGGGGCCACAACCAAGGTGGCTGTGAGCCTAAGGCAGTGGTTTTCAACTGGGCTGTACTTTACAAGCCCCAGCCCTCCAGAGAAACTGTTGGCAATGTCTGGAGTTCTGGTTGCCACAGCTGAAGGATTGCAGCAACTGTCTGGAGGGGAGAGACCAGGGGTGCCGCTAAACATCCTACAGTGCACAAGAGACACCCTTCCCCCTGGCCCCTGCTAGAGCAGGTTACTATCCAGACCTTTCCTGGCCTATTGGGCCCTTTTCTTCCTGTGTTTGGGCCACCCTTCTCGTCTTGGATCACTGTGCTCCTTGCCTTGAGATAGTAATCCTTAAAGTGAGTTTTACTTAGTATCATGATCATTTATCTGTAACATTTTTAGCTTTTCTCTGACATGATTATAGAAAGTTTACAGAGGTGAACATCTTGGGTGTGTGTGTATGTGTGTGTGATTGAACCATTAGTATTACTGTTTTATAATTTTCATGTTAATCACATAATATGTAAGTCACATGATATCTTTCACATATGTTAAAAAGAGTACATTTATAGCACTTTTTAAGTATTAAAATTACTAGAATTGTTAAAACTGATCTGACTATTTTGATCAAACCAACTACTTTGGAGAGAGATGCTGTTTAACTTTAGTATATAGAATATATGATAGAAATAAAACATCTAATTTAGATAGATGTGGGTCACCTATCAGAAATCACCCAGTTTAAATTTTTGTAGCTAACTGCCAACATTTCAGTCATTTGGAAAAGATCATTAAGACTATATTTTTCTGACAAAAAATGCACTTCATTTGTTCATTGTTGATTGAATGTCAGTTAACCTGTATTGCTTTGATATCTGCAGCTAAAAAAAATATTGTCTAGGTTAATATTGGTGATTTGCTAGTTTTCTTTTGAAACTGCCTTCTTCAGTAAAAAATATAAGAAAAAGCTAACTTACTGTATTATATGGGCTTCCCAGGTAGCTCAAACGATAAAGAATTTGCCTGCAATGAGGGAGACCCGGGTTCGATTTCTGGGTTGGGAAGATCCCCTGGAGAAGGGCATGGCAACCCAGTATTCCTGCTTGGAGAACTCCATGGATAGAGGAGCCTGGTGGGCTATAGTCCATGGGTTCGAAAGAGTCAGACATGACTGAGTGACTAACACACACACACACATTGTATTATATAATAAATTCTCAATGTATGTTCTGTGTTTGGAGGGTAGTAGTATGTTATTGGGTCTAAGCAAAAGCATTTTGAAAATTGAAATTTTGAAAAAAAAAAAAAAAAAAAAGAACATTTTGAACCATCTCAAAAATGTTTGATTCCAAGGCAAACCATTCAATATTACAGTAATCCCAGTCTATGCCCCAACCACTAATGCTGAAGAAGCTGAAGTTGAATGATTCTATGATGACCTACAATGCCTTCTAGAATGAACACCAAAAAAAAGATGTCCTTTTCATCATAGGGGACTGGAATGCAAAAGTAGAAAGTTAAGAGATACTGGAGTAACAGGCAATTTTACCTTGGAGTACAAAATGAAGCAGTGAAAAGGCTAACAGAGTTTTTGCCAAGAGAACACTCTGGTCATAGCAAAACACCTTCTTCCAACAACATAAGAGAAGACTCTACACATGGACATCACCAGATAATCAATACCAAAATCAGATTGATTATATTCTTTGCAGCCAAAGATGGAGAAACTCTGTACAGTCAACAAAAACAGAACCAGGAGCTGACTGACTTGGATCATGAACTCCTTATTGCCAAATTCAGACTTAAATTGAAGAAAGTAGGAAAAACCACTAGACCATTCAGGTATAATCTAAATCACATCTCTTATGATTATACGGTAGAAGTGACAAATAGATTCAAGCAATTAGATCTGATAGACTGAGTGCCTAAAGAACTATGGATGGAGATTTGTGAGAATGTACCATCCCCAAGAAAAAGAAATGCAAAAAGGCAAAATGGTTGTCTGAGGAGGCCTTACATATAGCTGAGAAAAGAAGAGAAGTGAAATGCAAAGGAGTAAAGGAAAGACATATCCATCTGAATGCAGAGTTCCAAAGAAGAGCAAGGAGAAAAAAGAAAGCCTTCCTGAGTGATCAATGCAAAGAAATACAGGAAAACAATAAAATGGGAAAGACTAGAGTTCTCGTCAAGAAAATTAGAGATACCAAGGGAATATTCCATGCAAAGATGGGCACGATAAAGGACAGAAATGGTAGGGACCTAACAGAAGCAGAAGATATTAAGAAGAGGTGGCAAGAATACACAGAACTGTACAAAAAAAGATCTTAATGACCAAAATAATGACCAAACTGCTGTGATCACTCACCTAGAGCCAGACATCCTGGAATGCAAAGTCAAGTGGGCCTTAGGAAGCATCAGTATGAACAAAGCTAGTGGAGGTGATGGAATTCCAGCTGAGCTATTTCAAATCCTAAAATATGATACTGTGAATGTGCTGCACTCAATATGCCAGCAAATTTGGAACACTCAGCAGTGGCCACAGGACTGGGAGAGGTCAGTTTTCATTCCAATTCCAAAGAAAGGCAATGGCACAGAATGTTCAAACTACTACACAATTGCACTAATCTCACACACTAGCAAAGTAATGCTCAAAATTCTCCAAGCCAGCTTCAACAGTATGTGAACTGAGAACTTCCAGGTGCTCTAGCTGGATTTAGAAAAGGCAGAGGAACCCGAGATCAAATTGGCAACATCCTTTGGACCATAGAAAAAGCAAGAGAATTCCAGAAAGCCACCTGCTTTATTGACTACGTGAAAGTCTTTGACTGTGTGGATCACAACAAACTGTGGAAAATTCTTCAAGAGATGGGTATTCCAGACCACTTGACCTGCCTCCTGAGAAATCTGTATGCAGGTCAAGAAGCAACAGTTAGAACCAGACATGGACAATGGACTGGTCCAAATTGGGAAAGGAGTACATCGAGGGTGTATATTGTCACCCTGCTTATTTAACTTATATGCAGAGTACATGATGTGAAATGCCCGGCTGGATGAAGCACAAGCTAGAATCAAGATTGCCACAAGAAATATCAATAACCTCAGATATGTAGATGACACCACCCTTATGGCAGAAAGTGAAGAGGAACTAAGGAGCCTCTTGATGAAAGTGAAAGAGGAGAGTGAAAAAACTGGCTTAAAACTCAACATGCAAAAAACTAAGATCATAGCATCTGGTCCCATCACTTCATGACAAATAGATAGGGAAACAATGGAAACAGTGACAGACTTTATCTTCTTGGGCTCTCAAATCACTGTAGATGGTGCCTGCAGCCATGAATTTAGATGCTTGCTTTTTGGAAGAAAAGCTATGATCAGCCTAGATCGCGTATTAAAAAGCAGAGACATTACTTTGCCAACAAAGGTCATGTATGGATTTGAAAGCTGGACCATATAGAAAGCTGAACCCCAAAGAACTGATACTTTTGAACTGTGGTGTTGGAGAAGACTCTTGAGAGTCCCTTGGACAACAAGGAGATCAAACTAGTCAGTCCTAAAGGAAGTCAGTCCTGAATATTCACTGGAAGGACTGATGCTGAAGCTCTAATACTTTGGCCACCTGATGCGAAGAACTGACTCATTTGAAAAGGCCCTGATGATGGGAAAGATTGAAGGCAGGAGGAGAAGGCGACAACAGAGAATGGGATGGTTGGATGGCATTAATGGTTTGATGTACATGAGTTTGAGCAAACTCTGGGATTTGGTGATGGACAGGGAAGTCTGGTGTGCTACAGTCCATGGGGTTGCAAAGAGACATGACTGAGGGACTGAACTGAACTGACTGAAAGGCATTTTACTCTGGCATCATTTAATACATTGTATCTTTATTATTACATCAGGTTTGTGTCAAGGGTTTCAGGGCAAGTTCTACAGAACAAACAAGCATGCATGTTTGCTATTTTTATCTGGATTTTCCCAGTGAGCAATGATCTAGGGAAGAAACAGCTTGATTTTAACCAGTTGATACTATTGATAATTTTATCCCAATGAAATGATATTTCAAAAGTCACTTTTTATCTCTTGATTTGAGATGGTGGCTTCCTTGGTTAGCCTTAGTTTCTTGGGGAAGCAGTGAATTCACCATCCGTCTCCATTGTGTATATTACTTTTCTTCTAAGGGATTTGAAGGTGCCCTTCTCTTAGAGATGACGTTGATGAAATTACATTTTATTACCAAAAGAACCAAAGTTAAAAAATTCACCTTCTGGTGGAGAATTAAAGAGATTTGGAAGCCTGTTCATTTATTCATGTGTTCAGTCAGCATATATAGGCACTGTACTTAGCTGCATCTTTCTACCCCTTTCCCTCTGTTGAACCCAACTGAATATTATTTAACTTTCAAAGACATGTTAAAATGTGTATGCTGATGAATCATGGACAGTCCTGAAGACAGAAAGATATGAGAGAACATAAACATGAAGGAGACTTGATGAACGCTGCTAGTTCAACCTTTTCTTTTCCCCTACTCAGTACATGAGTTCTGAGATTAAGAGACTTGTTTAGGGTCAGAGAACTAATTAGTGACAGAGCCTGGGCTCTGATTATATTTTTTCCTTTTCCTTCTCTCCATTCCCCTCTGGTATCTGAGGCTTGGGGCGTCATTGCCCTGTTCTGGCCAATTTGCTTTTCTTTCCTACCATTCAGTTATCCAATGATACATGTTCAGCATCTGTAATGGTCTGAATGCTCAGCAGGCATTGAGGAATACAGGAACTATTGAAGAAGGTACAGTTTCTGTCCTTTGGGAGTTCACACTCATGGTAAAAAAAAACCACTGAATAGGCAATGGCAAGGTAGAATATCATGTGTGCTATGCCAGCCAGGTATCTAGTGCATATAGGAGGGACACCTCACCTATTATGGTTAGTAGGATGGTAAAGGAGGACTTCTGGAAAAGTTGATAACTAAGCTGGGATCTGAGAGAGTATAGAAAGTGTTGTCCAGTGAAAGGAGCGAGAATAGTATTTGCAAAGGTTTGCCTAGAAGAGGCAGCACAATGCATTTGGCGGAATTAGAAATAATTTAATATTGATGGACTACACTCCCCATCCCATTTAGGAAACAAATTTCAGGAAAGTTTTTCTGCTGCTTGTTTTTCTAGAAATCAATATTTTATAATTAAGCTTTGAGAGTCATTTTGACTTCCATAGTATAAATGTTCTCTTCCAATCCCTTATGACTTGCTAGTGGCAATAGTGATTATCTGTGTTATTTCAAAATGCAGTTCAGGGCCAGATCATGCTGAGAACTGATGCTTATTCATTGAGAGAGCTGATCCTGAGCCAGGGGAGGCAAATTCTCTTTTAAATAAATATTTGACTCTGTGTTAAGACCTTATATTCTGTACTCAATTTCAGCATGATGGATTTTTAAGAAGTTTGTTTGTGATTACCTGTAAAACCTCTTCAAGATTTAAAATAAAAATGCCCAGAGTGCCCTGACCATGGCTGCTATCCTGAATGGGTAAAGGCCTCTTGACACATCTGTCAGTCTCAACTGCCAGCTGCTGTTGTTCTGTGATAAGAAATTAGAGGTGGTTGAACTTTTACATATTTCAGTCTGGGGATGCTTCCATTTTTCTTCCCACGTACTCCCCAAGCCATTTGATTTAAATCACCCTTATTTATGTGGGAAGGAAAATTTTCTGTGTGTGTTTGTTACTCATCCTGTGTTTGGCAATGGATTCTACCCTGCTGTGAAGAGTTGACACATATCTATATTAGCATTTATGTTATATTTATTGTACAGTGATGTCTGTAATTAAAAACTTTTATAATATGTGTCCTAATTTTCCCCAAAGAATAAATGTAAATTGTAAGTGAGTGTTCTTGGGGCACATAATTCCACAGTTAGTGTGGGTAAAGAAAGGTTAGTCACTCAGTCGTGTCCAACTCTTTGTGACCCCATGGACTGTAGCCTACCAGGCTCCTCCATCCATGAGATTTTCTAGGCAAGAGTACTGGAGTAGGTTGCTGTTTCCTTCTCCAGAGGATCTTCCTTGACCCAGGGTTTTAACCAGGTCCCCCACATTGTAGGCAGACGCTTTACCATCTGAGCCACCAGGGAAGTCCTATTGTGGGTAAGAGACCCCTTAATATTGTTCTGATATTGTGGTCTCATTGCCACTTCTTCCCCTTTATCCTAACTTAATTATACTATACCTTTTGCATACTGAAAGATATAACTGCTTTAAATGGACTGTTTTTCCAGAAGTTGAATTCTAAATTAATGGCATTGAGTATATGGCAGTTTGAGGTCTTCATCATGACATTTTATCACACATCCTTTTAAGATAGCTGGGTTTTGAGAATGAGCAATAGCACCAACATGTAATCAACTCTTGGGTAATATAATTAGTTTATAAAGCAATTTATAATTTTAAAAAAAGTGCTATGGTAGATAGAATTCTAAGATGGCCCATAAGACTTCAGACATCTCTGGTATGTATTCCCTGAATAATGTCCAGGATGTGAATATGATATATTTAAATAGATTATGTTATATGGCACAGATCACTTTAAGAAAGGAAGAGTATCTGGGTAGGTTTAAACTAATCGTATGAGCCCTTTCAACCTGAATGCTGAGGTCAGAGTCAGGGCAGTAATGGATTCAAAACAGGAGGGGGACTCACTGTGTGAGCAGTTTTCCCCTTGATTTGAAGATGGAGAGGACCACATGGCCTGAAGTGTGACAGCCCCTGGAGCTGAAAATGGCTTTTGGTGACAGCCTGCCTGGAAGCAGTAAGTCAGTCCTTACAAGAAACTGGATTTTGCCAATAACAAGGGTGTGATCAGAAGTGTTTGGTTTTTTGTTTATTTTTCTCTACAACCGCCAGGCAAATACTCATTCTAGCTGACACCTTGAGTTCATTCTCAGGATACCCTGAATAGAGATCCCAGCCACACTCTGCTGAAAATCCGACCTACAAAGTTGTGAGCTAATAGATGGAAATTGTTTTAAGCCACCATGGCATTTTGTTGCACAGCAATAGAAAACTGATACAAGGGCATGTTAATATAATTCTTCAGTAATAAATCTCTCACAGAAATCAGGAGGCAAGTAGAGAGCAGTGGAGTTCACAGGATATTTACAAGGCATTTTGGCTCACAGAAGTGGTAGGGCTTGTTACTTTAATGAAAGCAGTTTGTGTTGCCTTTGACTCCAGCTTAGAAACCATGGAAGTATTTATAAATTTTTATAATTTGAGGGGGATTTGCATGATTCAAGATGTATGAATAGAAACAAACCATTATTATACTTCTCAGTATCATTTCAGGTTGCATAATTAAAATTTCTTGAAAAATGATGTCATATGTCTGTACCTATTTCCCTATCAAATCCTGAGCTCATGCAAAGGAAGTAACTGGGTCTTGCTCATCTTTTTATCCCTAGTACCAAGCACAGTGCTTGACACCTTATAGGTGCTTGGTAAGTGTTAGTTGGAAAGTTGAAATGTAATAGAATGAATAAACAAATCTCTCCAAAGTTCTGTTGAGATTCAAAGTGAGTAAACAAATAGGAATGGCTGTATTCCAATAAAACTTTACAGAATGAGCAGTCAATCAGATTTTGCCCATGGACTGTAGTTTGCTGAGCTCTGGTGTAGATCACAAATTATTAGAGCCTAAAGACATTTCTACCATTTAACTAGCTTCATGGCTAGTTTGAGATTTTAAAAACTGAGCTCCAAATATTTGATAGAGTTAAACAAAGTGTACTTCTTTTGGGGACTGTATTTAGTGTTCATCTTAGACATTGCTGTTGGTGCAGTGGAAGGTAAGTCACTTGCTTCCAAGGGTGAGGTCTTCCAATGTTTCTATTGCATTCTATGTCTGTTTTCTGTGAGTGAAGTCTGAATGAAGTGGAGCTAAATAAATAGGATGTGCTTGAAAGAATAGTGCTGATTGACTTGGGGTGGGAATATTTCTTTCTTTAATATTGGAATATAAAGTTAAATTCTTTAGGTTGCACATGACAGTTTGACTTGTAAAAGGGTATATGAATAAATATATATAAAAGGCTATATACACTGAGACTTTCTCCAATTATGAATGTTTGTGAACTTGTGACAGCTGGAGGTATAGACAAGGGTGGCCACATGGGAAGGTAAGATAAAGGCTAAGATTCTTTGCTGCCTTTCTGTGTTACCAACACATTTCATCTGAGCTTGCAGGAGAGGGGTCTTTAAAAAGAGATAGATAAAATGTCAAATAACTAGGGAAAGATAAATGTGGAGGTAGTAGACCGAAGCTGGTTCATCTACTGATTCTTCAACTAGGAATTCATTCTAAGAAAAAATTAAGGATATAGGCAATTAGTCACAGCCTTGTTCATAGCATGGTTCTTTATTTATTTATTTATTTTTTGCCTGAAGAGTGAAAATAATATAGAGGAGTGAATAAATGATGATATATTTCAACATAAATCCAATAGAAATGACATTATAGAATAATGTATTTAATGACATAAAAAGATCTTCACCTTATTTTGCTAAGTGAAATAATCTGTGTTCAATTTTTATGTACGGAAAATGAAAATGCCTGTTTTCTCACACCCTCACCACCGTACTACCACCTTGTTTTTGTTTATAAAAGTTTGTGTACGTACACACACACACACACACACACACACACACACACACACACACACACACACACACACACACACACACACACACACACACGCTTCCCTGGTGACTCAGCGGTAAAGAAGCTGCCTGCGATGCAGGAGCTGCAGGAGACACGGGTTTGATCCTTGGGTCAGGAAGATCCCCTAGAAAAGGGCATGGCTATCCACTCCAGTATTCTTGCCTGGAGAATCCCATGGACAGAAGAGCCTGGAGAGCAACAATCCATAGTGTTGGAAAGAGTTGACCACAACTAAAGTAACTTAGTATGCACACATACATAAACATAATCTGGCGTGCTACAGTCCATGGGATTGCACAGAGTCAGATAAAAGTTATCAGCTGGACAAATATATGAACAAATACATACATTCATGCATGGATGCATCAGTGTAATTAGTTTATTAAGAGCATAGACTGTGTCAAGCTTGGCTTTTAATCTCATCTTAATGGGCTTCCCTTGGAAGAAAAGTTATGACCAACCTAGACAGCATATTAAAAAAACAGGGACATTACTTTGCCAACAAAGATCCATCTAGTCAAGGCTATGGTTTTTCCAGTAGTCATGTATGGATGTGAGAGTTGGACTATAAAGAAAGCTGAGGGCAGAAGAATTGATGCTTTTGAACTGTGATGTTGGAGAAGACTCTTGAGAGTCCCTTGGACTGCAAGGAGATCCAATCAGTCCATTCTAAAGGAAATCAGTCTGAATATTCATTGGAAGGACTGATGCTGAAGCTGAAACTCAATATTTTGGCCACTTGATGCCAAGAGCTGACTCATTTGAAAAGACCCTGATGTTGGGAAAGATTGAAGGCCGGAGGAGAAGGGGAAGACAGAGGAGGAGATGGCTGGATGGCATCACCAACTCAATGGGCATGAATTTGAGTAAACTCTGCGAGTTGGTGATGAACAGGGAGGCCTAGCATGCTGCAGTCTATGGGGTCGCAAAGAGTTGGACATGACTGAGTGACTGAACTGAACTGAAATGAACGGGCCTCCCTGGTGGCTCAGTTGGTAAAGAATCTGCATGCAATGAGGGAGACCTGGGTCTCATCCCTGGGTTGGGAAGATCCCCTGGAGAAGGGAACAGCTACCTATTCCACCATTCTGGCCTGGAGAATTCCATGAATTGTATAGACCACGGGGTTGCAAAGAGTCGAACTGAGTGACTTTTCACTCACTCAACGGTGTTTTAACCTTAGGCAAGTTACAGTTTCTTTGCCTCATTTTCCCTCTCTTTAGAATGAGAATAAGCTGACTTTGTCTCAGTTCTTCTCAGCATAATAGGTAGGTGTTCAAAGAATTATTCAATATTTGTTGAATGAACAAGGTGCCCATTACTGCTGTTCCACAGGTAATTATTTTATAATAAAAATCAGAACTTAAGTGTTACCTCCATCAACTCTCTTTCAAAGGACTTGGAAAGAAAATTGAATTACTTTGTAGGGATTACTTAAAATTGATCTTTAAACTTTTGAACAGTAAAATTCACTCTGTGTCACAGATCTGTGGGTTTGATGAAGGCATGGAGCTGTATCACTACCTTCACGGTCATGATACAGGACACTTGTGTTACTTCAAAGCTTCCCTTGTGCTGCCTTCTCCAGTCAACCCTTCTCTTCTGCCCCCAGTCCCTGGCAACCATTTGTTCCCCATACTGATAGATTTTCCTTTTCCAGAATGTCATAGAAATGAAATTATAGAGCATATGGCTTTTTGCATCTGGCTTCTTTCACATGGCATAACACATTTGAAATTCATCCATGCTATAAAGCCTTTATCAATTGTTCCTTCTAAAGATAAAACTTTTTAAGATAATTCCCATTATTTATGAAATGTCTGTATCATAACCACATGAGTTTTTTATCCCTGAGGTTGTCCTGAAGCCAGAGTTGTGACAGTATAGAATGTTAGCACAAAAGAAGGCTGGAGAAGCAGCCTGGTCTAATTCAGAATGCTGAGGAGATGAAGTTTCTGAGAGCCAGAAATCAAATGCATTATTGCAGGTGAGCTTAAGTCAGAGTTAAGACTAGAATTAAGAATCTCGATATTAAATAGCAAAGTTACATTGTAGATCAGATAGAAGAAACCATTCTAGTGATGAACTAACTAGTGGAAAGTTCCCTGAAGGGCGCTGAAGTATGTGTGTGTGTCTGATGTGATGTATTGTATTGAAATAATGACCTTAAATTATTTTTAGAAGGAAAACAAGCCAACACTTTTTTTGTGTTTAGGTTTAGAATAAAGGACCTTCTATCATAATTACGTTTTAAAATAAACTATAGTTGATGTATCATACTATATAGGTTATAGGTATAGGATACAGTGTTTCACAATTTTTAAAGATTATACTCCATTTATAATTATTATTTAAAAATGGCTATATTTCCTGTGTTGTGCAATATATCCTTTTAATTTATTTTATATATAATAGTTTGTAACTCTTAATCCCCTCCCCCTCCCCTCTCCTCACTGGTAACCACTAATTTTTCCTTTATATCTGTGAATTTGTTTATTTTTTGTTATATTCACTACTTTGTTTTATTTTTTAAATTCCACATATGTGATATCATACAGTGTTTGTCTTTCTGTGGCTTATTTCACTTAGCATAATATCCTGCAAGTCCATCCATGTTGTTGCAAATGGCAAGCAGTGAGTTTGTGTAATCTTCCTCAATTTTTTCGCATTTATCGTAAGCACTGGTTTGGAGAATGTCCAGCAGGTATCATAGTTGTTACTTTCACCCCTGAGGCGTGTAATACAGATGGTAATTGGCAGGTTATCAAACATTTGGTCTGTCCAAAATGTCCATTAGACATTTAATACATGCCAAAAGGTTCCTGATATGTGGTCTTGTCTAAAACCATTTGGCATGGATGAAATACACTTGTGGACATTTTGGGTAGGACCAGATTTCAAGGATCTTTTGGCATGGACCAAAGGTCTTTATGGATATTTGGGCTGGGCCAAATATGACCTAACATCAAGGACACTCTGGCATAGACCAAATGTCTTATGGATGTTTTGCACAGGACTGACTTAGCACACACGCACAAATGTGTCCTACATGTGTTGACTAAGGTTTTTTTTTTTTTTTTTTAATTTTAATTGGAGGCTAATTACAATATTGTAGTGGGTTTTGCCATACACTGATATGAATCCGCCATGGGTGTATGTGTCCCCCATCCTGAACCCCCCTCCCACCTCCCTCCCCATCCCTTCCCTCAGGGTTGTCCCAGTGTGCTGGCTTTGAGTGCCCTGTTCCATGTGTCGAACTTGGACTGGTCATCTATTTCACACATGGTAATATACATGTCTTGATGCTATTCTCTCAAATCATCCCACCCTTGCCTTCTCCCACAGAGTCCGGAAGTCTGTTCTTTATATCTGTGTCTCTTTTGCTGTCTCGAATATAGGGTCATTGTTACCATCTTTCTAAATTTTGACTAAGTCTTTTAGACATGCGAGTTTGGTGTGGTGAGCACCAGATCCCCACAGAAGGCTTACACCAGATCCTGAAGTTGTAGAGCTGTGTAGTTTGCTTTGAAGCCTAAATTAGAATGAGTCCTTTTAATGTGTATTATTCATCCTGTTTATCTTTTATTTCTAAAGGCATAGTACTAATTTATTTAACAATAACTAGAAAAATATTTTAAAACATTTTAAAAGACCTAGTTCAATTTTTTAAAAATAAATGAATATTTTTATTTCTTAAAGACAGAGGTAAAATATGGTACTTATATGTTTTCTGCTGCTGCTAAGTTGCTTCAGTCGTATCAGACTCTGTGCGACCCGATAGATGTCAGCCCACCAGGCTCCCCCGTCCCTGGGATTTTCTAGGCAAAAACACTGGAGTGAGTTGCCATTTCCTTCTCTCAGTTCACTTCAGTTCACTTCAGTTCAGTTTAGTCACTCAGTCGTGTCCGACTCTTTGAGACCCCATGAATCACAGCACACCAGACTTCCCTGTCTATCACAAACTCCCGGAGTTTACTCAAACTCACGCCCATCGAGTCAGTGATGCCATCCAGCCATCTCATCCTCTGTTGTCTTCTCCTCCTGCCCCCAATCCCTCCCAGTATCAGGGTCTTTTCCAACGAGTCAACTCTTCGCATGTGGTGGCCAAAGTACTGGAGTTTCAGCTTCAGCATCAGTCCTTCCAATGAACACCCAGGACTGATCTCCTTTAGGATGGACTGATTGGATCTCCTTTCAGTCCAAGGGACTCTCAAGAGTCTTCTCCAACACCATAGTTCAAAAGTATCAATTTTTCGGTGCTCAGCTTTCTTCACAGTCCAACTCTCACATCCATACATGACCATTGGAAAAACCATAGCCTTGACCAGACGGACCTTTGTTGGCAAAGTAATGTCTCTGCTTTTTAATATGCTATCTAGGTTGGTCATAACTTTCCTTCCAAGGAGTAAGCGTCTTTTAATTTCATGGCTGCAGTCACCATCTGCAGTGATTTTGGAGCACCAAAAAATGAAGTCTGACACTGTTTCCACTGTCTCCCCATCTATTTGCCATGAGGTGATGGGATCAGATGCCATGATCTTAGTTTTCTGAATGTTGAGATTTAAGCCAACTTTTTCACTCTCCTCTTTCACTTTCCTTCTCTAGTTATGTTTAAATAAATTAGTACTATGCTTTTAGAAATAAAATTCAGAATTACAGTTCATAATATAAAAATACCTCTATAAATAACATTAAGCATTTATATTCTAATTTAAGTTGGTCACAGTAATGCACGTTTATACCCATGTGCTTATCAGTTCATTTTCCTCAATCTTAATTTAAACCTTCTTTTGGTATATTTAGCAATTGATTGAACGACACAAGTACAGAACTTAGGTATCCAAGGTGATTTATGTATTTGCTCTGTTGATGATAACTTTAAGTCTTTTGTAAACATGGTAGTTGTCATAAGGAAATACATATATCATATTTGTCATATTCAAATCTGAAATCTTGGGAACAGTTTTTAAAGTTGAGTCTTCAATTTAGGCTCTAGTTTTGTATTTCATTTTCATTTACTGTTCAAACATTTGTTGTACATTTCTGTGTGGTTTATATATTTTTTAACATCAGTGCCACAAGAGCTTCACTTAGAATTTTAAGCTAAACTTTTTTTTTCCTTTGAATAATCTATCCCTTAAAGTCCCTTCCCTCCTTTTGTGGCGTCTCTACCATTAAGGATATGAAAACTTGCAGACTGTGCTAATTGTTATAGTAGTTGACAAACTAGTTTGGTTAGATGAGTCTCCCAATTGTAGTGTCAGCACAGATTAGGTTAGACCATGGAGAGAAGGAAAAAGTAGAAAATAATGTCCAAAATGCTTAAAATGAAATGAGCTGTGACAGAGAAAGGGCCTGAGGCACCATCCCTGTGTTGAATTGAAGGAAAAATCAAGAATATCAATTTTAGCTATTGAAATTGCCTTACAGTATATGGGAGGTGCTAATTTGCTTAGACATCTTTTGGCAACCTTGCATGTAGAATCTGCTTAGTCCTGTTGTTATTTATGTGCAATAATGCCTGCAGCCAGAGAGCTATCTTTCTGGACTTGCCTCTTTCTAACTGAGAATAAAAGGCTTGAGGAATATGGGAGATGTCAGTAGCAACAAGCGACTTGAATTCCTCAAGATAAAGACCATGGCTGGGAAGAATTGAGCAGGCAAGAGAAGGTTACTGACTCCACATTAATAATAAATTTACGAGAGTACAGAACAAATCATGCCAGGCCATCTTTATCGTTTTCTAGGTGGACGTGCAAGATTAAAGAAAGGAATTCAATAGCTGTAATATCTGGAATTGAGTAAATCATCTAATTCAGTGTCTCCACAAATCTTTGGGGGCAGTGGGGGCAGGAGCAGGGGATGGGGAGAACCTCAATGAGAATTGGCTCAGAGTACTGTCATGTGGATTCAATTTGGCTGTTGTAATAAATTACAATGGAACAAGGTCCATTGGGACGATGTTGGGATCAATAGAAGGTCAGGCTGTAACATCTCCAGCAGTGGTCTGGAAGAATGGATAACACACTTTATTAAGCTTGGCAGGCCAGGCGTTTTTGGTACTGTTGTGGTCCACCACTGTCACTTGCCTTTATGAAGCACCTGTTGGGTATGGGGCACTCTGGGGACTGCTGGAATGTATACAGTTGTCCAAATGGTCAACCTGTTTTAAAATGATGGTAATAGGTACAATTTATCGAATACGTACAAGGCTGCCATGCATAGTGTTAAGCCTTTATCATGGATTATTCTTTCTAATGTTATTGGTAATACCTGAGGGTTTTTTTTTTTTTTTCCTCTCTGTCTCCATTTTGCTGCGGGTAACATGAGATATAGAGAACTACTGTAGGTAATGCAGATGGTATGTAGTAGCAATAGGTTATGAAATGAGTTAGTCTGATTTTTACTCTTAACCACTGTCTATGCATTTAGTATTCCTATGTGCTCATGGGGAAAAAAAATTTAACTTAAAATTCTAAGTGAAGCTCATGGGGGAACAGTTTGTTCCTTTGTTCACTTATTCTTTTGTTCATTCATTTAGCAAACATCCTAAATATACTTAAGATTTTCCTTTTAGTAGAGGAGACAGGGCTGATTCTGAGTTAATTTTCAATAATTGGTGATGCCATGACTCCAATATAGATACAAAGTGAATATAGATTAAGGATTTTACTTAACTCTTTAATCAGTGAAGGGACAAGGCAGGTATTAGAACTGGATAGAAAATCTTGAGGCCAGAAATATTTATAGATCAGAAATACTAAAGTGAATGTGCAAATGGAGGCAAAACTGGTTTTTCCTCCCAATGGAGAGAGAAGTCAATATAACCTCTAGTGGCCAGTTTGAAATTTGTCTGATTATAGACAAAAATTATTTTCTTTGCTATGAGTTACCTGCAATTTACCAAGTTGGAAAATAACTTGAAGACAGTGAAAGACTAGAAATCAGATAACCTAAATGAATATGATATAAATGATAGTTTTTTTTCAATTGAAGCACTGTTTATATCTAGAAAAACTAAAGTGAGAGAATTGTGATACAGAGTAGTAGGGTATGAGTTGGATAAAAGACTTAAATACAGAGAATAAATCCATCTCTAAGTTTTTTGGAGAGGACTTTTGAGCAAATATAAGAGTTAAAATGAGAATCTCTATGCCAGAAGACCTCTCATTTTCCAGATGGGGACTCTGAGGCCTAGAGAGCTAAAGGAAATTGTCCAAAGTCACTTACCTCTTTGACCCAAGAAGTTTTGTAACTTTCTGCCTTTCCATGATCCCTTTACTGGCCTTTGGCCAGAAGAGAGTAGGAAAGCTCCAGACCAAAGTGTCTGTTGTTGTAAAGACCAAGTGTATTACTTAGGATTCTCCAGAGAAAGAGATCCAATTGAATGCGTAAAAGCATTTATTTATCCATCTGTCTGTCTGTCTATCTATGTACACACACACACACACACACACACACAAACACACACATATAGAGAGAGAGAGATTTATTTTAAGGAGTTACCTCATGTGATTGTGGAGGCTTATGAGTCCAAAACCTGATGAAGGTGGCAGGGGGAGGTGACAGGCTGGAGACTCAGAGTAAGTCGTTATTTGAGTTCAAGGTAGTATCCTATTGAACAGAAGAAGTCATTTTGAAGATGGAGTTTGAAGGCAATCTGCTGGAGAATTTGCTTTTGCTTGGCGGAGATCAGTCATTTGTTCAGTTCAGGCCTTTAGTTGATTGAATGAGGGCCAACGCACTTTATGGAGAGAGATCTGCTTTAGCCAGAGACCATTGATTTAAATGTCTTATCCAAAAACACCCTTATAGCAACATTCAGAATCATGTTTGAGCAAATATCTGGGCATTGTGGCCGAGCCACATTGACATAAAAAAATTAACCATCACAGTAGGTCAAAGGGCTGAAGGTCTTTGCCTGTCTGGAGAGTTAATTAGTAGTGATGGCCAAGTAGGTGGGGCAGATACTGGATACCAGGTACTTGGAAGGTTGTTGAGTCAGCATTAGCAAGGTCATGAATCTAAAGCAAAATGTTTTCAGCTTCACAACTTTCCCAAGAGACAGTCCTTGAAATAAGCCCATTGGTCACAACCATTACGGACACCAGTCACAGGTCTGGTCACCTGCTTTGTCAGGGTATGTCTCTAAATGTGAAGGTGACGTGTAGGTTCAGGATTGGCTTCCAGATATCCCCTACTTTAGCATATGTTTGGGTATTGGAAATATTAACTAAAAGATTCTAAAGTCCAGGATAAGAAATTTGTCATCTGAGTTGATGATTTCTTTCATAAGAATTTGTCTGAAAATCATATTGATTATATCACTATGAGTACACCTGATAACCAGAAATAAATTTTTTAGAGAAATTTATTGTGAACATAATGCAAAGAAAACAATATATTGTAACTTTATTGTTTACTTCTGTGGCTTTATCAGATCTCCTAGGAGCAAGATCAAGAAGATATTTATGATTGTTATCATCATTGTAATTATTATTTTATTTCATAATAGCAGCAAATATTTGCTGAACAGTTCCTCTGTGTCACGTGTTAGGTACTTTACACATTAAGAGGATAACTTCCTTACCACCTCCAAGTCTTTGCTCTACTGTCACCTTCTCAATGAAACCCTTCCTGAACCACCTTATGCAAATAATGCATCCTGCTTGCCCCCACCCAGCAGTCTTTATCCTTCTTGCTGTTGTTTAGTTGCCCAATTGTGTCCAACTCTTTGCAACCCTATGGACTGCAGCACACGAGGCCTCCCTGTCCCTCACCATCTCCCAAAGTTTGCCCAAGTTTATGTCCATTGCATCGGTGATGCCATCCAACCATTTTGTCCTTCTTACCTTACTCTATTTGTTCTTTTTTTCCCCATAATCTTTCACTTTTCAGTGCACTCTATCATTACTTACTAATTATGTTTATTATCTTTTTATCTGCCTTTCTTTGCTGGATCTAAGCTCCACAATACCAGGGATTGCTGTGTGTTATTTATTGTTATAGCCCAAGTGCACAGATCAACCTTTGCCAGGTAATAGGAATAAGTATTTATAAGCTGAATAAGTATTTGTGGGTTATATTGGTGAGTATGTCATTTAGTCCTGACGACACCCTCATGACAGATACATACTGAGCTTATTCCAATTTAACAGAGGAGGATAGTGTTCTGGGAAGTTACTTCAGTGTTGTAGTTCAGGCACATCTTAGAGAGACTGAAGAATCAGCCAGCTAAGTCAGAAGCGGACAGGGAGCAAAAGTCTTTGCAGTTGAGAAGAATCCAGCAGTTCTGAAGCAAGGCCAAGAAGTGCTTAGGTACTGTGAGGTGTGATGCTGACAAATTAAAAGAAAAAGAAAGTCAAAAAGTGTTAAGATGAGAGTTACTTAATAGGTACAGGGTTTTAGTTTTGCAAGATGAAAAGAGTTCTGTGGATGGATAGTGGTATGATCACACAGCAAAGCAAATATACTTAATGCCATTGGAATGTATATTAAACAATGGTTTGTTGTTGTTCAGTTGCTCAATCATGACTAACTCTTTGCAACTCCATGGACTTGAGCATGCCAGACTTCCCTGTCCTTCACCATCTCCCAGATTTTGCTCAAACTCTTGTCCTTTGAGTTGGTGATGCCACAACCATCTTGTCCTCTGTCGTCCCCTTCTCCTCCTGCCTCAGTCTTCCCCAGCATCAGGGTTTTTTCTAATGAGTTGGCTCTTCATGTCAGGTGGCCAAAGTATTGGGGCTTCAACATCAGTCCTTTCAATGAATATTCAGGACTGATTTCCTTTAGGATTGACTGGCTTGATCTCCTTGCAGTCCAAGGGACTCTCAAGAGTCTTCTCCAGCAGCACAGCTCAAAAGCATCACTTCTTTGGAGTTCACCCCTTCTTGATAGTTCAACTCTCACATCCATACATGACTATTGGAAAAACCATAGCTTTGACTAGATGGACCTTTGTTGGCAAAGTAACGTCTCTCCTTTTTAATATGCTGTACAGGTTGGTCATAGCTTTTCTTCTAAGGTGCAAGTGTCTTTTAATTTTATGGCTGCAGGCACCATCTGCAGTGATTTTGGAGCCCAAGAAGATAAAGTCTGTCACTGTTTCCTTTGTTTCCACATTTATTTGCCGTGAAGTAATGGGACTGGATACCATGATCTTAGTTTTTTGAATGTTGAGTTTTAAGCCAGCTTTTTCACTCTTCTCTTTCACCTTCATCGAGACTCCTTAGTTCCTCTTCACTTTCTGCCATAAAGGTGGTGTCATCTGCATATCTGAGGTTAATGATATTTCTCCTGGCAATCTTGATTTCAGCTTGTACTTCATCCAGCCCGGCATTTCACATGATATACTCTGAATTTAAGTTAAATAAGCAGGGTGACAATACACAGCCTTGACATACTCCTTTCCCAATTTGGAGCCCATCCCTTATTTCATGTCCAGTTCTAACTGTTGCTTCTTGACCTGCATACAGGTTTTGCAGGAGACAAGTAAGGTGGTCTGGTATTCCCATCTCTTTAAGAATTTTCCAGTTTGTTGTGATCTACACAGTCAAAGGCTTTAGAGTATTCAGTGAAGCCGAAGTAGATTATTTTTCTGGAGTTCTCTTGCTTTTTTGGTTCTCCAGTGGATGTTGACAATTTGATCTCTGGTTCCTCTGCCTTTTCTAAGTCGAGTTTGGACATCTGGGACATTCTTGCTTCATGTACTGTTGATGTCTAGCTTGGAGAATTTTGAGCATTACTTTGCTAGCAGGTAAGATGAGTGCAGTGGTTAAGATGGTAAATTTTATGTTGTGTGTGTTTCACCACAATTAAAATATGAAAATTTGAACAGTTTTAAAAGTTAAGATTTAATAGCCATTGTTTATGATATGTGTTTGTGCTGGAGGAAGGAGGAACAGGTGAGAAAAAGATTTCATTGGAAAAATGGGAAGCATAAAACAGCTGGGATTAAATTTTGACATCTGCTGATTTGACTCTGTTGCTTACACTAGTTCTTCAGCTGCACTCAGCCTCAGTTTCCCTAGTCTTTGTGATAAACATGATTGTAGTACCCACTTCATAGAGAAGTTGTAAGGATTGAAGAGAGAATGAGTGAAAAGTGTACGACAGAGTGCCTGACTCCTAATGAATTATTATTCAATGAATGTTTCTAATCAAACTGTCAAGGTAGATACCTTTATTCTTGCCAAACTCTTTATTGAATAATTCTAAGGCAGTGAGTACAGGACTGAGAGCTCCATGAGACCAGCACTGGCGAGTACTTTTTACATGGTCCTTTCTATTTTTTACTTGGATGATATTAAGTAATGGTAAGTTTTTACCAACAGTGATAATTCACCTCTTTTTTTTTTTTTTTTTGATTACTCACCTCTTGAAGGTTGATTCCCTTTTGTGTGAGTTTCTTCTATGTCTTGACAATGCCAGGAGACCTGGTCAGTGCTGTTCGTTACAAACAGACAGCACTGACCAGGTCTCCTGGCATTGTCAAGACATAGAAATACAGAAGATTTTAGCAAACATGCCAACATCCTTATGACTCCGAGAAAGCTATAAAGCACCAGTGATGTTTCATGTTTTCCTTCCCTCCGCTTATGGAAACCAGCATAAACTATCTCTTAGGAATGGAACAGGCAAACATTGTGTCCTCTAAAGAGCTCTTAGCTCTTCTAAAGTATTTGTCTCCAGATGGGATAGGGAGGGGGGAGGGAGGAGCGAGGGGGGTCAGGATGGGGAACACATGTAAATCCATGGTTGATTCATGTCAGTGTATGGCAAAAACCACTACAATATTGTAAAGTAATTAGCCTCCAACTAATAAAAATAAATGAAAAAGCAAAACAAAAACAAGGTATTTGTCTCCAGGTGAAGGAATGATTATCATATGACAAGTAGTAAGACACTGTCTGGCAAGGCAGGATGACCTGAGTGTTTTCTGGATATTGATCAGTAAGAGTTAGTTGTTACTTAACAGAGATGAATTTGCGTGCATTCATGTGTGCTCAGTTGCTTAGTTGTATATGACTCTTTTGCGACCCTATGAACTGTAGCCTGCCAGGCTCCTCTGTCCATGTGATTTCCCAGGCCTGAATGCTGGCCTTCTCCAGTGGGTAGCCATTTCTTCCTCCAGGAGTTCTTCCTGACCAGGGGTCAAACCTGTGTCTTCTGTATTAGCAGGCAGGTTCTTTATCACTGCGCCATCTGGGAAACCCAGCGATGAATTTACTGAGAATGTAATTATGCTCAAGTTTATGTCCCCTCCCTTCTGTAAGTGTGTCCCAAAGTCCTGTGAATATATTATCATTTTGTTTTTTTTTTTAGTTTGCAAAATTATGGTATTCCTATATTCCTTTAATGAACTTTCCTATGCCCACTCTATTCAGGCCCCTCAAGATCTTGAGCAACCCTTCTTCTTGTTGTTGTTGAAATGTGGGCAGATACTACCAACCAGAAGAGGGCAACCCTCATCATGGAGGGCCAAATGCAGGTAGGAAGAACAGGGTGGGCCAAGAGGTAGAGATAGAATGAATTCAACAAAAACAGGCAGTCTCTGCAGCTGGGTTGTGGTAGTGATGGGGCGGCTAGCAGGCCTCCAGAGAGTGGCAGGTTTGGAAGCCAGCATACATTACCTCTGTAGTCTGTTCATCTCGCCTGTTATATAGGACATTCTAGTAGGAAAAGTACTGCTGGAGCTCTTTGGGGCAGACTTGATGACTAATGTCTTTTCAGTCAAATTTCTTCTGAATAATAGAAGGTGAGGTTGCATATCAAAACCAGACATAAATGTATTTGACCATGGATTGCAATAAAATTTACTGGTGTTAAAGATAATCAAACGATTTCACTTTCCATGAATTTTATTGTCTGAAAAAAGTGATACCCCTCCTTGGAAGGGAGGAGAATAACTTGATTCATTTGCTATTCTGCTGGGAGAGAAAATTTCTGAAACTTGACAGCAAATGATGCCTGTCTTTTCTACTTAAGTCTGCCCTCCCCATCAGGGAACCCTGCTGTCTCGTCTAGAACGCACAAGCTCAGGTTGTTCACTTGGCCTATTTTCAGCTTTGTAACAGGGAAGCCGTATCACATTCCCTCTGCTGACTGGTGCAAAGAGGCAAACTGTTGAGCAGATGTTGATTAAAGGGACCCAGGTTGTCATGTTCAGTGTTTCAGTTTATGTGTAGTGGGGCTTTGATAGTTTATACACAGAGGGCCTGTGTCTCACCTGAGTTAATGAGTACTACAACGGAACACTAGCATTGTCTTTGATAGCCTCTGTGTTGAGGTATATAATTATATCCCACTGCCATAAGGGTCTGTGAACCTCTGAAAACCAATGTTTGGCCATGCCACATCATGATTGTTTTTTGATAGAAAAGTACATGTAAAGTGCAAGGATAGTTTTGAGTGAATAAATAAGAATGGAAGCATCTTGAAAACAGGTTTTTCCTTATGTTAACATATCAATCTTCCATCTTGCTTCCTTGGATATTGGCAAAACCACTTGATTTTTACCATATTCTAAAAGATCTGACCCAAGTTTTTATTGATAGACAGTGTCTTGAGCTGGGTGGACTTAGTCAAGTTATTTTACCCCTTTAAGCTTCAGTTTTCTCATTGATAAAATAAGAACTCTTCTCCATCTCCCAACCCCAACCCCGCAAGGGATTGTTTTGAATGAAATGAGATGATGGGTGTTCAAAATAGCCAGCAGAGTACATGGGGGTTAATAAAGCTCTTAATAGACTATAGCCTATATTTATGTATAGTGAGAATCATATATACAAATTGCATTTATTCATTTACCCAATATTATTGTTCACCTACCATATTCCATGTCTAGAATTCATACATATGTTATCTCACAATAAATTTGACTACAGTAGTTTGAATTTCTCTAGAATTTTTTTGAATCCCTTGAACGCCAAACCCTGTTTAGCAATGTTTGCTTTTCCTATTCCAGTTCAAAGCATATTCATGACTTTGGACCAGTGTTTGAGCATAACCCTGCTATTTCTCTTTAAGCACTTTCTCAGTTCAGTTCAGTCACTCAGTCATGTCCAACTCTTTGCGACCCCATGAACCACAGCATGCCAGGCCTCCCTGTCCATCACCAACTCGCGGAGTTTACCCAAACTCATGTCCATCGAGTTGGTGATGTCATCCAACCATGTCATCCTCTGTCGTCCCCTTCTCCTCCTGCCTTCAATCTTTCCCAACATCAGGGTCTTTTCAAATGAGTCAGCTGTTCGCATCAGGTGGCCAAAGTACTGGAGTTTCAGCTTTAACATCAATCCTTCCAATGAACACCCAGGACTGATTTCCCTTAGGATGGACTGTTTGTATGTCCTTGCAGTACAAGGGACTCTCAAGAGTCTTCTCCAACACCACAATTCAAAAGCATAAATGCTTTGGCGCTCAGCCCTCTTCATAGTCCAACTCTCACATCCACACATGACCACTGGAAAAACCATATCCTTGACTAGATGGATCTTTGTTAACAAAGTAATGTCTCTGCTTTTTAATATGCTATCTAGGTTAGTCATAACTTCCCTTCCAAGTACTAAGTGTCTTTTAATTTCATGGCTGCAGTCACCATCTGCAGTGATTTTGGAGCCCAAAATAT
This sequence comes from Muntiacus reevesi, assembly GCF_963930625.1. Lineage (NCBI taxonomy): Eukaryota > Metazoa > Chordata > Mammalia > Artiodactyla > Cervidae > Muntiacus > Muntiacus reevesi. The sequence continues at coordinate 103,109,253 of NC_089252.1, forward strand.
TAAAGTCAGCCACTGTTTCCACTGTTTCCCCATCTATTTGCCATGAAGTGATGGGACCAGATGCCATGATCTTAGTTTTCTGAATGTTGAGCTTTAAGCCAACTTTTTCACTCTCCTCTTTCACTTTCATCAAGAGGCTCTTTAGTTCTTCTTCACTTTCTGCCATAAGGGTGGTGTCATCTGCATATCTGAGGTTATTGATGTTTCTCCCGGCAATCTTGATTCCAGCTTGTGCTTCATCCAGCCCAGCATTTTGCATGGTGTACTCTGCATATAAGTTAAATAAGTAGGGTACAGTATACAGCCTTGACGTAATCATTTTCCTATTTGGAACCAGTCTGTTGTTCCATGTCTAGTTCTGTTGCTTCCTGACCTGCATACGGGTTTCTCAAGAGGCAGGTCAGGTGATCTGGTATTCCCATCTCTTTCAGAATTTTTCACAGCTTATTGTGATCCACATAGTCAAAGGCTTTGGCATAGTCAATAAAAGAGAAATAGACGTTTTTCTGGAACTCTCTTGCTTTTTCGATGATCCAGCGAATGTTGGCAATTTGATGTCTGTTTCCTCTGCCTTCTCTAAAACCAGCTTGAACATCTGGAAGATCATGGTTCATGTATTGCTGAAGCCTGGCTTGGAGAATTTTGAGCATTATTTTACTAGTGTGTGAGATGAGTGCAATTGTGCGGTAGTTTGAGCATTCTTTGGCATTGCCTTTCTTTGGGATTGGAATGAAAACTGACCTTTTCCAGTCCTGTGACCACTGCTGAGTTTTCCAAATTTGCTGACATATTGAGTGCAGCACTTTCATAGCATCATCTTTTAGGCAGCCCCTAAAAAAATAGCTCTTTAGTCTTAGGTTGAGGTGCAAGTACTGTATAAAACTTTATTTAAAGGATGAATTTATATTATTCTCAACTGTTTTCCTAAAATAATATGTATTAATAATATGACTGAATACAACTGATAGCTGTTGCAAAGTTTAATATAGTAGGAGTTGAAGGAAGAGTTCACAGATGGTTTAAAGTCACACTTTTGAATAAATTATCTCAGACTATGGGAAGAGGGTACCATGAGCTGCATCTGGATTGTCTGTCTCTTCATATTGCCTACTACAACTTTGAGGAGGTTACCAGTTTTATTACCTAGAATTAAGTGGAAAGAAAATGTAAACTTCTAGATCTTTGAAGTTTCCATTTTAAGAGGTTAGACCGGTTAATATTTTGCCAAAATAACAACTACTTGTTAATGTTGCCATGTTACATTGGGGTAGAGCCTTACAATTTTCACAGGCTACATGTTCCATTCAGTCCCCTCCACCATCCTGTGGGGTCATCAGGACAGCTATTTTTATAGATGAGGAAGATGAGGTCCAGAAGTAGTTAAATGGTTTGACTGAGATTGTGAGATAGAAAAGCAATGGGAGTCAAGTTTGCTGACCTCCAGCAAACAGCACCAATAATTATTATGGCAAGGATATATGAAAGACCAGGCAAATGATCTTTTGTGTCAGCCCTTAGGGGAGGCTCCTGATGTGTATAACTTGGGTACCGCCTGAGGTCACCCTGTCCTTTGAAATGAGTAGATACAGCTTCCTTGTCATATCCCACATCCAGTAAGAAGCCCATCCCTTCCAGGAGTCCTCACTGTACCCCAGAGTCTCCTGCTTCTCAAGGAGCCCTTCAATTGTGAATTTCTACCCCTTTTGCATTGTTGAGCTTGCGTGTATCTCCCTCTTTGGGGTCTGGTTGTTTTGTTTACTCAGTCATGGAACATAGCCCCCCACCCCCACTTCATCCCTTAATTTGCACTCTTAGCACTCACACTCACATAAGGCATGTGGGGGCTTAACAGCCTTTCCTGAAACTTTGAGGTGGTAGAAAGGAAAGGAAAGTGAAAGTCACTCAGTCATGTCCTACTCTTTGCGACCCCATATAGCCCATGGAATACTCCAGGCAAGAATACTGAGTGGGTAGCCTTTCCCTTTTCCAGGGGATCTTCCCAGCCCGGGGATTGAACCCAGGTCTCCTGCATTGCAGGTGGACTCTTTACCAGCTAAGCCACAAGGGAAGCCCAAGAATACAGGAGTGGGTAGCCTACCCCTTCTCCAGTGTATCTTCCTGACGCAGGAGTTGAAGCGGGATCTCCTGCATTGTAGGCAGATTCTTTACCAACTGAGCTTTCAGGGAGTCTTGGGGTGGGAGAGTTGGTCACCACAGGGTAGACTTGAGTAAACAGAGCTTCAGGCTTCCCTGATTCAAAAATCTTGTGCTTCCTCATCACATGGAGTTTCTCATCGGTCACCTTTGCCTGCTCCTTTCAATACCTTGTCAGGTTGCTCAGACCTGTCTCTTGCCTACTTCTTTCCCTGGCCCAAGTAACTACCTTTCTTTATACCTTAGTCCTAGTCCACCTGCCTATAGTAGAGTTCAGGTCTCTGTGCTCCTCATTCTCCTCATAGACCATACCTTTAGCTCCTTGTCTTTTCTACATAAAAAGAATTGTGGAATATTTCATATTTCTCAAAGTAAAGGCAATTTTTAAATCTCCAAGTGAAATTCAGGTGTCAGCTCTTAAAACCCCATTCCCCCTAGTTTCTACAGTTGTCTTAACTCCCATAGCTGCCATATGTATCCTATGAAAGTGAAAGTGAAGTCACACAGTCGTGTCCAACTCTTTGCAACCTCTTGGAGAGTGTAGCCTACAGGCTCCTCTGTCCATGGGATTTTTCCAGGCAAGAATACTGAAGTGAGTTGCCATTTCCTTCTCCAGGAGATCTTCCCACCCCAGGGATTGAACCTGGGTCTCCCACATTGTAGGCAGACACTTCACCATCTGAGCCACCAGGGAAGTCATTGTATCCTATGGGATAGGTGGTATTCTTATCTCATTTTTCAGTGGATGCACCCAAGACTCAAAGAGAAACTGCCTAAGGTCACAGAGATATCTAATCTACTCTCAGCTCCTGCCCTGGGGCTTATCAAATATTTTCTTAAAGAACTTCAGTTCAGTTCAGTCACTCAGTCCTGTCCTACTCTTTGCAACCCCATGGACTGCAGCACGCCAGGCCTCCTTGTCCATCCCAGAGTTTACTCAAACTCATGTCCATCAAGTCGGTGATGCCATCCAACCGTGTCATCCTCTGTCATCCCCTTCTCCTGCCTTCAATCTTTCCCAGCATCAGGGTCTTTTCAAATGAGTCAATTTTTTGCATCAGGTGGCCAAAATATTGGAATTTCAGCTTCAACATCAGTCCTTCCAATGAATATTCAGGACTGATTTTCTTTAGAAGTCTCTACTGCAACTATGCAGCTCTGCCATTTGAAACAAAACACTCAACCAGATATAGACATTATGTACACAAATGGCTGTGTTTCAGTAAGTCTTGTTTATAAAAACAGGTGGTGGGCTAGAAACTGACCTGTGGGACAGAGTTGCAGACCCTGCACTTCACTGCTTTTTGCCATAATACTGGCTGTCTATTGAATGTCTCTAATTTAAAGCCTAAAGTGAATTGAGAACAGAATCCAGAGCAGAATCCATGTGGGTCACCTCATTTAGAGTGCCTTTTCATTTTCATTCTGGAAGCTATGCACAGAGCAAACGAGTCTATAATGATTGTTAAACTATCCATAGGACATCCATGATGGAGCTGCCTCAGAAGTTGGTTGGAGACATGCTGGGATTTTAAAGTCTGGGTTAAGGGCACATTGTTGGGATTGTATGACATTATTTTTATTTTATTTTAAGCAAAATTGACAGTGCGTGAGTTGCTCACATTTCTCAAGGTCTGTTTTTCTCTCCAAGGCCATATATGACTAAGAGAGCATAGTTTATGCTGTTTATTGTATCTAAAGAATTTATTGTATCTAAAGAACACAAGGAGTTGCTGTTTCCTACATCTTCCTACTAACTACTAACTAATGGATTAAATTTGTGGGCTTTTTTTTTAAAAAAAAAAAAAAAAAAAGGCTGCCCATTGTACTATGGTGATGGAATCAGCACTCTTTTTTTCTGAGTCAACCTTCCTATGAAAACATTTCCCGTATTCATGTAATGGTCTCATCTCTGATCACCAGTTTTGAAGATTAATGTTGAAAACAAAGGTATTTTCTTTCTTACAAGGATGATCTAAAGAAACATTGAAAACTGCTTTTTAGTGTTTCCTTTTCAGCAGTTTACTAATAATTTCCTAGTGGCCAAAGGTTGGACTTTTTCTCTTCTTTCTTTTTTTCTTTAAAAATATCTTTGAAGACACTTTATCATCATTTGGCAAGTTTCAGTTTAGAGTTAAGTTTTACAGTTTGCTTATCATTTAAGTTCCTGAAAACAGGGATTTATAATGGAGATGTTGAAATCACCTTAATCTGTTGGTAAATGTTTTCATTCTAGCACTTATCCGAGTTCAAAGAGGGCCCTGGAAAATTTTGGGTTTTTTTTTTTAATTGAATCTTTGAATCAGGAGTTGAATTCATTCTGAAACAAACAGAGCAGGGTTCCCATTTAACCTGCAGCACTAGGGTAGTGCTTCACTCTGAACTATAAATAGGTCCCATCTGTATGTGTCATATCTTGAATATTTCAGCTGCATGCCTCAGGGAAATGAGTGGGAAGGAGCTTCCTTCTCTGTAAAAGCCGTGTTTCTCATTTAGTTCAGTTCAGTCACTCAGTCCTGTCTGACTCTTTGTGGCATGCCAGGGTTCCCTGTCCATCACCAATTCCTGGAGCTTACTCAAATTCATGTCCATCAAGTCGGTGATGCCATCCAACGATCTCATCCTCTGTCATCCCCTTCTCCTGCCTTCAGTCTTTCCCAGCATCAGGGTCTTTTCCAATGAGTCAGCTCTTCGCATCAGGTGGCCAAAGTGTTGGAGTTTCAGCTTCAGCAGCAGTCCTTGCAATGAATATTTAGGACTGATTTCCTTTAGGATTGACTGGCTGAATCTTCTTGCAGTCCAGAGGACTCTCAAGAGTCTTCTCCAACACCACAATTCAAAAGCATCAATTCTTCGGTGCTCAGCTTTCTTTGTGGTCTAACTCTCACATCCATACATGACTACTGGAAAAACTATAACTTCGGTTAGACGAACCTTTGTTGGCAAAGTGATGTCTCTGCTTTTTAATATGCTGTACAGGCTGGTCATAACTTTTCTTCCAAGGAGCAAGTGTTTTTAATTTCCTGGCAGCAGTCACCATCTGCAGTGAATTTGGAGCCAAAAAAAAAAAAAAAAAAGTCTCTCACTGTTTCCATTGTTCCCTCATCTATTTGCCATGATGTGATGGGACCGGATGCCATGATCTTAGTTTTCTGAACGTTGAGTTTTAAGCCGACTTTTTCACTCTCCTCTTTCACTTTCATCAAGAGGCTCTTTAGTTCTTCGCTTTCTGCCATAAGGGTGGTGTCATCTGCATATCTGAGGTTACTGATATTTCTTCTGGCAATCTTGATTCCAGCTTGTGCTTCATCCTGTCCAGCATTTCTCGTGATGTACTCTGCATATAAGTTAAATAAGCAGGGTGACAATATACAGACTTGACGTACTCCTTTTCCTATCTGGAACCAGTCTGTTATTCCATGTCCAGTTCTAACTGTTGCTTCCTGACCTGCATACAAATTCTCAGGGAGGAGGTCAGGTGGTCTGGTGTTCCGATCTCTAGAAGAATTTCCCACAGTTTGTGGTGATTCACACAGTCAAAGACTTTGGTGTAGTCAATAAAGGAGAAGTAAATGTTTCTCTGGAAGTCTCTTGCTTCTTTGATCATCCAGTGGATGTTGGCAATTTGATCTCTGGTTCCTCTGCCTTTTCTAAATCCAGCTTGAATATCTGGAAGTTCATGGTTCACGTACTGTTGAAACCTGGCTTGGAGAATTTTGAGCATTACTTTGTTAGTGAGATGAGTGCATTTGTGCAGTAGTTTGATCATGCTTTGTCATTACCTTTCTTTGGGATTGGAATGAAAACTGACCTTTTCTGGTCCTGTGGTCACTGCTGAGTTTTCCAAATTTGCTGGCATATTGAGTGCAGCATTCTTATGGCATCACCTTTTAGGATTTGAAATAGCTCAGCTGGATTTTCATCACCTCCACTAGCTTTGTTCCTGGTGATACTTCCTAAGGCCCACTTAACTTCACATGCCAGGATGTCTGGCTGTAGGTGAGTGATCACACCATCGTGGTTATCTGGGTCATGAAGATCATTTTTGAATAGTTCTTCTGTGTATTCTTGCCACCTCTTCTTAATATCTTTTGCTTCTTTTAGGTCCATATCATTTCTGTCCTTTATTGTTCCCATCTTTGCAGGAAGTGTTCCCTTCATATCTCTAATTTTCTTCAAGAGATCGCTTTCCCATTCTCTTGTTTTCCTCTGTTTCTTTGCATTGATCATTGAGGAAAGCTTTCTTATCTCTCCTTGCTGTTCTTTGGAACTCTGCATTCAAATGGGTACATCTTTCCTTTTCTCGTCTGCCTTTCACTTCTCTTCTTTTCCCAGCTATTTGTAAGCCTCCTCAGACAACCATTTCGCCTTTTTGCATTTCTTTTTCGTGGGGATGGTTGATCACACCCCATGTACAGTGTCACAAACGTCTGTCCATAGTTCTTCAGGCACTCTGTCTATCAGATCTAATCCCTTGAATTTATTTGTCACTTCCATTGTGTAATCAATTGTAAGAGATTTGATTTAGGTCATACCTGAATGGTCTGGTGGTTTTCCCTATTCATTTGTTTCTCATTTGTTTTCCCTAAGTACTGATTTAGAGGAGTCAGGAAGATGGTGCAAAATATTTCCTGCAGACCTTGTATATCTAATGAGCAGCTTACTGAAATTCACTCAGCACATATGTATTGAGGGCCTCCTATGTGCTAGGGGCTGGGAATACAGCCCTGAGATGAGATGAAATCAGAGAGATGGGGTCTCTGCCCCTTGGACTTTCAGTGGAAAATGGTAGTCAGTAAATATAACTTAAGTTACAGTTATGAATATGGAGTTAATCACCTGATACAGTTGCCGAGAGTGTCATAAAGAAGTACAGGTGCTGAGAGCATGAAAGAGCAGGAGTTGGGGTGGGTCAGGAGGGAGGATGCCCCATTTTCTGGGGCAGGAAGGTCTCAGGAAGACTAGGGGAAGGGGGAGAGAAGACAAGGTAATTGCCAAGTCAGAGATGGCAGGACTGTGGGAGCTTAACCGTTTGAGGGTTCAGTGTGACTGTACTGAAGAGGAAGGGCTGAGAGGAGGCCAGGAGTTAGGCAGGGCCAGTTTGAGAGTGTGTGTGGTGGGGGGTGTCCTAGGCATGAATGCATTTCACTCTCCTCCTTGCCTGGAGAATCCCATGGACAGAGGAGCCTGGTGGGCTACAGTCCATGGAGTCACAAAAGAGTCAGACACAGCTTAGTGACTAAATGACAACAACAACAAGGTATCTTCATTGACCCCACAGAATGAAGCAGGTACTCTTTGCTAGGTGCCACAGTAACTCTATACTTAGTCATCACATCACAGTGTCTTGTAGTTCCCTCTTTATTTCTGGGTCTTCTCACCGTAGTCATGAAGTTCTTTGAAGATAGCTGTTTGTTCACTGCTATGTCCCAATGCCTCAATGGGTGTCCAGTGCTCGGGAAAACATTATCATTCCAGTTTGGGAAGTCAGAACCCTGAAGCTTAGAATGTCCAAATAAATTGCTTTATGTTGCTCAGTAAATTGGGGGAATTCCAGCTTCTCACAGGCCTGCATATGATGTCATGTGTGATACAACTCCTGTATGTAGGAAGCCTCTCCAGTTTTCTGTATCACAGAATATCTTACTGCTGGAAGTTCTTTTTTCCCCTTTCAACCTTAATTGAAACCTTGTAGTGCCTTAGAAATAGAATCCCAGTTTCTCTCATGAACATGTTCCTGCATCTCACCCAGAGTGTTGGAGACTGAACTTGGCCTAACCAGCTTGACGTCAGAAGGGTGCTCCGTCTCATACTGAATCCATCTTGGCATTGTACTTATCACTGTCTCAAGTTACTGGGCTGTAGGAGTGTTTGTTGATTTGTTTATTAATTTTGTCCCCTAAGATGCTTAAGCTCTTTGGGGTCAGGAAGCTTGTATGGCTTCTTTACCAGGTCTGTGGAGGTACCTGGCAAACAAATATTAGCTCAATATAGAATAAATTAAATATATAGATACATATATATAGGTGTATATATATAAACTCAGACATATAAGTAAATAAGCTACTGTGCATTATCTTATGACTGGCTGATCTTTACTGAGACTTTATCTGTGGGAGGTGGTGCATTGAAGAGTATAAATAGTGTGTAGTCAGACCAGTGTGCAATAAATGCTTACAGAAGAATTATTCTTGAACATGCTGTGTCACTATATATTAAAAATTAAAGTGGTGGCTAGGTGATTATGGTTAAAAAAAAACCCACAATACAGTGTTTAGAATCTGATAAACTTGAGTTCAGGTATTTCTTTTCCATCTGGTAGATATGTAATGGTTTCCTCATCTGTAGAATAGGGATTATTGTCACCAAACCATTGGGTCATCATTAGGATTCAGTCTCACCTGGCATGGAGACCTCCCTGTGGCTATGTGGCTTCCTTCTTGCTCCCTTCCTTCTGAAATTAAAAATAAAAGACTGAGGTAGAGTTAGGCAACAGCTTCCCTGGCAGCTCACATGGCAAAGAATCTTCCTGCTAATGAAGAAGACACAGTTTCAATCCCTGGATTGGAGAGATCTCCTGGAGAAGGAAAAGACAACCCATTTGAGTATTCTTGCCTGGAGAATCCTATGGACAGAGGAGCCTGGTGGGCCACAGTCCATGGGGTTGCAGAAGGTTGGACAGGACTGAGTAACTAACATTTTTGCTTTTTTGGAGTTAGGCCAAACACTGAAGGAACTTGAGGCTTAATATTTAGACCAAGATAAGCAGATCATGAGCAGATTTGACTTGCTTATTTGAATATAGTTCTGTTGTTTTGGTGGTTCTTATTTGTTTTAAAGGAAACCACCAGGGTGGCACATCTAGGGGACTAAATAGAGATATACCCCATTTCTACTGCTGGGTTATTGCATTGCTTCTCCACTGCATCTAGCCCTCTGCAGTGTAGAAGCTGCTGCTTTTTTGTGGGCACAGTTCTACATCTGCAACTGATTGAGTTTGCAGATGGGCCTGTACAGAAATAATTAGCCACTTGCCCCTTATTTTGAGGTGCAAGTGGCCCCTCTTGCCAGCAGTTACTGAGTCATGGAAAAGAGGAAGCTTTAGGGGAGAGAGCCTGTGGAAATTTAAGTATGAGGGCAAATTTATTTTTTATTTTTTGAAGTTGTAGCTATCTTTTTCTTTTAAAAAAGCACTTGTAAGTATGTAAAAGTCACCTTAGAACAGACCTATCCTTAACTCCATGTACATATCCCAGAGTAGAATGCTTCAAATATTTCCCATTTCCCTTCTCCTTCATTTTATTCTAAAGATTTATTTGAATGTGCCATGTGCTTTAATTGCTATATTTGGTTTCACAGTTGGTTCACACTACACATTAGCTAATTATTGGTAAACTATCTGGCTTATAAGCTCTGATCCATTTTCCTTTGGAAACTGGCAGCAGCCCCATGCATTTTACTATACTTTTGTGGAGAATTTTGCAGTAATCTGTAGTGTTGCACCTTTGAATAAATCTAAATTTGAATCACTAAACCCTATTGTTTCCTCTGATTAAGGACAGCATCCAGTGGTATTAGGGGACCAGAGGAGTATGTTAATAAAGGATAGCAGTTGTTGATGGCTGTCTAAAAACATCAGTCCATGAGATTCAGAAATTATGTGGATAAGCTGCCTTGGACAATAAAAGAACAAAACACATTCTAGATCTTAATAGAAAACAAAAGTGTATAAACAAAAGCAGACTGCTTCTTTAAATATCCAATTTCAGAACAAGACTAGCCTCCTAGGCAAGTTTAAGGAACTCTGAATCTAATTGGGAAAAGAAGTGGTTGACATTTTCTTTAGTGTCAGACTAGCAGATGAGATTGAATTTTTGACACTTTGCAGAAGACAGATCCCTTTTCATTAGCCAGATAAATCTGGGTCCTGAGTCATTATTTTATTTTGTTAATTCTACATGTGCTATAATCAAACCTCTCCCATGCAGATGGTTACTGCTGAAAAAGATGATGTTAAACTTTGAAGGGAAGAAAATGAATGGCTTGCTTAACCATTTCAGCTCATGTACCCAACCCCAGGACTTAACTCACAGGGTTTAACTCACAGGCCGACAAGTTTGCTATTCGTATCTTTTGGTGTTTCTTTTCTCCAAATACATTTAAGAGCATTCCATGTTCTTTTACCAGGAATTGGAGGGGCCAAGAATATACAGAATCTATTTCTTTCTGCCAGAGTTTATCAGGTCACGTTGGTTTTGTGGGTGCTTGTTATATCTTCATCTTCTTAGTTATGTCTTCACCCTCTGATGGGTACTAAGTAAAGACAGACTGTGGGTAAGGTTTGGTGTCTTCACATGTACGGAGTCTTTCAGGGAGATTGGATCGTCACAGGACCTTGCTGTCTTATAGAAGATGCTCCTATCAAGTACAGAAACCACTGATGTATAGTCTGTTTATGAGAAGGAAGGTGCAAGGGAAAAAGGAACCCTCTCCCCCAGTCTCTGCCTGGATACATATTTTGGAGATGTTTTTTGAATTCTCAGACCTCTGAAAAATAATGGCTATTATGAGAGACAAGGGGGAACAATGTCCATTTTTCTTGAAGATGATGATGATTGAGGGAGAAATGGGTAGTCATTATTCTTTCTGGATTCACTTTGATAAAAAAAGGTTTCCTGTGGTTCTGAAACTTTGGTCCATGAACTGTTAGATCAAACACACCTGTAGCACTTGTTAAATGTACAAATGGTCAAACCTCTCCCTGAACCCAGTGAGTCTGCACCTCTTGTCCTTGGACCCCAGAATCTGCTTTATCAGGTACCGAGATGATTGCTGTATGTGGTCAAGCTGGGAGTCACACTTGTTATGGATAGTTTTTATATTTTAATAATTGATTATACTTTTTTTGCAGATGTGTGATTCATCACATCACAGTGAGTGATAGGAATAGATTATCCCTCTGGGACCCCTGACAGTGTTTAGTTGTTGAAATCATTTGGATGCTAGTGTCTCAGGGGTTGCTGAATTACATTCTTGTGGGCCCACCCACCCCTTTGTTCAAATGAAGAACATAAAGCGTGTCACAAAAAATTCGTGAGGACGGATTTGGCCTTAACCTCATGAAAACTCTTCATTTCCAGAGATTCTTTCATGCTTACTTTCCAAAATATTTGAGATAAATTTCAAAAATGCTCAGAATTACTATATAACATTTGTGAAGCTCAACACAGCACTGTGACTTTAGTCGGAATGACTTGCAAGCTTATGTGTCCCTTAAGAAATCCATCTGAAGTGAAGGGAAGCTGGGACACAGGTAGGTTCTATCTTTGAGGTCCTGCCAGAGTCACTTAGGACTGGGCTCTGGAATAGGCTGGGGCAAGTCTTGCCAAGAATAGATAAAGTACATTGTTTCAATATAAAAATTAATGGGAAATTAATGGGAAAAAAAGTCCACTAATTTACAGAATGATCTTTTAATAGGTCATTCTGCTCATGTATTTATTTGATGAACTGTTACTTTTTATACTTACTGTTTCTAAGATGAAAATGAAAAGTAAGTCTGCGAATCTTGCCCTTAATACTTATATATAATGGTACTTTTTAGTTTTTTAAAGATAACCTGATGATGGAGAAATATACTTTAATCTCTATTTCACAAAGTTTTTATCCTAACTGACAAAGAATTTTTATATACTGTTGGGTTATTTTGCAAATTATATTGATAGTGAAATTCATATGTACTGAACTTCAGTAATGTGAATTTTTCTAATGTAGCACACATATATTCTGTAGCCACAAGAGGTATTTCTCTGGTGGTTTCTATTTCCAGCACATGTTACTGTGTTTTTGAAATGGAACATTTGCTCTAGGGGACAGAACATTTAGCATGAAGGATACTAACCAATAACAAAATAAATTGTCTGCAAATAATGATGTAGGGTGCTTTGACATAATGTTTCTATTTTTCAGTCTAGAAGTTCATCTTCCTGTCCTTCTTTTGGGTTTGTATTTGTTTTGGAGAAAAAAAATTTGTTTATTTAGGAAGTAGATGCAAAAGTCCCAAAATGAGCCATGTCCTAATCCCTCTTCCCTCCCTGCCCACCCTCCCCCAGTGGCTCTTAAAACAACAAGGTGGGGGAACTTTTTGAAATGCTATCTCTTCATAGGAGGAAATTTTCTGCAATGTAAGTATTTTATCCTATTAAGTCCTTCTTAAATTAAAGAGCATAGATAGAATACTTTAAGTGGGAAAATAATTCCTTGAGTACTAGCTTATTGTCGTTTCCCTCCTAAATGCATACATGTTTTAATCTCAAATTCAGTTTCTTTTATTACTTCATTTTTTAACTCAAAAGAAATAAATGTTATTTTTATTTCCTCCATGGGTTTCAAATGTTTAGCTCATAAAATTAAATAATCTCTTAAAAAAGTAAAAGACCCTAAGCCAAATTTAGAGTTCAAAACAAGCACCATAAATAAAATAAAGGAAGACAGTTAAAATTGTAAAAAAAAAAAAAAAAAAAAGACATCAACTTGAAGTAATTTAAATGACACAGTTTTATGGCTGTCTTAGAATGACCTTGAGAAAATATTTCCCCAAATGAATTCCCTCTTAAATAATTCTTTCAGACAGTGTCTTGAAGAACAAACTCTCTTGAAGCGAATTGTTTTCTTTGATGCTGCTATTTTCCTGCAAATTCCAGAGGACAGAATCTTTGGTTTTAACTTAAGATAATGAAAGTAATTTTCCTTTGAGAACCAGGTTTTAGGCCGAATTGTAAAGCCTGTCTGCAGGTGAGATTTAATTTAATCCTTTGAGTACTTAAGAAGCATTCCTGAGACAGTGGCCAAAAAAGTGACAAGATTAGCACTTTGTTTATTGACAGTGTGTAGACAAGAAAAGACTTTTATCCTAAAGAGTTTAATGATTTTTTCAGTGAACCTAATGGCAATTTTCAATTACTCAAGTATACATTATTCATATCGTCAAAGATTAGATGATACACTTAAAATTTAAAGTTAGTTGCAGTTGAATTGCAGCCTGGAATTAAGTAGCAACAAAGTAGGCATAAAAGGCAGGTAGCATCTTGCTAACTAAATTTCAAGTTTAGAATAGAGTAAAAAATGAATGTGCCAATATTAAAAGAAAATACATAAATAAAAATCTGCAGGTCAGTTGTGTCTTTCTCAGAATCAGAATCATCTATATGATTCTGAGATTTTAAAGACTTTACAAGTTGTTTTGTTCTATTTGCTCATTATTTCATTTTTAATTTCTCTTTTCCTTGTGTGTTTTTTGTGTTCCAATTAGCAAATTATTTTTTTCTGATATCCGATACTATTAGAATAAATAAAAAATTCCATGAAAATTAAAGGTATTTGCATTACTGGAACTTGATACAAAATTTATGTAAAGTGTTTAGCTATGACTTACAGATAAAAACAGTGTCATATAAATTTTAAAATTATTTCATGTTCATTGTGTGTGCAAATGTACTTTTATTGCACATATCGATCCCTTAATATATCTTTTTCTTTTTCTTTTGGGAAGTATCAAATACAAAAAAAATGCATTATTTTACATTCTAAATTAGATGGATTTTCAGTCTTTTATGTGGAAAACAAAAGTAAAATCTTCCATTATGACATTCAGCAGAAATGAATTTGCATGATATTAGGAAACTTTCCTATTTAGGAGGCTCCAGACCACTTAACGACCCTTCCATCCTCTCAAATAAGTTTAGCCGTGATTAGTGAACCATGAAGATGTAGCTTACAACAATTGTTTATTAATATTTTTGCATCATGAGTATTTCTAGGAGCTCTTTTAGATCTTGCTTGTCATTTTGGCAATGGACATTTTCAGGATGCTTCATCTTAGAACAATTTGGGGATGTTTTAAATTTGCTGCCTATTTATTTTATGTCTAAAGGAAAATTGTACAAAATTCCATACGATTTGGGAACATGCTGTCTTGGTTAGTTTGGATCACATTTTAAAATTAGTTTTAAGAGAAAGGAAATCATATAAATGCCCTGGAATTCAGATAAGCACCAAGCATGGGAAGCAGACACTTGTATTTTAGAGAGCTTATCCATTGGGTCAGACTGCTGATGATAAAAGAACATTCTAGACTTTTCAATTCTGATTATGTGCTTTGCAGAACTATTTTCTCTTCTGCTTTCCCCCTGTCCATTTGAATTTCGATTCTGGTAGAACTTGCTGAGTGCAGTGTCTCAGATATTCCACAGGGTGTCATGATGTGGTTATTTGTTCTCAGAAACAGTGATGTGGGAGGTAATTTGAGCCAAGGCTTATCTTGTATTTAAAAGGACTGGTTCATTTTGATTATAGTCAGGGAATATTTACTGAATACATACTGTGTGCCAGCCCCATCATAGGAAACGTAGGCATTAGCGGTATCATGCTGGTCCTTTTTTTCACTTTGTGTTAGGCATTTTGCTGAGGCAATATTTGCCAACACAGGGAGTTTCTTTGACCTTATTTGCCATGTAACTCCATGCCACTTGGGAGTAAATCTCAAATGGAGTCAGATTTGGAAACTACTCAACTCTCCAGTTAGACTCTGGTTCCTTCTCCTCTGCCATCCGGTGGGAATAGGTCTCTAGGTGTGCTGGTATAGAAAGGGGGCTGAGAGTTCCTGTTCTAAAATGCTCTTGCATAGTCCTGGGGAATCTGAAGCAGGGCAGGGGCCTCTGGAGTCAGAAAATCTGAGTGTGAATCATCCTTTCACCACTAGCTGTTTGGATCACCTTTAACAAGTTACTTTGATTCTTTTCGTTTTAAGTCAGTGATGGGACTTTGAAAAGCAAGTGAAACAATCCATTTCTAAAAAAGTATTTAGTGGCTTCCAGTTCAGGGATAAGATGGCATAAGCTCACTTATCCCTGCTTATTCTCTCTAAATACAACTTAATTTAGATCGTCTGGAAATGATTCAACAGACAATCATAGAAGGACTCTGAAAGATAGAAAAGGAGGACAAGGACTGGCTATGGGCCTCAGGAATTGAAGTACACCTCAGTGAGTTCCCTGGGTTTTCTTGTTATTCCTTATATATCCCTGAATGGGGCTGGAGAGCCCTGCACTTCTGAACTGCCAACAGAAATAGATGAGAGAAGGAAGGGGAGAAGGAAAAGAGAGGCAGAGACACAGTGGGAGAGACAGAGGAATGAGAGTTGGAGAAAGAGAAGAAGGGAATGTCTGCTTTCCCTTTGGGAAAGGGGAAGCTCAGCTGGGACTTAGCAGTGGTCCAGTCTGCCCACAAAGCATTGCTTGCAGAGCTCTAATGAGCCAGTCCATCCTCCATCTCACTCCTGCCAGCAGTGGTGGGCCCACGTGGGCCATAGCAGCTCTATCAGCAGAACTCTGGCAGGCTAACCCATGCCCAGCTCCAAATCTCTAGCATCAGGCTGCTCTGCCCCTGCCTCTGCTCTGGCAGTGAAGTTAGCAAGTCAGGAAGACCAACCAGATCCCACATGCTAAACTGACTTAGGGTGACTGCCTGCTAAAATTGACGATACAATTAGGAAAACTAAAGAAAACAAATGTTTTAAGATATATTCAAAATATCCAGGATACAATAAAAAATTTCTCATTATACCAAGAACCAGGAAAAAAAAAAGAATTCTATCATGAGAGAAGAGAAGTAATGCCAACATCAGGATGAATCAAATATTGAAATTATGTGATAGAAACTTTAAAACAGTTACCATTGAAACTGAATGAACAAGTACTGAATCCTTCCAGTGAGGTTGTCTACTTTTTGAAAACCTCACTGAAAGGATTCATTAGTAGAGTAGAAACACCAGAAGATAGAAATGAAATTGAGGGCAGATCAGTTGAACCTAGTCTGAATAATATAGAGACTGTAGACTGGAAAATAAATGAACACAACTAAGAGAACTCTCATGCAAAGCAAATATCTTAAAATCTTGCTGGAGTACCAGTAAGAGAGAAGAAAGAATACAGACCTAAAAAGGTATTTGAAGAAGTGGTAGCTGAAATTTCCCAAATTTGGTAGAAGATATAAACCTACAGATTCAGAAAGATGAGTGAATCCAAAATAGTATAAACCCAAAGAAATATGTACCAAGATACATCATAATCAAACCTCTAAAAACTAAAGATAAAGGAAAAAAAATCTTAAATCAACCAAAGAGAAATCACTCAATATTTATAGGGAAACAAATACCAATCAAAATGACAGTAGATCTCTCATCTCAAACCATGGAATCCAGGAAGACTTGGCACATTTTTCGAGTGCAAAAAGGAAATAATTCAGCCACAGATTCTCTATCTGATAAAGCTATCCTTCAAGAATGAATATGGAAATGAAGACATTTTCATGTAAAGGAAACCACGATTATTTGTCACTAGCATATGTTCTTTTTTTAATTGAAGCATAGTTGATTTACAATGTTGTGTTAATTACTGCTGTACGGCAAAGTGATTCAGTTATACATATGCATTCTTTTTTATATGTATTTTTGCTTCATGATTTATCATAGAGTATTGAATATAGTTCTGTTTTATACAGTAGGACCTCATTGTTTATCTATTTGATGTAATAATAGTGTGCATCTGCTAACCCCAACCTCCATTCCTCACTCCATTCCTCTCCTGAACCCCCCTCCCAACCCCCTGCTTGGCCACCACCAGCCTGTTCTCTATGTCTGTGAGTCTGTTTCTGTTTCATAGATAGGTTCCTTTGTGTTGTATTTTGCATTCCACATTTAAGTGATACCATATGGTATTTGTCATTCTCTTTCTGACTTACTTCACCTAGTATGCAATTTCTTGTTGCATCTGTATTACTGCTAATGACAGTATTTACTTGCTTTTTTTATGGCTGAGTAGTATTCCATTATATATGTATATACACTTTTTTTTATAGTATGATTCTATTAATACTTGGTTTTTTTTTTTTTCAAAAGGCAGTAGTCATATACTTAAAAAAATTTTTTTTTGGCTATCCTGTGCAGCATGTAGAATCTCAGTTCCCCAACCAGGGATCAAACTCTCTTCCACTGCATTGAAAGCTTCGAGTCTTAACCATTGGACTGGCAGGGAAGTCTTGGTCATATGCTTTTATGTGCATGGGAAATTTCTGGAATGATATGTAAGAAACAGTTAATGGAGGTTATATCTAAGAAGGAGATCAAGGAGTGATGGTGGGAGGTTGAGGAATTACTGTACAGTTTCTTCTCTTCCTTATAGTTTGACTGTGACTGTCCTACCATTAGCATTATTATTTTTATATTGTTTAGTCACTAAGTTGCACCTGACTCTTTTGCTACCCCATGGACTAGCCTGCCAGGTTCCTCTGTCCATGAAATATTCCAGGCAAGAACACTGGAGTTGGTTGCCATTTCCTTCTCCAGGGAATCGTCTCAACTTGGGGACTAAACCTTTGTCTCCTGCATAGGCAGGCAGGTTCTTTACCACTGAGTCACCCGAGAAATCCCATTATTTTTATGAAACCTTATTAAAGATATGATGTTGGCTATTGATTTAATATTTACTAGGAGATTTTCTTAAAATTTAGTTGCTGTTTTAATCAGGTGTAGGTGTTAGATTTTTGTCATCTCTTGAGATAAGGTTTTATCTTATATGGCCTAAATGTATAATTTGTTATTTGAAATATTTTCCTATTGTTAAAATATTCTAGCATTTCTAGGATAAAATCTACCTGATCATATTAAAAATTACTTGTTTCATTGAAAATAGCTTGCTGATATTCCTTGGGAGAATTCTGGTGTTTGATTTCATATGTGGGTTTATATATATATATTTTTTTAAATTAATTTATGTTTTATTAGAGGATAATTGCTTTATGGAATTTTGTTGTTTTCTGTCAAACATCAATATGAATCAGCCATAGGTATATATATATATATATATATCCCCTCCCTTTTGAACCTCCCTCCCATCTCTTCCCCATCCCACCCCTCTAGATTGATACAGAGCTCCTGTTTGAGTTTCCTGAGACATACAGCAAATTTCCATAGGCTATCTATTTTACATATGGTAATGTAAGTTTTCATGTTACTCTTTCTATACATCTCACCCTCTCCTCCCCTCTCCCCATGTCCATAAGTCTATTCACTATGTCTGTTTCTCCACTGCTGCCCTGTAAATAAATTCTTCAGTACCATTTTCCTGGATTCCTATATATGTGTTAGAATACGGTTTTTATTTTTCTCTTTCTGACTCACTTCATTTTGTATAATAGGTTCTAGGTTCATCCACCTCATTAGAACTAAGTCAAATGCGTTCCCTTTTATGTTCCCTTTTAATGTTCCACTGTGTATATGTACCACAACTTCTTTATCCATTCATCTGTTGATGGATAGGTTGCTTCCATGTTCTAGCTATTGTAAATAGTGCTGCAGTGAACAATGGGATACATGTGTCTTTTTCAATTTTGGTTTTCTCGGGGTATATGCCTAAAAGTGGGATTGCTGGGTCATATAGTGGTTTTATTCCTAGTTTTTTTATGGTCTCCAGACCATCTTCCATAGTGACTGTATCAGTTTACATTCCCACCAACAGTGCAAGAGCGTTCCCTTTTCTCCACACCCTTTCTGACCAGAATGAGGTGATTTCTCATTGTGATTTTGATTTGCATTTCTGTAACAGTGAGCAGTGTTGAGCATCTTTTCATGTGTTTGTTAGCTATCTGTATGTCGTCTTTGGAGAAATGTCTGTTTAGGTCTTTCCCCCACTTTTTGATTGGCTTGTTTGTTTTGCTAGAATGAGTTGTATGAGCCACTTGTATATTTTGGAAATTAATCCTTTGCCAGTTGTTTCATTTGCTATTATTTCCTCCCATTCTGAGGGTTGTCTTTTCACCTTGCTTATGGTTTTCATTTGCTGTGCAAAAGCTTTTAAGTTTAATCAGGTCCCATTTGTTTACTTCTGTTTTTATTTCTGTTACTCTAGGAGGTGGGTCATAGAGGATCTTGCTTTGATTTATGTTGAATGTTCTGTCTATGTTTTCCTCTAAGAGTTTTATAGTTTCTGGTCTTACATTTAGGTCTTTAATCCATTTTGAGTTTATCTTTATGTATGGTGTTCGGAAGTGTTCTAATTTCATTCTCTTACATGTAGCTGTCCAGTTTTCCCAGAACCAGTTATTGAAGAGGCTCTCTTTGCCCCATTGTATATTCTTTCCTCCTTTGTCAAAAATAAGGTACCCATAGGCGCGTGTGTTTATTTCTGGGCTTTCTATCTTGTTCCATTGGTCTATATTTCCATTTTTGTGCCAGTAGCATACTGTCTTGATGACTGTAGCTTTGTAGTATAATCTGAAGTCAGGAAGGTTGATTCCTCCAGCTCCATTCTTCTTTCTCAAGACTTCTTTGGCTATTTGGGCTCCTTTGTGTTTCCATATGAATTGTGAAATTTTTTGTTCTAGTTCTGTGAAAAATGCCATTGGTAATTTGATAGGGATCAGATTGAATCTGTAGATTGCATTTGGTAGTATAGTCATTTTCACAATATTGAGTCTTCCTACCCAGGAACATGGAATATCTCTCTGTTTATGTCATCTTTGATTTCTTTCTTTAGTGTTTTATAATTTTCTGTGTACAGTTCTTTTTTCTCCTTAGGTAAGTTTATTCCTAGATATTTAATTCTTCTTGCTGCCATGTGGATGGGATTGATTCCTTAATGCCTCTTTCTGATTTTTCATTGTTAGTATATAGAGATGCAAGCGATTTCTGTGTGTATATAAACCACATTTCCTTTATCCGTCTGTCAGGGGACATTTGGGTTGTTTCCATGTCTTGGCTATTGCGAATATTGCTCCTATGAACATAGGGGTGCATTTATTTTTTTGAATTATAAGTTTCATCTGCCAGAAGAGGGATTGTGAATCATATAGTAATTTTAATTTTAGTTTTCTGAGAAACTTCCATACTGTTTTCCAGCTTACTTTCCCACCAACAGACTAGCACATATATCCTTAAAGAAAGAGTAAAGGAAACTCTCTAAAAAGAAAGGAAATGAAAATAGAAGAAGGCCTAGAACTTCAGAAAAGAGGGAAGAACAGTGGAATGGAAAAAAATAGGACTAAATATAATAGACTACCATCTCCTTTAAGTTTTTAGAATCTTATTTGATTGAAGCAAAAATCATAACAAGATCTGTTGTGGTGCTCACTGTATATCGAGGAAATAATAAGACAATTGTATATTAAAAATGGGGAAAGCAATTTCAGCACTTCACTTGAAGTGGTAAAACATTTATACAGACATACTGAATATATAACTTGTACCACATATGGTATTTTCTAAGAAAATATGCAAAACTGTATGCTCAAATATAATATAAATAACTGAAGATGAAATCCTAAAATATTTCAAGCAACTTTTCAGGAAAGCTAGGAAAGGGAAACAGAGAAATGAGAAACTGAGGCAATGAACAGAAAATAAATGTTAAGATAGCAGAAGTCAGTCCTAAGGTGTCAATAATTACATAAATAGCCAAAAAATACCAATTAGAATACAGAGACTGCCAAAGTGGATTAAGCAACAGCAGCAAAAAATATGACACAGCTGTATACTGTCTATGAGAAATTCACTTCAAACACAATGAAATGGGTATATTGAAAGTAAAAGAATGGAAAAAATATCATGTTAAGGTTAATATTTTAAAAGTAAGAACGGCTATTTTATTTTATTTTATTTTCATTTATTTTTATTAGTTGGAGGCTAATTACTTTACAATATTGTAGTGGTTTTTGCCATACATTGACATGAATCAGCCATGGATTTACATGTGTTCCCCATCCCGATCCCCCCTCCCACCTCCCTCTCCATCCCATCCCTCTGGGTCTTCCCAGTGCACCAGCCCTGAGCACTTGTCTCATGCATCCAACTTAGGCTGGTGATCTGTTTCACCGTTGATAGTATACTTGTTTCAATGCTGTTCTCTCAGAATATCCCACCCTCGCCTTCTCCCACAGAGTCCCAAAGTCTAAAGAATGGCTATTTTAATACCAGAAAAAGCAGATTAAAGAGATAAGGAAAATCACTAGGGACAATAGCTGACATGTAATAATAAAAGAAGTAATCCACCAAATTGACAGCAAATCTAAATATGTATACACCAAATAAAAGTGTTTCAAACCCAATGAAATAAAATCAAATAGAACTGAATGGAGCTGAAATTCATAATAATAGTTGAGGACTTCATCACCTCACTGTCATCAATTGATGGAACTAAATACAGAAATTTAGAAAAGATGTAGAAGAACTGAACAACTCTATCAGCTAACAAGAGCTATTTGACATATATAGTACACTCTACAACTGCAGACTATTCATTCTTTTCGAGTATTTGTGTAACCTTCACCAAGATAGACCATACTCAGAGTTGTAAAACAAACATCAACATGTTTGAAAGAATTTAATTCATAAAGTATGCTCTATGACAATATTGGAATAGAACTAGAATTCAATAATAGAGTAGAGAATCTACAAATAATTTATAGTTCACAGATGCTAAATAGATAGCAATCAATGCTCCAAAAATGAAGTCTCAGAGAAAAAATATACATAAAACTGAATGAAAATAAAAATAGAGCTTATCAGAATTTGTGGAATACAGCTAAAGCAGTGCTGAGAGGGAAATTTATACTACTAATATTTAAACTAGAAAACAGGAAAGGTAGCAAATGAATATTCAAAGTTCCTACCCCTGCAAGCCAGGAAAAGGAAGAACAAAATAAACCCAAACAACTATAAGTAAGGAAATAATAAATACAGAGCATAAATAAATAAAATTGAAAATAGAAGCTGAAGAGAAAATCAATAAGATTAAAAGCTTTTTCTTTGGGAAAAAATTAATAAAATTGATAAAAGATAAAAGAGAAAGGTACAAATCAACAAGATCAGAAATGAAACAAGAGATATCACTATGGATTCTGAAGTCATTAAAAAGTTGAGAGGAATAGTATAATTTCATATTCAAAAGTTGGATAACTTAGAGAAAATGACCCAATTCCTCAAAAACTGTGAACTACCAAACTCAACCAAGATGAAATAAATAACATGAATAATCTTAAATCAATTGAATTTGTAATTTAAAACCTCTTGAAAAAGAAATTTCCATACTCACGATAGTATGGAAATACTATTTCACTGGAGATTTTGACTGAGTAGTTAAAGAATTAACACTAATTTTACTTAATCTCTTGCTGAAAAGGGAGTATTTTTCAGCTAATTTATGAGGCCAATATTACTTTGATACCCCAAACTGAAAAAATAATTAAAAAAAGAAAAGAAAAAAGCAAATAAAACCCTCCAAAACAAAACTGAAGGCCACTATCTCACAGGTGTGTTGTCTTGTATCCTGAGACTTTACTGAAGAAACAAAAGTTTATTACATTTATGCATGCTAACTATGAATAATGTGGAAGCCAAAATTAAAAACACAATACCTTTTTAATAACGCCAAAGAAAATGAAATAATTAAATATGAACTTACCAAAACATGTACAGGTTCTGCATGCTGAAATAAAGAAAATGTTAATGAAAAAAACAAAGAAGATTTAAACAAATGAAATAGACACTGACTCATGGTTTGGAAGACTAAAAATAATAAAGGTGTCAATTCTCCCAAAATTGAGCTTTAGGTTTATTGAAATTCCTATGAAGTTATCATCAAGGATTTTTATTGACATAGACAAATTTATTATAAAATTTTGTGGAGAAGCTCAAGTACTAGATTAAGTAAAACATTCTTTTCAAAAAGGAATAAGGTAGAAAGTACCACTCTGCTGGTGTAAACTCTTACAATATAGGTATATAAACTGCTAGAGGAGAACATAGGCAAAACACTGTCTGACATAAATCACAGCAAGATCTTCTATGACCCACCTCCCAGAATATTGGAAATAAAAACAAGAATAAACAAATAAGACCTAATTAAACTTAAAAGCTTTTGCACAACAAAGGAAACTATAAGCAAGGTGAAAAGACAGCCTTCAGAATGGGAGAAAGTAATAGCAAACAAAGCAATGGAGAAAGAATTAATCTTAAAAATATACAAGCAACTCCTGCAGCTCAATTCCAGAAAAATAAATGACCCAATCAAAAAATGGGCCAGAGAACTAAACAGACATTTCTCCAAAGAAGACATGCAGATGGCTAACAAACACATAAAAAGATGCTTCAAATCACTCATTATTAGAGAAATGCAAGTTAAAACCACAATGAGGTATCCCATTTCACGCCAGTCAGAATGGCTGCTATCCAAAAGTCTACAAGCAGTAAATGCTGCAGAGGGTGTGGAGAAAAGGGAACCCTTTTACACTGTTGGTGGGAATGCAAACTAGTATAGCCGCTATGGAGAACAGTGTGGGGATTCCTTAAAAAACTGGAATTAGAACTGCCATGTGACCCAGCAATCCCACTTCTGGGCATACACACCAAGGACTCCAGAACTGAAAGAGACATGTTTATCCCAATCTTCATCATAGCATTGTTTATAATAGCCAGGACATGGAAGCAACCTAGATGCCCATCAGCAGACGAATGGATAAGAAAGCTGTGGTACATATACACAATGGAATATTACTCAGCTATTAAAAAGGATACGTTTGAATAAGTTCTAATGAGGTGGATGAAACTGGAGCCCATTTTACAGAGTGAAGTAAGCCAGAAAGATAAAGACCAATACAGTATATGAACGCATATATGTGGAATTTAGAAAGATGGTAACGATAACTCTATATGCAAGACAGAAAAAGAGACACAGATGTATAGAACAGACTTTTGGACTCTGGGGGAGAAGGCGAGGGTGGGATGTTCTGAGAGAATAGCATTGAAACGTGCATATTATCAAGTGTGAAACAGATTTCCAGTCCAGGTTTGATGCATGAGACAAGTGCTCAGGGCTGGTGCAGTAGGATGACCCAGAGTGATGGGATGGGGAGGCATGGGGAACACATGTAAATCCATGGCTGATTCATATCAATGTATGGCAAAAACCACTACAATATTGTAAAGTAATTAGCCTCCAACTAATATAAATAAATGAAAAAAAAAGAACTTCACTTTTTCTTGAATTAAAAACAATATAGGCAGAGTTATCACAACAGTGTTGTATTATTGGAGACACAGAGACAATAAATTGATGGAACAGAATGGAGAACCCAGAAATATACCCTCACAGATATACCTAACTGATACTGTGTAGAGGTGCAAAAACATTGCAATGGAGGAAGGACAGTCTTTTAAAAAAAAACAAAAAAAAACTTTGTGGGATCAATTGCACATCCATAGACAATAAAAGTAAACATCAACCTAAATCTCACAGCTTATGCAAAATCTACTCAAAGTAGACCACAGACTTAAATGTAAAATATAAACTATAAATCTAAGAGAAAAGTTGTAGGATAAAATTGTAAGAATCTAGGGCTAGGTAATAAGTTCATAGTATTTACATTAAAGGCATGAACTCTAGTATTTTTGCCTAGAAAATTCCATGGATGGAGGAGCTTGGTGCAGGCTACTGTCCATGGGGTCGCAAAGAGTCGGGAATGACTGAGCGACTTCCCTTTCCATTCATGAACTATATAAAGAGAAAAAATGATAAAGTAGACTTTCTGTTATGTGAAAGGTCTTGTTAAGAGGATGAAAAGACAAGCTACAGAGTGGGAGAAAATAATTGTAGGCCATTTATCTGATAAAGGATTTTCATCTAGAATATATAAAAACTCTCAAAAGTCAGCAGTAGAAGCAAAACCAATCCAGTTAAGAAATGGGCAAAAGACCTAAACAGACTTTTACTGAAGACTACAGGTAGCAAATAAGCAGATGAAAAAGTGCTTAAAATCATTAACTACTAGGCAATGCAAAATAAAACTGCAGCAAGTTTTTGCTCTATCTTTATCAGAATTATTAAAATAAAAAAATATCAACAGCAAAAGTTGGAGGAAATGTAGAGAAATCAGATCATTTATACAGTTGCTGGTGGGAATGTGAAATGGTGCAGCTACTCTGGAAAACAGTTTGTCTGTTTCTTATACAGCTAAATTACAATTCTCATGTGACCCAGCAGTTGTACCCAGGCAGCATTTATCCCAGTGAAATGAAACCGTATGTTCATAGGAAAAACTAGTACATGAGTGTTCGTAGTTGCCTATTTGTAATAGCTAAAAACTGGAAACAACCCAATGTCCTTCGATAGGTGAATGGTTAAGCAAACTTGGGGTATCCTTACCATGGAATACTACTTCTCAATAAAAGGAATAAATTATTGGTAAACATAACAACTTGGCTGGATCCTCAGAGAATCATACTGAGTGGAAAAAAACCAATGTCAAAGGTTATGTACTTGATGACTACGTTTAGGTAACGTTTGTGAAATGACAAAATTATGGAAATGGAGAATAGATTTGTGATTGCCAGGTGTTAGGGATAAGGACAAATGCAAGAGATAAGTGATTGCAATTATAAACATGCAATCTTTGTGGTCTTAGAATTTTTCTGTAACTTGACTTTGGTGGTGGTCATGATATAATTGCATAGAACTAAGCGCGCACATACACACGAGTGAGCACACATAAAACTGGTGACATCTGAGTAAGTTCAGTGGGTTATATCAAGGTCAATTTCCTGGTTGTAATATTGTACTGTAGTTATTATGGTAGATGTTACCATTAGAGAAAGCTGGACAAAGAATGTAAGGGATCTCTTCATATTATGTTTTACAACTTCATGGAAACCTCAATCATCTTATTATTAAATGTCAAAAAAAAGCATTTAGGCATTTAGAATAGTGCCTGACCAGTATCATTATCAATATATATTTTTTATTATTATCATCATCATGTCATTGCTTGTTGTTGTTCAGTTACTAAGCCAAGTCTGACTCTTTGAGACCCTGTGGACTGCAGAACACCAGGCTCCCTTGTCCTTCACTATCTCCTGGAGTTTGCTCAGGTTCGTGTCCATTGAGTTGATGATTCTATCTAACCATCCCATCCTTCTCCTCCTGCCCTCAATCTTTCTCAGCTTCAGGGTCTTTTCCAATGAGTCAACTCTTTGCATCAGGTGACCAAAGCATTGAAGCTTCAGCATCAGTCCTTCCAGTGAATATTCAGGCTTACTTTCCTTTAGGATGGACTGGTTTGATTTCCTCACTATCCACAGGACTCTCAAGAGTCTTCTCCAGCACCACAGTTTGAAAGCATCAATTCTTTGGCATTCAGTATTCTTTATGGTCCAACTCTCGCATCTGTACATGATTACTAGCGAACCCATAACTTTTGACTGTATGGACCTTTGTTGCTGAAGTGATGTCTCTGCTTTTTAATATGCTGTCTAGGTTGGTCATAGCTTTTCTTCCAAGCAGCAAGCATCTTTTAATTTCATGGGTTCAGTGATTTTGGAGCCCAACAAAATAAAATCTGTCACTGCTTCTACTTTGCCCCCCTCTATTTGCCATGAAGCGACGGCATTGGATGCCATGATCTTAGTTTTTTAAATGTTGACTTTCAAATGAGCTTCATCACTCTCCTCTTTCACTCTTAAGAGATTCTTAGTTTATCTTTACTTTCTGCTTTTAGAGTGGTGTCATCTTCATATCTGAAGTTGTTAATATTTCTCCCGTCGATCTTGATTTTAGCTTGTGATTCATCTAGCCTGGCATTTCTTATGATGTACTCTGCATGTAAGTTAAAATAAGCAGACTGACAGTATAGAACCCTTGTCTTATTCCTTTCCTAATTTTGAACCAGTCCATTGTTCCACTTTCTGGTTCTAGCTGTTGCTTTTGGACCTGCGTACAGGTTTCCCAGGAGAGAGGAAAGGTGGTCTGGTATTCCCATCTCTTTAAGACTTTTCCACAATTTGTTGTGATCCACACAATCAAAGGCTCTAGCATATTCAGTGAAGCAGACATAAATATTTTTTTTTTTTAATTACCTTGCTTCCTCCATAATCCAATGAATGCTGGCAGTTTGGTCTCTGGTTCCTCTGCCTTTTCTAAACCCAGCTTGTATATCTGGAATTTCTTGGTTCCAGTACCATTGAATCCTCACTTGAAGGATTTTAAGCATAACCTCACTGGCATGTGAAATGAGTGCAACTGTACTGTAGTTTGAAGATTCTTTGGCTTTGCTTTGGAATGAAAACTGACCTTTTCCAGTCCTGTGGCCACTGCTGAGTTTTCCAAATTTCCTGTCATATTGAGTGCAGCACTCTAACAGCATCGTCTTTTAGGATTTTAAATAACTCAGCTGGAATTCCATCACCTCCACTAACTTTGTTCCTGTGATGCTTCCTAAGGCCCACTTGACTTCACACTCCAGGATGTCTGGATCTAGATGAGTGATCACACCATCGCAGTTATCTGAGTCATTAAGAACTTTTTTTGTACAATTCTTCTGTGTATTCTTGCCATCTGTTCTTAATCTCTTCTGCTTCTGTTAGGTCCTTATTGTTTCTTTCCTTGATCATGTGAATCCTTGCATGAAATGTTCCCTTGGTATTGCCAGTTTTCTTGAAGAGATCTCTAGTCTTTGCCATTCTGTTGTTTTCCTCTATATCTTTGCATTGTTCACTTAAGAAGGCTTTCTTATCTCCTTGCTATTCTTTGGAACTCTGCATTCAGATGGGTATATCTTTCCTTTTCTCCTTTGCCTTTCAATTCTTTTCTTTCCTCAGAAACTTGTACAGCCTTGTTAGACAACCACTCTGCTTTCTTGCATTTCTTTTCCTTTGGGATGATTTTGGTCACTGCCTCCTGTAAAATATTAGAAACCTTCACCCATAGCTCTTCAGGCACTCTGCCAGATCTAATCCCTTGAGTCTATTCATCACTCCCCTGTATAATTATAAGGTATTTTATTTAGGTTATACCTGAAAAGCCTAGTGGTTTTCCCTACGTTTTTCAATTTAAGCCTGAATTTTGCAATGTGGAGCTCATGACTTGAGCCACAGTCAGCTCCTGGTCTTGTTTTTACTAACCGTATCGAGCTTTCCATCTTCGACTGCAAAGGGTATAATCAGTTCAGTTCAGTTCAATCACTCAATCCTGTCTGACTCTTTGTGACCCCATGGACTGCAGCACGCCAGGCCTCCTTGTCCATCACCAACTCTTGGAGCCTGCTCAAACTCATGTCCATCGTGTTGGTGATGCCATCCAACCATCTCATCCTCTGTCGTCCCATTCTCCTCCCACCTTTAATTTTTCCTAGCATCAGGGTTTTTTCCAGTGATTCAGTTCTTTGCATCAGGTGGCCAAAGTAATGGAGTTTCAGCTTCAGCATCAGTTCTTGCAATGAATATTCAGAACTGATTTCCTTTAGGATTGATTGGTTGGATCTTCTTGCAGTCTAAGGGACTCTCAAGAGTCTTCTCCAACACCATGGTTCAAAAGCCTCAATTCTTCAGTGCTCTGCTTTCTTTATAGTCCAACTCACATCCACATATGACTGCTGGAAAAACCATAGCTTTGACTAGACAGACCTTTTTTGGCAACATAATGTCTCTGCTTTTTAATATGTTGTCTAGTTTGGTCATAACTTTTCTTCCAAGAAGCAAGTGTCTTTTAATTTCATGGCTGCAGTCACCATCTGCAGTGATTTTGGAGCGCCCCAAAATAACATTGTTTCCATAGTTTCCCCATCTATTTGCCATGTAGTGATGGAACTGGATGCCATAATCTTAGTTTTCTGAATGTTGAGTTTTAAGCCAACTTTTTTACTCTCCTCTTTCATATAATCAGACATAATCAATCTGATTTTAATATTGATCATTTGGTGATGTCCATGTGTAGAGTCATCTCTTGGGTTTTTAGAAAAGTGTGTTTGCTATGACCAGAATGTTCTCTTAACAAAACTCTCTTAGCCTTTGCCCTGATTCATTTTGTGCTCCAAGACCAAACCTGCCCATTATTCCTGGTGTCTCTTGACTTCCTGCTTTTGCATTCCAGTCCCCTATGATGCAATGGATATCTTTTTTGGTGTTAATTCTAGAAGGTCTTATAGGTGTTCATAGCACTGGTCAACTTCAGATTCTTTGGCATCCATGTTTGAGGCATAGATGTGGATTACTGTGATGTTGAATGGTTTGCCTTGGGAACATAGTGCTACATAGGTTAGAAATTCCAGTGCAGCTTTTAGACTGAGGACAGACTTCTGTAGCTCTGTCTGAACAACAACTTCATAAACAGATTCCCTTAGTCCAGACCCTAATGATGAGAGTGATGTTGCCCAGAAGTAGAGACAAGTTGAGAATGTATGTTCTTGGAATAATGCTGTTGTACCCAGTACCTAACTAACTTTTTTATAAAATGAAAGTTTATTTTAATTTAAATTTTTGACCTTGTAAAAATAATTGCATCAGAAATATCACATTAAAATTTCACACATTCCAATGTTTTGTTTTCTACATAATTTAAGAGACCATTGCATTTACAAGAACTGTTTATATTTTTAGGCACACAATGTATAAGGATATAATTTTCTGACATTGACAACTGTAAGGGTTGGGGACAAAAGTATAAAAAAAGCTCTCCTTTTGTATGTTATTGAAGTTAGGCTGGTATAAATTCAAATTAAGTGTTGTAACTTTGGATGGTAAATATAATTCCCATGATAACTACAAAGAAAATTTTTATAGAATATACTCAAAAGAAAATAAAAGAATGTGACCATTTCACTGCAAGAAGCAACTAGGCACAAAAGAAGACAATCATGCAGGAAATGAGGGACAAAAATGTTTTAAAGTATATAACATATACAGGAAACAAATAGCAAAATGACAGAATATGTCCTTCCTTTACAGTAATTACTTCAACTGCAAATGACTAAACTTTTCAATGGAAAGATAGAGATTGACAGAATAGATTAAGGGAGAAAAAGAAAAAAAGCATGATCCAAGTATCTGCTGTCTACCAAAGCTTTACTTTAGATCCAAAAACACAAATAGTGGTGGAAAAATATGTTCATCCAAATAGTAACTGAGAGAGAGCCAGGGTAGTTAATACTAGCATCAGTCAAAATAGACTTTAAATTCAAATAGAAACAGAGAAAGGCATTATAAATTAATAAAAGTTTCAGTACAACAAGAAGATACGACAATTATAAATATTTATGTACCTAATGACAGACCATCATTATATATAAGGCAGTTTTGCAATAATAGTTGGAGACATCAATATTCCACTCTCAATAATTGAACAACTAGAGAATATAAGTAGGGAAATAGAAGACTTAGCACAATAAACCAGTGAGATCTAACAAGTCATGTTCAGAATACTCAACAATAGCACATACATTGTTTTCAGGTGTATGAAGGACATTTTTCAGGATAGAACATTTGTTGGGCTGTAAATTAAATGTCAGTAGATTTAAAAAGATAGATGATATCATGCAAAGTTTTTTTTTTTTTTCTACTACAGGAGAAGTTAGGTATCAGTAATAGAAGGAAAACTAAAGAAGTCACAAATATGTGAAAATTAAACAACACACTCAAACAGCCAACGGATCAAAACAGAAATCAGAAGGGAAATTAGAAAATCTGTGTGAATGAAAATAAAAACACAACATACCAAAACTTATGGGATACAGTGAAAGCAATACTAAGGGTAAAAAATATAGCTATAAATGCTTGCATTAAAAAAAAAAATCTCAAATCAACAACTTAACTTTACAGCTTAAGAAACTAAAAAAGGAAAACTAAATTCAAACCTAGCATAAAGAAGAAAACAAAGAATAGAACAGAGATAAATGAAAGACTAGAAAAATCATAGAGAAAATCAATGAAATCAAAATTTGATTCTTTGAAAAACTCAACAAAATTGACAAACCTTTAACTAGGTGGATTAAGAAAAAAATGAAAAATTTAATTACTAAGATGAGAAAGTGGAGATATTCCTACCAATTCTATAGAAGCATAAACGATTATAAGGGTTTATAAGTAAGTACTATAAACAATTGTATGCTAACAAATTGATCACCTAGATGAAATGATGGACCTGATGACTGTGTGAAGCTGTATTTGTGCTATAAGTCTCAGTTTCTGGTATTCTGCAGCTGGAGCAACAGGGTCTGCACCAGGCCAGTTGCATCAAAACTTTGGGCTCTGTTCTGTATTATTTTCTCTAACCCTGGTTCTCCAGTATTCCTGGCCATTTGTTTATACTTAAACCAGCCTGAGGTGTTCTTATTGATTTAGCTAAAAGGTTTGACTGATACCTTAGATGTGGATAACAGAAATTATAGTGATATGTGATATGGAGAAAAGAAAATGTTTTTTAGTAACTAACTTCACAACTCTATAAAGAAACAGCCAAAAAAAAAAAAAAAAAACTTTGTGTAATATTTGAAAGCATAAAGATTCCTCAGCATATGTAAAATATTCTGACTGTATATAGTGCTTCTTCATCCTTTTAATTTCTTCTTTGTAGGATCTAAGAGCTGAAGGGACTCAGCTATCACCTGGTCTGGTCTATTCCTTTCACACAAGACATTCTCTTTAGGGTTCCTTCCTTCCTTCTTTTATTCATTCAGTAAGTAAATAACACATTATTGCCAACACAGTTGGGTGTTGTGTCCAGAGATACAGAGTGAGTATGACAGAACTCTTAATGGAACTCACAGTCACATTGTAAAGAGACAAGTAAAGAGGCAATTTGAAAAATGTGTGAAAAGTAGGGGACTTAGCCTGGGTCAGAGTGGGGGTTATGAACAGAAGGCTTCCTGGAGGGGTTAAGGAATATGTTGATATCTAAATGTTTGAGTAGAACTTGGTTTAAAAAAAAAAAAAAAAAAAAGGATGAGACGAATCTCCCAAGCAGAAGAAATGAAGGCAAAGATGAGAGGCTATGAAGAAGCCTAGTGCTGGGAGGTCGTGGGAGAGGTTAGTCAAGGCTGGGAGATGGTGGAAGACCAGTGAGCCTTCCCATGAAGGACCTCTTCTATGACGTCAGGCAGTTTGGGCTTTATCTGGAGGCAATGAGGGAACAGCTGAAGAGTTCTAAGGAACAAAGTCATTCAGTGAGATCTGCATTGTAGGAAGGTGATGTGCTGAAATTTGGAGACCAAATGGGAGGGGGAGCAAATGTGGAGTCAAGAAGGATGCTGCTGTTCAGTCAGTGACAACGCCCACTGGGGACCACATTTGTGTGAACACTCACCAAAAATATCCCTCTGGGCATTGACCCTCCTTGAACTTGGCAGAGCTGAGTTTTCAGTAGTCAGCTTGAAGTCATTACGATCAGGGCTGCCCAGTGACCCCCAGGACCTGAGCTCCCCCTGACCCATACCTCCTCTCCAGTGGTCTGCTCTGGGAGGTACAGGTACCACTGCAGCCAGGCTGTCTCATTCTGAGTTGTCCAGCTCTGATGAAAAGGTGGCTTAATTCAAAGGCAAGGACAGCCCTGTGCTCAGGTCCATCTCTTATTTTATCAAGTCACAGTGACCAAAGAGTTGACTATGTTGCTTAGGTGGATTCCATTTTTTGTAGCCTGTGCAATTTCTCACAAAATCCTCTCTTTCCATTCCCAGACCTCCCCATCCTAATCCTGGTTTTCAATTTGCTTATTTTCCACTGCCTGCTATTTGAGCCTATATAACCTCACCCTTTGAAGAAAAATTTGCACGTTTTTTTTGGTAAATGTTTGTTGTTAATGATTTATGAACATTAGAAAGCTGCAAAATAATTTTTTGGAAGATACAGAATTTACATTTATCCCGTTTCCTAATTTTAAGAATTGAGTCCTCCTTTCTTAGAATAACAAAGAAATAAAGAGTTGGACATGACTTAGCAACTGAACAATAAAAACAAAAATTTCCTTCTACAATGAGTCCTTTTATAATAAAAAGTACAAACTTATTGTTCAAAACATATTCAAAGAATCATTCTGATTTTTTTAGTTGATCTTAAATATCTTTTATTCTGTTATATTTAGGAAAAGCAAGCTGACAGATGTAGGAAAGTATAAAGAAGAATTGTAAAATCAAATATACCAAGTAATATTTTAATGAATTACATATATCTATATTTCTATACCAAATTTTTTTCTTTTTACATACAAACATCATATGATTTTGCACTCTACTCTTTTTCCTCTTCAATCCTTTTCTACTTAGTTATCAATAGCATGAAATATGATTTTAAATACTAGCATAATGGTTTAAATTTTTATATATAAATATAAATTGAAAATGACTCATAATCTCTCCATCCAGATAATGTTGATCGGCATTAAAAATGTATAAAACTTACATGGTTAGAAAGTTCAAACAAAACACTACAGAAATATAAGAAAATGAGAAACAGAAGCTCACTTCCACCCTTTTGCACCCTGGACCTTTTCCCCAAAATTAAACACAGTTAAAATTTCTTGTCATTTTTTCCAGAAAAAAAATGTACTTTATAGTTGCATATATGTATCTATTTGTAGTTTTATTTTTTACTTACACTACAGGCTATGTTCCCCACCCTAGTCTGTACTTTGTCTTTATTAAGAATCATTCTTGGTGATCTTTGTGCAGCATTTTTAAAGTGGTGTATCCCTTGCTCTGTACATGTCTCCATTTCCAGATCTGTTTTTCAGTCTTGTCTGTGAAATAACTGGCTCTTCTGCTGAGTTCTTAGATGTGAGATCAGTAGCTGTGTTGCCCCTGTGTCTCCAGGTCTCACCAGCCCACATTTCTCCAGCTCTTATCTCCTACCTGCATACTCCTTGGACCACTGACCCTCCATATCCTTAATCTCCCCAGTAATTGAGAAGGCCCCAGAGAGTCTCACACAGGCTCACAGCAGTCTTCTTTAGCCTCTATTTGCAGTGCCTGAAGTCCTTTGAAATCCGTGGTACTGTTGCCCCAAGGCTGATGCCCTGAGAGACAGTCTCTCCATTATCCAGGGCACTGTCTCCCATTGTCTTCCAGGCTGGAGAACTTAATCAGTTTGCTTGGAGCTGCCATGGATTTGCACACATATGTGGACACAGATGTGGATGTGAGTGTACTCAAAAATAATAACACACAGTCTCTCGCAAGGGTTAGTCCTCTCAGCTGCTGAATTATATAGAGCGACTGTCATTCTGACATGTAATCACCCATGTTTTTGGTCACTCGTATATTTGCTTATGGTGTCCTGTAATAGCATGAATACTTGTCTGGAGTGGAGGGAGCCTTTGTTTTGACGGCAGATGATTATACCTTTTGAGTTCCTGTGTTTTCCATGGAGGGACAGCGAATTCTCACAGTGGTAGCTGAATAGGAACACAGTGCACTTTGACGAAGTAAAAGCTTAGTTATTTCATCTAAACCAGGATGTCTGTCTCAGGGCAGAAAAACATTTTAAAAAGTACATTGACAAAAAGGGAAAGAAGAAGAATGAGGGGAAAGGGAATGAATAAAAAAAGGAGGGAGCAAAGAAAAGTGGGAAGAATGGAAGTAGGAAAAGTCCATCTCCATTAGCCCACATCCGTTTTAGCCATTTGAAAAATTATTCACATCTTCTGTCCTCAGATTGAGGGTCAGCAGGGTCATTATCTTTGCATTCAGAGCTTTTATGATGCTGCTCTTGCTACCACCTTTGCTGTCACACTGCCTCCTTCTCATTATTGCTTCTACTCTGGTCATTATTTGTGTTGCCATTCCAGATTCATGCTACATGAATCAAGTAATCCCAAAATTTGTTTGAGTTGCACATTGTGAAACATGCATTTGGAATGATTTCCTGAGAAAGCCTGCGTGCAGAATACAAATATTTTGAATGGACTTATCTTAGAGTTGTACTGCTTTTTTTCCTTGTCATTTTAAAACCCTTAATATGAATAAATTGTTTGTACAGTGGGACTTTTTTTTAATCCTTAGATAAGAAATACATGGTTTGAAAGCAGAGAATAAAAACATGAATGATAATGTATGCAATGCCCAAGAGAAAGTCCTTGCTGTTGCTCCTGAGCAGGCGTTATAATCGGCTATTTGGTGTGTTTATTTCAGGCTGCAGATAGTGGATAAAAGTGGCTGGTTGGTTGCCAGCACATGACTTACTTGCCAAATGGAGTGTTTAGTACTTGTTACATTTGATTTATATCACAAGTTCTTCCCATTAACAGTCTACTGGTGATAACCTACTTGGCTTTTCATGTGGTTACTTTGAAACAGCCACTTGGCAGCGTTGGGCATATCACACGAAGTCTAATGCTGAATAAAGGAGTGAGTGGATGACTGCATGGGTTCTGCCATATACTGATATGGTGCTCAGTGCTCACCCAGGATGTGTCTGTTCATTGAATGGATTCTGCATATACACTTCTCTGATTCACTGCCCCAAGACTAGGTTTGTGGACATAAGAATTAAAGGGCTAGTGAAAGGTATAGAAATAGAAATAATAGTGCTTATATGTCTGAAGGGCTTGCATTTGCATGGAAGGAGATACTCTGCTCATCTCTATTGCCGTTTAAACACAAAGTTGAATTACATGGAAGAAAGACGGTCTCATCAAAATGGCCTTGATTCTAAACAGTGTAACCTCCTAATACCAACAAGTTCCATAATCTTGGGTCTTTTTTTGTTTTTTCCCCATAGATCCACTGTACTGGATATGTAATGAACTGTGTATTAAATCTGGTGATTTTTACTTTCAGATTGAAAATTTACAAGAACAACTTAGGGATAAAGACAAGCAACTGACCAATCTGAAAGACAGAGTGAAGTCCTTGCAGACTGATTCCAGTAACACAGATACTGCGCTGGCGACTCTCGAGGAGGCTTTGTCAGAGAAGGTGAGCTTGGACTAAACATTAGCTGTGGTATGGTTCAGGGAAATGTGGTTGGGAGTAAATGGTCCAAATGCATTTGAATGTGCTTGTTTTTCTCCGTGTACTCACACCAACCCTAGTACCAGCCGGGCCTTCCCTTCCCGTGTAATCTTCAGCAGTAGACTCAGCATGCTAAAGCCATTGGCATCTTTTTGAAATACATTCTTGATCACTTCACCCTTGGCACTGCTTAAAAACCTCCACTGCCTTGCCATTGTTTTTAGGATGATGGAAACTGAAATCTTTAACCTTGGCCTTAGGGTCCATCCTGTCGTGTTCTCTGGCACTCACCTGATAAGCCACTTCTCTGCCTGCCTCCTCTACTTTCCTCCCTCCTTCCATCCCTTCCATTCATCTTTCCTTCCTCCTTTTCCAGCCTTATCCCCATCTCTCTTCCCTCAGACTTTGTGCTCTAGCCATTGCTGACCTTCTAGATTCTTAAGTGCACCATTGTTTCCTCCTGCCTCAGACCCTTTGCACATGTTATTGTTGAGCCTGGAATGTTCTTTATTCCCTGCAGATTTAATTCTTCTTCTTCTGAGAGCTGAGAAGCTGTATTGCACAGAGTCAAGATTGTGGATATTGGAGCCAGACTTGTAGGTTTCAAATCTTAGGTCTGACAGTTAATACTTTGGATAAGTTACTTAACCTCTCACTTCCTCAGTTTCCTCATTTGTAAAAGAGGATAATAGTACCTACTTTAGTGGATTACATTGAGGAGAAAATGCTTTAATATATGGAATGTGTTTAGGATAATAGGTGTATATTAATTTATAACTGTTATTATTACTATTATCAATCATTTCCTTGGGGAAGCCTCTTAGGTAAAATCCTCTACTATGTTTTCATGAATACCATGAATTTCCCAGAGCTCTTGTAACAATCTTAATTGTTCATTTTTCTGTTTTAATGTGATTAATTGGTTTTATCTGCTAGACTCCAAGCCCAAGCATACCTGTATATGTGTTACTCGTGTGTGTTGGCTCACCTTCCCCCAGTGCCTAGTGCACTATCCTGGGTGTTGATGGAGTGAGTCACCACCATATGACAGACACTTTTGTGGGCACCAGGGATCCAGCAGAGAAAAGAAGTGGTGAAAATCCTGGCTGTCATGGAGGTTAGATTCTAATGGGACTGAAGAGACATAGAAAATAAACAAATAAAACATGGGAGACTTCAGAGAGTAATACTTTCTATAGAAGGAAGCAAAGGGAGGGTTCAGGGAATGCTGGCGTGGAATGACCAGGTCAGGGCTCACTAAGAAGGGGGCATATGAGGAAAGACCTGAGGAAAGAGGGATGAGCCGTGAGCACTTCTGGAGGGAGAATGTACTGGAGGGAATCAAGAGCAGAGGGGGAGCGGTGGGTGGAAAGGGAGTATTCCTTGAAGGGCCTTGTGAGAAAGGATGAAAAACTTTGACTTTCACTCCGAAGGGGGTAGGAAGCCATTTGGAAGTCTTAGTTCTGACTGATGTTTAAAAGGATTTCTTTGACCAAAAGAATGAAGGAAATCTATTAGGCAAATAGGTCATTCTGATGTTTACTGATTCCTAAATTGATTTCTAGTCCATTTCATTCTATCCTAGTTAGTTGATTCATTCTCTGGGCACTTTTGTACTCCTCCCCACTGTGGATGTGTTGTGTGCTGGGCCGGGCACAGCAGGCCTTGGAGTTGAATCTGCATGCTAATATCCCCCATCACTTCCTAAGTGTCGAAGAATCAGTACCCAAGAGCAGATGAGGTAAAGTTTGCAAGGATTCTGAAGAAAGACAGCTTATTTTTGGTTGGACATATCATGAATCAATGCAGTCTTTAAGTAGGTCCATGTTATTGACATGATTATTTTCAAACTCTGAAGCAAAGAAAAATCTTAAGTTTTAAAGTATGTAAGTAGACCCCATTATGCTGTTTTTCTGTGTCTTTCTCATCATTTCTTATTCTGTAGCACTTTGTAGGATTTCCGACAAATGCAAGAGGTGATGGTATCTTTTGTTGTCTGTTTTGTTTTGGATTTCACACTGTAATAACAGCATTGTTTCCTACTATTTTCCCTGTTATCATAAACCATGAGGTAATGAGGTCTAGTGGATGGTGGCCTAGGAGCCAGTCTCAGCTCTGCCACTAACTGGGTGACCTTGACTAGTAACTCTCACTCCCTGGGCCTCAAATTGCCCATTTGTAGTATGGGGGAATTGAATAACCCACTGATTCCAGAAGTCGGTGAATCTTAAAGAAGTTTTATCTGATGTCTACATCAGAATCACCAGGGGATGTCTGTCAAAAGTATAATTATCAGGCCCCATGTATACCTCCTGAATCACAGCCTCTAGTAGAGCCGAGAACTCTGCACTTCATCACACTCTCTAGGTGACTGTGATGTACACTCTAATCTAAGAATCACTGCTCTATGCTAAACATACAGAATGTAAAAAAGCAGCCAGATATCAATGGCTAGATAGTCTTAATGTTCCTATTAAAATTGTAAGATTACAACTTAAATTATAAAAGATGAGATTTTATTTGGAAAAATAAGAATAAGATGATTTTTCAGGGAAAATATTCCTTTTACAATCTTCAAGAATTTAATATCAAAACTTTCTAGTAGTAATTTTGTTTATAAAATTTGAACGGATGAATGTTGTTTCAAAAACTGAATGATTATGTATCCCTTCTGCAATCTTTCAGTGACATGATGTCAGTCCATTTGTACCCTTGATTTCTTTCTCCAAATATACAGAAATAAACTTACACCATATACTTTTCCATATCATGAATTCTTGGCAGGATTTTATCCTTTTTCCCCCTACTGAGATTTGATTTATTTTAGTTTAAGTCCCAAAACAATTATTGAATCTGAAACTACTCCTTTTACTTACGCACTTCCTCTGAGATTTAAGGGAGGCCAAGGAAGGAAATCTGGGAGTCTATGGGAGTCTGACCCCCTCAAACTGTCCCCACTACTTGATAATTGCATCACATGGGGCAAATCTGTTTTCCTCTCAGTACCTTATCTTCAAAACATACATTTAAACTAGCTGATCTCTGAATTACACTATCTTTAGGAATTACCTTGACAATAATTATTCAGTTTGTTGATCCACATTCTTAGGCATATGAAATCTGTACTGAACTGTACATGAAGAGTTGAGAACTCAGATGCCATGTAGGATCAGGAAGGGAGCAAAAATGAGCGAAGTGGATTTGGTGTTAAGCAGTTTGGACTGCTGGTGACTATGACAAGCTGGAGCATTGTTGACTTACCTCAAAATGTTCGAGTTCAGATTTTAAAATATGATGCTCAAGTTGAACAAAATAGCTCTGTGGGACAGCTTTGGTCAGTGAGTTATTGGTTTCCAAACCCTATATGCATCTAACTTTTAGCCTTTTACCTGATGAAGAATAAATGCAAACACAGAGGGAATTTTCAAAAGGTGCCAAAAATCAGAGCATCAATGTATTTGAAAAAAGGACAAAGCAATTTGATAGGAACTGGCAAATTTCCCTGTCAGGGGATAAAGAATAGTAGATTTATTTTTAAGTGTTTACATTCCAGTGGATATCACACTTCTATATGTATCCAACATAATCTTGTCATCTAGAGCAGGGGTCCCCAACCTCTGAGATCTAATGCCTGATGATCTGAGGTGGACCTGATATAATAATAATAGAAATAAAGTGCACAGTAAATGTAATGAGCTTGAATCATCCTGAAACCATCGCCCCCACCCCCGCCTCAGTACGTGGAAAAATTATCTTCCATGAAACTGGTCCCTGCCAAAAATGTTGGGGACCACTAATCAAGAAAACTTCTTAAAATATAGTTCCCTGGGTCTCATATCCTAGTGATTCTGATTCTGTGCTCTGCCGTCGGGCCCAGGAATCTTTGATTTAACAAGGATGCCCAATGATTCTGATGCAAATGTTTGGAAGGCCATACTTTGAGAAACAGTAAATCCATGCTCTTTCATTTTAAAGACAGGAATTGGGTTCAATGAGGTGAAATGACATGCCCAGAAAAGAAAATTTGGGACCTGTGCAGCACTGTTTTATTCTGGTCCAGTGTCTATTCTGGGCCCTGGGTAGACGTCATTAATCAACCATGGCACGTTAACTTCTCAACGCAGCCCTCTGGGAAGCTGCTTGTACCCTAAGCTGGCCCCTGGTTGGGACTTAGTTGCCTGCCCTGGGTTATCCCAAGGCCGCTCAGCTCATGGGTGATGGAATGGGACTAACACTCAAATGTTCTGGTCTTTGTGTTTGACAGTACAATCTCTTCCAGTGACCTTTCCTTCACAAGTTCCATTTTTATCCACAGTATAAATTGACAGATCCTCTGCAGCAAGACATGGTGCAAAAAAAGAAAATGATTAATTGGAAATCATGGACTTATAAGAATATTTAATTTTTTGCTGTCTTTTGGCTGATGAATAGAACCCATTAGGCACTAGTCACCTTTTCACTTGGATTATTATTAATTCATCCCAGGGAATGTACTATTCCTTTTAATTTCCCAGAACTTATTCAGATATGCAGTGTGTAAAAAAAAATAATAATAATAGTGCCCCTTAGTGAGTTAAGATTGAGTATGACTTAGCTCCAGGACTGACACACAGAAGCTCATGGAGCCCCCAGTATTTATAAAGCCACATGGCAGATAAGCAGTTGAGACAGCCAGATAGCAGAGCTGGAGGCCACTGCCGTGCAGTTCCCATCCAGTGATAAAGCGCAAGTAGATTAGACCTGTGCACAGCCAGATGGGTGCATAAGGAACACTTGCCAATGCAAATAAGACTAAAACAAGAACACATTGTTGGAATTTCTGCAAGTTAGCTGTTAATCAAGTAGATCATGGCATATTAGGGCCTTTTAACACATATTTTTGACATCTGGCCCTGCGCGGCTGACGGTTAAATTAGTTTTGTGATTGACGGAGAAATATTTTGTAGTATTGAATCATCAATAACACTTAAAAACATTAAACTTCTTGCTGATTTGCTTTGTCATCAATGCCCAGTCAATAGTACAAGTGCTTAAAGCAGATCAACCTCATTTCCAAATGACCCTGACACCTTCTGGATGTGAACATGCATACTTAATTTTATTTCTCTTCTTTTGAAGACAGGATGACCCCTAATTTGAATTCTTGTTCCTTCCCTCAGCCTTTTTAATTGCCTGTTGTATGCCAGGCAATTTGCTCAGGCCTGAGTTAAGAGAATTGTAAGATTTGAGTGTTGCCCTTTGGAAAGCTGGGCTGAGAGAGTGATCATGCAATAAGCGTGTCTAGTGGGAATAAATGCCACGTGTTCTGGCCAGAGTGATTCCTGGGAAAGTTTCTAAATAATGAGTTGACATAGCCAGTTTGGTCAGGGCTTCCCTTGTGACTCAGTCAGTAAAGGAGACCCAGGTTTGATTCCTGGGTTGGGAAGATCCCCTGGAGGGGGAAATTGTAACTCACTCCAATATTCTTGCCTGGGAAATCCCATGGACCAAGGAGCCTGGCGGGCCACAGTCTCTGAGGTTACATGTGTTGGACAGGACTTAGTGACTAAGCCACCACCACATGGTCAGTTTGGGGCTTTAAAAATGTCACGCCAACACTATGGGGTAGAAATGACCAGATGGAGAGGGTCTGCTCACTGGGTGACCAGTTGTGAGGCTTTGGCAGTAAGTGCAGGCCAAAGGCAGTGTGGGCTCAATTGCTGAAATTGTTAAAAGTCCTTGAGAGATTTACTGTGTGCTGAGGCCATTTCCTCCTCCCGTTGATCACATAGTCATCCACTCCCCCATAGCACAGATGAGTAAAATAGGACAGTAATGAAATCAAGAAGAAACAAATACAGTCAATTAATAGGATCATTTATGCCATTTCAACCCACACTGTTGTAATAATACATTTCATTTTAAGGTATTTTTAAATAATTAAAAACAACAGTGATATTTCCCCCCCCTTGAAAGCATTAGACGTGTAAATCACTGTCACTGAGTTAGAACAGTTGCTTCCCTGTGCCGCGCCGTGCTGTACTAAGTCACTCAGTCGTGTCCAACTCTTTGTGACACTATGAACTATAGCCCACCAGGCCCCTCTGTCCATGGGATTCTCCAGGCAAGAGTACTGGAGTGGGTTATCATCCCCTCCTCCAGGGGATCTTTCCAATCCTGGGATCGAACCCAGGTCTCCTGCATTGTAGGCAGATTCTTTACCATCTCAGCCACCAGGGAAGCCTAAGTACTTCCCTGGGGGATCTTAAATCATAGGCTAAGTGTTCAAACTACCCTCTACATTAAGCACTGTATTTTTAAAAACTGTGTATTTTATAATTATAGTTGTCTTATGTATCAGGCTTTGTCTTATACTGTATACTTATGAGAATATAAATAAGAATATGCTTTTTTTAAATTTAATATTAGTTTTTGGCTGTGGTGTGTCTTCATTGCTGCACATGGGCTTTCTCTAGTTGCAGTGATTGGAGATTGCTTTAGTTGCGATGCACATGCTTCTCACTGTGGTGGCTTCTCTTGTTGCAGAGCACGGGTTCTAGGGTGAGTGGGCTTCAGTAGTTGTGGTATATGGGCTTAGTTGCCTCATAGCACATGGGAACTTCCTGGATCAGGGATCAAACCCGTGTGCCCTGCATTGGCCGGCAGATCCTTAACCACTGGGCCACCAGGGAATTTCAGAATATTCTTAAGAAGCATTTTTGCACCAAAATTTTTTAACATGACCATCTAGAAGAAAATCCAAAGATGTGTTGGGTAATTTGACACAAGTTTCAGAAGCCTAACTCAGATTTTACCTGAGCAGAATTTTCCTTAAAAAAAAAAAGGTTATTATTTTGATATCAGAAAGATTTCACCCTTTTTGAAAATATACCTACCAGAGTAATGTTTTTATTTAGACATAAAACTCAAGGGCACTCAGGTACTCCCATCTCCTTGAATGGCTTGTGTTTGTGGCTGTGTGTTCTCTTGCACGTGGCTAAGACTCAGACAGCCCTGGGTGTCAGGGTGGGCCTTCTGTTTCTGAGCTGGGTCACCTTGGGTGAGTCAACTGGCCTCTCTCAGCCTGGCTTTCCTCCCCACCACTGTTACCAGTAGTCCTGGTTCAGATCGTACAGGTGTGATGAGGACTGGGTGAGAAGGTATCACAGTGCCTAGCAGTAGTGACCTCTTACTAAAGAAAACTGTCTGAACTTTGCTCAAATTCTCACAGTGTTTTCTTTTCTTTTTTCCTTTTGAGAGTCATGAGTTAAGTATTATTTGTGGCAAAATGAGGACTGTAGCCCAGGAGACAGTACCTCAGATAGCTCTAAGAAACTCTAGCAATGTTTTTGAGTCTCTACTGATGGCCTAGAAATCGTCGAAAAAAGCATGGAAGTAAATAAACACCTCCAGATACATTGGAAAATCACTTACATAATGAACTTAATCCTTATTTTATATCAAGTTCTCACTGTGAGTTCAGCCTTATGTCCTTGAGGGTCTAGGTCCTGCCCCTCTCTGATCCTCTTTCTCACAAAAAGAATCTTCAGAAATCATGGAAGGTTATTTGACATCAGATGGGAAAGCCAAGCAAAGAGGGTTCATCCAGGAGTTTGGTTCTGTGTCTTCCCTTTCCTTACACAAGGCTTTGGGTTTTGGTGCCTGAACCTCATGCTTCTGGAATTGCTCTTGGAAATTCCTGGTGCCACCATGAACTTGAGCATTGAGGTCCATGTTAACCCTGTGGTACTAACTTTGATTAACAAGCTGAAAGCTGTGGTTGACTGTCTTTCCCAAATACTGTTCTGCACAACCTGTCTTCACAAACCAAATTTTGAATACCTTGTGTATGTTGAGTCCAATACACATAGAAGCACGTCTTATGTATATTGCTTCTTATTTCATTCTGTAGCATGCCTTGGCACGCACACTGATAGAATCTCACTGTTTTTTTCTTTAATTGGGCATTTGCCTCACAGGAAAGAATAATTGAGCGTTTGAAAGAACAAAGGGAGAGAGATGATCGGGAAAGACTAGAAGAGATAGAATCATTCCGAAAAGAAAACAAAGACCTAAAAGAGAAGGTCAATGCTTTACAAGCTGAACTGACTGAAAAAGAGGTGAGTCTGGAAAAACAAGTGAACCACAAGAGTAGTCCTCATCAACCCATATCCATGTAGCTGAGACAGACTAGACACTTAGTTTGAGGGACTGTGTGAAGACTTGGGGGATCTAATTACCTTTGCTTTATAAAGCTCTCTGAACTTACAGAACAGTGTTTACTGTAACTCCCTTCTTCTGGTGATGCTCTGTGCATATCTTCTGTACCGTAATAACTGCATATAATGTAATTCCTTGAAAGTTTTCTTGCTGTCTTGCCATATTCACATGGCTTGGAGGATCTCATGATCTCTTGTTTAAGATGGCAAGAACAACAAAAGCACTGACAATAATAACAATAGCTCCAATTTACTGAGGGCCTGTTAGGTACTAATCCTCGTGTTGGGTGCTATGCATTCATCTACAGTTCTCAAATGAATCAGTCGATACCCCCAGGTTAGGAGATGTGGTACCATGCTGGGCC
Organism: Muntiacus reevesi; assembly: GCF_963930625.1. Taxonomy (NCBI): domain Eukaryota; kingdom Metazoa; phylum Chordata; class Mammalia; order Artiodactyla; family Cervidae; genus Muntiacus; species Muntiacus reevesi. The sequence goes on from NC_089252.1 coordinate 103,153,786, forward strand.
CATAGGAAAAGGTTTTGGCTGCTCAGTCTGAAACAATATTTTAATGCTAGTGCAAACATGGATACAGAATACAAATCTCATCTGCATTTATAATGTAAAACAACCTGCTTTAAAGAAATTTCTTGTGTGGTGGTTATGAAAAGTATCCATGTAAGGATACCTATAACCCCTTCAGTTTACTTACAGTGCTTTGGTGAAGTGTGGGAAGCAGTAACGTGCACTTTCTTTTCTTCAGTCTCCAAAACCTTGAGATGTATGCCGTAGTCCACAGTTGGACACTTCATTTTGTCTGCAGAACATGTTTGTCTCCTTTATGACACGTTTGTTCTTTTGCCCTGTTGGATTGTATCCCAGCATAGTTGCTAATTTCCCAGCTCCAGAGTGCCACTTCAGCCCTTGGATTTTGGTAATTTTAAGCCTGATACGAAGTCAAGTGGGCCTTAGGAAGCACTACCATGAACAAAGCTAGTGGAGGTGATGGGATTCTATTTGAGCTATTTCAAATCCTAAAATATGATGCTGCAAAAGTGCTGCACTCAATATGCCAGCAAATGTGGAAAACTCAACAGTGGCCACAGGACCAGAAAAGGTCAGTTTTCATTCCAGTCCCAAAGAAAGGCAATGCCAAAGCATGCTCAAACTACCACACAATTGAACTCATTTCACATGCTGGCAAAGTAGTGCTTAAAATTCTCCAAGCCAGGCTTCAACAGTATGTGAACTGTGAACTTCCAGATGTTCAAGCTGGATTTAGAAAAGGCAGAGGAACCAGAGATCAAATTGCCAACATCCACTGGATCATTGAAAAAAGCAAGAGAGTTCCAGAAAAACATCTACTGCTGTTTATTGACTATGCCAAAGCCTTTGACCATGTAGATCATGACAAACTGTGGAAAATTCTTCAAGAGATGGGAATACCAGACCACCTGACCTGCCTCCTGGCAAATCTGTATGCAGGTCAAGAAGTAACAGAATGGGGCATAGAACAACAGACTGGTTCTAAATTGGAAAAGGAGTACACCAAGGCTGTATCTTGTCACCCGGCTTATTTAACTTATATACAGAGTACATCATGTGAAATGCCGGGCTGGATGAAGCACAGCTGGAATCAAGATTGCCGGAAGAAATATCAATAACCTCAGGTATGAGGACGACACTACCCTTTTGGCAGAAAGCAAAGAAGAACCAAAAACCTCTTGATGAACGTGAAAGAGGAGAGTGGAAAAGTTGGCTTAAACTCAACATTCAGAAAACTAATATCATGGCATCTGGTTCTATCACCTCATGGCAAATAGATGCGGAAACAATGGAAACAGTGACAAACTTTAGTTTTTTGGGCTCGAAAATCACTGTAGATGGTGACTGCAGCCATGAAATTAAAAGATGCTTGCTCCTTGAGAGAAAATCTATGACCAACCCAGACACTATATTAAAAAGCAGAGACATTACTTTGCCAACAAAGGTCCGTCTAGTCAAAGATATGATTTTTCCAGTAGTCATGTATAGATGTGAGAACTGGACTATAAAGAAAGCTGAGCACCAAAGAATTGATGCTTTTGAACTATGGTGTTGGAGAAGACTCTTGAGAGTCCCTTGGACTGTAAGGAGATCCAACCAGTCCATCCTAAAGGAAATCGGTCCTGAATATTCATTGGAAAGACTGATGCTAAAGCTGAAACTCCAATACTTCGGCCATCTAATGTGAAGAACTGACTTATTTGAAAAGACCCTGATGCTGAGAAAGGTTGGAGGCAGGAGGAAAATGGGGCTACAGAGGATGAGATGGTTGGATCGCATCATCAACTTGATGGACATGAGTTTGAGTAAGCTCTGGGAGTTGATGATGGACAGGGAAGCCTGGTGTGCTGCAGTCCATGGGGTTGCAAAGAGTCAGACATGACTGAGTGACTGAAACTGACCTGAAACAGATTAAAGTACTGTCTAAATTAGGAGTCCAAGAAGGAAAGAATTGATCAGTAATAGGAAATTTAGTGGAAGCTTAGAAGCAAAATTTATGTTCTCTAAAACTTAAGTTCACTGGTTTTTAGAGAAGAGGTTATTTCTTTGATTAGATTATCATTCTTTGATATATAAAGAATATAAAAGCTGCAGAGTCTGTAGTTCTATAGTTAGTATGAAAGAAAGGCACTGAAGCTTCTGTCTCATTTACAGCTTTCTTCATGGATTGCAAGTGTTATTCCTGTGTTTGTACCCTAAAAGCAATATGTATGTTTATATGTGCTTCTAGTTGAAAAGAGATTTTGATGACTTGGTAGAGTGTAAACTTTAAATGAAAATAATTTTGTAAACACTGGTTACATTGTATGAATTTCAGACAGGCATTTCTGTACACATTTATTGTTCCTGTATAATAATGTGGCTGCCACTGGGCTTAGTATGTCAGTCAAGCTTCCATCAGAAAAACAGAACTTCATTAAGAAGTTTAATCATATTAAGAAATTTATTGCAAGGAATTGACTTACATAGTTATGGGGGCTGGCTAAGGAAGTCCAAAATTCACACAGAAGGCCATCAGGCAGGATGGGCTAGAAACTCTCAGACAGGAGCTAATGCTTCAGTCCACAGGAGGAATTTCTTCTGTCTGAAGGAAACCTTGTTCTGCTTCTAAGACCTTTCAGCTAATAGGATCAGGCCCACCCAGATTATGAAGAATAATATCCTTTACTTAAAGTGAATTCATTGTAGATGTTAGTTACATCTTCAAAATATCTCTACAATAACACTTAGATTAGTGTTTGATTGAGTAACTGGAGACTATGGCCTAGCTAAGTTGACACATAGAGGTATTAATATTACACCTGGCAGTTTAAACTTTATAAAGGCAAACAATTTTTATTAGCATGGAGCTTATAATTTAGTTGGGGTTATCATAGTTTTCACCATGACAAAGTATGTGGATTATATGGTGCTTAGTTGCTCGGTCGTGTCCGACTCTTTGTAACCCCATCGACTGTAGCCCACCAGGTTCCTCTGTCCAAGGGATTCTCCAGGCAAGATTACTGGAGTGGGTTGCCATGCCTGCCTCCAGGGGATCTTCCCAATCCAGGGATTGAACCCAGGTCTTCCACATTGCAGGCAGTTTCTTTGCCATCTGAGCCACCAGGGTTATAAGGTCCTTTGTTATTTCTGTGGAAGTTACATGATAAACGCCATTGAAATTGGAGTTGGAAACCTGGGTTTGAGACATATATCTTGCATTAATGGCTTAAGAACCTTGCTGAAGATAAGACCTCACGTGAGCTTCAGTTTCCTGACCTGAAAAATGAGAATGGCTAACCTGTCACTCAGAGAGTTGTTAGAACTTGCATTGCTTGCTGGGTGATTGTGCACCAGTATAGTCACCAGTATCCTTATTCCAGGGCTCAAGGTGCACTAAAGTACTAGATCACATCAGTTACTAAGAAACTGCTGTTCGCCTAGTGTCTTCCTAGGCGTTGCAGATGGATATAAAAGAAATGTATCATGTCTGGTTTGGGTGGAAGCTGAACATTTTAGTCACATAGTTGCTAACCATTTCATGTTTGCTGGTGGACCATGCCCTCCTAGGTAGCAAAGTTGTGTACTCTGATACATGGAAGTGTTATTTCTTTACCTTTTGGAATTTGTACTATACAGGGAACCTCTTGGTTTCTGGAACAACTTGGGTAACCCCATGTATGAGTTGGGGGGATTCATTATATTCCTGAATCTGATTTTGCAAAGGACTAGGACATAAAGTTTGCTCTGGATTTTTAAATAAATTTACCTTTGATTCTATGGGAGATGTTTGAAATAACATTGGTCATTTTTCTGCTAAAGAAATGGAATTTGATAAAGATTAGGATTCTTCTTTTATACATGATTTGCCCTTTTGGGGGAGAAAAGCATTAGAGTTGGTATTTTCTTTCATATTTTTTAGATGCTGCACCACCTGACAGCAGCAAATAAATGGAAGGTTCAGGGTGTCTGTTTCCTATGATGTGTAAGGACTGCCTTGGGACTCAGATCACTAGCATAACTTTGAGACATGAAGCATGCATTTACTGACTAGTCCATTTGGTCACATTTGATTCTACTGCAGTTAGATCCTGCTCGCTTCTATAAACTGGCCAACTTTAATTTGGCCAGAGTCGACTGTTGTTACCTAATTAAGACTTATTTACCCTCTGTGTCTAATACACACTTTATTGTTATGTATGGAATCAGTGTATTAAAATTGAAGACACTGCTAGTAGAAATTACACTGTTTTACTTACGAGTATTCTTTTCCTTTCAGTCTAGTTTAATTGACCTCAAGGAACATGCATCTTCATTAGCCTCAGCAGGGCTGAAAAGGGACTCCAAATTAAAATCTCTAGAAATAGCCATTGAACAAAAGAAAGAAGAATGTAGCAAATTGGAAGCACAGTTAAAAAAGGTAAGTGATATCTAAGAAAAAAAATACTCATTTTATAATTAATTGATAAAATAGGAAAGGAAGAGACATTTTTCAAAAAATAGAAACCCCTTATCTTTTGTCATCAGCTGATAAAAGGATTAATTAAGCAATCTTTATTCCTAAGAAGTCTGCATCAGATCTGTCTCTGAACATGAAAAGTTATCTTAGGTTTCCTGTCTGGGGCAAAAGAAAAAAAAAAGCTTGAGAAATAGATGACAATAGTAGTAGAAGTGAAAAATATTATAAAGATCAGCCATTACTCTCTGGGCAAATCTCAACCGTAAAGAATGATAAATGTTTTACAGTAAATGTTTTCAATAAGTCAAAGAATCCAGGAGCCCTGTTATACATTGATAAACTTTTACTACTTTTCAGAAGCAGGTCAATTTTGGGGGAGAGGGGACTTGGCAGAAGTTTACCCAACCATGTTAAATTTCTAAAAGTTTGTGAAAATGGTCAAATCCTTGGAAGTTCTATGGATTGACTATTTATACTTGACCAGAAATGGCCTTAATGTTTATATGTTGAAGGTTTCAGTAAAGAAAACAGGGTCTTTGCATTGCAGCATTAACATGTTTTCTCTGAACTCGACATTTTTGTGGAGTACATTTCCAGTCATGCATCGTTCCTTTGACTTTTTCCTTGTGTTGTTTGGTCGTCTGCATTCATTGTTCACGTAAAACTCATAACATTATGAGTTTAAGCATTTTGTTTCCCTTTGACAACTTATAAACTTACTCAGAAGAGATGATAATCTAAACAAACAAACCATATAATAAAATGTGACTATGTATAATTCATAGCACACTGAAATGGGGATTCATTTGCTAAAGTTATAAAAATATATGATATGGATAATAGGGATGTGAAAGCATCATATATCTGTGGAGAAATTATTCTGGATATTTTAAAATTTAATATACTATTTCATATGCATGAGGCAATGTATAACTGAAATATGATTATCCTGTGTTCACTTCATCATAGAATTTTCGGAAACTGTCAGAGATTCCACAGTAATCAAGTCCCCTTAGTAATACAGAAAAAGATAAATATATGGATCAAATCTCTACAACAAAAGAGCCAGAAAATCTTTTTATTACAAAGTCTATTTCCTAATCCACTCATCATCTCACTTTTTAAAAGTGAAGTCTATTTAAGCAGAAATCTCAAGCAATAAATAGACTTTAAATTTCCCCTTTGAGGGTGTTTAAATGGTGATTGAGTTGGCTATTTGTGCATTGGGTGTATGATATATATTCTTGACACATATATGAATGTGTTCTGCAATATGTTATACATGCATATACACATCAAGAAATGAGCTTATGAATGGTCCTTTTTATATAATGAACATTTTTGTGATCATAAAGCAGACCCCACGATAACTCTGAGAGAATTTTGTTGGCTCCCTGTGGTGGTGTTTGAGTCATCTCACCTCGCTGAAGTATGCTAGGTCCTGAAGGAGGACTGCCACTACACCTGGGCATGAAAACTGCCTTTCATTAACTCTGAGGAGCTGTTATGGAGTTGAGGGCATCCCATATACTATGTCAGCAGATACATACTTGACCCTCTCCCTTTTAGTGTAAGGCATCTATGGAACTGGAAATCCTCTAAAAAGTAAGAGGTTCATATATTGATGTTCATAGTTTCCATGAATATGACTTAGCTAGTTTAATAGATGAACATCTGTACAACTCAATCTAGTGTCTTTCAACATAGTTATAATTAAGCTGCAAAGTCAGTGAAAGCATGTGATTTCCTTAGACTTTCAGATAGACACCATATACTGAAATTTGTAGATCAAATCTGATAAATAGTTTAGTATTATTCCTGACAACAGTTTAGCATTCTGCCACGTCACCAGGATTAAAGTAACAAATATGGTTATCTTGCTGTAAAGGACCTATTTAATTTATGAAAAGATAATTTATTTCTAAGTATTTACATGTCTTATATTATCTCCTACATGCATAGTACAGTGAGATTAAATAAGGTAATTATAATATAAATATTTTTATACCTAACCTGCAGTAATTATTTTGTTATTTTTGGCCCTCTACATCAACTAAATTCAAAAGTTTAAAATACTTTTTCTAGTAGCCTTTAATTTCTGCTAATAAATAATTCTGTAAAAACCTCAAGTACCCATCACCTTAAAAAGAATTGAAGTCTATATGAAATATTTGAAAATATAAGCCAAAAATTTGTGAATATACATATAAACACATCATTTACTCTTGGAAAAATAAGCAGCTATAAAAGCTTAAGGAGTGTCTGGGCCTCCTTTTAAATAAAAGGGTATGTGACTTGTGAATAAAATATAAAGGGTTACTAAATGAAAGCTGAAAACATAATAGTTTTATTATGTCATAAATAAACCATGAGTTCCCAGTGAAGTTTTGCTCAAGATTTGTGAGCACTCAGGTATTTTTGCCAAAAAATCTATACAACATCGGTGATGTGTTTAGCTGAACAGAAACCTTGTCTGCTAGTGACAGTGGAATCCAAATTGTGATTTAAATCTGCTTTTGTCTTATAAACAATGCTAGAAATTGGTTAAGATGAGTTTTTAACAGAAAAGTTTGTGGAGGACATTCATACACATAGTTGCTTTTAACTCTTTACTGCACTATGTCAATTTAAGACATTTCCAAATAGTTTGTGTTGATAATGGTTACTAAAGGCAGAAAAGGAACTTCTTACACTTTCCACCCCACCTCTTAAAAACAGCTCCACACACCTGGTCAGCCAGATTTCAAACTCAAGGCAGCTGCCGAAGGCCTGTGAGCACTGTGGCCCTTATAACCACCCTGTGTCTAAGATGACCATCTCATTGTCAGGCAGCAAGGTTGTCAGGATGTGTTTGTTCCTTCCCATCTTTCCAGTTTTGCTGATGAACTCCAGCTTTGTTGTTGGAGCTTCACTTGTAAGAAAATCTTTACTCATATTAGTCAGTATTTAGTGTTCAATATGTAGATGTAAATTTATCTTATATGACTAGAAATCATTTGAGAAGCAATAGCATTTCAGGATGCTATGATTTATGTTTTTTAAGTAATTTTCCAATTAATATCATCTTTGAGGAAGGTATTTTTTAAAACCACAGTAAAATTATCATTTACTTCATCAAAGTTGAAGAAAAATAAATTCTTGGTCTTCAAAGGAATGTCTTGGCTTAAACGCTTACAGTGTTTCTCCTTCTACCCCTTGACATTGAGTCCCAAATTAATGATGCAGGTATTTAAGATCTATAATTTGAGGATGCTATTTAAAGTAATATTTAGTACATTTAAATCCACAAACATTTATGTCTTCTCCACCAAATAGAAGGACATTACAGATTCTAAAGGACTTGGAACATAATAGGATAGACACTGAAAACTGTATTTTTAAATTATGAACTACTAGTAGGAACTGGTAATAGACAATGGGTAATATTGTATTTTGGTTCCCTTTAATCTTCCTACTGACTTAATTCTTTTCTTTTCCCATTTACTGTTAATCCTATAATGTCTTGCTTACTGATATTTTGCTATTGCTAACCTGCTGTTTGCTAATCTGTATTTTTCTAAAGTTAGACTGAATAGAAAAGTCAAGCTTATGTTAATATAAAAGAAGAGCTATAAATTCAGTGATAAGATTTAATTAATCTTTTATTATTACCATCTTTGAAGTTCAGGTAATAAATTGCAGGCTTGGCCAAGAGCACTTCTTCTGATTCATTGCTAGAGGCCAGCACTTCATGTATCATCAAAAGTGGACAGGTTTCTTTATTTCATGGGTTATTTAACTTGAGAAAGGGAAAGTAACACAAACCTTAAATTTCTTATTCCAGCTATTCTTTTAAAGGAGCCAAAATCAACATTTCTATTTCCCTAGAGCCTCTCACTTTCACTGTGGAATGTTTAGAAACTGAAATTTCTTCTTTTTTAACCACCAGTTTGTCTGTGCAAGTGCACTGAATTTGTTGAGCTAATGCTGTTTTTCTGGATCTTTCCTTCTTTCCCTGTCTGTGCTTCAATGCCTCCCCAACTTTGCAATGTAGCAAGCTGAGCAGTTGTTCAATCAGATGTACAACCCAGTAAGTCATTTCTGAAAGTTCCCGCTGTAACATATAAAAGCATGAGGATCCATTGATCACATGTCACAGTGTGCCATATTGGGGAAGTTTTGAAAATATTTATGAATCTCTTCCCATTTCCGTTCTGTCAAAAGAAATGACCTGTTCAGAGGCCATTGCCTTTTCTTTTGTCTGTGAAATTTAAAAATTAAGAACTCAAGGAATATTGCCAGCTCTGGTATTACCTCTGTCTTAACTCTAAGGTGATAGAAAAACTTAGGTCAGCTGCAGATTTAGGCTCATGAAATTCTTTGCCACATTCTTCAAACAGAGTTTTCTATGCCCAAAGGAACAACATTTGTAAAATAGCTAACAACTCAGTGTATGTTATATTTAAGTGATAGAAGTTAAAATAGATTTAAATTTTAAAGTAGGGCTATGCCCTTTGAGATTGCTAAATGCCTAACATTATTATGGGTTTTGCAAGGGTTAAAAACATATCATTTGAAAACAATCTAAAATATACTATCCTAATAACAGTAATAAGTTTGATTATAGCTTAATGGTACAAAAACAAAAAACAGGTAACTAGTAAAAACATGTGTAAAATAGCCCAGATGCCACTGCTAGTTTTTTGTTTGTTTGTGTTTTACCCTAATGACAGGTGTGTATCTATATGAAGCAGTTTGTTTCTTTAACTTATTAAAAAGGAGAGAAATTTTGTCAACTCAGATGTCTTAATGGGAGAAATAATGCATAAAAGTGAATGGGATTTGTCATTTGGCAGATATGATCTGTGCTATCTTGCACTCTAATTACCTCTTGTTTATAAATTCCCATTATGGGAAAAAGGAATAGCAGGGATAAAAGAAACAATTCACCCAAAAACTTTTTGTTAAGTTACTGCTCCTAGTTGTATATAGCATAATACACAAGATGCTTCGGTGTATATATTCAGATTCAGCCTCCACCCTTCATCCTTGAAAACAAATTTTGCCTTAGGAAACAGAATTCTTCAAGCCTCATTGGAGCATCTTTATTAACCTCTGTTCCCACGTATGATTTTTAGCAGAGGAACAGAAACAATCCAAATTTCTTCTCTTAATATTTGAATGGACGTGTTAATCAGTAGGGTCAAGTGAGTGGAGATGTGAAGACAAATTAAAACTGGGATAGCTTCATGCATGAACATTAACCCTGAAGAAAGTATGTGTTTTCTTTAGATCATTTTAAAGAGATGTAAAGTAATCACACTGAAATTGTATCACACTTACTAGTTAAGGACAGGAAAAAACCAAAGTATATCAGGTTTTGGGGTGTATGGAGGGCAAGTGGGGAGGGCTTTGTTGCTGCAGCAACTCTGATTTACCAAAACTCTGATAGGAATTCACCATCCGTGTCAGGATATGTAGGGCCGAAGAAGCAGTTCTGTTAGCTTGTAGACCATTTCCAGAGAGAGTGATGACATGATGCTTGCTGGATTTTGCCTTTACTCTAACCCAGTGATGGGTCTTTAGGATGCAAAGGCAAACTTTTCAGTCCTTTATGTGACCAAGTCAAAAGTCATGGACTAATTTTTTCTCCGTGAGTTAACTAAGCTAACCCATTGTTTGGACATACTGGGAATATAGCCAATTAATATAGGTTATTATTCTTTTTAAAAAATATATTTTACTGAAGTATAGGGGATTTACAATGCTGTGTTAATTTCTGCTCTATAGTAACGTGGTTCAGTTATACATATATATTCTTTTCCATTGTCTTTTCCATTATGGTTTATCACAGGATATTGAATATAGTTCCCTTGTTTATTCATTCTATATGTAATAGTTTGCATCTGCTCATTCCAAACGCACAATCCATCCCTCCCTCCCTCTTTCCCCCTTTCTGGTTGTAGATAAGTTCACTTGTGTCGTATTGTATATTCCACATGTAAGCGATATCACATGGTATTTGTCTTTCTCTTTCTGATGGACTTCATTCAGTGTGATAATCTGAAGGTCCATCCATGTTGCTGAAAATGGCATGATCTCATTCTTTCTGTGGCTGAGTAGTGTTCCATTGTTTGTTTGTACCGCATCTTCTTGACCTGTTCACCTGTTGATGGACATTTAGATTGTTTCTGTATTTGGCTTTAGTAAATAGCGCTGCTGTGAACATAGGGGTGCATGTACCTTTTTGAGTTATAGCTTTGTCTGAATATATGGCCAGGAGAGGGATTGCTGATCATATGACAACTGTTTTTAGGTTTTTGAGAAACCTTTATACTATTTTCCATAGTGTACTGCTGCTGCTGCTGCTGCTAAGTCGCTTCAGTTGTGTCCGACTCTGTGCGACCCCATAGGTGAAAGCCCACCAGGCTCCCCTGTCCCTGGGGTTCTCCAGGCAAGAACACTGGAGTGGGTTTCCTTCTCCAGTGCATGAAAGTGAAAAGGAAGTCGCTCAGTCATGTCCGACTCTTAGCGACCCCATGGACTGCAGCCCACCTGGCTCCTCCATCCATGGGATTTTCCAGGCAAGAGTACTGGAGTGGGGTGTCATTTCCTTCTCCATTTCCATAGTGTATAGTTCATTATTTTAGCTCCTCTTGTCTGCAGATATTCTGAGTTCAGTTTGTTTTTCAGACTGATAGGTATACAACATGATGAATTTTCTATCCTTTATGGAATTTTAAAAAAATTGTCTTTTTTTTCCCAGTTATAAAAATAAGATTAGGGCCACAGTGAAGAGTTTGCCACAATATGGATGGATATAGGAGAAAATAAAAGTAATAAGATGTCTTACTGCATGGAAGTGATAACTAGGAACATCTAGGTTGTTGCCCACCCAGACATCTTTTGACTGACTGTCAGTTTTCTTTCATCTTCTGTCTCCTTTTCTGCCTTTTTCCTTATTTCTTTCCTCTCTCTCCTTTCCTTCCCTTTTCCTTTTTTCTTCCCCTTCTTTTTCCTTTTTCTTTCCTTTTCTCCTTAGCTCCATTCTTTCTTTTCTCTTTTCCTTGTCTAATACTCTTTATTTTAAGTGAATTGTCAAAGCTTTTATTGACTTTTATATCCTATATTTGTTACATATCATCAAAATTTTCTCATATATTCTTCCAAAACACCATTTTAATGGTTGTATGATATTCTACTCTGTGTACTCATTCTCCAAACATTAGTCATTTCTTTCTTCTATTTTTTCCTTTGCCAGTATAAATAATAGTCCAAAGAGCATTTTTCCATATTAATTTCCCCACATTTCTATTTTTTTAGTAGAATAAAATGAGGGGCCAAGGACTTATAAAAGCTCCACATGTCACATGGTTCTTCCAGCTCTGAACAAAGGCATTCTGTCACATCTAGACCAACACACACAAAAAAGCTATCATTTTACATAACTTTGACACATTCATAGGTGGAATATTTTTCTCATTTTAATTTTCCTTTCATTAATTACTAATGTAGTTGAAGTTTTTAATTCATTTATTAGCTGTTTGTAGTTTTTGTCTGTAAATAATTTTAAGTGATTTAAGCCCTTGTTTTTGAGCTTTTTGTTTTGCTCAGTAGATTGTTTGAGTTATTTTGTGCTTTATATGGAGGCTTTCTCAGATTTATGGCAAGATTTTATGTTTTTAATTTTTTAAATTTTTTGAATTTTTTTTCTATAGAGAACTATTTTTGTGTTCTTGACCTGTATTTCCCTTTAGGATTTCCTCATTGCCTTCATGCTTAGAAGTCATCCTTGAATTTCATTAATATTCACCTGTATTAGTTTTTTTAAATGTTACTTTTTATATCCATTTAACTACATCTATCTTTAGATTGTTTTGCTTCATGTTGAGTGGTGAGGTTCCATTGCTTGTGGGATCAGAATTTTATTTATTGTGGCTTTATAATACTTTTAAACATCTAGTGAAACAAATACTATCCTACTTCTTTCTACTTTTTATTCACTTTTTTTTTATGTTCTTAACCTTTAACTTTCCATCATTCCAAGTAAACTTTAGGATCACCTTGCTAATATAATAGCACAATTATTGATTTTAACTTGATTTGTATTCAACCTCCAAAATAATTTTAGAATGATGTTGTTCTGATATTTTTTCTTCCAATTTATGAACTTGATACAGCTTTTCTCTATTTCACTTATCTTTTATAGTTAAGTTTTTCATTTTCCTGTTACAGGCCTGTGGTATTTCTTTCTATGGATAGCCTAAGGCATTTCTACGGATATAATTTTAAAATTACTGTTATGAATTGTGTGTTTCTCCTTTTGTTTTCTAACCAGTTATTGGTGCCTAAGAAATTTATTTTATTCTTATTTATCTTAAATATGGCCAACCTACAAAATTTGGTGAGCTATAACTTGTTTTTGTTAAACAAGATTATTTTATAGTCAGCCCTATGTCTGTCGGTATAAATTAAAGCAGAAAAAATAAGAATTAAGCTTTGAAGTCTTCCTGGGAACATTTTTTTCTTAGAGTAGAAATAAACTTTCTACTTTTAGAAACTTTTGACTTTTGTCACTCCATTTTGTTAAGTGTTAGTCTAATGCCATTTCCTAGGAGCCTAAAACTTTGCCTATATATCCCTACTACTTATAATAATAACCTTTCTGCAGCTTAACTACCAGTCTCTACTCCTGAATGAGTTTTGTCTTGTCATTATAAACACTGTGCCGTTTCTCTGTGGTTGAGTTCTTTGCTTCCTTTAATTCTTAATTTGAGACAAGTAATATCATTTTTTTCATCAGTCTGCAATACCTTCTTTGCTGTAGCCCTAATGGTTATTGTGCTCAGGGATCATATCCAGAAGCCTCTTATAAATTTTTAATAAATCTTTAAACCTTCTGAGTCCTAAATTTAGTGCTTCATTTGATACCCACATTGCTGTCGGGCAAATTTCTGATTTGGAGGTACTGGGGGTAACCTTGCTAGTGGCCAAGACACATTTGAGACCCCTCTAATGTTTCTACACACATGAGTACCCCCTGCATGATCATATCCTTTGAAATCCCATCTCTTCTGCCAATTCATCTTTACCAGGGCTCATATTTTACATAAGGGTTCACAAGAAAAAGACCATTTTTCCAATCCAAGGGAAAAATTTTTTTGTTAATATTCAGTGAGTTCTTTGTGATTTTTATGTCATTGTAGGACTATGTAATCTCAGGGACATGATAGCCTAAATTATAAATGCTTTCACAGTCCTTGTGAAGGTACAGTGGCTTCTTTTTATGATTTTTTTAAAATCAGTAGCTAAAAGTTATTTGATTCACACATACACTAGCTTCTCTGACACAATGTAAAGTTACAGCTATTTAAGAGAGAATTCGGAGCATACATGTAGCATGTACTAACACACATATATACACAAACACAGATGCCTCACATTTAATCTAGATTTTCAGTACCTAGAAAACTCAAATTATATTCAAAATAACACTTAAGATTTGAAATTAGAGTTTTATATCAGACCATCCAGATAATTACTCATTTTTCTATATTAATTTTAGGAAATTCCTTAGTTAAAAGGTATCATATTAATAATTATATATTTGTATGAAAGGTCTTAAAAAGTATTAAGCATGAATTGGTTCTTTTTATTTTGTACAAGGGTAACTTAAGAAAATCATTTTGAACTTTTACTTATATTTATTATAAATATCTAATTTGTTTCATCTATGATAAGAATTTTCTTTTTGGAATAGTTGTTATAATATGCAAAATTTGAATATTCTAGATGTAGTTAGCTGGAATTGTGCAAGAATAATTTCCTTTAGCACTAAGTAATGTAAGACTTAAAGATACACCATTATTAGTTCCCAGATGTATTTTTTAGACTCAGCTATTATATTTGGTATTAATTAATTAGATTTAAAATAAAATTTAAATTTTACAATATTTTAGAGTTCTATAATCACCCTAAAAACTCTGTTCTAAAAAGTAATATTTTGTTCATAACTCGAAATTATGTGATGATTGGAACTTCCTTTAGAAGACTGAAATAAAATATATCATTTAGAGTAGTTTATATACCTTGTTCTTCTGTTAAGATATGAAGGTGTTGTTAATAGACACTAAACCCCCAAAGATGTGTAATAGAGAATCATATTTTTACAGTGCATAAATTTAACAAATATTGCTAAAACAATAAGCAGCATGAAAGAAGAGTCCTCAGATTCATTAGTTAGTGTTCTGCTTATACTTTATAGTCATGACTAATCATTTGTTTGAGAAAAATGATTTTTTATTAAAATTGTTGAGGCCCATCTCAAAGAGAGAAAGTTATTTAACATTATCATTGAATATCCCCTGCCTAGTTTCACAGCAGGCTTCTGGACTAAAGTTAATACTTTCCTTTCTAGGCACTTGGAATGATGAACTAACATTTTATTGAAAATGATCAGTGGCTAGCTTTCACAAGAGTAGTGTTAATAAACTTGTGTTTTGTCATATTGGTAATTGGTACTATCAATCCTGGTATCATTTTAGGCACGTTTGCTTTTAATTTTGATTTGGATATAGTATTAATCTGAAATTTTGCCCTATTTCCTGAAATAGTTCTAAATTCTTTCATTAAAATAACCACTAGGTATTGTTATATACTCCTTCTCCTGAGTCATGACCAAATTTCTCTTTTGTGCTTGATTCAGACTTTCAGAACCAGTTCATATCAAAATACCAAGCTTGCCCACATCTCTGAGGCTCCAAACTTTGTTTTGATTGTTCCCATTTGTGACAAATTTCCTTACATATGGAAACGGAAGAAACATAATTGGGGGACCCTCAAATTTTACTTCCCTAATTTGTAATACAGACATTTTTGAAATGTTCCTTTCTCAATTTTCGGTTTCTATAAGATGCTTGAAAGTTGCTCTAAAAGTTACCAGAGATATTTTGAAGCACAACCAGATACCTGGATTTGCTTTTTAAACTGACCTGTTTAATTGGAAAAAGGTAAATCTCTAATTAGGGGAAAAAAAAATGCTCACCAGTATTCCTTTGGTTTTAATGACTGTTGTATGTCTTTGAAAGTGATAATGTGGTTAATTATATTTATGATAATATGTTCTGAAACCATTAAAAAAAAAAATCCACAACAATCTGCATTTTTCAAGAGCTAGATTCCTGATTAGTGAATGAAGCTGTGTCTTAGATGAAAGGAACTGACAATTGCTTCCTGACCTTCTGGGGGAACTAATTTAAAACCAACAGATTCATAAGAAGTACTTACTGTGTATTTTCAGCCTAAACCTTGAATGGGTCAGAATGCCATGGTAGGAATTTGTCCAGGTAATGATTTATTCAAATATATTATGTTTTTGCAGTGCCTAAAGTACATTAGGCCCAAATATCTTATCTACTTTTGACCCACATCAGAGGCTTCCTGTCCAGATTTAAAAACCCATGTTTTAATTTGAAAAGGCAGGAGTACTCCCTAAATGCAAAGAAAGTGCTTCCTTCTCTCTTTTTTAAGAGGAGGCTCTGGCCTTATAATTTTGGACAAGCACTGACTTTATAAACTCAATTTCCTCATGTTTTTCTTTAATCCCCGCCCCCCATGTATATATATCACAGTATAAGACACTCATGCTATACTAGTTAACAGTTTCAGCCCATCCTCTGCAAAGTTGTGATTCGTGCTGAGTATAGCTGGTTAAATTCTATGGAAGACTTCTGCCTCCACTGCTTAGGTTGGATCAGGACTTGCCAGTCTCTAGGTCACGTGAAACTGTCTTCTCTTGGGTCTTCACAAGGACCCTAATGAATACCCCAAATCAGCTTGCAGCCCTTCTATCTCTGTATGACTCTTTCTTACCATTTTGTGTTGACTTAAATAGTTTTCAAATCACATCTATCTACAGCTTTATTTAATAACCTTGTCAAGAATTCTGGCACCCATGTCAAATGTGCTTTGACATAACCTCTTTTGCCCAGAAATCAGTAGATATTGATATGAAGATAAATAGTTGTATTTAATTCAAAAGTGTTCTTCAGGTTGTCTGTTCCTTTTAAAAGAAAGAACCATTAGCACCTACAAATTCACAACAGACAGCAGGCCAGCTGTAAACTTGGCTGTGGTCTTTATTTTAATAACATGACCTGGATGTGGCATCACACGACATAAACAACTGTAGATTCATGATTGTTTTTTTCTAGGTCTTCTTAACCTTGAAATGTTCCACAAGTCCCTTAACCACACTCACTTGCTAGGTTTAAAGACTAGCAATCTGTCTAATTTCTCCCCATGCTGAAAACTTGCTTGGGTTTATCACCTTCTCTTCAAGCAGCTAAATTAAGGAATGCACTCACATACCTATCATGAGCACACTGCTTTTTCTGAAAACTTAGTAAGGAGGCTTCTCTAAGGTGCATGTAGTACCTTGTCTATGGAAAACTAAACAAACATCAACTTGGCTGTATAGCAAGCCCACTGATGGGATACATACTATGAAATAATAATCACAATAAAACCCCAAATGAATAATACCTCCCCCATGTTTGCCATTTTCTAGTTTTTGCTGTCCTTAGAGAGGCTTATTTCGTTTGTCCATAGTCATAAGACGCAAAGTCAGATTTAAAATCTAAGTCTTACAACTAGAAATCCTGTACCCCTCTATTAAAAATCATGATAATAATTATCTTAGGAATAAAAGCAACCAAAATAAACCACAGCAACTAACTGCTAGTTTTTTGTGAATCTTCAAATCTGAGTTGTGAAAGGAATTTTCACTCATTAGAAATAAGCTATTAAGACATTTATTCATTTATTTTGAGTGCTCGTAGCTGGTCATTACTTAGTTCATTCTTTTTGGTATGTCACTGGTTGAGTAGTGTGAGCAAACGGCCATGGAAAGGTTTTTAGCTGCCATAGAGTAATGGTATCAGAGTCTAAAGGAGAGAGAATTAACATAAAATATTTTTTCTTTCTCTTATCATCTAAAAACTGTGTATTTTAAATGCTTTTCTATTAAAAGAGTAATGAGTTGATTAGTAGTATCACAAATAGAAGTAGTTATATGAAGCATTTTGTTTTAAAAATGAGTATCTACATTTTTGATAAGAGATTAACAGATTTTGATATTCATCTTAATTGAAAATAAAATTATTAGATGAATAAACTCCTAAAGGTATGTTAGCTCAGGATTCTCTTTCAAATTATTTTAATTATAATGAAAAAAACTCACTAGTTCTATTGTATTCTATTATAATGAAACTCAGTGTACATACTAAATAATTAGAAATTAATGTTTTCTGAAAAATGTGGATAAAAAAGCTGCCTGATACTGTGTTGAATTGATATATTTTTCCAAGTTCTTTTGCATAGTTGAGTTTGTGAATAAGTAAATCTTAGACTAAAGAACATGAAAGCAAATTATTCCCCATCTATCCTCATGCTTAAATAATATGTTACACGCAAAAATATCCTTAAAATAATTATTTTGTCATAAATAAGAAACTTATTTTTCTTTATACTAATTTTTGAATTTTTTTCTACTAAATCATTGCAAAGACTGTCAACCTTCTAACAGTACTATTAGTCTTAATTTTTCTAACCATGCATGTTTCATTTGACCCCACAGTAGTTGTAGCTTGCTTGCCTTGTTTTTTCCCTGAAATTTTTTTTAAAAAGTGTATAAAAATCCAATGGACATCTGTTTTACCTGGAAGACAGCAGGACAACTTAAGTCCTAATAAACTGTTAACATTTTATTATTTCACACATGGATTTTGGAGATATATACAAATATGACCTCTTTGAACTCTCTGTGTTGAATGTGCACTGTTGTTAAACTACTTGTTTTTTCCCTGCCTGCTCTTTGAAGAAGTCAATTAGGAATAATGGGAAACAAGGGGTAGGCAAAACATTGCAGTGCAGTGTTATTTTCACCTGTCTGGGAATATTTCAGCCAAAAGTTTATTTTGGGAAAAAAAGAAAAGAGCCGTAACACACTGACACACACACACAAAACCACAAATACTTTGGCTGCAAATTATTCTGCAGTATTGTTACTGTGTTGGTGCCTGTGTCTGTTCTCGTGTGTACAGCTGCCCTCCACCATTACCCCCTCATGCATGTGTTTGCGGATTCTTGTCTGTGTGCTTGTTCATGAGCTAGCTCATCCTCCTCCCGGTTCAGGTTAATTTAATCAAAAGAGCAAGAATGTATGGGTATGACTGTTAGCTGAAAAGGCCTTCTGCATTTTCAAGCCTTTCTTTCATTCTACATCTTCTGCTGAAATTTCTCAGTGGAATGAAATGTTCAATGATCAGTCATCCAGTCTCTTATATGTTACCTGACTTTACACATGTCCTCGATGATTCTTGGAGAAATAATTTAATGTTGCTTTATCTCAATTTCTCTGTATTGGAAAAGGAAGCTGTTGGTATGAATCACTTGCTTGACTGTGAGGAGTTGAACTGTCTGAGGTCCTTGCCAAAACACCAGAAATAAGCATAGTACTGTCTCTACCTCCACCGAGGCCCCCTTTCTTGTAAGGGGGAAAAAAAAGCAAAAAATAGCATCATTTAATGAAACAAAATAACAACAGTAAAAGAAACCCACCTTAAAAAAATCAAGATTTTTAAAAAATAGCTGAAATTTGTGATTTTTCTAGTTTGTCTTTTAACTGACAGTATACCCATAATTCTTGATAGTTTTTTTCCCCCCAAAGTTAATTTCTGGACCATTGGTGACTGTACTGTCTATTGTTCTAAATTGTTATCTTAACTACATTCTTTAAAAATATAATGTTGAAGGCTCATAATATTGAAGATGACTCCAGGATGAACCCAGAATTTGCAGACCGAATGAAACAGCTTGACAAGGAGGCGTCTTACTACCGTGATGAGTGTGGCAAGGCCCAAGCAGAAGTTGACCGGTTGCTGGAGATCCTCAAGGAGGTGGAGAATGAAAAGAATGACAAGGACAAGAAAATTGCAGAACTTGAGAGGTAAACTTTGCAGTCATGTTGTAAATTGTCAACAGTGAGTGAACATTAGTTGCTTAGTTGCCCATCACGGGGTATGGTAAATTTGGAATGTACATTCACATTTTAAGGAAGAAACAGATTACTTATGAGGAACATGGCCTGTAGGAATGATGTTGTGTTTCTGTGAGATACTCAGAAGTTGTTTGGGTTATCTTTTGAGGACTTGTATACTTCTTCAGTGTTTTCAAAAATAATGATCAACTTTCTTGAGTGATATCCATAATCTAGCCTTTGGGCCAGCAAAGTGTGTAAGAGACTGAAGTTGTGACTACCTGAAACCTCAGTTTTTTCTTATCAAAAACAAGCATTTGTTATTTAAGTTTGTTTTAAGCATAGAATATGGAAGAATATAGTTGGGAGTTCTTTCAAGATGGGGGAAATAGAAAGGAGTTCATATCCTTTGGATATCTTTTAGCACACCACAGCAAATTCATCTTGGAACTTATCTTTTAAGAGGCCCTTATGCCATTTGGTAAATAAATATGTTTACATAAGGTCTAAGGCAGGCTGAGTTGATAGCAAATTCTGTCTAAAAACAAAGAGGATTATATCAGAGCTCCAGGGTAATTATATTTTCAGATAAATCTATTGTATTTATGTATAGTATAGACTCTAAAATTAAGCTTTCTATCAATGTTTTCTCCTATATTTCATGTAAGGAAAGAATTTCTGAATAATCTTATGTAACTCCATTACTTTTGAACATTGCTCATTGGTTCAGCAGTAAGGCAGAATTTGTCTTTCCTAGATTCAGTCCATATGGAAGAGATCAGCAGATTTTGAATAAATCAGTGAATGTTTGCCAGCTCTGATCAAGACACTTGTGAGGCCTTAAAGGACCTCAAGACATATGCAGAATAGCTCTCTATGACCTTGTATTTAGACAGATCATGATCTTTAGTGACAGAAAGAGTTGGGTTCAGGTTTTGCTTCTGCTTCATGCCATCTTTATGACTTTGAATCTTCTTAGAAGTAAATCTCTAACAACCTATTAAAATGTATCACATTTTGCAGGTACCAAGTCCTGATGTAAGGTGAGGCGGTTATATCATTGTGAACACCTGAATGCTAAAACAGATTCTCAACATTATTTAGCTCTGAATTAAGTGGATGGGTTAATTCTTAATAAAATTTCAACATTTTAAAATTTAATGTGTAATATACCGAAACTCCAAAACATATTTCATTTAAAAATCTTAGTATTAATTTGATGGTAATCTGATTTTTGTCCAGTATGGCCCATTTTAGAAATTATATCAAGACTTCTTTTCTGGTAAGGGTACAAATTAAAATCCTTATGGGCTTCATTTGAATTTCAAAGTGCACAAGTATTCTGCCAGCCTACTGATTATTAAAAATACTATTAATTTAGATGTATCTAGATGTCTATTTTGGGACTATATTTTAGGACCAAACCTTTTTCTCAAAAAGATAGTTTGAAATCACAGGGAAGTTGTGGTCATGTCTTTCTTATTGCTAAGAAAATTGAGACTCTGAAAGATTGAATGAAAGATAGGTCCTGTGGTCAGAAAAAGAGAAAAGTATAATGTAGGTTTCCTGACTCGTAGTCCACTTCTTTGAGAAGTGAACCATAAAGAAGATGCCCTAGATAATATTACTAATTGTAATTATAATCATAATAGGTGATATATATTTTTATGCTCACAGTGTACCAGTTACTGCGCTAGGCACTTGACCTGCAAATACTGTATAACAATTAATCCTGCCCACAACACAAGAAGTCTCATTGTCATTACTTTTTAGATGAGAAAGCATTTTGTGAATTAAGTGACTTCCTCAAGGTTGTGGAGTTTATAACAGTCAAAGTCAGGATTTGAACCCAGCACTGACAGATGAGTGATTGAGAACAGTTCCATCCAAGAATGGGCCAGAAGGAAGAAGCTAGTCCAGTAGCACTCAGCAGTCACATAACTGGCAGAGAGGCATGGCTGTTGGCCCATGGGAGATCTGCTTCATCTTTACTAGCTTTCAGGAGAGAAAGTGATGTGCTCCACATTTTGAAGGCATTTTTCTGCACTAAACCAGCCCTTCAGAACTGTAATTGAAAATCAGGATCAGCTACTATAAATATTTGCATAAAATAACATAATTGTCCAGTTGGACAAACAGGTCTTACTTAGCTGGATGTTATTGCCATTAAATCATCAAGAATATTCACGTTTTTATTTCCTCAATATGGAATGCATTAAAACAACAGTGATTTTACAGGCATTTATCTTTATGTACTTTCTGCACATTTTCTTTATCTCTGCCTTTGCCTCTCCTTAAAGCTGATGCCTCCCAGGCACTGTAATTCATAAAACGTGTGGTGGGACTTGACTCCGTCCCAGTTCTCTGCCTGCCTGTGTCTCGCGTCCAGAAGCAGAGCATAGTCTGGGAAATGTCTGAGCCCAGACCCAGAAAGAGGTGGGCGGGGAGGTGGAGATCAAGAGGGGAAGTTTCTTGGGAAAAGGAGAACTCAGCCTTGGCCTGCCTTTCTGACGCATTATCTGCTCGGTTACATGTGTATTCTGACCAAGGCATCTTCCTTGAGTTGTCAGACAGTCCTTTTCAAATTGGGCAGTATCTCTATTTGCTGGCTTAAACTACAAAATTCATACCTCATAATGTTGGGAACTAAAGATTACTTAGCAATGTGACATATATCTCCATTTTGGAGTTATGGAAGAGTGTTTGCAATTAAGTTTGTGATTTTGAAAACCAAGAAATTGAACTTGAAATAAATCTGTGGTCTCTGGTCTGTAATGTGACCTACCAGAGCAAATAGACCTTTTTAAAAAAGCAGCTTGTATTCTAAAATACTTCAGAACTTCAGTCACGTGCAACGAAAGGTGTGGGTTTAAGAATGACTCAGATGACTGACCCTGGCCTGCTTCTTTCTCAGAGGGCAGTTTGTGTTTGTTTTCCATTCCGTTAATATTCTAGTTTTTTTTTTTTTTTTTTTAACTTTCTCCATGATAAAACATTCTAAATAGCACATGCCTGATACTTACATGGATACATTTACCTCTGAAATTCCACATGAATGATGTCTCTCACAGCCATTAAAGACGCTGCTTTTCAAAGTGCATATTGCTGCGGTGTGGTCCCCACGTGCCGTTCTATGCATAAACCCTTGGACTTGATGCTGATGGCTCAGTAGGAGTTTCTGCCTTCAACTGCAGGCTGCTCTGGGGGCAGTGACACAGTGGAGCTGGGGGACTTTGAGTAGTCCCTGAGAGTTGGTCCAAATCAGGCCGAAGGCTATGTGATCACCAATGATAGGTATCTTGTATGTGCACAATCAAGTAGCTAATTCATTAGAGGCAATGAAATATGTAGCCTTTCTGTGTCATTGCCCATCAAGATCTCTAAATGTTTTATTTAGAGTTTAAATTAATCCTTTAGTGCCTTAGGGGAAAGAGAGAGGCAGAGTCTGTCAAACAAAGCTTGCTGCCATGGGATTTCTGGTATCTCACTATGGGAAGGAATCAGTCAGGCGACCTTTGATGTAATTATCTTAAATATGTTAGGGGCTTTGTCAGTATTTGTCTAGAGGGCAAGGAATGCCCAAATTGAGCCCTCGATCACATCCCTCCCCACTGTGAAGAGGAGAGTGGGTCTCACAGGAGATTTTTACTCCTAAAACATAACATCAGAATAGAAAACAAGATAGTATTTAATTATCTGAATCAGGACTAATGCTACCAGACATTTGGACAATGAGAAATTATGTTAGATGGCTAAAAGTACCTTATCTAAGGTTGAGAAACAGACTGTTATTTTTCCTTCTGAATTTGCTCAATAACATGCTGACATAATTTCTTTGCTGCCTTTCAGAACTCTTTTCACAAAATGTAAACTTAAGCTTTATTTTTTTTAATTATGATAATATGATCTAGAAGTCTCATGGTACATGGAAGAAACTTGATACCAGTTCTGTTTGTTTTGCTACAAACTCTTCTTTCTAAGTAATTTCCATTAATGTTTGTAAATGGCTTTGAAGGAATTTCTTTTTCTTTTTTTTGAAGGAATTTCTTTAAGAAAAAGTAGCAGATGGTTTTATATTAGCCCTAGCCTAGCAGCCTTTTGGGGAAGGTCATGGATATCACAGATGCCTTTGAGGCAGCAAGGGAAACTAGGATCCCTTGAAAAAAGCAACAGAATCGTAAATGTTTGCTGGTTGTTTTAGTTTAGGATTCCATTCCCTAAAACTTGACCATGGACCTCAGTTTGATATACCTCTGAAAGATTTGAAACAGAAAGATTTGAAACAGCAGCTGGGCCAACATCACTAGAGTGCCTACAAAGACCATGGCCTGACTTAACTCTTATGTTTGATCAGTTGTACATTTGTTGTCATGAAACACTCTGCAGGGGAGTTTCAGACACAAAGCATTGACTAAATGCTTTCACCAAGAGTTTAATCTAGAATATTCTACTTGATTTTTATCGTTATAGTCAATTCTGTTTTCATCTGAAATGTTTTTGTTTAAGCTGTCTCCTGAAGATTTGGTTTGCTTTTCCTTTCTGTGTGAAATGCTTCAAACTACTTCTTCATTGTATGGCATAATGGGGTCCCACTGAGCAGATAGCTAATCAAGTATTTGTTAACCCACTTGATTTTTTGCAAAGGGTATTTTATAGGTTAAGAAAATGAATGCCTTCTATGACTTCTGTGGTAGCTGGAAGGGATGTAATTTTGTTTTTCTTTTAATTGTTGCTTTGTATAAGAGACTTTATTGTTTTGACAGATTAGAAGGCCATGTTATATATTCTATTAAAAATTAGTTATCCAATGTCTGGATATTTGCAATGATGAAGTCTGATCCTCATTTTCATAACTGAAAAAATCTCTCTAAGCTTTGGAAGGTAATCTGTCTTGTCTTGGGAGGCTGATAGGCAGGTGACACCTCGCCTGAAGGTGTCCTCATAGTCTTTGATCTTGCAAGGTGCAGTACCCTGTGAGCATCTGAAGTGTGAATCTTTAAACAGAAAGCCAGATTGCTCAGGTCCATTTGGTTTTTAACAATGAAGGAAAAATATCTCATAGGATATAGTCTTCCAACTTACTGGTTCTAGTAAAATCTTTCTGACATAAGTGCTTATCACTTTTCTAATACCTTAGTAATTTCCATTTCAGTTTATTAAATAGTAAAATTTTACACACACACAGATAGGAACTTTTTCTATAAATATTCCTCCAGAAAAGGACAAATTGTGCCATTGGGTTGCTGGAATACACCTCTGGTTCACATCAGTGCTTGAGTTTATGTGAATGACAGACTGGTTTCTTACATGTAATAATTAATATAATTGCTTACAGTGTGTGCCAGGTTTTTGGGTGGTAATATCAGATAAAAGTTGCTTTTTGTCCTTCATTTGGTTATGAAACCTGCTAATGTAACTTCTGTTGGCTGTATGTTTAAAACTAATGCGTTTCCTTCCTTTTATTCTCTTTTGCTATCCTTTTTCCTTTCTGCTTATCCTCCAAATTGCTGCTTTCACCCTTGCTCCAATCAGCTTGACTCTCAGGTCAGTACTTTCAGTTTTTCTTCTAACTGTCTTTCTTTCCTAAGCTCAATTTATTGCTTGCACTTGTTTAACAAACACATTTCTGAAATGGTTTTCCTCTGGCAGCCACTTTTTTTTTTTTTTTTTTCATTTCATTCCATGCCTAAGGAAGGGTTTACTTTATGAGAAGACTGTATAGGTGGGAAAAGGCAAAGAAGATGATGAAAATGGATCACTATTGGGATTATTTGATATTTTCTCTTCCTGGATTATAAAATCAGTGAAAGAAATCATTGTGAAAGCTCCCAAATGCATTTCTCCTGAGCAGCTCAGAAAATTAGCTACATATTGATAAACAGTGGCGCAGTGGAAAAATCAAATGCAGGATGCTAAATTTAACCTAGGAGAACAAAAGATTTGCTCATGACACAGCAACTTAAAAGCTAAATTTAATAGTGCAAACCATTCAGACTTTTTGCTTAATAAATCACTGTGTTTTGAAAGATTTATAATACTTTTTTTAAAGTCACTTTTGAAAATTATCAGTGTGTTAGTAACATATTGTACACACATGTTATTTCCTGTCATTGTTTTGGTTATAAACTTTTAAACTTCATTTTTATTAGCCATAAGATACACTTTAATTACCTAGAGCATAGCATATGGAGCCAAATGTAAAACTAGGTTCATTGTTGACTGTGTGCACCCCAGTATTAAGAAGCAAAGTGGACATTTTGTTTGAAAATACATCCTGGGTTTGATTTCTCTAACATAGGGGGTTCAAGTCAATAATTGGTTCTTCTTTAAGTCCAGCAAAACTTTTCCTTCCAATGATACATAATAATATCCAGTGATTTCTTTATCATTCAATCAGTGAGTATGCTACAAGATGCTTATTGTATGATCTGGGCTACCTGGACTTTTAAAAAAAGATTTGAATTAAGAATCATAAAGCTTGTCTCTGAAAAGACAAGCTATGGTATTTTCTTTCCAGTATTCAGGATATGCACCTCTGTATTCTGTCCACTGCTCATCACCTAAGCCAGTAGTGAATAATTTCAAAACTAGGCCTCCTACCCACACACCAGTTCTCCCCACCCACCACCTGCTCCAAACACAGTGGTGAGGCTCATAGTCTTTGAAACTGAAACCACTGGTCTGCCATTTCCACATACCACACTGGGTGTCCCACAGGAACTGCCTTGAACTTCATCACAGTGAAGGAAGCCTATTCTCAGTAGTTCCCCAAACAAAGATCTAAACAGAGATTAAAAGCATGGCCCTACAGAACTGCTCTCAATGAAAACCTAATGACTGTAGATTCACTTGCTGGTGCCCCTGTGTGCAGAAACACGCGTCGTAATGAGAGTAAAGAAGGAGGGCCTTGGCTCCACGGCGTCCAAACCCTTCCTCCAGGTTTTGGATTTGCTCATTTAAGAAACTTTAAGCTTTTCTCCTTACCTGTCTTTTTTGTTTTCTTTCCTTTTGCCTTCCTTTAGCTACCCCTAATCTGCACCTGTTGATATTTAAACCCTTGAGACCAGGGACCCCTTTCATTCTCACACCTCAGGTTCCCAGCCTTCAGATGCTGTCCATAGGTATTCTACTGTGTCTTTTATGTGCAGGAACTGTATTGTGCAGTATTTAGTTTTCTTTTCCTTTTGTGTAGCGAATGAATGTGAACTCAGACTCTCAGAAAATGGGATGCAGGTTTAGGGCTTGGAGAGTTTGTGGGTATTAGGGGTTCTCTGGACAAGAGTGTGCTGATTGGGTGTGATAAGATGTGCAGGTCAACTCTAATTGGGAGAATTACAGTGGTCAACACAAGATTGCGATCATTTCAATATCATTTAACCTCCTGCCACAATGAACACAATGGAGAAAATAAACAATCACTGTGAACAGTCTGTAGTCATATTTTTAGTGTAGGAAGAATTGGGCAGCCCCACTTTTCTGGAAACAAGTCTGTGGAGTCCTCAAAATTTTCTGAGCTTTGACAAGTTTCCAGAGTTAACTTTGCTTTTTGTCCAACCCCTTCCAGGTTTATCAGTTAAAATAAAACGAAATGTAACAATTGAATACAGGATCTCTGGCCTTTGTGCTTTCCTTATATACTGCACAGTTGAGATACCATGTATTTGTGTTTGTACATATACATATATATGTGTATACATTTATCATATATATTTTATAAATATCTGATCTTTCTTACTGTAAAAGTATGTTGTCTGCCCTGTAGCTCTTTATCTCCCAATCCAAAGTTTGAAAACATCACTAACTCTTGGGTCTTTCTATGGACTCTATGAGAAATTCTCCCTTCCATCTATTTTTTGAAAGTGGTCTCATTTCTTTTTCAAACTCTGTGTAGATTCTTGTGCTTAAATTCAGGTGGACAGATGTTAAGTATTGGGTTTGGTAAATGCAAATGTCATATTCTAAGCCTATTTAGGGTCTTGCTCCCGAAAATTCCACTTCTTTCAAGAACCTCTTTACCCACAAACCAGTAGGAAGCTAGAGAGGTTTAGCATGATTCTGCATTGTACTCAGGGGTTGCTCTGTGTGATGTGTGCTCATTTCTAGAAACTATTTGTGAGATTAGCCTGTGACTTATGAGAGACGAGATTATCTAGGTAAATGTATGCAGCAGTTCACCAAAAAAAGGAAAAGTATCCTTAGGGATTCAGTCTAAAATCCTTCCAGAGAATCAATGAAGTCAAACCAGAAAGTGCAGGCCTCTCCTGGCCTTTCCCAGCCTCCAGTTTGCTGTGGATTCTGGGTCAGATGCTTTATTGTTTGTGACTCTGTATCCCCTCTTGGAGGGAAAATAGCTGTTTTTGGACTGGGTTTTCTGGGATTCTCACTGCACATGTCTGATGGAGGGGCTGTTGGTGAGGGGCCTTGTGCATTTCCCTAACAAGCAGGCTGTAGCTGATGGCTGGCGCCTGGCAGCAGGTGTGAGCTCATTGTTACAATCTCTTCAAACACTTCTACCAAAATAAACTCTTGGTAATGTTTCCCCAGAGTTGAAAACGGTACTCTCAATTCTTCCTTCTTCTTGCAAAAGATGAAGTTCACTACACCTGGACCTCAGAGGCCTGTGCCCAAAGTAATAATGAAAAACACCTTGCCCAGAACATCCTGCAGTTTGCTCTTTGCTAGGGTCAGTTCTTGGACCTGTTACCTCCACAAAGACAGAATAAGTACCTCCTGTGTGCTAGGCAGGGCACTACATGCTGGCCTGGCATTTCAAAGAATACCTGATGAAAAACTGACCAAATTGTTTAAGAAACTGTTTAAGAAATACTATGTATTGCATTCTTCATTTGTATATTCACAGTGCACCTTGATATTAGTAATAGGAATAACAGACATAGCAGCAGCAGTAATAACTGAATACTAACTACATGCCAGTACTGACTTAGTC
Source organism: Muntiacus reevesi (assembly GCF_963930625.1). Classification (NCBI taxonomy): domain Eukaryota; kingdom Metazoa; phylum Chordata; class Mammalia; order Artiodactyla; family Cervidae; genus Muntiacus; species Muntiacus reevesi. The sequence continues at coordinate 103,182,205 of NC_089252.1, forward strand.
ATTTTTGAGTACTATTTACTTCTCATAACAACTGTCATTTCTTGCATATTAGAGAAAAAGAAACTGAAGTTCATAAAATGTAAATATTTTGCTAAAGTTAATATAGCTAGTAAGCAATGGTATTGGGGTTCCTCTCCAGTTGCATAGTAAAGGCTGTGAGAGGCCGGTAGGAAGTAAACTTGTGCAACTGTGTTTAATCCATGATTTCCCGAATGCCATGTCCGTAGGCTGTATCCCAGGAGGCATTTTAGGGGACTCCTGCCTGTTATGCAGCCAGCCTTTTCCTTCATCCTGAGATTCATGCCCTCCCTCCCCGCCCTCCCCGCGTTCTCTGTCCCGAGCTGGTTCCTTATGCACAGATCCTGCCCTGGCAGGGCCACCTGAATGCTCATCTCCTCCCCCAGTGCCTCAGGCAGCGGCAGTTTCTCCCTGTCTTGATCTCCTCAAGGCTCTAGCAAACCCTTTTCCTTGACCTGTGTCATATCCTAGCTTGAATTAGGGTAGTTAATCATTACACTGTGTCTCCCAGTAGACAACGGCCTCCTCTGGCACTGCATGAGTCTCCAGCTGCATGTGTTGCTGGGCCACACACTGGAGGTGGCAGTTCATACTCCTGAATGTTGTTGACTGCATGTCTGTTGAAGAAAGGAACTTCCATTAACTTTGTCTCACTTCTACCCTTTACGTGGTCCTTACACAGACTTGCTGGTCAGCTTTTTCTGGAGGTTGAGTTGACTGCCCTGGATATCATGTCTAGCTTCAGCAGGAAGCTGTAAGAAAAGATGAGTGGTACTGGTTTTCTATCATCAAGTAGGATGCTTGAAATTTCAAGAGAAATAAAGACACAAGTAAAAGGGGGAGGGAAGAGATCTCTTTCTGAACTTACCTCATTCTCTCCTTCCCTTCATCCCTCCTTCTTTTGTTCCCTCTTCCCTCCCTCCATATTCCTTTTCTCCCCCTTCCTCTTTTCCTCCCCACCCTTTCTAGACTGTTCATTAAAAATCCTTCTCCATGCAAGGGTCTGTGCTGGGTGTCAAGAATATAGAATGACTCCCTCCCCTCACTGAATTCAAAGACCAGTACTTCCTATAAGGAAGGATTTGGCCACTAAGAAAAATAGTTTGTGCCATTTATACTAATAACTGGAAAAACTAGGTTTCAGGTGTTTTTAAAAATTCCTTTTCCTGTTGGCGTTGAGGAGGTTATCCACAGGTCAGAAAATCATTTCCCTCTTTAAAGCTGCCTTATACTACTGCTGACATTTCTGGTGAAGTGTCAGAAAATTTTATGCCCAAGCAGAACTGGTAGAGAGCCAGAAATCAGTAGATTTTGCTTTGGGTGCAAATATTTTATTGAGAATGGAAAAAAGTTGTTTTCTCTGATTTACAGCTCCTGCAAACATAAAGTGGGATCTATATTTAGAAATGGTTTTGAACCTTTGAGATGTAGCCAGGGATTGGTTCTTGCACCTTTCCGAACCGGCCTTGGTGGGACTTGCCATGGCTAATGTTTTGCTGAGCCAGCTCCAGTTTGTAGAACTAGGTCTTTAAACTCTGTATTATTTTTACTGTCTAACTTCTGCTTAAGTTCTTGCTGTGGCACTCCATCTGTACCTTCCAGAATAGTGAATAGGATGGAAGGAACGCAATTTGCATTGTAGTGTGAATATTTTACAGTGCAGTGTGTTTCCGAGGTTCCTCGAAATAAGTAAAACCATTCTTAACTTGCAAATCTGTTAAAACAATGACAGCAGGAAAATAGAGAGAGAGTCCTGGGTAGGCCTATTAAGTCCTGGCCCCTGAATAAGAGATGTCAAGTTGGTAGAGGTAACGATTCATTTATATTTTTTCAATCTTTTCTTTTCCCTTTTCCTTCCCCTGCTCCTGGCTTTTGGTTGGTGCTACCATATGGATGAATATCAGCAAATAGTAAATCTCTCAAGATCTGTTAGCCTTTTCTGTAAATGTTGAGAAGGGAAAGGAATTTTAGAAAAATGGTTTCTCAGTATTATTATAAATCACTTTCTAGAAAAATAATATCTTGTTTCCTTTATATGGCTTTTCTTATGAAATGTGAATTCTGTCACTTCATTACCCACAATACCAGCCTGAGCTGTAGAGAAACCTATCCACCTAGTGACTGGAGCTTTCTTCCATATTGGGTAAAGGTGCTTGGACTTTTCACACTGCGTAATGTCACATTTATGTGAAGCCTACATTTTGGGGGAACCTGTTTAAAAATGAGTACTGAGTGTGTTCCTCTGAAGAAACTACTTTGTTGTTGATATATCTTAACAAAGGCTTTGGAAATTTTCTTTGAAGGTAATTCTGATGATTTCAATTATTGTCACTCTAAATTTAATGAATACTATATAGTTAAAAATCATTTATAATATTAAAAGTATAATGGAATTGTCATCATGATGTCACTTCAGTCGTTACCAGCTCTTTGCAAACCCAGGGACTCTGTAGCCCTCCCAGCCTCCTCTATCCATGGGATTCTCCAGGCAAGAATACTGGAGTAGGGTTGCTATTTCCTTCTCCAGGGAATCTTCTAGACCCAGTGATCAAACCTGTGTCTCTTATGTCTCCTGCATTGGCAGGTGGGTCCTTTAACACTAGAGCCACTCTTTGTTTATATAATATTAAATAAACATGAAAAGTAGAATAGAATAGTAAGGCAGAAATTGGCTGGTTTTTCTAGGGATACAACTATTTAATGGAGATGGAAAAAAGTTCTTTTTCCTAAATCGTAGCTCCTGCAATAAGTGCGTTATATAGAACAATTTTTTTTGTAGAAAAACTTGAGAAACTATAGAGTAGGTGGGAAAAATGGGGAAATGGAAACAAATTTCCAGTTGGAGAATCTCTTTTTGCTCCTTTTTCAGCCCAGCAACAGTGAGACTTAGGTTTTAACTCCAGTTTGCCCATTGATTTTTTTTTCTTCCATTTTTTCTAATTGGTAACATTGTTAATATAAGTGTTGTCATTATTGGCATGTACAGCTGAGTATACAATAACTTAACGCTTTACAATAATTTTTTCAAGGAAAGCTAAAAATGTGTGATTCTCACAGCATGTTGAAGAACTGTACTATTTCTTGTAAGACCCCACACATAACTGTGAAGATGTAATGTGAATATAAGTAACTCTTGAGACATTTTTATGTGGGGTAAGGGCAGAACTTCATGCAGAGAATTGCTTTCCAAAATTTTATTTCATGTCCTAGAAAAATCTATTTAGAAAGTTTTGAGGATGTAATCACCACCTTTCTCAGATGGGAAAGTGAAGTAAGGGAATAGTCTCTCTCTGGTTTTTGGTATTGGTCAACTGGAATATTCCCATGGCTGGACAGATCTCGACTTGATGTGTGAGTTGAAGTGTAAGAGAGTGGTTTTAAATTTAACTTCAGAGTCCTCTGCTGTTTAATCATATGTCAGTTTGATGGTTCCAAGGACAGCATGATATGTTGCTCACAGATAATTACTGTGAAGAGAATGAGTTGGTATAATAATGAATAGCTGGAGAATCTTCTGATAACCTGTGATGAGTGGGCCTTGGTGAGAAACACTCACTGGGAAATTGGCACATAGGTGTCCTATCACTTTGCTGAGTGTGGGTGCTCTTCTGCTAGTTAAACATGCAAAGTAGGGGCTTTTTAGGGATTCTTGGGCAGATAAAAAAGCACTACTCTTTGATTTTACATGTGTTAGCTATTTCAGACCTGCTATTACTTTATGTTAGCATTTCACTCATAATCCAGGTTATTCAAACTGATATTTATTGTCAGAATATTGCATGTAGAAAATTAAATAAACTCTAATCTAAGAAACAGCATCAGCATTTCTGTGGAATGCCAGACACAAGTCCTCATGTCTTTAAGCTTATCTTCGTGTCTGTAAAATGGAGACAGTTGTGTTACAGCTCCTCTCATGAACTTACGGTCAAGACACATGTTCAGTGTGGAGCACACTCTGGCACAGAGCAGATGTTCATTAAGTGGTGATGGTTGTGGTTGTCATGGTTATGGATATGTTGAAGGTTTTCCTGCTGAGAGTAATGGAGTTCTTGCAAGAGAGAAGTAGAAGATGATCCTGTCGAGGCAGCTTCCATGCTTACCTAGTTGGAAATAACTGAGTTGTTGGGATAAAGACTGTAGACTTTTTCTCCCATAAGCCACTGAGAGATTTTGAGGGAAAGGTTAAAAACAGCATCATTCTTCTGAATACTGAATCCTTTATTCCTGAGAGAGATGAACACATGAACTAGAAAATGTCATGCTTATTGAAAAGTAATGTATCTATCTATATGTGTCTACATGTATATATATATATTTATACACACACACACACATACTTATAAGTTAATTGACTCAGTGCATGTTTGTCTTACATAAGGTTGTCTTACATTAGGTTTTTCTTAAACTAGGAAACTAGATAGCCAGGATTTGGCCACAACCTTTTTATATCCATGCATAAAAGTACAGATACTTAGTTCAGAGGACAGGCCAAGTACCCAAGTGTGTTCCTTCGTCCATTTATTTTCTTTATTTATTAACTTATGCACTTTCTTAAGTAGTAATTGTACATCTCCTTTGTTGCAGGTACTGTGGTATAACTAAACCAGTTCCTAAAAGTAGCATCTAGAGAGATGGAAGCAAATAGATAGGATTTATAGTACATTAATGCATGTGCCATAATATAATATACACTGTTCTGCACTTAAATTTCCTTTATTTTAAACAAAATATCTTTACAGATCTTCTCATATTCATACATAAAAGCTTTCTGTTCCTTTTTACCTCTATATACAGTTCCATTGTACCTGTCTCCTCCTAAAGGACTTATAGATTGCTTCAAGTCTTTCCCTTTCATGCAGACTGCTATGATTAATAACTCACTAGACTTAATATCCTATATGTGTATATATAGGAATATATCTGTAGGATAAATGTATAGATGTGACATTGTAAGGACAATGCATTTCTAGTTTTGCTACATTTTGCTGGTTGCCTTCTACAGAGACTAAACCATTTAGTCCTATGAGCAGTATGTAAGATTGTTCCCCCCCACACACACTCACTCTGTCAATGCTGTGTGGTTTATAAACTTTTTCATCTCTGTCAGTATGGAAGGTGAACCATGGAATTTAAGTGTGTTTTTCATTTGCTTTTATCTTATTACCTGTGAAGTTGTTCATCTTTAAGTATGTTAATAATTTGTCATATTTATTTGTTGGCCTTTTTCGTATTTATTTGCAGAAGCTCTTTGTATATTACAAAAATGACTCATTTGTCTGTAATTTGAATTTTAAGTGCTCCCCCAGCTACTTTGTCTTTTTTGTTGTTGTTGTTGTTATACATAAATGTTAAGAACATTTCGAGATAGTCAAATGTATTCAATATTTTATGTAATGTCTTTTGAATTTTGTGTCATAGTTAAAAAACTCTTCCACACAAGAGTATATGAACAATTGTCCTGTGAATTCTTTGGTATTTTTATGGTTTGATTTTCTATATTTAGTCTTCAGACCATCTGGAATTTATCTTACTCTAAGGTATAAAGTATGGATATAACTTTATTTCTTTCTAGGTCAAGTGAAGTTTAAATATCACTTCCTCTGTTTGCCTTTAACTGGAGCTAGCTAGCCCAGTCCAGGTTAGCTTCGTCTCCTACAAATTCTTGTAACTTCCCAGTAGAACATGAGGCACAGTCTTAATTCTTGTTCAACGTTTGTCTTTTAGTCTAGAGTGGAACTTCCATCTGGAGAGGACCTGTCTTAATTCATCCAATGCCTGTAAAATAGTGGACACTTAATAAATATTTATAGAATAAGTTAATAATGTGAGTTGTAAAGATCTGAAGTTATGAGGAGGTAGAAATTATGATTAACCAGAAGCTGTGGAAGAGGAATGCAGAAAGGAATGTGAGTCATTGAGGCTCGCGTAGAGGGGGAACCAAGTCAACGGGGCGTGGGAGCTTGTCTCACCCTTGCCGTACAGGATGGTAAGCCAAGCCCGTGTGGAGTCACTTGGACCTCAGATGGCTTTCCCATACCCTGCTCTCCTGCTCTGTGAGAATCAGGCGGAATATCTTTTTTTTTTTCTTCTTCTTCTTAGGAAGCTTAATTTCTCAGCTTTCTCTTGGTTTAGTGAGACTTACCTACATGATTGAGATGGTTGCAGGATATAGGGACAAGTGTGGAAACAATGTCAGGAGAAGAACAGAAAACTTTTGTCCAGGCTGTGTGTTTTAGATGTTTTTTGATAGCTAGGTAGGCCTGTCCAGTAGGCATGTTGGAATGAAAAATCTGGAACTGGAGAGTTGAGGCATTACCCATGGAAAAGTATGGCAAATTCTATATGAATGTCATGGGCATCCAGAAGAGTAATGAGTAGGGAAAATTTCTATGAACATGATAGTATTTGTGCTAGAACAGAAAAAATGGAAAAGATTTTATCAGATAAAGAACTAGGTGAGGAGCATGAGCAAAGACAGAAGAGGTGGGAAGGTAGAATGCATGCTCAGTGGAGAGAATGGGTTTCTACAACTTAGGCTCTGGAGTGCAGGAGGAGGTGAACAATAAGGGTTTCCCTGGACTGGGGAAAACCTTGAATGCTCAGCTAAAGACTCTGAACTTTTTGAGCCTGGGAAGAGCATAGTCAGGTGTATCTTCTAGAATGATTAATTCTGTAACAACTCTGTTCTGGAAGGGTAAGCAGTAGCCCAAGCTAGAAGAAACCATAGCGCTGAAACAAGGTGGTGGCCACAGAGGTGAGGAGGAAGTAAGAGGTTAAAGAAATGCAAGGTTAATTAATAAAACAAGCAAGCAGATAAAACACAAAAATCTGCAGCCTATATAGTTTAACAACGGCCAACACGACAGGAAAAGCAAGCAGATGAAACCTAGCTACTGTCATGATAGGAAGAAAGTAAAGGTGTGGTGGCAGATACTTTGCTCAAGCAGTCTGTGGTTGCAGACTGTGGTTGCTCAAGCAGTCTGTTGCTGCTATAGCAGAAAAAATAAGAAAAGACTTAGTTGACTACTTATTTGGTGCTAGGCATGGTGCTATACATTCTCCAAGGTTTTCTTTATAGAAACTCCAACAGCAGATGCCGTTTGTGAAATTATTAGTCTCATTTGTGAACTGAGGACAGCAAGGCTCAGAGAAGTTAAGTAACTTGCCTTCTATCACACAGCTATTAGTGGGGCCAGGATTTGAACTCAGCTGTTCTGATTCCAGAACCCAGAATCAATCACTGTGTCCTATTTTTCAGTAAGACTTTTTGTGTTAGGATAAATTGGTTTGGCCCAGGAACTCCTGGTACTACAGGGACCACTCTTTACTGTGCTTCTTTTGGGATGGAAAGCTATTTCTATAATAAAAAGGGTTCCAAGCATTGATGAAAACCTCTTATAATGGAAGTTGAGAAGTTGTTTGTGTTGGCAGTTCCAGCAGCCTTTTTTGAGCTGCTGGTCTGAGTCTTCACTCTCTCTTGAGCAAGAATGTGGAATTTCTTTTTTTTGAAGTGAGCTTGAGGCGGCCTGGTGAGTGCACCGCCATACAGGCAACAGCAGCTTTGTAGGTTGGAGACGATCATCAGCTCTGGACTGGTTTCAAGAAACATGGATGGCAGAAACGGGGAAGACCTCAGACCATCCATCCTCCTGCCTGCTTAAGACAGTTCCTGGTGGGGAATTCTGGGGAAGCAGCCAAGAGAAAAGATGTATTTCCAGGAGGGGTTTTCTGCCTCTTCCAGGAATCATTCTTGGGGCAGTGTTTCATGGCCCCACACAGTAAGATCAGAGAATCCCAGCAGCATAAAAGCTGCGAAGAAATGAAGTCCTTTTTTGTGATATATGATGATGTTACTTTTGGAAAACAAAAGAGCTCTCTGATAGAGAGATGGCCCTCTCTGCAGCATAATATCTGTGTCTCCCTTGATCTTGTCTCAGACAAGTGGGAGGGTTGGCAGTACATAACAAAGACTGAGAATTCAAACTTGTGAACTAGTTCCCTTCTCCAGGCAGTAATCATTCTATGGAATCATTTCTCCCTCATCATTGTGTTAGGTCAGGGTAGATATCATGCCATCAAAATGCAAGGCCTTCCTCCTACAGAGCACAGAATTTTTTTTTTTTTTTTTTAACTTTTAAGCCTTTAACTTTGAAGCTTTAATGACTTCATCTGTATACCTGGTGGAAAGGATCTGTGTTGGCTTCTCAGTTCTTACAGCTGCTGGGGAGAGGAGTATTTCTTCTCTATTGTTTGTCAGTTTATTTGGTTTACCTTCTCATCTCTCACAGACTTTTTACTTTTGTCCAGTCCTCTAAAATGAAGAAGTTTGGGTAGAGTGAATAACATAGCTTTCTTTTCTAAATTTTAAGTGTTATTGATAGATTGTTCTTTTATCATATCATCAACAACTAAAAGATCATTAAAAGCACATTAGACTTTTAAAAGACCCTATATTTTTAACATAATTTTGGGGAAAGGTAATTCTGTGTGTCTTTCTTTGAAAACTCTGCTGCCATTCATTCAGCACGTTGCATGGGCCAGGTTCTATACAAAACAGTGATGTGAAATATTTTTTTCATTCCACAACAATGCTGTAAGAAAGGAGAGTTAACAGTTTACCATAGGCAGATGAGTCAGCTGTGGCTTAGTGAGGTCATTTGTGAACTTCTCAAGGTCACCCTGGATTTGAGCCCAGATTATCTCAAGAACAAAGAACGTGTGGATAAACCATACATGGATGCTCCCTTATGTGACATAATAAAAACTGTTAAAATGTTTTCATTGTGAAGGCAGTGGGGAACAGGATTGTGTTTTAGAAGGATGCCTACCTTGTGTTTCCAATACAACCACAATTGTACTCCACCCATCCTCGCATTTACTTGGCATTTAGTCTTGGAATTGGTATAAAGTCTGCCTATTTTAAGATAAAAACCTCCCTGGCTCATTTGTCATGTATCTAAACCACCACATTTCATTCTCTCATTTCTACTCTCCATTCTAGGTACTGTTGTCCTCATGGGTCATTTGCAATAGCCTCTACAAAGTCATAGTCTGTCCCTACGTTCTACTCCAGATAAAATCAGCGAGGCAGTGCCTTCTGCCTAGAACTGCTTGTTGCCTCCTCACACACTGGGCCAAACAGCAGACTGTATGTTTGGCTTATGAAGTCCTCTATACGCTAATCCTGGGTTGCTTTCGAGTCTTATCTTAAAGCCCAGCATACACACAGAGCCCCTCCACCTCCTCCTTTTCTACCTGCTTGCATTACTGAATTTTTTCTTATTCCCTACGCTTTCTAGACCTTTCCTATCTTTCTGTATTTGCACATACTCTTCCCATTGCTTAAATGCTGGTTTCCACCTCATTTCATGCAAAGCTCCTGCTCATGTTTGAAGTCCCAATTCACATGTCACCCTCTGATTCCTCTTAAAAATCAGTAGTTCCACCTTGTGTTCTGACAGCACTTACTCAATGTTGTAAAAAGCACTTTGTTATTTTCCAGCTATATGTTTCTCCCTTCTACTAAACTTTGAACTGTCTAATGATAAAGACAATTTCCTTTTCATCTTTGTGTCTTCTTTTCCTGGCACATGGTTATTGCTCTATAAATATTTGTTGGGTGAATAAATGGGTAAATGGATGGAAGGACTGTGGGAGAACAGCTTGGCAGTGGAGAAGGACAAGGAGCTATTTCAGTGTCTGGATAAAGAAATCAAAGGTGTGAGCTAAGATAGCAGCAGTAAGAATAGAGAGGAGGTAACTGTTTTGATAGACACTTAAAATTAAGTGAAAATGGCTGATCATGGTGATCCATTTCATGTGAAGTGTTGGGAGATGGAGGACTTATTCCTCCTTGACTCCCAATCTTGGATGACTTTGGAGGAGAAACTGCAGAAGAAGTAGGGTGATTTTGGACTTGGGAGAGTGCATAGTTGAGAATTTAGTTCTTAATCCATTGAGATTCTATGTGGGATATCCATGCAGTGTTGTTGTGCCGACATTTGAAAATTTGAGAAATTGACGGATTCTTGCTCCTCCAGTGGATGGGCTTGCAGTTTGTTGCTTGACATTCCCTGTTTCAGCTCCACCGTCTCCCTCTGGCCCCTTTATCCACACTCCAGTGTATACATTCCTTCCATGGAAAGATGTCGAAGACATGTTGCAAAATATATAAAATTCTCTGTTGTATTTTCAAAGCAGGATACATGTCTGTCTGTGCATTATACATAAAACATTTCTGGAAAGATTGGCAAAATCCCCTGATACCAAAAGTGGTTATTGGGGGAGGTGGAGAGGGTATAAATTTTCTTTTTCTTTTTATAAATTATTTTGTACTATTTAAGTTTTTAAATACTAGCAGGTATAGTTTTCAAATTAAGATATAATTCATGCACCATAAAATTTTCTCCTTTAAAGTGTATAAATTCAGTGGTTGATGTTACATTCACGTTTCACGATCATGACCACTGTCTTATTCCAGAACTAAATTTTTGTCACCTCAGAAAGAAACCCATATTTATTAGCAGGCACACTCATTTCCTCAGTTATTTCTTCCCTTCCCATAGCTCCTAATCTACTTTCTGTCTCTATGGATTTGCATATTTGAAGCATTTTGTATACATGGGGTCATATAATATATGATATTTTGTAACTGGCTTCTTTTACTTAGCATAATGTGTTTAGAATTCATTCATGTTGTTTGTTTCAGTACTTCATTCCTTTTTATTGCTTAATAACATTCCATTGTAGGTATATACCAGTTTTGTTTGTTCATCACCTAATCAACTTCTGGGCTGTTTGTAGTTTTAGGTATTATGAATATGCTGCTATGCACATTGACGAGCAGGTTGCTGTTTGAATATATGTTTTCATTTCTTTTGAGTATATACCTAGGAGTGGGATTGCTGTGTCATATAGTAACCGTGCTTTACTTCTTGAGAAACTGCCAAATCATTTTTCACAGAGGTGCTAATTTCACATTGCCACCACCAACATATAATTGTTTCTATTTATTCGCATTCTTACCAACACGTCTTATTGTTTGCCTTTTTGATCATAGGCACCCTAGAATTATGAAGTGATATCTCATGGTGCTTTTGATTTGCATTTCGCTAATGACTAGAGATACTGAATGTCTTTTCATGAACTTACTGTCTATTTTTGTATCTTCTTTGGAGAAATGTCTATTCAAATCCTTAGCCCATTTTCAGTTGTATTTGTCTTTTTATTGTTGATTTGAAAGAGTTATTTATATATACTGGATACTAGACCCTTATTATATATAGGTTTTCTTATATTTTTTTGTGTACTGGTAATTTTACACTTATATTTACTATGTTCTATTAAAAAGATTGGGCTTCCCTTGTGACTCAGCTGGTAAAGAATCCACCTGCCATGTGGGAGACCTGGGTTCACTCCCTGGGTTTGGAAGATCCCCTGGAAAAGAGAAAGGCTACCCACTCCAGTATTCTGGCCTGGAGAATTCCGTGCACTCTATAGTCCATGGGGTTACAGAGTCGGACATGACTGTGTGACTTTCACTTTGTCACTTTATTAAAAAGATTGTCCAGTACACAATAACTGACATTTTGAAATAATTAAGTGATATTTTAAATAATAAAATGGCAATTTAAATAATAAATTAATAGCTTTAAAACTTATGCCCTCGGGGAAAGTAAGTGAATTTATACTATTACAATATGCCGCTTACAGGTTACCAGCTGACAGTTTTACCTTGGCACTGCTTTTTCAAGGTTTTCATGAAATAGGATTAGGGACAGTTTACCAAGTATTAACAACTTATTCAAAGTGTAATCTAGACCTGAGACATATTTAGTCCTACAAAAACACATGTGGTCACTTACATCAAATAGATGCTTACCCTCTTTTGGTGATGGCTTAGCTACATTTGAAATGGACTTTATCATGAATATTCACTAAGCTTTTGTCTATTGATATGACCAAACTTCAAATTTTGAGCCCCTTCCAAGTAAATAATTTGCCCATTTAAATGCTCAGGGTATGGCCTCATTTTATAGTGCCATAAAACGAAATTTAAAAAGCCTCTCTAGAGAGCTGTGATTACCATTTTTTCTTTAGTTGTTAGCCAAGCGAATAAATATTCTTAGCAGTTCTGTCATCACATGTCATATAAAACTAGACCTAATGTTAAGATATAAGAGAGGATCCCAAGTTCTACAGCCTTCTATGCAGCTTGAGAGGAAGAAGTGATCCACCTGATCCATCAAACACTTGGATCTTCAGAAGCAGAGCTTAGCACACCCTCCCCCTGACTCCACGAAGGGTGTCAGAAGGGGCCCTTGAAAAGGTTTGGTTTGCTCAGGATAGGCTGGCTGGCTGCTCAGGGAAGTGAAGTTATAACTGTATGGCCCTGGGGTGCTATATGTTCCCAGCTGTCACTGAGCAAACACTTGGCTGTGGTTGAAGATAGTCACACAAGCCTCTCTTCCACCATATAACACTGTCTTCCATCATATGTATGTATTATTTTTTTTCCAATTCCTGACCAATGTCTTTCCAGTCTTCCTGCTTCCCTGGCTCCCCAGCATCCCTCCTTGGGTTCTCCAGCACAGGATCTCTCTTTTCAAAGGTCTCCATTAAAGCCTGGGACCTTTGTCAAACTCTTGACAGCTAGTAATTCATAAAGGAAAAATGAATTACCTGAGTTTTAGCATAGGTGTAGGACAAGAGAGTTGTTTGGAAGTGACTGCTATAGGCTATTAAGACAGCTACTTAGCTTTTAGGGCTGTCATGAGAGGGATGAAAAGTAATGAGTTAACCTGCTAAGAATTTGGCCATTTTAATCATTAGAGTCTGGGTATACTTTGTCTCCATTTATACGGAGTGGGGAAACAGTTATCTTGATAAGCAGGGATTTATCTCACCCCACCTCTCAGTGGCTGCCTGGACTCAGAGTAGAATGAACTCCTTTATGTAGCAAGGGGAATGGGCATGCTTTGTATGAGTAAGAAAAAGAAAAAAACTCATTGGTATTTTTTCAAAGTTCTTATCAGCAAAGAGCATTACCGAGAAACCCAATAGGGTTGTGATGACATTGAGTTTTTTCCTACCAGGAATGCACAGATGGCTGGAGTTAGAAGCTATTCATTTTTAGCACATATCTCTCATTAATGTTAGTAGAAATTACAACAGACCTATCAAAGGGGAAAAATAGAGGAGAGTCTGCTGTATCAAATAAATGGACATCATTTTTGTGCAAAAGTCACATACTTTGAATAATTCCTTTCTGTAATTATAACTTCCTGTAGTTAGTTTATTCTTCTTTCTGAATTTGTATGTTGTCATTGGTATTTTTAATGACCTGAAGAAAAGCATTTCAGCAAACTGCCCAGGTCTGAGACTTATAATTAGTCATTGCAGCTTGTGGGATCTTTTGTAAATAACTCAATGGAGATGTGTTTCTACATAAAAGTTCCCTTTGATTAATTACCCAGGAAATGCTTCCAGCTCATAGATATTTGTAAATCTGTATCATAAAATACTCCATTCCTAACAGTTCAGTCAGTGAGAAACTTGTGATTTTTCTTTTTTTTTTAAACCAGCATGTGTTTAGGTGTTGCCAGGACTTTAATCAGTTTCTACCAAACAGTAGTATGGAAACTAATTACCAGCAGCCAGGACATCTAGTTCCTAGTTATTTCACCTCTATATTCAGGGCTGAAACAGGAGATTCAAATTAAAATGTAGTATTTAAAAATGAAAAGAAAGTTCAAATAGAAATAAACTCAATTAATTAAAAATGCAAGCAACATCGGACTTGAATTCACCATAGTACAAAATTTTAGTAAAAATGTAATGCATTATTTTCTAATAGCACATTGCCTTCCTCATGGGGTGAACTTTGGATATGCTGAATTTATAGGATTTCTGGTTTCTTCAATTGGGAAAGAGGAAAATCTTTTTTACTTCTGATCTCCTCTTTGGATGAAGAAGAATTCTGACTTTAAAAGGTGATTTTATAAGTTCAGCAAATGGAGTTAGTGCTAAGAATCACTGCATAGGGTGAAGAGTGAGGTTAAGGCCACTTAGCAGAGCAAAACACCTACTTTTGGCAAATGACTTTATTTTTCCTACTTTACCTTGAATCTTAAATGTTTTTATATTCATCTAATTAATATTGAAGGTATTTTTCCTCATAACAGTAGGAAAAAAGAATCTGACATTACCTATTGGTGTAGAAAAATCCGTTTATACAGTGTAACTTTAGTTCTTCTGTCTAAATTACCCTATGTGAAAGTGGCTCAGTCATGTCCAACTCTTTGCGACCCCAGGGACTATACAATCCATGGAATTCTCCAGGCCAGTATATTGAAGTGGGTAGCTGTTGCCTTCTCCAGGGCATCTTCCCAGCCCAGGATTGAACCCAGGTCTCCCACATGGCAGGTGGATTCTTTACCATCTGAGCCACTAGGGAAGCCCTGGGATACTGGAGTCGGTAACATATCCCTTCTCCAGCAAATCTTCCTAACCCAGAAATCAAACCAGGGTCTCCTGCATTGCAGGTGAATTCTGTATCAGCTGAGCTACCAGGGAATCCCAAATTACACTATAGGTATACTTAATAGTCATTCATCACTATCCCATAAGTGCTTTATAAAACATTATTAAACTTCAGTTATTCCCCAAACCTTTAGCCCTTCACTGGGTAAATGGTTTCCTTGGACGCTACATGAGGAAGGTTTCCTCTTGTCTTTCCATCTTTCTTCATAATCTCAAAAGTTTTTAGTCTCTTGTAGAAATGCCTGCAGTGCAGGAGACCCTGGTTTGATTCCTGGGTCAGGAAGATCCCCTGGAGAAGGGATAGGCTACCCACTTCAGTATTCTTGGACTTCCCTGGTGGCTCAGATGATAAAGAATCCACCTGCAGTGTGGGAGACCTGGGTTCAATCCCCTGGAGGAGAGCATGGCAACCCACTCCAGTATTCTTGCCTGGAGAATCCCCATGGAAAGTGGAGCCTGGTGGACTACAGTCCATGAGGTCGCAAGGAGTCGGACACGACTGAGCGACTAAGCGCAGCACAATAGTGTCTTTTTTCAAAACAGAGTCTTTGCCTAAAGGAGGGATGCCTTCACGGGCACTTCACAAGTGTGTGTGTGTGTGTGTGTGTGTGTGTGTGTGTGAGAGAGAGAGAGAGAGAGAGAGAGAGAGAGAGATAACAAGCATGTAGGTATATTGGTGTATATGTTTATGTGAAATAAATGGAAGTAGCCTGTGTGCATGCAGGCGCAGTCGCTCTGTCAAGTTCAACTCTTCGCTACCTTATGGACTATATAACCTACCAGGCTCCTCTGGGGCAAAGGGCAGGAGAAGAATGGGGCGATAGAGGATGAGAGGGCACTCAGTCAATGGACATGAATTTAAGCAAACTCCAGAAATAGTGAAGGCAGGGAAGCCTGGAGTGTTGCAGTCCATGGGGTCGCAAAATCATCGACACAACTTAGTGCCTGAAGAACAACATACATGTGTGTGTATCTTCTGGTGTAAGAAATGCAGCATTTGCTGTGTTTTTTTGTGGTGAGAAGAGAAGATGTTTGGAACTGCTGACGGGGAGTGGTGGTGACATGGCTTGGGGAAAACAGTCTTGTATCTGTGTCGTGGTGCTTTATAGTGGAAGGTTTATCCTGGTTAGTGCTAATAAGAAATTAGCAAGCAAAGTAAATCCAAGAATAGAAATGATAGTTTAGGAAAATAACATGAGTTTTGGAATATAACAGATTGGGATAGAACTCAGCTCTTTCAAATGGAAGAGTCCTCTAAGCATGTTAATGGCTCATCCTCAATTTTATTGTCTCTAATAGGGATAACAATATCTGCATCACAGAGTGGTTTTGAGGATTAAACATGTGCATTGTCTAGTCCAGAGAAATGCTGAGAAAATACTTTCTTCTATAGCACACATACTGAGTCTTGGTGGCTGCTCTATGGGCTTTAGATTGACTTCCCTGATAGCTCATTGGTAAAGAATCTGCCTGCAATGCAGGAGACCCTGGTTCGATTTGGGTCGGGAAGATCTGCTGGAGATGAGATAGGCTACCCACTCCAGTATTCTGGCCTGGAGAATTCCATGCTTAGCTGGTAAAGAATCTGCCTACAATGTGGGTTTGATCTGGGTTTGATCCCTGGGTTGGGAAGATCCCCTGGAGAAGGGAAAGGCTACCCACTCCAGTATTCTGGCCTGGAGAATTCCATGTTCTCTATAGTCCATGGGGCTGCAAAGAGTTGAACATGACTGAGTGACTTCCACTTTCACTTTAGATGGAAAAATATTTCTAAAAGTTGATCCACTCTGCTTCATGGAGCTCCAGAAGCATTGCTATCCAAATGGAAATTAGAAAGGAGATGAAAAACTAGATGCTCAGGATCTTTCTACATCCCTCCTAGTAAAGATCCTATGACAACTCTAGTATGGAGGATTGGATTTCTGAGAGCAATAGATGGGGTCAGGGAAGGGGAAGCATTAGAGGGAAGGTTGATGATCCTATGGTGGGGAATCTGCAGGTAGGCTCTGGAGGAGGTCTAAGAGGTCACTGTGTTTCAGGAAACTTCCTGTAGCAGACAGAAGTCTAGGCTGGCTCTTGGTATTCTCTGATTGTCTTGGTTTGAGTAATCACAATCAAGTAGAAGACCTTTTCACAGTGGCAATTCAGAGAACAGGAGTGCATTGATTCACTGGAAGGATAGATGGGATGAAATCTGTCCAAATATATACTATGAAGTGGCTGGGAGTGGTCCTAACTTACATAACAGAGCTAAGTCCTGCTCCATAAACTCAGGGAGTCAAGAAATGCCACATCTTTAAATCTTTATTGCTTTTAAAGCAACTTAAACCTCAGACTTGAGGCACACAACCAGTAGGGCAAAAGCAGATGTATGATCCAAATGCCACCTCCAGAAGCCTTCAATAACCCTGTCACACTGCTCCTGAGGTCTGAACTTTTAACAGTAAAACTGAGATAACCCAGGACTTCAGATAGGTTCCATCTTCATGGCATGAAGTCCCGGGGCATGGTGTTGAGGGTATGTGGGCCTACTTTCAAGAAACTTTGTCCAGCACACAGTATTCTTTAACAGGTGTCACTGAGCAAAAGTGTCTGTTCCTATAGTAAGCCAGCCTAGATGTATGGAGAACCTAAGCCACTTTTACTGTTGTTATTATTTTCCTAATCATTAAAATTACTATAAGGTGTTTATAGATCCCTTGCTGTATGTCAGGCATTCTCCATGCCTTTTCTCACTCTTATTTTTCCTTTGAGTGTAGTTTTACTATTAATATACTATTGTGTGGATAAGGGAACAAGAAAAGTAATTATAGGTCCTTCAGTGAAGAAATGGTTCATCTGCATTTTGAACCCATGCAGTCAGGTGCCAAGTCATTCTATCCCATTGTCACTTTGGATTTGTCACTAGATGAAACTACTGGAACTAAGCCAGGGCCCTCCTGATTCAGCCTGGATGGCCTGTTGGTACTGCTTTTGAAAAGCGAAAGAAAGGCACTGTTCTGCTTTCAAGCAGAATCTCCAGGTTGGTCGGGGCTACAATATCTTAAGGGGAAAGTGAAGGCCAACCATCTATACCTCTGGGGGAATATGAAGATGCTGAATTACAGTGGAGGGTGCATTACCTTAGTACTCAACATGGAAACATTTCAAGAAGCTCTAACTGAGGAAACCTGGGGACCAGCTTGGTGGCAACCAGACCTAACTGCTTGTATCTCAGCTGGCAACCCCCAATGACACTGAAGGTCTTAGACATGAGTGAGTGTGTGCAAGTCAGTGAACTGCTCTGAGCAATAATCTCAGTAACTTCCCCTGCCATATGGGAAAGACAGAGACATGGTTCCTGTTCCTCTTGGCTTTTAATGCTCTATCAGTCATTTCCAACTGATATCTTTGTTTTTTTAATTGCATGTTTAAAAATTAGGATGCTTGTAGTACAGAAGAAAATTTATGTATTTTATTAGCTATGCCTTTTCTCACTGAACATCCATAGCTAGCAGGTCAAACAAATGATTATACTAATACTTGCTTAGAATGAATCTAAGGCTAAAAGGTATGTAAGTGAAAAACATTTAAAGAGAAATGTTACGTAGTAAGTATATACTGTAACAAAAATCAGTGAGATGATACACTAATGACTGAAGTTTGGGAAACTCTGTTTAACATTATTATTTCTCAGATTGCGTACCTCAGAGCAATAATTCAGCATTAAGATCTTGGGGGGAAAGGATTTGCATCAAGTTAAGTCTAATGAACATCCTACTATGACCCTTTTTGGAGATTCACAGTTCAGTTCAGTCAGTCAGTCATGTCCAACTCTTTGCAACCCCCATGGACTGCAGCATGCCAGGCACTCCTATCCATGACTAACTCCTGGAGCTTGCTCAAACACATGTCCATTGAGTTGTTGATGCATTCCAACCATCTCATCCTCTGTTGTTCCATTCTTCTTCTGCTTTCAATCTTTCCCAGCATCAGGGTCTTTTCCAGGGAGTCACTTCTTTGCATTAGGTGGCCAAAGTATGGAGTTTCAGCTTCAGCATCAGTCCTTCCAATGAATATTCCGGACTGATTTCCTTTAGGATTGACTGAGTTGAACTCCTTGCAGTCCAGGGGACTCTCAAGAGTCTTCTCCAACACCACAGTTCAAAAGCATCAATACATTGGTGCTCAGCTTTCTTTATAGTCCAGCTCTCACATCCATACATGACTACTGGAAAAACCATAGCTTTGACCAGACGGACCTTTGCTGGCAATGTAATGTCTCTGCTTTTTAATATCCTTTCTAGGCTAGTGGAGGTGATGGAATTCCAGCTGAGTTATTTCATATTCTAAAAGATGATGCTGCAAGAGTGTTGCACTCAATATGCCAGCAAATTTGGAAAACTCAGCAGTGGCCACAGGACTGGAAAAGGTTGGGATTGGATTTCATTCCAATCTCAAAGAAAGGTGATGCCAAAGAGCATTCAAACTACCCCATAATTGCACTCATCTCACACACTAGCAAAGTAATGCTCAAAATTCTCCAAGTCAGGCTTCAAACGTACGTGAACCATGAACTTCCAGATGTTCAAGCTGGATTTAGGAAAGGCAGAGGAACCAGAGATCAAATTGCCAACATCCACTGGATCATCAAAAAAGCAAGAGAGTTCCAGAGAAACATATACTTCTGCTTTGTTGATTAAACCAAAACCTTTGACTGTGTGGATCACAACAAACTGTGGAAAATTCTTCAAGAGATGGGAATACCAGACCACCTTTCCTGCCTCCTGAGAAATCTGTATGCAGGTCAAGAAGCAACAGTTAGAACTGGACATGGAACAAGAGACTGGTTCCAAATGGGGAAAGGAGTACGTCAAGGCTATATATTTTCATCTTGCTTATTTAACTTGTGTGCAGAGTACATCATGCGAAATGCTAGGCTGGATGAAGTGCAAGCTGGTTCAAGATTTCTGGGAGAAATATCAATAACCTCAGTTATGCAGATGACACTACTCTTAAGACAGAAAGTAAAAAGGAACTGAAGAGCCTCTTGATGAAAGTGAAAAAGGACTGTGAAAAAAGCTGACTTGAATCTCAACATTCAGAAAACAAAGATCATGGCATCTGGTCCCATCACTTCATGGCAAATAGATGGGGAAACAATGGAAACAGTGAGAAACTTTATTTTTTTGGACTCCCAAATCACTGAAGATGGTGACTGCAGCCATGAAATAAACAGATGCTTGCTTCATGGAAGAAAAACTATGACCAATGTAGACAACATATTAAAAAGCAGAGACATTACTTTGCCAACAAAGGTCCATCTAGTCAAAGCTGTGGTTTTTCCAGTAGTCATGTTTGGCTGTGAGAGTTGCACCATAAAGAAGGCTGAGCGCTCAAGGATTGATGCTTTTGAACTGTGATGTTGGAGAAGACTCTTGAGAGTCCCTTGGACTGCAAGAAGATCCAACCAGTCCATCCTAAAGGAAATCAGTCTTGAATATTCATTGGAAGGACTGATGCTGAAGCTGAAACTCCAATACTTTGGCCACTTGATGTGAAGAGCTGACTCATTGCAAAAGACCTTGATGCTGGGCAAGATTGAAGGCGGTAGGAGAAGGGGACGACAGAGGATGAGATGGTTGGATGGCATCACTGACTCGATGGACATGAGTTTGAGTAAGCTGTGGGAGTTGGTGTTGGACAAGGAAGCCTGGAGTGCTGCAGTCCATGGGGTCGCAAAGAGTTGGACATGACTGAGCGACTGAACTGAACTGAGGCTAGTCACAGCTTTTCTTCCAAGGAACAAGCATCTTTTAATTTCATGGCTATAGTCACCATCTGCAGTGATTTTGGAGCCCAAGAAAATAAAGTCTGTCATGGTTTCCAATGTTTCCCTGTTTTTCATGAAGTAATAGGACCAGATGCCATGATCGTCATTTTTTGAATGTTGATTTTAAGCCAGCTTTTTCACTCTCCTCTTTCACTTTCATCAAGAGGCTCTTCAGTTCCTCTTTGCTTTCTGCCATAAAGGTGTTTTCATATGTGTATCTGAGGTTATTGATATTTCTCCCAGAAATCTTGAACCAGCTTTTCCTTCATCCAGTCCAGCATTTCTCATAATGTACTCTGCACATAAGTTAAATAAGCAAGATGAAAATATATAGCCTTGACGTACTCCTTTCCCCATTTGGAACCAGTCTCTTGTTCCATGTCCAGTTCTAACTGTTGCTTCTTGACCTGCATACAGATTTCTCAGGAGGCAGGAAAGGTGGTCTGGTATTCCCATCTCTTGAAGAATTTTCCACAGTTTGTTGTGATCCACACAGTCAAAGGCTTTGGTTTAGTCAATAAAGCAGAAGTATATGTTTCTCTGGAACTCTCTTGCTTTTTTGATGATCCAGTGGATGTTGGCAATTTGATCTCTGGTTCCTCTGCTTTTCTAAACCCAACTTGAACATCTGGAAGTTCACGGTTCACATACTGTTGAAGCCTGACTTGGAGAATTTTGAGCATTACTTTGCTAGCATGTAAGATGAGTGGTTGTGAGGTAGTTTGAACATTCTTTGGCATCACCTTTCTTTGGGATTGGAATGAAAACTGATCTTTTCCAGTCCTGTGGCCACTGCTGAGTTTTCCAAATTTGCTGGCATATTGAGTGCAGCACTCTCACAGCATCATCTTTTAGGATATGAAATAACTCAGCTGGAATTCTGTCACCTCTACTAGCTTTATTCGTAGTGATGCTTCCTAAGGCCCACTTGACTTTGGACTCCAGGATGTCTGACTCTAGGTGAGTGATCATACCATCATGGTTATCTGGGCCATAAAGATCTTTCTTGTATAGTTTTTCTGTGTATTCTTGCCACTTTTCTTAATATCTTCTGCTTCTGTTAAGTCCATACCATTTCTGTCCTTTATTGTGCCAATCTTTGCATGAAATGTTCCCTTGGTATTGCCAGTTTTCTTGAAGAGATCTCTAGTCTTTCCCATTCTGTTGTTTTCCTCTATTTCTTTGCATTGATAACTGAGGAAGTCTTTCTTATCTCTCCTTGCTATTCTTTGGAACTCTGCGTTCAAATGGGTGTATCTTTCCTTTTCTCCCTTGCCTTTAGCTTCTCTTCTTTTCTCAGCTATTTGTAAGGCCTCCTCAGACAACCATTTTGCCTTTTTGCGTTTCTTTTTCTTTAGTATTGTTTTGATCACTGCCTCCTATATGAACCTTGTCCATAGTTATTCAGGCACTCTATCAGATCTGATTACTTGTATTCACAGTGCACTTTTTATAATAGTAAAGACTCTGAAAAGTCCTACAGCATAAGAAGCTAGTTCATATTTATTTCTGTCATCAAGGCTTATTGAAGCCTAGCCTTTCTTTTCTTGTTTTCCGTTTTTGTTTTGTTAACAGTTATTAACATCTTCCAGAGTTAGTGATGTCAGAGCACTCTCTGTAAATCACTGAGTGAAGAAAAACATCACCAAGTGAAACTGAAATAGGTGGCATTGCAGTGATGGGTTTTGGAAATGGTTAATTGTGTTGAGGCAGTTGTGTGGAAAGTGGTTTGTTCTGTCTTCTCATACAGTTGGAGGGAAGTGGCTTGCACCCTCTTTGATGGTAATTCTGCCATTTGGATATCCTTCACTGATTTTCACTTTGTCCACCACTCACCACTGATTCTGTTTTACTCTTTGACATTAGACTAAGAGTTACAAGAGGTTTGAGTTATGAGAAGAGTGGAAAGAACATGCATTTATTTTTGCAGTGAGTTGTCATGGGGATAAATACTTGGGAAAGTATAAGGATGTGTAAATTTCCATAACCCTTCATTGACCATAAGTTACGCCTTCCAAATGCCTTAGGTTACATTGGTGAAAATGTTTTGGAAGAAGTTTGGGAAATGGAAAAAATAAGTCTGTTGGGTAGAAGTAAGTAGTCCCCAAGAAATATCTGATACTGGCAGTAAAAAGATTGGGAAATCATTCAAAAGATTAGCACAAACAAAATAAAGGCTTAAAAAGTTTTAAAAAAATTAGCATGCAATTTGGACATTGATTAATGTCCAAATATCTGCTGTCCAGTATGGTAGTTACTAGCCACATGTGACTATTTACATTAAATTAACTAAGATTAAATAATCTTGAAAAGTCAATTTTATAGTTGTAGTAGCTGCACTTTAGCTATTCAGCAGCCACACATGACAAATGGCTACTGTATTGGACAGAATGGAACAGTTCCATAACTGGAGAAAAACTGCTGGGTAGCACATGAGGTATAGAGAATTCTGATATGGTCCCCATGACCTCTGTCCCCTGGTTTTCACACTCTTGAATAACCCCTCCACTTGAGTGTGGGCAGGACCTGTGACCTATATGAAGTTAATAGAATATGGCAAAAGTAATGGATGCCGCTTCTTTGAATAGTTATATTATATGGCAGAGATGATGGGATATCACTCCTGTTGTAAGAGTCTTCCTCAGCCGATTGAGGAGAGAGATTCTCCTGCTGGCCTCAGAGAACCATACAGCTATGTGAACTGACTGTGCAGAATGCCATATGGCAAGGAGCTATGAGCTGCCTCTTGGACCTGCGGATGGCCTCCAGCTCCGGCCAGCAGCCAGGGAAGAGCTGGGAACCTCATTCCTACAGCTGCAAAGAAAGGAATTTTTCCAATAACCTGAATGAGCCTGGAAGTACGGTCTTCTCTATTTAAGCCTACAAATGAGAAATGCAGTCTGGCTAACATCTTGATTTCAGCCTGGTAAAACCAGGAGCACAGGGACCGGCCACGCTGTGCCTGGACTTCTGACTCACAGAAGCTGTGAGATAATAAATAAGTGTTTGTTTTAGGCTGCTAAATTTGTGGTAATTTGTTAGGCAGCAAGGGAAAACTGATTTGGTGTTAGTCTAAACTATCTTTGTGAAGTTCTGATAAGCTTTGTCTCAGGTGGTCCAGATCTTAAAGAGAGTATAACTTACTTAATGAGGCTGGTGCTTTGCCTCCCTGTTAGGGAAAAGAAAAAAAAGGACTGTGTCCAAAAAAAAAAAAAAAAAAATATATATATATATATATATATGTAGGTAGATAGATAGATAGATAGATAGCCAGAATGACCCATTTACTTTTGTGGCAAAGCTCTCATAATAATGTACAGTAATATAGCATACTAGATGAGACCATGAGCTTAGGCATCATAGAAATTATGGATCCTCTGCTTATTAACTATATTATGTTGGGTCAGTACTTAACCTCTCTAAGCCTCGTTTTCTTAATCTATAAAAGGATGTTGTTTTAACTAAAATTATATTTTTATAGTGCACAGTGCCTGACACATACTATGACATCTGGAAACAGAGGGCAGTTTTATTATTTAGCGATATTTTAGCATTGATTTCTGATAGGAAGTAATATAAACTCTAACACATTATTCCTGTACTCTAGTTTGGAAAATCAGCATAAAAGATTTTTATCTTCTTATGCCTTCACTCTGTTTTATGTCTGGGCTTCTACAGGCCAATTCCAGGTTGAATGCAATAAAAATAGGTCTTGCATACACCAAATGCCCCTGTGCTCATAGGTTGCTTTGGCTGTATATTGTCTGGGCAAATCGCCCCCAACCTCTGGCCAGACTGTGGAATGTTGGTTTCCTCAGACATTAGCCCCCTGAGGGTCAATTTTCACAGTTTCCATATGTTTTTATATTACCCCAAACTGTAAATACAACTGACACCCTACCAAATTGGCCCTAATGTTCCTGTGTCTAATGGTGGAGTTGGAGGCTTTTATAAAAAAACAATGCTCTGTGGAATTGTGGCAATTATACAAACGTTTTGTTTTTAAAGTGTTCAGATTCCATTTTTTTTTTTTTTTTTTTAATTTGAAAAGAACTAAATGATGTGCAAGGAGAAAATTGGAGGGAACAGGCAGGAGTTTTCATCTTAGGTCTGGGTCCTTTCTTGGTTTTGCACCCATGTTCCCAGAAATTCTGTCCTGTGGTCTGTTACCTGTTATCTGCAGTTGTCCTTGGTCCTTTGTGTTTCTCTTACTTTCCATTTTTGTTGAACTTCTACTTTCATCTTCACTTATTTTATCATTTCCCAACTCTTAGTCTTGATTTAAGTCTGTTTGTATGGGAGGAAGAGCCAAGCTCATTATGAGGCAGTGAAGTCCCAGGATATGAAATACACTAAACTTTTCTACTTGTGGAGGTAGACTCATCCATAAAAGCTAATCATTTGTTCAAAAATGGCCACATTGAGGTTAATGGGTCCAGAGACCGGAAATTAACGGGAAATTGCATGGTGTCCTTGTTGGTTTTGGGTTCAGCTTCCTAGCTGGGTCTTTATTTCAGTAACTATCACTGCCCCCATGAAGTCTAAAGCTGTTAAGCTCCCACCTTCCATTCCAGAGCTCCCCTGGCTGAAAACTAATATTCTTGGGTAATTGCCTCATATGTATCTAGTTCTCTAACAGTCAACCAAGTTGCTTCTCGGCATCCTGTGAAGTTTGGAATGGTGTGCCTTAAAGTAGCTGAACTATGGAACAGAGATTGTATCCTGAGCATGTCTGTTTCTCCTCCCTAGAGCTTTTTGAGGCTGCTTGAGAGAAGAGAAAGTGAGACAGTGGTGTGAAGGATTTCTGGGACATTCTCCACAGCTGGTTGGCAGTGCACAGAGATTAAGGGGCTGGGGGTAGCCTCTGGGCCAGAGTGATTCCGAATTCTGCCTCTGCTGCTCAGTTACTCTGTAACTTTCAGCTGTAAGAATAATCAAAGGACCATTGATTAATAGGGTTGTGAGGATTACGTGAGCTAGTGTATGTAAAGTGCCTAGTGCACATCATGGGATGTGAGCATTTGCTGCTGTGATTGTCATTTCCTGGCTTCAGCAAACTGTGTCTCATGGGCCAAATTCAGCCCTGCCACCTGTTCTTATAAATAAAGTTTTATTCATGTATAGTCACACCCATTTGGGTACATGTTATCTGTGACTTATTTCATGCTACAATGACAAAATTGAGACACAGATGAATACTGTTTACAAAGGTTGCATAGCCCCCAAAGCATAAGTTATTCACTATATATAGCCTTTTATGGAAAAAAGTTTGCTGATCCCCATTTTTGGTCTTTAGAAAGCTTTTCTAAGCAGGATAAATGAGGACAAGCCATTAGCCTGCTGTGAACTCTGTAGATTTTTTTTTTTTAATTATCTATTGAATATAAATTAAGAAAGAGAAACAAGGCTCATTTCTTTTGGATTCAACCTTTTAGACTTTCAGTTTAATTTCAAGAATGACTATAGGAATAAGAACTCTAGTTTGTTACTGTGTTTTTACCAGGTAATGCCCTGTTATATTCATTGGTCCAGTTTTATTTTATTTCTTTTTACTGTATCTGAGTTTCATTTCATTGACAATAAACTGATATTCATTATATGAGATTGAATTCTTCTTTGTAGAAGAATTCTCATTTTCAGACCTGCATGACCAGCCCATGCCCTCTGGGTCACCATACCTACCTGGGAGACCAAGTGATAAGAAATTTATTTAGTAGTCAAAGTCAATAGAAAGAGCCAAGCTTCTTAGGTAATCATGTGACCCTTACAATGGTATTGTATAGTCTACTTGATGGAAGCGTGCCTTATTAATAGATGCCCATTGATTGAACATTGACTTCTGAAGCAGGTGAAAAAAAGGCCTTGCCTTTTCTGTTTGAGTTTCCTCTGATGACAGTCCTACCGAGTACATCTAGAGGAGGGCAAGGAGGTATCGGAAAGGGTTGCCTCTCTCTGCTTTCTATCCCTGGGGTCGTCTCTAACAGGCCCCCATCATCTCTTGTCTTGAGATTAGGCTGTCAGTCATTGGGCTCCATTCATACTTACATGCTCCTTTGATACTTTGGGTGAGGAGATTCTGCAGGGCTAGAATAAAGGAGAACAGTTGGAAGAAGTCATCCCTTTGAAACCTCTCCTACATGAAATATCTGTAGAAAAACAAACCCTTCTCTTGCTAATTGTGACCATCTTCTGCTCTGTAACCTTTTCTCTAGGTTTTCTTGGCTCTTGTTGGCAAATGAGGTGAGGGAAATAGATACACACTTTAGAAGAGTGTTGTTTAGGTCAGAGGGTTCAGGCTAGCATTTATAAATTACCCACTGTGTTCAAGGGACTGTTGTAGGAACATTAGGCTTACGAAATCATTTAATGCCTCCCATCCCCCATGAGATAACTTGCCCAGAGTCACACACTTTCTAAGTGTCGCCTCTGTGATGAAAATACAACCAATCTGGCAGCAAAGTCATTGGTTTTGGGCATCTTATGATCTTGTTTCTTGACCTGCTTTGTCTCAAATGATTCACCTGTTTCTTCAGGCTGAATGAGAAATAGACATATAGAATCTTCTCCTCCAAGGAGAATTTTGCTGGTGGAGTCTGATACTCTAGGGTGAAAAGTTAAGACTCTCGTTGTCTCTGAGAAGCTCCACTTCTCAAGTTTTCAAATCTGAACAACCCCTTGCCTTTAACCCTTCTTTCTTTAGCAATATTATCAGGTTCATGTTATACCTGACTGTCCTAGTACGTGATAAATGATGTCAGTCTAAGTTATGTTGGCATCATGTGCTTTAACTGAGGTGGCCTTATCTCTGGATCCTCATGCAGCCCCAGACACCACAGGAGAGGTGGGAACAGAGAAGAGGGAGATGGGAGGGTATTCATTGCCAGGGAATGAAGGGAGAAAGGACCAGAGGTAAGGAGGGGAGGGGGAATCTACTGAGGAGGGAAGCCAAGAAGGGAGCATGAGGAGATAGGGGGCATCCTGCTGGAGGGTGTTGGTAAGGACCTAGGCAGTCATCAACGCCCCTGGCCCAGCTGGTAGGCTGCTCTTGAGTGGAGGCTGCAAAACGCAAAGTTCAAGAGATCTGGCTCGTTCCGGAACTAAATCCTAAGACCTTGATCCTACTTGTTGCCTTCTGTTGGGAGGAGAGTGAGATTCAAGTAGCCAGAACTGGCCAAATGCTTTCTCTCTAAGGAAGGCATAATGCTCATGATATTCAGCACATTTGTGTGTGCTCTAAAAGTATCTTTAGAATATTTATGACAGATTCCTAAATTTATAGCTATGCTGAAGTACTGAACGGTATTTACAAGCGTTTGAAAAAATGGGATCATCTCAGTGGTTAAAAGTAAAAACTTTTATTATGGGAAACTCAGCACGCAGTCCTCATCATTTGTGTGTGTGTGTGTGTGGCCCATCACCTGTGCAGTCGCTCCAGGATCCCAGCTCACTTACCCAGGCTTGTCGTGACCTTCCTGCAACACTTCTATTAGGGTAAGGTTCCAGGAATGTAACTTATCTTATTAAGGAAATCACAAGTAGAAGCTAAATGTGTGACAAAAGGGGTTTTGTAATAATGCATTCCAAAGTACATTGTCTGAGGTATTTGGAATGCCTGCCATTCTGGTGTGGGGAGCAAGACACTAAATATGTGTCCACAATATTGCACAGGACACCATTACATTCGCATTGTAAACTAAGTGTGAGAGAGAGGGAACATCCTATAGTCTGTCTAAACATTTTGCCTATGCAAATTCATCACCTCTTCACAATAACTCTGAATTACACACAATTATTCCCATTTCATGTGTGATGTACAAAGAGGTTAAGAAATTTGCGTATGGCCACACAGCTATAAACTACTAGACTTCCAGTGGAAACCCAGGCAGTCTGGCTCCAGAGTTTATAGTACTAGTCCTTGCACTGCAGCTGCTCCTGGAAAATTCATGTAACTCAGAAAGTATCTTCCATTGTGGTTGTACCATTTTACACTTCAAGTTAAACCTGCGTCTAGTTACTTATCCAAGAGAAAGGAAAACATATGTCCACGGTGTGGGAGGGTGTGGGGAACTGGTATAGTAATGTTCATTGCAATCTTCCTCTTTTAAAAAAAATCAGAAACAACCCAAATATCCACTTATCAAGGGAATAGCTAAATAAACTGTGGTATGTTCATAGTAATGGAATAGTATTCAGCAATAAAATGGAACTTACATACAACATTTTGAGTGATATCAAAAATCCTACACTGAGAGAAGTCAGACACAAAAGAATGTATACCATATGATTCTTTGAAGTTCAACAATAGGCAAAACAAATACATGTAGATAGAAGTTAGAGTAGAGATTACTTTCTCACAGAGGGAAAAAAGGAACATGAGGCTAGGGGATGGCAAGGTTCTGTATTTTGACTGGTCAAAAATCATTGACTTGTGTACTTAGTATCTGTGCCTTTCCTTGTCTGTATTTATACCTCACTTAAACACATACACAAAAATACAGTAGGATGTGAAAACTCCTGCTTCTTCAATCTCAATATCTTCTTCAGTGATAACTATTGTTTACAGACTGGGTTGGAGTTTCCAGGAGTATATATACAGGCTATTTTGATATGAGTGCATGTATACATCCCAGTAGGCTTTTATATTTTAACATAAGTAGGATCGACTTCCCTTTCACTTTTCACTTTCGTGCATTAGAGAAGGAAATGGCAACCCATCCCAGTGTTCTTGCCTGGAGAATCCCAGGGACGGGTGAGCCTGGTGGGCTGCTATCTATGGGGTCGCACAGAGTCGGACACGGCTGAAGTGACTTAGCAGCAGCAGCAGCAGCAGGATCAGACTATATGTATTATTCTGCAAACTGCTTTCTTTATTTGGTTAACAATACGTCTTGAAAATTTTTTCCATGTCCACACTTCAGTTTTGCCTGAATGTCTTTAGCTAGCTTAAGATTCTATAATATGAATGTACTTGATTTCTTCAGCTAGTTTCCTTCTGATGGACAGTTCAGTTCAGTCACTCAGGTGTGTCCGACTCTTTGCGACCCCATGGACTATAGCATGCCAGGCCTCCCTGTCCATCACCAACTCTCGGAGTTCATCCAAACTCATGTCCATTGAGTCAATGATGCCATCCAACCATCTCATCCTCTGTTGTCCCTTCTCCTGCCTTCAATCTTTCCCAGCATCAGGGTCTTTTCCAATGAATCAGTTCTTCGCATCCGGTGGCCAAAGTATTGGAGTTTCAGCTTCAGCATTAGTTCTTCCAGTGAATATTCAGGATTGATTTCCACTCGGGTTAACTGATTGGATCTCCTTGCAGTTCAAGGGACTCTGAAGAGTCTTCTCCATCACCACAGTTCAAAAGCATCTGATGGACAGTTAGGCATTTATCAGATTTTCATGTTTGCAAAGATACGAAAATTATTGCACACATATATCTGTGCATACATGCAAGCATTTTTGTAGGCCACTTGCCTAGAATTGGGTTTGCTGGGGCAAAAGGTATGTACACTTCGGTGGATACACACAAATTGGCTTCTAAAAATGCTTTTTTAAATGACACTTGTGACATATGACGGAGCTGGATTCCTGAATCCTCTCCAACAGTGAATGTTATCAATTTAAAGATTTTGAGACCAGGTGGATTAAAAAATGACAGACATATTGTTTCTGTGGGGATTTTAAAAGAAGGAAGCTTTCTTTTAGTTTATATGCAAAAATACACATGCTCTTAGAGAAACATATGCATCTCCTGCCCTATATTCTGGGGTACGTCATAATAGAGAACAATTTCCTTTCCTTTGGGAAGAACGAAAAAGAAAAGAGATACTAAGCCCTGACAGTCTGATAAGTGGGAAAAAAATATGGTATTAAAGATAGGAGAACTAAAAATCCTAAAAGTTTAAATAAATGAAAGAGATCTCAAACCTGGTGAAAGTAATATTTACTTTGAGTGTCAGAGAAGGTGTAAGGTTTTTGAAAGTATTTCACATGGTTTCTAAATTCAAACATTATTATCATATCAATTAGATATATATTAACATAGAGAAGTGACAATGACATCAATGCAAGCATTCATTCAACCGAATGAGTATTTTTGAAAGTATAATGCTCTCTCAACAGCAAGTTAGAGAATACTTTAATTCTAATTTGATGGACTATTTTAGTGTGAATAGCAGGATTCTGTTCTCTCTTTCATTCCTTTTAAAAAATTTTATTTTATTTGAGATAGAGTTAATTCACAATGTTATATTAATTTCTGCTGTATAGCAAGGTTATTCAGTTATACACACAGATATATATATATATATATATATTCCTTTTTTGTTTTATATTATGGTTTATCACAGGATATTGAATATAGTTCCCTGTGCTATGTAAAAGGACCTTGTTGTTTATCAATTCTCTATATAATAGTTTGCATCTGCTAATCCCAAACCCCCAATCCACCCCTCCCCACCTTCCTTGTGGCAACCATAAGTCTGTTCTTTATGTCTCCAAGTCTGTTTCAGTTTCATAGATAAGTTCATTTGTGTCATATTTTAGATTCCACATTTAAATTATATTATGCTGCTGCTGCTAAGTCGCTTCAGTCGTCCGACTCTGTGCGACCCCATAGACGGCAGCATAGGGTATAACAAATGTCTTTCTCTGTCTGACTGACTATATTTAGTATGATAATCTCTAGGTTCACCCATGTTGATGCAGATGACATTACTCTGTTCTTGTTTATGGCTGAGTAGTATTCTGGTGTGTGTGTGTGTGTGTGTGTGTAGACTTTTAGATTTTTAGGTTGCTTCCATGTCTTGGCTATTGTAAATGTGCAGTGAACTTTAGGGTGCATGTGTCTTTTCAAATTATAGTTTTCTCCAGATATATGCCCAGGAGTGAGATTGGAGGATCATATGGCAACTCTGATTTTAGTTTTCCGAGGAACCTTCATAATGTTTTCCATAGTGACTATACCAATTTCCATTCCCACTATCAGAATAAGAGGATTCCCTTTTCACCACACACTCTCCAGCCTTTGTTATTTGTAGACATTTTAATGATGACCACTCTGACTTGTATGAGGTGTAGTTTTGATTTGTATTTTTCTAGTTATTAGCTATATTGAACATCTTCTCTTATGCCTATTGGCCATCTGTATGCTATCTTTGTAGAAATGTCATTCATTCATTCTTAATATGGTAGCCATTGTTCTTCTTGATACCTGTTGGAATTTTAAAAGTGCTGACTTTTTAATTTTGAAAATTGATGTGTCTTGCTTTATGAAACTGGTCAATTTAAGGTGAACATGGAAAACTGACCCTATCACTGTACTCGCCAACTAACCTCTATTCACCACTGGATCCAATAACTGCTTTTTTGAAGAAACATTGTGTCTTGAGTATATTTTAATGGTGTTTCCTTGCAGAAAAATTTCACTCCCAAAAAACACATTTTTTTCTAGAACATAGAGTAGGTCAGTTTCTGGCAGAGCCTTGGCATGCCAGGGTGCCTAGTGGGTGGGAGTTTGGGGAGTGGGTGTCATTGACACTGTTCTCTGAGGCAGTATTGCCCGAGGGCTTTGTCATCTGTACCCCAGGGGCTCTACCTTCTTAAATTTAGAGACAGTTGAGATATGTACTGAGTTTAGCATGATTTATGCAGTGTGAATTTACTCTTGCAGGTTGTAAAAGACTGATACGTCACTTACAAATCTCTATTCTTGGAAATGTCAAATTTATTGGTAGTAAAAATCACTATTCATTCCAGTGAGCTTCTGTGGGTACATTTACTCTTCTTCAAGGAATCTCAAATTTTTAAATTTCATGACTTATCTACCTGCCTCCCTCTCTCTCCTCTTACCCTGTAAATTGCTGTTTCTGACCTGTGCTTCATAAACTTGTGGCTTCCCTGAGGGGCACCTGAAAGAGAGAGTGTCTGGTAGATGAAGTACTGATCACCTGTTCCCACCCCACCCCACTCTTTATCTCTATCCTACCTCTGGCAGAGCAATTTTTCCTTCCACATTTAGCTTTCAAGGAAACTTTCAGTCGAAGAAAGACTTCTACCCATAGAAATACATTTGAAAACCATAGCACTCCTGTCAAGGAGTTTGCGTACTGTATATGTATCTCTTGATGTTCACGTGTACAGAGATAAGATGGTCATTATTATCACCTTACCCTGCACTGATCTATTAGGCCCAAATCCTAAGCAGTGCCATTCAAAACCCAACCTTTCTAATCACTGGAGTCCTAAGTAAGTCAGTATTTGAAGGAATGGTTGGAGAATTTGATGATCGGCCTCCATCACAGAGTCCAAACTTTAGTTTCTCTTTTTTCCTAGCTACTCGTTCTTTATTTAGGAAAGCTTTCAGGGATGTGTGGATTTTGAATTTTTTTTAATTTTCTTTTTGGATTGAAAAAACCACTGCAGCATCCCAGGAGATAAGGTCTAATATGTTCAAACTGCTTCAAGAACTATGTGGGAGTTTTTTTAACAGTGCAAATGATGTTTGTAATAATAATCTATTGTATTTATCCCTGGTACTTGAAGGGGAAATATTTAGCAATTAGTTCTATATAAGTGTGGATTTTAAAGTAATAAAAAAATATATTCGGTTATAAAGATATTCTGTAATTGAACAGTCTCACTAGTGTTATGGACCTCTCCATCGCATTCTGTTACTGATCTTACTTCCTACGCAACAAGAAAATGTGCTTCCCCTGGCTTAGTGTGAACTTTGGAACCTCCATATTCTTGTTCAATTAGGAAGCAAGAGATCATTCTTAGCACCTACATAGTAACCAAAAGACAGTCTTCTAAAAGTAGATTAGTGTATACACTTAGTTCATAGCTTCATAGGTATGTAATACTGTATTTGCTAAAAATGAGAAATGTCAGACAGTGATTATCCAGTCCAACTAATGAGTAAGAGGATGGTTATTCCACCTGAACTTTTATCCCCTTAATATGTGCCACCAGAAGTATTTAAATCAGTTGGTTCTGTAAATATTTGTAAAGAGCCAAAGTGTGCAGAATATTTTTATTAGCAAGATTTCTAATAGATTTTTCAGCTTAATAAACAGTTCTCTTGAACTTCATTTTCTTGGCGTTGGAGGGTGTAGGGGAGTGTATAATTTTATAAGGACTAGAAATAAGGGTTTCTTGTTGAGCGGAGCTACCACCTGGTTATTGTTTCATCTGGACATGTTTGCTGTTTATCATCAAATTCTCATCTCATCCATAAGTCTGCAAGAGCAGTGGTTCTGAATACCCTTCTGTTGGGAGTCAGGGCTCAGTAACAGTGGCTGACTCAGCAGTGCTGGGGAGAGGTCACAAAGGGATTGCCGGGGACCCCCAAGTGACTCTGCTCCAGGTCTCTCCTCTTTTGGAATCACTGTTCCTGAGCGCTCTGTACTGCCCTCCTGTCTCCTCATGTGTTGGATTAGATTTATGGGAGCTGCTGTCGACATGGTTGCCTAAATCTGTGGAATGTTTTGCTAAACGCTGCTGGTGAAATAGTCCACATGAAGTCTGTAACTCCCTCCAACATACACACCTTTTTTTTTTTTTTTTTAAGAAAACTGTCTTCTATCCTTAGTCTTTTATTCACTTGATCGCTTTATGATTTTTCACTTTGAATCCTATAGATTCATTAAGAACTTTTATTCCAACCTCTCAGGCTTTATTTAACATGGTGATTAGCCAAAGTGTTACTCTGCTTGAGCTAAGTGATGACAGTGTATTTGATTGGAGCCTTGTAATTATTATTTTAAAATCAAAGTAATAGATTATGATTTCAAAATAGGAACATGATCCAAAAGAATAATAGTAATTAGAACAGCAACCACTTAGAAGAAAGTAAATGCCCCCATCACAGACCACAGGACCCTCTGTGTGGCCTGAGTCCCACCTACCTTTGCAGTTCCATTTCCCATCTCACTTCTTCCCCAACCCTGTACCTTCCTACTGTCTGTCCCCCTGCCTTGCCTGGACTAGCTTCACTGTAGCCTTCCAGTTGATAGAAGTAACTGGACTCTTTCCTGCCTTGGGAATAACACCTTTTGTTCTCTCTACCTAAGGGGCTCCTCCACTAGTGTCTCCTGGGTTGGATTCTTTGAGTCTCACCCATAGTCTTGTTTCCTTAGCAGGTTTCCCTGACCACAGTGACTGCAGTCATTCCCACACCCTACTGCTTGTCCACATATAATCACATCATCATCTCTCACAGCATGCTATTTATTTCCTTCAACATATGGAAACCCAAGTTGTGTGTTCTTGATACTTGTCTGTCTCCCCCCACTGGACTCCTAACTCCATGAGCAGGGTGAAGACTATACCTGTCCCATTCACCACAGCAGCCTCACTTCCATTCTGGCACCTGGTGTTCAGTGGGTGCTCCAGACATGTTTGTGGTTGAATGAATGGAATGTTTTGAAGTCCTAAATTTTCCTGAACACATATCAAAATATTCTATACTGGGTACTTCTTTTATGATAACACATTATCTTCCAGTGGTTGAATTTAACCAAGCTGTGCTGACTTTTCTCAGGCATATGAAGGATCAAAACAAGAAGGTGGCCAACCTGAAGCACAATCAACAGTTGGAAAAAAAGAAGAATGCCCAGTTACTGGAAGAAGTCCGC
This sequence comes from Muntiacus reevesi, assembly GCF_963930625.1. Classification (NCBI taxonomy): domain Eukaryota; kingdom Metazoa; phylum Chordata; class Mammalia; order Artiodactyla; family Cervidae; genus Muntiacus; species Muntiacus reevesi. The sequence continues at coordinate 103,217,212 of NC_089252.1, forward strand.
AGGCGAGAGGATAGCATGGCTGACAACTCTCAGCATTTGCAGGTGAGTCCAGCCTTCTCCTCTTAACCCTTAAATAATTGGAGATCAACTCGCTCCAAAATATACTCCTTGCTGTGGGAAAGCATGCATGGAAATGGTGGATGTACCTTTGCTTTAAGTCCTGCACTAACCGTGTACTCCCAGGGAACCCAGTAGGTCTTTCTGAGTACGGAGCATAATTTTCAAAATAGTGCCCAAGAAAGGCGCAGGTTATGGTGGAACTTGCTCAGTCTGCACACAGTCTCCTGGTTCCTGTGCCTCACCTTAAAAGGTAAGGGCTGCGGTTATAGAGTTGGCAAGAATCTTGAAACAGAAATGTCTTCCTTTTAGAATTATATTGAACTTGTTTTGGTGTCAGGAGTGAAATGTATGGGTGTTATCACAGAAGGTATTTGGAAGAGGATGCATCAAACTGATTTCAGACATTTTACAGAACTGGTTTTGTTTTGTTCAAAACTCCAAGGCTCTGATCATTATTCTGTCTTTTCTGTGGAATATAGTTATCTCTGAATGGATGGCCCTATCTCAGAAACCAACTGGCCGACTGAAAACACCAATTTTTCCTCATTAGCCATCCCTATTTTTGTTGAAAGAGCTCTCTCCATGTGCTCAATAAAACATTCAAACTAAAACAGGGCATTTGCTTTGAAGTTCCTTTATTTATTCCAGTGTGCCTTTAAACAGAGCAGTTCAAGTTCTAGTTGGCTGGAGTTCATGTTAAATTCTGCTTATTAATTAGTGTCTTTCTCTAGTTATATATTAGGTTTCCTCCTTGGAGATAGAAGAAGTTAGATAATTTCAGTATGTACTCATAATTCTCTTTTTTAATTGACCGAAAGAGAAATAAGTAACTATTCCAGAGTAGGAAATACAAGGAAATGTCTTGCATAGAACATGTCACAAGGTGGTTACATAGTCAATATTAGTTTCTTTTTTCTCTGTGTTCTGGAGGTGCCCTGATCATGTCAATCAAGCCCCTGTACATTGATGCCTGATATGGGTATCTTGATAGTAGCATCAAGTCCTTTGTTCACTCCTGGGATCATCTTAGGATGGACTAGTAGTTTATTTCAATCCATGGCTTCCTCAATGTTTTTGAGAAATCAGCCTCAGGGTTTTGGGTGTTAGTTCTCACATGAATCATACGAGATGTTATATTGGAACCTACAAATTGAGATGGCAACTAAAATTTGCAGAACTGGATTGCCTTGTCAGACGTGTATTCTTATTCATACCTTACAATAATGTTGGTTATTTTATATATGGTAATACTAGAGTCTCAGAAAAGGTATGAAGTAGCATCCTAGTAAGTTGTAGACATGGAACTGACTTCAAGTCTTCCTGCCTTCAAGAAACAAATGGAGAGAAACAATAGCAGTAGTGGATTCCATTTATTAACTTTTCAGTATTCTGTGTATTTTGCTGTCTTTGGTTCTGTCAGCTGGGTTTGTTGGGGCTCTTATTTCCAAGTCATAGGAACACAACAAGTTGAACTAAGAAGGATAAAGGAACTCTGTTGGCTCAGTAAACTGAAAATTCTAGGAATAGACCCCGGATCTTATAACATGAAGGTATTCAAGCAATAGCATCAGGAATCTGTCTTCATTCTACTCACAGGCGTGCTCTACTCTTGGTTGCCTTGATTCTCAGGAAGGCTGTTCCACAGTGATGCCAACTATGGCTACCAGCATTCAGCCTACATTCTACAAGTGCAGTCACCCCAGGGGGAGGAGAAAGGTTCTTTCTGAGTAGTTCTAGCAGAAATCCGAAGGCGGACAGAATTAATAAATTGGCCAAGCCATGATCAAGTTATATGGTTACCTGGAGTCTAGAGAAAAAGGGTCAACCTCACCCAAGTCACATGGTCTGAGATTGAGGACAGGTAATCACTCACACAAAAGAGGGTTCTGCTCAGAAGGGATGCTGGGCAAATAAAATCACAGAGAGCCATTATAACCATAGTATGGGGTAGATTAACTGCTATCCCATTTGATATATGAGAAGGAGGAGGAGGCCCCAAATTATTCAGCTAGTAAGTGGAAGAGTTGGGACACAAATCCAGATCTGACTGTCTTCAAGTGGTGAGAGTTCTAATTAAGAGAGGAAGGCAAGAAAACTGTGGAGTCGCGGGGAGACTTCATGAAACAGGTGGGATTGGAGCTAAGTTTGACATGGAAGGGATGGGGCAGTAGGGTAAGCTCACCACGCAGGAGAGCTGTCAGAGAACGTACAGAGGCCGCACAGCACAAAACATACAAACCAGTCGGTCATGGTGACACAGAGATTACGCGTTGTTATTATCTTCCTCAGCTGACTCTGGAGCTAGAATGCCTAAGTTTCAAGCTTCCAAATTTACCAACTGAATGTTCTTAACAGGTTATTTTCCTAAGCCTCAGTCTCTTCATCTGTAAAATGCGTATGATCTTTGCACCTACTCCAGAGTTACTGTGAAGACTAAAGAGTCAATGCAAAGAATTTAGAACTGTGCTTGGCACAAGCTGTACTCAAAAAAAGTGTTAGTGATTGACTGTTTTTATATTGAGTTGGTCAGAAAGTTCATTCAGGTTTTTCCATAAGAGGTTATGAAACAGGAAAAGATAAAAGAAGCATTTTTAAGAATATGTATTATGTGTGTGGGTATTTGTGCAGTTCTGCTATGATATGCATTGAGCATCAAAGTTTCTGTTTTTTTCTATATATAGTATTTTTTTTCTTTTTTTCTTTTCTAAGGACGTGTCTAGTTATGGAAATTAATGTCTTGTTTTGGCCCATGAACTTTTGTATAGCAATATTTTCATAAGGGGCCTTGATAACTACCTCATAGGCATATTCATAAAAGATAGCATGGTCTGGAATTGCTTAGTTGCATTCCTGACCACCCCAAATAAAGGATAGCATTTGAAATGTAATAAAAAGTAATCACGATTAATTTTGATGAAAATGTCTCTGGTTAAGGTTAATAGAGAGTGAAACTCCCACTTTCCTGGATTGTGAAGCAGATGTACTCAGATGCAGTAATTACTGCCTTCTGAAGACAGAACTTTTCTTTCTGGGGGCACTTGATTTTTTAGTTTTACTGTTGTTTTAGGTACTTCCTGTTTGTAAGTTAGCCTGCTAATCCCTTTAAGTTTCAGTCAATTAGGATCTGGTTTCGATGGCTGGTTGGTTGATTGGTTGGTAGATGTTAAGTTTGGCACCTACTAATGCTGGAGGGATTGGGGGCAGGAGGAGAAGGGGACGACAGAAGATTGAGATGGTTGGATGGCATCACCGACTTGATGGACATGAGTCTGAGTAAACTTCAGGAGTTGGGAGGCCTGGCATGCTGCGATTCATGGGGTTGCAAAGAGTCGGACGCGACTGAACTGAACTGAACTGACTGAAACTTGATTTATTCTACACCAGCATTTTGTAATGTTTCAACACCCTGACTTCATGATTTTGACCAACCAAATAGGTATTATATCCAGAAAAATCTTAGGTAAAAAGTACAGCCTGCAACAGTAATAGCTGTTGGATCAGACTTCAAAAAGAGATCAAAGAGATTCATCCAGTTGGTGTGAAAATCGGAGACAAATTTGAATGTAGATAACGTGATCGTGTTATTTATTATCCAAACTAGGAGAGAAGCAAAAACTGGACCATTTCAGTCAAACCTAGAATTGCTGTCATATTAAGAAAGATTTCACAAACTCACCCTTCTTTAGTTCCTAAGTTTATGGTTTTATGGCAGAAATTGCAGGCTCAAGTGCCTTCAGGGTGTAGACTATTAATGTAAATAAGAAACAGGTTTGCATGTAGGAAAGCTTATGATGTCTGGTTCTTTCAGCTTTTTTTTTTTTTTTTTTTTTTTTTGGGTAGAGATGTATCAGTTAGTAAGTGCCACAATAATGCTGTGTAGCAAATCACCCCCAAGCTCAGTGACTTTAAAGCATTAATAGTTATTCTCACAGATTTTTAGGTAGACAAAGTAGCTCAGCTGCTCCAGAGTGAGCTAGGGGGGTACGTCTGTTGCTCACTCAGTTTTGTGGGTGACTGGACAGCTCCATTCCACATGGGTTTGTTCTGATGCTCAGGCTGAAGGGGCATCAGTAACCCAAGGAAAACTTTCTATGACAGTAACAGAGACACAAGACAGAAAGCCGAAACATGCTATGTCTCATAAGGCCTAGTCTTAAACTAACACTGATTTTTCACCCCACTTCAAGTCACATGGGTAAGCTCATAGTCAAGGTTTGGTGAAGTACCCTCTGTCCAAGAAGAGAACATTGTAAAGAAGTAGATATAAGGAAGGGTGAAGAATTGAGACCAGCCATTCAATCTGTTAAAAAGAGGTAAGGTTTGGAAAAGTATTTCTTTATTATAAGAAAAACAATAACATAAATATAATGAAAAATTGAAGCTGCAATAGCTTTAGTCTATGGATGTAACTGAGAGTGCTGGGGACTGTAGGGAACTCCAGAACTCATGCCTCATTGAATGGAGTTGGGACCACGAAGCTTTGGCTAAATAGCTGTTGCCATTAGGGTGGGTTAGGGTTGAGGGACGTTATGATTGCCATAAAAATGTAAAATCTTATGTGAAATCCATGGACTTTAGAAAATCGGTTCAATTCTTTAAAGCACTCTGTGGGTCCAGTGAAGCACATGTGTTGGTGAATTGAGTGTTGGTTTGCAGCCTCTATTGCACAGGCTCATGCTCTGATCCCACTGGTTTCATGTGATATCAGTAGAGATTAAGAATGTACACTAACTAGCTTAGCCTGACCCATTGAAGAGAGATGGCAGTTTAGTGTATTTATGTTTTTTTTTCTTGTTGTTGTTATTGGCAAATACCTTGAGTAGCCTGAATTATTGTTCCTCAGAGAAGATACCCACAATATATAGGAATAGAGAGTATTCTTAATTTAAGTTCTAAAAAAAAAAAAAAAATTTTTTTTTTGTTTTTTGAGAATTGGCAAAGAGAGCAGGAAGGGGGAGATAAAGAGTCATGGAGTTGAACTGTCCAGTGTTAAAATAGTGGCCCTTACTATTTTTAGTGCAGGACCTTGAGTAAGGCAGAATCTCTCTGGCTCTCACTTTTTTCATCTGTAAATGGGGATTACCTCTGTGGCTCCATGGGTGGGTTAAATAAGATGAGGTTTGTGAAAGAGCCTAGCAGAGTACCTGGTCTATGTGAGGTTCAGTTATTAGAGCTTTCTCCCAGAGAGACTGATAATGAGCTTTTAAATATAGAAGACAGTGACCAATGGGAGTATCACACAACAAATCCTTTACAACTATTTTATGCTGATGAGTAATACAGATATAGAGAACACACCAGTAAATGAAAGTTTCCAATAAAGCATTAAAAAAACATTTTGGGCAATAAGGAGGAAAAATTAAAACATTTCTCAAGTTTATGTTGAATTGTCTGTGAAAGTAAGATGTGAAAGATCGTGATTTTCTTGTATAATTTTCTAGAACTGTTCCCCAGGACACAGATTATGGAGCATAATATTTACGTCTGGCCTTGGGGCTTTGGGCTTCTGTGTGTCCCACTAGAGCCCACATGGACGTTTTTCAACAAGGTGTTTTGCCGGAGATTCCCACTAAATCGTCATTACCAGAATGGGATGCATTTCCCACCCACCCCTCCGCCCACAACTTCTAGCTATTTCTTGCTGAGTAAATATGCCAATTTGAAATCCCAGTGGACATCTTTGTAGATTTTGGCTTCATTTTCCCCTATGCAGCTTATTGAGTTAATGAACTAACATTCTAAGAAATACACACGCCAATATTTTATGTTCCTTTTCTGTTGTATGTCTGCAGAATTCTCTTCAATTTATTGCCTGAAAACTAAAGTCTGTTCTTGTATGCTTCCGTTTCCAAATTATAGGTTCCCAGGGAACTGTAAAGTTTCTTCTCTGCCAGTGGTTAAACCCAAGTGTGATCAGTTTAAAAAGCAAATGAATGTTCCCATTTATTCTTGTCCTTTTAGTAAAATTCTAAAAAATAAATAAAAAAACCTAGAAAGACAATTTTATTTTTCTGTCTGTGCAGTTTTGTGCAGCCATATCTTTTTTCCAACGAGACTTCCTTTACTTTACTCCTCCAATTAGAATTGGAATCAGCTCACAGAGGAAGTGTAGCAAACAACATAAACCTCAAAAATGCGTAACTTTTAGCAAAACATATAGTTCATTATGAAGTTCCCAAGCTTCGCTAAGTTTTTTTTTTTCTCCCCCCACAGGGGGGACATGTGTGTTGTAAGCAGCAATTTTTAAGCCTCATATCTATACGTTCATCTCTCTAAGTCACTGAGTTAAGCTCAATTCCCTAAGCTTAAAATTGTTACTCTGACTGTGATCTATGTTCATGTGTTATGGTACACTTCTAAGTACTGCCATTAGAAGAAACCTGACCAGCAGAGTTAAGAGATTCATCATTGTCAAAGTACGATTATTTAGTTCCTAGCTTTTCATGGCTGTTCCATAGACATGGTGTAGAGTGATTTAGGAAAGCTCCATTTCAGCCGTCCTGTTCAACATATGGAAAGATGGAAAAAGTCATCCTAAGATATAAACCTAAGAAAAACCCACATTTGTTCAAATTTTCATTAGAACTTAATATTTTTTTAATACTATGAGTTGCTTTATTTCTTTTGTCTTGTAATTTTCTACCTTGATGGGTAGAGATGGGGAAGTTCCATTAAGTTGTGGGTGAATTCCATCGTTTTGTTGAAATGTGGACTAAGCTTCATCCAACATTTCCAGACTCTGTTCAGGGTTTCAGACGATGAAAAATACTCAAGTATTTGCAAGTCTGCGGAGGACACAGAACATTGGCCAGGGGACTCAGGGTTAGTACAGAAGTGCTTTCTTTTCTTGGGGATTTATTTTGACATTTGTTTTGCTTTCACACTATAATCCCCCATGAGCCAAAAAATGACTTTTGTTGTAACAGGTCCCTGTAGGCATTCTCAGAAAATCTTATTTGACAATCACTTTCTAGTAGCCTTGAGTTGAAGTTGTTCCTCTTTGTAGTAACTCATATACTGTCAAGGGTGACAAGGCATCCTGTGCAATGTATTTGGGAGCTCACCGTTTGTTAAACTGTTCCAAGAAGCCAAGTGAAATCATGTAAATAAAACTGTTGTATGTGGAGTTTTTCTTCTTTCCTCCCAATAAAGTATTGCTTGTTTTTCCAAATGTGCAGTAACTTGCATATTTCTTCTGAGAAACGTCTTCTGCTTTTTTCTGAGGATTTGTGACCTAATCCTCCACTTCATACAGTCCCTCTGTACAAACAGAGTATATTTCTATGGAAAAGAGAGGTTTACCCTTAATCAAGTGTTGCCTAATCTACCTACTAAATTACCCCTTGGAGACAAAGTGGAGTTCACTATTCTTTGCTGCAGAGTTTTCACATTTCAGTCCATTAGTGCCTCTCCAGCAGTCCTCAGCAAAGTGGATGTTTGTCAGGAACAGAAGATCCTGCCAAATGAAATATAATGTATCTGTCACATGAAATCACTGTTATTATGGAAGTAGAGTCTTGAATGCTCTGGATAACTGGGCTTGATGGGTTATGGGGGCTGGCAAAAGGAATTTTCCTAAAATATGTTAATCTTATTCACTTTAATGGAGGTTGCTTAGGATGATTAGAGTTCTTTTTAAAATATTATCTCTTTTTTGTGTCTTTGACCCTGAAATACAAATCGATAAGGGGAAGGCAACGTGCATCCTACTATAATCTCCAGTGAGAATTAGAGATAGATGTGCTAAAGGGAAGAGTATGCTTCACTTCTAGGGAGAGAGGAGGCTTTGCTTTGTAGAGTCTGCTTTTTTATATATGTTTGTTTATTTATGTATTTGGCTGTGCCAAGTCTTGGTTGTGGCATACAGGATGTTCAATTTTCATTGTGGCATGCAGGATCTTTAATTGCACCATGTAGGATCAAGTTCCTTGACCAAGGATCAAACCTGGGCTTCCTGCATCCTTCTTGCAAGGATCAAACTAAGGCTTCCAGAGTCTTAGTCACTGGACCACCAGAAAATTCCTGTGTTTACCTTTAAATTTGACCTCTAGGTTTATTTTGAGGTGAGGTTTGGGCTGTAAACTGGAGACATCATTTTTATGTTTGTTAAAATTACTGCAGATGATCAGTGTAGCCAATAATAATGGTGCGCCTCAGCTAGAGCCCCGTGTGCTTCCCCAAGTGCTTTGATGGGATGGTCCTCCTTTCCCAGGTAGAAGTTTGTGAACCAGAAACCATGCTTTAAAAGCCCCTGAGAAATGAGACCTTTAACGTGTGCACTTGGGAGCATCTGTATGTTTTTCTTCTCCTCTGCTTGACTCCATTGCATGCGCAGTATAATTTTCAAAGTAGAACACAATGAAGGCATTACTAAAGGTCCTACACTTTGAAGGCATGGGGGCTGAAAGGAGAAAAAAAGTTCTGAGAGCACACTCTTACTATTTTTTCAAAAGTAGAATTTACATAATAACGCACATACATGGGATTCTGGGGTTTGGTGGTCCCTAGGGGGCAGTTGTGTTCAACATGCGTCAAAAGCCAGTTCAGTTAAACTGGTTCCTCCTGCTAGGGTAACTGTGGCAGGTTTGCCCTAAGATTTGGCTTCCAGAGGCTGGTCATGGGCACTGCAGACCACAGTGTGTGTCACCCTGACACCAATAGCCTCTTTCTAACAGATGCCGATATCTCAGCACACTGCTGGCCAGCGTGGAGATCTGGGCGAGGCTAATTTTAAAAAAATACTAGCTTTGACTTATGGCTTGTCCATAGCATTGCTAAGCTGTATGTTCTAACACTCCAGATTATGGAAATGACAGTCAATGGCAAGGGCAACAATTTAGATGGAAATCTTGCAAAAAGAAAGTACAACTCTAAACTCTTGTTCCTCCTCACTTAATAGTCTCTCCTGTAATACCTGTTTGGGAAGTTGGTAATTTAGATTTATGACACTTTTAATTTCTTCTCTGCTATTACACTTTCCCTCTACATCTTTCTTATTTATGTTGATTGTTTAAAAACAAAAACAAAACCCTGCAAGGTTAAGCAATCATGAGTTTTTCTAATTAGAACTAGGACCATACAAGCCCCTTGTTTTGCTAATGAGGGAAGTAAGGGGCCCAGCAAAGGCAAATGACCTACCCAAGATCCCAGGAGTTAATAGCCAAAGGGAGACCAGATCCCAGGCCTTCTACATTCTTGTCCAGTGCTGTTTGTATAGCCCTCTGGTTCCAAAAGATACATCTGCCTTCAGTAGGATTTGAATCATTAACCCAAAAGTCCAAAGATCAGGCCTGTGCTTTCTCAGTGTTGGATTTTAGATATACTGTCTGAAGATGACATAAAATTACCCCTCACAATAAACTGAGCTTTATGTGTATTTTGTAAACAAGATATTCTATCATCTCCCGTTCTCTCTTCTGTTTTTAAAATTAGAGTAACTAAAGAAGTGGCAAAGTGGGAAACTGCCATGAGAACCGTCTGTGAAGCTTAGGACTCTTTAGATGATAAATAAAAATTGGTTTAAGTTTTTCTCTCTTTGTCACTTTTTCTTTTTTACAGAGGCTGAAAGTGAAAAGTGAAAGTGTTAGTTGCTCAGTTGTGTTCCACTCTGACCTCATGGCTCCTCTCCTCTGTCCTTGGAATTCTTTAGGCAAGATTCCTGGAGTGGGTTGTCATTCCTTTCTCCAGATCTTCTGTACACAGGTATCTAACCAGGGTCTCCTGCATTACAGACAAATTATTGTCTGAAGCACCAGGGAAGCCCTTTGTAGGGTCTGGTCACCCATAAAGAGGTGCACGTGCACGCAGTCTCTTGTCAGGGAAAACAAGTGTGAATTGCTTAGAGAGTTCAACAGTAACAATGAGAACTGCTGCTTTTTATTGAGCAATGAACTAGGTCAAGAATAAAGTCTTTGATTGAGTTCCTTGGGAAATGTAGAGTCTGAGATTAATATGCACAAGGTTGGTTGGGAGTGCTCTCAGGAAGGGAAGCCTGACTGAGCACAGGAAGAAGCTGAATTGTTAATTGCAGCAAAGGCCTCAGCAGTTCCTATCAGTTGCTCTGGAATTGGGGTGACCTTTTAGATGGAGTTGAGCCCAGTTGAGATAAGGAGGTTCTCAGGGCAGGCACATCCCTGGCAGCTGGCAGGTGAGTGCCTTGGTCTTGGAGAGGAGTCGGGGCAGTGCACCACTGCATCTGCAGCAGACATCCAGTATGGATGTTGCAGGTCCCCTTTGACACCCACAGCAGATGCACACGTCTGATCTCAGGACTGTCTTGTGTACCCAGCTTCATAACTTTTTCAATACATGCAGTGTTAAAAAACCGATCCTAGTTGACCAAATTGCTCTGTATACACATTGACTTGTTTACCCTTCCCAGCGAACAGATCATGTTACAAGTATCTTTGAAGCAATTTTTACAAATGAGAATATTGAGACTGGGTGATTTTAAACAAGAGAAAGAGCTGGCATTTTTTTCCTCAGGCCTCGACTACAGTGTAGTCAACTATAGCCACAGTGAAAATAGTAGTCAGACTACTCCAAAAACAGATAGAAAAGTTACATGACATAAACTTAGGTAAGGAGGCTCCACCTGGATTTATAGGTTATTGGCTTATCTTCTTTTAATTAATGGCGTAGACTTCAGTCCAGTCACTCAGTCGTGTCCAATTCTTTGCGACCCCATGGACGGCAGCACGCCAGGCCTCCCTGTCTATCACCAACTCCCATAGCTTATTCAAACTCATGTCCATTGAGTCAGTGATGCCATCCAACCATCTCATCCTTCTCCTCCTGCCTTCAATCTTTCCCAGCATCAGGGTCTTTTCAAATGAGTCAGCTCTTCGCATCATCTGGCCAAAGTATTGGAGTTTCAGCTTCAACATCAGTCCTTCCAATGAACATTCAGGACTGATTTCCTTTAGGATGGACTGGTTGGATCTCCTTGCAGTCCAAGGGACTCTCAAGAGTCTTTTCCAACACCACGGTTTAAAAGCATCAATCTTTTGGTGCTCAGTTTTCTTTATAGTCCAACTCTCACATCCATACATGACTACTGGAAAAACGATAGCTTTGACTAGATGGACCTTTGTTGGCAAAGTAATGTCTCTGCTTTTTAATATGCTATCTAGGTTGGTCATAGCTTTCCGCCCCCACACCCCTCCCCCCGCCCCCCACCAAGGAGAAAGCATCTTTTAATTTCATGGCTGCAGTCACCATCTGCAGTGATTTTGGAGCCCCCCAAAATAAAGTCTGTCTCTGTTTCCCCATCTATCTGCCATGAAGTGATGGGACTGGATGCCATGATCTTAGTTTTCTGAATGTTGAGTTTTAAAAGCCAACTTTTTTACTCTCTTCTTTCTCTTTCATCAAGAGGCTCTTTAGTTCTTCACTTTCTGCCATAAGGGTGGTGTCATCTGCATATCTGAGGTTGTTGATATTTCTCCTGGCAATCTTAATTCCAGCTTGTGCTTCATCCTGTCCAGCATTTCTCATGATGTACTCTGTGTATTCATCTTGTCGAGCATTTCTCATGATGTACTCTAAGTTAAATAAGCAGGGTGACAATATAGACTTAAATGCTTCTTAAAAGCATGTAAAACTCTGCCTACATGTTGCCTCACTCAGCAAGCAGTCCACTTGATGTTTTTTTGAGGACTTTTGTATGCCAGGCACTGTGCTACCTGCTGGGCATTTAACAACCAGTTTGGAAGAATTCTTTACCCTTGAGTATCTCACGATCTTTTCCTCTGACTAAAGGTGTCTTTCTCAGGCTTCTGATTTGCAGCAGCTTCTGAAAGTAAACTAAAGAGTGTGTTCCTGGGCTGTTGCTTATCCTAGGATGGAAGATGTGAGAGAGGTAACAAAGAATGTTTCTGCAGCTGGAGCCTTGGTGGGCCAGGGCAGAAGCTGTAGAAGGCCTTATGAATCATAGTTCAGCAGCGCAGTTTTCCGTGTCTGAGTGAGTGGGTGAGAGCTGAAAGGACCGAGGCAGTTGAGGATCTGAATTCTCTTCTCGGTTCACTCTCTAGTTAGCTGGGTGATTTTGAGCAGGTAGTTTCTGTTCTCTCCGAGCCTGCTTTTTTGTCTGCAAACCAAGAGACTTATACTGGCAGTGAGGGTCCTTTCAGTCCTGGAATCCTGGAGTCCTGGAACTAGCTGAAGGGTGCTGCTGAATTAGAAGTGCCAACGGAGAAGACAGTTCATGGTCCACTGGGCTGCTGCTGCCCCAACACAGCATTCACGTCAGTAGTAGGGATGTCGGTTGGGAATTCAGGTAAATGGGGGAAACTGGTCTCCTTCTGTATCGACCCTGTACTATAATATATGGCTTTAAATATAATTTATTCTAAGAACTCATTCTGTTTTCCATCTAAAGTGCAAGATCTGCCATTTTGAAAAGACTTTTGTAGTGTGCACTAAAACATTGTTTTCTTTCTTTAGAGTGGTGGGTTATAATAATACAACCACCAATTGTTACTTTTTTTGGTGTAAGATAAAGATTAGAACTGTGACAGTCTGGACACAAGATACATAATGCAGGAACTCCTCAGAATTGACCTACTTGGGTTACAGACTTATTTCTCAAGGGCAGGAGTTATGTGGCTTTTAAATGTAACTGTTTGTAAAGTAGACTATTACTTTAATAAGCCACTATGTCAACAGGGGCTATTCCCTACCACCACGACGGTGTGGGTCATAGCTGTGGGAAAATAGAAAGAGACTGATGTGACAAAAACCTGGTTGAAAGTGTCTAGGTTCACATTTCCCACAGACAGTTATGAAAGTGAAGTTCTAGGAGATACTATTAGAAAAATGGATTCCGTTTGTCAAATACCTTTGGGAGCGATGCATACTCCTTCACTTGGAGGGTCACTGTGCATATTAGCATATTAAAGACACTCAGAAGTCCTGTGATCAAGAAAATTGTTTCATGTTCTTTAATCCAAAATTTCTCCAAATTGTTTGGCAAAAGAAATCTCCCCCCACCCCCCCACCTTGGATATCTACTAACATTGCAAAGAGTTAGTATTTTATAAAACTTGAACAAATGCCGATCTAGGCAATTTATAGTGCTGATGGCTGACGTCTGTAGTCAGCTCTTTGATTACAGTTTGAGATGGAGCAAACTCTATAATAATGCTTTATTAAGCATTATCTTTGCTGAACAAGAATTTACCTTGGCATCTTAAAATGGCTTTATACCTGCCACTTGATTAAAAATAGTTGTATTAGAATGAGTGGCCAAGAAAGTTCTGCTTCTGATATCCTTTTAAAAAGTTGCAGCTCATTTAAAAATGTTGATGTGAGGCAAACTTGAATAATGTTTATGACAGGCATAGTAATATTTTCTTCTGTCACTTCTTGACTCTGGGATCTGTGTTGACTTCTGTTTATAAGCTCACATCATATTATGCCCCAAGTCCAAATCTGATGAAGAAGAATATTTTGGAGGAAGATGTGAAAATTATTCCAGTCTTAAAATATAAAATTGGATTCTTAAGGTATCCATTGTTAATTCTCACTTGCATACAGTTTTGCCCTCTTCCTGCTAAAGCAAGTCATTGACAGTGTGGAATACAGTGCTTCAGGTTCCTGTTATGCTGTCAAAATCAATTATACGGGTTGAAAGTGAAGCACAGAGTGTCCCTGTGTCATTACTAGCAGACTTGTTTTTATTTTGGTTGTACATTTTTGGCTGTGAAAGGATCCTTATGAGAAATTAGAAAACCACAAATTTGAAAATGTTAACAGTTAAACAATATAACCTTGAATGTATGTCTCCTGGATGCCTGAGTCTGATCATAAACGGGGCTATAATTTCTGAATGAACGGTACCTCTCTTAACCTGGCTTAATGATGGCTTTACCCTTTTACTCATCTTACAAGATTATTTACCCCCATAACCTAAATGGGGAATTAAGGCCATATGAGACTGTGGTTTCATTCACCTGGCTAAAGTTTCACTTCACAGGAATCACCACAGTCCAATGTTTGAGACCAAGGTAATAGTTAAAATTTCATCTTTGGGGGCTGTGGTATCTGGAAGATATATTACAAGTCGGGGTAGGACCCACTTTTCAGTTTTAACCGATTCTATGATGTTTGTAGTTCTTAAAACTTGTTTTTTTAACCATATAAAAATAAGGTCATATCTCTGTATTTTGAATGCTGATGAAATGAAAGTTTCATTCATGTGTTTATTCATTCCACAGTCATTTGTATCAGGCTCTGTACTTACCTCTTGGGTTTCTGAGACCAGGTTCTTGCTTCTTCCTCACCTTCTGTAATGGTCAAATATAACTATGCCAACATAATCATAATGGAAGATGTACTAGAAGATGGTGGAATACAGCCCAAAGAGATTTTTTTGTGTGTGATTTAGAGTAGGCAGCAGTGCAAGTTGAGAAGATAAACACTGTAAGCAAAATCAGTCTAAATTTGTTCACCTAGGGTAGCTCCTGCAGCTTTGCTGGGGTTTCCTGCAAATGCTCTCAGCCTGAAGGCAGGGCCCCTTCCTTGTTCCTGGTGAGTGCTTCTGATAGAAGCCACCCTGAGTACAAAGCCGCTTAGTATTTATTTATCAGAGAGAAATTAAAGGAAAAAAACGTTTTCAAGTTTGAATATATAAATGTATAGGAGTATAGATAAAATCATCAAGATGTCTTATGATATTTATTTTGCTAATTTAGTTACATCCAAAATCACTTATTACTTTTTACTTCTCTAGTATTTAGTGGCATAAACAGTCATTCTCCACAAGCGTCCTCTAAGAGTCAGTGACATCGCTGGAGAGACTCTTCCGTCATCTGCTACAGTCTGCCCAGTCTAGTTGCCTTCACTTCTGAATGGTTGGACCCTTTTATCTCTTTGTCACACAGAGTGGCACTTGCTTTCTTTAAGGTGTGTTTTCTCCACGCTGGTTAAAATCATGGAATCCTTGGTTGACTGCCAGTGTTGCCAATTGCTAGCTGTATGACATCCGGCCGGTTAAGTTTGTGGATCTCAGATGGTGACAGGACCCTCCTCCTAGTGCTGTGATCATTTGGAAAACAGCACAGAGTGTTTGCTGGTGCCGTGACGACACCGATGAGGACGCTGATGATGTCGTGTTGCTGTCCAGCACTTACACTTGTGAGGACTCCCTGGAGACCTTACCAGAATCTGCGGGGCCCTGTACAGGTGACCGTGGCTTTCTTTGAGGACTCTCTCCCTCACTGATAGCTCAGGCGTACCAGTCTCAAGCCTGCTCCACCTTCAGGTCTTAAAACCTGCCCTTCCCTTGACTAGAATGTTCGTTCTTCAAATATGAATGTGACTTACTTCTTTACTGCTTGCAGGTCACCGCTCCAATGTTATCTCCTTAGAGAGGCTTTCTCTGCATACTCTTTCTAATTCATTGTTCTTATCATCCTTTGTGTCTGAACCTTATTTTAGCTTTCTTCATCATGCATATCACAGCCTAAAACTGATAAATGTATAGTTACTTGTAAACTTGTTTCCCAGCTGTCTTTCCCATGATCACATGAGACTTTTTCCATCTCCCTCACTAGCATGTAGGGTTTTCTTATGCTTCCAGAACAGTGTTGACATTCAGTAAGTAGTTTTGACTACCTGAATAAGTGAATTATTCTAATTAATCAGAATGGGGAAAAAAAGTCTCCATGGCATTTCAGTGGATCATGAGTGGCTGCCTGATTCCGACTCGAGAAGGACCAGGGTGTCATGTCCAGGAGGAAGGAGAAGAGTGCTGATGCTGGTCAAGAGCAAATGTAGGGGCTTGAGGGAGGACCAGGTGTGTGTGTTATGAGTGAAATGTAGTAGTGAGCTCCTTGAAAGTGAGGTGGTTGTTGTTCAATTGCTCAGTTGTGTCCAACTCTTTGTGACCCCATGAACAGCAGTACGTCAGGCTTCCCTGTTCTTCACCATCTCCTGGAGCTTTCTCAGACTCATGTTGATTGAGTCAGTGATGCCACCCAACCACCTCATCCTCTGTCACCCCCTTCTCTTCCTGCCCTCAGTTTTCCCCAGCATCAGGGTCTTTTCCAACGAGTCGGCTCTTCACATCAGGTGGCCAAAGTATTGGAGCTTCTGCTTCATCATCAGTCCTTCCAATGAATATTCAGGGTTGATTTCCTTTAGGATTGACTGGTTTGATCTTGCTGTCCAAGGAACTCTCAAGAGTCTTCTCCAGCACCACAGTTAGAAAGAATCAAATCTTTGACGCTCAGTCTTCTTTAGTGAGGGCCTGCCTGTCTCTTATTCAACTGGGTTGTTTCAGTGCCAATAAGTAGTAAGATCATAATAATGTATTAATTATTAATAGACTTGTGGTGAATGAAAAGCTGGATAATCATATAGTCTAACCATAAATAGAGTATGCACCATTTAGATTTTGTCTTGAAGTTTGTTGTAATAGGATTTTCTTGCAAGAAGCATCCTTGTTGGCATTTGAGCATGTGCGTTTTTAGAGATCTGTCGCTGTTATTTGTCCTTTCTCATATAAGCTGCAGAGGGCGTCATCTTCATTGCAAGCTGCTTGGAGTGGCTGTCAGGAGCAGGAAGGAGCCACTTAAGGAGGGGACCAGAGGAAACCTAATTCTCACCGTGTCCTCAGAGGGACTGCCTGTGTGGCTGGCACTGTGTGTTGGGAAACATAGGCTGGAGACATCTGCAGAAGGGTGGCAAAATGAGCAACAGATCCTTTGAGCAGGTTTTTCTTCATATTTTAGAGCTCCAGTGAAGCCATACTTTTGTGAGTTGTTTAGGTTTTGATCCATTAACTGTTGTATGAGCAAAGAATTTTCTCATTAGCAAAGAGTGTGCACTTTGTTTAATTGACAGATGGTTAGAGTCATTGAGTCATTCACAACCGAGCAGTGGGCACCTGCTGTGTGCAGGGCACTGTTCTCAGGGAGTGCTGAGCCTGTGTCAGCCTGGGAGCTACATCACTACCATCATCTTAAGCAGCTGAGTTTTTCATGCTCTCATTTCTGAATGAATGTTTCCCTGCTCAGCCATCACCCAGTAGAACTTCTGTACATTTCTCAGCATGGCAGTTGTTACTCAAAAGCTTTCTAGAGCTCCTCTGGCCACATTAAGAGTCACACATGAGACTTTACTCTTCTGTAATCACAGCTCATTATTTTCTAAAACCAAAGTTTCCTGTTTCGATCAATAGCCTTATTTCCCAGATTTGGTTCCAAAAGACATGTGGCTGTAAAGTTATGCTGCTGGTATGATACTTTGTCACAAAAATGTGCCAGACTCTGGAGATGGTTCCAAAGGCAGGTTTCCCAAAATGTTTTGGAGAAAAGCCTGCTTCTCTGGACTTATAGCCTCTAAGGCAACTACTTAGAATAGAGATGATATGCATGGAAATGGGAACATTAGGGCATATTTTGTAACCTTGTCTTGTTTCTTTCAGACCACATTATTTTATTTTGAAATGAAGCAAACTGGTTTTTAGGCCTCATATAAATAATACAGTGATTGGGTTTCCAACTTTTCAAATGACTCCTTCTATACTATGAAAGATTCAAAGTCGTTTACAACCACACAAAAGCTTTATGTTGCCAAAATTATGTCAACATTGTGGATGACATTGACTCCCTGGAGACCTAAATTATCTAGAAAATTCCCTGATTTATTCCCAATTTTCTTTCTTTATCTAAATCTAGGTTTTCTTCCTTTCCCACTTCTTAGGGGAGGCTGCATATCATTGGTTGTCCCTTTTCATTTTTAATCTAGAGATACGCAGGCCTGTAATCCATTCCCTCTTCTGACACTTTACAGCTGTGTGATGCTGAGATTTCTTAACCTTACTGTGCCTCAATGTTATCATCTTTAAAACGGGGATAAGAAGACTAGCTACCTCACAGGTTTGTGTGAATCAATGGCATCTCAATGTAAAGACATTACCATTGCTCTTTGTGACCAGGATGTGCTCAGGAATGACAAACACAGTTACTTTTGCCATCATCATCATTTT
Source organism: Muntiacus reevesi (assembly GCF_963930625.1). Taxonomy (NCBI): domain Eukaryota; kingdom Metazoa; phylum Chordata; class Mammalia; order Artiodactyla; family Cervidae; genus Muntiacus; species Muntiacus reevesi. The sequence continues at coordinate 103,235,264 of NC_089252.1, forward strand.
TGTAGTTAGCATCAACCAAATAGTGCATCATTTTCTGATATGATTGGTGGAAGTCTGTGTTAGTTTTAGGTTTTCTGTTAAACCCTCAATTCCTTGGGTTGTGCTATTTTAAAGACGTATGTCTGTTCTGGTAGTTTAGCATTGATTAGGAGAAAAATCTAAGATTTATGTCTTCGTATACTTTTTCCCAGCATCGTAAATTTTTAAAACTTTTCTTAATGTTTGGCAGCAAGCCATACCCTCATTGTTCAAGCACACATGCACATATGGTATATATGCACGCGTAAAGATATATACACACACATATGTATATCCATTCCCAGATTGTTTTATTTGTTTGCCTTGAAACATCATAGCTTCCATAATTTTGCTTGCTGGCGTTAGATGACTATATTTTTCACCTCTAAATTAAATCCCCAAAGAATTTGAGGCATAGCCACCAGAGTGGTAGCCTTTAAAAAGCCACTGACTTCACACAGATAGATACTTGAGACAGAAAGCCCTTTCTTTCTTGTGCTCACTTGGTATTTGGCTTCACCTGGCCTGGCGAAGTGAACTCTGGGTAGGCTGAGCTAAATATGGCTTCGCGTACCCACGCGCAGGAGGTGGGGAAAGGGCTTCCCGTAAATTGAGAGGCTGGACACCATATCCAGGCTGGAGGCCACAGGAGCCAGGAGACTGAGGAGGAAATGGCACGGCTCCTGTGGCCAAAAGGTTTGCCTGCAGTTGGTTTGGGCCACAGAGCACCCTCCAAAAAGACTTTGCCGTCTACTTGGTTAATTTGATTGATGCTTTAGAGCGTGGGAGGGAGGCAGCACTCCTGAAGAGTATTTATAATGCCCTGCATATACAGGCTGCAGAGGCAGCCACAAAACCAAGCTGGACATAAATTGCAGCTATAAAATAAATTTTAGAAAGTCTCTGTATCCTCCCCCATTGGACTAAGCTCATGCAGCTATGATGATTCTTTCTTCTCACATCTGAAGGCTTTTGTTTGCCATCTTTACTGTTGCTTAAAGTTTGCAATTAAAACTTAGCCTAATAAAACCTATGTGCAGCTGTTTAGTTGAGAAATTCAGACTCTCTTCTCTGGCTTTATCTTTGCTCAGAGGGAAGGCCTTCTCATTTTCAAGCCTGAAGTATGGTGTTTATGATCAGGCACTGCTATTTTCTTTATTTCTCATAGTAATTAACAAGAGCTTTTTTTTTCTTTTTTTGCTGGTCAGCCCTGTGTATTAATTGCTTGCTTTTTCATGGCTTCTTGTTGAAAGGAATGCATATCACAAGATAGATTGTCTCATTCCAGCTGAGTATTTATTGAAAAGAATTCCAGGACGGCTCAGTCATCAGGATGTTCTGTAACTTTAGGAAGATTTCACCATGATTGTGAGCAAGAAATGAAAAGCTGGATCGCTTTTCTGAGTGCTAAGTGGGTTAGGAACATGTTTTAAGGGGCACCTGCAAGGGGAAGAAGGCTAAGTGTGGAATGAGGAATGTGTGACGTTTAAGCTGAGACCTGGAGGAGGAGCAGGAGCTAGCCACGCAGAGTTGCGGGCAGAGCATTGGAAGTAGAAGAAACATGTGCAAAGACCTCCAGGGGTGAGAATGAGCCCAACTTGTTAGAGGAATAACAAAATACACACTGTAAAATTATTAAGATACATAATATCTATCTTTTAGAGTTGTTGTAAAGATTAAATTTGATAATGCATTAAATACTTAGTCTAAGGCACACAATAACAGTAGATACTATAATAATAACATCTTTAGTGCCTTCATCTGCTTTAAAGTTCTTCTCTATACATAGTAACTATTAAAAATACTTTAACAGACATAAAAGGAAAGGGTTATTAGGTTTTAAGTGACTATTCAGGCCATTTTTTCTTAAAGTTGTCCATCATCCAGAGTTTTCTTAGGTCTAGCTTTCCTTTGACACACTCTCTGTCTTTAAACTGATCTGTTCAGATTCATGAATGGGGACAAGCAAATGGAAGTTCGATGTGAAATGTTTATTGCAGTGATGAGAACTTGCAGAAACATGGGAAAAGATTTGTACATTTTTCTGTTTACAGAAATCTGGTTGGTCATTATTCCTTAGCTAAGTTGTAGTGTCAAAAAGGACAAGAGCTTTAAAAAAAAAAATTCTTGTTAAGTATAATACAAATGCATAAAACAGTTAAAAACATTTGTACAGCTAATGAGTTTATAAGGTAGAAACCTTTGAATTCACCAAGAAAGAATCTTGGAGTTTCTAGTTTTCCAGAGCTTCCAAGATCCTGCTCAAACCAAAGGTTATTTCTTTCTCCCCAAATAACCACTCTCTTGATGTCTATAGTAATCACCTTACTTTCCTTCATTCTTTTTCTTACCCAATTGTGTCTCCCTACATACTATATACTAGCTTTGTCCATTTTTTTTGTCTGTTTGAAAGCAAGCTCTAAAAAGTTCCACATTGGATGATTTGAAATGAAATAAAAGTGGCCATGCAGGGAAAACTAAAAATCACCAGGGGGTGGGGGGAATGCAAACTTGAACTCAGCCAGCGTTAGTAGCAAGGGGAAGATTCAGGGAGAATCTGAGGAGGCCAAGGAGGCGCCTGGGAAGAGGCGCGGCCGGCTCAGAGCCCCTGTCGAGCACCCCTTCTGACCAATGAGGAAAGCTCGCCTTGGAGACTGCGCAGAGCAGGAAACCCCCAGTAGGGAGCTGTAGGGGAGATGTCTGTTTATACTAGGCTGGTGCTTCTCCTTTGAAAGGTCCGCAGCCATTTCCCCAGGGCCTGAGGCTCAGGGGAGGGAAACCACCCATCAGTGTTTCTGGGTTAGAAGTAATGAGAGCAAGTGGAGAGCGGACGCCTCCCTCTGTTGGCTGAGAAAGAAGGACATAAGACAAGGCAATGGGGAGGAAACCTGAGGCTGACCCTTCCCTGTAGGAACCAAGGGATGGGGAACTTCCTGGGGTGGTTCATTCCCTGTGGACTTTTAAGAAGCGAAAGGAATTGAGTGACATAAGGCTTAGTCCTGAGAAGTTACCTAGTTATGCCTACCTTTTAACTTGCCTATTATGTGCAATTTTAAAAACCAAGTTCATCCTCTATATAGCTATTAACATAAAATCCAAAACAAACCTAAATGGGATTTTTATTTCCTTTTAGAAGAACCAGAGATCTCGGGGAAACAGTTTAGGAACCTGGCCCTTCAGGGCTTGGTGGAAGAGAAACCAACTGGGAAATCGAGTTGTTCTTCATTCCCAGAGGATGTATCAAAGGATTTGGATTTTATTCTGACTTTGCTAGTAACTAACTACAAGAAAAAAAGAGAGAGAGACAGTTGGGAAGTTCTCTGAAAATATTGATTGAATTCTGAGTTCTAGGTACTGAATTGGGTATACAGAAGTCGACAAGATTACAAGATCCCCATCACAGTGCTGCCTTCCAGGCATGAAGAGCAGCATTAAATCAAAGTTTATGATGAGCTTGTTGAGTTCTGTGGAGGAGAAGTTTAGTGCTGTGTGGGAAGGCTTACCACAGGCACCTCGCTGGAGGATCTGGCTAGACGGGCCCCTGGTTATCTTGTTCAGCCTCTCTGTTTTCAGTTGTGGAAGTGGGGTGGAAGGTCAGGGAGTAAAGGAGGATGCTTTAGTCGGGGCTGTGTGATCAGCTAGTGATAGAGCCAGGATTAAAACCTGAACCTCACCTGCGTTCAGCACTTCCATGGTCAGTGGAGCACAGGCATGTTTCTCTGTGAAACTAGAAGATCAGAAGTCTCTGTTTGTGAGAGTAACTTATTTCAATCCCTGTCAAATTACATAAAATCCTTGTGTGACCTCTCAGTTTGTAGGTCTTTTGCTCTTACAGTTTTTAAAAAATATTCTACTAGGACAGCAGTTGAAACATAGAAGCCAGAATCCTTGTGCTTGGTTGAAAGCAGTCAGAGCTTATAGTCCTTGAATTACCCTCAGAGAACAGATTTTGCAAAGCGTCTGGACCTTTCACTGCTCATTGTCATTTTTTCTACCCTACATGCCTTTTTGAATTTAGTTACTGAAGACTTGTGGTGCTTTAAGTGTCCAGAAATTTCATGTCATTTTCCATAATAATTTGACATCCGTTTAATGATGTATATACTATTTTGGACAACTTGAAAATATTTTAAAGATTATAAGACTAACAGTAATTTATAAACCTAAACAGTAAATGCGTGCCCACCCACTCAAATCTTTTTTCTGGGTGGGTACTTTGAAATATAGACTTACTAAAATTTCTTCCAATTGTTTAGAAATACTCTGTCTAATGAAATACTACAGGACAGAACGTGTTCATCTGAGGCATGGTGTGGTTGTAAAACACCCAGACATACATGTGATATACATTTTATAACTTTGTGTATTTTGCAGGCAAAACATTGAAACAGGGTAGAAACACTACCGTGTACAGTGAACCAGTCTTTAATAGTAGCATCGTATAGCTGTTCATCTCTTCTGGCTTTTTATTTATACAGGTGTAATTATGATTTCCAGTACTTGTTACCAGAATATTTCCAAACTTGGTTTTGTCTTTATATCTTTCCTTCTTGGGAACTTTTTCCCAGATTGCCTGTTTCTTAGGGGAATGATTCTGTCAGTAGTTGGAAAGATCATGTTAGGGTGTGGCGTGGTCTGGCCTCACAGGGATACAGACTGAGCAGAAATCTGAGAGTCACCCTTAGTTCCTTGCTGTCCCTCGTGTCACCCTCCCTTCATTGTAATTGCTCACCAGGTTGTGCTGACTTTAGATGTTTCTTCCATCTGTACCCTCCTCTCCATCCCTTTTGCGCTGTGCTTGGTCGCTCAGTCGTGTCTGACTCTTTGCGACCCCATGGACTATAGCCTGCCAGACTCTTCCACCCCCGACCTTTGTTCTGATCTTCTTTTGCTTGTACTGTGCAACAGCTTCCTGACTCCAGCCTGATTCTTTTCTGATTCATTCTCATTTCCTCATCATTGCCCTACCTAATACCTTCAACATCACTGCCATCATGCAGAATAAATTGTGCTCTTTATTGGGACATTTAAAGACTTCCATTGGTTAGCCTTGGCCTAACCTCAGCCTCATTTTGCACCAGAACCTACCTCTGGCTAATAACACTGAAAAGATAGATACACTCCCAACATACACTTTGCTGTTTCTCTCCACTAGGCCTTGGTCCCTGTGATTCTTGATGTTCAAAATGTTCATACTCAAACCTGCCTTCCCCAACTAACTCCTGTTTATTCTTACATCTCTAGCTTATGTGTCAACTTCAACAAGAAGCTATCTGGAGTTCCTGCAGACTGGCATAGGTCTGATTTTTCATTTCCATAATTCCATTCTTAAAATTATAGTTTTTCTTCCTATCTCCTTCTCTGCATTCCTATCTCTCCCACCAAGTACCTTTTTCTCTTTCAGTCCCACCTTGTTTTGAAAACAGATCATCAAAACTTTTTAAGATGAAGAATTATTCTTCCCTTTATTAGATGTTACCTTTTATTAGTCTGAATGCAAGGTTACCTTGAATGTGTCTCCTTGCTTATCTTGTATGGAGCCAGCATTTGGATCCCCACTCTAAATGCAGGACACAGATGTTAAGTGACTTTCCGAGGTCAGTGAGTTACAGTGGCTGGCCCAGGTCTGAACTACCCTGGCTCTAACCTGTTCTATACTTAGCCTGTACATCTAATACTTTGGGAAAGAATTTGTTGGAAGTGGATTAAATAACCTTAACTTAGCTTTGAACACACTTTAGAGTACTCTAAGTGTATAACTTTCTTTACTATCATTATATTTGTCATGTCTGACTCACACACAGAATCTAGAGCATACAATATTCCAGTGCATCTACTGTTTGTGGATTCTCATCTGGAGAATCCCATGGACAGAGGAGCCTGGCAGGCTACAGTCCACGGGGTCTCAAAGAGACAAACAGGACTGAGCAGCCAAGCGCATGGAGGGGAATGGCTCTTCTCTGTTGCTCACCCGCCCCTCAGCTCTCACTGGTAGAAGGCCTTTGTTCTTAGCTCTGAGTTCTTAATTCTACACATGCCGCTGCCTCACACCACCCCACCAGATTTCAGGCCTCTTGGATTCTCTCTTTTTGGCCTTCTCACCTCTAGCTTGATGACAAGTCTTTTGCGCTGCTTGCCCTTCATTCAGCTGTATGGGGGAGGGGATGGGGAGTGCTCAGATGGGGATAGAAATGGATTTAAAATCTGAAGGTAAATAAAGGAGAAAAGAGAAAGCAGCCCTCTGTGAGATCTGGACTGAAGTAGAAATAACTAGAACACTGGCCAACAAACTGTGGCCCACAGACCAAGTCCCACCTGCCACTTGTTTTTATAAATAGTTTGATTGGAACCTAGCCATTTCCATTCATTTATGTATAGTCTATAGTTGCTTTCATAGGGCAGATTGAGTGGTTGCAAGAGAGGTGATATGGCCAACAAAATCTAGAATATACATTATCTAGCCCTTAATAGAAAGAGTTTGCCAACTCCTGTTCTAGAAGACAGTAGCATCTTTCATAATGACAAAGTTAACTATATAACTATGCCGTTGTGGCTCAGCTGGTAAAGAATCTGCCTGTGATGTGGGAGACCTGGGTTCGATCCCTGGGTTGGAAAGATCCCCTGGAGAAGGGAATGGCAACCCACTCCAGTATTCTGGCCTGGAGAATTCCATGGACTGTATAGTCCGTGAGGTGCAAAGAGTCGGACACGACTAAGCGACTTTCACTTCACTTTCACATGCTAGTATATATCCTTTTTATTATTGTGCTACAAGAATCTCTGTCTCTTTGGTCATTTGAGTTTTGTTACCTGAGGTAATTTTCTTCTACCCTGACCAGAATCTGTGGCCATTAAAAGTCATGGACAGGAGACTTCCTTGGTGGTCCAGTGGTTAGGAATCCACTTTCCAGTGCACGGAATGTGGTTTTGATCCCTGCTCAGGGAACTAAGATCCCACATGCTGTGTGGCAACCAAGCCTATACACCTAAACTAAGATCCGACACAGCCAAAATTAAATAAATAAATAAAGTATTGGTGGCAGGTGGGGGGAAGCACAGAGACTGGGTTAAGCCCCCTATGTCTGTAATCTGATGTACTCTGCTCAATCCACTGTAACTGATTTTTAATCTGTAAGATTTTAGTTTGGGTAAAAGCAGACAACTTTGGCAATTAAACTTTTTTTAGACAGACAGCTCTGATTCATTGGTGACCACCTTAACTCCATGTTGGGAAGGATTATAAAAGTCTCAGGGGCCTTAGCACAAAGCAGTACTGTGATTGATTGGTGATGTCTGTCAGGTCCTGTGCATAACTGAAAAGTGGTTCATTTGTCTTAAGCTAGGGCCTCCTTCTTGAAGCTGTAGAAGGTCAAAAGTCTTGAATGACAGTAGTTCAGTCCACCACAACCTAGATTCCAATCTGAAGGTCACTAAAGGAGAATCTCTACAAGCCACAGTCATCATATTTGTAGACTAGCCAGGAGCTGCAAGGGCTTCCAATGGCTCAAGCTGTGAAGAATCCTTCTGCAGTGCAGGAGAGCTGAAGACATAGGTTTGATCACTGGGTTGGAAAGATCCCCTGGAGAAGGAAATGGAAACTCACTCCTGTATTCTTGCCTGAGAAATCCCACAGACAGAGGAGCCTGGCAGGTTACAATCCATGGGGTTGCAAAGAGTCAGACACAACTCGGCAATGGAGCACACCCACACATGATGAACTGCAAAATGGCAGATTATTGATTTATTAAGAAAAAGATGATGTTGTGAAAGTGCTGCACTCAATATGTCAGCAAATTTGGAAAACTCAGCAGTGGCCACAGGACTGGAAAAGGTCAGTTTTCATTCCAATCCCAAAGAAAAGCAATGCCAAAGAATGCTCAAGCTACCACACAAATGCACTCATCTCACACACTAGTAAAATAATGCTCAAAATTCTCCAAGCCAGACTTCAACAATACGTGAACTGTGAACTTTCAGATGTTCAAGCTGGTTTTAGGAAAGGCAGAGGAAACAGACATCAAATTGCCAACATCCGCTGGATCATCAAAAAAGCAAGAGAGTTCCAGAAAAACATCTAGTTCTGTTTTATTGACTACGCCAAAGCCTTTGACTGTGTGGATTGCAATACACTGTGGAAAATTCTGAAAGAGATGGGCATACCAGACTACCTGACCTGCCTCCTGAGAAATCTGTATGCAGGTCAGGAAGCAACAGTTAGAACTGGACATGGAACAACAGACTGGTTCCAAATCGAGAAGAGAGTAGATCAAGGCTGTATATTGTCACCCTGCTTATTTAACTTATATTCAGAGTACATCATGAGAAATGCTGCATTGGATGAAGCACAAACTGGAATCAAGTTTTCCAGGAGATACATCGATAACCTCATATATGCAAATAACCCCACCCTTAGGGCAGAAAGTGAAGAAGAACTAAAAAGCCTCTTGATGAAAGTGACAGAGGAGAGTGAACAGACTTTTGGACTCTGTGGGAGAAGGCAAGGGTGGGATGTTTCGAGAGAACAGCATCGAAACATGTATATTATCTAGGGTGAAACAGATCATCAGCCCAGGTTGGATGCATGAGACAAGTGCTCAGGCCTGGTGCACTGGGAAGACCCAGAGGGATTGGGTGGAGAGGGAGGTGGGAGGGGGGAATCGGGATGGGGAACAGGTGTAAATCCATGGCTGATTCATGTCAATGTATGACAAAACCCACTACAATATTGTAAAGTAATTAGCCTCCAACTAATAGAAATAAATGGAAAAAAAAAGTTGGCTTGAAGCTCAACATTCAGAAAACTAAGATCATGGCATCTGGTCCCATCACTTCATGGCAAATAGATGGGGAAATGGTGGAAACAGTGGCAGACTTTACTTTTTTGGGCTCCAAAATCACTACAGATGGTGATTGCAGCCAGGAAATTAAATGATGCTTACCCCTTGGAAGGAAAGTTATGACCAACCTAGACAGCATATTAAAAAGCAGACACATTACTTTGCCAACAAAGGTCCATCTGGTCAATGTTTTCCAGTAGTCATGTATGGATGTGAGTGTTGGACTATAAAGAAAGTTGAACACCAGAGAATTGATGCTTTTGAATTATATTGTTAGAGAAGACTCTTGAGAGTCCCTTGGACTGCAAGGAGATCTAAGCAGTCCATCCTAAAGGAACTCAGTCCTGAATATTTGTTGGAAGGACTGATGTTGAAGCTGAAGCTCCAATACTTTGGCCACTTAATGTGAAGAGCTGACTGATTTGAAAGGCCCCTGATGCTGGGAAAGATTGAAGGCAGGAGGAGAAGGGGATGACAGAGGATGAGATGTTTGGATGATATCACTGACTCAATGGACATGAGTTTGAATAAACTCTGGGACTTGGTGATGGACAGGGAGGCCTGGCGTGCTGCAGTCCATGGGGTCGCAAAGAGTCGGACACTGCTGAACTGCACTAACTGAAGAAAGAGATGGTTGGCTGAAAACCATTCTTTGTTCATAATTATATCTTCTATGTCAAATCTTTTCTTATGGCAAAATGTAGATAGCGTAACATTTGCAATTTTAACTGTCTTTAAGTGTATAGTTTTGTGGCATTAAGTGCATTCACGTTGCTGGGCAGCCATCGCCATTTGTCCATCTCTAGAAGTTTTCCTTATCCTCAGTTGAAACTGTGCCCATTGAACAATAACGCCTCATTTCCCCCCCACCCCCTAGCCCTCGACAGCAACCATTCTGTTTTTCTGACTCTATGATTTGGACTATTGGAAGTACTTCATATGCGTGGAATAATACCATATCTGCCTCTTTTTTTTTGTACCTGGCTTATTTCACTTCGCATATGTCTTCAGTTGTGGTATGTGTCAGTATTTCCTTCCTTTTTAAGGAAGAGTAATATCCCATTGCATTTATGTAGCAATTTTTTTTATCCATTTAGTAGTCAGTGGATATTTGAGTTGTTTTTATCTTTTGGCTATGGATTGGGCTTCCCTGGTAGCTCTGATGATAAAGTATCTGCCTGCAGTGCAGGAGACCTGGGTTCGATCCCTCTTATCAGGAGGATCCTCTGAGAAGGGAATGGCAACCCATTCCAGTATTTTCATCTGGAAAATTCCATGGACAGAGGAGCCCAGTAGGCTATAGTCCATGGGGTCGCAAAGAGTTGAACACAACTGAGTGATTTCTACTTTACTGCTATGGATAATGCTGCCATGGACACTGCTTGAATCTGTACTTTGAATTCTTTTAGTCATCAACCTAGAAGTGAAATCTCTGAATCTTATTATAATTCTGCAATCAATTTTTAAAGGAACTGACACAGTTTTTCACAGTGGCTGCACCATTGTACATCCCCACCAGGAATGCACAAAGGCTCCAATTTCTGAACAGTCTTGCCATCACATTTGGCAAGTCTTCCCAGTCAGTGGGAAGTGGCATACCAGTACTATATTGATTTGTGTTTCCTAAATGGCTAGTAATGTTGAGCATATTTTTATGTGTTTATTGTGTAATTTCTTTGGAGAAATGTCTATTCAAATTGAGTCAACTTTTAGTTAGTTCACACTGCTGGTTTCTTTAAAGAGCAGGAGACAGATTCAGTTTCAGCTGGGAATTTCCCTGTGTGGGGTCTGAAAAGTCTTAAAGATAGTCCTGTAGGAAGCTCCCCGTGACTATAATTACAAGCCGGGGAAATCTGAGTTGGGGGAAAGGCTAATTAAAATGGGGATGTTTTGAAGCCACTGTAGAAATGAAGGCAGAGAAAGAATGGGATGGAGGGGGGGGAGTGGTGTATGTGTGTGTGTGTGTGTGTGTGTATGTGTATATGTGTATGCAGGAGCTGATTAAGTTTTTCAACTTGTCCCTTCTCTCCCTCCCAAGAGTGAGAGAAGTGGGAGGGCAGAAAGAGAAAGATCCAAAGTCTGCTGCTTCCTCTGGACTTCTGTTTAAAATAGGTCCCTTTCAAGGCTCTGAAGCCTCAAAACCCACAAGTGACATTTTTAGGACAATTTTTTTTTCAGCGTGGAGGCCTTTGATTATCTCACCATAATTACTATGTTTGTGGTGTTTTTTCCCCTGTTGGCTGTATTTTAGAGAAGTAAAGTTTGAGTTGGTTTTGTTAGAAACATCACTCTAGGAGCATTGAATTTACTTTACCTCCAGTAATAGAAATAAATTAAAACTTTAATGTACTGTAAATTCACTGATTTAAACTATGTGGATCAGAAACACTCTGGGACAGTTGACAGAAAATCCTATTAGGGTTTGAAGACTAAATGACTGCAGGAGGTATATCTGGGGAGTCTTCTGAATAATGTTCGTTGTATGACCCGATGTGTAGGGTGAGACAGTACCTCTGGACTGATCCTGTACAATTGTTAGAGGATCAGGAGAGATGTGTGTCTGATCTTCTTAAACAGAACTTAGCTTAAATGAGGGAATATAATTATATTAACAGTAGAGATTATCTAAAAGATGTGATTAACCAACAGTGAATTCATTTTTTAGGAGTCCTACCAAATACTTTTTGATGTTCACTATTGCATAAAATTTCCAACCAACATGTTTTTCCAGTTGTTTCCAGTTGTAAGAAATGATCTCCATGTATGGGCTGCATACATATTTATTCTTCTATTACTAAACAAAAACTAATATAAAAGTGATATGCTAGTTCTCTTTCAGTTTTGTGGCTAAAGGTAAAACAGAACTATTTATATTTTTCAGCTTTGGTTTTGTTGATCTTAAATTCCTCTGTGTTGTATGCATTTTGTCTTAGTATCTCTCTCTCTCTTTTTTTTAAACTGTTAAGCTTTGACCATTCGATTTTTGGTGACACAGAGTATTTTGACCTGCTATGTTGAAAATTCCAATTGAGAAGCAATACCTGAAGTCTGACTATGGAACTCTGTAGAACTAACACATTTAGAATATGACTTTTAGGGAATTGAATGGTTTTCAGGGAGAATCAGGAGGCATTTCTCAGAACTAAATTGGACGTCACCTCAAAGTTCTCCAAATAGCATCTTAAGAATGATAGTGTTTTCAGAGTTTAAAGGGTCATAACTATTTTGGATGCAATTTTGTTTATTTATTTTTATTTATAAGAGTCAGCAAGATTTCAAATTCATGTTGGTGGGCAACACTGGTTCAGTTGAAGCCTATAATCCCATCAGTTGAAGCAAATATGAGTCATATAGTATATAAATTATTACCAGTCACACAAACATGTTCACGGTTGGTTTTAACTTCAGTATACAAGCTGTGAATTTGGAAAGCGGTTTTAGGGTGTACTTAGAGGTTTCTATTCCCAGCAGAGCTTAGTGGTTAAAGTTCAGCCTCTGTCATGAGACAGGCTGCTAGGTTTGAAGCCTGGCTTCATCACTTCCCACCTGTGTGACCTTGGGCTCCTCAGTCACCTCTGTATCTCTGCAAAAAGTCAATGCTATTATCATTATCATCAACCTTTACTCTTACTGCCCAGTTTTAAAGAAGCACCTGCTCTTTTATTTTGATGTAATTTTACATATAAATGTTACCTTGAAGTTACGGTAGTAGTGAATAGAGAGGCACTTGGGGATAAAGCAGAACCATGCTGGTGTTTGCCATCATCAAAATAGAATTGCCCTAACTACATATAGATTAAGTCCTATGTAATATTGTATGTGAAGTGTGGTGGCTATTACCTGCAGGTAGAGATTGTGTCCTTCTCAGACAGGCCCTCACCAGATGCCTGGTGAGTTTTTAGACAGTTAGCAAGAACTCTTCTGTGTGTGTGTGTGTGTGTGTGTGTGTGTGTGTGTGTGTCCCCAACTATGGCCCCTCATTTAAACAATTACTAATTATTTATTAAATACTTATTGCCTCATTTCCTTTTAAAACCAATTATGAAATATTTCAAATATACTAGAAAATGCGAAGAACATTGTAACTGAAACCTATTTCCCCAACACCCATACTAAATAACTTTTACTCACCTAATAATTAAATACAAAAATAAAGTTTGCCATATTTACTTGAAATTTTGAAAAGATAGGCTAGTATACCCCATCTTGATTCCTTTTACCTCTGTTTTTCCTAGAGGGAATCCTATCCTGAAAGTAATGTGTATTTTCCCAGGCTTTTCCATACTTATTTGACATGTATATATTCCTGCCAATATAGAATGTTTTATAATTTTACTAGATACTTATTAATTCATAAATATTATGTGCTATTATTTTATACATTCATAAATGCAGCATAAATGGTGTCATACTTTCACTTCTTAGGCCAATTACTCATTGAACTCATACCTAGTCCTCCAGAATCAGTGGTCCTTCTGCCTCATGGTCTTTGCATTTGCAATTCCCTTTGTCTAGAATGTTGTCCCCTGATTGTCCATGATTAGTTCCCTGCTCTTCTGAATCTTTATTTGAATGACTGCCTCAGGGGGCTCCTAGGTTACCTCATCTAAAACTGCAAATTCCTACAATGCTGCTCTCCTTTCCCTTCTCCTTTCCATTATTGTTTAGTAATTTTCATTATCTGGGTTGTTTAACTTATTTTCTGTTTTATTGTTTGTCTCTCTTCACTGAAGTGCAAGTGCATTGAAGACAGGGTGGTTATTTTTCTTGGGGGGGGGGTCTGTCTTCATAACTCTTTTATCCCTGACATCTACATAGTGTCCAATAAATATTTGATGATTGAATAAATGTGTAACACTGGGTAATTCACTTTGTTTTCTTAATGGTAAATTTTTGAAGTTTGTCCAACTTGATACCTGTAGCTGTTTTCTTTTCACTGTTGTATAATGTTCTGCTTGATGTCTAAATCATGTTAAATATCCATCTTCTGTAATGGTTGACATATTAGTTTTTTCCATAAATTTCTCTTATAGACAGTGCCATAGTGGGCATTCTTGAGCTTTTTTTTTTTTTTTTTTTTTTTTTTTTTTGCAAAAGTGTGAGAATTTATCTGAGGTATATACTCAGAAGTACAATTCTCATTTGTATTAGTTATCTATTACTGTGTCACAAAACATCCCAAATTTGCTGGCTTAAAATAATTATTTACACAATTATGTGAGTAAACATGATAGTTCTTCTGCTAGTTTTTCTCATCTGGGTGCAATCCCATGATGGCTAGAATGGCTGAATAGTCCAGCTGGCCTCATGTACATATCTAGCTGTTAGGACTGTCTGTAGGCTAGAGCACCTCAGATCTCTACCATGCGGCTCCATAGCCTCAGTAGAGTAGATCAACTTCCTTATAGCGTGGCATTCTTGAGCATCAGTCCAGGGAGAAGCTGCAAGGCCTATTAAGGCTGGAATCTAGAATGCACACCACATCTCTTCCACCACATCCTTCTAGTCAGAGCAAGTCACAAGGCCATCCCAGATTCAAGGGATAAGAGAGGTTGCAAAATATTGTGACCAGCACATTCTAACTTACCTCATTGAGTCATAAATTTCACATATCTACAATTTTAATAGATATTGCCAAATTTCTCTGTAAAGTAGTTTTATCATTTTATTCTCCAGTTGGTACCAACTATTTGTTAAAAGGAAATACCTTTGACACAACAGTGTGTGTCACAAAATAAATGTTCATAGACCCCTCCCAAATCTGTCTTTCTTTATGTAGTAAACCCCACCTGTGCTATACATTCAACAAAACCTGATTTCTCTTTCTCCCGGGTACATGAATAGATACATTTCCCAGATTCTGTTGTAGTTAGGAATGGGCATATATATGACTAAGTTTTGGTCAATGGAAGTGATTTTTGCCATTTTCAGAGTTGGTATATAAATTTCTTTAATTTATTGCCAAGGTATAATTTACTCTACCCTCTGTCCTTGTATGCTGACCAGATACAGAATATCCACTGGAACTCTGGGACCCAGGCTAAAGCATGGCCCAAACAGAAAGAACCCAAACAACAGTTCGCAGTGAACATCACTCCCCCACCCGAATTCCTGCTGTTGATTGGGAAAATTTATTTGAGGTAGAAATAAACTTACATTAAACCATTGAGATCTCAGGGTTTATCTGTTAGAACAGCTGACATTTCCTTAAGCAATATAACCCTGGATGAGCAGAGAGTGTCTCTATTTATAGACTTTAGGTCTAGATGAGAATTAATCATCCAAGTTAATCTTCAAAGGTATTATTTGTATCTACCAAATGTTACATAGCTATATATATTATATATAATTATTGATAGTATATTCATACATATGACAGCTTTATTGAGATATAATTCAATATATATATATTTGAGATATAATTCAAAACATACCGTCTATTTCACCCATTTAAAGTGTACCATGCAGCACTTTTTAGTATATTTACAGAGTTGTATAACCATCACTGCAGTCAGTTTTAGAACAATGTCATCACCCCAAAGAGAAGCCCTGTACCCATTAAGCAGTTACTCTGCATTTTTGCCCCTCAGTCCCCAGCTCTTGTTAACCACTAATTTGCTTTCTGTCTCCATGGGTTTGCCTACTTTGGACATTTCATATAAATGAAATCATATAATATGTGGCTGTTTGTGTCTGGCTTCTTCTACTGAGAGTAATGTTTTTAGGGCTCATCCATGGTGTAGCATGTGTCAGTACCTCACTTATTTTTCAGAATAAATAATATTCAATTGTATGGATATAGTTATATGATATTTTATTTACTCATGTATTAGTTGATGATATTTCAGTTTCTGCTCTTTGGCTGTTATGCATAGTGTTTCTATAAACATTTCTTGTACACTTTTCTCCAACATGCTATTTTTTTTAATCCTTCAAAAATTCTTGTAGAAGTATATATCAGAAGTATCTATCAGTTTAATAGAAGAAAGTTTGTTGGAAAAGCAAATTCTTGAAGCATTGACTTTGTGGAATAAAAAATTTCACAGGCTATCTTCTTGATGAAACTTTGAAAACTAGTAAATTAATACAATCCCCTTTATTCTTCACACCATAAACTTAAAATGGACTAGATCTTATTTTTATAATGATGGAGTACTTAGAATACAATAAAAATCATACAAATCATACCTTAAGACTTTACACTATAATTTAGTACAAAACCCTAGTACTTTGGATTAAACTTTTTACTTATTTTTTGTGTGCCTACTCTGCTGTAGGTGTTCTCAAGGTAGTAGGGATATGACTTTTAGTAAAGAAGATGAGGCCCTGCCCTTACTAACAAAGAATACATTTTAACAATTGAGCAAGCAATTATAGAGTTTTACATGTACTGTGAAGGTAATCACCAGGACATATTATATACGGTGTTACTTGGAGAGGCAGGAGGGCTACTTCTGAAGCTGAGTGATGAGCAGGAGCCAACCTTGCAAAGCACTGGAATGAGCGGGCTCCGGGTGTCAGGAATCGCAAGTGTAAGGTTGCTAAGGTGAGAACAAGTTCAGTGTGATTGAGAGACAGAGGCAGTACCAATGTGCGTAGACCTTATAGAGTGAGGGTGAGTGGGAGGTGTCGTTTGTGTAACTTTGATATTGCTCACAGTGATATAACTATCTCACATACGGTTATTAATTTAAGAAGTATCTTTGCTTCTTTGCTTACACAGATTGCAGAATCTGTTTGATTTGACATCAGCTGAAGTCCTAGAGACTATTTTGGCCCAGTGTTCTGGAATCACATTCTGGATTCCTAGTGGTATGAAAAATCACCTGTTACAATTACCAGTCTAAAAATCTGTCAGCAAGGCAATAAATATTTAGAAAGCCTAGAGTAAATCTTTTCAAAATCCTGAATTTTTGTGTAAGATGAGCCCAAAGTCAACTGGCGTGCCAAGCATTTTATGGGAATAGATTGGGTGCTTTGTGATGTACACTCATGCTTGCAGGCCACTGGGATCGAAACACTCACCATGCCGTTGCCACAGTGAGTTGAATGGGTTTGCAGTGGTTGGAGGATTTAACGCTTCTTGACCTCAAGGTGGAGTTCATACTCTGGGTCCGCAGCGGTGTGTGAGTAGAGATGATCTTACACAAATACTGTGGATGTCTATGTCCTATTTAGAAGGCATAAATTACTAGGAAGAATATTAATGATTTTTTTTTTTTTGTCCTGCAGTCTAAAAATGTCATAGTTTTAGAACTAGTCAAAGATTTTTCTTCCATTTTTATTGAGATATAAGTGACATAAAGCACAGTGTAAGTTTAAGGTGTACAGCATAATGATTTGACTGACATCAAGAAATTATTACCATGATACATTTATTGAACAGCCATCATCTTGTATATTAATATATATAAAAGAAAAGAGAAAGAAAAATATTTTTTCCTTGTGACTAGAATTCTTAGGATTTACTTTAACAACTTTCATATATAAATGCAGCAGTTTTAATTATTCTTACCATGTTGTACATTACATTGCTAATGCTTATATATCCTATAGGGCTTCCCTGTTGGCTCAGAGGATAAAGCGTCTGCCTGCAATGCGGGAGACCTGGGTTCTATCCCTGGGTTGGGAAGATCCCCTGGAGAAGGAAATGGCAACCCACTCCAGTATTCTTGCCTGGAGAATCCCATGGACAGAGGAGCCTGATGGGCTAGAGTCCATGGGGTCACAAAGAATTGGACAGGACTGAGCGACTTCACACTTCACACATATATCCTATAACTGGAGGTTTGTATCTTTTGACCACATTAGTCACCATACAAAAATATTACAGTATTATTGACTATGTTCCCCACACTGTTCATTTCATCCCTGTGACTCATTTATTTTGTAACTGATAGTTTCGACCTCTTAATTTCCCTTACCTATTTCATTCACCCCCCAAACCCCCTACCCTCTGACAACTACCTGTTCGTTCTCTATATGTATGGCTGTTTCTTTTTGATTGTGTTTGTTCATATGCATGCCGTTCATATGAAATACTTTCATATCAAGTAATAGTGTAATAATTTTTTAAATAATCTAAAACTTCAAACTTTTTAGGAACTTACTTATCTAACACTCTCACTGTCTGCAATATAGCAGTGAATAAGGAAGTGGATACCAAGCCTCTGACAGGGCAAATGATGTAGTAGTCAGCTCTTCGCAATAACTTCATTAGATCCTGTTGTCTTCCTGCATGTGCATATGTGTAATGAGGGTGGTTATCTTGTTTCCAGCCCCTCAGCCAATTAGAAAACAGGAAAGATGTTACTTGTAAGTAGATATATTGACATCAGTACTACACGGGATCTGATTACACATCCCTTTTATCTCATATATTATGTGTCTCTCATTAATCCAAACCAATTCAGCTTTCTCTTCTCCTAAATTACAGTTGTCAAATGGCAGAATTTTATCAAAACACCCAAAATACTAGAAACACAAAAATTTATTTCCTGAAACCAAGGCATGCTATAAATTAAGTGGTTCTTATTTTTTGTGTTAGATTTTAAATCCTACACACCTCTACAATAGCTTTTCGTGTCTGTATTCAGAGTATTTTTTTCTTAAATAATATTTCATATTTGTCACAAAGGAAATAGGAAAATAAAAAGAAAAAGTCTCTTAAATATTAATAGGAGTTGCATTGGCTAGAAATGTAATTGAATTCCTTTACATCATTGTGTGACTGCATGAACTGTAGCCCGCCAGGCTACTCTGTCCATGGAATTCTCTAAGCAAGGATACTGGAGTGGGTGGCCATTCCCTTCTCCAGGGAATCTTCCCAACCCAGGGATTGAACCCAGGTGTCCTGCATTGCAAGCGGATTCTTTACCATCTGAGCCACCAGGGAAGCCCCTTTTCAATATATGGTATGCTTAAGAGTTTTTCTTTTTAAATAAACTAAAAACAAACTTTTCTATCTATGCTATGAGAATGACTTCTCTAAGCTGATAGCAACATTATAGTCTTTGTCGGTATAGCAAATGTTTGTATAATTATATGAACTTATAAAAATAATAAAATGGCAAACATAAAGCAAAGAGCAAAGGGCTGCAATTGATGTAGTTAAGGAAAATATAGAAATCACTACTGATGTGACAAATGCCCATCCTGAAGCTGCAATCTTTTTGCATGCGGACTTGATTAAATAAAGAGCATGTACAAAATATGGGATAGCTTATATCTTTTATAAAAGTATCTGAAAGTTAAGATGTAACTAAGTAATTTAATAATCTTTGGTTCTATCTTAGTTTTTTGATTTTCATAAGAATTTCCAAAATAAATTGTGTACCCAAATAGAAGAGTGCAGGTATGATAGGTATGATAAGTACTCACTCTGAAGGAAGCAAAGATGTATCTGGTTCCTTTCCTTTTACCTTCCCATGGTGGGTGACTAGTTTTGTGGTATAAACTTCAAGAATTCTCAACATCAGCTTGACAAGTAGCTGCTTCCTTTGTGAGTCTAGATTCATATGTTTGTGCACTGTAATTAATGGACAAATAATTTCTTCTGGCCTGAGATAAGGCTTTACCAGCAAGTCACTTGCATTAGGATAATTCATGAGCTTCTCAGGCCTTGCTTATGTCTAAGGAGAGGAAGATCTTCTAGGGTGATGGCTTTCTAGAAGCGTTGAAAGATTTGTATATGTGTCAGCAGAAAGATGATTTTGGTAAGAATGGGTTCTACTCTAAAGAAAAGAACTGGTAGTATTTTCAGAATTACCTCTGAGGGAAACAGATTTATAGTTTCTGAGTTTTCTGATCTTCTATTTTGTTCTTTCCCAATAAAGAGAGTGTTTAGGATAATTTAATATTTAAGGGTAAAAGACCCAGTCTCTGCCTCCCTTCTACTCCAGATTAGTGAGGATCGACATTACTGGGAGTGAGCATAAGAATGGAGGTGTTTCAGAAGCCTAACGCTCTGACTGGTAGAAGCTAGTCCAGAAAAACGTGAATTGCTGACTAATTTCTTCATGTATCTCAAGATTTCTTCTCATGCTACATCTTTTATCATACAGTTAACAAACTTCATGACAAAATATTAACTGAATATGTTTTTTAAAACGTATTTTGGGCCGCCCCGCCCCACCCCGCCGGCCGGGCTGCTCTAGGTGCCGCGCCGAGACCCTCTGCACCCGTGCGAACGTGGCGCTGCGAGCGGCGCGGAGCGTGCGGGTGCAGTCGGCAGCCTGCGCGCCATCTCCGCACCCAGCGCGCCCTGCTCGCCGCGGCCATGGGGACTGCGGGCGGGTGCCGTCCGGGCGCTGCGCACCGGCCCTGCTCTGCTGTCGGTGCGGAAATTCACAGAAAAACACGAATGGGTAACAACAGAAAACGGTGTTGGAACAGTGGGAATCAGCAATTTTGCACAGGAAGCTTTGGGAGATGTTGTTTACTGTAGTCTGCCTGAAGTTGGGACAAAGTTGAATAAACAAGAGGAGTTTGGTGCTTTGGAAAGTGTGAAAGCTGCTAGTGAACTTTATCCCCCTCTATCAGGAGAAGTAACTGAAATTAATACAGCTCTAGCAGAAAATCCAGGACTTGTCAACAAGTCTTGTTATGAAGATGGTTGGCTGATCAAGATGACATTCAGTAACCCTTCAGAACTAGATGAACTAATGAGTGAAGAAGCATATGAAAAATACATAAAATCTATTGAGGAATGAAAATGGAGCCCCTAAATAAACTACTTTGAAACAACTTAATCTAGCATAGTTGTCTTAAATTAGTGGTGGATAGATATTTAAAAAGCAACTTTTAGCAAAAGAAACTACTTGTAACAATGTTTCCTAAAGAAAATACCCCTTAACTTTCTAATGCCTTCAGATAAACACTGTGTATCTTTTCCACAGCATCCTGTGATTTTTAGGCTAGGCTCCAGTTATAATATTCAGAATTCCTGAAATTATCTCTGATAAAACTAATTATAAAAATTATGTAATTCAAGGATAACATGGTTATCTTATACCTTATATGACATTGTAACTTGCTTACAGCTATCCTTGGATTTGGGTCAAAATGATCTTCCCACTAGAAATAACTCCCAGTGGAGAAAAGCTTGTTAGTTGTATAGTGTCCAGTGAAGAATATTACTGTCTTAATTTTGCAATATACTGTGTTTGCTGGTGCTATTTTTATACAGTGAAGCAACAACCTTGCAGGGGAATAAACAATTTAATAATAATAAATAAATAAAACATATTTTGGAGACTTTGTTCAAGATGACTGTCCAGTCTCCTTGCTCCGTTCCCTCCCAGTGCCCCAACTCCATATCTTGTATCTTCTTTTAAAAAGCAGACAAATAGCTTTTTGTGCAAATAGGAAAAGGCAAGAGTGTTCTACTGCTTTCGGGATAAAGGAAGGGAATTGTAAAGTCTTGACTCAACCTAAAGATGATTCTTCTGGATCTCTTCCTTGAAGGGGAGATATGCCCAGAAAAAGGAGAGAGCTATTGTTTTGCTTTGGAAAGCCCAGGATGGCCTTTTATTAATACAGTGATGACCAGGACCATTAAAAGGACTGGATACTCAAGCTTCTGATCACTGCATTCTGTCCAGTAGATGACCGTGTGTGGGAAGGTAGTGCAATGGGCATGAAGTGGAGTGAGTTGGGTGAGTAGCATCAAGCGAGAGTTGTGTGTCCTTATCTCTTTTCTAGGCAAGACATGTCCCATAGATCAGAGTTCTCTGTTGGAAAAAGTCACCTTCCAATTGTCCGTTTTCCTTTCCCTTTATTTTTCCGTACACTATTATTTATTTTCCTTTTATATAAACAACTTTTTAACGTTTTATTTTATATTGGAATGTGGCCAGTTAGCAATGTTGTGATAGTTTCAGGTGCGCAGAAAGGGACTCAGTCATACATATGCATGTATCCACTCTCCCCCAAACCCCCCTCACATCCAGGCTGCCACATAACATTGAGCAGAGTTCCCTGTGCTGTAGAGTAGGTTCTTGTTGGTTATTCATTTTAAATATAGCAGTTACACAAGCAATGTTTAAGCAAAGTGTAAGTTACAGAAAACATCATTAGAATATACAGGGAAACAAACAAACAAAAAAAAGATATGCTCCTCATTCTGGATTTGTATTATCTTTCAGGAGGCAAATTTGCTGGTGTTTATTCCGAACCTTAAAAATATGCATGTCCTTTGACCCAGCAAGTGCCTTTCCAGGAACTTACCCTAAGTAATAATTGGATCTTGAATGAAGGAAAATGTTCAGAGATCATTTCTCTACAGTTATTTATATAATTTGAAAACTTGGAAACAATTTAAGACCCATTGGAAGGGAATTATTGCATTCATGCATACATATTAATAGCCATTGATAGATATTTGTTAATATGAAATTGCAATATGACAATTGTAAATTAATAGGTAATTAATAATGCTTATGTAATAATAAAGAGAAGACATTTGATCATGCTTCATCTTAAATATCTTTCATTTCTTTCTTGCTTAATTCCTAGATTATTTTCGGTCATTACATAACTAAAATTATTTCATGTCATCAAATGACTAATACTGTGTTTCCTACTAGAAAAAAGAATATTTTTCTATCTGCTGGCTGCCCTGATGGTCATCGTTACCTTTCTTACTAGCATGGGCAATTATCAAATAGCTTTGCAGGCCTGCAGTATGGGGCTCTGGGATAACTCCTCTGGGACTACTTTTCTCTCTTCTCTCCAGTAGACACTATAACTTTTCACTACCCACCACACACTATGCCAGCCCTGGTCTAGTTTAAACCAGTTCACACCAGTTCTTGAAAAAGGATATCTGATCCGTCCCTGATACCACCAATGAAGGACCTTATGTAATCTTCCAGATCATTCCAACATACAGGAGTCCATTTGGACTCTGTTGCTTTCTTTGGATATCTGCATATCCCTTTAAATCCTATGACCTTGCTGGTAGAAGGCCCATTCTTCCTCCTGTCTGTGGTCTATAAAGAGCACCCACAATCAAATTGCTCCTTTGACCTTTCAAGTTTCAGGGGAACAAGGGAGACCATTCAGCTAGAATTACCTGAAAATTTGGTCACATCTACATGAATGTAGCATTATGACATGGTATTTTCTACCTTCAGTCCCTGGTGGTGTTTTATTTTGTGGAGGCATTAGCAAAGAAATTCACCTTGCTAAAGAAAAGGAATTTTAGTGCCTTAAAATTTCCCCTCCACCATATGGGAACCTGAAATCTCATTCATACTCTGTGAAATTGAAGAAATTGGATATTTGGGTTTGGAAATTGGTGGTCCTCCAAGAAATATGGGATCTAAAAGTGTTAAATCCTTTCATAAATAAACCTTGATTCAGACTGGAATGTCTTGGCTTGATTTTAAAGGTGATATTATAGGAGACATATAGTTGTTGACTGGCCTTAAAGATAATTATCAGCACATTCCAGTCTTAGTCTGCCATCAGCAGGGCCTGCTTTATGATGAAGTCAGTGCTCTTTCCCTTATAAGAATATTACATTTAGACATGCCTTCAACCCCAGGATGTTTATGAACCACACTCAGCTCACGAGCTATGAACGTGAAAGAAATCTCTTAATAGTGGCAAATGTTCTCTCTCAAGCCTTCTAGATTTTCATGCCACATGTCTTGGCAGTTTGGTTTTTATTTTTAATTGAGCTCTGTCCTGCTGTCTTTGGGATATGAGATAAATACTTGTGATTTGCTTTTCTAAATTTGCAAATTTAGCTTTCTTTAGACCCAGTAAGCTGTGTATTAGATTAACCTAATCACCAGGGTATGTACATGTGAGTTTTTGAATGAAGTATTAAAATATAGTCTGTTCACATGGTAACTTTCTTGGGGTAGAGAGAGTTACAACAGTAAGGGAGGGGAGGGGAGGAAATTCAAAGGAAGTTCCTTGCTGAACCATCAATACCATGAATGCAGGGACTGAATCCTTCATTCCTGGCATAGTGCGAGATGTAATTTTATTGAATTAATGAATTAATTTATAGACAGCTTAAAACATACTAAATGTTCTACCTTCAACCCACCTAACATGCCCTAGGAAGCAAAGTACTCTAGATGTTGTCACAGACTCTGGAGCCTGACAGCCAGGGTTCAGATCCCAATTCTTCTACTTACTAGCTGTGCTACTAAGGGCATATTAACCTCTGGGTGGCTCCATTTTCCCATCTCTAAAATGGGAATATAAGTGTCCTAAGAAATAAACAGAATTATAAACAATTACTCACACTCATGCAGCTTAGATCAGTGCCTGGCTCAGGGTAAATGCCATATAGTTATTAATTAGTATTGATACTTAGAGTTAACTAGTTATTGGGTATTAATGTAGAGCTTAGGAAAATCCTTAGAATATTTGGTTTATCTTTCATTTCAAATGGAGACAGAACAAATATATACATTAACATTTTAATAAAACAGTTTTATAGTGTCTGATAGACTAGCCATTGATTCAATCTAAAAATAATAGTATTTAAAGGAAAACTATCAGGATACATAGTGTACATGTACATAAGAGAAAGCTTTCCATAACCAGGTGATTGAAATTCCTCAAACATATGAAGTCTTCTCAGTATATTTTTCCATCTACATAATTGTCCCAGGGTTTATTTATCATCGTTCTTAAGGCAAAGCCTCTGGCCTTTGATCCAAGTAGCTGCCCCTGAGATGCTCAGGGCTCATGCCAAATGTAGCTGCTAACACACTCCTTCCCATGTCTTCTGAACCCTTTCCCTTAGTATTTGGTCCTGGGCTTTTGGTCTCCTCATTCTGGGAAGCTATTTGTGGTGGGACGTAGGCCCCTGTCATCTATGAAATGTCATCCCTTTAGCTGCTTGAAGTAGAATCAAAGTCTCTTAATCCAGCAGCTTTTCACTCATTCAAATTCATCCTGACAGTTTGACTGCTTGTACCAAGAGTCCAAGTTTTTGGCAGCAAACTCCTTTTACCTCTCCTCTATGTTGAGAGGAGTATAAAACTCCCCAGGACTCAAACCTGGGCCACCATCTAGAGCAAGGAAGGAGACCCTAGGCCTTAGCCTTTCTTGATGCACTTATAGCCAGGGAACATTTCCAGCTGGATTACCTCACCACATAATTTTGGCACAATTGTTAAAGGCACACAGAACCAAAATACAGATCTTAAAAGCTCTAGAAGGGAGGCAGTTTGGTGGAGTGACTGCGCTTGAGGGTTCTGCATCAGACTAACCACCTGGTCCAGGTGCTGGCCCTACAATGTCTAGCTCTTTGACTGTGGGCCCGTTTGACTGTTCTGTGCCTGCTCTGTGGCATGGAAATAATACTAGGGCCTGCCTTATTCAATGAGTTAATTCTGTTTAGTAAATTGACTGGAGTCTGACCCCAAACCAGGTATTTAGTGAAGCTGGTTGTGCTATTATTTGAATGGCACTTCATCTAGGGGTAAAGTCTATGCTTAAGATCCCTGGTGCCCTCTGCACTGCTCAAGTCAGCTTATCATCTATGGCTAGTAAAGGTGGTCCGTGGGACAGACCTTGACTATTTTTCCTCCTGCCAGTGAGCTAGACTGACATCCCCCACACAGCCTAGAGCACAGGAGGAGGTGTCCCTTGGAAGGGAAATGGCAGCAGTGCTCCTGAATGGTGCAGAAAGGCCTAGAAGCGGGCTAAGAGGTCATTTAATTCAGGAACTCACTTTACAAAAAGGGAAAACTGAGGCCCAAAGAGGGGAAGAGAGTAACCTTGTAGACTTGCTGTTCTTCTGGCATTTCAAGGTCCTTCCTTCTCCATGCCAGCATGTCCAGACCTACCCTGTCATTCCAGCCCATGTCTCTCCCTGAAAACTTTCTCCAGCTGCCTGCTGTTCCCTGATTCTTCTGTTCCTCATCCTCTCCCTTCTAATCCCAGAGCAGTATTCTGCTCTCCAAACACTCCCTGGCCTTTCCTGTCTCTCCTGCATTCCCCTGACTGTTTCCTTGCTAGAATGTTTTCCCTACCACAACTGCTTGATAAAATTCTACCCCTTCTTTAAAATTAAAAGGTCAAAACTGGTAGCCAGTAATCCATATGTGGCCCACAATACTCAAGTTTTTTTCTCTTTTTTTGTTCAATTGAAGCATCATTTGAAAACATCAGATATAATGAGAAAACAGCTTCCCAGGTGGCGCTGGTAGTAAAGAACCTATCTGCCAATGTAGGAGAACTGGGTTTGATCCCTGGGTCAGGAAGATCCCCTGGAAGAGGGCACAGAATCCCACTCCAGTATTCTTGCCTGGAGAATCCCATGGACAGAGGAGCCTGGCGGACTATAGTCTCTAGAGTTGCAAAAGTGTCAGATGCGACCAAAGCAGCTTAGCACACAGCACACATGCAGTGAGCAGACATCACGCAATAAACAGACCTCAGATAGTTTTCTTCTTTCGATAAGAGCATCTTGCTTCATGGAACCTGCATTTTTGCTTGGTAGAATTAGTGGCTGCTAGGGAGCATTTTCCCTGCTTGACCAGCATTGCTGCTTGATAATAACTGCTTCACCCTGCCAGCGTGTTGGTTTGTGACCCAGTTTTAAGACTTTGTTTAAATGCTATCACTTCTGAGGACCTTCCTCTCCCCTTGTCTTGCTTTTCTGAATGTATCATTTCCTCCTTGTGTATGCTTCTAACATTTCACTTTGTGTCTCTTCTCATGGCAGAGATTGAGTTCTTTTCTGCTTATTATCGATTTTAGTAAACGATACTTACCGTCTATCAAGTGCTTACTAAGGACAAGGCACAGAGTTGAGTGTTTCATGGACATTTTAATCTCTAGGCCTCAGTACAACCCTGTATGAAGTGTTTCATTATCTCCAGTCTACAAATACAGAAGCCCAGAGAGTGTAAGGGGCTTACTCAAGCTCACACAGCTGGTAAGTGACAGAGAAGGAATTTGAGCAGTCATCTACCTAGCCTTGGCATTTGTGTTTCCTCCTATTTTATACTGATGGTCTCTCCCATTATACTGAAAGCGATATCAGAGGCACAAAATTCTGATCCATTTTCGCCCGTTGAACATTTAAGCAATAATTATAATGCAGGTCATGGCAGTATCTTGAGCACTCGCTACATGTTTGATGCTGTGCTGGTCATTTACCTTGCAACCTCACATAATCCCCACAGCTACCCTATGTGGTAGGGCATATAATCACATATTCAGTTGAAAAATCACAGGTCGAGTCAAAGACAAAAGCAAGTGGCCAGGATTTGAATCTGGATCTTTCTTGACTGTGAGTCCTGTACTTTTTCTCCACCCACCTCCCTCATATTTCTGAACCACTTTTCTCACAGAAAAGCTATTAGCTCATTAATAAAGCCAGCAAGCAAAGTCCCCTTGTTTGCTTCTTTCCTCCCCTACAGGTGACATAGCAGCCACTTCAGCCACTGGTTTTTCTGCAGACATTCTGGTAGGAGTGGGCAAGAAGGATGCTGTCTGTGCGTGTGCGCGCGCGTGCACACACACGCATGCGTGCACACACACACACGTTCAACGCCAAAATGGGAGCAACAAGCTTGTCTCCTGTTTTCATGTTTGGAAACTGGAGCTGCTTTTGTTACATTATAAGGGTTTCATCTGGGTAGAAAATGTTCTTCACATGCTCACCTTTGCCTTTGAAGAGGTCATTCATGTTGCCAAACACTGTAGGTAACATTTGGATGGGAATGACGATAAATACAGACTGAGTCACAAATTGAAACTGGAATTTGTATGATTTTATCTGTCATGCTTTTGTCTCTTGCTGAATCAAAACAGGATGCCAGCAGGCCAATGTCTCTGTCCACACCTTGATAGTCATGAGTGCCAAGAAGTTCACGTGGCTGTCTTGTTTAGAGCTGTGTAGCCTCATACGTTCTTAGTCTTCACTGTAGAGTGAGTGAGAGTTTTTAGAACTATCCAGTTGAGAACATGCTAGTGATGGTTTTTACAGCATTGGGAGTTCCTGCTTTTCTTGGGTCAGGTCTGCTAGAGTTGTAAAAGGAAGCTTTCTGGACATTAACTTTGTAGCAAAAGTGGTGAAATGAGGTTGGTGAAGGAAGAAACATTTCCCATGTAATAAAAGTGGGATTGTGCAGAGCTGAGATGAGACTTTTCTTACTGTTTGGTATTCAGATGAGATTTACTTTGGAAGTCACATCAGCAAATATTATATTTCTTGAGAACCTCAGCTGTGTTTTCAATCACAGGGCATCTTTATTTTGCTTAACATGTGCAGCAAGTTGTTAGCTTCAACTTGTATGTAGATGGCTTCAACTTTGTTTTTTCTTAAACCTACAGGTAGACTTACCATTAAAATATGTTTTTAGTATCTATTTTGGACCCTTAAAAAGATGATTTGGGACAAGGGCAAACGTTTTGTGCCATCCGGTCCACACAGCTTCTTTCTTTTTGGTGCTTACTCACCCAGGCACTTAATTTGTTATCATGTATTAGAACATTTCCCTGTCGCCTCAGAAACTGTCTCACAGGTCAGGCTTTTAGAACCTGAATTTTTTAAACACAAAACAGGATTATGGATTAATCTCAGGCAGGGCAGTCTCTGGGGGCAGCGTAAGCTGACAAGTGAGACTCTGCTCTTGGCAAGACCCCTGTGGGGTCGCCCTCTGTTCCTGTCGTTGACCCATTGGACGAAAGAGTGGATGTGTGTGTGAGTCTAGGCATGACTTCTCTAAAGATCAACATTTGTACACACTGGAGTCACCTTTTATACATAGTGCTACTGACATTAACCAGAGAAGTGGGCCTGACAGCCCAGGCCTCAGAGCCAGCCGAGAGTGGCCCGGCTGTGTGCGCACGTTTCTCTGCAGGGACTCAGCCCAACGCTACACAGCCGAATTGTCTTTGTCCAGAAGGAGCTACTGCCTGGGTAGAGGCGCCTCCATGGTGCCTGCCTCTGGCCCGTCACAGTGGGGGGTCGTTTCCGTGTGCGCATGCGTGCTGGTTATTTTAAATACCCAGTTACTTCAAGTGCTTCTCCTCTCGAAGTTCCGATACCATGATTTTCTTACAGTGAGTTATACCAGTATTAATTCTTGAAGGAAAGAAAGGGGAAATATTTTTTAACGAAGTAGTTTGTATCTTTGAGAAGTTGTAAAAGAGAAGAGAATTGCAGCTGAAGCCGTCAGATCCTTGAGTGAATATCGGGCCTGCCTGAGAGGAATCCAGTGTTCTTCTCAGGAACATTTGTCTTCAGACTGTTTAATAGCAGGGCTGTGTTTCATTCAGGCTTGTGTTTAATCACTTTATATGGAACTAGACTATAATCTAATATTGATACTGAAAATTTTTTAACCTGAAAAGAACTACTAGGAAAGAAAATCACTTATTTTAAAAACTGGGATCAAAGACATCAGTTGTAGAAAATATCCTTTGTGGGGTACATAAACATCTGCCTCCAAAGCATGATACAAGTATTTGGTAAAGTCTGATGTTTAATATGTGAGTATAAATTGTACCATCTAACACAACTTTTCATCACAATTGTGGGGTTTTGAAGAACAGAGTGTCACATTTTAAGATTTGAGCAATTTTATCTCTGCTCAGACCACAGTGAATGCTGCCATGCATCAGGGTAATTAGGAAAAACAAAAATTACTGTTTTTAAGCCTGAAAATTATGCTCAGCAGGACTTGTACTTTGGTTGTTTTTATAGAAGTGGACCGGATTTGACCCTTGTCATCCACCAACTCTCTGCCTGACTCTCTTAGGGATCAATACATAGTCCTTAGCAGTGGGTCAGGGATGGTCCATGGGGCAGAGCCAGGTGAGAAGCAGAGTAAATGGTCCAGGGAGCTCAGTGTCATAACCCCATTCTCCTTAGTTCAGCTGGATGGCCAGAAAGTCAAGTCTTGTTCCCCGGAGCGTGAGAAGGATGTTGAACCGCTCACTGATGACTGCTGAGATGGGAACAGAGGCAGCGTTGAGCAGATCTGTTGTGATTGGGTGGGTATTATTCCGTTTGGAGATGGAAGGAAAGCAGATAGACTCTCTATTCAGCTTGAAATTGCAGTGAGGTTCAGTCTGTCAGCCTTGCTTATGTCGTGTCTCATACTCATCGTCAGTCACTCTGTACGTCTGGAGAACTGACTGGGTGGGCGTCTTTGTTCTGAGTCTTCTTTTTATGAAGCGATATCCCCAAAGTTAACCAATTAAGAATTGTTTTTCTCCGTGTAGCAGTAATCTCTCTGAGAGGAGTGAGCCAAATTGCTGTGGGGGATGCTGTGCCCTGGGGACGCATTTGGGAGGATTTCCTTCTCCTGAAGCCACAGGGTCAACATAAAGCCTCCATAAAAAGTTTTAAATAAAGGAGAAATTGAAGCGGAAGATTTCATTCTGGCACTTCATGTCTGGGTTTTGCTTTCCTCCCACTGAGGAGCTAACCAAGCCAGTGATCTGGAGGATGTATTTAGTTTGAGGATAATGAAACTTTACTATGATTAAAAAAAATTTTTTTTCCTTACCTGGATTATAATTGTAAGGAAGCCAGTATCTGCCGGTGACCTTTACGAATTAGCTTATGATGCATTGGTAGCTATTGTTAAACATGGCACTTAAAAATGTTTTATTGTATGTAGATGTGATTGTTTTATAAAATGGGGATTACGACTATGACATTTCTATCGCTTGACTCAAGGAAGGTGATTTTATGTACTTAGTGAGTAGGTGTCAAGCCATTGATATAAATGCTGATGGTTTTACCTGGATTTGTAGTTGTCCTTGGGAATGGAAGTCATTTACAGCATGAAAATTCTTTGCTGAAATCCTCTTAGCTGAAACATTTTGGAGAGGAGTCTTCCTTAAGAAGATGGAAGTGGCCTCATAGACCTTATTTTAGCATCTCCCTTCTCCCTCAGCATTTGCCCTGGCTGACTATTTCCTGTGGAGTTCAATGCCTATCAGACATGGCATGTTCTTTATTTTTTTAAGAACTTAAACCTTTTATTTTTAGACAATTGCAGCTTCATCTGCAGTTTTAAGAAATAATAGAGAGAGATTTTGTGTATCCTTCACCAGTTTCCCCCAGTGGTTACATCTTGCAAAACTATAGGATAGTATCACAATCAGGATCTTGACAGTGATACAGTCCAGGTACGGAACAGTCCCAGCAACCATAGGACCCTTCACATTGCCCTTCATAACTGTACCCATTTCCTCCCCCATTTCCACCTCTTACCCCTGGCAATCAAGAGTTTGTTCTCCATTTCTATAATTTTCTCCTTTTAAGAACATTATATACATTAAATCATATAGGATATGACCTTCAGGGACTAACATTTTTCAATTTTATTCACTGGTGGTGCCTCCAAGTTGTTGGATATATCAGTACTTTGTTCTGCTTCATTGCAGAGTGGATGCCCCTTAAATTATTTAACCATTCACCAGTTGAAGGACATCCAGGTTGTTTCTAGTTTGGTGCTATTGTGAATAAAGCTATTATGGACATTCATATACAGGTTTTTGTGTGAACCTAAGTTTTCATTTCTTTGAGATAAAAGATAGAAAGAGTATAGTTACTGGGTCAAGAAACTGCCAAGTTGTTTTCCAGACTGGTTGCCTTGTTTTATATTCTGAGTCAGCATTGTATCAGGGATCCAGTTTTTCTGTATCCTCGCCAGCATTTGGTATTGCCACTACTTATTATTATGGTCATTGAGATAGGTGTATAGTGATGTTTCATTGTGGTTTTAGTTTGTGGTTCACCAGTGGCTAAACATATGGAACATTTTTCCATGTGCTTATTTGTTACGTGTATGTCCTCTTCACCACAGTGTCAGCTCATGCTTTATGTCTATTTTCTAATGGTTTTAGGAATTTTACTTGTCGATTTTTGAGAGTTCTTTACATAGTCTCATACTGGTTATTTGTCAGATATGTGGTTTGCAAATATTTTCTCCCAGTCTATAGTTTGTCTTATTATCCACCGAACAAGTTCTTTCACAGAACAATTATTTTTTTTTCAGTTTTGATGAGGTCTGGTTTGCTCATGTTTACCTTTATGATATATGATTTTGGTGTCAATTCTTAGAACTCATTGCTTAGCCTTAGATTCAGAAGACTTTTTTTCCCCAACTGTTTGTCTATAAGGCTTATAGTTTTATGTCATATTTAAGATCATGATTCACTTTGTTTTTGTACAAGACATAACATTTAGTTCAATGTTTTCTTTTTTTTCAATCTATGGATGTTCAATTGCTCAGCACTGTTTGTTGAAAAGGCTATCTTTAATCCATTGAATCGTTTTTTGCTCTTTTGTCAACCATCACTTGAACAGTTATCTTTTAGATATAATATTGTTGCAGTATATCTATTTCTGTGTTCTCTATTCTGTTCTACTGATCCGTGTGGCTATCTCTCTGCCAACAATACATTCTCTTGGTTGTTGTAACTATACTGTGGGTCCTAATATTAGGTGGAGTGATTCCTTCCATTTTATTCTCTGTCAGAATTGTTTTAGCTATTACTGGACTTGTCCTTTTCCATATAAATTTTATAATAGCTTTGTCTATATCTATAAAAAACTTGCTGAGATTTAGATAGAAATTACATTAAACCCATAGATCAATCTGAGAAATATTGACATGTTTACTATCTTCAGTCTTTTCATCCATGGCTCTCCATGTATTTAAATCTTTGATTTCTTTTACCAGAATTTTGAGAAGTTTTAATGTCCAGATCACATTCATGTTTTAAGTTTCTACCTAAATATTTCATTTTTTTGGAGTGATTGTAAATGGCCTTTAGGTTTTGATTTTGGTTTCCACATGTTCATTGTTAGTTTATAGAAATGCAATTGACTTCGTGTGTTGATCTTGTATCTTTCAACCTTGCTAAACACATTTATTAGTTCTAGGTGGTTTTTGTAGATTTCTACATAAACAGTTATGTCATCTGTAAATAGGGATGGTTTTAAAACTTCCTATGGAATTTTTGTGTTTTTTATTCATTTCTTGCGTATTGCAGCATCTGGAATTTCACAAATTATGCTGAATAAGAGGGGGAAAAGCAGATATCCTAGCCTTGCTTCTGACCTTAGAAAGCATTCAGTCTTTTGCTGTAGCTATAGCTTTTTCAGTTAAGTGCTTTTTATCAAGTTAATGAAATTCCACTGCATTTGGTGTGCATATTTTGAGATGCTGTTTTGTATATTTAAACAAGGGAAACTAAACAGTGGAAAGTATTTTGTTTTCATGTCCATTTTCTTTTAGGATCAATAACATAAAGAAAGTGATTATTGGCAGAATTGTGAGATGATCTCAAAGCTTCCTCTCTCTGAAGAACATACCCTGTATAATCCCTAGGACTGTGGGTAGGATGCGATGTCACTCATGTGATTATGGGACAGACTCTCATAAGCATCACGACTGTGGCTTTAAAGTTTTGAGGGGGCCATGTGGCAAGTAATCAAGTTGTTCTATAGAAGCTAGGAGTTTTAAGGGCATGGGGACCTCAGATCTATATATATCTGCAGGGAACTGAATTCTACTTCAGCCACATGAGCTTAAAAGATGATCGTATGCTCCAGATGAGAATATCTTGATGACAGTATCTTGATTTGAACCTTGTGAGACTCTGGTAGGAGAACCTTGTAGCTATGATTCCTGCTTGGACTTCCAACCTACAGAGCTGTGAGCTGCCAAGTTTGTGGTCATTTGTTATACCATCATAGAAACATAATACAAAACTATCTTAAAATTTGGAAATGTGTTGGAATCAAAGCACATAGTGAATATTCTACTCTAATGAATTAAGAGGGATCCAAAGTTTATTCACTAATTTATGTTTATCCATAATTTGTGGCTACTGGTTTTATGTTAGATGTTATGTTCAGACCTGGGCATACTGAGGAGAATGAGCCATGGTCTTCCCTTGCTGTTGAGGAGCTCATGGCCCAGAGTGTCCTGCCAGATCTATCAGTATATGTAGTTCCCTCCAACAATTATCCCATTACGTTTGTATTCAACAATCAGACTCAAATCTGGGTAAAGAGTAAGCCATCTGCAATTCTTGGGTAAGTCCCTTACTCTTTTTGAGTTGGAGTTTTCCATCAGTTCAGTGATATGCTTCTTTGGGAATAAGTGAAGATCAAATGGGATTTAGGATACCTCATTATTTTAATCAGAGGTAATGATTACCTCTCTGCAGTGTAGCTTCTTTTCTTTTCTTCCTGTCTGCATCCCACCCACAATTCTCCATTGGCCATCTACTGTGTGTTTGTGAAGATGCCCCAGTAGACCCATTCAGGGATGCATTTGACTTTGTGTATTTATAGCCTAAGGTGGCATGCAGGGAGGACACTACCTATTGCTCAAGGTAGGTAGAACTGTGATGCCAGGATTCTGAGGGGACCCGAAAAGGGCTTGGGGTCAGGCCTGATTTGGCCTGATTGAAATCTGCCATCATCAACAGGTATCTCTTGCAGAGCTACGCCAGTAGGAGGACTCAGAATAAAAGATACATCCTTTTTTCATTTTTCCTCCTTGAAATTGCCTCAACTGATCCTCACATCATAGGAAAGAAGTCTATTTGAAAGTATTGCCCTGATTTGTTGAATGGGAATGGGTAGACCTTGCTAATAGAGAAGTGATCAAGGGACATGGACAAATGCTTCTGATTGTGTAGGGCCTCCCAACTCATTTTTAGTAGTTCAGAATCAAAGCAATGATAACAATAATAAAAGTAGAAAATGCTAAACAACCTAGCCACCAAACTGGACTTCAAAACCCACAGGAACTTTATGAGGGAGCAAGTTGAAATGATCAACATTCAGGCACATTGTGGGGCAGGGTAGAGGTGCCAGGAATGGCTGATGACAGCTGTGGAGTCACTAACACTCAGGCACTCCCTGGTGAACCTGGATTATAATCAGCATAAATCTAAGTGACTGTCAAGGGCAAAGAAACCATGCTGGGAAGGCCTGTCTTAAGGTCCTGTTGGCTGACAGCAGTTGCCACCGAGACTGCCACCAGAGGGCCCCTCCCTGCTTTATTACTCCCCTTTGGAGGTGATGGTCTCCCAGCAGCTGATTTTTCATGGGAGCAGAAGTACTTTCTACTGAGACCTTCTTTTGATGTAATTTAAATTAAAAAAATTTTATTGAAGAAGTATAGTTGATTTACAATGTTGTGCTAATTTCTAATGTATAGCAGTGATTCAGTTATATGTATATGTATGTGTGTAAATATATATCCTTTTTTATATTCTTTTCCATTATGATTTATCACAAGATACTGAATATAGTTTTCCATGCTATACAGAAGGACCTTGTTGTTTATCCATCCGACATATAATTGTTTGCATCTGCCAATCCCAAACTCCCAGTACTTCGCTTTCCCACTTCGTCTCGCCCTTAGCAAACACAAGTCTGTTCTCTGTGTCTGTGACTCTGTTTCTGTTTCATAGATATGGTTGCTATTTTTAAAACTTACATTCTTTTTACATTAATGATTCATAGTTGTATCAGAAAGTACAAAGAAGAATATTATAGATTACCTGAAATCTAACCTCAAGAACAATCATGTCATCAATGTTTTGATGCCCTTCCTTCTAGTCTTTTTTCTTATGAATATTCATTTAGAAACACACATATATTTGGGATGGTATTGTCTTTATCATTTACTAACCTGCTTTTCTCAGGTTTCATTAACATCTTTCTTTTCTGTTAAATGCTTCTACTTAGTGTTTAATCTATGACCAACATCTCAACAACTGATGCCTGCAATGTATTATCTGATTTCTTTGTAACACCTATACACACACAGAGACACATAATTATTTAATTTCTTTGGAAGGTGAGGGTATGTATGTGTATGTTTGTATAAGTACTTGTGTTTCTATATGTTTCTGTATATATATATATATATATATATATATATGAACATATGTATGTATATATGCATAATTTTTATTCTTAGTTTTATAAACAACAATGTGATGAACATTTATTATTTTATGATAATTTTTATTGTTATTTTATAACCAACAATGTGATGAACATTTATTATATCATTAGAAAGAATTCCTAGAATGAAGTCATTGGGTCAAATGCTAATTCTTGAGTTGTGCAGAATTTTAAGGAAATTAACAGTTTTGGGGGGGTACTTCTCTGGCAATCTAGTAGTTAAGACTCTGTACTTCCAATGGAGAGAATTTGGGCTCAATCCCTGGTTTGAAAACTAAAATTCCACATGTAGTGTGGTGTGACCAAATAAACATTTTTCTCATATGCTCAAAAAAAAAATTTCCACAAAAATTGAAATAATACCTACATGTCACTTTGACAATAAGTTGTAAAATTTGAATGCTTTCGCTCTCTCCGATAGAGTAGCCACTAGACATATGGATATTTACATTTAAATTAAAAAATTTTTATAAGACTAAAAAAAAAATCAGTTCTTCAGTTGTACCAGTCATATTTCTAGTGCTTTGTAGCCACATATGGGCTTCATGGTAGCTCAGACAGTAAAGAATCTGCCTACAATGTGGGAGACCTGGGTTCGATCTCTGGGTTGGGAAGATTCCCTGGAGAAGGGAAAGGCTACCCACACTAGTATTCTGGCATGGAGAAGTCCATGGGGTT
The DNA here is from genome assembly GCF_963930625.1 of Muntiacus reevesi. Taxonomy (NCBI): domain Eukaryota; kingdom Metazoa; phylum Chordata; class Mammalia; order Artiodactyla; family Cervidae; genus Muntiacus; species Muntiacus reevesi. The sequence goes on from NC_089252.1 coordinate 103,271,732, forward strand.
GCAAAGAGCTGGACAGGACTGAGCGACTTTCACTTTCATAGCCACATGTAATTAATGGCATGTGTATTGGAAAGTGCACATTAGGGCCTTGCCATCATCACAGGAAGTTTTATGGGATCATGCTGCTCTGATATCTTCATGAGTTCCTTTATAATTGTGATTAGAGTTCAGTACATTTTGTAGGTAATTAATTTGGCTTGATATAGATTTCAGAGTAAAAAATTTCACTGTTCCATTGAAGATGAAAAACGTTGTCTTTCTGAAAATGTAAGAACATGGAAATTCAACCCTTTGTCTTGTCTCCTCATGCTCTAATAGGCTGAAAAATAAGAGCTGGTATTAAAGCTAACATCACTGTTGGTGCTAATGTGCTTTCTGTGTGGCAAGTGTGTAATTATTGTTAAGTCAGGTATTCTCCACAAGGACTCTGGGAGGTGCAACTGTCACCCACATTTTACAGGGAAAGAAACTGATGTACATGGAGCTCAAGTACTTTTTCCAGGGTCAGTACATGCCTGGATCCTGATTGGGACCTAAGCCCTCAGCTTCAGAATCCACACACTCAGCTACTCTTTGTATTGCTTCTAAGGTGACACTAGTGGTTAACAATTCGCCTGGCACTGCAGGGGACATAAGTGATGTGGGTTCAATCCCTAGGTTGGGAAGATCCCCTGGAGGAGGGCATGGCAACCGACTCCAGAACTCTTGCCTGGAAAATTCCATGGACAGAGGAGCCTGGCGGGCTATAGTCCATGGAGTCACAAAGATTTGGACATGACTGAAGTGACTTAGCACGCACACACTCCTCCTTGAGAACCTGAGACTCTTAGGGAAAAGACTGGCTCTTTCCTATGCTGCAGAGCTGTGCACACATAAAGAAAAAATGTCTCCCAGTTGCTCGAAAAGTAGCTACACCAGACATACACAGAAGTAGATCCACAGCCTTTTTCTAAGGGAGGTTCCCCTGAACCAAGTTCAGCCTGGAATGAGGAGTACTCAAGGGCCTTCCGGAGAAACTGTTACCCATCCGTACTCTGACTCAGAATCTGTTCAGTCAGAATGGATGTATTTTACACATTTATTCTCCACCCATCCTTTATTATGGAGTGAGATTTTGTTAATAAGCTTTGAGAAAGGAGGGGGAAAGGAGGAGTTTAAAGTGCTGTCAAAATCAAAGAGCTGAAGCCCAAATAGCCTCGCTTGATGGGGTTGTTTGTTTGCAGCTGAAGGATCAGAGTGACACGTTTAGGCACAGAGAAGTTTAAACTTCAGCGAGGAGCAAACAAGTCCCAAATGCAATCTTGAGGGTAGCCAGGTCCAAGCAGAAACCAGTCTGGGGATTTTCAGTTTCAACCTTTTCCAAAAGGTGTCACTCTAAGGCAGCAGTGGGGAGGTGAGAGGGAGGTAGAGATAGAAATGTAAGATAAGAGTAATTGGAAAAATAAGATTAGTAGTCCTTGTTCTAACAGATCCTTCAACCCACAGCATCAGTGCCTCAGAAGTTGCTGTTGCAGAGAGAGGGTTTCAGCGTTTATCTTTACCTCCTCATCTTAGCGTGACCTTCTCTGTACCCAGGGCAGAGCTGGGCTAAATCCCAGCTATTCCCCCAGGACCAATTCACATTCCAGGTTTGCTGTAATTTGGGATATGGGCATTTCATTGGCTCTGTGTTCTGGTACAAACTGAAAACGACCATCCTCTTACGCTCGGGATGCAGTGAGAACAGAAAACTAGGAGGGATGGTGAGGGGGGGAAGGCAGAAGAGCCTGTGTAATTTTAACACATGGTTTTAAAAGCTGTTTAAAAATTCCAGATCATTAACACAAGATAGACACTAAATCAATGCTGACATATAATTTATGGGAAAAATTGTTTTATCAAAATATTTGAAGATCAGCTCCTGCCAAGTGAGCCTCTTGAAAAGCACTGGATGTTGCCACGTGTCAGGAAGAGACACACAGAACGGGCAGTAGGGCTCTTGGCAGATAACTGAGAGAGAACCTGGTTTTCAAATATTTAGTTAAACAACACAAATGTATGTGTAAGTTAAAGTCGACACATGTTAATGATTTAAGGTCTTAAACAGGTTTCTTATTTTATTGTTTTAAAGCTCTAATATTCACTTTAAAATTCCGACCATTTCTCCAGAACTGGATGTTTAAGCATTAGACTCTAGAAATTCATTTGATAGCTTCACTATTCTTAAAGTGTACAGAGTTATGAATTATTCAAATACAGCTGAATAGTCCTGGTAACTTAACCATTTTATAAGAGACTTTTTGTAATCTGCCACGTAGAATAACTAATAAAACCAGAACTGACACACAAACACTTAGGGATTTTTGTTGTTTTGTTTAATTGGTGAGACCAAGAAGTCATCTATTTTGAAGAAACCTTTAATTATTCTAGATATGTAACACCAAAGCAATGTATATTTAAAAATGTAATCTTAGCTTTCTAGATAGAGTATCAGAATTCCAATCTTGCCCTATGTGGGGACCTTTTAGGAAATTTTTTTAACTGGAACATGTTAAATGTTTATAGAAGATTTCTGAGGTTGCTGTGAATTCTCTTTTTTCATCAAAGATGGCCTTTTAGGAATAAAACAGCCTCTTTCAACTACATCCCCCCACCCAGTACATATTATTGTCTGGTGAATTACCAATAGATGCGCTTCCAAAATAAGCAAACGCTGTGTTGAATTGAGACACACAGGTTGCTCTCCTGCTGGATTTTCCAAAACCATTTATTGGCTCATAATCATTGTGATTCTTCCAGTAGCAGTTCCCTGATGAACAGGACCATGGGGCCCTGCGGCCTGGGCTTCCTAGCTTGTATTTTCTCCCTCCTTTTCAGCAGGCCACTCCCACTTACCTACCTGCTTTTGGAGACCAGCCATGAAGCCTAGGACAAGATTGGCTTTAAACTCTTGCTCATCATTCAGTACTTTTCTATATTAGTTTTTTTTCATCACTATTGTAATTAAATAGTTGTTTGATTCAGGGTTGCGCGCCAAACCAGACAGCTTCTCAGGATGAGCGTGTTGTGTCTAGCAGAGTGCCTTGCACACAGGAGATACCCAGGGAGACGAGGTGGTGTAGTGGTAGAAGGACTGCATGTCTCCCAGGTCCCAGGCAGAGTGAGTGGAATGCAGAGCAGAATTAAAAGCTGCTTGCTTCTACCTCAGCTCAAGGCCTGCGGTTGCTTTTTTATCAGGCCGTCTCGAAACTCTTGGGTTCCTGGGTGCTCTTGATGGCTTCCAGGTGGCCGTGAGCATAGAGTTGCCTCCGTTCGGGGGCCGAGTATCCGAGCCCTCTTGTCTCCATAGCAAAGAGAAGGTGCTTGAGGCAAACAGAGAGCAAGAACTTGAAGGGCGTTTGGTGAGGATGGCAAGGGGACCACTGATTTATGGGGTAGGAAAGTATCAAGTTCAGACTTACACTTCATCCATCATTGCACTAAGTGGGTCAGAGGAGGGTGTTTCAGAATCACATCTTTGCACTCCCTTTCCTCTCATTCCTCAGGTATTTATTGAGTGTGGACACTGGTTCCATGTCAGGGGCTGAAGGGCCTTCCAGAGAGCGCGGAGACGTGGTCCTTGCCCTCTGAGGATTACAATCCAGTTGCAGCAACTAAGCACACACATGAAAGGGTTGTGCAGAAACGTGAAGTGGTGTTTAATGAGGTGGTGGAAGTTCAGGTGCAGAAGGTAATAACCGAACCACTTGGGTGAAAGTAATGCTACCGACAACCCAGCCTTGGGACAGTGGTAACTGTCATGCCCTGGACACTTGCAGGTTGTCTAACAGAGAGGGCCGGGTGCTCGAGGTGTATTGTCTCCCTTTGTGCTTGTGCCAACCCTGTGTGGTGACTTCTGCTTCCTCCCCCTATCTTATAGAGGAGGACCTGCAGGCTGAGAGAAAGGTCAGTAATGTCCAGGCTTCCCAGTATAGGTTGCACTTTGGTATCACTTCAGAATCACCTACTTTTTAAATAAAGTACTAATGCCAGACTCCTACCCTCAGATGTTTTAATTTAATTGGTAGGAGTGTGACTATGGCATCAGGATTTTAAAAATATTTCTAAAGGGTTCAAATGTGCAGCAGAGTTTACGAAGCATTGGGTTTAGATTGTCCTAAGGTCACAGAGGTCGTATTGATGGAACCCAAACTTGATCCAGGTCTGCCTGTTTTCAGAGCTCCAGATTTATATCACTGAACCTATGAAGGCTGCCAGCGCTCTGTGGCAGAGCCTTAAAGGGGAGGCAATTTCAGTAATTGGAGGGGTCACTATAGGGTAGTCCGGCCCTCCCAGGTGGCATCAGTGGTGAAAAACCTGCCTGCCAGTGCAGGAGACTTAAGAGATGTGGGCTCGATCCCTGGGTCAGGAAGATCCTCTGTGGGGCACGACAACCCACTCCAGTATTCTTGCCTGGAGAATCCCCTGGACAGGGGAGCCGGGCAGGTTATGGTCCATAGGGTCTCAAAGAATCGGCCACAATGGAAGCAACTTAGCGCAGCACAGCACTACAGGGTAGTCCAGGGGCGTGTGTGTGTGTGTGTTGTTGTTGTTGTTGTTGTTGCTGAAGATAGGTGACAGCAAGCAGAGAATCTTGAATTCAGTAATAAGCAAACATAAAATGGGTTGAATACTTAAACTGACCCTGTATGAGTGAGAACTGAAGCTTCTATGGCACCAAGTACTTGGGCGTTGTCCTTAGTGCATCATGCACATTAACCCACTGAATCTTCACCAAACCCCTTTTAGCTAAGTTCCCACATCACAAGGAAGCTGGGTTCAGAAAATTTTTATAACGACTCAGAAGGACACAGGTAGTAAGTGGTAGGCTAGCTCCTCAGTCCAGTTTGTAACCACTGTGCCGTGCTATCTCTTCTGTTATGCTTGCTCTATGTGTTTTCATATTTGCCAGTCCCCATGCTAAGAGCTTTACTTTCATTGCTTCGTTTAATACCTGAAGTAACTCTAGTGAGACATACCATTGTTACAGATGAGGAAACTCAGATACTTTCTCAAGACTCTATAATAAATGGTAAAGCAAGTGTTATTCGTGCAGTCTAGTTTCCTAATCCATGATTTTAACCATTCTCCATATTTAAAATATTTTAATTATATATAAATACATACCTATGTATTTACATATATTAAATGCTTATTTTTATATATTTTATATAAAAATATTCAAAATATTTAAAAATATTTAAAACTGAAAAAATTCAAATTAAGTTTTAAGCAAAATTCTGTATAGAAGACAAAGTAGAACAACTCCGTTTGAATGTGAGATGGTGGATGGAGCTCTCTGCTGATTCACACCCCTTCTCCCACTCCACTGATCTGTTTATCAGCCCCCAGATGCCTTTTTGGAACTCATGGTGGTCTAGGGAACGGAGTTCAAAGACCACAACTGTAGGTAATAGGAGCTCCTTGAGATGATGGAACCAGGCCAGTGATACTTTTGATGAAATATTGATGATTTAGGCATATTTTCCAGGAAGTGGGGAGGCAAGTTGTAAGAATAAGTCCCACGAGGCATCTTGGCTCACCCAGTTCAAAGTCACATCCAAAGACACAAAGTCAAAACATCTGAAAAAAATCAAAAGGAAAGTCTAACCTTCAATCTGTGTCTGTGGAAAACATTGAAGCCCCAGGAATAACACCTAGCAGCTTTTCCCCCTTCCTCTTTTCTCTCACTTCTCAGTCATCTTATTCTGCCCTTATAACAAAACAAAACCTCTGTGTACCCAGCCTCCAGGCTCATCACCTCTTTTTCCTCTCTCACTCATATCTCCTACTTTTTATCATATAGATTGTCATAGTCTTCCCTTCAAAGTCCTGTGCCTTTGCACAGTTTTGCTGGTTCACTCTACTACTCATTTCCTAAAATCCAGGCATAGTCCTGGCTGAAATAGAACTCTTGACGGTGAAGAAGCTGATCAGGCAAAGCCAAGTCCTTATTTAGGGTTGGGGTAGGAACAAAGGCTGGGAACACACGTGTGCACACACACACACTTAATTTCAATCTTGTCAGAAATGTAGGGTGGGGAAGGGATACAAGCTGGAAGAAGCATAAAAAGCAGTGATAGAAAAAGATAATGGTCTCAGGAAGTGTTTCCAAAATAGACTTGATGATGAAGAGAAAACAAAAGGGAAAGAGAGGGAAGACACAAATGTGGTTCTTAAACATGAGTCACTGAGAAAAGCTCAGGACACTGGAATAAAGTGTCACCAATGTGTTAGGGAATGGCAGGTACGGAGAGCTGGGGTAGGTGGTAAGGATTTGGTTTAGATAGGTGTGCATGGATCATCCTGAATTCAAAGTGATACTGTGACATCTAAATGGAAATAATCACCAAGTGGTTCAGTGTATGTGAAAGATGTTAAGTGAATAAAAGGAAACAAAGTTTGGAAAAGTATCAGAATAGTGGTGAAAGCTATAGAGACAAACCTCAGTCCTTCTCTGAGAAGCCACTTTGATGAGGAAAATGTCTCTGGGACAGAGTCAGGAAGGGAAAGTTCCAGTTATGGATGCAGGAGGGTGAAGAGTTTGCAAGAGAAACAGGGGAAGTAAGTTCTCAATCTAAGGTGAGCTTCTGAGAACTCAAGGGAAAGGTTGGCTTATAGGTGAATGGGGAATGGATACAGTCCCACTCACCCATTATACTGTGTTTCAGAGAGGCTATCTAATAAGAAGGGGCACTTTCTAATGATATATATATATATATATTTAATACAGTTTACAAAATTATACATAGCATCTCAATTATATGTAATATGTAAAAGAGTAAGAGAGAGATGGAGAAATTAAAACAAAATGTTCCAGAGTGTTTATCTCCATGTGGTGGTATTTTGGGTAATCTTAGCTAAAAAGAATGTCATTTTTCTTATGTTAAAAAAATTTAAATTTTTTCTGTCTTTTGGATTCCATATGATTATACCTTATTTTAAGAGAAAGTGTTATTTTACTGATATTAACTAGAAGAAGAATAAATGATATAGAGGCTATGTCATCTCATGTAATACCCACAAACATCTAATAGGAATAAATAACATAATTTCCTGTTTCCAAGTAAAGAACCCAAAGCCGAAAGAGATAAAGAAATTTTTGTCAGTCATATAGTCAGTTATGGAGAGATGATTCAAATCTGATCATTTTTAAGGCACAAGTTTCATAGACATAGGCAGCTAAAATATTACTTCCAGTGAGGAGAAGAAGTTGGGGAACCGTTCAGCTGTGAAAACTACACATTAAGAAAAGATATATGGCAAGAAGGAGGGTATCGGTGGCCTGCAAGTGTTGGGAGAGCAAGAATAAAAAGTACATCCTCTTAATGAGAGGGACCTGGTGGTAGGGAGGTGGAGGCAGGTGTTACAGACACTTGATAAGGAGTGTGACAGTTCATCAGTCAAGACAGCCCAAGTCACACTGGAGGTAACAGCCTCTCATCTCGTGTTGTAACACAATGAAGGTGCTACCTTGCTTATGTGGTATGGTTTGGCCTTTAGCTTCATTGTAATCACTCAGGGACTCAGGCTGAAGGAGACATCTGAAACATGCTTCTGAAGTCATTATGCCCAGGAAAAGGGAAGGTTGTAGTAGATTGCTAGTTCTTAAATGCTTCTGCTTGGAAATGACAGTGATCTAAGGTGTAATTGTTAAAGCTGGTTTAATATAAAACTAGTTAGTGTCTGCCATAAGCAGTCACGTGGCAGGTGAACTAAGAACTTGGAAACCCATAAAGTAGCATTCTGTGTCTGTGGATTGCAAGCAGGTCAGCTCAATTAATAAGAGATTCAGCAGGTGAGAATCCTGGACACCCTCCCTCTTCTCTGACATGGATAGTACATTTGGAATTAAAAAAAAGTTACAAAAGGAAAGGGAGTCACGAGGACACAGACCATCCCAAGTAGAGGATCAGCCAGACTGTATCTGAGTTAATGCTTGGAATGACCATAATATTGATCTTTTAAAAAGCAACACTGCTATTGAATGTATAAAAAATAGGGTAACACAGACAAAAACACTTCTGCTTCAGACTCATCAAGTATTGTTTTGTAGAAGGGCTTCTAGTTGTATTTATGATATTCTATGAACTTATATGAGAAACTAAAAAGTTTGATTGCTTTTTAATATTTAAATTTTGCATATTAAATTTTATGTGTTGAAGAGTAATGCTGTTTATCCCTGTGTAGTTCTGTGACTTTCATAGGTTATGCTCTGTAGTCCTTGCTTTTAAAACTGTTTTTGGTTTTGGCTTTTATTTATATTACCTGGTCATTGAATTTCCTCTTTTTATCAGGGCAGAATGGAGGGTTTTCTGAATTTTAAAAGCCTGTAATTTACCTTGGATGTGAACTATCATGCTTATTCTGAATAAATTCCATGTAAAACTGCAGAAATTGTGTAGAAAGTCCTTATGAATTGGAACTTAACATGTCATTGACACATTTTGAAGGGCGTTCTGTTGACTTTAGTGATAGATGATCTCTTTCTGCCAAGTTCAGCTGGAAGGGATGACTTAGAAACCCAAACATCAACTCTGGAGTCTAGAAACTTCCTGAAACCATGGTTTTAAGTCCTCAGGGTGGATGCAGCCTGCATCTGTGCAAGGGATGGCATTTCACCAGCTTGCTCCACGGAAGGCTCTGGAAAAGAACCATTAAACACCAGCCTTCTTTGTTGTGTGTTGGCTTTTAAAAGTCTCCAATGGTTCGGGAAGGATAAGGCCTTGCCTTGGGGCTCCCTGGTCCAATTTTTTGGGACCTGGCTGAAAACCCTGGATATTTGATAGTCTGGCTTATTTCTATGGTGTATTAGCACCCTATAAAAGTTACATGTCATTTATTTCAAGTTTAGAACCCTCTCAAACTTCAGGGGCAAACCAAACTTGAACCTTTTGTGGCTGGGATTCTGTTTACCTTTGGCCAAAGCTTGCTTCCTGAATGTGAAACAGGGAGGTGAGGTGAGAGGGGGGCCCCTGAGGCCCCTTGGCCATCAAATTGCTTTTGCCAAACAAGGCTTTGATAGGCTAAAACATGAATGACTTTGAAACACGTAGAGTAGCTTCCTGTCAGAATGCTCCGGGGCCTACACACAAAAGTATATTGTGCCGGGCAAAGTGCATTTGAGTATTGCCTTCAGCCAACTGTGAGGCAGTATGAGATTTTTGCCAAACACAGGTTGAAATTGGGTCAAGCCACTCACCTTCCAGTTCTAATAAATATATTAAGTAGTTTCTATAAAAGTTATTGGATAATCCAATTGAATGAGGACCTTGGAGAAATTTGGACATGTCTTGTGTTTGAAATGTTTATTTTTAAGTAGTGACACAGAAAGAATGGACGCCGGGATACAATGCCCAGCTCAAGAATGGCTTTAATTCTCTTGTGTCTTTTGTCGGAACGCAAGGTACGCCTTGTGCTTGAATGGAGGAGAAGTAACGCTGCGTCCCATGCGTTTTTCAGATAGAAGAACTGATGAATGCACTGGAGAAGACCAGGCAGGAACTGGACGCCACCAAGGCTCGCCTTGCCGCCACGCAGCAGTCCCTGGCCGAAAAAGAGGCGCACTTGGCCAACCTCCGGATAGAGAGGAGGAAACAGCTGGAGGAGATCCTGGAGATGAAGTGAGTACCCATTTTTGCTTTCTCAGTCTTTCTTTTCTAACTTCTCTGTAGGGATGAGAAAGGGAATGCTAAAGAAGAGGAGGAAAGAGCTTGGAGAAAGAGTCATTTAGCTAACACTTGACCAGTTGTTTCTGTGGCTATGCTTCTTATTTTCTCAAATTACAGCTTCTTTGTCCCAATGTGCACATTTTTCACATCTGTTATTCAAAAAAGAAAAAAAATCCAGCATAAGGTTTTGTGACTCTGTGTTTTGTGGACGGCACTAATATTCTTAGATCTATCGAAAAGGTTTGAGCTGGCCAAGAGACAGAGGCCTTGTTAAGCACAATGGTAATTGAAGTCCTGCTCAGGGTTAAATGGAAACTTTTCTGAGGAGGTATTTCCTAATTGTGACTATAACTTTGCTAATTATATTCTTTTCACTTGTGTACAATGCCTGGCTTGTGTTGGCTTTCATAGTCTCAAGGTTGGCACCTCTTTGTTTAGAAAGCAGGACTCTGATTTGCTGGGCTGATAAAAACAGGCTTGGAAATGCCCCTGCCCCCCTGTCTCGTTGGGTAGGTAAGCACTGGACAGGGGTGGGGGCTGGGTAGGGGAGGAGACTGGAACAAATGTCTTTCTTTGATTTAATCAATAAGGTGTGACTGCTTGTTGGGCAATGGTTGTTCCTGTGGGCCTGTGACACACCCACCTCCACCTAACTTTTATATCATTCTCACAGTGAAATAATATCACCATGAAAGAACATAGTAAAGATAAATACTCAAAGATTTTAGAGATAATCAATTGCTGTGAATCTATTTCTGAAAAATTAGGCAAGAAGCAGCATCTCTCTGTAACTCTTAAAATGAAATAATCACTAAAGTATGATTTAAATCCAGCCTCCTTCCACAGTAAGGGGAAATGTATAGAATTATAGCATCTTAAGCCTGTAACGTAGACTTGGAAATTGGTGGCTAGGTATGGAAGAATAACCTTACCCTGACCCTGCAAGTCTTACACATGGTTAGTATTAAACCCAGAAAGCTTAGATCATGGAAAATATGGAATGAAATATTTTGAAGGATTTAATAATGAGGACAGAACTTTTATTCCTTGTCAACTACCTCAGTTTCTCCTAGACTAAAGAATAAGTAGTTTTTTTCCCACATATAAACTCCCATTTTTCCTAATAAAAGATGATATAATAAAAACAGATATTATTATCCTCAGTTTAGAGGTGAGGGAACTGAGACTCAGCGAGATTTCAAGTAATTTGCTTAAGGACATCTGGCCAGGATTAAAACCAAAATCTGTTAGACTCCCTTTCTACTACCTCATTTTCTCATGCAGTTATGTCAGCTCCACCAAGTCCAGAACTTTTGTCTGTTTGAATCACTGCAGAAATCATGCTGCCTAGAACAGTGCCTGCATATAGTTGGTGCTCAGTAATTGCTCATTGATGGAATGAATAGATTGAATGCTGGAAACTGGATATGTACTTAGGAAGAATCATATTTCAGGCATTTGTGACAGTATCGATGTGATCAGTAATTTATTAATAATACCAGTACATTGATTCCATCAGCCTTTATTCGTTCTCTTTCACTTACCCAGCTTCTGCCTGCTTGTGTGTTGCTATGTGTCAGAGTCAGGCTAATTTCTCTCATTGTTCTGCAGCTGTTCCCAAGTTAACTCTACACCTCCTGGAGTGATTTATTATGCCATTATAAGGAAACTTTCATTATTTCCTGTTTATAAAAAGAGCATATACTTCCAACGTTTTAAGAGAACAAGTAACGGTGAAGCATGCTGGTTTGGGAGTTGTCAGAGCTGGGTTGAAATCTTGTTGCGTCCACTTGGTGGTTGTGTGACTTGGGGGAAAATGACCTTAACATTGCTGACCCTATGGTTTCCTCCTGTAATGACTTTCGTGGGGTGGTTGTGAAGAGAAGCACTCAGAGGAGGACTTGGCACATGGAAAATGAAATATGTGTGTAAATGGCACTATCAGCCAATGAAAATATGCCATTTGTTTAGTATACTTTGTGAAGAGTATCATTTGTCTAAAATTTGGGTTTATTTTTCTAAAACATATAAACCTTTTCCATGTGTATGTTTTCCCACTTAATTTCATGATTTCAGATAGCACCTAACTAAGACCTCTTTTGGTGAATTGCCACATTATTGCCGAAGTGCTTAATCTGCTGCCACTGCAAAATAAATAGAAAATTCCTCTGTTAATTCCTTTGGTAAAAGTAACAAAGCTCTGCTTCATTAAGCCCAATATGAACCTCATTCACTCTTTAACTGGCCCAGAAGCCCCACTAACCAGGGTTCTTCCCAGGACTATGGGGACACAGGTGCAGGGCAGTTAAATTGACTGAGAACCCCAGTTAGATTTACCGGCCTCTTCAGATGTTCTAGTCAACCAGACAGCTTGGTGAATCTTGATTGAGCTGAGTCGATGTGTTGGTTACTGGACATTAGCTGAGTCGATGTTGGTTAGTGTGAGCAGTCAGCTGGGTGTGTCACTGCACTCACTGTCACTGCGTGCCAGGCGTGGTCTCTCATTCAGCTGACAGGCAGGTCTACCCAGGACCGGGAAATCCTGGTACACGGGAAAAGCCAAATGGTGTTAGGAAGAGGGGTAGGGCCATGAATCAAGAGAAATAAGATGTGGTCTCATAACTCATCCATAACCTTAAAGGAGGTCACTCCCTGGTTGCCTTGGTTTTCTTCTTTGGTGACATGGAGGTTGATATTACCTGCCCTACCTACTTCATAGGATTGTTACAGGAACAGGGTTTTTTTAAAAATATTGAACTGAAATGAATATAAACTAGCATATGTAAAAGCACTTTGAAACATAAAAGGGGATTTTGAAATGAGAGATGGTGTCCGTTAAATTTGTTGCAAAATTAAATGACACAGTCATAGTATTGGAAAACAGCTGGGTGCAGCCTTCCAGCCTATATAAGCCAGACTGCTGTCCACATAATAAGAAATTCACCAGGCCTTGGTGAAGACCACTTGCCTTGGAAGCCATGGGCTCATAAGGTGGCGGTTCATGTTCCACGGCTCTTGAAGGTAGCTTCTTCATCCTTATATGGAACTGAAATAGCTTTCCATGTAATTAACATTACCGCTTGTCTTGGTTTTTGTTTCAGAGCTACATAGATTTCAGCTGAGCCCTGTCCACATGACAGACAGCCTTTTATTTTTTATAAATTTATTTTTATTTTATATCTGTTCAGGTAATACTGTGCATTCTAAAAGGAGAAAAAAAGAAAGAGCAAAAGGAAAGAAACAAAATTTTGTTAAAAAGAAACAAAATTGCGTATGATCCTATCATGCAGAGATAGATACTAATAGCATTTTGATGTCTACCTTTACAAATGCTCTTTATTTTTTAAACAAAATTAGATTGCACTTTCGTATTTTGTAAATCCTTCTTTTGTTTTCTGAATGGTAAACACCACTCTGTGCAGCAGACATTGAATTGTATTATTTTTAATTGTCCGACATACTATCATACAGATTTCTCGCTTTATCGGAGGCTTGTCTTGGTGCCAGTATTTTGCTGATATAACTAATGTCTTGATAAGCATCCTGCTGTTTCAGTTGGATAGCTTATTTTCAAATAATTGCAGATTAATATGTAGCTATAAGAAATAGTACAGAGAATTCTCTTGTATGCTTCACTTGTTTCCCTCAGTGGTAATATCTGGCATAATTACAGCACAGTATTATGCCAGAAAATTGATATTGATATAGCTTACCAACTTTATTCAGATTTCTCCAGTTTTACATGTACTCATGTGTGTGTATGTATTTAGTTACATACAATTTTATCACACGTTTACATTTGTATAACCACCAGCATGGTCAAGATATAACACTGTCCATCATTACAAGGCTCCCTCACGCTGCCTTTTGATAGCTACACTCCTAACCCAACTGTTTAATTTTTAACCAGAGTTTTATCATTTTGGGACGTGTGCAACACTGGCCTTCATTTTTCCCTGCCATTCTTCTTGGCCAGAGAAGGAGTTGTCCTCTTAGTTAAATTTAGGCTGAATTTAGAGTGAGAAAAATATTGCTTGATTTAAAGACTTCTCTTTAAATGAGTTGGTCAATTTGTTTACAGTGAAATTCCCTTTTAATATTGGATATCTAGAACTTGTCATATGGTAGGCATTCAGAATTCAAAAAGAAAATCACTTATGGTCCTACCATAGGACCATAGAGATAGACAGTGATAACATTTTGGTGTATACATTTACAAATGCTCATTTTTTAAAAGAAAATTAAATTTTACTTCCATATTTTATAAATTCTGCATCTGAGGAATGAATGTCCACTGCTATAGGTGGACAACAAAAATGCGTGCCCTTATCAAGTTTGCATTTTAGTAAAATGAGTGATCGAAATGAATGGACAAATAAATAAGCAAATAAACGAATAGCTAAATGAATAAAGTAACTTCTTGTGGAACCAAAGAAGTTTAGAATCCCACTTAGAAAGCTCTTTCCATTGATAAGGACCCTCCTGATTATTTGGGGGGTAAAGAGGGAAATGCTATGTCACCCCCTATAGTCTGAGAAACCTTCTAGGGTCTGAGCCTAGTGGAGAGTCTTTGACTTTCTCTTGTGTAGAATTCTTCCCCCCGAATAAATATTTTTTCCAGTTTAATCTTCATTGGTTAGTATTCTAACTGCCAGTCATTATTCCCACACTAGAAGGAACTAATGGTTCCCAACCATACATTTTCATAGAAGAACATATTATTCTCCTTCCCTTGTGTATAAGATTATTCTTTTACTTAAAAAATATCTAAAACCTCTTACTAAAACATTTCATAATGGTTTGTCTTTGTTACATTTGCTTCTATTTAAAAGGGATTTTATTAAAATAATATTAAGAACATCATTCTATATGTTTGGTTTTATTAATGCCAGTTAATGAGCTTACATTCCAGTAACCAAAGCTCGATTATTTAATTTGTGGCAGGTGAATTTGATATCTGTAACTAAAAGGAATTGAAGGCCATGAGATACTGTGCTTAAAATCTATCTGTGTGCATTTGCTCAGACAATTTAAACTAGCATAGTAATTTAATAGGCAGACAGGCAGGCTAACTGATCTGTTCCATTTAGTATTAAATACTGAATGAATAAGGAGTTTGAGAGCTGGTTAAAAGTTACATAATGTGAAATGTGTAGTTTAGACTTTCTGTGGTGATTTTTCATACTTAATGTAAAGATTTTAAAGGGACATCTGTACTTTAACTCATCTGATGACATTGTGAGATCCATCCTAATTTATTGGGTATTGTTGCATTCTCGAATCTTCTCCAGATAGCCTCAGAAGCCTTAGTATACACTGGTCTATTTTAGGAAGTTTACAGTGAGGTAAGACAGAGACTTATTCCAAGGCATTATCCTGTTGGCCTCTTTGATCTAGGATCCCTTTTGAGAGAGCCACTCATTAGGTAAGTACCCTTCAAAGGAGAGGCAGGGTGCAGAAAATGATAAAATCAATTTATTCTTTCCTTCATGCCAACATGAGAAAAGACAAATCACATTTCTGTAGGAAGGAATCCTAAGTGCCTGGCAATTTGGACAGGATTAATGGAGCCTGGGAGAGGAGTTTTGAAGGCAACTGTTACTTAAAACTGATAAACTCAGTTGCAAGAGAAGTTATGGGGATTGAATGAAATAATGCATTTATAAGAAACTGATTTATAAGCCACAAAAGGCCATATATGTATCATGGTGCATGACATATTCATATGTTAGGTAAACCCACTGTAATTAGCATACCTTGAGCTCATCTTCAAATTTGAGTTGGCCTCACACTTTAAACAGTTTTTTGTGTGTGGGATGAGAGGGGGCTACCGTGCAATTTTCTCTGTAAGCCATGGTTATTTAGAAAAACTTTCTCATGTTCAATTTAAAATATATATTGAATACTATGGTAATATATCCTGGGGTTTGCAGGTGGCTCAGATGTAAAGAATCTGCCTGTAATGCAGGAGACCCAGGTTTGATTCCTGGGTCAGGAAGATCCCCTGGAGAAGGGAATGGCAACCCACTCCAGGATTCTTGCCTTGGAAATTTCATGGACAGAGGAGTCTGGTGGGCTCCAGTCCGTGGGTCACAAAGAGTCAGAGACTACTGAGTGACTTCCACTTGATGTTAATGTGTCCTAGGTTATCCCAATCTCCCTGTTCTTATTTGTCTCCTGCTCAGTTCTAATGGAGAAGGCAATGGCACCCCGCTCCAGTACTCTTGCCTGGAAAATCCCATGGATGGAGGAGCCTAATAGGCTGCAGTCCATGGGGTCGCTAGGAGTTAGACACGACTGAGCGACTTCACTTTCACTTTTCACTTTCATACATTGGAGAGGGAAATGGCAACCCACTCCAGTGTTCTTGCCTGGAGAATCCCAGGGATGGCGGAGCTTGGTGGGCTGCTGTCTATGGGGTCGCACAGAGTCGGACACAATTGAAGCGACTTAGCAGCAGCTGCAGTCAGTTCTAAGAGTAAATTGAATTAGCTAAAATACTAGTGAAGCTTTTCTCAGCTTCTTCAGTTACCTGTAGTGATTGAGGACAGGTGGCAGAGAGAAGAACTGCTCGTTCAGCAATGATTGTGGTTTGAGCTGCAGACAGTCATGTGATGGGCAGTTGTTTATCACGCAGGATTTCTATTTCTCTCTTGTAACCCTGGAGTTGGTGGTTTAGGGCCGTTAGTGAAAGAGAAAAGACTTGATATACATAAAGTCGGTAAATAAAAGAACTACAATGAAAATAACTTTAGAATAGTGAAATGGTCTAATTAGCTTGATGCAAGGAACAGAAAACCGCACATTCCAGAGGTTCATGCAAGCAGCATAGTAACCAAGGACTGGCACTCCTTCTGCCTTGATGCTTTATTATTCTCTGGACATGAGATTCTGCATATGCTTTTCTCTGCACCTCATGATGCAAGGTTTTTGCCTCAGTTCCAACCATTCCATTCACATTCCTGCCAACAGACAGGAGAAGGGAACCTCCCTGCCATTTAAGCTGCCCATACCATCCACTGACATCTGAGTCATTGAACAATTTATTTGATAAATTGTTGTTGAGTATCCATTGCTTGCAAAGACTGCTCTAAACCTGAGGCACTCACCTAATCATTGTTCTAAGTGGACACAAAGGACAAAGATATTTCCATTCTGAGTAGGTGCAAGAACCAGAGTTGGGAAAGGGCACACTGATCAGTGTTTAAGTCAGATGGTCACATTTAGATACAAGAAAGCAGGAAAATGTGAACTTCAGCTGGGTGGCTGTATGTCCAGCTGTCTCTCAGGGAGTCTAGTACCAATGAAGGAAAGAGGTGGAGAGGTATTAGGGGCAACTAGCTGTCTTTGCTGAAATGAGCAAAGTATGAGGGGAAAAAAAATAAACGGATACTTTATCTCACTGAATATTTAAAAACAACTTTGCAACTACACTTTTAGTGATAGCATTCCTCTCAGATATTTACTTGTGTGTATGTGTGTCCAGTAAGTATTTGAGTTCATTTCTGTGTACCAGCATTGGTAAACTGTGAGAGAGTCATGTGGTGAGTGAACAGATTGGGAGGTACCTGGAAAATCTGTTCATGGTCGGAATAGCTGATGGGTGAGGGGTGTTAGTCTAGAGGAGACCAAGAGACACATTCTCCCTCCAACTGTTAAAGGGGTGACATGAGAGGAAAGAAATGGACTTGATTTATGCTACCTGAGCACAGTTATTCTTTAAGAAGACAAAGGCCTTCCTACAGTGCTTTGTAGCAGTCGGAACGCTATGCTCTTTTGAAGTGGTTCCTGAGGTATGTCAGCAAATCCTAGGGGGAAGGGGTGCTATAGAGAGAAACCCCCTCTCCAGGGAGGGGCAGAAGGGTGGTCTCCACAGTTCCTTCATTGTGTAATTCTACCAGTCATTCTGCTAAATGACTGATCTGGAACATGAAGAATATTTAGGAGATGCTGGAATCTTGTTTCTTCTCTTAAGGAACTCTATTTGAATGCAGAAACTTTTGCCAAAAGCCAAAATGCCTGCTTGGTCTAGGACACTGTCCTCTCAATAGGACCACAAGCACAGGGCCTATCCTGTACTTGTGTACATTGCATTTATTTTTCATAAAACTCTTTAGATATGAAATGCATGAGCCAAGCAGAGTTATGTTTCACAAATCATCACAGAGAAAGAATCAGTAGTTAAATTGCATGTCAGGTAGAATCAAGACCCCTTCACTCTCCTTGCCCTAAGGAATGTACTATCTTTGATTAAAATGCTTTCAGAGGATTAAAGTAGCTCAGGCATATATGCTATTCAGTTCATGCAGACTTAATGGGTAATGAGATTAATATTACCAGTGAACAGTTCTTAAGTGCTTATTACATGTCAGGCAGGGGCTATTTACTTCACCTGCATATGACTGCCACCTCCTTTGAGATGGGGAGTCTTATGACCCCCATTGTGTAAATGTAGAAACTGAGGCTCAGACACCTGGAATTCAAATACAAGTCTGTTTGACACTACAGGCTATGATCGTAACCACTGACAGTTTGTATCACACTTTCTCCTAGTGAAGAACAGGATGTCATCATAAGAATTTTCTTTGGTGATGCTGGAATCCAGTTTTAATTAAATAGACACATAGGTTCTTCTTCCAACTTGCATTAGGGAAGCAGGAGGGCAAGCCAGGTTGATGGTGGGAGGGAGGGGGCAGGAAGAGAGCTAACTGGAGGAGGCCTTTGAACTCAGCTTCCTTATCATAAAACAAAATAGGGGAGACACTGTCCTCTGGCCAAAAACATGCACTAGATGTATAGTTTTAATAGTGAAAAATGTCAGTCAAATGGGTCCCTTGGTTTTTAGTGGAAATACAAACATTTTCAGAGCTAGAGTGGTATAATCTTTCAGCTTAAATAATCATAATCAGCAGTTAAATAATCTAAATGCTCATGAATTTCTAGAGTTGAAAGTATTCCAAGCACCACACTTCATGTTATCTCCATCCGCACAGCAGTAGCTCCGTGGGGGCTTGGGAAGATCAACCATTAACAAAGGGAAAGAGAATCGTGCGGGCCTTCTGACCTCCTAAAGTGTGGCAAGTCAAAGGGGGCAGTTGTGGTCCTTCTTTCAATCCAAGAGCAGCTTCCTTTTGGAGGAATTTTGTTAAGTGCTTAATCTAAGGATGTGGGGGATACTGGCAGCTTACGCCCCAGGAGGCAAGGGCTGGGGCAGCTGTATCCCAGGAAGAGAAGCCAAGGGAGGGCAGTACAAGCAGGGTCACAGGTCAGGTCCTGAAATGACAATTCTCCAGGACCGTGAGCAGGGCTCTCCGGACTTAAGTTCACATCCCAGATCTGCCAAGCGTAACGAGTGAGCCAAGGCCAGCCTGACCCTCCAACCGTAAACAAGGCTCTGGACTCAAATGACCAGGTTGATAGCTCCTGATTCTCTCAAGCAGTCGTTCTCACCCTGGCAGTGATTTTGCCTCCTCAGGGACATTTGGTGAGGTCTGGAGGTAATATTGTCACAGCTCAAGGGGAGATGCTAGTGGCAGTCAGTGTGTAGAGACCAGCGACACCACTAAGCATCCTGCAATGCACAGGATGGCCTAACAGCAAAGAAGTAGATGTTTTTTCAGGAATTCTCTTGCCCTTTTGATGATCCAGCAGATGTTGACAATTTGGTCTCTGGTTCCTCTGCCTTTTCTAAAACCATCTGGAAGTTCACAGTTCATGTATTGCTGAAGCCTGGCTTGGAGAATTTTGAGCATTACTTTGCTAGTGTGTGAGATGAGTGCAGTTGTGCGGTAGGTTGAACATGCTTTGGCATTGTCTTTCTTTGGGATTGGAATGAAAACTGACCTTTTCTAGTCCTGTGGCCACTGCTGAGTTTTCCAAATTTGCTGGCATATTGAGTGCGGCACTTTCACAGCATCATCTTTTAGGATTTGAGATATCTCAACTGGAATTCCATCATCTCCACTAGGTTTGTGTGTAGTGATGCTTCCTAAGGCCCACTTGACTTAGCATTCCAAGATATCTGGCTCTAGGTGGATGATCACACCATCGTGATTATCTGGGTCATGAAGATCTTTTTTGTATAGTTCTTCTGTGTATTCTTGTCACCTCTTCTTAATATCTTCTGCTTCTGTTAGGTCCATTCCATTTCTGTTCTTTATTGTGCCCATCTTTACATGAAATGTTCCCTTGGTATCTCTGATTTTCTTGAAGAGATCGCTAGTCTTTCCCATTCTATTGTTTTCCTCTATTTCTTTGCATTGATTATTGAGGAAGGCTTTCTTATCTCTCCTGCTATTCTTTGGAACTTTGCATTCAAATGGGCTTATCTTTCCTTTTCTCCCTTGCCATTAGCTTCTCATCTTTTCTCAGCTATTTGTAAGGCCTCCTCAGACAACCATTTTGCCTTTTACATTTCTTTTTCTTGGGGATGGTCTTGATCCCTGCCTCCTGTACAATGTCACGAACCTCCGTCCATAGTTCTTCAAGCACTCTATCAGATCTAATCCCTTGAATCTATTTGTCACTTTCACTGTATAATTGTAAGGGATTTGATTCAGATCATACCTAAATAGTCTAGTGGTTTTCCCTGCTTTCTTCAATTTAAGTCTGGATTTGGCAATAAGGAGTTCATGATCTGAGCCACAGTCAGCTCCCAGTCTTGTTTTTGCTGATTCTATAGAGCTTCTCCATCTTCGGCTGCAAAGAATATAATCAATCTGATTTTGGTATTGACTATCTGGTGATGTCCACGTGTAGAGTCTTTTCTTGTGTTGTTGGAAAAGGGTGTATGCTATGACCAGTTTGTTCTCTTGGCAAAACTCTGTTAGCCTTTGCCCTGCTTCATTCTGTACTCCAAGGCCAAATTTGCCTGTTATAGGTATCTCTTGACTTCCTACTTTTGCATTCCAGTCCCCTATAATGAAAAGGACATCTTTTTTGGGTGTTAGTTCTAGAAGGTCTTGTAGGTCTTCATAGAACCACTCAACTTCAGCTTCTTAAGCATTAGTGTTTGGAGCATAGATTTGGATTACTGTGTTATTGAATGGTGTGCCTTGGAAATAAACAGATCATTCATTCTGTCATTTTTAAGGTTGCATCCAAGTACTGCATTTTAGACTCTTGTTGACTGTGAGTGCTACTCCATTTCTTCTAAGGGATTCTTGCCCACAGTAGTAGATATAATGGTCATCTGAGTTAAATTCAATCATTCCTGTCTATTTAAGTTCATTGATTCCTAAAATGTCGATGTTCACTCTTGCCATCTCCTTTTCAACCACTTCCAATTTACCTTGACTCATGGACCTAACATTTCAGGTTCCTATGTAATACTGTTCTTTACAGCATTGGACTTTATTTCCATCACCAGTCACATCCACAACTGAGCGTTGTTTTTGCTTTGTCTCCATCTCTTAATTCTTTCTGGAGTTAGTTCTCCACTGACCTCCAGTAGCATATTGGGCACCTACACACCTGGGTAGTTCATCTTTTAGTGTCATATCTTTTTGCCTTTTCATACTGTTCATGGAGTTCTTCTCAAGGACATGAATGCTGAAATGGTTTGCCATTCCCTTCTCCAGGGGACCACATTTTGTCAGAACTCTCCACCAAAAAGCTATGTTTTTTTCAGTATTTACATGTGACTGTGAGAGTTGGACTATAAAGAAAGCTGTGCGCCAGAGAATTGATGCTTCTGAACTGTGGTGTTGGAGAAGACTCTTGAGAGTCCTTTGGACTGCAAGGAGATCAAAGCAGTCAATCCTAAAGGAAATCAAGCCTGAGTATTCATTGGAAGGACTGATGCTGAAGCTGACACTCCATTACTTTGGCCCCCTGATGCGAAGAACTGACACATTGGAAAATACCCTGATGCTGGGATAGATTGAAGGCAGGAGGAGAAGGGGAAGGCTGAGGATGAGATGGTTGGATGGCATCACTGACTCAATGGACATGAGTTTGAGTAAGCTCCGAGTTGGTGATGGACAGGGAAGCCTGGCATGCTGCAGTCCATGGGGTCACAAAGAGTCGGACACAACTGAGTTACTGAACTGAACAGCAAAGAATGATCCAGCTCCAAATGCCAGGAGTGCCAGGGCTGAGCAACTCATTACTTGCTTCTGTTTTATAAATTGGTGTTTTTTATATGAGAGAAGAGAGAAAACTTAATACGTTCTCATCTCTGATTTAGCTTGACTTATTTTCAAAGGGGAAATGTGTTTTCCCCTTTCAACATCAGGATTTTGGCCCAGAGGGCTTGATGGTCTGGGTTCTTCCTGTGTTTTATGCAACTCTGACTTGATTCTGGCTTGCTCTCTTGGGACTATAGATCCCAGTGGCATTTGCACAAGTCTCAGACCTAAATTCCTAAGAGACTGTGCTCCCTGTAAGATATAAATCCTGGCTAAGATACAAAAGACCTAATCCCTCAATGCCTACTGCTCAGTGGACCATGCAGTCCTCTCCAGCTCCAGTGTTCCATCATTCTGTAACTTCTGGATCTCTCTGGTCCTCTCTTTGTCCAGCTATAAATGAAGGGTATGGGATTGGCCAGTCCTCCAGTCAGGCCTCTAAACTGATGCCCCTTTTACTCTCTCTCTCTCCCCTTGTCCGTCCTTCTCCACTTGTTCCGTCTTTCATCACAACCCATTAGGTAGTTAGGTCTTTTCCTAGGAACCACTTCTTGCAATGATTATTTAGAGCAAAAAGTATAGAAGTAAAATAAGGCCACTGCCAAAGTGGGAGAATGTATTCCAGAGCCAGGTGGCATCAATGGGACAAAGAGTCTGGTCCAGATGCCAACTCTTTGCCAGAAGAGAGAGGGAAGGACTTGGGGGAAATCCCAGCTTGAAGGTTTTCTGTCTCCCTGTATCATCATCTTTTCAAAAGTAAAATAAACTGTAGATATTATTGGCGGATGCCTCAGCCCTGAGGAGGTAGAGGGGAAACATCAATAACTGCAGCCTCAGTGACAGAGGGCATCATAACAAAGGCTCCAAGTCACTGAAGACCTCCAGGATGAAGCAGAGAATGGAGGTGAGGAAGGTTTTGGATGTTCTTGGTCCCTGGAAAGCACGTAATGAAAGTTTGTGGGAGGAAGGAATGAATGCTGATGAAAATTGCACTCTGCCTCTGGCTAGTGGTCTCCTCCTCCCATCCCCACCTTTTCCACTCTCTTCAACCCAGTCTTCTCTTTCTTCTTCTTTCTCTCTTCTTTCCTTTCCCTCCTGTTCCTCTCTCCTTTCTTTCCTCTCCTTTCCCTACCCCTATTCTGGTACCCTACAACGTGAGAGGTGTCAAAATATTTTCTGTATTTTGTCAATGTAATGATTCCCTTGCTAGATTCTAATTTTAACTATTGAGCAGGAGGCAGACCTGGGAAAGAGTGTGTGTGTGTGTGTGTGTGTGTGTGTGTGTGTGTGTGTGTGCGCGCGCACTCGCGTGTGTGTCTGATACACACATGTGTGTTTGAGGGCAGAGAAGGGGCTGGCTCTGGCAATCTTGCCTGAAGAATGAGATCTTGAGGGGAGGCTGCTCAGTTTCTCAGGAGCAAAGCAATTGAGAGCTAGAGCCTGAAGCCAAGTTGCCAGTCAAGAACAGCCAAACTCTTGTTTTCCAGTCACGGAATTTGGGAACCAACGGATTGTGAAAATTGAAATGCAGTGTTTGACTTGATCTTTGGGTTAAGCCAATATCCCTGGGATCTTAATTTGAACCTGCAGAAGGCTTTGGCCTACTTCTTTGAGAATCTGTTATTACTCACACCCAAACCTTCGCTTCCTTGAAGAGATTTGGAGTACACTGCAGCTTGTGCCAGCATGCAGTTATGATAAAAGTTAAATTGTCTTTCTGTTCTGTTTTGAAAATAGTGTTTAGATGTTCAGTTTATGAGCCCTGAGCTTGGTGCTTCTTCCTCTTCTTGGCTCTATCTCTGGATGTTTTCTTGAAAAATGTTCCCTTCAATGCATTTCTAAGGCTTCATTCTAAGGCAGTATGGTAGGTCCAGTGGTTATTCTCTGCTCTGCCCTACGCCTGCCATCCTCAGGAGTGGAGACTGTGCCCTAGAACGCTGCCCCTGTAGGATGCATTGCATGGGTTCCTTTGCTGGCTGACTTCTGGTGAGTCCAGGGCCTGAAAGAGGCACTGCAGGAGATGGGATGGCATCACTAGCTGCTTCATTCATGTCAGACTCTTAGGCTGAAAAGGGTCGCCATGCCCTCCTTCAGGGAATCTTCCTGACGCAGGGATGAAACCCGTGTCTCTTATGTCTCCTGCATTGGCCTGTGGGTTATTTACCACTAGCGCTACCTGGGAAGCCCGATGAGAGGGGGGGAAGATAAGAAGACTAGAGCATCTCCTCCCTGTTCCCTACTGGTAGTGGGGCCACACCTCTGGCAGTAGGGACTTCTCCCCTTGACTGCAGCTCCTCTTAGCAGTGCCCCATCCGTAATTCCCATTGGCACTGGGATTAACTCATATTTCCTGTTGCCCCTTCAGCCCAAGGTGTAGTAATAGCCACCCCGTTGTTGCCATTTCCGGGGTGCCTCGGCACATTTGTTTTATTATCCTTGCCCTCCTCTCCTCTGTAGTCCTTTCATTGAAGTCTCCTCATTGGATCTGTCTGTGGTGAATTCTGTTCCTGGCCAAATCTAGACCAGTGCAGTGGGGAAGATCATGGTGCTGTAGTCACAGGTGTGAGATTTGTTACGATGATTTAAGAAAACATTGTTTAAAAATGTTTACAATTCCTATGGTAAGTAATTTTGGAAAAAGAAGCAGAATACTTGATGCTACAGTCAAAACATTAAAACAAAACTGTCATTCTGTGGTTTTATAAAAATAGTTGGTTTTTGAATGACACTTGAATACAAATGACTGCTGCTGTGACGATCCCAGAAAGATGCAAAGCTGATGTTCCCAGAGTCAGCCTCAGTCTTAGGACTAGTGAAAACAGCCCTCTGCTCCTGCCATATACAAGGAATAAATGCCCCTTCCATATTCTTTAGGCTTGGGGAAGTTGGTTTGACTGAACATGGAAGAGTTTCTTGAGATGGAAGGAAAGAAAGCATTCTAGAAGTCCTGGGCTACAGCACAAGTCAGCTGCCTCCAGGCTCTGACATCTTTACAGCCAGGCTCAGGGCACTTGGGATTCCCATGAAGTTAAAGGCACTTGGGATTCCCATGGGATTCCCATGAAGTTAAAGGCATTGCATCTTTGATCAGCAACTGCTCTAATGTAGCCCTCCAGACTGAGGTACAAGCTCAGCATGGCTACTCATTGATTCAATCACTGTTCAGACATTGACTCAGCTCATTCATGAAACAACTGATTCAGGAAGTCACAGTTGTTTATTGAGACAACGAGTGAACAATTTCATGTTCAGTTATGGGATTAAAAAGTTGAATGTAGAATTGCACCTGCGATGAGTGTGCAAAAAAGGAAAGATCTTTGGAGAGAAGAGAGCATCCTAAAGGTAGTAGAAGGGGTCCCTCAGGATAAACCATGAAGTGTTGAGTGAGTGAGAGTTCACTAAATTGAAGAGGCAGAATAGGTGAGTGGAGTCAGGTCAGAGAGCTCATTCTAAGAGGAGGAGATTCCCTGTGCAAAGGCCCTATGGTAGAAGGGAGCAACATGCTTTTACTTAATTCACAGGAAGCCTGTGTGGTGGAAGCACAGAGACCAAGGGGGAAAGAAGGATTGACTGAGGCTGGAGGGATGGCAGAAGCCAGACCACCCATGGGGGCCGTGGTCAGATTATTGATACTTATCCTAGGAACAAGAACCCACTGCGGGTGAAGTGACATGATCAGATTATTATTTGAAAATAATAAAAAGCAATTACAGTGTACTTACCATGTGCCAGAAACTTTTAAAGACCTTTGTAAATATGAACTTAGTATCTTCATAGCTTCCTCTAAGATAAATACTGTTGTCATTCTCATACTACTTTTGAGGAAACAAAGGCACAAAGAAGTTAAGCAGCCCAGGGTCACATAGCCCAGGTAGGGTCAGAGCCTCTCAGAATTGCCCTGTAGTCTTGCCACATTGCTTGACCACCACAGCACACAGAGGCTTTTGTGTGGAGCATAGGTTTGGATGCGGGCATACTGCTAGGAAGCTACTGAAGTTTTTGAGGTGGGAAGAGATTATCCTAGGATGGTGGCAGTGGAGATGGAGAGAAATGGAAGTTTTCAAGAGACCTATAAGGAGCTGAGTTTATTGGACTAGGTTTAGATCAACTGTTGGAGTGGTAGAGATGGGCATCCCTCTCTTCCCCTTCTTCCTACCAGCTCTGTGTTCTGTTTCCCTGAGCACTTTCATGCCTTTATGCAGGAGGACTGTGAGGGAATTGTTGTGGCAACTATTGCTCTAGTCCAGAGTTTCTTAATGGCAACCCTTCTGATGCTGGGCTGGTTAATTCTTTGTTGTGGGAACTGTCTTATGTTTCATAGCATCTGTGTCTTTTACCTAGTAGATGGTGGGAACAATCCCCCACCTCCATTTGCAACAATAAAAAATATCCCCAGATATTTCCAGAAGTCCCCTTTGAAGGCAAAATGTCCCTTGAATGAGAAATTCTAGTCTACTCCTAGCCTGTATATACCTATAGTTTCTCACCTTGGACTAGCAACCTACCACCTTCCTGGGATACTGTGAGCCTTGAGCCAGTGTGTTAGTGGTATTAGTGAAGTTTTAAACTGGCCCATGCCCAACATGTAGGCCTTCTGGAAGCAGGCAGTCCTAGACTGGGTAGATTCAGAAAGTTTAGAAAGGAACCTTTCGCACTATTTAACAATGTCATTTATCTTTGTCTTTAGTGGGGTAGTTTAGACACCTGTCTATAATTCAGGGCCATTTTCTTTGGGGACATATACTGTTTAGTTCTAGGAACTGATTTCAAGATGAACTTTCTATAATCTGCTCTCATATGTGGGCATTGCCTGCATCTTATGTTTCTGGAACAACTATTTTCTCAATAGCTCCGAAACTTTCCTGTGAAGACTTTGATTTCTTTAGAAGGCCTTTCATATCCTGGTTTCTTTTCGGGCTGAATAAATCTTTCACCTTTTACTAAAGCTTTCCATGGAGAAGGTCTTTCAATGAAGAATATATCAAAGTTAGATACGCTTCTCATTTGGAATGATGAATTTATCAAGGGCATGTATTTAGAGAATTTTAAAGAATTTTGTTCATTTGAAAATTCCCTGCTAAATAATATATTTTTAAAAAGTACCTTGAATAGCCTGCCTTTTAATGTAAAACCCATGCTGGCATATGAGGAGAAACACCCAAATGAGATACAACTATAAGTTAGTATTAATAAAAACTAGGTTTTATCTTTCTTTAAAGGACAGCGTGCTTCCATGGAACAGAGAGGTGTATTCCTGTGAGAATCATCTCTTGTCTAATTGATGGCCCAATGGGCTAGGGTAAATTTCTGTTAGACCTTATTTTTTTTTTTAAGATGTCAATTGCATACAAAAGTAAAATGAAACTCCGCATACCCTTCACCTAACTTCAGCCATTACTCAACTCATTGGCAGTACTGTTTCCTTCCTATCCCACATTTCCCCACTCCTATCCCTCGGTTATTTTGAAGCAAATCCCAGACATTATATCATTTCATTCATAAATATTTCAATATAAACATTCTTTTTTTTTAAGATAAACATTTGTGACAGCAAATTACAAACACTTTAAGGTGGAGGAGAATTCTAATGAAGGCTTTCCCCCATAAAGTTGAAACTCACTGGAATCCAAATGTGAGAGGTTTAGATTCTGATTTTTTTAAATGTTGCTATAAAACTGCAAAATGGACCATTTAGTGGTATTATATAGGGAAATTTGAAAAATTTATACCACCTGACACATTCTTCAACTGATTTCTGGCTCTGTTCACCCTGGCTTATGCTTATGTCTCAATGTTGTCAGAACTGACATGATTATATCATGGTAGAGTTTTTGTTACCTCTTGGTTATTATTGACATTTCTACACATGACTGGAAGGACAGGTCTTTCTTGGTCTTGTGTCTTTTCAATTTCTTGACTGAATGGCAGCTCTTAAAGATTTTGATGAAAACAGACAACTTTTGTTGAAGGGTGACCATAAACTAATGGTTAGTCACATTTTTATGCCTAAGGGTTCTTGGTATTGATTAATGGAACTTTTCTACAGACAATGTAGCTGAGATTAAGCTCTCTTTGTAATAAGATTAAACTCCCAAATCTCTACTGAGGCCTGAACATAAGTATTTTGCTTCTTGCACTGTTTTTGTTGATGATGATCTCTGCTTGTTCCCAGAAACCCCCATTTCCTTGGGAATTTTTTTTTTCTTCAGTTATTCTAGAGCAGCCATCCCAAACCTTTTTGGCACTTGTCACCAGTTTTGTGAAAGGTAATTTTCCCATGGACAGGGGTCGGGGAGATAGTTTCAGAATGATTCAAGCACATTACGTTTATTGTATACTTTATTATTATTATATCAGTCCCACTTCAGATCATCAGACATTAGATCCCAGAGGTTGCAGACCCCTGCTCTAGGGCATTTGTTCTTTAATTAATTCAATCATAATTCATGAGCAAGAGGTAGGCTTCTCCCACTGCACTAGATGCTGATCTGTTCATGGCTCAGGCACAGTCGCCATCTCCCCAGAGCTTAACTCCAGTCTCAATGTTTTAATTATTAGGATGGATCTTGTACATCCAACCTGGGTGATTTGAGGGAGGAGCAGAATGATTTCCATCTCTGAACATCTTCTTTGCCCTTTTCTCCCTCAACTAGGTTACCAGGGTATATCTTTGAGTTGAGCCAGATGTTTGTCTGGTTGCTCTAGAGGGGAATGATTCAGGAATGCATAACAGGTGGGCCAGGAACTTGGGCAACAGTCTTGCCCCACTTACAATAGAAGGTGGGCAGAGAAGGTGTCCCAAAAGGACAGGGAAATGTGAAGGTTAGGGTCTCACACCAAAACAGACTTTATATCCATCACATTTTGGTTGGCAGTTGGCCTTGAGCCAGGCAAGACTACATGATGACAATTAAGTATGTCATCATGAAAACTTAAGTGTTTCGTGTCACCTAGCCTGTCCTCTCATCTGGTGATGCTCCCTAAATTGCAACAGCATTTCTGGAAAGAGGTCCTTTAACCTCTGCCCAGCATCAGGATTTATGAGGAATATATTAGCACAAGGGTCAAGAGCCTGGGCTTTGAAAGGAAAGATGACTTGGGTTTATATCTCTGCCTTGCCATTTACTCTTCTTGCACTGTGACACTGACAAATGTATAAATGACATTACCTTGCCTGTGGAGTTTCTCTTGATGATTAAATGAGCTAATACATATAAAACACTTAGCACCAATCTATATTTAGCAACTCTTAGTAAATCTATTTATCAGTGTTCTCTCAACAGAGAACTGTCCCTTAAATATTTGCCTTTTGTTGCACTGTAATAATTTTATTTGTCATGTCACCCTCTTGCGTTTTTATTATTTTGCATTTTGCTTTTGGGGGCACATAAGCTTTTAGTCCTTCTTAATGATTCTTGAGTATTTAAGACTGTTCTTCTGTCTTGTCCTGTTCTCAGTACCCCCATGCTACAGAATCTTCTTATCTCCAAAGTCCCCAGTCCTTCTTTGTCTTCTTCTAGCAGGTTTAGAGGACCCTTAATAGTCTAACCCATCTCCGTTAAGTATTCTATGGATTATTTTTCTGTGTATTCCACAATTAGTCACTGGACACTTTCTATGGATAGGGCATTGAGTGCAGCCCTGTTAACAGGGTTCCAACCTAGTAAGGTTCATACACTAATGAGGAAGATGGAGGAAAAACTCTAATAAGGAAAGCCCTGGGGGCGTTATTAGGACATTGAATCCAGATTGGTGGGAAGCATGGGGGCTTAAGGAAGCTTCCAGGAAGAATAAAGTGCAGATATGAGACCTAATGGATGAGAGATGTGAGTCAGGTAATGAAGGGGGATAGGAGGAGTATTTCATATGGGACTTAAAATCAAATACAGTATTTAAATGGCCAACAATTAAATAGATGGGGTCCTGCTAAGAACCCAAACAGCTCTGGAAGATTCTGCTGAAAAATGTCCACCTCCATGGGGAGAGGGGATCAAAAATGTCATTCCCATAAGTAAGCAATAATAGCTAACCTTACACCACAGTGCCCTTGCCTCCTAACCTTATCTTTACCTTAAAACAAATAGTTTCCCTTCCAAGCAGGTTAGAGTGCCCTTTTCCCTGCATTCTCACATTCTTCGTGACATGTGGTCATTGAAAGTTGGCTACTAACCCAAGTCATTTTTCGCAAGCTGCCATTGGAGATGCTATCTACACAATGTATAGTAACACTGTTTACATTCACATTGGCCAGCTGTAACTGGATATGAAATTTTCAGCGTTACCTTTCTTGCATGATGGTATCAGAAATAATTTATATGTTTATAATAAGAAAGGATTTTTTAAAAAAATAAGATACACAATGAAAGGGGTTCCCAGAACTGGTCTGGAATTTTTCAAGGAGATATTGAGTGTGGAAAAGATTTAAAACTCCAGCTTGGAGTTTGCTTTTCAATACAACTAACAGTATATATAGGAAAATCCGTGCCAGCAGACTTGAACAGCTTTCCGTTGCATAGCCGAATGTTTTATTATTTTAATTTTTGAAATAATACAAAAAAAAAAAACCCTACCAAAAGGATATAAAACCTAGGAAGAAGCGATTTGATTCCTGCCAAGGCTGACTTCAACCAAAACGCGCCTCTGCCCTTTAGCATCTCTGAAAACACGCTTTCTTCTTTAAGCTTCATTAGCTAAAGACATAATAATGATCACAATAGGATGGTATTTCTATTGAGTAGCAGCCAGTGGAGGACCAGGAGAGCCTTAACCTCTGATGCCAAAGTCCACGAGGCAAGGGCTCTCTAAAATCAGCTGGGAGAGGAGAGCTGGATTGCTTCTTTTTTTTTTTTTTTTTGGCCAACTGAGTGAATTATGCCCCTGTCTCATGAACTGTCTTAGCATCATTTCCTTGGGTCTCAGTGGCACCCAGAGCAGAAGTGATCAACTAAAGGCTCAAAAGGTTCTTAAATCCAGTCAAGAAACCAGTTACAGGAATGCAGCAGATGTTCCTGCATCTTAGATGTGGGTTGTATAATCTCTTGCTTGCCATACCTGCAGGGTCTATGCCTGCCTGTCGGAGATACAGAGTTTAACTCTACACGTGTATTTGTGTACAGACCACACACATACTCATGCTTCCTGATAAGACCTAGAGGTATACAGCCTACTTCATTTAAAGATTAAGGAACTTAAATTCATCTATAATATGTTAAAATGTACACAGGGTCAATAAGACAGGAGAGAAAAGGTCATCTGTTATCATCATGGAAGAGTCAAATGACCCATGGAAGAGTCAAATGAATACAGCAAATTATCTGTACTAGATCTGAAATTCTGTGAATGCTACATATTTTAACAGTGTAATAGATTGGATGATATAGATTCATTGCGTTATTGTTAAAAGTAGTAAATAATATTTTAGTAGGGCTTTGTAATTATAAAAATACTTTCTCCTGTGTGACCTTTTTAAGTGACTAATAGTATGGATGTTATATCTCTTTCCATGTCTGAAAAATCAAGAATCACTTATTTCAAATAAAACTTTTTAAAAAACAGAAATTAAACGTGCATATTGTGAAAATATGCACTAGCATATTCTCCTGACTAGCATCAGGAAGAAAGCATTTACCTGAGAAAAAGACTTGAAGTTTCGATTTTTTTTCTAATCTCTTTTCCTTTGCATACATTTGGCATAGTCATGATTTTACTGCTACTACTTTCTCTCAGTTTTTTCTTTTACATGGAACAATGCTTCTTATCCTCCAGTTAGTATAAAAGTCTTTATTAAAAAAATTGAATATGGTAGGAATAGTGCATGTACAGTCACTGTGGGTAAAGGGAATGCTTATAGTTTAGTTTGGAACTATGTACAAGGTTTAACTATTTTCTAAATTTGATTGTAGTGATGGGTTCACAGCTGAATATACTATAGCTAATTTACTTGTACACTTTAAATGGGTGAATTGTGCAGTATGTGAATTATATCTCAATAAAGCTATTAAAAGTGTAGAGCTCTGCACAGTGTTATGACATCTCTCTGAGTCAGTGCTGGGAGCTGAAAGCAGACAGAGAAGATTGCATAATTAGGTCATGGCATTATAACTTAGACATGTACTTTTTCAGTGATTCCACAGAGGTGAGAGAGCAATTCATTTAGCCTGTGAGGTAGGGAGGACTTTGAGGAGTGATATTTAAACTAAGTCGTAAAGATTGATAGGAGTCCAGTGGGTGAAGGGATGAAAGTATCTTAGGGATGTAGGTAATAGGAACCCAGTAAGGACTTATTAAATAGGAGTTATAGTGATGCTAGTGATAGGGGTGTTGGTAGTGATGATGATGGACGATGATGGTTGTAGTGATAAGGATGACTACAAGAGGATCATGGTAGTCATGGCTGTGGTGATGGTATAATGTTGGAGATAATGATGGTGACAACATGGTGATAGTGGTGGTAATAGTGGCTGTGGAAATGATTTTACAAAGACTGAATTTGAGGAACTTATCAGGCCACAAAGTGATGAGCTTCTAGGCACCTGCAGCCACTGTTCTTGAGTGACACATGGCAGGTAGTCAAGAATACCTATCATTGGCTAGTGCCTTGCTTTTTGATCAAATACGTCTTTCATCTGGACTTGTAGGAGCTGTTTATCAGTCTATAAAAGAGGAGCTAAACATTTAAGCAGTTAGTTAAATGCTGCACTTGGACCTGAAATATAGTGGTTTGTACTTTTGCAGTCAGAAACTACTCATGACAATGATTGGCCTGCTGTGGAGGCTACTGTGGGTCTAAGTGCTGGACATCACCATGACCCTTTCCATGAAAATTTTGAGTTAAAAATACTAGGTTGAACTACTTGAAATTGCGATATTTTAGGTCAAAAATAGTTAAATATCAGCCATTTCATCTGGATTAGCCTATAATCTACCTTGTGCTGATTTGTATCCCACCCCCTTCACTAAATGTGTGGAATAGCCAGGAGGAGTCAAAGGTTGATACATGTTATTCTGCTATTATGATAGCATTTGCCCTATTGATTCTGTGTGTGTGTGTGTTTGCATGCACATTTGTGTGTATGTATGTCTGTATGCATGTATGTATGTGTGTATGGAAGAAGAATATAGATCAATACTTTCCAGTGCATTAGCCATGGACCTTCTGTGACTCCTGAGCATTTGAAACGTGCTTGTCCAAACTGAGGTATGATATGAATGTAAATGCACTCCTGATTTCAAAAACTTATTATGAAAAAAAGAATACAAATTATTTCAGTATTAATTTTATATTTATACATGAAATAATATTTTGAATAAATTTGGCTAAATAAAAAGATTAATAATAATTTCAATTGCTTCTTTTTACCTATTTTTAAAGTGGCTACTTGAAAATTTGGCTTGTACTTCTATTTGACAGTGTTGCTACAGACAAAAAGGATTTTTAAAGTCCTTTGCAGTGTAATTTTTTGGCAGATTCAAGAGGAAGACAATTCAAAGTAGCTTTTAGAAATTGCCCTTGGATATCCTGAGCCCAAATTTGCTTCAGTTTCTGCGAAAGAGGAAGGAAAACCAATCTGGCCTCTAAAATCTACATTTTGAAAATGGCCTTATAGACATGTATTCCCTCTGTAATATACAAAATACATTCTAGCAGCTCATAGCTTTTCCATGTACTTGTAGTATTTTCTTTGCTTTTACTTTTTGTTCTCTGTGTTCTTCCTGTCATCACTTTATCAAAATATTGAGGCCCTGGCATCAAGCAAGTAGAGATATTCAAGATACATAAATGCCTCACTTATTCAATACTGAGTTTATCTGAATCACTTGGGGATTGGCTAAGTGTATAAGCATTCGGGTTTCTCTGAAATTGAGACCATGCCACGCAGTGCAGGATTAGTGGGGAGAAAGTGTGTCAGTCTCCTGGCGCTGACAATTTGAACTGTCAGGGTCAGGGCCCTGTGGTCTCCCTTTGCTCCCCTAATCCTGACTAAGAAGGTATTTAAGTAGAATCCTGGGGTGCTAAATTAAGGAGGCTCTAATGGGAAAATGGGAAGTGGAGGGTTTAAAGGACACCCATTAATGTGCTCACTTCAAGATGTACTCTCATCAGTGCTTCTTAGGAAGGCACATGCTCACCAATAATGTCTTTACTTTTTGGAACACAACCAAGGGCACGTATGGAGATTTTTAAACATAATATTTCGGAACCCGAGGGAAGCCAAAATATTGCAGACAGTGATAAAACCACAATTTAGTAATTGTGTTGTGTGATCCTGCAGCATGTGGTGGGGCCGCTAGAACGGGAAGTGTGATGAGTTTGGGCAGCAGACATTCTACATCTCAAGTTGCCATCTAATCCTCCCTTAAATAGGTCCAGGCAGATACACAGGGTGTCCAGAAACCCTTTTTTCTCTGTAGCCACATCTTCTAGGCCAAAGAGAAAAATGGGTAGGCATCAGCTAGAAATATACTTACCTGCCCTAACAGAAAACACTCAAATTGAGTAATATTTTTTTAACATAACAGTAAGTCTGCAGGTAGCCAGAAAGTGTACAGTATTTTACTATTGCTGTTCTATTTCATCCTCTGTCATGGCTAGCTTTTCTCTTCATGTTACAAAACTGTTGCTGCAGATTCAGTCATCACATCTGTATTTCATCAGAAGGAAGAATATGTGCTAAACAGTGTCACCTATGGGAAGGTATATCCCCTTCCAAGGGGATAGCCTTGTATTACTGGCCTGAAGTGAGTAACATAACTTCTCCCAGATGCCAGGGACTCTGAGCTGGTGAAGATGTAGCTAGAATGTAGAGCCTATAGACCTTGCCACTCTAACAGGAGAAGATGTAGTCTACATAAGTAGCTCCTAGTTTCATTCTTGGCACACAGGAAATAATCAATAAAAGAATCTTAAACTAATCTCACATTTATGATTAAAAGATGAGATCAAGCAACACTATGACTATATACTCTAGAGAAGTGGTTACTTTGATTAGTGTTTAACACTAACTAAGCATACCCTTTAGGCATGTTTGGCCTGTAAAACACAGGGCTCAGTGCTTTACATTTCCTACTCCCTATAAAAAATTGATGAAGGGACACTCTTCCCAGGTTTCAGAGAAGGAAACTGAGGCTCAACAAAGCTAAGTAGACTTGCCTAAGGTACATACTGATATGGAAGAGGGCTGGGATGCTCACCCTTGCCTTCAGCCTGGGCATTTGTAACCTTTAAGCTCTTATATAAAGAAGAAGATTCTTGGTAAGTTTGCCTGTTGTTAAATTGCTAAGTCATGTCCAGCTCTTTTGTGACCCCTGTGGACTTAGCCC
The DNA here is from genome assembly GCF_963930625.1 of Muntiacus reevesi. Classification (NCBI taxonomy): domain Eukaryota; kingdom Metazoa; phylum Chordata; class Mammalia; order Artiodactyla; family Cervidae; genus Muntiacus; species Muntiacus reevesi. The sequence continues at coordinate 103,306,869 of NC_089252.1, forward strand.
ACCAGGCTCCTCTGTCCATGGGATTGCCCAGGCAAGAATACTGGAGTGGCTTTATGATTTCTTCACCTAAGTAACCTGCTAATTGCATTTGAAGCTTAGAACCAGAGACTGGAATAAATAGCAAAAAGGACTGTGAAAAAAGAAAAAGGATGAACAAATTAGGCTAACTTTGGTGCAACTGAAATAGGTCCCCATATTATGAGCTGTTAAAGGCCTTAATGATGCCAAATTCTGGACTCTCTCAGTCTTAGAATATTTTCCACCAGTTCTCCATTGGTGGGGGGGATTTGCCGTATCCATATGGTAATAGTTTGTCTGGGGTTTTCTCAGGGCATTCTCAGGAACAGTTAGGCCATTTTGTGCTGGGTGCGTTCTGGAGGAGTGAGAAGGAGCTGTATGCATGTCTTGAGGTGGAACTAGCCCCGCCAGAGTGGCCCCTGGCTGCCAGGAGATCCAGTAGCATGGAAGGAGAGGTAGACTGGAATCGCCTCCAAGGAATGGAGGTTCCCCAAGAATGATGGATCTGCCTTTGATGTCTGGCAGCTTCCAAATAGCACAGAAATGATACAGATACATGCCAAAAGGGGAAAAACAACTTTTGATCTAGTTAGAACTAATTAAACTTTCAATGTGCATGAAAGAAACTTGAGTGCTGGCCAGTTGTTTGCTGCGGATGGATTTTGTCAAAGAGCATAGTTGAAAATAATGTAACTAAAGCAAACTGCTGTCCTACTTGTGGGGAGTTAATTTTTTGGTCTTTGCTTCTAAAATGTTGAGGATATCCCCCCTTGCAGACTGAAATTACCTGCAATCTCTTTTTTTCCTTTTGTACAGTGATATTAAGAGTGATGTTTTTCTTTAATGTTTTCTCAGAAGGCTCCCCCTTCAAGCCTTCCTTGTTGTCATATCTTGTTTAGTCTAATGTATGTTTTTTGTTAGTGTGTGGACTAAAAAAGGTAATCTAATTAACAGTAGAAGGCAAGAAGCCCTGCAGGATTTTGGCAACAGAGGAAAACGTGGGCTCTGGTATTTGATCAACAGCTTCCACTTAAGGCTCGCAACTCTTGCCTTGTTAGCAGGGGACTTTTTCCGCTCTTCATAAGCAGGCTTCAACAGAATATAAAGTGTGTATTTGACAGGACAACAGTCACATCTAAGAGTGGATTTTGAAAATTTAGGTTGCCTTTATTCAGAGCAACTGGCTTAGTAAATGTTTAGAGGGCCCTAATTATGCTTTGGGGGCGATTAAAACATTGTGGATTTATGCTGTTACACTAAGGAAAAAAGCCTACCCCACATACCAAGAAAGGGGAAAAAAAAAATAAAAAAGCTTAAAGGGAGGAAAGACAAGAAAAAGGGGAGGTGGGTTGGGTGATGGGGGGAGCTCACAGGGCCCCAGCTTGGAGAGGCGGCCTCTTGGTAGAGCATATGAATCCACTTACATGTAAATTGCTTGTCGCTGTGAATTAAGGGAAGGCTATGAAAGAGCTGCTTTCCCGTGTTTACTATAGGATTTTTGACAGACTCTTTCCTCTTTCAAGTAAATTTGGCTTAAGTCCATAGTCAGTCCAGTTTTAAGTAAACTCCTCTTTTGTTACATTAACAAGGTTATAACATCACTGGGGCAGATTTCCAGCTGCAGGAACCGAGGCCTAAGTATGGGGCTGAGGGTATAATTAAAACCTTCGGGTGGGAGAGTTAAATTCTCAAGTAAAATTGGATAAAAGGCTAATTGTCCATAGCAACATAATACATGCTTTAAATATCTGTGAAATGAAGATGAATAGTAGGAGGCTTGGAAACAATCCTTTTCTACTCTGAATCGAGATCTGCTTTTTTAGCTCAGGATAAAGGGCATTCATTTCTGCACACATACACAGACACCTCAAATTCTAAAAGCTCAGTTCTGTCCCTGTGACTCCTGTGACTTGTCTTCTATCCATGCTAAAGATCTATGTACCTTATTTTGAGGAGCTTCTCTTACAAAATGGGGAGTGTTTATAGCTGATAAGTGGGATCTATGAGCAGGGGACCTACGTATTTTGGTTCCATAGGTCCAAACAGAGGTGTTGTGTAGTGTGTCCACATTTGCCATGGCTTCCTTTAAAGGAACGGTGGTAATGGGGTGTGAGCGGGTTGGCAGGGAGTCTAGGAGAAAGGTGCACATACCTTTGGTGACCTTCTCAGAGATGACATCCAGCCAAGCAATATGATACATTACCACAACGCTAAAAAAACAAAACGGCTTGTAATGGCAGCTTGTCCTGAGTGAATGCGTCGGGAAGGTCCATTTGTTATTCATTAGGAGCAGCCCGGCTGGTCTGGCATGGTAGGGAGCCTGGAGACGTAAGGTCATTCTACACCTCTGCCCCAGTGGCACGGACAGCAGCGAAGACAGCTTTAGCAGCCCCTACACTTCTAAACTTTGCTGCTGCTGTTTGAAGCTCTGCAGGAACGAAGGTGTTCTAAAACAGTTTAGAGTTACTCTAAGAGGGTGGGAGATGGGTGTGGGGTGGAAGGGAAGAAGAAAAGGGGGAAAAAAATAAAAATAAATGATTTTGTTGGCAAAATGACTTCATGGAACTGAGCACAGTGAGCTGAGAAGTCCTTCAGCTTCCCCCCAGCAACCCAGGAAGTGTACCCCCAAAGAGCTGCAGTCTGTCCATCTGAAGTAGGGACAGTCAAAAGAGAAGGTGTGTGAGGAGCCCGGGGTTTTTGGAGAGTGGTCAGTGTTTAAGGGCTTGTTGGGAGAGCTGTGTGACTATACCTAGGGAATAGAGCTGCTGGGTGCAGCATGGTTAGGCACCAAGGGTAACCTGGGCCGCCAGGAGAGCAGGCCAGTTCTTTGTGAACCAGAGATGCAGGACTGTGGTTGCAGGGCAGCTGGAGCTGGGCCGTGGGAAAGGAAGGGCGGTGGAAGGCTGGCAGTTACGGGCATCAGCAAGTGGACTAATTGAGAGTGTTGATCTTGCCTGCCAAGAAAAGAGGATCTTGTCCCTGGGCTCTGAAGTACAGAGTGGTACTGAGGCTTCCCTGTGTGCTTAAGGGAGAAGACCCAGGAATTGCATTTCTGTTATTTTCAGTCTAGTTGTATTGCAGAGTATTTTATCTTGCTGCATAATATGGATACTTGTGTTTTAAATCAAGAAGTTCCTTCTCACTTTGTGAATTGAGAGTGCTTTAAGATAGGATACACCTACTGCTGAAGCTGGGGTGCTTTCCATCAGAGCTGAGATAGCTGTGTTCACTTTCATCATAGTTATTGATGTGCTTTTATGATATGCATTGGAGCCTCCTAGCAATACTTTTTTGCTCAAAGAGTTATTTAGATCACACATTTGCCTCGTGGCTGCTTACTATCAGTAGTGTTTTAAGTATGTTTAAGTATGTCGAAAAAGAGCTTATATTTTAGAGTGTATAAATCCATTACTGTTGCCAGCATTATAAATTTAAATTCCTTCTTACATGTACTAAATTCATGTAACGCATAAACTGGGTTATAGCTCAGAGTAAGAATGACATTATGAGAACATAAAGTTGAACATGCTGTTTAATAGGAGCCAACTCTTATTAGTTCAGGCTAGTAAAATTTTAGCCATCTTTACATTTCTTTGTTTTTAAGTAGTGTATGTTTCATTTTTGAAGTAGAGGTTTAGTTATCATGTGTATATACATACATACATATAAGTTAAAGTGGAAAAAAGTACTCTTCTTTCTGTCAATTATTAATATTTGATGCCAAAATATGGAAAAAATAGCTCTGTTGAATTTTTTGAAGTTATGTACTATTTGGGAAGCAGAAATTGGGATTTTTTTCTACCTGAATTTGATTGAATGACTGTCCATTTTGTAGAGTACATGGTTGTGGGGAGGTTCCTGGACATTTCAGAGACAAGAGTCTACATTCTCTATAAGTCAGTAAATATTTATAAATCAAATGTTTTGTGATGAGGGAGGAGCTTTTCCTACCAAAAGGCTAATTTTACCAGACATCTTTCTCTCCACCCCTCCCCCACCACTTTATCCTCAACACAGAGAATGCGTGTCCCTTATGACGCAGTATGACCATTATCATCAGTAGCCGTTTACTGAACAGAAGAGAAGCAAAACCGTGATAGAAGTGCTCTCCATGCCTACCTTTTCTTTTGTAAATTATTAATTTTGTTTTGTTTTCTGTATTGATGGCCTGACAATAAGGAGTAGCAGTTTTTTGTTTGGGCCATGAAAAAGTTTTGGAAATAGATGGTGGTGATGGTTACACAATATTGTAAATAGAAATGGCTAAAATGACAATTTTTGTGTTATATATTTTTTGCCACAATAAAAATGTGATGAGCGATAGAGAATGAAAAAGGAATAATAGAAAGCAAAGTCCCAGGGATTTATTTGGTCTGTAACCTCATTGTATTCAGATTTCTATTTCTGTGTCACCTTATCTGAGAAGGCTTTCCTGATCACATTAGCTAAAATGGCTCCTTTCTTGTTACTTTTTGTCTTTCTAACTTCGCTCTAATCTTATTTTTAAAGTATTTTTAGAGTTTAAATAAAATTCACATAACAAAATATTTTTAAAATTAATTAAAATAAACAGAATATAAAATTCACCTTTTTAACTAATTAAAGTTTACAATTCAGTGATTTTTTTTTTTTGTATTTATAAGGTGTTGTGCACTCATCCCTGCTATCTAATTCCAGCGTATTTTCACCACCCCATGACATCCTCATACTCATTGACCAGTTACTGTTTATTACCTCTTTTCCCCTGCCCCTGGCAGCCACTAATCTGCTTTCTGTCTCTGTGAATTTGCCTTTTCTGGGTATTCCAAAAATGAACTCTGTATGTGGCCTTTTATGTTTGGCTTCTTTCATAGCGTAGTGCTTTTAAGTCTCATCCATGTTGTAATCTGTATTACTACTTTATTTCTTTTTATTGGCAAATAATATTCCATTGAGTAGATATATCACATCTTATTCATTAACCAGTTAATAGTCATATGAGTCATTTCTACTTTTTGGTTGTTATGAATAATACTGCTGTGAATATTTGTCTGTAAGTTTTTATGTGGATATACATTTTCATTTCTCTAGGGTATAGATATTTTTCTTCATAACACCACCACTATATCCATATGTGTACTGTGTGTGTGTGTGTGTGTGTGTGCGCGCGCGCACGCACACACACATTCATTGACCATGGGTCCAAAATCCCCATTTTAGAAGGTAAATTCTGGAAGAACCTAGACTGTCTTAGTCTCCAGTGCTTAGGACAGTGCTGACTGAGTGAATGAGCTAATGAAGAATGGAGTTCTGTATTAGATGAGCCACAAAGTTCTTTCTGAGCCACAGAGTAAGTTCTTTGGTCTTTATCTCTTTTAAGTCATTCTTTAGGTTGTGGTTGGGCAGGGGGAATACTCAAAGAAAAGAACTGTTATTCAGTATCACAGGAGTATTGGTAGAGTCAACCAAGCCTACTGCCAGGCTGATGTCTAAAGACACAAAAATGGGATGGCTTAACCAACCACTGACCCATGTTATTTTTGATGCCAATTACTGCTATCAGGAGAATCAGTTCTTCCTGTGACAGACATTGTCTTGTATTTATAATGAAGGCAGAAATAAAATTTTTTCAGTAGTGCCAAGAAGAGCAAGATCTTCACCTTTCTCAGAGGTGCAGTGTCCATCTCTTCTCTGACAGATATGCCAGAGAGGAAAGAATGGAATGCTGCTGCCTGGGGGTGAGGGCCAAGTATATTTTTATTCACTAGTTGCATTTAAGAAACGAGAGACATCTTTTTATATAAAGCCAAAGTAAAATTTCAGTTCCTGCAGAATTTTTGTATACTTCAGCAAGAAAGGTATCAGTCTCAGGGGAGAGCAAATGAGGCATTCTACTTTTGCCTGCCCATCTTCAATGAATTCTGGCAGGTATTATTTTAACTTTTAGGAATTCTACCAGCTCTACCTTTGTTTTCATAAACTATGTAATTTAAAATACTCTTCGTGGATTCTATAGGATTTTGATTCTATTTGATTGGTTTTTCTTTGTAGTTAATCTGCCTTTAAACATGTGGAGGAAATGGTTCAATTTTTAAAAACTTCCACAGGATGTGATACATACCATTTAAATGATAAATCTTTCCCCTAGAAAGAAATGTCATGGTACAAGAGCAGACATAGTTATCATACTGTTTATTATTTGACTTGGCTGAATTCCTAGATTTGGGTTCTAATTTTAATATATTAGAATATACTTTTCTTAGAGGTTTATGTTTGGTGAGTGAGTAGCAGGGTAAATTGAAATTGCATTTGACTAAATTATATTTTTCCGTGATTATTAGTTTTTTTCTTTTATCAGTGAGTGAAGAACTTCTCATCTACTGTCTTACAGGTGAGTACATTTCCATCCAAGATGCTTCTGCTAAGGACAAGAGATTTTAGATGTATTGGGGTGGTTTATGTCTCCAAGATGCTTTTCAGTCATGGTAGACAAATTGTCTGTTGTTGCAGTCTAGGTGGAAATGGGCAGTTATCTTCCTCTCATATATTTCCTTGGCTGAATTCTTATTTTTTTTTAACAGAAATAAAAATTGGTGGTGGGGTGTGGGAGGGAGGTTCAAGAGGGAGGGGACACATGTATACTTATGGCTGATTCATGTAGTTGTACAACAGGAGCCAACACAACATTATAAAGCAATTATCCTCCAGTTAAAAGTAAATTCAATTCAATAACTAAAAGAGAGAGTAAGGGAAGCTCCCATAGATAATACAGATTACTATGCTTTGAGCACTTAAGAAAATTGTAAGACTCACAACAAATAATGAAGAGAAGGATCCCATTGTCAGCTGAGCTTTGGGGAGGGACCATCCACTGAAGCAAGAGTGAGTGAGTTATCCCACTACCCCACCAGCCTCTGCCTGCAGTTTACAGTACGCCAGCCCATAGGAATGTGAATCCCACTTTGGAGCCCATTGTGAATGTGTTTCTGAGTTGTTTAACGTGTTTCTCACAAACAGGACATGACATGTATGGTTTAAATGAAAATAATGGCCTTGCCGCTCGGTGCCAGACCGTCTTTTGTCAAGAGCATCCTGGCAATTGGAAGGGCTCTGCGCTGACGTGGCCCACAGGCAGGGTCCTTAGGGGATCTGGACTTGCTGTGTTTCACACAGAGAAGGCTCTTAAATCAGGAGGCCTCCCTGAGGGCCTGCAGCCCTGGTGTATGCATGTGTGCTGTTCTGCAGCATGTGTGTTGTTCTGCAGCCGGCATTAGAGTTGGGCTTGCTGCTATTGCTTCTGACCATAAAAGCTTGCCTGTAAATTAAGAGAGAGATTTTCTTTGGATTCCTTAACTATGGAGTTTATTTTCAGAACAGATCAAAAGCAATAACCAAAAAAAACAGTGATTTTTATTTATTTTATTTTATTTTTTGGTATGAGAGTGTTTAAGTGTATCTAGGTAATTTAGCTTGAGCCTTGTGATAATGTAAAAAAAAATAATTATTTTTAAAAATTATAGTAAAACATACACGATGTAAAATTTAACCATTTTTAAGGTACAGATCAGTGGGATTAAATATGTTCACATTGCTATGCAACTATCACCACCATCTGTCTTCAGAACCTTTTCACCTTCTCAAGCTGAAACTCGGTAACCATTAAACAATAACTCATCATTTCCTCCTCCCCCCACTTCCTGGCCACCACCATGCTGCTGTCTCTATGAATTTCACTACTCTATATACCTCATATAAGTGGAATCATACAACACTTGGCTTGTTTTGATGGGCTTGTTTCACTCAGTATAATGTCTTCAAGGATGATAATGTTTGATACAAGAAGATTAAGAGTGTATTTATTCAGTTTTATTGCTTGAATTCTTTTTGTGTGTATCTTTTAATGTTCAACTAGTTGATTTATCATTTTGTGTCCCATGAATGGCATGGGGGCATGGTGTCATCATAGATCAGTCATTCTCAACCAGGGGCTGCTGGCCCCCGTAGAAATATTTAACATTAACTGGAGACATTAGTTTTGGTAATCACAGTTGAGAAGCAGTGGTGCAGGATGGTATGGTACTGGTATCTAGAGGGCAGAGGCTGGGGGTGCTCCTAAACATTCTACAATGGCCAGGATAACTTCCACAATAAAGAATTATCTACACCAGTGTCAATAGGAGAAGAGTGTGACAGAGGATGAGATAGTTGGATGGTATCACTGATGCAATGGACATTAGCTTGGGCAAACCCCAAGAGATGGTGAGGGACAGGGAAACCTGGCATGCTGCATTCCCTGGGGTTGCAAAGGTTGGAGATGACTTGGCAACTGAACAATGTCAATAGTGCCGAGTTTGAGAAGTCCTGTCAAGGGTTAATGAATTTGCCAGTTAACAATGGGGGAAAAAAACTCTTGAGAAAAATTTGCATGATACATTTTCATTGAGTAGTTTTGAAATAAATCTCTGATGTCATCAGTTTGTTAGTAATTCAGTAAAGCATTAAATATTGGAGGTTCAGTACAACTTAATGCAGACTGAGTTCCTATCTTCATGGAGAGACTCAGTCATAAAAGTTGGAGGATTCAGAATCATCCATCTACTTGTACTTTGATTAATTTTGCTATGAGTTCTTTTGGGAATATTTATGTTTCTGTGCAGGTAATGAGTTTGGGTGGCTGCACAGAGATGGTGAAGCACAGAGTTGGAGTTAGGAGACCTTGTTCTGGCCCCGTTCTGTTACTGAGTGGCTACATGACAGTCTGGATCTTTGACATGAATATAATAGAAAATTCTTTAAAATTCTTAAAAAGTGACTTCCATATGGTTTAATTACTATGAAATACATTCTGCTATAGGCTTCCCCGATAGTTCAGTTGGTAAAGAATCTGCCTGCAATGCAGGAGACCCCAGTTTGATTCCTGGGTCAGGAAGATCTGCTGGAGAAGGGATAGGCTACCCACCCCAGTGTTCTTGGGCTTCCCTTGTGGCTCAATTGGTAAAGAGTCCACCTGCAATGCACAAGACCTGGGTTCAATCCCTGAGTCAGGAAGATCTGCTGGAGAAGGGAAAGGCTACCAACTCCAGTATTCTGGCCTAGAGAATTCCATGAACTATACAGTCCATGGGGTCACAAAGAGTCGGACATGACTAAGCGACTTTCACACACTACATTCTGCTACGTTAGTTTGTTTGTTTTTTTAAGTGAAAACTGAACATTGCCTTAGTAATAAATGATTAGGTGAAGCCTTAAGTTGATTGCCGGTAAAGGTACTATATTCTTTGCAAAAGGCCTGATGAGATCCTGGACTGTTTCTGCTGTCACATCCTCTCTTTATTAGGACAGACTCCCATGGCCAACATTGGTTTGACACCTATGTGATCCAGTGGACTCATTTATTTTTTTTAAATGCTGTTTTTCTTTGGTCCACTTCATTGAGAGCAGAAGGTTTGTCTAGAATATTTAAAAGTTAGGTAGATAGGAAAAGCAAAAGCTAATAAAACCTATTTTTAATAGGTTTTTAACATATTATATAATATGTTAAACATATAATAACATATAATAACATAATAGAGGTGAGGAATAAGTATCTAAACCAAAATTATGGAGTCCAATTTTTAACAGCCAGGAAAATTTTATTTCCTTGGAATATGTTGTGTGTCTTTTTCTAGTGCACTCTTTATAGTTATGTGTGTATGCTTAAATAAAGAGGACTAGAACAGAATTGATTGTAAAGAGTTGCAACACATGCCACTACCTGCAGAGAAATTTGTGTGAAGAGCAGCTTGATCGCAGGGAACACTGAGAATGAAGGCGGGTTCAGAGGAGGTTGTGGTTCAGTACTACCTACTGTCCTGTCACCTCGTGAATTCCCGTCCCACCACCAGCTCCCATCACTGACTTTGAAAAAAGAAATCATTATCTAGTATTTTTTCTTAGCAGTTGAAGCAAAGTTTCTTCATAAGACCAAAACTTTTCCAAGAATGTGCTGGCAGCCTGTGCAGTCTCTGGATTTCAAAGTCTGATGGTATCTGGATTTTGAGCCTGGGCTTTGGTCTGCCTCTCCTTGCTGTTTGATATGATCCAGTTTTGCTTTGTCAGAGTTGGAAGGTAGTTACAAATCCTAGGAGGAGGTAGGTTGGAAGATAGAATAGGGGTTCACCTTTCAGCAGGAGACAGGAGAAGCCAAACCTCATCTTTCTGTTCTCTCCATTTTTCTTATTTACTAATTTACTTGTTTTTTATAAAATAGAAAATCCTTAGAACCAGGATGGCAAAGAGGTTTCATCCCAAGTGTCACCCTCAACTGATTATGTTAAGTAATCAGTGTTTGGAACGCTTACCACTAGCTTCAGACCAAAAAGAATTCTGCGGTCAGTTAGCGGTGCTTGCCAGGGTTGAGCATGAGTTGCAGTGGCACATGCATAATGTATTCTCCAACACTGTGTAGCTTGGGGCTCTGAGATTAACAAGTGACTCTTTAGGTGTGGTCCTGGCTGTTCATTAGCACACTTTGTTTCTGGCAAATGCTTCTGTTGCAACTGGCGCTTGTATGAACAATGTGAACTCTTGAGTCAAGTCACCTGGATTGGAATACTAGCTTTGTCTTTTACCACCTTGTGGAAAAGGCTCTTGTAGGGGGCATGGTTACATCTTTTAGTTATTGTGAGGATGAAATGAATTAATACACATTGTTTAGAATAATGCCTGACACATACTAAGCTTTCAGTCAATGTTGGTTATATGGGTTGAATGAAAGTGAAAGTTGCTCAGTTGTGTCCAGTTCTTTGCGACCGCATGGACTATACAGTCCATGGAATTCTCCAGGCCAGAACACTGAAATGGGGAGCCTTTCCCTTTTCCAGGGGATCTTCCCAACTAGGGATCAAACCCAGTTCTCCCACATTGTGGGTTGACTCTACCAGCTGACTCACAAGGGAAGCCCATATGGGTTGAATAGTGGCCCTCAAAAGATATATTCACCAGAACCTCAGAATGTGACTTTATTTGGAATAAGAATCTTTGTGGGTATAATTGAGGTAGATTTCAAGATGAGGCCACTGTGGATTAGAGTGTACCCCGAATCTGAAGACTGGTGTCCTTGTAAGAGATAGAAATAGAAAAGACACATGGCAAAAAAGGAAGGTCATGTGAAAAATGGAGGCAGAGATTGGAATAATTTATCTGAAAGACTAGGATTTATCTGCAAGGCTAAAATTATCAAAGACTGCAGGCCATCACCAGAAACTGAGAGAGAAAATTGGAATGATTCTCTCTCAGGGTCTTCATATGAAATGACCCTTGGTTCCAGACTTCTGACCTCCTGAACTGTGAGAGAATAAATTTCTGTTGTTTTAAGCCACCGATGCTCAGAAAGACTTAATTTGAAACCATCAGAATGTACAAAATGAATAATAATAAGTAATAATAGTAATAATAATAGTAATAAGCATCATTGAGATAGATATAGAGATAGATGGTAGACTAGACAAGCCTTCTTCCTGGTATGGATACCAACTATTGCATCAGAATTTGAGAGAAGGCAGGGAGTTGAATTGTAGGCAAAGTGGTCTATGGGACAGAAACAAATGTGCAAGGAGGATATATTCTCAGAGGGTGGATGATACTTGAGTAAGCCTAAAGCAAACTGAAATTTGGATAACCTAAGAATACACTGATTACTTTCTCAGTTGGGAAACTGGGTTTTAGGAGTCATCACTTTCTGCATGTTCAGACCAGTCCAGCTCCTTATGCATTTGTGTAGGAACACTGGTCTGAAGAAGACAATGGCACCCCACTCCAGTACTCTTGCCTGGAAAATCCCATGGATGGAGGAGCCTGGTAGGCTGCAGTCCATGGGGTCGCTGAATTGGACACAACTGAACGACTTCACTTTCACTTTTCACTTTCATGCATTGAAGAAGGAAATGGCAACCCATTCCAGTGTTCTTGCCTGGAGAATCCCAGGGACAGGGGAGCCTGGTGGGCTGCCATCTGTGGGGTCGCACAGAGTTGGACACGACTGAAGCGATAGCGGCAGCAGCCACAGGAACACTGGTCAGGAGAGGGAGGGAAGGGACCTGTCGGCACACAGTAGTCCAGGGCTGCCACCTCGGATCTGCCGTTACTGCCTGGTCTCTGGCAAGTTACTTAACCTCTTGGCCTCAGTCTTGACCACACAAAATGGAAGTGACTGTACCTACCACACAGATCGTGTTGTGAGAACAGCTTATTATGGACTTTCCCTAACACAGAGCCTGGCAGATAGCAGGTGCTCGTAGCATTTTTTTTAAATGTTCTAAGTGCCTGTGTTAGGAATTTGAGGAGATAAGGGAATAAGAAATACACAGAAAATTGTCTCTGCTCATAAAAGCAACATAATATAAGCTCCACATTGTAGTGGAGAAGATCAGGGCACTTAGAATGATGAAATATTGATTGAAAAAAAGGGGTAGTTTTTGTTTTGCTGAAGGATAAGCAGGAGCCTCAGAGAGGATTCAATTTGACCTGAATCTTGAAAAATAAGTAGAGTTTTCATAACCAGGAAAGGGCAGATATGTTTACTTTTTAATGGACCAATGAGACAGAAATATACTTGGTGAGGGAAGAGAATGACAAGGCATCCCTGGACAAGCAATTACTCGGGGTTCAAAATGGAGAGGGTTGAGTATAGGAGAGATGAGGTTGAATGTGCAGATTTGTGCTAATAGATTTGAATGCCACAAATTTGGGGCCAGAGGGAAATATGGAATGCTTTTGAAAGCACAATAGAAGGATGGCTCTGTGGTATGAGCGAAGAATAGGAGCAGAAGTCAGAAACATTGGTGCAAGTTAGGAGGCTTCAGCAATGATCCGAGTGATGGATGATGGAGGCAGAACCTAGGGGAGAAGAAAAATTGGGAGAGAGGGGAAGGAGGGAGACCGAGAGAAAACCTGAGCTTCGTCAAATGCTTATCGAATGTTTGATGAAAGGGAGATTAATAGGATATGGAAACAGATTGCGTTTGGGGGAAAAGGCAGAAAGAGTAGAAGACAAGATGGCTTGATATGTTTAACGTATAGGATCTTCCTAAGTATGGTGTGATACATGTGAGCCCTAATTGTGCCTGAAATGTTTTCTACTAGTTTCATTACTTTTAAGTTTGAAAATTTCCTTTTTAGTGGTAAATAAAAGCGTTTTCATTGTAATAACATTGAATAATTCATAAATGTGTAAGAAGTGGTCACCCAAATTACTACCATGCAGATAATCAACATTAATAACTGATTCTTCCTTTCTCCTTCCCCTTCCATCCTTTCTTCTTTCGTTTTTCATCCAGCCTCCTCCTCCTCTTTCTTTGGATTCTCTCACTTCTCTATTATATATATTTGTTTGTATAAACACACACACACACACTATATATATATACATATACTCTTCCATATGAAATGGTTGCTTGTTATTATATAGTCTGCTTGGTTCCCTAACAGCATCGTTAATCTCAGCACTTGTGAGTGAGTACAGATTTACCTCACTGTAAATCTGCTTTATCAGCAGCACTGTGATTTATTTAACTACTCCCTGTAAATGAATGCTGAGCTTGTCTCAGGTCTTGGTAGTAGAGATCACACATTTTTGAGCCCTTGCATATAATTGCATTCATATGAGGTACTTTATTTCTAAACACTTTTGCCAACAGTGACTTTAGACGTTTTTTTTGTTTTTTTTTTTTTGGTTTGTGTGTGTGTGTGTGTGTGTGTGTGTGTGTGTGTCTTTTTTATTTGGAAGCCCGTCTGTTCCTCCCAACAAAAAAGGAGGGGGAAATTCCTCATTTTATTTGTTTATTTTAAATTTTATAGTGGAGAAAAGGCTTTAAAGGCTTGATGTTCATTCATCCTTCTTCCTTTGTGAATTGCCTCTTCCTTTACTTTGCCCTTTTTGTTTGATGTGGTAGTTGATAAACCTATTTGTACAGTAAAGGTGTATACCTTTTGTTGAAACATTGAAAATATTTTCCCTGTGTGTTTGTTATCGACCAGTTATTTCCTTATGGCCTCTGGTTTTTAGGTCATGCCTAAAAGACCTTCTGTTACGTCTACCAAGAACAGCTAGATGTCTGAATGGGTAGGTCTGGCGCTTGCTGAGTTGCTGTGCCTCTCAGTCTGCACAAGCTTTCTCCTGAGTTTGCTCGTGGCCCGGCAGGCCAGGATGTCATCATGAGCTTTGATTGTCTTGGAGACGGAAGACTGCCTCCTCTCTGAAATCCCTACTCTTGATAAAACATGTCATGCAGTCATGACCTGAAATCAAATCAGTGCTGAGAGAGAACTTAAATCCTCACAAGAAGTCATCTCCAATGCAAAAGCTGCCCTTCTCCCTGAGAGCTTTGCTCAGTCCTTTCTATCCACAGTGATGGTTGATGTTAGTTGACATTTCTATTCCAAATTTATTTGTGTTTGGCACCCAAGAGGCAGCCTGAACTTCATCAGTTGCTTCCATAACCTTTAATGCAGGTGGCTACTGCATTAAAAATTTGTCAGGCTCCTATAGACTGAGTTATATCCCTCTATACTCAGAGAACCTCTTGAAGCCAGCGTGCTGGAAATCATAAACCCAGCAGATTCTGGTTTTCAATGGATAACCCAGATTGCAAAAATTATGATGTGGTCTTTTGATCTCTATTGCAGAAGTAGATTCTAAGTAAGTCAAATGGTAATGTGTAAAAGTGAAAATTGCTGCTTGGAAGTAAAACAATTGGTGTTGAAGTTTTATATTGTTATCATTTGAGCCTTTGGGTTTTCCTAAAAGGTAATGCTTCTTGCTTGTAATTTTTTGCCTATTCTCTATAGTGTTTATACTTGTCCTTTGATGTAACTTACCCATTTTTAAGAATATCCCCATAGTATTTTTTAGATTCAGTGTTTCAAATAGATGGTGGCAACAATCTTTCCTCACGTTGTTTTACTTTTGGTATTAGAACACATCTAATATTTTAGATTCATATATTCTTTAATTTTTAAAAAAAATTGATGTATGGCATACCTGCATATAAGTGCTCAGATTGTTAAATGTTTACAAAGTGAATACACGCAGGTAACCAGCACCCAGACAAATAAATCCGAGCATCTTGTGTACCCTAGAGGTCTTCTATATCCCTCCTAGTCATTATATATCCCAAAGGTGACTATTCTAGCACTTCTAACACTATAGATTAATTTTGCCTGGCTTGAACTGTGGGTTAATAGAATCATAAAGTATGCATTCTTTTCTTCCTAGGTTCTTTCACACAACATTTTATTTGTGAGATTTACCTATATGGTTGTGTGCTCGTGTAGTCAATTCATTCTCATTCTAGTTGAGTATTCACTTGCTCAAGAATACCTCATTTGTTTTTATTCTTCTTATTCTTCCTGGTCATTTGGTCTGTTTTCACTTGGGGATTATTATGAATAATACTGCTGTGATATTCTACTGATTTTATTTTGGTTTGCACACATTTGCACACATTTCTGTTGCTTATACACTTGGAATTAGAAAGGCTAGTAGGAGGCATATGCAGAATGCACATGTTCAGTCCTTCTGAAGTAGTGGTAGAGAATATGTATGACAGTTTGCTTGGAAGTAGACTATGCTACTGTGCGTTTTGAATTTTCTGAGGGAATATATTACTATTTAATAGTTGAAAGGAATTGAAAAATGTTCATTTACTTTGGCATGGTTTCCATTATTTGCTTTTATCTGAGAACTCACAAGTCATTCTACAGG
Source organism: Muntiacus reevesi (assembly GCF_963930625.1). Lineage (NCBI taxonomy): Eukaryota > Metazoa > Chordata > Mammalia > Artiodactyla > Cervidae > Muntiacus > Muntiacus reevesi. The sequence goes on from NC_089252.1 coordinate 103,322,608, forward strand.
TAATATGGTCTGAAGTAAATTGGGTGTAAATGCACAGTCCTTGCCCCATTCCAATTTACCAAGCCCAGAGGAAAACATTTGTTACACTATATTTTTACAATACTTCATTGTGATATGATGAGGCTTCAGGCTTTAAGAAAAGGAAATTGGGAGGAGAGAACTAATATGATCCAGTGTGATTTTAAGATAACAACTAGAGTCTTTGCAGAAAAAGGAGCCAACAGGTCTGATATGAGGCATGGGGGCCACACATTTTTGCAGTGGGATTAAGGAAATGGAAGAACTTGTGCTTTTCAGCATCAGAAAGTCCTCTTCCCGAACGTTCCACATTTAAAGTGTAGTACTCCAAGCCTTCAGAAAGAAGCTGCAAGGGAAAATGGAGCTGGCTCAATAGCTCAACAACATTTTCTAGATTTTCAGCCTATGACAATAAATCACGTCTTTGATCTCTTCCTGAATTTATGCTGTCTGGCAGTTTGAGGAGGTTGTTCCAGAAGAGTCTGTTGCAATGAAATAAGAGCCTTCTTTGTATAAGTACAACTTAATACCATTATGCTAATTATCAGTCTCATATAATCTGATATATTAGTTAGGATACAGAGTAGGCTTCTATAACAAAGAAATCTCCAAATCCAGTGACTTACATAAGATGAAAGTTTATTTCTTCCTATGTCAAAGTCTGTGTAGATCTCCTAGAACTGTCTTGGTGGTTTGACAGTGAAAGAGACCCAGACTCCATCTCACTGTTCTGCCATCCTCAGCACATGATGGTTTCCATCTCGCAGTTCAGGATGGCTGTTCCGGCTCCCTCTGTCCAGGCTTTGTGCTTAGTACCAGAAGAGGAGCAAGAGACTAGGGAAGAACATATTCCTTTCCTTTAAGGGCACAGTACAGATCCTGTGTGCATCATGGCCGTACTCATCCCCTTAGGTGAAATTTAGTCATATGGCCACGACCAGTTGTAGGGCAACTGAAAAACGTAGTCCTTAGCCAGGAGGAACACGTCAGCTAAAATTTCATAACTATAGAAGGAGAGAGCGGATATTGGAGAACAACCAGCTATCTTGTGTGGGTTTGGAGCCTTTATAAGTATGTCAGGTATCTTCATCTATGGCCTCTGATCTCTCTTCTATATTCTCTCACTCCTTGTCTTTCTTACTTGTTTTCCTTCTTGTGTAGAACTCAACGCTTAAAGTGCCTCAACACACTTTTGATTCCTTGGAGTTTCTCTATTAGCCAAGAAACAGAAGAGCAAACCCTGCAATCCTACCTGTCCTTTCCCAGATATTAATCTGGGGGTGGGGGAAGACCATTTTCTTTGTTTTATTTAGTCTACCTGTTAATTTCTTTGAGGTAGTTGTGATGGTTCTGAATTGAGTCCAAAAACCTTTTGTAAAGTCAAGCTGAAAAAATGTCCATCCTGATTCCTAGCAACCTATATTTAACCAGAGCCCTTGTAAGTATGTGTTAGACAGGGAAATAATAGTTATCAGTCTCTAGTGAATTATAAAGGAAAATAATTAGTTAACCTTGAGATAGCAGGGGTGCCAGACAGCTGAATAGCAGAACCCCTCTTCAAGAGGGTTGGGAGCTTGGAATGCATTGTCTTCAGAGACAAGGAAGCTGACCATTCTTTGTGTGTCTCTGGAATAGGACACCCACATTCTTTTGTAAACTTGTCTCAGCTCATCTGCAGCCATTCAACACCTCTGAGCCACTTGTGATTGTCTTAGAGGGTGTAATGTTCTGGCAGGCAGATTTTGAGCATCTCTTTCAGGGTCAAAAGTCATCCAGGAGTTAGTCAACCTGAGTTTGACTTCCATTTTCACCAGTAATCATTTGTTATGTGGCTTTAGATGAATTTCTTAATCTCCTTTTGAGCCTCTCACTTTTTAACATGAAGAAATTTTGCTAGTAACCTGAAGTTAATTCACCTTATTTATTCATGGAGCAGTTATGGTAATGTGAATATCAAGGGAGGATGGGTGTGTGTCCCATCTATGTTGTGGAAGCCAGGAAATACGTAATTAATTGGCACAAGTGTGGTCAGTTTAGGGTGACCATTTTGTCTCTGACATGATGTTTCCAATAAGGAATGCACTATAATGAAGAGCTTGGGCCCTGAAGCAAGACAGATATAGGATGAATCCCTAGCTCTGTGTGGCCTTCTCTGAGTCTCAGTTTTTTCATGGTCTTGTCACCAAGGTAATTGATTCTGGAAGAAATCCCAGCTCTACCCTTTTCTAATTAAGTGATTTTAGACAAATTATATAACTATTCTGTATTTCAGATCCCCTTTAATAACCCTGCCTTAGGTTTCTCAAAAGGTGATATATAACACATGAAAAACATTCAGCGAAACACCTTTAACATAATAAATGCTCAGTGAAAGGCAACTGCAGTATTGTCTTGATGGTTGACATAGAGTTTTGTTTTTTTATATTTAAGAATTTATTAGTTGAAATAAAACAGCTCTATTTGGGTATGATTGACTTACAGTAAATTGCAGCTATTTAATGTGCAAAACTGTATAACTTTTGGCATATGGATGCACAAGTAAAACAGTGAAGATAATGGACATACTCATTACTTATCCAGATTTCCTCATGCCTCTTTGTAATTCATTTTTCCTTCTTCTTCATAGTCTTTCCACCCCACTCCTCAGGCAAGCCCTGATCTGCTTTATGTTGCTGTAGATTAGTTTGGTATTTCTAGAATTTTGTGTAAATAGTATCATACAGTATGCACTCTTTCTGACTTGCTTATTTTCACTTATCGATATTACATGAATCAGTAAGTCATTTCTTTTTGTTGCTGACTAGTATGCCAGTAATCTTGGCACAGGTTCAATCCCTGGTCACAGAACTAAGATTCCAAAGGCCACACAGTGCGGCCAAGAAAAACAAAAAAAGTGAAAGGGGGGGAATATATCATCTTGCCTTTTGTTTCATATTTTCTTTAATCTATTTTTGCTGCCTTGATGGAGGATTGTAATTGATTCATTTCTGTCATCTTTGTCAGTATATTCACTGTAGTTCGTTCTTTTTTTATTTTGGTGGCTTCTTTAGAATTTATCATAGACTTAGCTTATCACATGTACTTTCAAATGCTATTATTCCTTTTCATGTGTCGTATATGAATTTTATATCACAACATTATATTTCTTTTTTTTTCTCCTGATTTTTGATTTTGCTGTAATACATTTTACTTCTATTTTTGTTATAAACCCCAGAATACATTTTTATTATACCATACTTGGTTCCAGTGATAGATTATCTTTAAGAGAAATTTAAATAAGAAAAATGTTTTTTTATATTTACTCATATCATTAACATTTCTGGTGGTCTTTATTCCTTTTTGTAGATTGAGATATCTATCTGATATAATATTCTGTGTCCCCAAAGATTTTACTCTTTTCTTTTTTTGGAGAGCAAGTCTGCTGCTGCTGAGTTCTTTTAGCTTTTGTTTATCTAGAGAATTCTTTATTTCATCTTTGTTTTTGAAGATTTTTTTCTGGATATAGAATTCTGAGTTAACTGATTTTTTTTCCCTATTAACTCTTAAAAGATGTTGCTCCACTGTTTTCCAACTTTGTTCTTTCTCACAAGAAAACTGCTATCATTTTTGTTTCTCTTTAGTATGTCTTTGTTTTCTTCTGGCTAATTTTAACATTTTTTTTCTCTTATTGATTTTAAGTAGTTTGATTATGATATGCCTTTCTTTAGTTTTCTTCATGTTCCTTGTGATTGGCGTGCATTTTCCTTCTTAGATTTGTGGATTTCTACTTTTTGTTATTATTTTTTTTTTTTTTTTTTTTTTTTTTTTATTTTATTTTTTTTTTTATTTTTTTATTTTTTTTTAATATTATTTTATTAGTTGGAGGCCAATCACTTTACAACATTTCAGTGGGTTTTGTCATACATTGACATGAATCAGCCATATAGTTACATGTATTCCCCATCCCGATCCCCCCTCCCACCTCCCTCCCCACCCGACTCCTCAGGGTCCTCCCAGTGCACCAGGCCCGAGCACCTGACTCTTGTATCCCACCTGGGCTGGTGGTCCGTTTCACCATAGATAATATACATGCTGTTCTTTCAAAACATCCCACCCTCACGTTCTCCCCCAGAGTTCAAAAGTCTGTTCTGTATTTCTGTGTCTCTTTTTCTGTTTTGCATATAGGGTTATCGCCACCATCTATCTAAATTCCGTATATATGTGTTAGTATATTTTTGTTATTATTTTAAGCTACCTCATGACTGGCAGCATATGTAGATCACATAGGTTATTTCTTTTTGAATGAGTGTTGGTAATTTGTTTCTTTTAAGGAATTGGTCCAATTTTATCAATACTGTCAGATTTATGATCATAAAACTATAATTAATGTTTCCTTATTACTGTTTTACGGGTTCTAATGGTGGTCTCTTTCCTTTCTTGATATAGCTGATTTCTATCTTCTTTTCTTTTTTTGGTCAATATGCCTAAAAGCTTATCTTCTTTGTTGTTGTTTAGACTCTAAGTCATGTCTAACTCTTTTGTGACTCCTATAACTTGCCAGGCTCCTCCATCCGTGGGATTTCCCAGGTGAGGATACTGGGATGAGTTGCCATTTCCTTCTCTAGGGGATCTTCCTGATCCAGGGATCAAATCTGCATCTCCTGCACTGGCAAGTGAGTTCCTCACCACTGAGCCACCAGGGAAGCCTGTATCCTCTCTAGTGGTCTTCTAAGGAACAGACTTTATGTTTCATTGTTTTCTTTCTGTATTTTTCTGGTTTCAGTTTCATCAATTTGACCTTGTTTTCTAACAGTGCAAGTTTTCTCTAACTGCTCCATCATCTGCTTCTTACATATTTTTATTTTTATTTTCTTTATTTTTTTTTTTTTTTGAGAGCTTTTCTACTTTATTACAAAGAGAAGAAGCCTTTATGTGGTCAGAAAATACAAGATTGATCTTTTTTTTTTTCTCTTCCTATGAAGCGCTGCTGTTCAAACAGCCAGAGTGAATTGTCTCAGTTCACTTCTTTAAGTCCCATCACATTCACTTGGGTATGGATGTCCTTGGCTGCTGAAAATCTGGCCCTTTAGTGCACAGGGCGACAAAGTCCCCTGACCAGCAGTTCCAGAATGTCCCATTTTCATATATTGCATCCATGCACACCTCCTAAAAATGAGGTACAGCAGGGCAAACATTTTCCAAAATAGGTGTCATATATATAATATATACACATTCGTACATACATACCTTTATTCATGTGATGTCCAAAAATTTAAAAAAAATGTACACATATTTTTATTTTCATTAAATTAAAAATATTTTCTAATTTCCCTTGTGACTTCCTCTTGAACCCATGGGTTATATAACAGTGTGTTATTTAATTTCCAAACATTTGGTGATGTTGTCAGATACCTTTCTGTTACAGATACCCAATTTTACTCCATTGTGTTCAGAAGAAATTATTTTTATTATCTTTCTTCTTTTAAACTTCTTAAGGTTCATTCTATGGCACAAGTATATTTCATTTTGTTGAATGCTTCATTTGCACTTGACAATAATATGTATTCTGTTGTTGAGTGGAGTGTTCTATAAATGTCAGGTCGAATTGGTTGCTAGTGCTATACGATTCTTCTATACCTTTATTGATTTTCTCTACTTATTCTATTGATTAATATGAAAGTAGTGTTGAAGTCCTTGTAAGATAATCAGTGATTGGTTCTCCTTTCAATTCTATCAGTTTTTGTTTTGTGCATGTTGAAACCCTGTTATTAAGTGTGCAGGTTTTTAATGCTGTTATAACCACCTGTTATTTTGTAATGACCTTTTTATTATTACTAGAAAAAGTTTTTTTATTCTTGGTAATAGTCTTTGCCTGGAAATTGACTTTATCAGTATTAATATAGCTGCTTTAGTTTTCTTTTCTTTACTTTTTGTATGCTATATCCTTTTTGCTTATTATTTTTAATGTATGTATATATTTATTTAAAGTGAGTTTCTTAGCACATAGAAGGTCTTGCTTTTTGAACCCAATATAATAGCGTCTGTCTTTCAGCTGCTATATTTAGACTATTTATTATAATGATTGGTATGATTTAATTTAGGTTTCTCATTTTATCATGTGTTTCCTGTTTGCCTTATCTAATTTTTATCTATTTCTTCTTAAGGACTTTCAGATTATTTAACTATGTTTAATATTCCATTTGACTTTATCTGTTGGCTTTTTACTATGTACATTTAATTTTTAAGTGGTTGCTCTAGAGATTGCTGTCTCTATATATTTAGTCTTGTGTGGTGTACTTAGAATTAATGTTCTAACACATCCAGTGAAAGAAAGAAACCTCACAACCCTGTCATTGTCTTCACTTTTCAATTATATGTTGTATTTCTTATGAACATGTTGCAAACATACATTGAGAACCCCATCAGAAACATTATAATTTTTACATGTAAAAGAACATTTAATTCATATATAACTTAAAGGTCCAAAGAGGAGGAAATATAGTCTATCATATTTTCCAGTCATTTCCCATTGCTTTAGAGCTTCCTTCTTTTATGAATTTCTGGATTTTCTTCTGGTTTAATCTCCCTTAATTCTGAACAGCATTTTTTGGTCACTTTTTTTTAGAGCAGATCTGCTGTTGATAAATTCTCTGAATGTATCTTTGTCAGAGAATTTTCTCTTTATTTCTGGAGATTATTTTGCTGGCAACAGAATTCTGGATTGACTGATTTTTTTTCCTTCTGTCAAGACTATTAAGAACTTTTTTTTTTTTTCTTTTTTTTTTTTTTTTTTGCTCTCATCTGGCCTCCATGATTTCTGGTGAGAGATACAGGGTCCTGTCATTTATTATTCCCCTCTGTGTAGCATGTCATTTTTCTCTAGACTTTTTTTTTATCTTTGACTTTTAGCAGTTTGATTTTGGTATAGCTGTGTGTAGTTTTCTTTGCGTTTATACTGTTTAAAGTTTGTTCTACTTCTTGTCATTGTGGATTTATGTCTTTTACCAAATTGCAGAAATTTCAGTCATTTTTTTTCTCAATTTTTTTTTTAAAACACGAGTCTCTTTTTCTCTTTCAGTAGTACTCCAATGTCACAAATATTACACATTTTGATATTGTTCCACAGGTTTATTTATGTTTTATTATAAACAAATTATATGCTTTGTTTATATTTTATTGAGTTTTTTCTTCTCTTATTTTGGATCAGGTGTTTTCTATTGATTTATCTTCAAGTAACATGTCCCTTTCCATGGTCCTTTTCATTCTGGCATTGAGTCATATGGTGATTTTTAATTTGAGATATTTTATTTGTATAGCTTCTATCTCTGCTGAGGATTTCTTTCTTTTTCCCTTCACTGTAAGTGTATTTAATTCCATGGTGGCTCAAACGGTTAAAAAAAAAAAAAACTGCCTGCAGTGCAGGAAACCCGGGATTGATACCTCAGTTGGGAAGATCCCCTGGCAAAGGGAATGACTACCCATTGCAGTATTCTTACCGGGAGAATTTCAGGACAGAGGAGCCTGGCAGGCTACAATCCATGGGGCCACAAAGAATCATATGCAACTGAGCAACTATCATACACACATATACAAACACACAAGACACACACAATCTTTATCTCATGCAGCATAGTTAAAATGTTTGCTTTAAAGTTTTTGTCTGATAATCTGTGTCATGTTGGGGTTGGCATCTGTTGATCGTCTTTTTCTTTGCAAATTTGCCATGTATTCCAGGTTTTTGTATGGCAAGCTTTCTGAACATTTTGAATATTGTGTAATGTAGATTCTGGGTCCTGCTAAAATCCTTTGGAGAATATAGAATGTTTGCCTTATGTAGTTAAATTCATTGCAATGTAGTTAAATTCATTGCAAGTTATGTTTCTTCATCTGTGAGTGGTGGCTCCAGTGTCGATTCAGTTTTCAAAGCCTTTTGGTCTATTCCATTCATGCACAGCTTAAGGATGAGCCAAGTAGTTTTGCAGGTTCATACACAGGGGATGAGGTGGCTGGATGGCATCACCAATGCAATGGACATGAACTTGGGCAATCTTCAGGAGATTGTGAGGGACAGGGAAGCCTGGCGTGCTGCAGTCCATGGGGTTGCAAACATCTGGACGTGAATGGGTGGCTGAACAACAATACAGAATTATAGGATTATCTTATTCAGCTCTTTACTCTCCCGGATTCCCTCTACACTCTCCACTTCACAGGGCTCTTCTCCCCAGTTTTCAAATTAGAAAGGTGGGATTTCTCTGAGAGTTTTGTTTGTGTGGGCTGCTGCAGACACCTCACATTCGGGGTCCTCAGGAAGTTGCTTTTATACAGCATTTAGTTGTAATCAGTGAGAAATGGGGCTGTAGAGGACTACTCCCTTTTGGCCAGCAATGAGAGTCTCAGGACATTGTTTAAAGGGTTAAATGTTACCTGCCATTATGTAATTTCCCCCTTGTTTTTTGATAGTTAAGTTCAGAATTTATTCTTTTATGCCTCTTAGTGCTTAAGTGATTTCTCTAAACAGTCACAGTTGGTAGCACAACAGTGATCTGAGTGTTTAAAATGGCTGACCACTTTCCAGGTGGTTTTAATTGATTTGTCTATAGCAATGGATATACTGAACACAGGCAATGTTGTATGGCTTCCACCACTGCCTCTGAGTGGAACAGGTTTGTGAATGTCTTGAACAACATTCTTCCATGAAGAGCTCTGCATTTATCATGGATTCTGGAACTTTCTGCTGGCGAAGGTTATTATTCTTGGTCCACGATTCATACAGTTCCCATTGATTCTTGACATTTCTTACAGGCTTAAACCCAGGCTTTGTTGGTGTGGGAGATGAGGAGATATAGAACTCATAGGGACCCATGTACTATGAGAGAGGTAGGATCATGTTTTCAGATAGGGTTTCTGCTCATTACATGAGAATAGACATATTAAAACAACATCTTAATTTGCATTATGCCCAAGGTTTTTCCATGACAAATTGACTGTTTACATTTGTGTAGTGATTATTCAGTCAATATCTTTACCCACATATGCATTGCATTTGTGAATAATCAGATATAGCATTTGTAGAAGCAAGAAAGAGTTAATTATCACCATGTGACTATTTATAATTTCTTTTCTTCTTTTTTCTTGCATGCTGAGAGGATGAATAAATGTACTGGAATAAAGCCAGGAATGCCCCTTACCCAAGAGGGAGTTGTTGCAGGGGAATCCAGAACAATTAAACCGTGTTACTTCCTTTTGTTAAGGCAGTCATCTGGGGTCACAGCTAATGTAAAGAAGGGCATTGTCAGTAACAAGTAAAGTGAGGCTGTTGGTAAAATGAAACAGGCTGTGTTTTGCCCTGTAACCTCTTGCTACAACCAGCTCTTCCATGATAGCCATTGGCGCCAAGGAAAATCGGGCAGAATAGTTGGAACCCTTCCCAGTTCAGAATATGCATTACCAGTCCTTCTATTTGAAAGCTATTTTAAATCTTTTTAGAACTATCTAAGTAGTTAGAGATAAAGTTAGAGAATACTTTCATTGCTAATAGATAAATAAGTTTAATAAAGTCTTTCTACAGAATGAGTATAGGAGAGAGAGAAAACCAAAATGGAAATCAGGAATCTTAGAATTGTTAACTTGAAATGGTTTAAGCCACTCTCTGGACTTCAGTCTTAGCCTTTTGTATAATGGGGAGGGGCTACCTAGTAGATCAAACAATAAATGAAAATGTTAAACAATGATAAATGTTAGACTTTGTGCATTACATGGATTATCTCACTTAACCTCACAACAGCTATAATATACATAATCTCACAACAGCTGTAATATACATGCTATTAAATTTCCTTTTTCCAGGTAATAGGATTGAGGCTTAGGGAAGTTACTTGATTTGCCAAAGTTGAATATTTTTGCTTCTAAGTAATACATTCTGACTCTAGGCCCTGGTGAACTCTTGAAATTATAACTACTCAGTAGTAGAGTTCAACCAGAGCTCTGATTCTGATTGTTTTGTAGGAATTTCCTGGAGCACAGTGTTCATAAACATTTTGAGACCCGTACTGGCTAAGTGCATTAGTGTAGTTGCTGGATTGTTTATTGGTGTCTGCTGTGGCACAAGAGGACAAAACAAAGGCATGTATGCTCAGTGTTTGCCTTCCATATCAGGTGGTTACTGAGGGCCCTCTGACAAAAACACCAGACACAGTACTGCTCCTAACGCCAGCACATGGAGCAGTGTTTCAGTTTCCATTATTTTACATTAACTTTAGGAATTTGTAGTGTCACCACAGGTACAGTATTTGTTTTCCAGAGGAGAGCTCTCTTCTCTTTAAAATATCTTTCAAGGGATGTCCTAAATTATCATAGGACTGAGAGAACCATTGTATATACATAATGGTCCTAACATAAAAAATTCGGAAGTAACTATATTAGTGAAAAAACAACATGATGCCATAACAAACCAGTTGTGGAATCTAGTTCCTGACCAGAGATCAAACCCTGAACCTTTGGAGTGGGAGCACTGAGTCTAAACTACCAGAGAACTAACCCTAGGGAGTATCAAGTAGTGAGAACCCACAAAAAGGAAACCACTTGAATACAAGACCCAGCATCACCCAACCACCAGTAGCACCCTGTGTGGGACACCTCATCGAAATAACAAACAAAACAAAAATACAAAGCTAGTCACCAGCAGACAGGAATACCACCTCACTCAACCTTCCCCATCAGAGGAGAAACAAACAATCACCATAAACAGCATGAATCTCACCTTATACAAAACTCACACAAACCACTGGATCAACCTTAGGAGGGCAGAAACCAAAAGGAAGAAAGAATTCAACCTTATTCAAGGCAAGAATTCAACTTTTCTTGAAGCCTGGAAAAAGGAGAGCTCAAACACAATAACTTAAAAAAAAAAAAAAGAAAGAAAGAAAGAAAAGAGAAATATGGCACAAATGAAAGAACAAACTATAAACACAGAAGTCCAAATAAATGAAGAGAAAATAGGAAAATTATCTGAAAAAGAATTCGGGATAATGATAGTAAAAATGATTAAAAAAAAAAAAAAAACACCTTGAAAACAAAATGGAGAAAATGCAAGAATCAATTAGTAAAGACCTGGAAGAATTAAAGAATAAGCATATAGAGACAAGCAACACAATTACTAAAATTAAAAATACTCTAGAAGGAATCAAAAGCAGAATATCTGAGGCAGAAAAACGAATCAATGAGCTCGGAAGATAAAATGATAGAAATAAGTTCTGAAGAGCAGAATAAAGTAAAAAGAATAAAAAGAGCTGAGGATAGTCTCAGAGACCTCTGGGACCATATTAAATGCACCAAAATTCAAATTATAGGAGTCCCAGAAGAAGAAGAGAAAAGGAAAGGGAATGAGGAAATTTTTGAAGAGGTTATAGTTGAAAATTTCCCCAACATGGAAAAGGAAATACCCAATCAAGTCCAAGAGGCACAAAGAGTTCCATACAGGATAAACCAAGGAGAAACACACCAAGATACATACTAATCAAATTAACAAAGAGAGTAAACACAAAGAAAGAATATTAAAAGCAGCAAGGAAAAGGCAACAAGTAATATACAAGGGAAACCCCATACACTTAACAGCTGATCTTTCAGCAGAAACTCTGCAGTCCAGAAGGGAATGGCAGGATATATTTAAAGTACTGAAACGGAAAAATCTACAACCAAGATTACTGTACCCAGCAAGGATCTCGTTCAAAGTCGATGGAGAAATAAAAAGCTTTTCAGACAAGCGAAAGTTAAAAGAATTCAGTACCACCAAACCAGCTTTACAACAAATGTTAAATGGACTTATATAGTCAACAAATACAAGAGAAGAAAAAAGATCTACAAAATCAACCCCAAACAATTAGAAAATGGCAATGGAAACATATATATCAATAATTGCTTTAAATGTAAATGGATTAAATGCTCCAACCAAAAGACACAGACTGGCTGAATGGATACAAAAACAAGACCCATATATATGCTGTCTACAAGAAACCCACTTCAGACCTCAAGACACATATAAACAGAAAATGAGAGGATGGAAAAACATATTCCATGCAAACGGGAAGCAAAAGAAAGCTGGAGTAGCAATCCTCATATCAGACAAAATAGACCGTAAAATGAATATTACAAGAGATAAGAAAGGACACTACATAATGATAAAGGAATCAATCCAAGAGGAAGACATAACAATTGTAAATATCTGTGCAACCAACATAGGAGCACCTCAATACATAAGACAAGCATTAACAGACATAAAAGGAGAAATTGACATTAACACAATAATAGTAGGAGACTTTAACACCCCACTCACACCAATGGACAGATCATCCAAACAGAAAATTAATAAGGAAGCACAAGTCTTAAAAGATACATTAGATGAGATGGATTTCATTGATATCTTCAGGACATTCCATCCAAATGCAGAAGAATACACCTTCTCAAGTGCACATGAAGCATTCTCCAGGATAGACCACATCTTGGGTCACAAATCAAACCTCAGTAAATTTAAGAAAATTGAAATTGTTTCATGCATCTTCTCTGACCACAATGCTATGAGACTAGATATCAATTACAAGAAAAAAACTGTAAGAAACACAAACACATGGAGATTAAACAACACATTTCTAAATAAACAGCAGGTTACTGAAGAAATCAAAAGGGAAATCAAAAAATTTCTAGAAACAAATGACAATGAAAACATGACAACTCAAAATCTATGGGGTGCAGCAAAAGCAGTTCTAAGAGGGAAGTTTATAACAATACAATCATACCTCAAGAAACAAGAAAAACTTTGCATAGACAACCTAACTTTACACCTAAAGCAATTGGAGAAAGAAGAAGAAAAAAACAAAATTTATAGAAGGAAAGAAATCATAAAGATTGAGCAGAAATAAATGAAAAAGAAATGAAAGAAACAGTAGTAAATATTAATAAAACTAAAAGCTGGTTCTTTGAGAAGATAAACAAAATTGACAAACCCTTAGCCAGACTCATCAAGAAAAAAAGAGAGAAGAATCAAATCAACAAAATTAGAAATGAAAAAGGAGAGGTTACAGCAGACAATGCAGAAATACAAAGGATTATAAGAGACTATTATGAACAACTATATGACAATAAAATAGATAACCTGGGAGAAATGGGCAGATTCTTAGAAAAGTTCAATCTTCTAAGACTGAACCAGGAAGAAACAGAAATTATGAACAACACAATTACAATCATTGAAATTGAAGCTGTGATCAAAAATATTCCAAAAACAAAAACCCAGGACCAGATGGCTTCACAGGAGAATTCTATCAAACATTTACAGAAGAGCTAATGCCTATCCTTCTAAAACTCTTTCAAAAAAATTGCAGAGAAAGGAATGTTTCCAAACTCATTCTATGAGGCCACCATCACCCTGATACCAAAACCAGACAAAGATAACATAAAAAAAGAAAACTACAGGCCAGTATCACTGATGAACATAGATGCAAAAATCCTCAACAAAATTTTAGCAAACAAAATTCAGCAACACATCAAAAAGCTCATACACCATGATCAAGTTGGTTTTATTCCAGGGATGCAAGGATTCTTCAATATATGGAAATCAATCAGTGTGATACACCATATTAACAAATTGAAAGATAAAAACCATATGATCATCTCAATAGATGCAGAAACAGCATTTGACAAAACTCAGCACCTATTTATGATTAAAACTTCAAAAAATGGGCATAGAAGGAACCTACCTCAACGTGGTAAAGGCCATATATGATAAACCTACATCAAACATTATTCTCAAAGGTGAAAAACTGAAAGCATTCCCTCAAGATCAGGAACAAGACAAGAGTGTACATTTTTCCCACTATTATTCAATATAGTTCTGGAATTCCTAACTACAGAAATCAGTAGAAAAAGAAATAAAAGGAATCCAGATCAGAAAAGAAGAAGTAAAGCTCTCACTGTTTGCAGATGACATGATACTGTACATAGGAAACCCTAAAGATAGTATCAGAAAATTACTAGAACTAATCAGTGAATTTAGCAAAGTTTCAGGATACAAAATCAATACACAGAAATCTCTTGGATTTCTGCATACTAACAATGAAACATCAGAAAGAGCAATTAAGGAATTGATCCCATTCACCATGGCAACAAAAAGAATTAAATATCTGGGAATTAAAAATAAAAAAAAATAAATAAATATCTAGGAATAAACTTACCTAGGAGACAAAAGAACTGTACACAGAAAATTATAAGACACTAATGAAAGAAATCAAAGATGACACAAACAGATGGAGAGGTATTCCATGTTCCTGGGTAGAAAAAATCAATATCGTGAAACTGACCATACTACCAAATGCAATCTACAGATTCAATGCGATCTCTATCGAATTACCAATGACATTTTTTCACAGAACTAGAACAAAAAATTTCACAATTCATATGGAAACACAAAAGACCCCAAATAGTGAAAGCAGTCTTGAGAAGAATGGAGCTGGAGGAATCAACCTTCCTAACTTGAGATTATACTGCAAAGCTGCAGTCATCAAGACAGTATGGTACAGGCACAAAAAGAGAAATATAGACCAATGGAACAAGATAGAAAACCCCGAAATAAAGTCACGCACCTATGTGTACCTTATTTTTGTCAAAGGAGGCAAGCATATACAATGGAGCAAAGGCAGCCTCTGGGCTGCCTTTGCTGGGAAAACTGGCCAGCTGCATGTAAAAGAATGAAATTAGGAAAGTTCCAAACACCATACACAAAGAAAAGCTCAAAATGGATTAAATACCTAAATGTAAGACCAGAAACTGTAAAACTCTGAGGGGAAAACATAGGGAGAATACTTGATGATGTAACTTGAAGCAAAATCCTCTATGACCCGCCTCCTAGAGTAATGGAAATAAAAACACAAGTAAACAAGTGGGACCTGATTAAGCTTAAAAGCTTTTGCACAGCAAAGGAAACTATAAGCAAGGTGCAAAGACAACGCTCAGAATGGGAGGAAATAATAGCAAATGAAACAACTGACAAAAGATTAATTTCCAAAATATACAAGCAGCTCATACAACTCAATACCAGAAAAACAAACAAGCCAATCAAAAAGTGGGAAAAAGACCTAAACAGACATTTCTCCAAAGAAGATGTACAGATGGCTAACAAACACATGGAAAGATGCTCAACATTGCTCATTATTAGAGAAATGCACATCAAAACTACAACGAGATATCACTTCACACCGGTCAGAATGGCCCTCATCAAAAAGTCTACAAACAATAAATGCTGGAAAGGGTGTGGAGAAAAGGGAACACTCTTGCACAGTTGGTGGGAATGTAAGTTGATACAGCCATTATGGAAGACAGTATGGAGATTCTTAAAAAAAAAATCTAGGAATAAAACCACCATATGACCCAACAATCCCACTCCTAGGCATATATCCTGAGGAAACCAGAACTGAAAGAGACACTTGTATCCCATTGTTCATTGCAGCACTGTTTACAATAGCTAGAACATGGAAGCAACCTAGATGTCCATCAACAGATGAATGGATAAAGAAGTTGTGGTACATATATACAATGGAATGTTACTCAGCCATGAAAAGGAACACATTTGAGTCAGTTCTGATGGGGTGGATGAACCTAGAACCTATTATACAGAGTTAAATGAGTCAGAAAGAGAAAGATAAATACCATATTCTAATACATATATACGGAATCTGGAAAAATGGTACTGAAGAATTTACTTGCAGGGCAACAATGGAGAAACAGACGTAGAGAATACACTGATAGACGGGGAGAGGGGAGGAGAGGGTGAGCCGTATGGAAAGAGTAACATGGAAATTTACATTACCACATGTAAAATAGATAGTCAATGGGCATTTGCTGTATGGCTCAGGAACCTCAAACAGGGGCTCTGTATCAACCTAGAGGGGTGGGATGGGGAGGGAGATGGGAGGGAGGTTCAAAAGGGAGGGGATATATGTCTACCTGTGGCTGATTCATGTTGAGGTTTGACAGATGACACCACCCTTATGGCAGAAAGTGAAGAAGAGCTAAAGAGCCTCTTGATGAAAGTGAAAGAGGAGAGTGAAAAAGTTGGCTTAAAACTCAACATTAAGAAAACTAAGATCTTGGCATCCAGTCCCATCACTTCATGGCAAATAGATGGGGAAACAGTGGAAACAGTGACAAGACTTTATTTTTTTGGGCTCCAAAATCACTGCAGATGGTGAATGCAGCCATGAAATTAAAAGACACTTACTCATTGGAAGAAAGTTATGACCAACTTAGACAGCATATTAAAAAGCAGACACATTACTTTGTCAACAAAGGTCCATCTAATCAATGCTATGGTTTTTCCAGTAGTCATATATGGATGTGAGAGTTGGGCTATAAAGAAAGCCGAGCACAGAAGAATTTGTGCTTTTGAACTGTGGTGTTGGAGAAGACTCTTGAGAGTCCCTTGGACTGCAAGGACATTCAACCAGTCCATCCTAAAGGACATCAGTCCTGGGTGTTGATTGGAAGGACTGATGTTGAAGCTGAAACTCCAGTATTTTGGCCACCTGATGCGAAGAGCTGACTCATTTGAAAAATCTGATGTTGGGAAAAATTGAAGGCAGGAGGAGAAAGGGACAACAGAGGATGAGATGGTTAGATGGCATCACCGACTCGATGGATGTAAGTTTGGGTAAACTCCAGGAATTGGTGATAGACAGGGAGGCCTGGCGTGCTGCGGTTCATGGGGTCGCAGCATCAGACACGACTGAGTGACTGAACTGAACTGAACTTGACAGAAAACAGGAAAATTCTGTAAACCAATTATCCTTCAATAAAAAATAAATTAATTTTAAAAAATTATAAAATATAAAAAAGAAAAAAAAAAGAAACTTCTCCACTACCACGATTTGAAAGCATCAGTTTCAGTGCTCAACCTTCCTTATGGTCCAACTCTCACATATGTACATGGCTACTGGAAAAACCATAGCTTTGACTATACAGACCTTTGTTGGCAAAAAACAAACAAACAACAACAACAACAAAAACCCATGATATGACCTTAAACAATAATTACTAGGGGTTTGTATGATAAATGTTTGTGTTCTGAAGAGCAGTGATATTATAAATTGTTAACATAGATCTACAAAGACACTTTGTGGAAAGTTAAGTCTGGGAAATTTTTTTATAAATTATAATATATGCAACTCTTAGAGGTTCAGAATAAAGTCATTAGATAAATGTGATAGATTTTTCATTATATTCCCCAATAACTTTAACCATGGAACCATTTTATTTGTTATCAACTATTAAAATCCTGAGGAACCATTGTCACATTTTGAGAAATGCCAACTGAAGACTCACATATATAAAATGGAGTAGAAGTAGTTTTCAAGGTGACTCATTTCTTCTCTGACTCAGCATGGACCTAAAATTGTGATATTAAGAACTAAGCAACTCTGCTTATACCCTGGAATGAGGACAAAAAGGAGAACTGGGTAAAAATCTTTGTCTACTGTAAATGTAATTTCAATGAAAGTTACTGAGAAAAATCATAATATTAAACAAATGGAAGTTGTAGCTGAGACCTCAATCCAGTGGTAAGTCATCATAAAATAGTGGTGATTAACTTGAAGAAAGAATTATTTGTTTTACCTGGAACAGAGAGAAAATAAAAATGAACATGTTTGATAATTCCATGGAGCAATTCTAAAAACTTATCTCAGTAGCTAATCACATTTAGTCAATAACAACTTTGCTATACCCACTCAGTGTTCATTTTAAAAATTAGAAATAAACCCACTGGGTAAGCCAATGCTTCTGAAATTTTAGTTTGCATTTGAGTGACATATAGGCTTATTAAAAATGCAGTGCTTCCAAATGCACTGGGATTTTGATTAGCAGGTGTGGGTTGAGATCCAAGATTCCAAACTTTTACAACTCTTTGAGAGACACTGATGTAAACCATGTGATAATACTAGAAATGATAAAGTATTTTGAGAGGTCTCAGAATCCTCAACATAAATAATCATTCCACCCAGGCTGATTTTTGGCAAAATGTCAAAAAATTCTTTGCTCTTCATCTTACTTCGAGCCAACTAATGCTTTCACACATAGACCCCCATGTTTGAGTATAAATGCTCAAACATACAGGAGTTTGTTTCTTGCTCATAGAGTTTATTTTTTCCTCATGTAAATCCAAGCAGAATCTAAGTTAACAGGGTCTAAGTGAAAATGAAAGTGTTAGTCACACAGTCGTGTCCGACTCTTTGTGACCACATGGTCTGTAGCCTCTGTCCATGGAATTCTCTAGGCAAGAATACTGGAGTGGGTTGTGATTCTCTTCTCCAGGGAAGCTTCTCAACCCAGAGTTTGAACCTGGGTCTCCTGTATTGCAGGCAGATTCTTTTCCATCTGAGCCACCAGAGAAGCCAACACAATTGGGGTTGGATCTAAGCTCCCATGTAATTGTTCTGGGACCCAGCACCAGGGAGGCTTGACCATCTTCAATCTATGGCTTAGAACATCATTTGGATATTGATGGCTAGCTGGTGGATGGAGAGAGAGCCTAGAGAATCATGAATAGTGGTACAGTCAGAATCATGCCCCCCCCCCCCCCAAATTCACACGGGGTACTTCAGTACCTCAGAATGTGACTGTATTTGAAGGTAGGGCCTTTAGAGAGGTTATGAAGTGAGACTTATAGAGTAGGACTTAATTCAGTATGACTGTTGCCTTTATAAGAAAAGAAAGCTTGAAACATCCTATTTAACACCCTTTAACACCATCCACTCCTCCTTCCTTCCAAAACCTGTATAATGCCACTTACTTGCTGCAGCGCACACTGCTCAGACCTAATTTGGTGAAATCAACATCTTCAGAAATGATGGTTATGGTCAGTATGTCCATTGTTCTACCTACCGAGTGGAAAGGACAGCTCATTGCAGCTAGGGGAGGCCAGGACAATAATGTCCCTGCTGTGAGAAGGGTCTGTATTTGAATTCTGAATCCCCTATCACCACTTACCAGCTTTGTCCAAATTAAAAAGGTTACTTACGGAAAAAAAAAAAAAGAGGAAATTTGGACAAAGACATTAAAGATGTATGTGCATAGTGATAAGACCATGTGAAGACTCAGTAAGGATGTGCCAAGGAGAGAGGCCTTAGAGGAAACCAAACCTGTCAACGTCTTGGTCTTGAACTTCTAGCCTTCAGGACTGTGAGAAAATAAATCTCTGTTGTCTAAGTCACCCAGTCTGTGTTACAGCAGCCCTAGCAAATACAAATAGGGGCTTAAGGGTTGTCCTGGAAAGGGTACATATTGTTTTCACTCACACTTCATAACTAGAAATCAGTCACATGGCTCCCTAATTGCAGTGGGGTCTGGAAGATGCAACCTAGATGCATGCTGGGAAGAAGATAAAAGAAGTTTAGTAAATAGTGTCTGCCACCACTTTTGCTTCGTCTTTTGAATTTAGGCAAATCAATTATGGGTCTAGAGAAGCTTCTTCTTCTTCTTTTTTTTTTTTTTTTGCCTTAAAACTATACACATTTATTATCTCACAGTTTCTATGGATCAGGAATGTGGGAGTGGCTAACCTGGATGGTTCAGGCACAGAATCTCTAATAAAATTACAGTCAAAATGCTGGTGGGAGTTGCAATCATCTGAAGATTTCACTCAGGCTGAAAGAGCCATTACTAGAACAGTTCACTCCCAGAGCAGTTAATGGGAGACCTCAGTTCCACTTCATTGGACAGCTCCAGAAGACTCCTTGGGCATCCCCACAACATGGCACAACTTCCCCAGAATAAGGTGTTCCAGAGAGACCAAAGAGTAAACTTTCATGGTTTCATCTCAGAAGTCACAGACAATCCTGTACACCACATACTATTTGTTAGAAGCAAGTCATTAAGCCCAGTCTGCACTCCATTGTAGGATGCGTGACTTTTGGAAGGGAGCACTACTGAAGACTTTGTTCAGTTCAGTTCGGTCACTCAGTCATGTCCAACTCTTTGTGACCCCATGAACTGCAGCACGCCAGGCTTCTCTGTCCTTCACTATCTCTCAGAGTTTGCTCAAATTCATGTCCATTGTATTGGTGATGCTATCCAACCATCTCATCCTCTGTCGACCCCTTCCCCTCCTGCCTTCGATCTTTCCCAGCATCAGGGTCTTTTCAAATGAGTCAGTTCTTCGCATCAGGTGGCCAAAGGATTGGAATTTCAGTTTCAGCATCAGTCCTTCCAATGAATATTCAGGACTGATTTCCTTTAGGATGGACTGGTTGGATCTCCTTGCAGTCCAAGGAACACTCAAGTGTCTTCTCCAACACCACAGTTCAAAAGCATCAATTCTACTGCGCTAAGCTTTCTTTATAGTCCAACTCTCACATCCATACGTGACTATTGGGAAAACCATTGCTTTGATTAGATGGACCTTTGTTGGCAAAGTAATGTCTCTGCTTTTTAATATGCTGTCTAGGTTGGTCATAGCTTTTATTCCAAGGAGCAAGTGTCTTTTAATTTCCTGGCTGCAGTCACCATCTGCAGTGATTTTGGAGCCCAAGAAAAGAAAGTGTGTCACTATTTCTGTTGCTTCCCCATCTACATGCCATGAAGTGATGGGACCAGATGTCATGATCTTAGTAGACACATTTTATTGTATTTTTTATTTAGTTTTGGCTGTGCTGGCTAGAGAAGCTTCTTAATTCCAGTAGACCAGATCATCAGTGCCCTTCCCCAGTTCTATCAAAGCTCTTCTTTTGTGGGAGGTAAGCAGATGAGCACCGGCAAAGTCAGTTGGTAGGGGTGCCCGCAGAACAAGGGGCAACTCTGAGCCTTGTATGTGTGTAGCATTCAATACGAGCCTTTTGGGAATGAGGAAAGGCAGAAAGAAGAAAGCAAGACAAGTAGATCTGATAAGGCCCAGGGTAGTAACCATGTACATTGCTCAAAACCCTAAATGGAAGAGTTGTTTCCACAGCAAATCCATTAGCTGCAATGGTGTGAAAAAAGTGGGGGCTTTTATAATGTGTAACACTAACATACATACAGAAAGAACACAAATCCTAAGTGTACAGCTTAAGGGATGTTACACAAACTCAGTTTACCCGCGAAACTCGCATCCAGATCGTGAAGTAGAGCAAGACCAGCAGCAGCAGCCCATCACACCCTCCCAAGCACTCCACTCCCAAGGCTAATCCCTATCCAGACTGCTAACACCATGGACTAGTTTTGCCAGCTGAACTTCATCTAAATGGGATTGTGCCATATGTACTGCTTTCTGTCTGTTTCTTGGACTCTACATTATGTTTATGAGATTCATCCATATTATATGTAGCCAGTGTATTTGTTAATTCATTTTTCTGGTTGTATAGTATTTTCTTAGATCACTATCTCCTAGTTCATTTATCCATTCTTTTCATGATGGGCATTTAATGCTTCTTCCAGTTTGAGGCCATTATAAATAGTGCTGCCATTAGTGGTATGTTTTTTTGTGTGTGCCTGCCTGCATGTTAGTATTGGGAGTAGAACTATTTGGTCATAAGTATGTATGTTTTCAGTTTTAGTAGATACTGCAAAACAATTTTTCAAAGTAACTGTACCGAAAGAGTTTATTTTTTAATTTTATGTACTACTCTGCCCTTTCTGTCCCACTCTGAGATCATCCTTCCTGCTGTTTGCCTCTGGGCTCATTGCTGATCCTTGGGACCTGAATTGTTAAGCTTGCCTGTGGGAGGCCTCATTTAGACCTGCCATTTGCTCCCCTCTTGTCAACATTTGCCCTGTTACTTGTCTGTTTCACTTGAATCTTTTTTAACTTTGAATAAAATCAATTACAGAGCATTTATGAAATAGTCTACTAGTTAGTACACTGCAATTGACAGAAATTCATTGCAAAATAGCATGAGCTAAGAAGGTAATTAGTTGGTCCTTGTAACTGAGAGAAGCCAGCTGGATGCAGGAAGTGCTCAAATAGGCATCAGGGCCCCTGTCCCTCTTGCTGTCCCTCACGCCTCTTCTCTCGTAGAGAGGCCTTCTGCTCTCCTAGCAGAGACGGGTTTTCTCTATTCGGTGGGTAACAACATCCCTAAATCCTCTTTGCCTCTTACTGGGCACTAGTTGGATTCTGACACACCTCTGAACCGATTATTCACTGTGGGAATGAGGAGAAGGAGAGGCACACACTGTGAATGAAAAATGCCCAGCTGGGTAAAATGCCCAGCCAGAGGCAGGGAGGAGCAGGACCCATGCCTGAGGACGTCAGGGCATGATAAGGAGGTCACATGCCAAAGTGTGGGGATACTAGACCACCAAAACCAGAGCTGCCTACTAGGAAGGCAGCCTGTGCTTCCTCTGGGAGGATATTGGTGTTTTCAAAGAGCATCACGTGTGGTCCAGTTTGAATGATGGGAATTTAAGGCCCTGGGTCATGGTGAACTCTTTGGGGTCACTTCAGATCACTCAGATGGGTGACTGCCCATGACCAGCTTTCTCATGAGGCCAGCTCGATTACAATGGGCATAAAATGTCTCATTAAAATGGACCCAGTTTTGGTCTACTAACTCAGCACAAAGAGGCCAAGTGACTCCTTCACATCTTTTAAGATGGAAATGAATGGAATTGCACAGTACCTGACCTCATCAGTTTAGCCAAGATGGTACTGACAAAGCCACATCTGATTGGTGAGTGAGACAAGGGAGGGAACGGCTTGCCATGAAGGTTTCTGGACAGCATGATGGCTATTAACAATTCCTGCAAGTCAAGAAAAGTCTGTATGGTGATAAGAGCCAGTGGTGAGGATGAGAAAAACAATTAAACTGGCTCACTAAGAGGGGCACTTAGCCCCTTCTTTCACTGCCGTGCAATTCATTTTAAGACAGAATAATTTAACTCAAGGGATATAACACATCTTGGCTCTAATGGAGTGACTTGAAGATCATGTTATAACAGCATACATTTCAGGAACAGACCCACGTGTTAGTTGACCTTAGATTCTTGGTGGAATAAGTGAGGATCTTAAAAGGAAATTATTTTTGGATGACTATCTCAATGCCAAGTTCAACATCTCCTGAGTGATTGCACTATGCCAAATTCAGATCTCAGGGGATTTTAGAAAGGGCAGCTAAAATGTATTCTTGCATGACTTTATGGTAAGCCAGCAAAATAAATGCCCAACTATTTGATGAAACCAATAAAGCAAAGTGGACTTTTACAGTGGAAATGTCCTCTCAGAAAAAGAAACTATGTTTGAAGTTTTAAGTGAGATCCTGAGAAACATCAAAGGAAATATCATTTTCAAATCATCTCCATGTGCACACTGGCAGCAAAGTGTGAAAGCATCCTAGTGCATAGATTTTGTCTCTGTCCTGCCACTTGCCCCTGTGTAATCTCAGACAAGATGCTGGGCTTCTCTAAGACTCAGTCTACTTCAAAGAGTTACTGTGAGCTTTCTCCATCATCAGATAGTCTCCTTAAAGGGCTTTGCACAGTGTGGGGCATATGGAAGCTCTCAATATGTATTAGGTGTTATTAGGTTCATAGATTCTTAGGTTTCTCATGAGGTTTAGATAATGGCCCCTGAGAAAAAGTTAGCATGCACACCAGGTCTGCTCTGGCTATCATGACCAGCAGACTCATCTAGAAACAATGGTTGATTTCTTTTAGTCCTGGAGCGCTCACAATTTTTGTCCATCCTTTAGAGAACATTGTTACTAATCTTCTGTTTCCTTCTGAGACACTTCTCACAGGAATAGGTTAATTGTGCTGTTAAAACATGCTTCATGGAAGGAAGGTTCGGGAGAGAGGAGACATGGGTGCACCTATGGCTGATTCTTGATGTATGATAGAAAACTACAAAATTCGGTAAAGCAAATATCCTTCAATTAAAAAAAAATTAAGTAGCAAAAACAAAAACAAAACATGTTTCGGTAGAAATGACAGCATACAGTTGGGTAGTCAGTAAGGGAATCCATCAGTGGAATCTGCCTTATCAGCACTGAACCACATCACATCAGAGATTCTTCAAGCTCATTGATATGCATTGGATAGACCGTCCAGAATGCAGGTAGTCAGGATTAGCCCCTTTTGTTGGTCACCGAGGGCTACAGGGGAGCCTGAGTCCATTTTGGTTTTAGATTTCAGTGTGAGAACTAACTTTGAAACTTGCTCTCGCCGTTAAAGTAAGAAAGAAGCATCTGGAGGTACGACAGGGTCTCTTCAACATTCCTCAGTATAATCCTACAGCTTGGTTGGTGTGACTTCTCCTCTTCCCTTATAAGGAATTCATTTTCAGAAGAGAAACTAATGTCCAAGGACTCCTTTCCCCCATTTTCTTCTCTCTCTCTGGTTCTCGCCCTCCTGTCTCTCACTGCCTTCCTACCTCTCTCCTTTGCTTACTTTCTATTTCCTTCCTTCTTTTTTACTCTCTCCTCCTTTTTTCTCTCCACATTAAAAAAAAAAAGAAAAGAAAAGAAAAACAGCCAGGGAAGCTTATAAAACATTTATCTGATACTAGTGCCAGGAAGACTGTCTCCTTCTCCTTTAAGTAGGAGCCTAGCAGAGTGGTTAAAAGGCAGTACATACTCACAAGTATTCTTTGAATTGTTGAATGAATGAATAAACGGATGACCAAATGAGTGAACAAATAAATGATCCTGGATCCTGCAGAGCAAATCTTTGACTACCTTATTCTATCATCTCGTTTGAAAATTTTCTCCTCTTTAGTGGCAAGCTAGCTTGTGTCCTGGAGCTAGCCTGGCTAGTTTTGAGATCTGGTCACTTGGAGCATGTTACTTCATTTCTCTCTGCCTCAATCTGTCTCCTTTAAAATGGGTATAGTAATTCTTTAAAGTGGTCTGTTAAGAGAATTATCTGAGTACCCACACACATGCATACACACGCATACACATACACACACAAACACACTCTTGGGATAATATCCAACACAATAAGCACTCAGTAAGTGTTATTAAAATTTTGAGTATTGTAACTTTATGTGAGCTCACATGAGATTTATGTGGAAACAATTTAACTGTAAAGTTCATTGCAAAGTTAACAGAGATTTATTCTTCTCACTGCTTGGCTTTTTTGTCCTACAAAGGGCAAGAAAAAGCTCTCTTGGAGCTAGTTTTTCTTGAGCTGCTCTGTGCCATCAGCCAAGCGCTTCTGCTCCCTTACACCTCAGAGAACCCCACTGTTGCCCTTGTTCCTTGATTCTGTTCTAGCTCCATACTAATTTATGGATGTGAGGAATCGGAGAACCCCTAGCCCCGCCCTCCATGTGGGGTTCCATTTCTAAACCTCAGTAGCACACCTGACACTTATTGCTGAATGTCCAGCATTCTATTTCATGGAACTGTGTACCCAGATAGCAGGCTGCAATGGAGTATTCTCCTTGGCAGGAACTGTTACCACATTGTGGGCACAATTATCCACTTGCCCCCTCAAAGTGAGGTGGAAATTGCTAATTACACCTGCAAGACCCTAATTGGGAACTCATTCCGTTGCATACAGCAGAAATGCACCTGCAAATAATTAACTGCAGACGCCCAAACTGTGCCCACAAGAAAGGAGAGGAAGCTCAAACTCAGGCTCCAGCCCCTCTGAAAAGGCTCATGTTTCCCAGGTTTGCAGTTGGACCCTTTGAACATCTCAGAGGGCACAAAAGGAAGTTTCTGTGCACAGCCACAGAGTCTGTGCTGCGTTCCAGAGTGGCACGTGTCTTTGCAGTCCTAATATCATCATTATCCAATAGATGCTTTCCCGCAAGTGGGAAAACAAAAATGGGCTCCAGAGCCTGTCCTTTCTCTTCTCTGTGTGTGTGGTAGGGAATTTCCACTCACCACATGTCCCTCTATTATATGTATATGGTATCTGCCAAAATAAATATTGTAGTCTCTTTATTTTTAGTTGGTACTGCACAGGTCTTTCTCAGATTAAACAGTCAGAGGTCAGGAAAGTTGAGATGAACCATAGGTTTAAAACCATTGTACTGTGTGGAGTTATTTATATAGAGGTTTTCATATATAGACTTGATTAAAAGCCGAGGATATTTGCTCAGCAGAGAGAGGAAAAACCATCATTATCTGATTTTACAAGGAATTCAGTGGCTGCTAATCAAACCCGGGTCTGCATCTGGTTAAGACATACTTGGCACTGGCTTGTCACAAGTAGAGGTTTTGCCATGTCAAGGGGATCTTTCACTCAAAGCAGCGACCCATATTGGACTGAACAAACACATGAGTTTTTAATCGAGAACAATAGTTTAACAAACCACTTCCCAGGACCATCGAAAGAAAAGTATGTGCCCATGGCAGTTCTGGCACCAAAAGATGTTTATTTGAGTACATTTACTTCAAACCATAGCCCCAAATGCCCAGCAGAAGAGGACCATTAAAAGCTAGTGCAGAAAACTGAATTTCCATGGGGTGACCCACATTATCTGGCACCAGTGCCAACCTTGAAGTATACGCTTGTCTTTGTGAAAACTGTTCCCTTCCTATCTGCTCCAGCTGAAGCAGGGACACTGTGGAACTGCCGAGATAAGTCATATGCATTGAAAGCTTTCTATTAGAAAATACAAACCTATTCCTTTTCTAAATCAGTTAGAAGTTTCTTTGCTGAATTTTCGCCAAAAAAAATCTACATGGGGAAGTTTGAAGCATTGTAATCATAAGAGGCACATCTAATCATTTTTGAACACCAGGTGCTGTGCTAAGTGCTTTAGCTGCCTTATCACACTTAATGTATGCAGCAGCCCTCTGCAATTGATGGTCTTGATATTTCATCTTGGAGATGAAAAGAACAAGGCCTGAGTGGTTAGGTCACCTGCTAAAGCACATGAGTAACAAGTGGCCAACCAGAGTTTAACCCTGGATCCATCTGAGCCGAAGATCAGTTTCTGTCGCCTGTCATTTTCTTTGGAAGAAAAAAGATTATTGTACTGTTGTCACATGTGTTGTGTAGAAATTTTATCAATGTCATGACATTGAAGAATTGTTCGATATTGGATCCAGAAAGAAACTTGTAGATTGACAGCACTCATCTAGACATAAAAGGTGGTAGAACTGTTTTATCATTCTGATCTTTAGGATTTGCTCTCTCAAGATCCTGCTCTATGCTGGTAACTTGAAAGTCACTTCCCCATGATCTCCTCCAGAGCAGGGGCCACATTGATTCAGTTGTGAGGCTCCAGATCTGAGTGTGGAGCTTGGCACATGGAGTATGTTTCATGGATGTCAGTGTAATGATTTGAAACATTCAAAGTATGGTCTCTTTCCAGGGCAGCTCTCAAAGGCCTTGGCAGTTTTGCCAAAAAGAAAGAGGAATTCCACTCGACAGTCCCATCATGCAGATCTTAAATCTTACTTATGATCCCCCAGAAGTATGGTGCCCCGTGAATGAGGTGGTGACAAGCAGTCAAATGGCTGACTCAAAAGGTCAACAAGGAGAGGCCAAGTCTGGGGCTTTATCCAGAGAGAAAACTGGAAGGCAGCTCTTGAGACTGTTGCTGCTGTGTCCTCATCAACTGGAAGTTTGCCACTAATAACAAACTGGAAAATAATAAGATGATAATGACGATGATGAGACTAATGTTTATTGAGGACTTGTTATGTTCCAGGCATAGTGCAAAGTTCTCTATGGGTATGATTTCATTTGATCTTTACAAGAGACCCATGAGCAGATACTGTATAATGGTCTACTTGACAGATGGGGAAATTGAGCTTCAGAGTTTTATTGCTTTGCTTCCCAAGCCACTTGGCTAGTAATTGATGGAGTCAAATAGGTGGACTCAGAAGTTCTTCTGAGCCCGAGGACTTAACCACTGCACATCATGCCTCAGCCGAGGTGTGGGGATGGTGACTTTTGTCTAAATGCATGAGAGTAAATTCAGGGTTATTCTTATGACACAGTAGGTCTCATTTATCTACAAACTGAAGCTCTTTCTTGAGTGGAAAGGATTGGGTTGGACTTGCTAAGCTGAGGGCTGCCTACTCGTTGAATGGCTCTCAGAAGAGCCCATCTGAGAATGCTGTGGCCTAGACTGGGACTCGGAGGAGCAGAGGGATGCTCACATGCTCTGTCAGAGAGGCTGGGCTCTTGGCACCCATATGAATGTCAAGTACCAAAAGCTGGGAGATGTTTGAAGCAGCGACCAGGGTATCAAGTCAGACCTGGGTTCAGATGTGACCTCTTTGTGACTTTAGTTGGGCAACTCACCCAACCTCTGAAAGCCTCACTTTCCTCTTCTGTGAAATAGGGATAATATCATATTAATAACAGAAGATGGTTTGAGTAGTGCATAAATGATGTCCAGGGCCTGGAAAATAGAGAACCATACACATAGGCATGGGTAGAAGTCTCTCATATGCTACAAATAGTATCCTGGAGAAGTGGGAGTTGAAACCTTTGGTGCTAAGTGATGCATGTGACTTTAGCCCCAGTATAAATATCCTGAGAAATCCTGCCAAGTTGGAGAAGTGGGTCTCTCATCTAGTACTTCCTCTGTACTGCCACACATACCAACCACCAGAAAATGTTTCAGGTTTCTTTCATGGTTTGTGTAAGGAATTTCCACCTGGCCACCTCTGCTGGCCCATGACAGCCTTCCGCCATCACCCCCAGGCCTATTCAGCTTGCTTCGGGGATAGTATGTTCTATTTGTTGTTGTTGTTCGGTCACTCAGTCTTGTCTGACTCTCTGCAACCCCATGGGCTGCTGCACACCAGGTTTCCCTGTTCTTCACTATCTCCTGCAGTTTACTTAAACTCATGTCCATTGAATTGGTCATGCCATCCAACCATCTCATCTTCTGTTGTCCCCTTCACCTCCTGCCTTCAATCTTCCCAGCATTAAGATCTTTTCCAATGAGTCTGCTCTTGGCATGAGGTAGCCAAAGTGTTACAGCTTTAGCATTAGTCCTTCCGATGAATATTTAGGATTGATTTCCTTTAGGATTAACTGGTTTGATCTCCTGGCTGTTCAAGGAACTTGCAGGAGTCTTCTCCAACACCACAGTTCAAAAGCATCAATTCTTCGGCCCTCAGCTTTCTTCATGGTGCAATTCTCACATCCATACATGACTACTGAAAAAACTGTAGCTTTGATTAGATGGACCATTGTCAGCAAAGTGATGTCTCTGCTTTTTAATATGCTGTCTAGATTGGTCATACCTTTTCTTCCAGGGAGCAAGGGTCTTTTAATTTCATGGCTGCAGTCACCGTCTTCATCTTGGAGCCCAAGAAAATAAAGTCTGTTATTGTTTCCCCATCTATTTGCCGTGAAGTAATGGAACCAGATGCCATGATCTTTGTTTTTTGACTGTTGAGTTTTTAGCGAACTCTTTCACATTTGTGAAGAGGCTCTTTAGTTCCTCTTTGCTTTCTGCCATAAGGGTGGTGTCATCTGCATTTCTGAGGTAATTGATGTTTCTTCTGGCAGCCTTGATTCTAGCTTGAGCTTCATCCAGCCTGGCATTTTGCATAATGTATTCTGCATATAAGTTGAATGAGCAGGGTGACAATATACAGACTTGACATACTCCTTTCCCAATTCTGAACCAGTCCATTGACCAACCCAATTTCTTCTTTCTGTAGAAAGAAGAAGGGTAGGATTTTAATTGTCTTGAAACAATGGGGGTTATCTGGGAGTGAGATTGCATCTGACAGAGGTACAGTTATGCTTCTGGTGAGAAACCCAATTCCTCCATGTATCTCCCACATCCTCAGAATGTCCCCAAGCACTCGGCTTCACTCTTGTTCTTTGGATTTATTGCCATCATTACTAGTATATAAGTATAATGCTTTGTATTTATATGTGGCTTTCATTTGAGAAGTCAAAGTGGTTAAAGATGTGCACGGTGGTGTGGGGAAAGGCCACTCCGAGCATGGTTGTGATC
This sequence comes from Muntiacus reevesi, assembly GCF_963930625.1. Taxonomy (NCBI): domain Eukaryota; kingdom Metazoa; phylum Chordata; class Mammalia; order Artiodactyla; family Cervidae; genus Muntiacus; species Muntiacus reevesi. The sequence goes on from NC_089252.1 coordinate 103,352,504, forward strand.
AGGCTCATGCCTTTATTCACAAAGCATGCCGCTGGTAAATGCTCACAGTTGACAAGCCTTGACAGCTGATATAATAGGGAGTAGGGGGGAGGCGAGGTTGTAGGGAGATGTAGTAGGGAGACTAGAAAAGCCTCTGCCATTGGTACAGTTCTAAAATCCCTCCCTTTGAGGTTTGCTATTGAGAAGGTTAAATGATGCCCATTCTCTGTAAGTCATCTTTAAGGTGCACAGTGACCCCAAGGGGTCATATTTTAGTGTCCGATGCTTTCTGAGGAATCCATGTATCAGACTGCTTTCTTCTCCTTGAGGAGAGACTGCAAGGAAGAAGGAGATAGAGAAAGGCTGGACTTGCTGGAGAGGTAACACCCCTGCAAGCAGGTGAAAGCAGGAGGATTAGAGCCCTCAGAGAGGATGACCAAGGCCCTTTCTCTCGGATTCCCAGAGGTTCCCAACAGGACCAGACCCCTCTCCCCACAGTGATGAGCTGCTAGGTAGTATGTTTTGTATTGGCTTTTTTCCCTCTATGGGCTCACTTCCTCATTCCTTTACCAGTCTTTGGTGACCATCTCCCCTATTGAGTCAGACTCTGCCTGGAGGTCTGTTGCTTCTGGAGAAAGCTCCTGTATCAGTTTTCTGTTGTTGCCATAACAAATCATCACAAATGCAGCAGCACTGAAAACATCACACCTTTTTTTAATCTCACAGTTTCTATTGTTTAGAATTCTAGCACAGCAAAGCTGGACTTTCCCAATCAGGGTCTCACTAGGTTGAAATTCAGGTTATCAGTTAGGGCTGCAGTGCTTATCAAGGACTCAGGCTCCTCCCCCAAGCTCACTGAGTTTTGGTAGAATTAATTTCCTCATGCTTTTCGCAGGCCGTGCCTCGCCCCGCCCCCGCCCCCCCCCCCCCCCCCCGCCCCCGCCAACTCCATCTTCAAGCCAGTAGTGGCCAGCCATGTTCTGATGTTACAAATCTCAATGATTTCCACTTTGCCACATTTCTCTGACTTCCTCTTTGTTTTTAAGGGCCCAGAGCCCAACATTGGGTCCACTATGATAATCCAGTATAAGTTGCCTATTTTACGTCAGCTCATCAGTGTCCTTAATTACATCTACAAAGTCCTTTTGCCAAGTAATATTCATGGTGTAACATCAGTGCACAAATATTATGGAAGCTACAGTTCTTCTTATCACACCCCACTAAGAGAGCAGGTGTCTGAGTAGATATCTAAGTGGACATCTCCACTGTATTCAAACCCTGGTTGGAGCTGGAACCACTTGTGTTAGATCAGTTGTTTGTTCGTGTATTCATGACGTGAACAAAGAAACCTGACTTCAACAAGTAGCTGTTCAACAAACACTGCTGATGACCAGCACTGTGTTAGACCCAGTTCCAGTATTTGTAGAAGCTGCCTGCCAGGAGCTCATAAGCTAGTGGCAAAGGCAGAGTGAACGGGGTAGAGGAGGGTAGGTCTTCCCCGTGAGATGAGGTGGGCAGCTGCTGCGGAAAGGTCAGGAGTGCTGAGGAGTTGAGGGAACCTTCTGGATAGAGTAGCACCTCCGAACATAGACCTAAGGGGTGAGAAGTATTTAACTGGACAAGTGGGAAAAGAGAAGAGCCCACCTCTTGGCAATCATCATGCCTATTTTAGGTGACTTGCTGTCATTGCATGGGGTCCACTGAGCTTCAGGTTATACTGTATGTTAGTGTGTTTGAAGGAGAGGAGAGGGCCAGAAAAAATGCTCTCATGTGGGACATGGAGAAAGGTGAGTAAAACCATATATTCATCCAGCTTTCATGTAGACTTGTAAATAAGTAGCCCGCATTTACCAACCCACATATATCTTATGACTTGTCAGATGCTATGTAACTACTTTATAGCAAGATTGACCACATCAGTCAGTTTTTCTGTTTTCTTAGTTATTTCATGCCCTAAGTATGGATTTCAAAGGCCTTCTTTACATAACCCTGGCCACTGTAGGATTAAACTGAAAGGGAAGAGTAGAGGATCTGATTCATGCCTCAGAAGGTAAAAATAAAGAAAAGTGCAGCATAGTACAGTAAAATCTCTTTCAGACTTGACAGCAGGAAATCTTAGTGTGATCCTAAATCTCCAATAATTTGCAAGCTTGAGTTATCTTGGTTTCTCACCTGCAAGATGAGCACACTATTATTAGCTTTTTGTACCTTGCAGGCTTGTCAAAAAAATGAAAAAGAAAAAAATGAACATGACATGATTTTATTTGATTATGCATCTCTAACAAGCAGTAGGCATTTTCCTGAATGTACATCTTCCTGAATTTTAGGACACTTGAATAATCCGGTTACTGGAAAGAGCATTTGATTGAGATAGCAAAGATACACTTTTATTTTTGTTTTTCATTCTTTTTCATCTGCAGTTTTCTCATGCTGCTGCATTTGCAAAGATGTCCATAAATGCTTTCATCTTCCTCTACAAAATTCATACCTTATCCCTTCCCTACATTCTTTTTTTCTTGGCCTCGTAGATCCTGTTCCCGCCTCTCACATGCTTTGAAGTGGGTTTTGTAGCATTCACAGTAGCCAAGAGGGTTACATGAGAAGAAATGGAAAAGCGTGTGTTGCCCAAGGCTAGGAGAGTGGTTGACTAAACGAGCAAATGTGGCTTTGATGGAGGAACTTGCATTTAATAGGAGAAATAATTTTGAAGGAATGATAAAAATTTGGTGTTTATAATAAGGCCAGCTCTTTGAAGGTGTTGCAGCAAGTTTTTATTTTCTCTTATGTAACTATTTACACATGCTGAACATTTCTGTGTTCTGTAAGTTTTACTTTCTCATTTGTTAGGAAAAATGGTCAGTGCAGAGCACAAGGCTAGTATCGAAAGCTGGCCACCTTGTCAGACAGTCCCAGGTCCACCCATGTTCTTTCAGTTCAGTGCAGGGCAAATATCAGAGAACCTTCCTGAGCTATTGAGATTCTGTAAGCAGCATCAACATCAGGAGTCTGTGTTTGGGAAGCTCTGTGGAGTAGTGGAAAGAAGACAGAAGCAGGCAAAGAGTCATCCTGAGCTATGTTTCTGGTTCTGCAGCTGTCTAAGCGAGGGCTATCCGATAGAATTTTCTGTGATGATAAGTTCTGCAAAGGCTTTTTAGAAAATTGTCTGTCACATATATGTGAATAGTTGAACTTTTTAATTTGGTTTCATTGATCAGCATTACATTACTCATTGATTTGGGAAGTTTGTATTGTGGCCTACTGCATTTGACAAAGTATTTTGTTACTTTCTGATGGTCTCCAGAATGGTGACCACTAGCACTGTATCCTTTTGAGATCTTGAAATGTGGCTAGTACAACTGTGCAAGTGAATTTTACGTTTTACTGAATTTCAATTTATATAGCCACTTGTGGCTAGTAAGATTTGAAACAGCATGGGTAACTAAATGAATAGCTTGAGAAAGTTGCCACATGCAGAGTGGTTTAGAAGATTGAGACTCTAGAGTCACACTGTCTTGATACGAATCCTGACACTCACTTGCCGTAGAACCTTGGCTGGGTACTTGTTTTATCTGTGCCTCAGTTTCTTGGTCTGTAAAATGGGGATAAAGAAAGTTCCTACCTCTTTGGACTGTTGTAGGAATTTAAATGAGAAAGTATAAGATGCATAACAGTATGAAAAGGCAAAAAGATAGGACGCTGAAAGATGAACTGTCTGGGTCTGTAGGTGCCCAATATGCTACAGATCAGCAGCGAACTAACCCCAGAAAGACTGAAGAGATGGAGCCAAAGCAAAAACAACATCCAGCTGTGAATGTGACTGGTGATGAAAGTAAAGTCTGATGCTGTTAAAAGAAATATTGCATAGAAACCTGGGTTGTTAGGTCCATGAATCGAGGCAAATTAGAAGTGATCAAACAGGAGATGGTAAGAGTGAACGTTGATATTTTAGGAATCAGTGAACTAAAATGGACTGGAATGGGTGAATTTAACTCAGATGACCATTATATCTACTATGTGGGCAAGGATCCCTTAGAAGAAATGGAGTAGCCATCATAGTCAACAAAAGAGTCCGAAATGCAGTACTTGGATGAAATCTCAAAAATGACAGAATGATCTCTGTTCGTTTCCAAGGCAAACCATTCAGTATCACAGTAATCCAAGTCTATGCCCTGACCAGTAATGCTGAAGAAGCTGAAGTTGAACAGTTCGATGAAGACCTATAAGACCTTTTAGAACTAACACCCCCAAATGATGTCCTTTTCATTATAGGGGACTGGAATGCAAAAGTAGGAAGTCAAGAAACACCTGGAATAACAGGCAAATTTGGCCTTGGAGTACTAATAGAGTTTTGCCAAGAGAACGCGCTGGTCATAGCAAACAGCCTCTTCCAACAACACAAGAGAAGACTCTACACATGACATCACCAGATGGTCTACACTGAAATCAGATTGATTATATTCTTTGCAGCCAAAGATGGAGAAGCGCTATCCAGTCAGCAAAATCAAGACCGGGAGCTGACTGTGGCTCAGATCGTGAACTCCTTATTGCCAAATTCAGACTTAAATGGAAGAAAGTAGGGGAAAAGACTAGACCATTCAGGTATGACCTCAATCAAATCCCTTATGATTATACAGTGGGAGTGAGAAATAGATTCAAGTGATTAGATCTGATAGACAGAGTGCCTGAAGAACTATGGACAGAGACTCATGACATTGTAGAGGAGGCAGGGATCAAGACCATCCCCAAGTAAAAGAAATGCATAAAGGCAAAATGGCTGTCTTAGGAGGACTTACAAATAGCTATGAAGAGAAGACAAGTGAAAGGCAAAGGAGAAAAGGAAAGATACACCCATTTGAATGCAGAGTTCCAAGGAATAGCAAAGAGAGATAAGAAAGACTTCCTCAGTGATCAGTGCAAAGAATAGAGGAAAACAATAGAATGGGAAAGACTAGAGATCTCTTCAAGAAAATTATAGATACCAAGGGAATATTTCATGCAAAGATAGGCATAATAAAGGACAGAAATGGTATGAACCTAACAGAAGCAGAAGATATTAAGAGGAGGTGGCAAGAATACACAGAAGAACTATATAAAAAAGATCTTCATGACCCAAATAATCCCAATGGTATGATCACTCACCTAGAGCCAGACATCCTGGAATGAGAAGTCAAGTGGGCCTTAGGAAGCATCACTACACGCAAAGCTAGTGGAGGTGATGGAAGTCCAGCTGAGCTATTTCAAATCCTAAAAGATGATGCTATGAAAGTGCCGCACTCAATATGCCAGCAAATTTGGAAAACTCACCAGTGGCCATAGGACTGGAAAAGGTCAGTTTTCATTCCAGTCCCAAAGAAAGACAATGCCAAAGTATGGTCAAACTACTGCACAGTTGCACTCATCTCACACACTGTAAAGTAACGCTCAAAATTCTCCCAGCCAGGCTTCAACAAAACATGAACGATGAACTTCCAGATATTCAAGCTGGATTTAGAAAAGGCAGAGGAACCAGAGATCAAATTGCCAACATCCATTGGATCATCGAAAAAGCAAATGAGTTCCAAAAAACCACGTACTTCTGCTTTATTGACTGTGCCAAAGCCTTTGACTGTGTGGATCACAGCAACTGTGGAAAATTTTTCAAGAGATGGGAATACCTAGACCACCTGATCTGCCCCTTGAGAGATCTGTATGCAAGTCAAAAAGCAACATTTAGAACTGCTCATGGAACAACAGACTGGTTCCAAATCAGGAAAGGAGTAGGTCAAGGCTGTATATTGTCACCCTGTTTTTTTAACTTATATGCAGAATAAATCATGAGAAATTCTGGGCTGGATGAAGCATGAGCAGGGATCAAGATTGCTGGGAAAAATATCAGTAACCTCAGATATGCATATGACACCACCCTTATGCAGAAAGCGAAGAAGAACTAAAGAGCCTCTTGATGAAAGTGAAAGAGGAGAGTGAAAAATTTGGCTTAAAACTCAACATTCAGAAAACTAAGATCATGGCGTCCGGTCTCATCACTTCATGGCAAATAGATGGGAAAACAGTGGAAACAGTGACAGACTTTATCTTCCTGGGCTCCAAAATCACTGCAGATGGGGACTGCAGCCAGGAAATTAAAAGATGCTTGCTCCTTGGAAGAAAAGTTATGAACAACCTAGCCAGCATATTACAAAGCAGCGACATTACTTTGCCAACAAAGGTCTGTCTACTCAAAGCTATGGTTTTTCCAGTAGTCGTGTAAGGAAGTGAGAGATGGACCATAAAGAAAGCTGAGTGCTGAAGAATTGATGCTTTTGAACTGTGTTGTTGGAGAAGATTCTTGAGGGTCTCTTGGACTGCAAGGAGATCTAACCAGTCCATCCTAAAGGAAATCAGTCCTGAATATTCATTGGAAGGACTGATGCTGAAGCTGACACTCCAATACTTTAGCCACCTGATGCGAAGAAGTGACTCATTTGAAAAGACCCTGATGCTGGGAAAGATTGAAGGCGGGAGGAGAAGGGAATGACAGATGATGAGTTGGTTAGATGCTATCCCCGACTCAGTTGACATGAGTTTGAGTAAATGGCGGGAGTTAGTGATTGTTAGGGAGGCCTGGCATGCTGCAGTCCATGGGGTCTCAAAGAGTCGGATACAACTGAACAACTGAACTGAACTGAAGATGCATAACAGAGTGCCTGGTATTTATTTATTTATTTTTTTAATGAACTTCAGGTTTTAAAATTGGTTTAACCATGATGTTTGATTCATGAGATACTATCCTCATTGGTCCGTGCAGTATGAAAGACACATACACACATATATGTGCACATATACATGCTACTTACACCAACAATTGAATCATGAATTATAACTTTCTATCTGTATGAATTTTCACCCCTCCTAACACATGGATTTTGTATTTGCTCTTACCAGGCTTTTTAGAAAAGGTTCAATCACATGTGTTTGAATAGTTAAGCTGTTTGTAATTTGATTTTATTTGCTCTGCATTACATTACTTATTGATTCAGGACATTTTTATTGAGGCCCACTGGATATGAGGAGGCACTTTGCTAGTTACTGATGGTCTTGAGGTATAAAATCGTGATGTGGTTCCTGTCTTTGCAACACTTCTGGTTTCAGATAAAGAAACAAATAATTATGATGTGCAAGGAAGAGTATTTTGCCTGCGGTGAGGGCAGAATATTGCAGGAACTTATGAAGAGTGTACATAACTCAGCTCTTGGAGATGCATGCTGCGAAGCGTTCCTATAGGAAATAGGATGATATCTAAGCTGATTCTGGACAATAAAGAGAAGGTAGGTGGGCAAAGGAGAAGAAACTAGACCACAGTCCTGGGCAATGGGAACATCATAGGCAAAGGCTGGGAGGCACAAATTCAATCTTGTGGCTTTGGCAGTACTACATGTGTGAAGTTGAGTGATGTAAACCAACTCTGTGAGCAAAGAACAATGGAAGAAGAGTAGAAGACATGGATTCTAGTCACATTTTCCTCTTCTCACTTAGTGGGAGAATCATTTTTACCTCTCTAAATGCCAGTTTTCTTGATATATGAAGTGGGGAAAAAATGATGATTACCCTTCTTTCTCAGAAGATGTAAAGATCACTCAAGAGATTAAACATAAAAGCTCTCTGATAGGAAAGACAGTGTTCTTTCAGCCAGTTTAGTCACTCAGTCATGTCCAACTCTTTGCGACCGCATGGACTGCAGCACTCCTGGCTTCCTTTACCATCACCAACTCCCAGAGCTTGCTCAAACTCATGTCCATCAAGTGGGTGATACCATCCAGCCATCTTATCCTCTGTCACCCACTTCTTCTCCTGCCTTCAATCTTTCCCAGCATCAGTGTCTTTACAAATGAGTCAGTTCTTCGCATCAGGTGGCCAAAGTATTGGAGTTGCAGCTTCAGCATCGGTCCTTCCAATAAATATTCAGGACTGATTTCCCTTAGGATGGACTGGATGTAGTCCAGGGGACACTCAAGAGTCTTCTCCAACACCACAGTTCAGAAGCATGAATTCTTTGGCGCTCAGCTTTCTTTATGGTGGCTTCCCTCGTAGCTCAGAAGATAGATAATACATCTGCCTACAATGCGGGAGACCTGGGTTTTATCCCTGGGTCGGGAAGATCCCCTGGAGAAGGAAAAGGCATCCCATTCTCATACTTTTGCCTGGAAAATGCCATTGACGGAGAAGCCAGGTAGGCTATAGTCAATGGGATTGCACAGAGTTGTACACGACTGAACAACTTCAGTTTCTTTCACAGCTTTCTTTATAGTCCAACAGAGTTCTTTAATGTCACAATTATGGATGGTATTCACTAAGAAGAGATATGGCTGATATGCTAAATTCACTCTAAACAGTTAATACTGTGGTGATGATTTAGCATCTCTGCTCTTATGTGGTAGTTGATAGCCACATATGGTTTTTTTAATGAAAATTAAAGAAAATTAAAAGTCACTTCCTCACTTGCCATCTTCACATTTCAAATGCTCAGTAGCCACATGTGGTTAGTGGCTACTGTATCAGGTAGCGCAGCTATGGAACATTTCCATATCACAGAGTTCTGTTAACAACTCTGAAGAATACCCATACTAACACAGGAATTGTCAGTTTCTGAAGCCGTAACATATTTATATTCTTTGGTGTAACAATGCTCTTAGACTGTCAATTGGGCAGATATGTAAGGATCTAGGTACATGGATGTCAATGTCTATTAAAGAATCCTTTATAATAGACGGGGAAAGTAAGCATCCCATTTGTCCAACAGTGGAGGCTGATTAAGTATATAATGGTGTGTTTGTACACACATGTTTTTATACACTCAGTGGATACAATATAGCCATTGAAAGGGATAATACAGATTGGCCTTTATTTTTATTGAAAGTTACTCTACACTTATCAGTGAGTGAAAAGTCAAGTTAATATACATAGCATGCATTCATTTTAGGATGAGTATGTCTGTATGTTGTTTATGTAAAGGATAGGGGAGGGAAAAACAGAGTGCATGGGAGAAAGACACAGAAATATTTGGAGCAATACTTACCAGTGTCTGAAAATTGTTTTTTAGTGGGTGAGATAACAGATTGTTATTTTCTTTTTCCTTACCTTTATCCTCTGAGTTTTCTTCTAGCACATAAACTGTGTGTAATGAAAAAGAAGAAAAGAGAAGGGAAAAAGAGAAAAAAGGACTAAAATATTTACACTTGTACAAAATGTCAGAATATGAAAACAGGCATGAACGAAAGACCATCGAGATAAGTTTTTGAAAGTAAGTGGTTGCCTGATGATTTGCAGACATGCCCATGAGTTACATATTTTGTGAGGAAAACCTTGTCATTGTGGGTTATTCATTGTGAAAAACATCTTTGGTCTTTCTGTGGAAACCTTTCTAGTCCCTTTGACACTAGGCTTAAGAGTTAGCTCAGGTTCTCCTCAACCTGAAATGTCCTTGATTGTAAAATAGCTGGTGTGTCTGAAAATGTGTAGAAAAGGTGTGTATGTGCATTTCCCTTGCTGTTTGGGAGGTCAAAAATGTGGCCAGTACATTGTTTCAGATTCTGCCTTACCAAAAAACCTCTCTGATTTGAGGCCTAAATGCCAAGCAACATATAGGCCTTTATATTTTGTTGTGTAGGTAGACAAATGGTCATGGTGACAGCTCTCAGATATTAGATTGTAATCCTAATCATATCTTTCCAAATACCAGGCTGTCAAATTTAACAAATATATACATATATACATATATGCATACACACACACACACACACACACACATATATATTTGCTACAAGTATTGTAAAATACATGGCTTGAGTGAAAATCAGTAACATGTCTTTGCAAAGAAGTGACAGCTCATTGAACTGGGGGGCCAGGGCCTTCCTGACCCTTGAGTGTCAGTGCCATTCTGAGGAAGACGGAATCACTGCTTCCGAGACCTGCAGCTCCATAGTGAGCGGCAGCTGCAGGGAGCTGGATTGGACTATTTCTTTCTCTGTGTTTACCATGTGACATGAGATGGTTTGGAAGATGAAGAACCTATGCAAAGATATGGGGAAATTGAAAACAGAACAGTGAATTGTGCTCATGAAGATACTGTCGCATCTCAGTTCAGACATAACTAGCAGTCAGTCTCTGCTTCCCACATCTTATTTCCAAAGGCCACAGAATTTAGTAGGAAAAAAAACAAAGAGAAAGACTTCATTGAGAGACCCAACTGTCATTACTTGACAGGAACACATGTAAATATCTTAACTTAAACCATTCTTTCTTTTGAAAACTGAATGAGGGTAAGAAATCAGTCAAAATTCTACAGGTTTTTTTAGCTCCATGTTTCATAAGCATTTGTGGTTTGGTCATAAAAATTTGTTGAAAAAATCAGGTATCCACATTTACCTCTGGATCTTTCCAAAATAGAAAACAAAAGGAAAAATGAACAGTAGAATTGCATTTTCCTCCCTAATTTCAAACAAGCAAATAGCAAAACTCATCATTTTCCCACCCCAAACCATACAGGCATGTTGTTTTCAACTTAAGTTTTGAGACCTTGAAAGGTTAACCTCTTTGGGCGTTGGTTTTGTCACAGGTGAAATGGGATAATCAGACTAAGCTGGTACTTTGTAAATCCCTTTCAGCTCAGACATCTTGGCAGTGCTACCCCACCCACTTTTCCCCATGCCTCAGGCTGATTTATCTCTATTGTGTCATGGTCTGGGAACTATTTAGAGTTGGCTATGGTTAATTTCTAATGAAGGTCAGGTAGCCTAAAATATAGCTGCAGATGTAAATGGATTATGAATGTAAAAAGGATTATCATAATTTTATTTGAAATTCATTTTGAAAAGAGATCTTCTTCGGACACATTCACCTCAAACTTCCACAACAAAAACAGCTGTAGAGCAAGCCAGAAATAATACATACCACCAATGAGCTTGTTGGCTCAGATGTTTACAAGAATCCGCTCTTCATCTTACATACATAGAATTCCTGAAGCCATCTTCCAGTCAGCATAGCCAGCCTCTGGCAGCACCCAGGTTTCATTTGCTCTTTCATTGTCTCCTTTGTGTGCTCTCTACCATGATTGAGGAGACCAGCTATCTACCTAGAGGAGGTTCCCCAGGAGAACACCGACAGGCATTCAGCAACCTGAATTAGATTATTTGGTAGGATTTCTGTAAACCTTCCATTTTTAAATGATGGTGATATCTCCAGTTTGCTTCCATCAGCTGGATGGGGAATGAGTGCTGAGAGTTTAACTCTGGACCCCTTACTGCTACAGCATGGGTTCCCTCCAGCCTGATATCTTACTTCCAAATGCCTCATGTACAGGGGTCATTTCACCAGAAGACCCTACTGTTACTAGGTTTCTCGGACAGTCTAGATAAATTCAGAGTCCTAAGAAACCCATGTACTAGTTAAAGCAAATCTAAGCTGTAAAGCTCAAAGAATAAATATATTTCTCTCTCTCTCTCTCTCTGTCTCTCATAACAGTTCCAAGGTGAGGGGGTCCAGGTTGGTAAGGCAGTTCTCTTAATGCCTTACATCTTGAACCCAGGTTCCTTCTATCTTGTTGCTCCAATATCCTTTAGCACAGGGGTCAGCATACTGTGGCTTTCATGCCAAATTGAGCCACCTACTTTTTTTCTATAAAGAAAGTTTGATTGGAATTCAGCCATGCTCACTTGTTATATATTGTAGCTACTTTTGTGCTTTAACAGAAGAGTTGAGTAATCGACAGAGATCATATGACCCACAAAGCTGAACATATTTACTGTCTGAACCCTTATGGGAAAAACTTTGCCTACCCAGACCTAGCATGACTGAAGTTGGGTTGGGCCACATCTCTATTTAATAGCAGTCAGAAAGGAACAAAAATGTCATTGAGAAATATTGTCTTTTGATCTAAATCCCACACCCATAAATTAATGCACTTCTTCTCACATCTATCTGTATCTAACTGTAAGGTCTCATAGAATGTCTAACCGGGAAGCCAAGTATCCAAGAAGGAGAAAACAGTTTAGTGAACAGTTAGCAGTCTCCACCATGTTAATATGATCTCTATTGAAAAATAGAATCTACTGTATACATAGTAGGCCTCTTTAGCACATTCAGGATAGTTCCCATATGGAATGCTTTCATTGCACTAGGTACTACAATAAGGGTTTCGCATTTGTTATCTCATTTAATCTGCTCTTCTTTGCTTGAGTAACCACTTACCAACCTGTATATATTCAATTAAATGCTATTTTCCCCAAGAAGCCTTCTTTGATCCTCTTGTCTAGAGTAGAATTTCCTTCTTGGAACTTCTTTCACCCTTAACACATCTCTCTAGTAGTAACTCTTGTTGTGCAGTTGCTAAGTCGTGTCTGACTCTGCAGTTCCATGGACTGCAGCACACCTGTCCCTCACCGTCTCCCAGAGTTTGCCCAAGTTCATGTCCATTGAATCAGTGATACCATCCAACCATCTCATCCCCTGTTGTCCCCTTCTCCTCCTGCCTTCAATCTTTTCTAGCATCAGGGTCTTTTCCAATGAGTCGACTCTTTGCATCAGATGGCCAAAGTATTGGAGCTTTAGCTTCAGCATCAGTCCTTCCAATGAGTATTCGGGGTTGATTTCCCTTAGGATTGACTGGTTTGATCTCCTTGCTGTCCTTTTCATTATTACTACTCACTTCTGTGCCTGATTTTTGAATAAAATGAATTACATTCATTTTATCCACTCTAGTATCCTGGGATCTAGCATAATGCCTGGCACATAGGAGGCCCTTTAGTCATATCTGCTGAATGAAGTAGTGGCCATTGTGAGGTAGATGCTACTGGCATTTCCCATTTAACAAAGAAACACACTGAAGCTCAGTGAGGATATTTCATCTTCCACTAGGCTACTAAGTAATCGTTTGGGATACTTAGGGGAAGAGCTATTGGGCTTCCCAGCCTGCCAGTGCCGGAGACACAAGATACACGGGTTAAATCCCTGTGTCAGGAAGATTGTCTGCAGAAGGAGATGGTAAACCAGCTCCAGTATTCTTGCCTGGAAGATCCCACAGACAGAGAAGCCTGGCTGGCTACAGTCCATGGGGTCGCAAAGAGTATGACACGACTAAGCGGCTGAGCACAAGCGCACGGAGCACAGCGGGAACTCTAAGCTCTGTTTCCTTCAAAGCTTCGGTTCTTTGCTATGAGCCAGGCTTCCTCAGCTTTGCCACTATTTGCATTTTGGCCTGAATAATTCTTTGTAACTGTATTGTGCATTGTAGAGTGCTTAGTAGCATTCCTGGCCTCCACCCACGAGATGTCAGTGGCATCCACTAGTTGTGACAAATGTCCCTAGACACTGTCAAAAGTCCCCAGTGAGCAGAGACACCCCTTAGTTATGCCAGATGAGAGCTACTAGGCTTAAATGCTACTGCCTCTCAGTTTTGCTTTGAACTCCAGGAATCCATAATTACCTTACTTCAGCTTTGTGGTGACTTTGGGACTTTGTCTTCCTTCGGGTAGTGACCTTCTTCTTGAGCCCCCTCCTCTCTGAAGTCTTTCCTGATGCACCCTTCAGGTAACCAAGCTTTCCTTCCTCTGTACTCCTGCTATGTGTTGTTTAATCACTTTTATGATGCTTCATATTAAATCTAGATTTGTCACTGCCTCTCTCCTCGTAGTAGACTGTCAGTTACTTAAGAACTGGGCTGCATCTTCCCCAGTTACCACCTGTGGGCGACACAGGATGGCCCTGAGTCAGCATTTGTTGAGTCAAATCGTATCCATCTGAATGAGGCAGGGGCTGAAGACTAGGAGGGAAGTAGTGGAGGGTGATTGTGGACAGTCTACTGCAATGTAATCCCACCAGGACTGTTCGTTTTATGGTTTCCTAAATATGAGGAGAGATTTTCCTAAATCTGAGGGAGGCCTGGCATGCTGGAGTCCATGGGGTGGCAAAGAGTTGGACATGACTGTTGGCAACTCAACAACAACAAATCTGAGGATATAATTTGCTGTCTCTTGGCTAATCCTTTTTGTTGTTGTTGTTGTGAAGAAGCAATATTTCCAGGATAACCATGGTCAAAGGGTGCCATTACTCCTGTGAAATGCACTGCCAAGTGATATCTTTCTTATACTGCCCCCAGCTCTCTGCCTCCTAGGGGGACTCTTCCGTCATTCAAGTAGCCATGAGCCCAGAGTTGGGGTGTTCATGTGGAATTGGGTACATGTGACAGAGGGCTCAGTTCCCAACTCTGTGACCTCAGGCAAGTTACTGAGTCCCACTGAGTGTCCATTTAGTTATTCAGTCAGTATTTATTGGGCATTTACCATGTGCCATACACTATTAGGGATATAGCAATAGATGAAACAGACTGAAACCAGAACACCCTGTAGAATGGAGATTCTAATGGGGTTAAGCACAACACAGGTAATAAACAAACACACACATACAACATGTAGGAGATGACATGGTAGTAAATTTAGACAGAAGATATTAAAAATATGTACCTGGTGCTTTTTGAAGATTAAAGGAGCTCGTGTATGTCACATAAGCATTGACATGTTGGTGCTTAATTAAAGGTAGTCAAATATCTCTCTTTTTTTCAATTGTGTACTTGTAATGCGAGAGTAGAAATATTGCTCCTTTGTAAAGGTAAGGGGGCTAGTTATAAGTAATCCTGATACTAATTCACATTGTGTTGCCCTTGGCTTCTAACATTTGTAAAGCTCTCTCACCTACTTTATCTCCAGTAAGTTAAGTGGAAGACTTCTTGAATGAAGCAGAAGGACTGATGCTTTCAGACACCTGGTCCAGGCATGAAGTGGATTGCCTGTCCTCAAAAAACATAAATAAATAACAGACTCTGACTGAAGCAGCGGAGAGAATAATGGTGTCTACATGTTGCCAGTTGTTACTGTTGGCTTTTAAGAGCCAGTCCTACTGTGGAAGGGGACCAGACTCTGTTAGTCATCGGTGGTGGGGTGGGGGTGGGGGGTGGGGGGGCAGGGTGCAGAATGGTAGGGAGGCTAAGCACTCTGGCTTTGAAGTCAGTCCTGTGTCCTGGTTGGAGTTGTGTCTCTGTCACATCTTCACAGTGGGTTATAGGGCAAGAAGCTGTCCTTTCTGAGCCTCAATTTTCTTAGGGAACATCGAGAAGATTGAAGGACATAAGGCAAATAAAACAGATGTTTGTGTCCACCTAGCAATTGTGTTCACCTCGCAAGCCTAGCAGACTCCAAATCTTTCTCTCTTTCTCTGGGTTTGGATGACCATTTATTGTCCAGAGTGTTCCTTCTCAAGGCAAAATGGCAGCATCCTGTCCCATGGTTTTGATAGTAGAGTCTGTTCTCCTAAGTAGAGTACCAGCAGGGCCTAAATTAGGAACACAGCATGCTCAGTGAGTACAATACCCATTAAATCAAAGCTGTAAATAATTACCCTTAAAGGGTAACCTGGATACAAAGTGAATAACTGAACAATGGTGGCTGCTTTGCTAGACACTGTGACGCAATGACATCTTTGATTATTATTGTTGTTGAAATTTATTTATAATTGTTTTCACTTTTAATCTCTTCGAGAGTGCTACAACACTTTCTAATATTTGAAAATGGGCTTCACATGAAAATATTTCAGAACCACTGCAGGATGCAAGATTTAAACACAGAGAAAATAGTTAGAGCTTGTACTTCTTCCAATCAATTGTTAGTGACTTCCAGAGTGCTGTGATGAGACCTGTATCAAGGATGGTCTGAGTACTGAAGAAGTTCTAAATGATCTTATCATTTAGTGATGTTGGCAACTGTAGCAGAAATGGAGAATGGGGACTCAAGTGCAGGTTGTGGTCTCCTGAGATTTACCTTTGTGTTTTAAAAGTTGCTAAAAAGAATGAAATTAAATCATTACTGTGTCTCATGCAATCAATCCCATCATGGAGATGGCCTAACATCTGTTCTCAAAATGAACCAATATTCCATGGCTGTGTTTATAGTTTGACACACCACTACAGTTCACAGTTGTTAACTTTATAGATAAATATTTATAAATTGAGCTCTGTGCAGTTTCATTGTGAATTAAAAAATATTGGCAGTTAAACTGATATAAATCAACAGGGGACCAGATACAAAATATTTTTGATCTTCGCTTGAAAAAAAGTGATGCCCTTGTTAAAAAAATTCTCATAGTAAATATTCATCCATTGAAAATACTTTTGAAGATTTTCATTGGAAACTATGGTTCCCCTTATTTATTATATTATTTTAGAAGTCTATCATTCTTCAGTAACATTTTTCACAGTAAACTCTTGTACATGTATTTTCATCTTCTTAGGTATAATTGGGGAATAGAAAAATTCCAGAGAAAAAAATCACTATTTTCTCATGTGATTAAAATATTTTACAATAGAAATTATTTAATTGTACCGAAAGTACCATAGAAAGGCAATAAATTCAGCTTACAATAGTAGGCAGTTAATTATCAACACTCAAGGCCTGGAGAAAAGAATATATTAGAAATTGCAGACTATTGTTCAGTCGGTTGCTGATCTTTCTTTGAAGCCAGACATGACCTTATCAGATTTGTTTAGTATTGCCAGAGTTCTCATATTTTTCTCTGGCTTCAGAACAATGGAGTTCAGAGGTCAAGAATACCTACATTCCACATGAGCAAACTTTTCATCCTTTGAAATCATAATGATGAATAGTCAACAGCCAGCCACACTGTATATCCAGGAGGAGAAACCAGAGCACTGAAGCTGGAATGGGGTCTTATAGACTGTGAAGCAGGAGGTATTTGTGAATATAAATTGTCAGTGGCTTTGTGAAACTTGGTTTAATCTTCTTTGTTAAAAATGTCTGACTTTTTGTTAATCCTTCATAAACTAGTAATCCTGGAGTTACCACATTTCTTAGCTCATAACTTTGTTATTCCGAGTATTTGAAAACTTCTGAAGGTTTTGTCTGTTTTTATGCACTGGGTAGTTCAGCATAGGATGGATGTTTTTAATTCTTAATAAACTTTTTATTTATGGCTCAGCAGGTAAAGAATCCACCTGCAATGCAGGAGATGTAAGAGACTCGGGTTTGATTCCTGGGTCAGAAAGATTCCCTGGAGGAGGAAATGGCAACCCACCCCAATATTCTTGCCTGGGAAATCCCATGGACAGAGGAGCCTCGTGGGATCCTCTGGGTCGCAAAGAGTTGGACATGACTGAATGACTAAGTACAAGCACAAACTTTTTATAGGTCACCCATGAAAAACTATTGTCTCATCCTTATTTGAATAAGGACGAAGTAACCTCATCCTTATTTGAAATAAGGCATTGTGACACCTCTAAAAGGTAGAGACCTTTTAGAAATCACTCAATCATGATGCATTTTCTATATCATCTATCAGCTGGTCAAAATCAAGATGGTTTTGTTAAACTATATTTTCTTGATAAGCATATAATAGACATATGCTTACTAAAAAAAAAAGATACAGTTTCTCCCTATTTTGTTTTGCTATCTGAGGCGAGGTGGTCTCACTCATCCTTCTCCCTGATACTTGAGATCACTATTCTACATAATATCCTTGATTATTTATGACCTATTCATAGATAATGCAAGAGCAAGCACAGTACCCTGGCACATATTGTTTAGTCATAAGCCCTGTCCTACTCTTTTGTGACCCCATGGACTGTAGCCTGCCAGGCTTCTCTGTCCATGGAATTTCCCAAGCAAGAATACTGGAGTGGGTTGGCATTTCCCTTTCCAGCGAATCTTCCCAGGCCAGGGTTTGAACCCATGTCTTCTTTATTTGCAGGTGGGTGCTTTACCACTGAGCCAGCAGGGAAACCCCAACCCTGGCCCATAGTAAACATTTAATAAGCATTTGTTGAAAACAGAGCTTATTAAATTTGTATCTATAGATTTATAAATGAGAAAATTAAATTTTTAATAATTTTTAATATATATACTGTGATATCCAGTGCAAAATCTTTTCATAAGGTTAGCTAAGGCTCTAAATATATTGGTTGTGTTTTCATCTCCTCCTGATATTTTTTTTTCCCCACTTCTATGTTCTCTAGGATAGTGGTTCTCAGAGTGTGGTCCCTGGGCCAGCAGGATCAGCAGCACCCAGGAATTTGTTAGGAATGCAAATTCTTGGGCTTCGTCCCAGGCTTACTGAATCAGAAGCTCTGGGAGTGGGGTGCAGCAATCTGCGTGGTCACAAGCTCTCCAGATTGGGCTGAATTCACAGCCGTGCGATGTGTGCAGTCACACAGGACTCTGCTTCTGACAGAGCCTTGTGCTTGGTTTAATGGTTCTGCTGTCATCATGTTGGAATTCTTAATAATTTCTTAGCAACAGGCCCACATCTTCATTTTGCCCTGAACCCTGCCATAATATACCCTGTCCTGATGCCAGGGAATACCCATGTAGACTCAGAGTTTGAGAACCTCCATCTCTGAGACACATTCAGGTTCCCTCTGAGTATCTGCTCAGTTGCCCATTTTATTATAAATGACCACCTATCCAAATTTTTCAAAACAAGTTGGTCCTGAGACAAGTCGCTACTAAGCTGTTAATATTTCTCTTAATTTAGTAATCTAACCTGAGTTTTAGCAAACTTTCAGCCCTCTCCTGGCTTTCCATAGCAACTACCCTCTAGTGGCTGGAAGTGGAGTGTTCCTGACTTTCCATGTCCATCTTGGACCTTCTTTTTTCCCGGTTACCCAGAAAGTGTTCTTAGAGCAACCTTTCTGAGCATGACAGGTACTGCCAAATGATTACCCAGTTTTGTTTCCATGATAAATTACCTAGGTCTCTGGGTTTATGGATGTTTTCAAAAGATCTCTCTATATAGGGGTTGGTTCACAGACATTCTGTTACATAGCATGGAATCACAGTGAGTGGGTCAGTCAGGGCCTCAATAGAAACAGATATTTCAAATTAAGATAATTCAAGAATCATTTATTTACAAAATAATTAATTCCAAAGGTATGATATGATGTAGTTGAGCCATAAAAGTTTGTGCAGGAACCTAGGACTATAGCGACAGAAATGTCACCATTTCTAGCTCCAAAGAGACAAGGGAATGAGAGATTCCCAGAACCTGGCAAAAGAGAGAGTTGTCGGGAGCTGCTTTGAGAGGGGTAGTGACCTTCTCAAGGGCAGCAGCCATGCTGAAGAACTCACAGGGAGGGCGCCAGAGATAACCTTGCCACCTCATGCTCCTCACTACATCGAGCTAGCTTCATTCTACTTGAAGCCTGAGGGCAGAGCTCATGCTCCTCACTACCTCGAGTTAGCTTCATTCTGCTCGAAGCCTGAGAGCAGAGAACACACTGACCTGACCTGAATACGTCAACCAGTGGGGAAGAAAGCAAGGAGAGAAGAGAGGAGATGGATCCAGAGGAACAAATGGAAAATATCTGGCACGGTTCATTCCATTGACCTGGCATCTACGCTCAACCTTCCTTCACATGAAAAGTTAAAATCCCCAACACAGGAAATGTGTGAAGTCACCTCAGCTCCTGTATCATTGTGAGGGCAATGTCTGTTAGGTCATATTCCTATCTAAAACATGAGTCACCACTAGTCTTGTAAGGTAGCAGAAGGTAAAAGGGAGAAAAGAAGTGATTTAGTGAGACGAACATAACTGCTACAGGTCTCATCTCTAAAGCTGGCCGTGAAGCCTGATTGGAGTCTATGATTTCCTTTTTCCTTTGCCTCTTGCGTGATCCCCTTACCTTCAGCTGGATAGGGTTCATGACTTGGTGGGGTGATCCATATCTTCTTTCCTGCAACATCTAAGTCCTTGATGGCCTGGACTTTATTGAGTTGGCAGTTTATACTTTCATTTAAGGGTATCCCCGTGAATACTTGGGTTCTATATATCTCCTTCCTTTTACCCCTTGCATGGCAGAAATGGTGGCCATCTTCTTGTGGTTCAATGGAATGAGAAGCTCAAAATGGCCAGGAGATGATCACACCATGATAATGTTCTTTGATGGAAGCAACCTTCTTCTAGTGAGTTATTAGGTGTTTTAATGAAAGAGGCCAGTCCTGTCACCTCTTCTCAGCTTCCTAATATGTATATCCTGACTATGGGGGAGATAGCACTATATATTCACCAGTGATTTAAGACATATGCTTTATTCCTATAGGACAGTAACCTCTTTTGGTGGTTGTCCCCCATCTGGAACTAAATCAGCATTTCTAGATTTTGGGCTCATTAATGGTGAAGTGTGTCCCATGGCTGGAGGTGATGTTGTGCAGGATATCTTGTGATAGATAAGACATTTTATATGTCTGAGAATTGTGATCTGGAAGAAGTGATGAAGAGAAGTTAAAACCATAAACAGAAAATTCTATCCTGTTTAAGTGAAAACACTGACCTGTTCAAAGTCAGAGAAGTCTAATGTCATCATTGTTTCCCTAGGTGGCTTGTTAGTCTACCTAGGACTCAGTATTAGCCTTTACTGTGGGCAGATTTGATACTTGGCTTGGTGATAGTCGAATAAGCCTTGGTGAGAAGACTGTGTGACTGAGTTGAGCATGGCCTCTATCCGTGCCAGTGTGACCACTGAATTCTCTTTTCTAAGCAACATAAATAAGATAAAACATAATAACTGTATTCATCACCCTCCTAGTTACAGGTTCTTTTTCAGTACTTTAGTTATGCTTTGGTTTTTTTTTTTTTTTTTTTGATAGATTAGATGTTATTTTTTAAATTTAGGCAATTATAAGCAAACCTTTATATAAAATTATTTTTTAAATAATATTCTTTGTTCATCATTTCTTATTACATCTCAAACTTTCCTTCTTGATTTACAATTCTTCATACTTTTACATGTTCTTTTAGTATAGATCTGTTGGTGATAAACTCTTCAATTTTTGTTTCTCTGAAAATTTTTTATTTCACCCTCATTCTTGAATCAACCAATTTCAGATAATAATTTGTTTCCTCTCAACAATATATTATTCCACTAACTTCAGGCTTCTGCTGTTGTTATGGAAATGTGTCTGGGTAATTGCAAGTGACTAGCTTCTCTCTGTGATTATTTTTAGTCTTACTCTGATGTACAGATATGAATTTCATTTATTCTGCTTCCTTTATGTATAAATTAATATCTTTTACCAATTCTCTACAGTTCTCAGCCATTCTCTCTTCAGATATTACCTACACTCTGTTTTTCTTTATAGGACTCTAGTTACACGTGCGATGTGTGGTAGACTTCCTCTTTCTGTTCTCCATATTGTTTAACATCCCATACTCATTTTTCCTCTTCCAGTCTGTCTAAGCTTCATTCTGGATAATTTCTCTGTTTATACTTTCCAGTTCACCCACTCTCTCTTCACTACTCTCTAATCTGTCACTAAACCCATTCGTTGAGATTTTTAGATTAACAATTTTTTTGTGTGTGCTCTAAAGTCCAAAGTTTAATTTGGATTTTTTAAATCTTCTGAGTCTCTTTTTTTGCATGCTCCTTTTTAATTAGTTCTTTTATTTATTTCTTTAAGCATTTTGTAGCCAGCTATTTTATAGTCTGTTGATAATTACAATATCTGAAGCCATTATATGTATATATTTGAATTTGTACTTATTTTAAGTTAATTCTACTGTGTTTTACTCACTGGTAATTAGTTTCCATATATGCTTGGTACTCTTTGGCAATTTATAAATGGCACATGTTAGTGAGAACCATGTGTGACTGAAATAGAGATTCTTTTCTCCAGAGAAAATTTATTTTTGCCTCACCTGTAAGCAGAGGCTGCTACCAATCTAGGATCACTTGGTTCTTTTAATAATACTGGTTTAATCAGGGTTTCCAGGCTAAGCTCCTCCAACTTGCCACTGGATTAGTCTCTCAATTGTACAAGTGACCTTGCTATTTTCTCTCAGACCAACCCCTTCTAATTATGTGGGCTTTCAGCACACTATTCTGGTTTCAGCTGAGTTTTCAAGTTTTGTTTGTTTATTTTAGTCCTTTAGAGGTTTTCCTTACTTCCCATGAGCCCAACAATGCAATAAAAATTATGTTTTGAAAGGGTCCTTCATAGCATCTAGTCAGCTGTGATGCTGGAAGCAGAAGTTTCTTATTTCATATGCCCAGTATACGTATACACAATATTATTAGAAATAATTTCTGAAAAATCTTGAAATATTTTAAGTCTGTCAATTTGAATTTTACTGGATTTCTCCATTCTAGGTTTTTCAGGATTTTCAGTGTAACCCACCTCTCAAAAATTTTCAAGTTAAATCCCATTATTGATTCCCATGAATGTGGAAGATGGTTTACCTTTTTATAACTTAAAAAATTTTTTTAATTTATTCACATCTTGAAATTCAGAGATTTTATGTGAATTGCTTTAATTTACATGGATTCCAAGAAAAAGGTAGCTTGGGGCCTGAATTACAGAGAGAATTACCTCCCCTCTCCCTGCCACTTTTTTATAGTAATTAAGTACTGTTTCTGAAGACCATATTACTTTAAAAAATAGAATTTATATTTTAGAGAGGTTTTAGGTTTACAGCAAAATTGAGTGAAAAGTACAGAAAATATCCACATACCCCCTGCCCTCATGCACACATAGCCTCTTCCATTATCAACATCTTCCACCAGAGTGGCTCATTTGTTATAGTTGATGAGCTTACATTGACACATCCTGATCACCCAGAGTCCATAGTTTACAATAAGGTTCATTCTTGGTGTTGTACGCACTTTGGGTTTTGACAAATGTTTAATGACATGTATCCACCATTAACGTATCATACAGAGTAGTTTCACTGTCCTAAAATTATCTGTGCTCAGCCTGTTCATTCTTGCATCTCCCTAACCCCTGTCAACCACTGATCTTTTCACTGTCTCCATAGTTTTTTCCTTTTCCAGAATATCATATAGTGGAATCATAGAGTGTGGGTTTACTTTGCTGTTGTTATTTCATTTAAACATTTATTGAGGGTTACTCTGTTTCGGGGTTGGCAACCTTTTCTTAAAGGGTAAGATAGTAAATATTTTAGACTTTCAGGTCTGTTGCAGCTACTCAATTCTGCTGTTGTAGTGTGAAAGCAACCATAGAAATACATAAACAAATGAATGTGGCTGTGTTCCAGTGAAGCTTTGATTACAGGAATAGGCAATGGGCTCATCAGCTGTAGTTTGCTGAAACCTGATCTAGTTTAAACTCTAGATCATGTGAAGTTTTTGTTTGTTTTTAGCATATTAAATTTTCACTGATATTCACGAAGATTGTTTTGGAAGTTCTCCCTTCTTACACAGTCCACCAAAGACACAGTGGTCCACTTTCTTTCTCAAAACAGCCAGATTTTGCCTGGTTAGGACCTTTGCACATGCCATTTCCCTTCCTGGAATGCCCTTTCACATGCCCGGTGTCTGCTTCCTCCACTGTAGCTTCAGGTCATAGCCTAACTGCTTCTTGCTTAAGAGGATTTCCTTGATTTACCTCTGTAAAGCCATTTCTCACCCACTTCTCATCCAGACTTGCCAGAGAGTTCTATCATTCTGTTTAGAGCACTGACCAAAATTTGTAACTATGTATTTTTTCATTTGTTTGTTTAGTATGTAACTCCTGGCTAGACTGAAAGACAGTTTCAAAAGCGCAGAATCCATGTTTTGATATATTCTCACTGGGTACCTAGAGCCTGGCATAGTTCCTGATAGATAGTAGATACTCTGAGTAATTATTTGCTAAATGAATGAAGTAATTCTATGAAGCAGGTACTGTTACTTGTATCCATCTTTTGCAGAGGAGGAGACTTAGGTTCCATTAAAATAAGCCATTTACCCAAGTCATCTTGCTAGTACGTTGGGCCCCAGATTCATCTGAGGTGGGTCTGTCTGATTCCAGGCCCTGTGCTGATCTCCAGTCCTTCAGTGGCCTTTTGGTTTCTTGTTATGTGCAGAGTTGAAGAACAAAGTCACCCAGATAGTCTTGGAGACCTGTCAAGGGAGTGAGAGGTGGGGGGTGGAGAGGTGGGCTTACAGAAGCCTGGTGTTAGTATCAAATGAACTGACTCAAGTTAAATAGGAAAAGGATCAGTTACTTAATTGCAAACAATCCCACTGTTAAGGTTTAGCTTTATGATTCAGGGGTCAAAACAGTTTTATGCCAGCGGGATCTCAGTATTCTTACAGTGGTGAAAGGGAAAGTAAGTAGGAAGGTTCCATTCTCAGTAGAGATCCAGGGCAAAGCAAAGTGCCCCAGCTTATCCAGGAGGTCTGGCAACCATTAAAGAGAAATGACTTCCTAAATTCTAACTGACAGGAGAACTGAATGCATTGTACCATCCAGGAGGCAGAGCCCCCACACTCAGGGAAATGAATATGGTTTAAAAACTCATGGGATCTTTCCGGTCTGTCCCAAGCTTGGGAATTCAATGTGGAACACTTTTTTAAACAACAGTTTGAAAGAAAGTTAATGTACTTTTCTTGGGATTTTTGGAAAGCTATATTTTGCTTATTAGTCAGTGGAAAACCTATATGACTAAAATATGTTTAAATGTAAGCTGGCTAATAGAACAGGCTCAGGGCAGGAAAATAGACCATTTGAAACAAATCAACCATTAATTTCATATGTATTACTTAAGAAAAAAGAAAACATTGAAGCAAAGTGAAAATGACATGATGGTCCATTTCAAACATTTGGTAAATGTAACATAAATGAATTCTCTACAGTGATTCTGTGATTTCAGCCAAACCATCAGAGCCAACTTTAAGGGCTTCATGATAACTGTGAGTTTAACAAAGTTTTACAGAATTATGGTGTTAATTTTCTGAAAGGCATCAACTGTAAATAAGAATATATTACTTTGCCAAAGAAATAATCCATAAACAGAATAAAACTTGCCTGAGTATAACACTGAGTAACACTTAACGTGTGTAGAGTGGCTGTACTCAAAGAGAAAGACAGGATATTTATGCTCACACGTATGTGTATGAAAACTGTCTGTATCAAGAAAAAGCATATCTTTACGTCTTCCTAGATCTTTTATTTTTGCAGTAAACATAATCCATCATACATGTCTGCATACACACACACACACACACACACACACACACCATGATTCATAAAAAAATAAAAATTGAAAATCAAAACCTTTAAAACCTGGAGGTAGTAACTCTGTTAACCACAAAGTCCATTATAATTACTATGATTGTTCATCAAATTTGGCCCCGAACTCCCTGGCAGCCAGGGCAAAAAGGGAAACAAAAAGATAAACTGTACCATTTTTGTTATTAGAAAGGAAGAAATGGACATGTTCCTAAAGATAGAGGTTTTCCTGGCACCAGATATTAAAAAGAGTTTCTTGTGTGTGATTTTCTGTAGGAATATTGAACCACGGGATGGATAATGCCCTCAACAGCTCTTTCCAGCAAATGCAGATGTGGTTCTCATGGAGCTGTCTCCTGCAAACACCCCTGTTAAAAGTTGGTGCTGTAACATTAATTGCAACTTAGAAAAGACACATTTTTTTGAGAGTACTGGTTTTTTCCCCCATATTGTGAAAGGTGCATGGTTTTGCTTTTAATACATATTTTTAAGGTCCAGAGAGAATTTCTAATTTGTTTGCCTGTGTTACAGAGATCTGGCACAATTCCTGGCACTAACTAGGCATTTCTCCATGGGTTTTTACTTGGATATATCACATATTAAAACATTTCCACTCACCACCATCTTCTACAACCACTCACCACCATCTACAAGTTCTGAGCCTGCACCCAGGTTTCTCTGTTACTCTACCTTTCTCCTTATTCACTAATGATATAGTAAGATTTCAGTAATTTGATTAAGTGCAGACAGAGGCCCTAAATTACATGAGTATTCATAGGAAGAATAGTGCTAGCCCTTTCATCAAATTCACTGTAAATTATTTCTGCTTTATCTAAACTTTTCTAATTGTTTTTAATTTTTTATTAACAATATTATTTTATTATCATATTTATATACTCTGTGTGTCAAGCTAACCTGACTTATATAACAATCAAAACACATTTTGGGTGAGGGTCTCCTACCACCCCTTTAAACAGTAAAGGAAACTTTCCCCCGGCACTGGGGGAAAAACAAAAACATAGCAGGCCTAGTATTTTTTTCTGCTCACTCTTAGGGAGAAACAATCCTATAGACCTAAAACATAGCCATTTCTATAACTGGAATATTCACCTGAGTTTTTAATTAGCAAGCAATCAACTGAAATGTGCTCAAAAGAAGATGTTCAAGATTGGTTGAATCTGTTAGCTTAAAATTATGTGGACAGATCCATTTACTGCTCAAGGCTCAGACTCATAACACCACCAAGCATGCTTTGCCCAAGTACCAGTAAGACAAGAACTTTTGTTGGTGATGACTTGGCATTTGCCTTTCTTCTCTTATTTCTTAGTTTCCAAAAATGACCCTGCACTCTACATGGTATCCCACAACCCATTCAGCTTTCTAGCCTCTGGGAGACATGGTGGTCCTTAGCAGTACAGAGTTTCATTTGTGGCCGTTGGAGAGCTTCCAAGGGCATGGTTCTGCCTTGTCAGCTTTGGGAAGAATCATACACACTCATTTGTTGGCTCATCCTATGTTTTAGGAAATGATAAATGTGAGAAATTGTCTGAGATCCCAATTTGCTTGAGGATGTTGAGTTTTTTCAGGTTTCCATTACTACTGTTATTGGGCATTGTATATTCATGGGTGTATTTCACTGCTGCATACGGTGGACAACAAATGGAAATTAAAAGTTTCTTCAACAAATTTTTATTGGATGCCTACTGTGAACTGAGCACAGGGGCAGATGATTCTGTGCAGGGAAGGAGGTTGGTCAGCGCTCTTCATTTTAGCAACACAATAGCGTAAAGAGGACAAACATTTGTCCACAATAAAATTGTCTATTAAGAAGAGAGTGGATATCCTAGTACACAGCAACTTTTTAATGTCTAGCTTCAAGAGCTGAACAATACCCTCTCCACCCTCTACCTTCTTGCCTACTCTCCTTATTGGAAGAGATGGTTTTTTATTTTTTTGATTGTCCAGAATTTTGCTGAGTTAGCAAAGGAGTGCAATTTGCCCAGTCTTAACCTCAAAGACTGCAAGGAGAGTCAGTGAAATATTGCCCAGCCCAACCTTGGGTTAGCCATGAATTATGCATTGTGTATTTAGACTATTCTACTGTTATAGTCTGTTTATCTGTTGACTTCCACCAAGATTTAGGGTTTTGTTGTACTTAATAACTTGCTTTATTTTGTTTGACATGTATTTTATGTCCTCCATGTGCATGGATACATAAGATACACAGTCGTGGGTGAGGGTCTGGAGAGAAAGCCCAGCCCTGGAAGTACTAACTTTGAGAACTCTGGGAGAACGATTTTCACATACTTCTCACTTTTACAAAGTGCTAATCAATATGATGAAGAATCAGAGTTTTCTTCCCTGTGAACCACTCCTGCCTTTGCCACTCTCCAGAAAACTAAACAGTTAAAGGAAAGGAAGGAAAATGAGTCTACGTTTCTCTTATTTTGAATTTTTTTTAAGCTAGTCCTTAAATATAGGACATATCAAAAGATGTTCAGCTAATTTCATGTTAATATTCAGTATTGACCCCAACTAAGAATTCCACTGTTTTAGGTCACATTCTAATTGTTGACTCTTATTCTTTTTTTAAGTCCTGTAGTCAAAATTGTGGTCTGGTAGGCTATACAGAATTTGCCATGTCTTAAAAAATAAAAGCAGTAATGAGGAGACACAGACAATGCTTGATTTTAGCTTAATCTGAAAAAAAATCTCAGACATTTCTCAGTTTGTGTTTAGGAATTTTGAAGCTGTTAAAAGAGAAAAAGCAAAAACCACACTGAGAGTATTCATATTTAATATAGTTCATTACCAGTCTGAGAGATGAATATAGGCATATCTTTTTATGTTTACTTATATTTAGCAATTACCTGTAGACTTTGAAAGCCTATTTTACTTTGTTATTGCCATCTTAGTTTTTTGGGAACTTAAATTACCTTTATTAAAACAGAGATGTCAGCCTATAAAAACTCTCCAAATGGAATTAACTGTTTACCCAGCCCCTATTTTCATCAACTTCCTCTGCCTACCACAAGTGTTTGTGGTATCTAAGGCAAAATCTCTTTTAAGCTATTTTGTCGCCAAGAATTACATAAACACCTAAAATGAGGACATTTTTCATTTGTGTAACTCTCCACAGTTTTACAAAGCTCTGAGTCCTATGAAGACTCCCGTTGGACAGAAGAGGAGCAGAGGTCACAAGTCTTACTCCTTACCCCTACCAAGCCCCCATGTCCAAAGTCACACCTATCACAAATGGAGGATTTCATTTTTTTGATTGAACCCAGGTCTTTTGACTCCAGAGTCTGTGCTCTTTGCTAGTTTCAGTCTTGCCTTTAAATAGAAAATCAACAATAAAATAAGTGTTCATTGAGTGTTGCACTCCATTTAGTCAAAAAAACATTTATCTACTTTGTGCCAGGAATGTGGCAGGCACTGCGGATGCCCACTGACAAATGAGAGACCTCAGTGCTTAGCTTCACTGAGCTCGCAGTCTGGCTGGGAGGTGGGCCAATGTCTCAGGTTGGATTTCCCCAGAAACAGACCTTCAGGCAAGGCTTTGAGAACAAGTAACTTACTGGGGACCTTCCCTGGTGCCTCAGTGGTAAAGAATCCAGCCTTCCAATGCAGGAGATGCAGGAGCATCTCCTGGATCCACTGGAGGGGGTCATGGCAACCCACTCTATTATTCTTGCCTGAAGAATCCCATGAACAGAGGAGACTGGCAGGCTACAGCCCGTGGGTTTGCAAAGAGTCAGATGTGACTTAGTGACCAACTTATCCAGGAGGGGGAGAAAGCTGAGGAATGCAGCCTCCATCTTTGTTCCACCAGTAGCTGAGGAACGTTCCCAGGAGCATGGACTTTTGGTGCCCCAGGTCTGTGTGTGCAGGGCAGGCTAAGAAGCCCTCAGGTGAGCTGCAGACTTCCGCAGTAGGACTCACACAGACTCTGTGGTGGTGAGGGTGAGGCACTGGCCAGCACAGCTGCAGCAGGGAGCCGGACAGCAACCTGTGATTAGTGTGTTGTGGGAGGCTGCAGGAACATTGAAGGGCCATCAGGGAAACATTTTCAGAGAAACCAGCAGTTCCCTGAAACCTGTAAGAGAAGCAGAGTTAGGCCAGCTGAGGCTGCAAAGGAAAGCATTCTAGGTGGATGAAATTATAAGAAGTTCCATATGGCTGGAATATGATGAGAAATGGGTAAGGCAAGATAAACAGAGGTTAATCCCAAGAGTCCTGGAAGCCACAGTGGAGAATTTGGACTTTATCCGCTAGGCAATAGATGATCATGGAAAGTTTTTAAATGGGGGCATATTATGACTAAGTTTGTATTTAGAGAAGATCCTTCAGGCTTCAGTTCAGAGAATGGAGGGAAGGAGTCACAGTAGGAGACTAGCAGCCCAGTCAGGAGTATTTTGCAATAGTCCAGGTTTGTGAGGCTAAGTCATTGCCTTAAATCTGGCCAGCAGCACAGCCTCCCTTCAGTTTGATGAGTCCCAACAGTGTCAAGGTTGGCTGCCAAATCAAATCATATTGATGCCAAAAGGTCTCTTGGCCTTGTCAAGGGATGATGGCTCTGGAACTTCTCTTGCCTCTTTGCATCACCAGTAAGCTCATGACCCTCTGTGTTTGATCGTTTGCTTAAATAGGAAAGTTTTTATTTCCTTTTTCAAAAATGTCGCTAAATTTTTTTAAAACTCTATCCAATTTATTATCCCCATATTACACCCTATGCCTTCCTCTTCCCGTGTTCTTTGTGAGTTCTCAGACTGCTTGGATAACGATAGCAGTTTTACCCAAGGTAACCCTGTACAATGCCTTTTACTTTCTTGCACATAAATTATTTTGTTTCATTGATACTGAGTAATTTTTCTTTTCTTTTTTTCTTTTGTCCATTTATTTTTATTAGTTGGAGGCTAATTACTTTACAATATTGTAGTGGTTTGTGCCATACATTGACATGAAGCACCCATGGATTTACATGTGTTCCCCATTCTGCTCCTCCCTCCCGCCTCCCTCCCATCCCATCCCTCTGGGTCTTCCCAGTGCACCAACCCTGAGCACTTGTCTCATGCATCCAACCTGGGCTGGGGATCTGTTTCACCCTTGATAGTATACTTGTTTCTATGCTGTTCTCTCAGAACATCCCACCCTCGCCTTCTCCCACAGAGTCCAAAAGTGTGTTCTGTACATCTGTGTCTCTTTTTCTGTTTTGCATATAGGGTTATCGTTACCATCTTTTTAAATTCCATACATATGCGTTAGTATACTGTATTGGTCTTTATCTTTCTGGCTTACTTCACTCTGTATAATGGGCTCCAGTTTCATCCATCTCATTAGAACTCATTCAAATGAATTCTTTTTAATGGCTGAGTAATATTCCATGGTGTATATGTACCACAGCTTTCTTATCCATTCGTCTGCTGATGGGCATCTAGGTTGCTTCCATGTCCTGGCTATTATAAACAGTGCTGTGATGAACATTGGGGTGCACGTGTCTCTTTCAGATCTGGTTTCCTCAGTGTGTATGCCCAGCAGTGGGATTGCTGGGTCATATGGCAGTTCTATTTCCAGTTTTTTTAAGGAATCTCCACACTGTTCTCCATAGCGACTGTACTAGTTTGCATTCCCACCAACAGTGTTAGAGGGTTCCCTTTTCTCCACACCCTCTCCAGCATTTATTGCTTGTAGACTTTTGGATAGCAGCCATCCTGACTGGCGTGTAATGGTACCTCATTGTGGTTTTGATTTGCATTTCTCTGATAATGAGTGATGTTGAGCATCTTTTCATGTGTTTGTTAGCCATCTGTATGTCTTCTTTGGAGAAATGTCTGTTTAGTTCTTTGGCCCATTTTTTGATTGGGTCATTTATTTTTCTAGAATTGAGCTGCAGGAGTTGCTTGTATATTTTTGAGATTAATCCTTTGTTGCTTCATTTGCTATTATTTTCTCCCATTCTGAAGGCTGTCTTTTCACCTTGCTTATAATTTCCTTTGTTGTGCAAAAGCTTTTAAGTTTCATTAGGTCCCATGTGTTTAGTTTTGCTTTTATTTCCAATATTCTGGGAGGTGGTCATAGAGGATCTTGCTGTGATTTATGTCAGAGAGTGTTTTGCCTATGTTCTCCTCTAGGAGTTTTATAGTTTCTGGTCTTATATTTAGATCTTTAATCTACTTTGAGTTTATTGTTGTGTATGGTGTTAGAAAGTGTTCTAGTTTCATTCTTTTACAAGTGGTTGACCAGTTTTCCCAGCACCACTTGTTAAAGAGGTTGTCTTTTTTCCATTGTATATCCTTGCCTCCTTTGTCAAAGATAAGGTGTCCATAGGTTCGTGGATTTATCTCTGGGCTTTCTATTCTGTTCCATTGATCTATATTTCTGTCTTTGTGCCAGTACCATACTGTCTTGGTGACTGTGGCTTTGTAGTAGAGCCTGAAGTCAGGCAGGTTGATTCCTCCAGTTCCATTCTTCTTTCTCAAGATTACTTTGGCTATTCGAGGTTTTTTTTTTCCATACAAATATACTGAGTGATGTTTCTTTAAACTAGGTTGTATATTAGGTGTATTGTCTTTGTCTCTATAATTTCTCTATGCATCAGTGTTGTCTTTTGTGCTTAAATACTCCTAAAGGGCCTCAGGTCTAATACATACATATATCACAGAATAGTTGAAAGTACAAAATATACTGCTCAAATAGGTTTGGTGCTGTTGACAGTCTCTTTTCAGCCTCTCTGATCTTAAGGCTCCTGAGGACTTAGAACATAGTACCCATGGCCCTGAGACGCCAAAGACAAAGAGCCTAGTAGACAGTGCGGGGACTCTTCTGTACTTCAACCTCTGTTTGCAGCACAGGTGTGGTGGGCCGTGATAGCTCAGAACTGGGGACACTATAGTGATCGCAAATATTAAACCTGAGGCTGGGGCTAGTACTCTATAGCAGTGACAATGGGCTATTGTAACCTCCACAACAAAGATAGATCTTACCAGCCTGTTGAGTGAAAGAAGCCAGGCCAAAGTAGAAAAGAACATGTGATCCCATTAAGTCCAAGTAAGCAAACCAGTCTGTGGTTTTAGAATTCATGACAGTGATTACCCCTGTTAGGGAGTGACTGAGAGAGTGCAGAGGAAGACTTTCGGGTGCTCATTATGTACTGTTTCCTGAGATAGTTACTTTTGCTTTCTTCTTGCACATAAATTATTTTGTTTCATTGATACTGAATAACATATATTTGTATGATTGCTTTGTGAAATGCATGAAGCTGTATATTTAGGATGTGTGAAGTTTTCTGTATGCATGTTATTCTCTATTGAATACATTTATTTAAAGGCAAAGTTGAAAATGGAAACTTTAGGTCTCAAAACTGAACAGAGCTAACTCTCCTGAACATTTGTTCCAGCCTATATATGTTTGTATCTGTGAAATCGAGACCCAGAAAAAAGGTACTGTGTGTTCAAAGCCTTTGGCCAACTACTGAGCTATGGAATTAATGTGGTGCCCAGTTCAGTTCAGTCGCTCAGTCGTGTCCGACTCGTTGCGACCCCATGAATCGTAGCACGCCAGGCCTCCCTGTCCATCACCAACTCCCGGAGTTTACTCAGACTCACGTCCATCGAGTTGGTGATGCCATCCAGCCATCTCATCTTTTGTCGTCCCCTTCTCCTCCTGCCCCCAATCCCTCCCAGCATCAGGGTCTTTTCCAATGAGTCAACTCTTCTCATGAGCTGGCCAAAGCATTGGAATTTCAGCTTCAGCATCAGTCCTTCCAGTGAATACCCAGGACTGATCTCCTTTAGGATGGAATGGTTGGATCTCCTTATAGTCCAAGGGACTCTCGAGAGTCTTCTCCAACACCACAGTTCAAAAGCATCAATTCTTCGGCACTCACCTTTCTTCACAGTCCAACTCTCACATCTATACATGACTACTGGAAAAACCAGTCTTAACTAGATGGACCTTTGTTGGCAATGTAATGCCTCTGCTTTTTAATATGCTATCTAGGTTGGTCATAACTTTCCTTCCAAAGGAGTAAGCGTCTTTTAATTTCATGGCTGAAATCACCATCTGCAGTGATTTTGAAGCCCCCAAAAATAAAGTCTGAAACTGTTTCCACTGTTTCCCCATCTAATTTGTCCAAGGTATACCATATTAGGGTCCAAGGAGACCTAGCCATTGTTCCTGTCTGTGTATCATCATAGCTACATGATAGATTTGGTATATCCACATGAAAACTGAGGCATCCTTAAGAAAAATAACCTCTCAGACAAAAATCCACAGGACAAAACGATCAAAATACTTTTGTGTTGCTTTTTCTTGTTTACTTTCAATTGTCTCCTGTCCTCCCATTGTAGTTAATGATCATGCTGGGGAGAAACAGAGATTTCATGGGCACTTCCCAGCACATGGCTTGGACTCAAGACACTTTTTAAGGAGTGGCTCCTATGGCCCAGTGTTTAAGGAACTGGGAGATTGTCATTGGAAATTCTGGACCATCTTTTAAGGTAGACACATGACTCTTCCTCCCATTGTGACTGACCCAACCACTGACACAGTCTCCTTGACTTTTAGATAAGAGTCTTACTACAGAAAAATTTGACTGAAACAATATGTGAAGTAATGGATTAAACTAGGTATGTGAGGGATTATGACTTCCCTGGTGGCTCAGATAGTAAAGCATCTGCCTACAATGTGGGAGACCCAGGTTTGATCCCTGGGTTGGGAAGATCCCCTGGAGAAGGAAATGGCAACCCACTCAATACTCTTGCCTGGAAAATCCCATGGACAGAGGAGCGTTGTAGGCTACAGTCCATGGGATCACAAAGAGTCAGACATGACTGAGCGACTTCACTTGTCTTGTCTTTATGAGGGGTTAAGGGCTTCCCAATAGCTCAGCTGGTAAAGAATCCGCCTGTAATGCAGGAGACCCTGGTTTGATTCCTGGGTAGGGAAGATCCCCTGGAGAAGGGAATGACTACCCACTCCAGTATTCTGACCTGGAGAATTACATGGACTGTATAGCCCATGGCGTCACAAAGAGTCAGACCCAACTGAGCAATTTTAACTTTCACTTTCATGAGGGATTAGTTGAAGTCTCTCCTCTCCTTTCTACCAGTAAGTTTAATATAGAGGCTCTGGAAACACTGGGCTATTTCTGTGTGGTTTGTATAATGAAAGGATTGCAAAAATGAATATCCTCTTGTTTTCATAGTCAGTAATACTGTGACTGGGTGCTGGGTCTATGTCAAAAATCTCCCAGGTTTGGAAAGATCTCCTTCATAGACTGTTTATCATAGGTCCTAAAAGGTCCTAGGAATTAGAAAGCCTTTGGGTTTTAGAAACCACTGTGAGACTTCTTTGGGCTTGAGTTGTGGTCTCGTCTTGAATATTTGATGCTGAAACTCTTTTGAGCTTGCAGGTGTATTATTATCAGATGTGTACTGGTAAATCTTCTCCTGCGAGCTCTTATGATTAATAAAGATTTGGCTTGGGTCTTTTTAGATTTACTGGAGAGAGGAATGTTTCTTAGCTCTTTTCTTCTTACTCCTCATTTAAAATAAAATGAAATAACCAATATTTAGTTAAAGATGTTATATGAGGTAAAATGTATACAAAGTTAATAGTGAAGTATTCATATAAGAAATAAGATGCCAAGTCAAGCCCTATTCTGAATGGAGGTGGCTGAGCTTGGCTAACCACAATAAAAATTGTCTTTTAGCAATCAAGCACTGGGCCTTATTCAGCACATTTCTCATAATAACTCTGTGCGCTAAGTTGTGTCTGACTCTGTGCGACCTCATGGACTGTAGGCCACCAGGCCCCTCTGTCCATGGGATTTCCCAGGCAAGAATACTGGAGTGGGTTGCTGTTTTCTTCTCCACATAACAACCCTCCTAGGTATTAATTGTTGTTCAGTCGTTAAATCGTATCCGACCAGTTATTCATAGGCATGTAGTATTCTTATCTCCATTGTACAAATGAGGGAATTGATGCTCAAGATCAAAATCATAATTAAGGGAGCTAGTATAAAACCGAGGTCTGTCTGGCCCTTGGTCACATACAAGATGGTTCATCTTGTATCCATATGTATTCTACAGCACGGACTCAGAGCATTATGTTTTTTCCTGGGAGTGACCTTTCTAAGAGCTGAGTATATCTTCTCTTTTGGATACAGAACAGGAGCATTTTTCATTATTTACCATCTTGAGGGAAATGTTGCCATTGTTCTTGGGTAGGGGTCATTCAACTCACCCTCTAATTCAGCCACAACCCAAACCTGGAGCACCATTCCCTAGGACTCTGGCTTCACTGAAGACATTCAGAACAGTAAGGCAGGTATTGGTCAAGACTTTGGAATAGACAGATTTTGGTTCAGATGACATCTGTCTTCGTAAGCCTCAGTTTATTCATCCATAATATTGGAATAATGATAGTACTTACTGGAGGAGGGCATGGCAACCCACTCCAGTATTCTTATCTGGAGAATTCCATGGACAGAGGAGCCTGGTGGGCTACAGACCATAGTGTCTCACAGAGTCAGACACGACTGTAGCAACTTAGCACACACACACCCTCAACATAACAGACTTATTGGGAAAGCTAATTAACATTTATGTAAAATACTTGGCATAGTGCCTGGCTCATAATAAATCTGACAAAACTAGAGATATGGTTGTTTATAATCAGCAACGACAGCAGGAGAGCCTCATGCACACACCTACACTCACAGTCACACATGTGCAATTAATTGTGAGGCCAGACTCTATGGATACAACACTGGAGACAAGATTCTCTTGTCCCTCTGGAATGAATTCCGTGGGCATGGACCTTGGCATCAAGAAGACATTTGAATAATTTCCTGAATGACATTGGATTCAACATGTAGAGGGCTCTGCAATCCCTTCCAACATTCATGGTAAAGCCATGTCCTGGCTTTCACTAAAGAAGTCTACTATGTTCTACCCTACCACCATTCACACACATTCCACAGAAGGACAAGACTTGGCTCATTTTTTTATCAAATTTGCAAAAGAAAATTATTCCACTGTATGTTGGCATATTTGCAAGCTAAATGTGACACAGTATGGAGAGTTTAACTCAGATGATGAACGAATTAAAAGATAGCCCCACATCTAAAACAGATGTACGGGCAGGATCCATACATGGTAGTCAATTCACGAATTAAGAAAGTAAGTGAAAGGATAAGTGCACATTTCAAGATCTAAGTCTTTGTTCAATATTTTAAACACATGGTTGATTTCAAAGTCCCTTTAACCACTGAGTTGGAAAGCAAACCACTCAGAAGTAGCTGGCACCTTGGAGGAAAGGATTAGAATTCCTTATGTCCTTGATATGTTAAAGAAGTGATCAGAAACAATCAGACTGGATTCAGTTCAGTGGAACAGGAGAAAAACAAACTCTTGTGAGCAGAAGGTGGTGGAGACCTGGCTTTGTATGGATCCAATCAAGACAACCCACTCCAAGTGAGTCATTGCTGAAAGTAAGGGGCACTTCTGGGCAGCATTAATGAGAAGCTGTAGATTGTGCAGATCTCCGGAGGCATCTCTCCCTACCTCGTCATTGCCACAGGCAGAGCACTCTTCATGCTATGAGAGATTCACAGAGTAGGAGAGAGTTGAGGAATGCAGGGCATTAGGAGGTCAGGAAGAAAAGAAAAACAATCAATGCAAAGACTATGGAAAACAGCCTGTGCCCATGTAAACAAGAAGAAATAGACTCAAAATTATTGCACAGGGATTGAGGTTAGCTCAAAGAAGAAACTGAGAAAAGGTGGGAGAAGAAAACTTGAAACTTTACAAGTTTTTTTTTTTTAATTTTTTTTTTCTTTACAAGTTTTTATCATCTCTTTTTTAGAATAAGTTGCAAAGTGAGGTGTGGTGAGATGACAAAGGATGATGCTGGTTAATTTTGAAACCCTTTTCTGTCATCTGAACACTCAAAGGTTAAGCATAAATATTAAGAAAGTCTTCTGATCTGGACTTACTTTAAGATTCTCTATGTGTATCTTTAAAAATCTCACTTCCAGATGCATCTTCTAGTCATTCTGTTTGGGTCAAATCTTTGTCTGTTTAATTTATGTGAAGAAGGCCTAGCTTAAATGACGCCTCTTCCAGGAAGTCTTTCCTGAAGCTGAAAGAAACCTTTACCCTTTCTGAAACCTTCATAGCATTGTATTATGGTTCCCTCCCTTGTGATGCTTTCTCACATAAAATCTTTGGTTATGTGCTAACTAATGTATGATGAAAGTCTAAATGAGCAACTCTTTCTTGGCAACTGTGGAAACTAACTTTGGCAGCACCCTCCTCCCAGCCTGCATGCAAAGGGCTAACTCCTGACAAATATCAACAGACTAAGGGATGTTTCCCAGTTGGCTTCATGTAGTTGATGATTGAAGCACAACTTGAAAAAAATCAAGGAAAACATCACGTGTGATTGTGATTTGTACAGACTTACTGTATTTGAGTAGAACCTACAAAACCTAGAAAAACTTGGGAGGGAAAGAGAATAGTAAATGTTAAAACATAAAAAGTGAAGAAGACTCCAAGGCGCTGTGTTGGAAGAGGGACTTGAAACACTGAACAGACCAGGGAAGGGTTTTTTACCGCCAGGCATAGTTCATGAGTTCCTGGGAAGTATTTCGAAGTCCCACAGAGCCTTGTTGTTGATATGATTGTTTGGGCCCTATGACTTCACCAGGTAGCATTTATTACATAGTTAGATAAGTTTTTAACCAATATGAAGAAACTTGACAAGCTCTACAGAAAGTCTCTTGAAACTTTTTGTTTTTTTCTGAAAAGACGGAAAACAGTGAACTTCTGTGGCAGATCTCAAATCACAGTTCTCTTTCAATCTTCATTTTGTTCTCCTGTGGAGATAGAGAGAAAAATCACAAAGACGGGGGGAGACAAATGAGTTATTGAAACAGAAACAGTAAACACCCATGAGCCCAGAAACACTGAATTTTGCCTCTTTTACATAACCTATGAAAAAATTACTCCTAAAAGATCATGATCTGTTTCAGCCTATGCAAAATGAATATTATTTACTATAACAAATAGTTTTCCCCTCTAGAACAAAATCATCCTAATTTAACATAATATCTTAATCTCATGTAATTAATTTTTTAAAAACTTAAAGACATAGAGTGTGGTAATCTGTAGTGATTGGGGTTGAAAGGCAGAGATGTCATGGGAGCCAGTATCATTTTGGATATTTGACAGCTAACCCTAGTTTCTTAGTTACTGTTTTATCTTTTTAATGGCCACCTCTGGCTTTCAGTGTTAGAACCCCGTCTTGGGAATGTGTGTTTGGTTGTAGAGGCAAACTATGATGCTTTGTCAATACCCAAGACAGATGACTATTCTCCTATGTTCTCAAGGATGGGCCTTCTCCAACCTCAGTAATTCTAAGTGGTAGCCACATCGAGAGAGTGCCATCAGTATTACTTGGAAGTTAACTTGTAGATAATCATGATATTTTTAAATGTCATCAGCAGAAAAGTTTTTCTTTAGGGCTGTCATTCTAGGGGAAAGAGAATGAGTCAGTTTAGTATTCATTGTGATAAGTGAACTGTTTGTATGAGAAAATCAGCATTTGTTTATAAAATATTTTTAAAATAATAATCATTGCTAAGGTATTTACTGGGCTTCCCTGTTAACTCAGATGGTAAAGAATCTGCCTGCAATGTAAGAGACCCGGCTTCAATCCCTGGTTTGGGAATACCCCCTGGAGAAGGAAATAGCAACCTGCTCCAGTATTCTTGCCTGGAGAATCCCATGGACAGAGGAGCCTGGTGGGCTACAATTCATGGGGTCACAAAGAGTTGGATATGACTAAAGCAACTTAGCACACACACATGCAAAATATTTATTGGTATTACAGATATTTGTTCCTTTTTATCCACGGCGAAACTGAGGCTCAGGCTGGTTACTTAACCATGGAGTGGCCAAGTTGGCACTTGAGCCCAGGCAATTAGCCTTTCAAACCCAAACTCCATGCTACTGATCATGCTTCCTCATGTGAAGTGCAGATATTTATAAAAGCGTGTGCAAATCCTTCTTTTCATGCTTTGGTGAGTATTCATTGCATCATTCTAGGTTCTTTAGGGTGAGAATCATTTGATGGCAAGAGTGAAAAGAGCGCCACTCTGTGTGGGACACCTCAGTGATTCACCTGTAGAAAAGTGTTGTAATAGAGATGGTGGCAGAGCGTAGTCCTTAGCAGGAGGCCATCGCTGTGCACTGTTACACCTACTCCACCCCTACCAGGCAGTAGTTACCAAAGGACCGTTAGTGGTCCTGCTTAGTCATTGGTTGGCACCACAGTGGGCCCTGCCCACAAGCAACTGCTGGTCAATGAGTGATTGTTAGTAGGGGTGGAGTGAAGTTCCTCAGGTGGAGAGTAAGGTAAAAGGAATTATCCTGTCCTTCTCCCAGGGGCCCTCCAGCTCACCTGGCCTCCAGGGGAGCTGGGGGGCCAGGGAACAGGCTGGAGGCTGTATCCTGCAGGGCCCCAGAGCCCTCATCAAGGCCGTCCTATGTGACCATGTCTCCCATCCCCACCTCTGTAACCTAACTGCTACAGCAGTGTGCATAGGACACAGTCTAGGGGACCTGGCCTCTGCCATTTGGGTGTCCTGAAGATCCTGAGGACAGTTGGGCCCTGGGTGCCTGCCTCCCTTAGCAGTGACATCTGGACAGGTCTAGGGGCTTGGCCCTGAGGGAACCGCCATCTGAGATCTGCCTCTTCAGCCAGGCCCTGGACCTCAGAGTGTGAAAACTGTGCCTGGGGACCTTGTCTTTCTTGCCAGGATGGTGAGTGACATTTTTTTGGTGGAGCTTTACAGAAACATTGTTACCTGACCACTGACCTGACCTCAAGAACACAGGGTATAACACCAAGCAGTTTGCAACAACTAACCATGCCCCTCCCTTACCTTTCCTACAAAAGGGCTTTGCTGAAAGTTTTCAGGGAGTTTGGGATTTTTAAGGTGTGAGCTACCCATCTCCCTGCATGGCACTCAATAAACCTTTCTCTGTTCCAAACTCCAGTGGTTTGGTATTGCTAGGCCTCATTGTGTATCAGACACATGGACTTGGCATTTTGTGGTCTCCGCTGTGGCTGGCCACACCAGCTGTTTCTGAC
Source organism: Muntiacus reevesi (assembly GCF_963930625.1). NCBI lineage: Eukaryota > Metazoa > Chordata > Mammalia > Artiodactyla > Cervidae > Muntiacus > Muntiacus reevesi. The sequence continues at coordinate 103,392,682 of NC_089252.1, forward strand.
TTTAGAGTCCAAGGTGTAAATTATAACTCTGCCATTTGCTATTTGATGAACCTCATTTTACTTATTTTGTAAAATGGAGATAGTCCTACCTCATTGGGTGGAGTGCCAATTAAATGAGAAAACACAAAGAAACTATTTAACCTATTGTTCAAGAAATGGTAGTATTTATTGTGGTTGATATTGTTGTCATAATGTCATGAATATGTGACATTTTACCTGTTGTGGCCTTAAGCATACTACCCAATTAGCATATAGAATGTTCTATTTATTATGTTTATTGAGTACCCTCTGTGTACAAAACAGTGTAAAAATATCTGCAGAAAGACTGGAAGTCTAGAAGAGAGCTTGTGAACTAGCTGGGAGGATAGACTTCATCAATGAAATGGAGCCTTGTTTGTATTTTGCCATTAAATATTCCTAATGCATTGCAGATAAATAAAGTTGTTTTTTTTATATAAAAATACTTAATAAACAGTTGTTTCAGTGATTGGATTGTAAGTCCAGGAGGTGAAAAGTATGTTTTTTACATTCCTTCAGTATTTCCAGTGGCAATAACGGGCAGTGTGCCAGTCAAATACTCATTGGATGTCTCTTAGTTACAGAAGCAAAAAATAATAATGGGGGTGATGAATGTTATTTAAGATGTCATTGGGTATTTCCAAGTAGATGGGTAACTTGGTCTGATTTGTATCTGGAAAGGATGCTTCAGGCTGTCTTGTGGAGGGAGGAGTGACCTTGGAGAGAGAGTGGTAGCAAAGGAGCCTCTGTGCCGTCACGAGGCCTTTCCTGATGCGCCCTACTCGTGACAGTGCCTCTCACTCCCAGTCTATTTCCCCTCATGGCTTTCTGTTTGCTTGCTTATTTATGCTGCTATGTTCCCAGCACTTAGAATAGTTCCTGGAACATAGGAGGGACTCAGTATTTATTGAGTAAATAGATAAAAGTGGTACAGTCAGTAAGGAGCTTATTGGGGTTGTGAGAAGTGACATGGTAGACATCTTCTCAGTGGAAATGGAGAGAAGAATACTGATTTGGTATGAATAAATGGAGTGAACCTGGTGGATAAGAGAAGTCAGGGATCACCTAGTCTGATGGTCTGATTAAATGACGAAATGATGGCGCCTGTTTCTGAAATGCAAAAGGATGAAGTGGGAAAGGGTAAGGGTGAGGGGAGCTGAGCATAAACAGAAAAAACCATGGGTCTGAACAACCCAAGGCACCCAGGAAAATGCTAGAACTACCCCTTACGTAAATCACCTGTGGTCTTTTTCAGCAGCAGGGGTGTATGTCTGACACAGGCAGACCTTCCCTGGTGTAATGTCTCTCCTGGAGAGGTAAGAGCGAAAGGAATTCAGTTGAAGTGTGAGAAAGCCTTAAAATACAAGAATGTCTCAGAATACACAATGGGAACCCATATGAGGTGCCCCTCCCTGAAAGTCCAGTCAGATCTATAGGGGAGCCTGAGGGACGAGATCAGTGAGAAATGAGGTGTCCTCTCAGATCCCTTCTTTTGACAGCTCAGCCATTCCTGTTTTACGTGGAAGCACCATGGAATGAAGGAAGGTCCTCACAAGTTGCTTTTCAAATATGGTCCTTAGTCCTTTGTAGGCCTCTTCCTTGTTTTTTTAATATAAGGACCATTTCTCCTCTTAGACTTTCTGAGAGAAGAAAAGGGACCAAGGAAACAAGGCTTGACAAAAAGGTTTTTTAAAAATTAAATTATATGAACTTGAAAATTCATAGATACCTAAATGGTTCTTCCCCCTTTTGGAGAAGTCAGGGAATGTTTTCTAACTACCTATGCTGATAGGAAGGGCTGTGGTTTTACGGATGTGTAGAGTCTTATTTTCTTCCCAGTGCTTCTCCTTCCAAGAATTCAAGTGTTATGTTCATTCTCGCGTGAAGGACTCTAGAAGAGGTCTCAGGGGCAGGTCTGAACTTGAACCATAGTAGTAAATATGGGTGTCCTCTGCAAAATGTCACAGCCCTGGACATCTCTTTCTGGGCTTTTTTGTATCTACCTCAGCATTATTGTGAATGTTCACAAAATACTCAGCTCAGCAAAAGCAAGCTTTCTTGTCCAAGGTCTTTGGCAAGAACCCAAAACAACAGCTATGCCCAAGTGTCCAAATATATTTGGGCGACATACCACAAGCGGAGGTCCTGGAATTCACTGATGATTTGCTTTAGAGTCTTTTGTTGCCATTCTCCATTTAGAAAATTTCAGTAAATAGTGATGTGGAAAGATTTTTATTCTCATGAGCTCTTCCTGGCATATAGTTTACTGACATATAACGCAGAACTACAGAACAAGATGCTCTTAACCCAGTGAGGGGAGATATTTGCCATAAAACTTGTGACCAGGAACGTGGAAGATTTGGCTGTATTTGAATTCAGGATTTACCACCTACTAGATTTGAGGCCTGGGGTAAAATGTGAATGTTTGTAGCATGTCTAAGCTAACAGTAAAGTGTTGTGAGTAGGAAATGAAATAATGCATGTAAGACAGTCATCTTCACATAGTAACCAGCCCGTTGCACATGCAGTGAGTGAAAGTAACTCAGTTGTGTCTGACTCTTTGCAACCCCATGGACTATACAGTCCATGGAATTCTCCAGGCCAGAATACTGGAGTGGGTAGACTCCCTTCTCCAGGGGATCTTTCCAACCCAGGAATCAAACCAGGGTCTCCTGCACTGCAGGCAGATTCTTTACCAACTGAGCTATCAGGGAAGCACATGCAGTAAATAGTAGTTATGATTCATATATTCTTTTATATTTTGTTACTTGTATTCATTTATCATATGGCTTTAATTCTAAGTTACGTATTAAAAAGCAGAGACGTTACTTTGCCAACAAAGGTCCGTCTAGTCAAGGCTATGGTTTTCCCAGTGGTCATGTATGGATGTGAGAGTTGGACTGTGAAGAAACTGAGCACTGAATTGATGCTTTTGAACTGTGGTGTTGGAGAAGACTCTTGAGAGTCCCTTGGACTGCAAGGAGATCCAACCAGTCCATCCTGAAGGAGATAAGTCCTGGGTGTTCATTGGAGGGACTGATGTTGAAGTTAAAACTCCAATACTGTGGCCACCTCATGCAAAGAGTTGACTCATTGGAGAAGACCCTAATGCTGGGAGGGATTGGGGGCAGGAGGAGAAGGGGACGACAGAGGATGAGTTGGCTGGATGGCATAACTGACTTGATGGACATGAGTTTGAGTAAACTCCGGGAGTTGGTAATGGACAGGGAGGCCTGGCGTGCTGCAATTCATGGGGTTGCAAAGAGTTAGACTTGACTGAGTGACTGAACTGAATTCTAAGTTGCAGATTTTTTTCTATTTTGATACTTTTCAAACTGGAACTTGTAATTGATTTATGCTTATTCTGTTTTATATAACTATTGGGTATTAAAAATAAAAACTTTTCCCACTGTCTTTTTGAACTGGCAGTAAAGTTTTAGGAGGACTTAGTGCATTTTTTTAAGCTGTCACCTTTCTGAATTATTTTGAGTAGTTTTTTAGTTGATTCTTACGTTTTCTGAGTAGATGATCATATGATCCATAAATAATCATGATTTGGCTTCTCTTTTACAATAGCTGTGTTTTAATATCCTCTTTTTGTCTTACTACTTACTTGGAATATCTGGAACACTACTAAATACTAGTGACTAGAGTGAATATCCTTGTCTTGTACCTGGTTTTCTTGGGAATGCTGCCAGTAGTTCACCATTATTATGTTCAACTTTCAGATGAGATCATCCTTATTAAAGAGGTATACTCTTTATTTTTAGTTTCCTATAAATTTACAACAGGAATTTTTCAATTTTTACCAAATGCCTCCTAAGCATTTTTCTAAATAGTGGCTCTCCAGATTGTACAAAGGAATTCCCAAAGAGTATTTAAAAAAAAAAATTAGGACTTGCTCCAGATACGCTGCAGGATAATTTGTTGTGTTAAAAATCAGGCCCAGGCATTAAGTACACATCATGTACTTAATGATGTGTACTGATTAAGAAGGTTTGACTTAGGTGATCACATACATATTTAGGCCTCTTAACTTACTGATGTGATGATTTATATTATAGAACTCTGAATTTTAAACCATCCTACTTTCCCTGATTAAATCTTACTTGGCCCTGTTTATATTACTCTTTTAATGTGTTACTGGGTTTTCTTTGCAAGTATTATGACTTATAGTTTTTATATCATATTCATAAGTGGAATTAGCCTATAGTTTATTCTTTTATGTATATAAGCCATGGTGGTTTTGAAAATTAAATTGTGAAGTGTCTGTATTTCCAAAATTCTTTAAACAGAGAAAATTGATCTGTTCTTGAAAGTATGAAAGTACCCTGTTAAGGGACCCAAACCTAGGGCCATTTTGGGATAACATATTCCATTTATTTCATGATTACTTAGGTATTATCTTCCTTCTTCCAATGAATTTTATTATTTTTGTTTTCCTAAAGTAGTTTCCATTTCATCCAGATAGATCTCTGTTGTCCTTATTCTGATCTCTTCTTTGTTACATTCTCTTGGTTTTCAATCCTTCTGTAATTACTTGAATTCTCCTGCCACCCTTTTTTTCTTGATTAGATATACCAAGAAAGAGGGGTTTTGTTGTTTTACGTTTTGTTTTCCTGGTATTTTTTGTATTAACATCCTTTCATCGTTAGGTCAGTTGCACTTCTCTCATATCATTTCTGCTGGGCTAATGGATCTTTCTCTTATTATTGTGTCTTCTATTATGCGTCCTACTCCTCCTCAGCCTCTTCATCCTTTTTTTCCTCCTCCTCACCACACCATTCTGAATGGGTGGAGGGTGGAAGGGATGCCAAAAGTAGAATCTTAAAAAGAGCCATGATTACCCAAATCAAATTTCTAGAGAACCTGGTTTTCTCCACAGTTAATCATTATTGGTAGCCCTCCTAGGATTTAAGGAACACCTGCACATATATTGATATACATATATTCATGCCCACATGTATTTGTTTAGTTATACATAAGCATATGCATATACATGTGTGGGTTCTAGTATAACAAATCTCTTTATTAAAAAATTTAAGATATATTTTTCCACATGGATATTTGGATTTAATCATTGGAAAAGGGTCACGCTGACCATCAATGAAGGCTAGTAATCTTACTTAATCAGATGTGAAACATTATCAAGGAAATTTCCTATGCCCTGAAAGTTTTGTTTCTTTTAAGAAACATGAAGAAACTTCATGAACATGATTTTTAAAATGATTGCCTCATATAGGAAATAGACAATCATGTCACATTTCACCATGATAAACAGTACACTAAATGGGCACAGTATTCTAAAATTCACATGTGGAAGAGAACCACACAAGTATAAAAAGTAAAATTTATATACAGGATTAAGGGTAAAAGTGTATGTTACAGCATGTTTGCCTGATAGTGTATAATTGCTGAGCATTATTTGTCGGTTAGGGGGATCAGCTAAAGCCCAGTGTATAAAAATTCATGCCAGTAGGAAATTTACTATAAATCAAAGTCTGGATTACTCCATAACATTACGTCTTCAAGTTGTAAATTAACTTGCACAAATTTGGTTTTCTGGATAATGAGCAACATTTCCAGTGGAGCTGGAAGCCTTCCATAAATAAGTTCAGATGAGAACAAAGCCTCACTTCCCCGTCTTCTGTCCTGCTAGGGCCTCTGCATCCCTGCTCTTATTGCCAGACTTCCACCCAGAGGTGGCCTGGGGGTGTGTCCTGGGGTGTGGGCAAAGAACACCCATCTCTAACCCTGTCTATAGCTCACCATGTGAAATTTCATTTTTACTGTAACAAAGCCATAACTGTTTCCTGCTCTCGCTGAGCACAGTTCTGCCTTTAAGCAGGATGTTGCCCCACCATCTGGTGATGCGCGGGTCTTCAGATGGCATAGTGAAGCCCCATGCCCCTGGCCCTGGAACACTGACACCACATGTGAAGCCTGGGGTGCCAAGTGCTTCTGCAAGCAGAGCCGTTTGTCCTCAGGGAGACGTGACATGTCACTTCCGGAGATGCTGCGCGTTGTTCTGATGTGTTTTCAAATGTCCTTGAGGTGAGAGGACGATGAAGAGGGAGAAATTTGGGCCTTGTAAGCAAGTCACAGAAAAGATCGGGCTGAGGAGTTACAGTTATCCACAGTATTTCTTCAAAACCCACCAGCCAAATGGACTCACGTTAAACAGAACATCTACTATTAATACTATTGCTAAAAATACTGATGGTAATTCTAACCATAGTGCGAAAGTCTAATATTTGTATGTTTTTTCTATGTGTCAGGTATTGTGCTATTACTCTGCTTTCTCTTTTCTTCTCTCAGCAACCCTATGGGGCGGTGCCAGTTATCAGGAACCCAAGTATTAGAGAAGTCTGAGTCAGGCTTCTCTGGCTATCAAATTCAGCTTGTAATCTCTAGAATGCTCTGAAGCCAGTATCCAGAAGCCAGTATCCAGAGTCATGTCGGCTAGCCGCAGCTTGCCCTTTGTGCTGCTTTTTGTGTCATTCTAGGATGCACATCAGAGACTTCTGCCATTTCTGTGTGTAGGGATTTTCCCTCTGCTCCTCGGTTCCTCTGGTTTTGAAAATCTGCAGTTGATGTCCCTTGTGACTCTCTGGAATCCTAGTGAATCTCATCCTCATAGTCCCACCGTATCCTCTCAGTGACTTCTCTGCTCCATCCCTGTTTCACTTACATCTGTTCTACCCTTAGTCACATTCTGTGTCTGAAGAATTAAATCACCATTTATGTTCTTATTCCTTAGTCTTTTCCATGAGAACCTCTCCAATTGCCATGTTTATCCTCTCTCTCTGGGACATGACAGGCCTGTATTTGAGTTTTCTAGGGCTTAGGGCAAGAAGACAAATGTAGGCCCAGTTTAGCTCATATATTCTTCTTTGTAATTTCAGTTTACTTGATCAGTTGCTAAACTTTCAATGATGACAACAGGAATGCAGCAACTTTTTTAAGAAACAGTAAAGGAAAAAAAGAATTGCATGTGGCTGTTTTGATATGCAGGGCCTCAGAACACGGGCCCAGGTCAGGGGGCCCTCTCGCCCAGTCTCAGGATGGAAGGAGTCTTAGTCCTAGCTCAGTGAGGCTGCACTAGGGGACCACCACCAAGCTGTCTTTCTAATCCTTGTTCTCCTGCGATTCACAGGCTCATTGTCCTTCTTTCCTTTAAAGTTGATAGGGAAGTGGATTATGCAGATTATATTGACAACACTGACTTCTCCTGAACAAACTTCACACAGAACAAATCACATTTTATCTGGAAACTGGCAGAGATTGGCAGAGAAGAGCAGGGTTAAGCTAGTAACTTGTCTGCTACTGTGAATATCAGAAGGTTGGGAAGGGAAAGGATTTTTCTGATCAAGCTTGGGGTGAGCACTCTTACTATCTTTTCTCTCTGTCTTATCCCCTAGCACATGTTCATGGTATCTTCTGTCTGTCTGTCTGTCTCTCTCTCTCTTTCACACACACACACACACACACACACACACACACAGGCCCTTATTCATCAGGGAGAAGCAAGGAGGAAGGAAGAAAATAGTAAATTAAAGTCAGAGAAGTTCTTTCCCCTGAAGTTTGGTAGATTGGAAGCTGGGTGATGAGATCAAAGGCAGAGTGACAGACACATGTGGGCACTTCTGAGGCATGCCAGTCTTCTGCTTTACCTGTAAACACTCCCTCCACCCCCTCTGCCCAGAGCTCTGACTCTGTTAAAATGCCTACTGAATTAAAGTGTGTTCTCTAGTTGGATCAAGGAGTTAGAATTAGTGTTGGTGTAAGCAGTGACCTATAACAATTTAAAATTTAATGAGGCAGGAACCAAACTGGGCTTGTGTTTTATGTGTCTAAAACTTGTAAAACATGCCATTCTCTTAACCACATCAAAATAAATATTAGTAATTAGTTAATATTAATGGATATTTCGATGAAGGTCTTTCTTTTTAAATGGAAAATAAAGCAAATTGACTGGAAGAGAATAGTATGCTCTCCCTGGCTGGGCCAGACCATGCAGTTTACCTGGTGGCAGCCACCCAGGCCCAAGGCTCATGGCAGAGGATGTGGGGTGGGTGAGTGGCTCCACAGGCCTGGCCTTGTAAAAGCAAACCTGCAGAGGGAGGACTAGTGTCTGCGCATGTGAACCAAGTCTGCAGGAGCCTCTGGAGTGGGGCAGGGAGGACCAAGCCCACCAAGAGGAGAGGGGAGAAAGAGGGTACCGCCACATCGTTAGATTGACAAAAGACCTCTGAGTCTGGGAATCCCTGAGCGCTTTGTCATCCTGCTTCAGGCCACAGCTCAGGGAATTTAACTTCCCCAGTGTCTAAATACATTCTCCGTTCTGAACTCGGGCTGTGGAATTCATCTTAACTTGAAAGAAGAACCAATGTTGACATCATGCCTCTGTGCATGAGATCTCCTGGGCGTTCGTCCCAGCCCGCTAGGTGGTTCCTGGACTGCTGGGAACATTGCGGTTCTGTCTCATTGTCTCCTCTTTCCCCAAAGTAAGGACTGTGTTTCACCCAGCCTGGTTCGAGACTGAACATATCACATTAAAACTGTGTGTTAAGTGAGGGTGCGCCATGTCTCAAAGGCTGTAGGGCTAATTACTGCCTTGAACTTATGCAGAGCAGCCAAAAGGATGTTTTTTTAAAAAAGATTATGATTATGGGACTTCTGGTTAGAATCCTTTGGGCATCAGGCAGAAGTAGCAGCCCAAATTTGGGGGAGAGGAGAATAAAATGACAAGAATCTCAAATTGGATAAATATATATACAAAGGCAGCCTCCTTTCCCTCTGTAATCTCTGTTCCCTTTCAGTATATTCTGGGTGTTTAGTGAACCAAAAAAAACACTTAAAGCTTTTCCCACTGCACTTCCAATAAGCCCAGGATACTGTAACCAAAATTGCCTATCCCAGGAACACCTGTCAGCAGTTTGGGTTTTTTTTTTTCTTTTTTCTTTTTTTTTTTTTTTTTTTTTTTCATTTTAACTGAAACTGAAGCACCAAGCCACCATCTTTGTTCATCAGGTGACTATTGATTGGGACATGCTTCCTGCCTATAAGCACTATTATAGGTACTGGAAATGCAATGAACAAAACCCAACTTTCATGGAGCTGATGTTCTAGAAGGAGAAAAACAGTCAACAGGATGAGTTAGATAAATATTAGGGTGACCTGTATCACATTATCAATTTCATAGGTCCAAAAGTTGGTAATTCCATAAGTTTCAGTTTAGCGTATGATGTTTTGATGATGGTAAGCGCTAAGGAGAAAATACTTAAGGGAGAAGAGGACGTATATGTATGGCAGAAACCAGCCCAATATTGTAAAGCAATTATCCTTCGATTAAAAATAAATAGACTTAAAAAATGAAAAGCAGAAAAGTGGGGTTTGTGAAATGTTGAGGTTAGGGACTTTCAGTTAAAGAATGAGATGGTTGTATGGCATCACCAACTCAGTGGACATGAATTTGAGCAAACTCTGGGAGATAGTGAAGGACAGGGAAGCCTGGCGTGCTGCAGTCCATGGGGTTGCAAAGAGTCAGACATGACTGAGCGACTGAACAGCAAAACAAGATAAGGAAAGCCCTCACAGAGAAGGTGAGGTTGGGGCAAAGGTTGAAGAGAATAAGGGAGCCAACCAGATGCGCATCTGGGAGGAAGACCATTCGAGGCAGAGGGAGGAAGACCATTCGAGGCAGAGGGAAGAGCAAATGCAAAGGCCCTGAGGTGGGGTCAGCAAAGAGGCCTGTGAGGCAGGAATAGAGTAAGTGGGTGAAGGAGAGTGGAAATGGTTTTAGAAGAGTAATTAGGAGCCGAATCAGGCAAGGCTGATTCCATTGGGATGCCTTCGGCTTGACCCTGAGTAAGATGAGAGGCCTGTGAGATGTTTCTGAGCAGAGCAATGACTTGCTGCAGTGTAACATTTCAGCAGGATCCCTGGCTGCTATGTCAAGCAAAGGCTGCAGGGCTAAGGGCAGAAGCAGGAGCTCCAGCAAAGAGGCCACCACAAAGATCCAGGCAGCAGACAGCAGTGAGTCAGATGCAGGGGTGACAGCCGAGCGGTTGTGGTGTCCACCTGTGAATCTGTGTTGAAGATAGAGCCACTTGGAAATGCTGAAGGGTCAGATGGCGGGATATGAGAGAGTGGTAGGTAGGGAGCATGTTTTGGTTAGAGCAAAAACAGGAAAAACAGAGTTTCCCTGAGCTGAAATGAGGATGACTAGCAGGAGCTGGTTACAGGTTAAGAGACTCTCTCCTCCTTGGCAGATTTTAATCATTCCAGGACACCAGGCTCAGTTCTGATGAGTGAAAATGCAGAGCAAAGATAAAGGAAGGGAAATAACCTTAAGTAGCCTTTTTCAATAATGAAAATAAATGGCAATTTGAAGAATATTGACTTTTGGTTGTGCACTGGGGGCACCATGTTGAACTTGGTGCATGCATTTTCTTATCTAATATGCACGACAACCCTTCTCATGGGTGGGAAAGCCCTTAGAGGTAAGGCTCAGAGACTTTCTGAGTTCCTCCCGGGTTGCTGACAGCTTATTTCACCGCTCCAGAGTAAATGGCTGTTTGTGAGGCTCTCCACACTAGGTAAGAGTAGAAGACAGACACAGTTGAGAATTCTGAAAAATGGTAGCTAGCCAGGTGTGCCCCAGAACTCCTAGCCCAGGCTGGGCTGACTCTTAGCCCCCAACCCATCCCTGAATAAATGTTGAATGATGCCACCTCATCAACAGTGATGGTAAGCTCTTAGGTATAGAAGGGCAGACTTCTTAAATGGCAGGAGGATAGATCATATGTGTATAGAGAGCCGATATTAATTCAGCATATACTTACTGTGTGCCCAGCCCTGGGCAGGGCTCCAAGGGGGATAGCAGTGAACAGTGCAGACAGGCTCACTGTGGCCCTCGAGCTGAGCCTGGTGTGTCATGGACAGATATTAGAGTTTCAGAGACAAAGGAACTTTCCAACCCTTGTAGTCCAGCACTCCCATTTTTTAGACTGGGAAGCTATGGTCCTTCTTTTGCCCCAGCTCTATAGTCCATCCTCACAGCAAGCAGAGGACTGATCTTACTGCACAAGTTAGATCATGTCTGCTTCCAGCACTGCGTCTTTACATGCATATCATGATATTTGTGTATTTAAATAAAATTAAAGCGTAAAAATACAGTAAAATCCCAGCCCCTTACTAGGATGCACAGCTTGTCTTTGTCCATTGCCTACCTCCCCAAATCCATCTGCTTTCATCTTCCTCTCACCTCTAAGCTCCAGTCCCTCCGGCTTGGTCATTAAAGCTCATTCTTGTTTCAGAGCTTTTACACTTCTTATTCTCCCTGCTGGGTATGCTCTTCCCTCTAATGTGCCCATGGGTGACCCCATATCCTTCATCCTCTGGAAATCAATTCAGGTGTCTCCTTCACGGAGGTAAGCCTCACTGCAGACTACCCCCTCTAACTGTCACTTTTCTTTATCTGAAGTTTTTTGTATTTGTATCAGTTCAATTCAGTTCAGTTGTCAGTCGTGTCTGGCTCTTTCTGACCCCATGGACTGCAGCACGCCAGGCCTCCCTGTCCATCACCAACTCCCAGAATTTACTCAAACTCATGCCCATTGAGACGGTGATGCCATCCAACCATCTCAGCCTCTGTCATCCCCTTCTCCTCTCACCTTCAATCTACCCAGCATCAGGGTCTTTCCAAATGAGTCAGCTCTTCGCATCAGGTGGCCAAAGTATTAGAGTTTCAGCTTCAGTGTCAGTCCTTCCAATGAATATTCAGGACTGATTTCCTTGAGGATGGACTGGTTGGATCTCCTTGTTGTCCAAGGGACTCTCAAGAGTCTTCTCCAACACCACAGTTCAAAAGCATCAATTCTTCGGTGCTCAGCTTTCTTTATAGTCCAAGTCTCACATTCATACATGACTACTGGAAAAACCATAGGTGTGACTAGGTGGACTTTTATTGACAAAGTAATGTTTCTGCTTTTTAATATGCTGTCTAGGTTGGTCATGTATTTGTATACTTGTTTATTATTATTCTCTTCTCTAGACTTTGAATTTCAGGAAGGTAAAATCTAGTCCATTGTGTTCACCACTGTATCCCCAGAACCAAGCACAGTGCCTGTTACAGAATTAATAATCACCAGTTAGTTGTTGAAGGAATGAATGAATGAATGTATGAAGAAGCTGGCTATGAATACCCAGATAGTGCTTTGTTTTAGATCTGGTGTCCTGATTTACAAATCAGCCTTCTTCACATCCTGCTACATCTGGTACATAGTAGGCACTGAAATATTTGTTGAAGGGATTCTGAGGGTGTTCATAGCTTGAGTGTCATAGAGGATGCTGCATTTTCATGTCTATAACAGATGTCACTGATTACTCAAAGGAATACTCTCTTATTCAATCTCAAAACCCTTTTAAACCTTAGTAAAAGATGATGCTGTGAAAGTGCTGCACTCAATATGCCACCAAATTTGGAAAACTCAGCAGTGGCCACAAGACTTGAAAAGGTCAGTTTTCATTCCAATCCCAAAGAAAGGCAATGCCAAAGAATGCTCAAACTACCACACAACTGCAATCATCTCACACACTAGCACACCTGCCTCTTGAGAAATCTGTATGCAGGTCAAAAAGCAACAGTTAGAACTGGACACAGAACAACAGACTGGTTCTAAATAGGAAAAGGAGTACATCAAGGCTGTATATTGTCACCGTGCTTATTTAACTTAAATGCAGAGTACATCATGAGAAATGCTGGGCTGGATGAAGCACAGAATGAAATCAAGATCACTGGGAGATATATCAATAACCTCAGATATGCAGATGATACCACCCTTAAGGCAAGAAGTGAAGAAGAACTAAAGAGCCTCTTGAGGAGAGTGAAAAAGTTGACTTAAAGCTTAACATCCAGAAAACTAATATCATGGCATCCAGTCCCATCACTTCATGGCAAATAGATGGAGAAACAGTGGAAAGAGTGGCAGACTTTATTTTTTGGGGCTCCAAAATCACTGCAGATGGTGACTGCAGCCATGAAATTAAAAGATGCTTGCTCCTTGGAAGAAATGTTATGACCAACCTACACAGCATATTAAAAAGCAGAGACGTTACTTTGCCAACAAAGGTCTGTCTAGTCAAGGCTATGGTTTTTCCAGTAGTCATGTATGGATGTGAGAGTTATGAAGAAAGCTGAGCACTGAAGAATTGATGCTTTTGAACTGTGGTATTGGAGAAGACTCTTGAGATTCCCTTGGACTGCAAGGAGATCCAACCAGTCCATCCTAAAGGAAATCAGTCCTGGGTATTCATTGGAAGGACTGATATTGAAGCTGAAACTCCAATACTTTGGCCACCTAATACGAAGAGCTGACTCATTTGAAAAGACCCTGATGCTGGGAAAGATTGAAAGTGAGGGGAAAAGGGGAGGACAGAGAATAGGATGGTTGGATGGCATCACCAACTCAATGGACATGAGTTTGAGTAAATTCTGGGAATTGGTAATGGACAGGGAAGCCTGGTGTGCTGCAGTCCATGGGGTCACAGAGTCAGATATGACTGAACAACTGAACTGAACTGAACTGATCTGAACTGAACTCTTGGAGGGCTTTACTTATAGATGAGAGCAGGTCTGTTTGCCATCCCTGCTTTAGGCTGAGTCTTTATGCATCTGGACATGTCTGATTAGGCAGGTTCCCTGGAGGTCTGACTCATGAAGGACTTTGTGTTAGAGACCTGGGAGCTCAAGCATCACAAGGAAAGCTGGACTGAGAGAGGGGGCGTGACTTTGAGTGGAGCTGGATGTCTGTCAAACAGGGAGTTTTCTGTTTTACTTCCCTCGCACTTGTACCTGAAAGCAACGAGCCTCCAATTAGGACAGCCAGTGAAAATTGAATAGGCTGCCTTGCTGAAGCCTCTGGGTCTTTGACAGCTCTTGGACCCAGCCACTTTGGAGCTGGCAGATATGTTAGCAATGGAAGAAGGTGCCAATGACTTGGAATCTGGCAGTCCTGGCAAAAAACCAAAGCCCTCTGAGCAATTTACGTTTTCTAAGTGCTGTGTGCTAATTGATTGTGCCACTGGAGCAACATACCTTTTATCTACGGAACTAATTAACACTTCCCCACTTGTTATTCCTCCTTCTATCCATTAAGTCATAGTAACTCCATTAATGAATCAGGACCCTTGCAAACTTGTACTCATCATTTTACCCCCAACTTCCAGCACAGGGCCTGGTACACAGTAGGTGCTCAACAAATAAGTGCTGCCTGAAAGAATGAGGGGACAAATGAAACCCTTCTAATCCCCAGGATGATATGACCGGGGGACAGAGGTGACAGGAAGACTGTGATAGGAAGAGGAGACTATGATGTAGGAGATCAGGCAGGTGACACCCCCCACCCCCCGACGACTCCTGTTCCAGGAAGTGGAGATGGGAAGACAAAAAGGAATATAGTGTGCTTTTTGGCAGTTCTTTCTGCCAAAAACCCAGATACTGGGTTTTCCGTGAAGGTGAGTCTGGGTTATAGTTCTGGAGTTTTCTACATTACCAATTCCCAGCATGCCTGTTGTTTCCGAGAGGACCATCTACCATCCCCAGCCTGCGCCAGCAGGGAGGTGGGGCCGGACGGTGAACACCGCCCTCCCAGGCACGCTCCCTGTGGGCGCTCAGCCCAGCTCCCAAGCTCGGCTCATCACCCTCCCTTCCTCTTGTGCCTGGGATGAGCCCTCCCTGCACATCCGCTTGGAATGCCAACCCTGCTCAGCCTCTTTAAGTTGTTTCCAGACCTAGACAGGGAGAGCTCTCATACTGTTGTTTCTATTAAAAGCATCCACCTAAACATCCCTCCATCCATTGCTCTTTTATTTTGTTTGGGTCTTTCTTCCCTTTCCTGGTCGAGCCAGGAAGCATGTTCTAACCTTCTAGTGGGGCAGATGCCCCTTCTCCAGATCTACAGTTTCCTGTTACCAGCCCTGAGAGATAGCAGTGATTTTGTTGAACTACTGGGATTTAGTGCTGCTGCGCGTGGTCTGTACTCTGAAATCTTCCTGTCTTCCCAGCAGTCCTCAGAGGTCGATTCTCACAGTTCCCTTGCTGTTCTAGCATACAGGGCCTGGCATACCCTGGGCGGGGTTCCCAGGCCCTTAGCAGATTCCTCCCCCAATTTGGAGACTAGCCTGGAGCCAACTCATTCAAAAACTACCTCCAGTCCTACTCTCACACTGCTTTTTTCCCCAAGATTAATGAAAAGTAAAACAGAGACATTGGGTTCACTTAATAATTTTATTCATCAAAATGAACTAAAACCAAACTCACCTAAGCAGCAAGGAATAGCAGCCCTATGGATGCAGGCAAGATTTCCTCAGGCTTTCCATCTAGCCTGCCACCTCCTTTTAAAGCAGGCTTTGCAGTGTTTTGCATTAATACACTGTCTGCATGATGTAATAGCTCCAGTGACAGCTACTCCCTAAACCTCAGGGGAAAAAATCTCAAGTAACAGTCCTCTCCCCAATGCACATTCTCTCTGTTGAAGATGCCTCTGCCAATTTAGATTGTCTAAAAATGTTCATTTTGAGTCATTAGGGCAGAAAGCCATGACAATAGTTGCACATGCTACATCATCTAGTGGAATACAATAGCTCTCTTAAACCCTGGGAAAGATTGATTGCTGCATTTATCTCTAGATTAAATATGAATTTGGGGGCCCTTTAGGATCAGTCTTTGCAGAACCATTACACCAGTTTGAACAAGTACCAATGCCTGGAGATGGATGGGCAACTTAATCTGCCAAGAAAAGTAGATTTCAGATTGTTCTTATGTCTCGAGAGGAAAAAAAAAAGTCTCCTTTATTCAAGTAGGTAATGCTGGTAATTGCATGTATTTTGCATAATTTGATTTATGAGAATACTACAGTCACGTATGTGCCCTGGTCTGAGTTCTCTATCTGAGGAATTTCAACTTCATTCAGTGTCCAAAAAAAAAAAAAAAAATGGAGGGGGAAAAAATTATGTAGACTTGTCGGAAGACTTGATTATGACTTACTTTTATGATCATCAGAAGAATCAGTAGTACATTGACAACTTCTAAGAAGCTATCTTGAGTTGGATTAAAACTCATCTCCTAAGAAATTGTTCTAATAGGTAATTCTTGAAATTGACAGTTTGGCACAGAGTTGAAGGGCTCTAGAATTTGGCAGCTGTATTCTAAGCCTTCGTGTTGCCAAATAGAAGAAAAAGCCCCACAATAAACAGGGCTGGCTGACTTGTGTTTCATTGTTCATAGTCACATTCATCTACACACAGTGGAGAAGTGCTTCCCTCATTTAAGAGGCAAGGGCAAGGAGGCCCCCATCTTCATTCTTAGACCTCGAGATTTTATTGGGTGTTATTTGGTCTGCGATTAATCCTTAGAAGATAGGTGAATACACACAACAGGATTCCCATTCAGTGATTGCCAGAATGTCTTAGAATACCTAGGAAACTATCAGAAAATCTTAGTGGAGAATCTGTTAATTCTTTTAACAGATTTATATGACCTAAGCAGAATGTTGCTTTTGCCCCGTCTAGGAAAGGAAAGTTTGACAAATAAAATTATAGCAGGACCAGTACTGTAAGGCATCTTATTCATTCATGTGGTCATTCAGCCAACACTTGTGGGTTTAGCATCTGCCAGACTCTGAGCTAGGTACTTGAAACAGAAGAACACAGGCCCTGTATATACAGTCCTGTTGAAAAGAAGTTATTAAAAAGTAAACACAGTGCAAATGTCACAGCAGATGCAGCAGTTAGTTCTCTTTCAGGGAGTAGTGGAAATAAGGAGGAAGTGGTCTGTGTTCACCTGGACGTTCAAATAGCCTTAAAAGGAAAAGAAATTGCTGTAAACAGAGCTAGTAATTACAAATGTGCTTAATAATCTGTCATGATAGTTGCAAAGACATAATTTCAGTCAAAACTGTCTGTTTTTCAAGAGGTAAACCGTTTTTGGAGACCATTACAAGCCTTCAAAATAAGAATTGCACTATTTTATTCTGAACTAAAGATGATAAGGAAAACAGTGAAAGTAATTCTGAGAATGTTGGTATTTGACAACTTGTTTTAGGGACTTTAAAAAAGATTAAAAGTGATAGGTGTGCATATGTGAATTAGTGAGTGCACTAAAATAATGTTCATAGAACTGTATCCAACATTTTTTTTTAAAAAAGAGAAAGAATACCTATAATATTAATCTTTATTTTATCAAGAGTTATATAGGAAAAGTCTTTTATTTTTTAGAAACACATACTGATCAATTTATTTAGGGAATATCAAGGAAGTATCTTGATATCTAACTCATTTAAAAATATTTCAGAAATAAAAGATGAGAAAATGTGGCATATCTGTTTAGTCTTGGTGGTAGGCTTCTGAGTGTTAATTATACTCTTCTCCTTTCCATTTCTGGATGTTTGGAAAATATCCATAATTGAAAGTCAGGAAGTCTGTACCTATATATTTTCTGAATTCTTCTATCTGCCAGACAATTGTGCTTGATACTGGATAGCCATCATTTTAAAATTTCACAATAAGCCTACAAGGACAGTAAGATGATCCTCCCTTAAAGATGGCAGAATCGAAGCCCAGGATCAGTTGGTAAGAGGTGAAATCTATCCCTAAATCTTGGTGTGTTATTGCCAGACACACCCCACATATCTTCATCATGAGTGCAGTGTCCTGCCTAGAGCAGAATTCTCTCCACAGTCTGTCAAGAGAGCCATTCTTCCACTTCTTGGAGAATTCAGTGAATGGAGAGCATTCCATCAATGCTTAAGTTGAGCCACATTCCACCTCAGGAAAATTAATACCCACCTTCTAAGGAATTTAAACCCTTAGTCTCATCGGCATTCCTGGAAGATGGTTAATCCTACTGACTCCCCACTCTTTAGCTACATTGGACTTCTTATTGTTGTTCCTTTTACAGACTGCCTCCAACCTCTTTCTTCTGGCCAAATGCTGGTGATTCCTGAAGTCCTTGATAATGCCATTTCCTCAACAGTCCCTTCCCTGATGCTATATTGAACTATGCATTTACATCTATCTTCCCAGCTAGGCTGTAACCTACATGTGGCCAAGGTTCTTGCTGACCTGCTTACTAAGTGTTCAGTAGAGAATTATTCCATTGAACTGAATTCCAGCTCTGCCATCTCAAGCTACATGAAAAAATTCAGGTCCCTGGGAACCTGTATGAAATAAATGGGATCTCTCCCCACACAGTATGCCTTTAAATGCCAAACCACTCTTCACTATTTCTTTCATAGCCTTTTCTTTGAATAAACATCCCAGTTTGATTATATATTTTCTGCCTCACTTATCATTTAGGTGAACTACCTAAGTGCATGTCATCTGTCATTAAGACCAACTATAGTGCCTTTTCAGGCCCCTTAGTCAATTTCTTCTACTAACCTTGGCCAAGAATTGCTTGACTCACCTAGCTTACAGTATTGAGTATCTATACTACTGTTCAAGCAAATGGATTCTCATGACCTGGGAGGAAGATCCTTGAAGGTGAGGACAGGGTCTCATTGGTATATCTGTTACAGTTGATCTGATGTTGGAACATGTTTGTTTGTCAAATATTGGTTTTCAGTGACTGCATTCTCCCATTCATTGCAGTGTGTTAATAAGAAACATTTCCTGGGTGATGTAACAGATGGGAAGACCTGGGAATTGAACCTGGACAGTGGCAAAGGCTTTATACTCTTTATATAAATGAGAAAAAAAAAGTCCCATTCTCCCATTCTCAGTGTTTAGATTAGTCCATCTTTTTATGAAATCTAATTATTTTTCCCAGTGTAGGCTTACTTTTGAGCTTCAGTGTGGGTCAGCAGACTATTTCCCATGGGCCAACTCCTACCATCATCTGTCATCTGCTTTTGTAAGTAAAACTTTGTTGTAACACCACAGGATTTTATGTATTGTCATGGCTGCTTTCACATCACAAGAGTAGAGTCACAAAGTTGTAACAGAGAACCTGTGGCCTATGAGCAGTGTTCCCAGATAAAATACAAGAAGCTTAAGTTCAGAACTTGGGCAAAGAATGAATAAATATTTAGTGTAACAAGTCCCCAAATATTGCATGGGACATATTTATACTAAAAATAAAAGTATTCACTGTTGATCTAAAATTCAAATTTAACTGGACTCTTTGTATTTTTATTTGCTGATTCTGGCAACCCTACCTGTAAAGCCTAAAATATTTACTGTCTGGTCCTTTATAGAAAAAAGCTTTCTGACACTTGAGCTGTATTAATAGCATTGATGATGATGGTAGGAATAACAGGGTTCAGAACAACACTAATAATGATAACAGCAATACCTTTTTTATTTGCATTCTCAGTGTCAGTGTATTATCTCAATTAACCCTCAAAGCATCTGCCTTAATGTTGGCAGAGGCTCTGGACAGCCTTATATGATACATAAGGCTGTATCACCTGTCTCCTCATTTGGCATTTTCTGACCCACCTGGGGCCCACCTACTTTTTTTTGAAAGAGGGTTTGTGGCTTATCATTATTCTTTCCCACAGATTTGCATCACACCCTTCAGGCTCTCCTACTCCAGAAACAAATCAAGGCATCCCTGGACCCACTACCATTTGCTGTATTTTACTCTTTGGTTGACTGACTCCATATACTTAATTATATGTGTCAAATAATTGTAGTGTTATTTCTGGATTATTTTACCTGAGAGCTGTTTCTACACGTCACATTGTCATGCACTGAATCACCTGCGTGCAGACCAACAGAGGCACTCTGTGGGGAGCCAGATTCAATATGAACCAACATTCAACAGGGATGTCCTCAGGCCCCTCTTGCCAAGTTCATCTGCAGTTCTGATCCAGTCCTCTGGTGATGAAGCCATGTCGTGATTGTGCATCGTTGTTCATTCATTATTTTTCCCAAAAAATTTGTGGAAAAAACTTTAGTAATGTGTTGGATAGCAGCTAGATTTGGTAACTCAAGTTTTGTTACTCTGTTTCGAGTGTTTCTGAGCTAAGTAAAAAGTTAAAAGAAAAAAAAAGTAAAGAAAGTAAACATTTCTGCTCCTATCTACAGCAAATATCAAAGAGCTGATCCATGTATCTTTTATTTAAAACACTGGGTTGGGGGTCTCCAATGTGCCCCTAATCAATTTTTTACAACCTAACTGAGATATTTGCTTACATTACAGACAGTAGACTATTACCTTTAAGGAAGAAGGTGATTGGGAGATAAAAGAGCTTCAGAATGTGTTTCTGAAGAATTCAGTCTGCTCCTTGACTTCAGGCAGTGGGAAGCACATTAATTTACCTCTGATATCACAGGCTCTCTAATGTCAATGTGTTAGTCTGTCAGTGCTGTGAATTTGCCTTTTTCAGCCATTGGAAAAGGATGAGAGACCGAAACCTACAGTCTGTTTTCATGTGATAACCTTGACACTGGACTACTGTTTGGTAGGGGGTTTATGTCAGGGAGGGCTGCTGACACTGTCAGTAAAAAGGTTAAGCCCAATAGCAAAGTTTGTATTTAAAAAGTCACAGTGCTGGAATTTACTAACTTTTTAAGAACCTTCAACCAAAATGCTAAAACTTCAGAAGTACAAAGATGAACTTGTTAAAGCAAAACAGTTTCACTACTCTTTTTCTTTTGTGTAAAAATATTCTTCATATGACTTTAAGTGCACTGATCTTCAAAATCAACTGTAAAACTTGAAAGTGTCAGTCATTCAGATAATTGGAAACATAAATTTAAGGAATGTGCAGCTGTAAAATTAACTATTAGATTCATTTAGAAGATTAGATTCACTAAAGGTAAAATCTTCTATTTTCCAAAACTCCATGACTATGTTGCAAGAGAAGAAAAACCAATCTTCATCATGCATTTAGTCGGTTTTAATGTTACATTTTTGTTGTTGTTGTTTAGTCTTTTGTCCTTGAGTACTGAAAATAGAAACTACCATGTTTATCATACTTATTTTGACCTTAACCTTTTCTTTTTTTTTAAATGAAAGAGACTTAAAATGTCCCAGCTGGTCAGACTCCCAGTGAGGGGGAGGAGGCAATGGTGAAGCTTTCTTGCTTTACAAATGTCGGAAAGATGGAGTAAGACTCAAGTGGTTTACGTGAACTGTGGAAGTACTCATCTCTTTGTATGTGTGAAAAATGTAGAAAGCTGTTTCTTAAGGTTATAATGTGATTGCAGTTTGCAAAATGACAAGAAGACATGGCACAACAATACCAACTCAGAGATGGTTTATTTCCTTTAGGATACTGCTTACAATTTAATTTACGCTCTGTTGGATTGGCACAAAAGGAGGAATTCCACAGATAGGTAAACTGGAGGAGACTGAAATGTCGTAAAACAGAGTTCCTTTTGAGGTTTGGCTTAATTATTAGGGAGTAAAATTTTATTGCGAATTGAAATTCCACTGCAAAGAACTAAAAATATAAAGAATTAGAGTGTATAATCTGAAAAGAAAAAGGAAAAATCATCTTATTTGGTGGAGTTTGGTGGTTAGCCTTCATCTTAGCAAGCTAAGAGTTTTGAATTTCCAAAATGGATTCTTTTTTAATATGCTTAAACCTTACTTGTTGTAGAGACCTTACTGAATAATACCCTTGATCCATCCACCTTCATTGATATAAGCTTCCCTGATGGCTCAGTTGGTAAAGAGGCTGCCTGCAATGTGAGAGACCTTGGTTTGATTCCTGGGTGGGGAAGATCCCCTGGGGAAGGAAATGGCAACCCACTCCAGTATTCTTGTCTGGAGAATTCCATGGACAGAGGAGCCTGATGGGCTGCAGCCCATGGGGTCACAAAGAGTTGGACAGGACTGAGTGGCTAACACTTTCATTTATATAAACCCACTGTAACCTTCCTGGAAATGTTAATATAGCTTGAACTTTTTGCAAGGGAGTTGATTTGGCTTTTAATATACACTAAGAAGAGTGGAAAGATCTCATATCTACAATTTCTTACAGTAAATAGCTGAATTTCTTTTGGCTACAGATATAACCCACCTTGTCTGAATGCTAGCCCTCAGTGTGCAGACTAGCAGTGTACTAGAGGACAAGGAGATATAACTCAGAAGATTATATAATGGGGGCAAGGATCATAAATTCTAAAGATTTCTAAAGGGCAGATAGAGGCCATGGGGATCTCTGAAGGACAGCAGAAAGGCTTTCTCCTCATTAGCTGGCCTCTCAATTTTTATGGTACCAATCAAAGAAGTGGTTCTGAGAATGACAGATTTCTAGGAAAAACACAAGATGAGAAGATCCTAGGAGGAGGCTTCTCTGGTCTTCCTGGGTGTAAGTGGAGGGTCTGTGATGTGCTTAGGTTGGATTGAGGGAACAAATTCACATGATTTGGCCTAATTCATTTCAGAGTGCACAGAGGAGCCTGGTAGGCTGCAGTCCACGGGGTCGTGAAGAGTAGGACATGACTGAGTGACTTTACTTGCATTTTTCACTTTCATCCATTGGAGGAGGAAATGGCAACCCACTCCAGTGTTCTTGCCTGGAGAATCCCAGGGACGGGGGAGCCTGGTGGGCTGCCATCTGTGGGGTCGCACAGAGTCGGACACGACTGAAGCGACTTAGCAGCAGTAGACTATCTCAGACATTGATTTCTGACTGTTAAACTTTCAGAAGTAGATAATTTAGTGTGATACTTTTGTTCTTTTTTTTTTTTTTTCCTTTTTCATGATAAAACAAGGTATGGAACTGTGTTTCTTCATGAACTTAGAACAATCCATGTTTGTTTTGGAGAGAATAGCAGATAACTGGGATCACCTAGCACAGTATAGGGAATTTCTTGGAAATATTGAATAGACAAGAACTTAGAAAAGAGTTAATATTTCAGCCACTCATGTAGTGATTGGATGTAATTCTCGATGAGAAAGTGGTCGCTACTGCTATTTGAATGCAGAAAAGAAAAACTCAAAGAAATAATTGTGTGTATGTACATATAATATTTATCGTTACTTGATATATTTGTCTTTTGCTAAAGAGAAATATTACCTGAACCTAGAATACAGTTGACTTTTAAAGATATCATACTATTTGAGAACACTTAGTTTGAAATTAACTAAAAATTGACTACATTTTAAAAATAGTATGTAAAGTATCTATACTTATATTTATTAAATTGTAAGCTATTTGATAAGTAGGTTGTGTTTACCTAAGTACTAAATATGTTAGAATGTTCAAAATGAACAATATGTATAAATTTATAATTTTTCTTTCTGCTACTATATTCACTTACTCCGTGCTTACCTTGTGCCAGGCACTCCTTTGTATATACTTCCCATATTGGTCCTGTGAGATAATTATTTGACTCTTTTCATAGATGGAGAAAGTAAGGCATTTCATTACTAGGTTGAAAATGATATTGTCATTTTTGTGGACTGAGCATACCTGAGCACTGCAAACTTCATATAGATATCCCAATATAATATTATATGCATCCTATACTGACTTTATATGCATAATTATAATTTTCATGAATTTGAATGTAATGCTGGTCAAATCATATTGCTGGTATGAACTACCTTTTCATGAAGGCTGAGATAGAGAGACTTCAGGGTAGAAGGCAGGTTATCTGCTACCAGTGAGATTTCTTTAAAAATTTGAATTTGCTTAATGCTCAGTAGCATCAGAGTGCTCTTTTGTAGACCATACGTCTTCCAGAACAATTTCTATACTATAGAACTGTTAAAATTGGGAAAAGTGTCACAAAATAAGTAGAGGCCATCCTAGGTTAGAAATGGCAATAACTCACCATGCTCTATAACATTAATTTCGTTTGATGTTTTTTTCTGATTGCCAAGACTCACTTTAGTTTTAAGGGAATCATTTTTAGTTCTGTGTACAGCACTTTCACCAAAAGTAAATTGAATTTGGTATGTCCATATATTAACAAAGTGGGTTTCAATCTAAAATCTGAAAAGATAGAAGCATGTTATATTAACATGAATTTGGGCATGCAGTTTTTCTTTCTTCTTTGTATCTTTATTATTTTTGAAAAAATCAGAGTTAAAAGTAGGTACATTTGCTTTGAAGGAGAGAACTCAAATGGTTTTCTTGGCCTTGGTAGGGGGAGGGATGAAGTGTGGTGATAGGTGAGAATAATTCAGGGTCAAAGGGACTGACTACCCTTTCTTTCTAAACTGGGTTATCTTCCAGGCATTTTAATGGCTTGGGGACAAACAGTTGCTGGTGCCACTTTGTTTTCAAGCAGATTTGATTTTTCATGGCTCGGGCCAGTGTTTGGAAATAATTCATCAGAAGAAGTTGTCAGGATGAACAATAGACACCTTAAAGTCAAACAGCCTTTGACATGTCATAACTCCGGTGCTCTGAGACTTTTAATTCTGAAATTTTAGGAAGATAAGCTAACCGGAAAAACAGTGATCCACAGCCTCAAAAATACTTACTGTCAAGTCCAATTTCCCATTTCTTGCGTCCCATTGGGCACGTGTGGGAAGCTACATTGCACCTTTTAAAGTGAGAGTGACTTTGAATATTTTGATGTCAAATGGCATAAACCAAATCCACCAATGTTATAGTCACCTAAGATCACATTAGCATCAAAAAGCCTCTTGGTGTGCAGGCTTTAATAACCACCAGTGCCTACTATGTTGGTGCAGAAACACTTAAAGATGATAAAAGTTTGTTTAAAAGTATGAAGCTAATGAAAATTATGTCAAGGTGGCTTTTTAGGTTAGCGATTGTGTTTCAATTTGTAAATGTTATAACTGTTTAAAAAAAATTTTTTTTCTCTAGCAAGCTGCAAACTTTTAAAGACATTAAGCCTGCCAAATTATAGCCACTTATTTCTGCCTGACGTATTTTTCAGCTTAGAACCACAGAGGGACTGCCAAGCCTGTTCCTTTTCATTACCTGTTCTGTGTCTGGCCCAGAGTTTAGATTTTCGAAAATGGAAAAAAGCTGTTTGCAAAATCACAAGGCTCTTGAGCTCTTAGTTTCTTCTTAGTATCAACGTTTATTTATTTAGGTTTGGGCTGGGTTTCAAAAGATTGAAATTGGAAACAGAGAAGGTGACTCTGAACACCATTTATCTGTATATAAGCGAACGTTCAATGTACGTTTAATTTAAAAAATTGCTGTTTCCTACAAGAGGGAGCTATTTTTCACATTGTTACAACATTTTTAGAGGTCACTAGGTGGTCATGTCACCAGCAGGGAGTTTTTGTTTGGCAGGCGGCATTGGCAGTTAGTTACAGATGCCTCCCATGATTCAGTGTTCAAAGGGGGCTGCTTTGCAAGTAACAAATACTTACAACCTGAGAACTGAAGTATAAAAAGTAGTGACAGGGGAAAATGTTTGGAAATGTAAAACAGCATCTTTAGTGGCCAAATTGGGGTGTTCGGGGAGTTGAAGATTACACGTCTACTTTATACTTGGGTTTAGCGTTTACAGAAGCAATAATGTCTTAACTACCGCAGTTGGTCATCACCTAGCTTCTAGTTAGTGAAATTCTTAATTTGTGATTTGTTGGTGACTGTAACTTGGAATAACATTCAGATTCCTGACAATACCCTTTTTTTCTTTTTCTGACAATAATCTTTATTAATCTCATCTCCTTCATTTGCCATCCTGGTGGTTACTCAACCTGAGCCTCTCAGTCATTCCTCAATGTGAATGTTGGTAATTTAAGTAAGATTAAGTGGGCGGCTAAAAGCACCAATTACTGGGGCTTCTTCTAGGCTTCCATATTTACAGACAAACCAGTATTTCACATTTTGGATAAGAGAATTATAAGACGTCTTTAGGTGGAAATAAATAAATGAAGTGCAGATGGATCTTCGAGGAAATGGTTGAGAAAAAAAAAGATTAATAGCCAATTGCTAGAACTCTGAACATTTTATTCATAATTAGTTTTTTAAAAGCTTTAAAATGGAGATAGATTTTCGTGTTCACATCAGGACAATTGCTATGTCTCCTTCATCCTCCCTTTTTTAAACTAAAAATCAGTTAAAGAATGCAGCTATCACTTAAGAATGCAGTGCAATTATTGTACTATATTATTACAACTTCTTGGTTATAGATACTTTATTATTTTTTAAGCTACAAGTTAATTCAATTTGAGCAAAGAATTGTCACAGCTCACTAGAGTTGTTTAGTATAAAAAAGCCTAAGAATTTCAGACTTCTTTAACAGGACAAAGAAAAACATTCAGCACCTGTGTCTATTTGAAAACAAAGAGAAACTATGAATAAATTGACAGGGCTTCCTTTATTTAACTATAGCAGCCCATTGATATTTTCTCTGTTAAGATTTTGTAGTGTGTGTGTGTGTTTTGTTTTTTATTTTTTTTTAATCCTTTACACAAGAATGGGCAACTGTCACGATTTTACAGTGTTTTTTTTCTTTCAAATGAATTAAATTTGTGTTCTTAATAACACTTTGCTACTTTTTTTAATCCTTTGCAGAAAGCTTCTTGGCTCTGAAGATCCATTGAAATACTGAGCTTGGATATTTAAAAGAGTCCTGCTAAGTGATTGCAAAAGGAAGCCAAAATCTAGAGTGGAAATGTCTTGGCTACACTCAGTCTTATAATGCAGTTCTTTTTGCACTTATCAGAAAAATTCCTTTCCACTCTCCAATTTACATTTGCTTAAATGAGTGGAAGTGGAACTATGATACCATGATAAACACTAGGAATGTATTCAACCTCTAGATACCAATACAGAAAACTGAAGATATTGTTACTCAACGTTCCTCTTTATTTTTTTAAATAGATGTCTCTCCTGGGCTCTAACAGCTGGAAATACTCATATTACTCCCTTGGCAATTGGTGATTTGAATGTATTTATCTTGTAGCTAATATTAATAGTAAATTAACAAGCTTACCTAATAATTATTGCAATAATGACTACAACTTGCATTCATAATAGTAATAACTGCTTGTAACCGAGTGAATGAACTGAATGGTTTACCTATTTTATTCATATAATACCCTGTGATACTATTATTATTTTCATCTTATAGATGAAGAAACTGAGATTCACCCAGAATTAACTTCCACACAAATTCCCCCAGATGATAATTGTGCAGAACTTGGATTTGAATCCAGATCTATGGAATCCCATTCATTCACTCAAATATTCATTGACTCTTCTGTAGATTTAAATAATTGGACATTTTTAAAGATTCTTTAGAAACAGCATTTTCTTTCCTGTCAGTGGGTTATGATCACTTCTCTAAATAAATCATTAGAGAAAGAAAAAGGTCTTGTTTCCTTCAGATATTCATTTTCCTTTCATGGACTTAGGTTTATTCCAGTTGAAATTCCCATCAGCCATTTGGACTGATGACTACACCAGCTTAACAGGTTTGGCTTAATTGATAGAAGCAATGCCTAACTCACAATGAGTCCATGACAGGTATTGCTTGAAGTGAATTGATCTACATCATTGCTGTTTAGGCTTTAGGGAACACAGCTATGTGAGTAGGGATATTGCTCAGTTTTGTGAGATTTTGCAGTCTATCAGATGTTTTCCTGTTGGTTATCTCATTTGAACCTCAGTGACCTTGGGAGTAGGTAACAGCATTTTCATTTTACAGGCCCCACAGCTAAGATGCATAATGGTAAGTGACCTGTCCAAGACACACATCTGAAATCATGTGACTCTTTCCATTAGGCCCCTGCTTTCTGTTTTCCATGCCTGCCTCCCAGTAGCACTAGTGGTGGAGGTTGGTTGAAGATCCAGACTTCTCTCCCCTTTCTTACTGGGGTTGTGGCATCAGGTCCCATTCAATAACATCCACATTATGTGCACTGACTGCTAAGTCCTAAAGTACTGTTTTCACTCCGTTGGGGAGTTCCAGCACTGTAGACTTTGAATCTCTTTGTGAATTTGTAGCAGCTTTTGAATTTGTCCTTGATCCCTTGGGCATACTGGGTAATGAAAGGAATGAACTGCCAAGCACTCACTGGGAGCTGTCCTGGACTGGTCTCGCCGACAGCAGCACTGTGACTGATGGAAGATCCTTACTGAGATGCAGCCAAGTCCTCACAAGATTCAGAATAATTGCATTGTCTCGTTTCTCTGTGTCAAGGGTATCACAACCTTGAACAGTAGTTATACATTGTCTGTTTAACTTTGAGGACTTATCATATTATAGACTGCCCAGGTTCAAATCTGCACTTCACCATTTATTAGCTATGTGAACTCAGGCAAACTAATTCATCCCAATCTTAGTTAATACACGTAAAGAAGTTAGAATAGTAGTATAGTGTAGTGTCATAGTAGTATAGTTTAGAATATAGTTTAGTATGCTTTAGAATAGTGTAGTGTTCAGCACACAAAAAAAGTGCTGATGAGCATCAGTAAATATTAGAAAATGTCCCCAGGTGTGGAATCTATGGCATGTCCTTTTGTGTATCTATCAGCTTGGCAAGGTGGTTCCGTGATCTTGAAATAAGGCAGTGGTGTGCTGCTAAGCCATGTCAGTGGGGAAGATACCCTGATTGGTAATATTTGCCAATTTCCATGGTATAAATACTCTTGCCATGGCCAAGATAGAGACTGACCATGGAGTTGGAAAGAGATGCACATAATTGACTCCTGCTAGCCAGTAACAGCCAGTTCCAGTCACACCACTGAAATAGACCCTTCAGGCTATAAGATCAATAGAGTGATTGCCAACTGGCAACTGCTCCCAAATCATAGCTATTCCTGTTTATGTGACCCAGTTATTTAGGGTGAGTTCCCAGTGCTAGGGATCCTGGGTTGTAGCTTATTGATCTGAGTTGGGCTAATCTATTTCCTTTCCAAGAAGGTCAAAATTCACTGTCTTTTTTCTATTAAGCCTAAAGATTGTAGCATAGTTATTATATAAGGATTCTAAGAAAGATTTGGGGATTCTTGCTAAGAGGGTCCTAGAATGATTCTCTCATTGACCTTCCTAAAACTATCTTTTTTCTTTGTTCCATCCAAGCATCCCTCTAATACATCCTCTCTTTGCTATGTTATCCAAAATCAGTTTCTGCTGCTTATAGTCCAAAGAAATCAACTAAAACAGGTTTAGTCACGTCACTCATCCTTTGTTAGAACTCTTTCTTTGGGAATTGCTTAAGATGGCCCTCTGGTACCAGTACCAGTACCTTCAGAGATGAGAAGGAGGAAACCTGTGCTATTGTTTGACATCTGTGACTTAGCTAGAGCTCTTCCTGTTATTAAATTGGTATCAGCCTCACCTACCTGTGACTTCAATCCTTAGGTCCTAATTCATATCTTAGGACCACCCTGGTACAATCCTTATCTGTAGTCACTTTAGGAGATAGTTGAAGGAATACTACCATGTTCCTAAGTCTTCTGAGACATTGATTATTCCTACATTCATTGGTTCGATACAGATATATATTGCATTAGAAATCCAACAAAATGGACAAAGGGAGGAGAAGCAGGTTCACACTGGATCCTCTGGCCACCTGTGAATGTGGTTTTCTTAAAGACTAATGTTAACCAACTCAATTTCTCTTTCCTTCTATGATAATTGAGGGTCTCCAAAAAAACATAGACTTTATGCCTGAGAAGGCTTATTTGTGAAATAAAAATTAATATCTACATATCCTATGGATACCATATCTGAAACAGACATCCTTCTTTTCAAATGGGTGGTCACTTAGTAAGAACAATTTAAGTTCCACATGACATTTATTAGTTTAAAAGATGGCCTGCTTGGAAACCTCAGCAATATTTAGGGAAATGTCAAGCATTTTTTAAAAAGAAAGACAAGCCCCCATCTATGTAGAACAGTGGACGGGGCCAAGTAATGCCCCAGATAGTCTTCATGCACACCCTCATTATAATAATATTTAGCAATCAAATGAATGCTTTCTAGACTTTGGATGTTATGAACCAATAATATGAAAAAAAATTTTTGAAAACAATATAAAGCTTGATAACCTAATTAAACTATTAAATGAGACTCTTCACATGTTAACTACAGTCATCATCATTGGATAAAAGGACATTTTTACATCAGAAAGTAGGAAGGACATTACCTAATTTTAGTATAAAAGGCTGCCATTACTTACAAAGCGTTGGCAATAGTACTGCCACAGTATTGGTTTGTATCCTCATGTGTGTATGTGAATGAGTGTGCAGGGACTTATATGTGCATGTTCGTGAGTATGTGCATGCAACCATACGTGTATGAAAACTTCAGCATGAGCCAGTACCAGTCTTTGGGTTGGCACTTAGGAATTATTTAGTTTGGCCACACTTTTCCTTGATGGTACCCTAACATTCCTGGAAGTTGTACAGCTGGAAATAAGCATAAATAAGCAAGAGAGAAATAATTTTAAATGGCTTCTCAGGTGGCACTAGTGGTAAAGAACCCACCTGCCACTGCAGGAGATGTAAGAGACACGGGTTCAATCCCTGGGTTGGGAAGATCCTCTGGAGAAGGGAATGGCAACCCACTCCAGTATTCTTGCCTGCAGAATCCCATGGACAGAGGAGCTTGCAGGCTGCAGTCCATAGGGTCACACAGAGTCAGACACAACTGAAGTGACTTAGCATGTAGCACACACGTCCTCTTAACATTTCCTCAAAGGCTGATCACCACCTGGAAGTCTCTCTTTCTCTCCAGAGCCCTTCCAGTGGAGCTCTTCTTCACACCCAGCTGTCACCCCTGCCCTCTCTGTGAGTTTACCTCCATCATCCCAGACCAAAGGGATGTTCCTTCCTTCCTACTATCAAGCATTTTAGCCAGACAACTTTGCACAATCTACTTAACTTAGTCTGAGCAATCATAGACTCAGTTTACTTAACTTTAAAATAGGAATAATAATTAATATCTTTCTCCTTGAAGGATAATTTGAGAGGACAAAATGAAATAATGTGCTTCACTTAGGCCTTGTATATCATACAGCAAACAAAGTGGTTTATTAATGATTAATTTGTCTATTAATGATCTTTTATCAACAATGGAGTCATTCATTAATCAGCAATTATTTATCTTTTGTGACTTAAGTTTTCATATGCTTTCTTCACCAGAGGAGTTTGCAAGCCTTATCTCTTGCCCAGCACTTAGCATAATTTTTTTTTTTGGTCTATAGTGAGTTCTTTTCAGATACAGATGGGGATTAAGACACTGGTTGACAACATTAGATGCTCTCTTATGCCACTACCCATGAGTGTGTTGCCATCCTCAGAGGTGCTCTTTTTATCACTGCTCCCATCAATGAGACTTTGGAAGCCCCATTAAGAGTTCTGCAGCCCCATTCCTCTTTGAACTTAAGCCTTATGTCCTGTGCCTTGAAGTTCAAATCTAAAAGAAGGCGCTCTGTTACTGTTCAGTGGGGCTGGGCAGCCTCAAGGCTGTCCTGGGAGATAGATGATCTGATCTCAAAGCAATCGGTCAACAGGTCAGAAACTCTGGGAGTGGTAATCAGTGTCAGATTGGGGTCTGGTCACCAGGATGTTTCTCACTAAGTGGTTTTCCAGGTCTGAAAGAACTGAGCTCTGTCACCTTTCTCAGCTTCTAATCTCCCCCCTTCCCCTCTGATTTGTGTAGCAGTCTCTCTCTTGTGGACTGGATTAATTGCCTCTGGTGGTTAGTCTTGGGTCCATGTGGCATTAAGAATTGGGTATTGTGGAGAGGGAAATGCCTCAACCTTTTAAATCTTTGAGAGTAGAAAGTGATAAAGAATGAAAATGGGTACCTATTATAAACAAGCGAAAAAGGAACCAGTAATGCTGCTTTCATTATGAAAGAAAACTGTTAGGTAGAATTACATAGAACTGCTGATACTTGACTGTTTCTGATCTACAATAAGTACTTCATATCATTCAGCCTAATAGCTATAAACATAGGGTTTTGTGTTTCTATTTATTCATTTGTTTTTTAACTTGTGGATCATAGCTGGATTGCATTGGACTCTGAGAATGAAGAGGACAGGATGGGAGGGGGCTTTTACATCAGTTATCCAGTATCTGGTATACATGGGTGGAGATGCCTTGTGGATTCTCAGGCCTGGATTCACAGATATCTTCTCTGCATGGTATTGCTGATGGTCTGGTATTTGTTCCTAATGGAAATAGAAGGGTATTTCCTTATGTTTTGTGACATCATTGCAGGGTCATCTCATCTCATGACTGTATGGAGAATCTCCAGGGTCTGCTATTTGGTAAGCTCCAAGAAAGCAGGGGGTTGTGTCTGTTTGTTTGTCCTTCCATCTCTTATACCTGGTATGCAATGGGCACTTGTGTTGAAGGGATTGAAGAACTGAGCTCTGATCATCTGTTTGGTTTAGTTTTTCTAGTGTGGCCAGTAAACAGCCACCCCAGAAGAACATGTTCATCTCAGTTGCTTCTGGTTGAACTTTGTAATTTTACGTCAGAAATGTTCCTGCCTCTAGTGATGACTCCTCCCAGAGTAGAAATTTCACCTCCATGAGCCACAGGGCTACCCATACTGTAAATCTGAGAC
Organism: Muntiacus reevesi; assembly: GCF_963930625.1. Lineage (NCBI taxonomy): Eukaryota > Metazoa > Chordata > Mammalia > Artiodactyla > Cervidae > Muntiacus > Muntiacus reevesi. The sequence continues at coordinate 103,425,187 of NC_089252.1, forward strand.
TGCTTTCTATACTGTGGTGTCTTGGGCTGGTTCCCCCGCGACTCTTTCCAGATGTGGAGTGCTTTCAGGTAGTTTACCAGACTCTCATTCTGCATCCGCTGTCTGGCTTCATGCTCCCTTCTCCCTCTGAGAGGGAGCCCTCTAGCAGTGTCCCGCATGTTGCATTCATGAATACAGAAATTTTAGGAAACTAACACATGGCTTCTCATTAGCTTTTGTACTCACTAGCATATTTTTACAGCTCTTTGTTCTGCATGTTTTTTAAATCAGTTGCTTAGTAATGTTATATTTTAGGTGTGTGTGTGTGTGTGTGTATGTATTTATACACACACACACACACACACACACACACACACACACAAACTTTGCTTCTTTAATTTGGGCTCTGAAATGAATTTATGGTCTTTGAATCTGCTCTTGCATCTGCATCTCTTTTTCATCTATAGGTTATGGTACATGGGTGAAGCCTTGTCAAGAAAATGGCCCTGTGCATTTGCTTTCTCTCCCGTTGACATAGTCAGCAAGTGGTTAGTGAGTGTCCTTTTGAAAGGTTGTGTGTTTTCATGGTGGCATTTTTGCAATTTCTTTCCAACGTAGAACTGTGATCAATTTGGTCTCACTTCTTTCCCTCACAATGTCGAAGTGTGTATTTTTAATTTCTGTCATTTGGAATTTTAAGTTATTTCCAGAAAAACATATCCTCTTGGTTTTTAGGTACAAAGCCAGGTTGGATTTACAATCTATTTTATTCTATATAATCTCTTAGCAAATCTATGACAAGAACAGAACTGGGACTTTCATTCCTTTGTAGGTAACTATGTGTCAATTAAGTTACATCTTGAAATAGGCATCTGAAACATACCTATCACCTCTTAATTGACTTCTCAGCAGGTTTAATCCCATATGGAATGATTATTTGATAATTTGATAAGTGATAATTTGATTGTAAGCTTTCATCAAGGAATTAAAAATGTAAGCAGAAAGGGGATTAGAATGTGAAATGCCTTAACTCTCTCTGCATTGTGGAGCTCTCCTGTGGCTAAAGTTCTTTCTTTTTTTTTTTTTTAAATAAGCACCCTTTGTGATACCTGTTTAGAATATAGATTGCAAAGGTACAACTACCTTGGGGGCGGGGGAGGGGGGGCGGTGTTGGGGGGAGTGGAAAAGGGCAGAATTTATTGCAATGGCCACGAGATGGCAGACCTTAAACCCAGACTTCTCAAAGAGATTTACGTGCCCAATCTCATCCTTGAGCATGCTTTAAAAATCATCAGCTTTCCAAAGGAAGACTCCTATTGATTATCCTAAATCATTTTTCAGTTTTGTGGCAGGCAAGCAAGGGAGAGCAGGTTCAAGTAGATGGGAATCTGTTTATCACGCCCTCTTTGTCATATATCATCTTCCTGCCCCTCCTAGAAACCTGCTTTTTGCCTGGTCAGTACCGTCATGCGCTGCACACCATGAACACCCCACTCTGTGTTTCCTCCTCCAGTGCGGAGCACGACTGCCTGTTTCCTGCCCCTGAATGGGAAGTCTCTCAAAGAAGCTGCTTCCAACAAACCCAGTTGTTTGTATTTCTCCCTACTAAGATCTGCCACACAGAGCCTTAATTCAATTTTCTTCAAATGTTGCATTAACGAAATTCTGGAATGTGCCCCCTTCTGCTCATATCCCTCTTAGAGCAATGACATGAAAATCTGCTTTGTTTTTCATTATAATATAGCCTCTGGGACTGTTCTATTCCATGTAAACATAAACAAAAGAAGGTTTGATTTAACACAAAAATTTCAAATTAAGAAGGGAAATATTTATTTCAAGATACAGGAGTGCAGTTTGCTGTTCTGTGCAGGGCTTACTAACAAATCTTAGTAACCTTAAATATAAAGGGAAAATTAAAATATACTCACATAATATACACATGCATATATACATCTTACCAATAAGAAAAAAAAATGGTTGGATACCCTGGGGGCCAAGCCTTGAAGTCAACCAAAAAGTTAATGTGATGAAGCAAGTCTCTTGACAGTAACTGATCATCCATGGACAATACGTTTAGTTTAGGTAGATGCTGGCAAAGCCTTGGCTCACAGTGAAGTCCAGATGTATTTAGTTTTCTTATTATCAATCATCAATAACCCAGGGAGTCTGGTTGGGTGTATTTTATATAGAAAACCACTTTGGCAGAGTTAAATGCTCTACGAAGGAGCCTTCTCATCATTGAATGCAAATAACAAGAATGAATGAGCATCACAGAACATTATACTAACACAGGATAGTCTGCTGGGTCACAGAGTCCTTTCATTTCACTTGCCCTTACTGTCTTCCAAATTTACCAAGTTTTTTTCGTTTGTTTGTGTTTCTTTTTTTTTAATGGAAGATTTTTGTTTTGTTTTGAAGTTGTTTGACTTTGGTTAGATTTTGTTCTTGACCTTGCCTTTTAAAAAGTCACTTTTCAGAACAACATTTCCATTTTTCACACTGCAGGAATCACGTCTTGCCCACCTTTGTGTGGCCTTTCCTGTCAGTTCGGACAGGATGATACTGCACAGTCAGACCAGGCTGGTCTGGGATGCAACTCTTCTATGATGGGGATATTCTTCTCCACATTTAAACTCTATTTTCTCCTTTAAGTTTGTTTGCAAAACAATTATCAACTCGTGAAAGTCAAATGGGCAACTTAACAGAAACCAATTTCAGAGACTTCTCTGTGAGTCTATCTTGAAAATAAGAGACTGGCATATTTAGATATGTTTCCTATGAAGAGGAGCCTGGTAGAAATTAATTTAAAACTCTTGAGTCATTACATTTTGTGGTGTCCATCTTAATAAGTGATTGCTTAATAAGTAATAATAAGTGATTACTTATCATTTGTTTATTATTTATTTATTTATTTATTTATTTATGATAAGAAATTACTTATTGCTTAATAAGTAATAATAAGTGATTGCTAACATTTGTGTGGTCCTGTCAGACACTGGACAGAATCTCTACTTGCATTATCATGTTTAACTCTTACAACAATCAGAGAGTTACTGTTATCTTTCCTTAGTTCATTATGAGGAAATAGAAGTTTCAGAGTCAAAGTAACTTGCCCATGGGTATAAAAACAAAGATATTGCTGAGATTCAAACCCAGGTACATTCAGTTCCAAAACGTAGACACTAAGTATCTTCTCTTCTAAAGAATTTGAGTAATACTATATTTGTATTGGCGAGTTTTCAAAAATCACACCAGACTAAGGTAATCAAAAGAAGTATTTACTTTTTTTTCTTTTTCCTCTGTCCCTCTCTCTGTCTCTCTCTCTCTGGATCGGGCACACAATAGTCAATAATGCTTCACACATGTTCTTTGCCAGAACCTGGACAGTGGTCCCTCCCATGCCTTATTGTCTTTTTATCAATCTCCAAAGGTCTAGGGATGGAGAAACTGAATGAGGATGGAGGCAGTACCTCTTCTGGCACTGATCGTTGTCTGGCCTCAGGCCTTTTCCACATGGGAAAATCAGCTGGACTCAGCCTCACCTGTATCCCTTTGCAGAAGGACACCGAGAGGTGCAGGCATCTTTGCATCCTGAAGCATGGGATGCTGGACCGGCTGCACTGGGAGGAGCTCAAGGATGATCCAGCTGCCTCCCTGGGTTGTGCCCTGAGAGGGTAGTCGGGTAGACACCAGTGCACAAAGTGAAGTGAAGAGCTTCCACAGGACTCGTAGCCCCTGTGTTAGGAAATTCCAGTCATGTGCTATTAAATTTCAAAGACAAAATTCTCTGTAATTGGAGTAAACGGTTTCTTGAGGTCAGTTTTAGGTGGGTGACGGAGAGCAAACCACATTAAGGAGTCTGGGCTGCCAAAGCTTCGCCTTTACAAATCTGGTCTGTTCTTTGTCCTTGGTGAAACTCACATTGTTCAAATATATCTCACCCTGTGGGCCCACCTCATGCAAGCTGCTTCGTTTTCTGCGTGGGCCTTCTCTGTACACAATACATCATTCTACTGGTGGGTAGTGTTGATATTAATTGTTACCAAAAACCTTTTCTTTCTCACTATGCTGTTTGAAAATACAGCTTTTAAAATTTTGGCAAATGAGCATCTATCTGCAGGGTTCCTTGTAGCGAACCTTACTCTCACACCAGGGGTAAGAGAGAGGCTGTTTTGAACAGGATCTTTCGTCACCGTCTGTCTTAAGTCACCTCCTACTGAACTTATGGTTGAAGATTCAGGGTCATAAGGGAAAGAAAACAGTAATTAACTGGGAAAAGTTGATTGAGCGGTATTTTTCCCCACAGTATGATTAGAACATGACTGTGGGCTAAGCACCATACATAATATAGGTTTTCCCTTGAAATTATCCAAACATTTCTTAATGGAATGCATTTTTTTAAGCATCTGCTTTTGTAATTGAATGTGTTCCTAAAGATGGGCCAGCTAACTAAAATAAGAGCCCACAGGAAAAACTGTGTTAATGCTTCTTCCCACAATCTAATTTATAACAGTTCCTAATTGGCCTGCCTCATTTACAACTCCTAAAATTAATTTTCAATCCTCTTTCAGAGCTCAAGTCATCATTAAAAGAATGACAGCAACAGGGAGTGAAATAGAAATGTTTATAAAGCTCCCTTTTAAATTGACTGTGATAAGTGATGTAGGAATGTATTACCGTCTGAGGCTTGTAGACCTCTCTTTGTGAAGGCTAGCCATAGGCAACTCTGGAAAGAAGGCATTTATCTTGGCAGGAGATGCCCTTCAGTCCTCTTTTGTTTTATTCCATTGAGGATTTTTTCCAGGGTGGCTAAAACCATTTTTTTGGTGTTTTATTAGCTGTATCTTGACTACCTCCTACAAACTGAATGACAGCTTAGGGTTATTACATGTGTTCTTGCACATATTTTTATCCATTGTTAACCCTGACTAAATGCATGCAGGGGCACAGAATTCCCCTCTCTTTTCCTTCATTGTTGCCCATATTTGTTAAAGAAATTATTCCCCTTGACGTTTGTTTAGGCTGCACTTTGATAAAATGCTGTCTATGGTCCACTTTCTTAGCTTGGCATTCAGCAGACTCTTATAGATTTATTTCTCTTTGTATTATCTTATCTTCCTTTCTAGCATATTTGGGCTTCCTTTTCATATTTTAAGTTACATTTTGGGGCATAGACAGATCACCTTAGTAATTGTATACCGAAGCATTGCAGTGTTCTAAAGATAATTTTGCAAGCCTTTGGCATATACTTAACCCCACTAACTTTCTAAAGACGAGTATATATGTTCCTTTTCATGCTGTCGGTGAGTAAGCAAAAAGGAGGGACTGAGTGCTGAAAGTGACTTCAGGCTCAGAGAAACTTTCTTCCTGTTGATGGGACAGTGACGTTTTCTGAAGCACTGTAAATCTGGCTTTGAATTTAGAAGGTGGCTCACTTGATGAAGAAGTTAATGAGGGACTTTCTTTGTATTTCTGATTTATAGCCACGTGTATACTCTTTATACTTGAGCCTTAAAAAAAAGAAAAAGACATAGATGTAAAGGATATATCAAAACTGCAAATACTTCAATTTTCTCAGCTTTTAAAAGGTTGAGCCCCCCAAAAGGGGGACATTTAAGCTTCCTAGTTTATGTCACCATCTGGTATTTTCTAAAAACAGTGAAGTATTTATCATTGAGTGCTTTAAGTTAGATATATCAGCACACTGGTCTATGAGAATTATCAAAACTTAGAATCCAATATAGGGCTAGCAGATGAAGTTATTCTTTGAAAAAACTTATATTTAGTATCCCTTACCCTCAAATAAAACAACAAAAAAAAGCAAAAAACCCTGACTTTGAAACTATGGTTAATGAAAATCCGTAACCATGCAGAGTTAACTCATAATGGTATAATCTATATGTTAAGATGTATCAGATTTATAAAACGTTATTTTAAACTCATGAAGACTTTTGCTTTATAAAAACAAATGTAATGACTCTGTCAGCCTAGAATTAAGAATTTGCTTTGCCTGACATCCCTGTAAGGGTATATCTAGGAAATGGCTAGATATAACCTTAACATATTCAGAACATCTCTCCAAATATCCTAAGTATGAAATGTTCATGTTTTTCTAGTTTTGTATAATTTAAAAAACCCTTTGCCAATTACTCTTTGATTTAAATAGACAGGAATTACTGAGTATAGATATCAATCGAGATATTTTAGGAAAAAATATCACTAGTTTAAGGCAAATCTTTAAATGAGGGTTTCTGAATATGTATAATCATTGTTACATTAATTTTATTCAGACTTCTATCATTGCATAATACTAGTACTTATAAAAAGATTTCTTAGCCAAGAGGAAACAAAAATAAAACAATACAATAAGGACAAGTATATGAAGAACAAAGTTGTTATTTTCTTTGGATATTAGTATTGATGAGTAGTTTTAAATACACTTTTATAAAAATGATTTTAAATTTATTTTGAGGTTTACTAATTAAGAATTATTAGATTTGAGACTCTATTTAGTGACAACATCTGTAGAGATTTGGGAATTAATATATTTTTTATTGAGAGAAAACTGGGAATTAGAAATTAATTTGCTGGGACTTTTGATGTATTATAAGAAGAGCAATACATGTTAAATACATGAAGAGCCCAAGTTATAGAACTGTAGGAGAAAAGGAGTTTAGAGGGGTCATTCTTTAGGTTGATGATAACTTTTCAGTCAGTTTAGTCACTCAGTCGTGTCTGACTCTTTGCAATCCCATGGACTGCAGCATGCCAGGCTTCCCTGTCCATCACCAACTTACAGAGCTTGCTCAAACTCATGTCCATTGAGTCGGTGATACCATCCAACCATCTCATCCTCTGTCATCCCCTTCTCTTCCTGCCTTCAATCTTTGCCAGCATCAGGGTCTTTTCCAATGAGTCAGTTCTTTGCATCAGATGGCCAAAGTATTGGAACTTCAGCTTCAATATTAGTCCTTCCAAGGAATATTCAGGACTGATTTCCTTTAAGATGGACTGGTTGGATCTCCTTGCAGTCCAAGGGACTCTCAAGAGTCTTTTCCAACGACACAGTTCAAAAGCATCAATTCTTCAGCACTCAGCTTTCTTTATGGTCCAGCCCTCACATCCATACATGACTACTGAAAAAACTGTAACTTTGACTAGACACACCTTTGTCAGCAAACTAATGTCTCAGCTTTTTAATATGCTGTCTAGGTTGGTCATAGCTTTTCTTCCAAGGAGCAAACATCTTTTAATTTCATGGCTGCAGTCACCATCTGCAGTGATTTTGGAGCCCAAGGAAATAAAGTCTGACACTGTTCCTGTTGTTTCCCCATCTGTTTGCCATGAAGTGATGGGACCAGATGCCATGATCTTAGTTTTCTGAATGCTGAGTTTTAAGCCAGCTTTTTCACTCTCCTCTTTCACTTTCATCAAGAAGCTTTTTAGTTCCTCTGCTTTCTGCCATAAGGGTGGTGTCATCTGCGTATCTGAGGTTATTGACATTTCTCCCAGCAATCTTGATTCCAGCTTGTGCTTCGTCCAGCCCAGCATTTTGTATGATGTACTCTGCATATAAATAAATGAGCAGGTTGACAATATACAACCTTGACGTACTCCTTTCCCAATTTAGAACCAGTCCATTGTTCCATGTCTAGTTCTAACTGTTGCTTCTTGACCTGCCTACAGATTTTCAGGAGGCAGGTCAGGTGGTCTGGTATTCCCAACTCTTGAAGAATTTTCTAGTTTCTTGTGATCAACATAGTCAAAGGTTTTGGTATAGTCAATAAAGCAGAAGTAGATGTTTTTCTGGAACTCTCTTGCTTTTTCTATACAATTACTAAAGTTATGTCATTCTAAATTTTAACCTAGAAGAGGAAAATGAATTTAAAAGGGTCATGGAATACAGGAATAAAAGTGGACATCGAGAGACTAGTTAGGAGATTGTTGTAATTGTCCAAGTGGGAGATGATGAGACTGTACCAGATGTGTATGTGTGTGAAAATGTCTGTGCACACCTACCTACCTGTGCATAAAGAATGAAAAGGACAGAAATAACATACGTACCTTGATGGGAAAAATGAGCAAATTTTAGGAATGCCAAATATTTGAAGCATGTACCTGCAGTTTATTTTGTGACTGAAGTGTTTCATTTACAATTTTTAAGTGTTTATTCTTACGATAGTTTGTGGGAGGGAAGTATAACAGAAAGATATGAGTATAAGAAAAAGTAAAAACCAGCCTATCTATTTCACCACTGTTAGATAATGCCTGTTAGCATTTTAGCGTTTTCCCTCTCATTTCTTTCTATGAACATGTTTTTTGTTTGGGGGATATTGTGTATACATTTGTATGACAAGAGCTGTTAAGGGTCTGAACTTTTTCTTATTGACATGCTAACAGGCTTGCCTGCCTCTGTTTCAGGAATGCAGGCAGAGGACCAGAGACTTTTGGGTTAGAGGCATTGACTTTATTGCTCAAGCATCAGTGTATTTATGTCAAGACCCCATTCCATTCCCCAAGTTCTTTGGAGGCAAGACAAGAGGGCCAGACGAATAGCTGTATATGTAATGGGTTGCATTGAAGGAGAGCAACCCTGAGTTCAAGGAACTTGAATCTTTTAGAAGACAGGGCAGTAAGATGTCTGTCTTTTGCTCTGCAAGGAAACACTGTTATACAAGGCAGTAGTATATTTAGCCTTTGATTGTAAGGGGGACACTGAGTGTATCTCTCAAGGCTATTCACTCTAAACAATCCTTGGAAACCTGTGAGAACAGAAGGTAGCACCTTTGCTCATAAAATATGCAGAAATATAAGCCTCATGGAGTCTCTCAACAAACATACATGTTCTCATATATCATTACATTTTTTAAAAAAAGCATTTAAAATGGCTGCATATAGCTATAAAAGGTGAATCTTTGGGATATAGCATAATGTACTATCAACTCCCAATTTTCCAAATAATGATCTTTTCAGTTGTTTCCATTTAAGAAGTTTCACTTAGAAATTTCTATTTGGAGCAGAGTGGCAAAAACTATTGCAGTCACCTTGGGTGTGTTGTAGCTAAATTGGAGTAGATAGCAGTTGCGCTCTCCCTGATTTGAAGTCTATGCAACCTCTTCACCTTGGCCTTATATATAATATGCAGTGGCTGTGAATGGCCAACATGTCTGTTGTCTCAAGATGTTATCCAGAAAGAGACAGGCTCTGTGAAGTTGACTATTAATGCTGTTATTTGTAGGCTAGCCTACACTGGTTTTCTTCTGGAGAGTGGAGATATTTCCCAACATTTCTGCTGCTCACATGTCTGATTGGGCCTCAGACAGAACCTCCTACTCCCTGGCATGAGCAGGGCCCAGAAAAGTCTATACAAATCCCTGTAGTGAAAAGGAAAAGAAACCCAAGATCCAAATAATGACCATCTTGTCCAAACATCTGGAGAGGGCCTGGGTTGGTGATGGGGATTAAAGAAAGGCGAAACAGGACCATGACCAGGTTTCAGTCCTGGAGCTTGTGTGGAGAAAAGTACTCAATATGGAGGCTTTCCAAGGGCTGTAGGGTCTTCTAAATTATCTAGACTATTGTTGAAGTGACACAAATGGTTGAGACAAGGCCTCCTCAGAGGAAAGGGGGACTAAATGAAACATACCAGGAGGGCCATTTCATAGTCATTAATAGTCTCAGAAAATTCTAGGTTAAAATTTGTGACAGATGTTGACAGAAAATTGGACTATAAAGTGGGAGGAAGCAACTGTGATATTTTCCTAAGTGAGCAGTGATCAGCAATTAATCAGCAGTCAAAGCACTGTAATTTTTTAAGTGAGAGGAAGAGTTTTCCAGTGGTGTCTTAAAAGTTTTTAGGAAGTATAAACTGAACTTATTTATTTATTGAACAAGCATTTTTGACACCTGCTTTATGCTCTTCTAGAAGCTGGAGAATTGGTGGTGCACAGGCAAATGGGGTTCCAATTCATGGAATGTCAAGTCTGGAAAACAAACAAATAGTAAATATCTTAAGATTGTTTCAAGCAGGGAATAGTTCTATGAAAACAAAAAGCAGTGTAACATGATAGGCCAGTGGTTTGGGTACGAGGTAGAAGCTGAGAAGTCACCTCTAGGGAGAGTGACTGGAGAGGGCTTTTTTGAGCTGAAACATGAAAGGTGCTGTTTGTGGCAAAGATATTCCAGGCAGAGGGAATGGCGGAGGCAAAGCTTAAGAGGTGAGAACAAGTGTAATATTTTCAGGGACTGGAAAAGAGACCAGGAACAAAATGTGCAGGAGGCTAGTGACTGAGGAGGAAAGAAAGAGCAAGATGACCTCAGAGAGATGCTTGGGGCCAGTTGGTATAACGAGTTGCAGGCATCAGTAAAAGATCTGAATTTGAAGTTTAGTGGGTGATGGGATGGACTTTTCATTCAACAGAATGGCTGAATCTGAATTTATATTGTTTTAAAGATTACTTTGGTCTCTGTACCAGGGTGGCAAGTGGTTAAGCTACACAAGTAGTTGCTGGTGGGTGGGATAAGTTTGTAACAGTAAGTTAATTGAGATAGGGGATGTATTTTGGTGTAAAACCTAATGAAATTGTTGATGGATTGGCTCTGAGTGAACAGGGAAGAAAGGGAGTCAAGGATAACTTCTAATTGAGAGACTTGGGCTACTTAGTGATTGGTGTTAAAATTACTGAGGTAAGGAAGACTGAGAAACAAGCGATTCTTGGTAGAATGGCAGGGGAGCATTACTAATTTCATTGAAAATTGAAAGGAGACCCTAGTAAATATTTCTGCATGGCTTTTTCAAAAGAAAATCTTGCATGATAAAAATAATACTTAATATTGAATTTGCTGCCCAACTTTATTGACTTGTCTTGGGGTATCTAGAACCTTACCTGACACATGGATGGATAGACGAATGGAAGGATTCAACAGATATTTGAATGACTGGATGGATAAATGGATAGATGTCTTAGGAATCTGCAGACTGACTCCCTCCGTTTCTTGTATAAAGCTGTGTCTGTGAAGTCATCAAAAGGTGTGTCTCAGAGGACACAGTGTGTGGGTCTCAGGGATTCTGATACAAACTACTTTGTTCATTCTTCTGAGGATCAAGGAAGCAGTTGTTTTTAATCACTATCCATAATTCCTTCCCTTGAGACAACTCCCTTGAAGTGAGTCATGGCTCACTTCAACTATAAATGCTGATTTTTTTCACTTTATAAAAATCATCACAATATCTTTATTTTACCAGACAGGAAGCACTTCTTGCGGCAATCAGTGAAAAAGATGCGAACATTGCCTTGCTGGAACTGTCTGCCTCCAAAAAGAAAAAGACACAAGAAGAAGTCATGGCCCTCAAGCGGGAAAAAGATCGACTAGTACATCAGTTAAAGCAGCAGGTGGGGCCTTTTGCATGACTGGTGTGTTTGGCTGGGTTGTGAGTTTGGAGTGCTTTCTCTGGGTTTAGTTACTCTTTGTTTTGCCATGTCCATCCTGTGTGCTCAAGCAGGTGAAACCAGGTAGGAGAAAAATAGTCCAAGTTGTCTCTGGAACATTTTACTGCTTTCCTGTTTTTGTGCATGTGCCTGGGCTTGTGTGGCTCTTAACCAGTGCTGTTTTCCTTTCTTTTGTATTCACATCTTCTCCCCAGAAATACCTCTCAGCTGTCTTCCTTCCAGTGGACTTTGTATGACTTCTGACTAAATCCTAGAAAGTACTAATTAAATTCTAGGCACCTTCTTTCCCATAGAACTTGTTACCTTCTGTCTTGCTCACTTTCTGGGCCCAATAATGACTCCCATTATCTAGTTCTTTTGATTTCTTTTTCACCGTACTTCCAACTTTGATTCTTCAATGATTTCTACCCGAACTTTCTGGCCAAGAACCATCTCCCAGCCCCTAGGCTTGGAGATAGCCAGGCTATGCTTGGAGACCCCTCTAGCCATTATTTAGTCAAATACTTTTTTAAATATTCATTTGCCATATTATCCTATTTTTCCCTCACCTAGGCCACTGTGTGTCTTTTGTGTGGCTTCCTGGAATCGGCTTAAATGGAAGTATTTATACCTAAAGCATATTGTAAAATCGTCTCTGAAATCTTCAGACATGGTTTCTCCTCCATGTATATATAACCTGAGCGCTTTTGGAATCAACGGTTACAAATAGTCAGTTAGATTGCAGATTCATTATGAAACGCACTCAGCAGAGAATGGTTCAGTGGTCTGTGGTCTCACAAGGTGGCTATCACAGCTTAGCTGGGGCCACCCGTGGCTCTGAAACTCTCTGAATGCCTGAAAAGATAAGCTCCCTCCTGTCACAGTTGGGCCAACCCTTTCCCTCCCCAGGAAGGAAAAGGCATCCTTTGGCCCTGAACCAGAGTCTGATTTTCACGGAACTGCCTTACTAAGGGAGCGAGCAAACAAGCACCGCCACGCCTGGGTACCCTCTGCTGCAGAGGGAGGGTCCCAGTCGCTGGTGGGTGTTGGGGTCATCCCACAGAGCAGCATGCCACGCTAGTGCTGATCCCAGGAGTTAGGGGCCACTTCCATCTGACCGCTTCATTTGGGGCTCTGCCGCTTCTATACTAGTTTTTCCACCCACTTGGCCACAGAAAGTCAAGTTGGGGCTCCTTCTTTACTTTCTCCTAGTTCCTTCCCTGTGCACCCTGCATCCTCCCCTCCTTCACATAACCATTGTAGCTTTCTCCCACAGGTTTATAGACCTAAGAAACAGCCCCTGACCTCGAACATACCATGCACTTGTGATGCTAGCTACAGCCCAGATATTACGGCCAAGTACCACGGGTCCAGCTACGATGCATACATGATCCAAAGGTCTCAGGTCAGTCAGCTGCTGAGGAGACATTCGCCCCCACCATTGGGGTTGGGGGTGCATAAGAGCTACATCACATCTTGACCTTCAGCTCTTCTGATGATTTCCAATATTCATTGGCCATAGAGTCTAGAACCATAGATGAGAGCACTATATCTTGATTTGTAGTGCAATTGCATTTATTATGTATTTGCCAATGGTTCTAGTATTGATGGTCACCTTATAGGTGCAGCTTTTCTGAAACAGGCTGCACTGCTGTAAAGACAAGATTGGCAGAGGGCTTACCATCAGGCTCCTTGAATTACATTTGTCTTTTTGTCTCTTGGATACTTTCCTCCCCAATTCTCTCTATACTCTTCCCAGTAAAGAATTTTTTTAAGGCTGTTTTTTGTTTTTTTCTTTCTCAGCATCATGAAAATGCACTCCTGGATTCCAGGAAGGATTGAGTGTAGCCCTTCAATCTGCTTCTGGTAAACTGTACAAAGCCTGCATTATTCACAACAGGCTTGGTTTTGGGTATCATGGGGCACATTTGTGAAACCCCAGCCATGCACAGTTAGGCTCCTGCATGGGCTAAAAGCAGGGTCTGAAGGACTGTTGTGAAAAACGAAGCAGCAAAGGAGGAGGATGGGCTTCTTTCCCTGACTTAGGTTGGAAATTCTTCCCCACACCCTACTGGCCACAGAGCAGGAAAGAATGTCAATTTATGTATCCTTGTTGCAGATGATAATGAGTCTGAAAATAATAGTCATTGGCTTATAAAAGCATGCTGTTTTTATTGAGAGTCTACTTTGTGCCAGGAAGGGAATCCAGTGTCCCTGGGGGACTTACTCTGTCCCACGATCCTCACAGCAGCCCTGTGATATGTCAAAATTACCTGCTCTTCCTGGGATCCGTAACTGAGACTCAGAGTACAGAACAACCAGCCCAACATAAAGAGCTTGTAAGTGATAGAGCTCAGGTTATATATAGCCCGTCTGAGTCCACATATACCCCACCATGTTTAGGAGGCAATTCAGAGTTGCAAGCAGATGGATATTCCAGAAATTCTGAGGTCCTTTTATCTTTGTATACCTAAAGTAGATGCCAGAAACCCATTTGAGAATGGTCTCCAGCCAGCCATTGATAAAGAATAGTTCTGCCTAGAGCTCTTAGGCTTAGGATGTTTGATCACATAATGACTGCTAGTACTTTTAAACTCCCATCATGTGCCAGGTGTGGGTCAAAGGGCTTTATATACATTAACGCATCAACTCCCACCAAAGAGGAAGAGCTGATGCTTTTACAGAGAAGGAGCCAGAGGTCCAGAGAGGTTGGGTGTGCCGCTCAGGCTTCATAGCTGGACACACCATGATGCTTGAACAGACATTTTTGCCACACAGCCTTAAGTGGATTTTGCATTTGGCATCCGGAGTTTCACTGCATACGTTAAATTTTGATTCCAGCACTTGTTAGTTGGGTGATCATGAGCAAAATACTGAACCTCCCTGAGCTTCAGTTTCCTCATCTGTAAATTGGGCTAATACATGATTCAGAGGGTTGTTTGTGAGGTATAATGTATATAAAGTGATTTGCACATGCCTGGTAGACAAAGGTTCCAAATGTGTGAGCTCCCATTACAACCACTGCTACTACTAATAGATTTTATCACTACCAGCCCTCAGAGATAGTTTGATTTTTATTTCATCTTTGTTGTTTTTCACATACCTTGGAGTTACAGCTCATTGAGAATATACTGTTGAACCATGAAAGATAGAGCAGATAATTGTTGGCACTAAAGCCTTCCTGGTCCCCATACCCCTAAAATCCAAGCACTTGGGGAGTGGTGAGCAGATGTGTTAGGAGTTGTAGACCCCAGTTCCCAGCCTGCACTGAACAGGCCCACAGCACTTACTAAATTTGTTTGCATCCCTCATAGATATCAGTCATAGAGGACGTCCCAGGGACAGTGAGTCTCAGGTTTCACTTCTCATCACCTGCATAATTGATCTGAGATACCCAGGCCAATGGGAGGGAAAGATCATGGGTCTGGGGATTTTGAGGCAGGTGGGCACATGAGAGGTATTACCCTGTTCAGGCTGCCTTTTGAGCTCGTCCCAATATAGGACTCTGCCCATAGCAGTCTCAGTGACTGAACGTGAGTAGCTCATTCAGCAATCCCCTAACTGTTTCACTTTGCCAAGCACATAGTGGGCACCAAATAAATACTGTTTTGTGTGAATAATTGTATGATTTCCACAAGCCAGGTCTATACCAAGTGTTTTCTGTATACATAGTTTACAAACATTATCTCACTTTTTCCTCATAAGCAACCAACTACCCAATGCATTGCATACTCATGTCCATCGAGTTGGTGATGCCATCCAACCATCTCGTCCCCTGTCATCCCCTTCTCCTCCTGCCTTCAATCTTTCCCAGGATCAGGGTCTTTTCCAAGGGGTCAGTTCTTCACATCAGGTTGCCAAAGTATTGGAGTTTCAGCTTCAGCATCAGTCCTTCCAATGAATATTCTAAAGGTACATCCCACGACATGCTCATCATGCTCTAGCTCTCACTGCTGAAAATTCTTCCCTGGCTTCCCTTGCTGGTGGGATAAAGACAAATTCAAAACAACATGCTATCTGCCTTGTACATGCAATTCCCTCTGCCTGGAACACATTTTCTTCTTTTCCTCACCTAGTTAACACCTACTGGTTCAATTCAGTCTCAGTCCAACATCACCTTTTCAAGGAGGCCTGATGGGACTTTCTCAATTGGGTCAAATCCCCAATTTGGCACTCTTGTAGCACATGTACATCATTTAATTGCACTGGAACAGATGCAGTTTTTGCATTTGTTTTGGTGATTACTTGGATAGAAACTATCTGTCCTGCTAGTTAATGAACTCTATGAGGACTGTGAATGTGACCTCATGACTTTTTTTTTTCCTGACCACTTGCAGGTACTAACATTTGCTGGTAGGCATTCAGCGAATGTTTGTTGACTGTATAAATGAATGAATGAGTGATTTGCCAGAGCAGTTTATTAAAAGAAGAGACTTCCTTGATCAATCATGTCTTTAGACAAAATTGAGCCTCATAATTCTGCCTGTAATATTCCAGGAAGCCACTATCAGAGTTGGTAAAAAGACAGGGAGACCTGTTTGCTGAAAGATGACCACAGAATTGGTGCTGCGTTCTTTCTTGTCATGTTGCAAGACATTGTGCAGACATGACTTTTACCACACTTGAAGTTTTGTAAGACTGTCTATATTGAACCCTTCAGGTCTCTTCCAGTTTTGGAGGTTTTTTTTTTTTTCTTTCTTTCTTAAATTAAATGCCACTGAGTTTCTAGATATGGCAGAGATGACTTGCCGTTATGAAAGGAGTCCCTCCATTTCTTTCTGGAAAATGTCTGAGCCTCTTATAAATTAATTTGCCCAGGAATACCTAAACTCCCATTAAACACCTTTCAGAAGAGCCAGAGAAGGTGATATGAAATGAGTTCAGAAATTCCAGCTATGTTTAACCACGAAAGAATCTTTATGACACTCTTTGAGTTTTGACACTTGAGTTGATTCTAGGCTGGACACCTTTATATAGGTGAGAGCAGTACAAATTAACTATCTGTAACTTGTTGCTTACAGAAAGATATAAGGGATTAATCATAGTTTGGTAGTAGACATATAAGTCTATCTGACTTTTGTATTCTTTCCAATTCCATTTCTTTGCAAGTACACACCTCTGACAGTTACTCCACCTCCTAAAAAAAAAAAAAAAATCTGCCTTCCAGATTTTTGCCATTTGGGGAGAGGGATTCAACTAGGAATTCATTAAGGTTTTTTATTTTTATTTTGTATTTTTGTTCTTCCTCTAAGGATGCTAGTTCCAAAAATACTATTAAAATTTACAGTCTTTCCTTCTTTTGTGTCTTGGATCCAATCCCCCCAACTCTTTTCCTCCACTCTTGAAGAAAGAACTGACATCAAAATAATTAATTCTGAAATCATTGGATTTTCCTGCTGCTAAAGGGTTTTTGAAGAAAGCTTAAAACTAAGTCTTACCCCCTAAGCCTTATTCCCAAATGTTCCCTTGTGTGCTGAAGTAGTGAAATGCACATCCTTGATGAAAATGCCTTTTTTAAAATGAGGGCCAGATACTATTGTTCAGTTAAAATTAGAACCAGCTTATTTCTCGGAGCCAGTTAAATACTTTTGTGATCAGAGATAAATTGTACTTGGTTTTCTTTTCCCCTTCCTACTAGTTCTGGGCATTGCTTTTGGTTACCAGGACACACACTGGTCATTTGGGAGCAGGAAGGTACTAGAACCAGGAGACTAGTCCACTGATTCTCTATGTTGCCCTCCAGAGCTTGCAGAGAAGAGAAGTCCGTATCCAGGTTAACATTCTGGACACCGTGCAGGTCCACACAGTATAACTGATCTGGGTAGGGCCTACCTCTCCTGCAGTGTCTGGGCCATCACAGGATTGTCTCCAAGAATTAGCCAGACAATTAGCCACTCCACGAGTGGGAGGAGGAAGATGCTGCCACAGAAAGTGTTCAGGAAAGCTGGGTCTAAGATGAGATTCCAGCCAAAATTGGATCTTGCCACAGGGAGAAGTGTCCTATCAAGAAAAACAAGAAGCACCCGAGTGGAATGGCTCACCAGGCATTTCTTTCTCTCTCTGCTGGGGGCAGCATGTGGTTGTGCTTCCCATTTCCACTTCCATTACCTGGTATGCAGATGACTTTTAATTGCACTCTATGGTTTGGGAGGTGAGTGCAACTGAACGGCAGAGAAGGAACTCCATGCAGTGGGGTTCCCATAGCCTCGTGTTGTGGTTGGACAAGTGCCAGAAAGCTTGATGTGATCCCGACATTGTAATGCATCACAGACTTGCCCTAGATCAAATTGCTGAAATGCAAATGCATTGGTTTTTATTGTAGACTCACTTTGGGTTAAGCTGTTCATGTCCCACTGGTAGAATCTAGCCACATCCCTATTTATCATTGACTTCAGTGCCAAGTGTCTTTACAGTTTGTTCTGGAGAACCCCTTTAAAAAAAAAAGAAAGAAATACTCATTCTCTCCTCAGCAGGCCAAGGGCAGGGCATTCTCACAGAGGTAAAACTTGAAGTTCTTGGCATTCCTGAAAACACTTCACTCTTAGTGTCCCAGTGATTGGTTAGGACACGGGTCTGCTCTCAGCCTGGTGACATGTTTTACTCTAGGTAGCTGGTGCCTCAACCCCAATATCAGGGAATGCATTTGGTTTGCTGGTTGCATCACAAACTAGCACTCAAAGACCACGGAGGCCATACATTTCTCTAATCTTTGCTAGAAATGCACCTGCCAAAACCGTGAGGCTGACTCTGGTGGACCACTTTCTCAGTCTCACATTTGAAAGAAGCCATGTTTTAAAAACCATTTTAGTTCTCTTCCCTAAACATTCATGGAGGTACGGTGTGGAGCCCTACTGGACTATAGAAGGAGACGTTGATACTGACTTTGTCCTTGAGTCTTGGGTTTTTGTCATCTCTATCAACTTTAAGGCAGATATTAGCTCATAAAACATGACAGAGCACATTGCTGTTTTTTTGTTTGTTTGTTTTTGGTGCAGAAGCATTACCAATGTTTAAAAATCTTTGCTTGCTTGAGGGAGCAGGAAATGACTTCACGCAGAAGTAGGAGTTCCTGTGAATTTTATGATGGCAATTCATAGCCTAGCTTTTGTGACAAATGCCTATCCACCAATGATACTTTATGTTTTCAGGTATCCAAGTATCAAGTATCCAACTATCTAGTCTTAGAAAAGCTTATTCTTTGCTTTTGGAATATACCTTTTAGTAGAAAAACTTGAACAGACCGACTTTACCCCTTCACTCCCCCACTTTTAGAAATACAGAAAGGGAGAGATGGGTCTGACTTGTAAGTTTTAGAGTGATTTGCCAGCTTTCTTTCAGTAATTTGAAGCACCGCTGTAGTATCTAGCTGTTGGCAGAGTACATCAGAATAACAGGCTTAGCTGAAGGTGACCAAAATAGAGAATAGCATACAAATGCCAAGAAGATCTCTCACGTGCTTTTTCTTTTTTTTTTTATTCAAATTTCACATCTGTGCTCTATTTTTAAACATTTATTCTTTAAGTGATAACGCATGTTTTACCAACCCTCTTATTGGATTAGACATGTTTGAAATCCCCTCAACTTTAACCTGTTCATTACTGCCTTCAAGAACATTCAGATTTCCCACCAAAGCAGAGAGTATATATGGGGAAATTTTCCAAGATGTCAGCCACTGGGGAGCCATTGTGGAGGGAGGGATCCATTGGTTGTGCTGTATAGATTTGGGGGTGTCTTAGGCTGATGTTGCTTTAAGAGAAATCTAGTGTGGGTGTAATGTGTGCAGCATTTTTCTTCATTGTGATAGTGTTTTGTTGTTGTTCACATTTTAGAGTAGGAAGAGCTAACAGATTTTGAGCTCTTATTGTATACCTGAAACTAGGTTAGGAATTCTAAATACAGTATCTCATTTAATTCTCACAACAACTCTGAAAACCAGGTGTTATAAATTCCATTTTGGAGATAAGGAAACTATGGTCTAGGAACTGGGCAAAGATGCCACAGTTTGTGAGGGGTCTCATTCCAAGACTTCTGTGGTCTTCCCAGCAGTTGTCCCCAACTTGGTGTGATACCTCTTCAGTCATAGCCCCCCTGACCTGGGGCTGAAAAGGAGCATAAAATACAGGCTTTATTCTGTGACCCTGAGCACCACTCCCAGCACCTCCCGCTGCCCCAGCCAGCTCCCGCCTTGACCCTGGGGTCACATGTGCTGGCTGGAGAGAGGGACTTATCTCATCCTGCATCATCAGGCTTATCCGCTGCTGAGGGAAAGGGAGCTGCGGGTTTGATCAAGTGTGTTGTGTTCTCTGCTTTCCTGCATGAATTGTTGACATTTGCCTCTTGGAGCCTTTGTGTTTCATGCTCAAGATTTCTGCTTGAAAGCCTTTTTCTCCTTTAGTTTTCTGTTTTCTTCTCTATCATTTAACATATAAAATCAGGCTTCTCCTGATCTATTTTTGTCTCTCCCTTCTTTCCTTCCTCTCATCATATAATTAAAAGTCCTTTCAGGTTGTCTTCACCTTATCATCTCACATGAATTGAAAAAAGATCCGACTTCCTGCCCCTTGTGTCTTCCTGATGCTGTTTCAAAATGAAAGAAAAGTCCTTCCCCTGGCCCCCTTTTTGCTTCATACTACCGCTTGAATAACTGTGTTTAAATTAGACTGATTTTGTCATTGATCAGCATTGTTGCATGGACTGAGTTTACCATTTTCTGACTTCAGAATTTTTTTTTTTTTTTTTTGCTTTTTCAAGTAATAATTTAATAGGAAAAGGATTTTCACTTTCCTCTCTCCTGATTACAGAAAGACAATCATTAAACTCAGCATTTAAAACTTCCAGTAGTTTCTCTTCACTCTTACTTAATTCCGTATTCTTTTGGGGAAATGTCACTTTCTTTTCTTTTATTCTCTGAAACATGCAGAGGTAAAAGTTCCTCATATAAAGTTCCTCATATTTACTGTGGTTTTTTTTTTTAAATGTAGCACTATATTATTAATAAGAAATCATAAGGATTTAATTTTGTTACTATCCCTATAATGTAAATGATACTTTTCAAAGTTGAAAACACATAAATATATGCTCACTGTAGAAACTTAGAAAAATGTAAATAAAAAACTAAGATCACCCATAATCCCGCCACTCAGAAATAACTGTCATTAAGATTTATAGTTTCCTACATTCCATTGTCTACATGCATATTTGAACAAAGACATGACATACTACATAATAGAGGTTTTTTAGCTTTATAAATGTTTAATGTTGTGTGCATTTTCCCATGTCCTTAAAAGCCTTCAAACACATATATCTTGGTTCTATGATTTCCATCATTGCCATAATTAATTTTATCATTCTCCTATTGTTAGGATCTCAATTGTTTCTAGTTTTTCACTATTAAAGTCACACTTGATGAACATTTCAATCCATGAATCTTTTTTTTTTCATGTTATTTTCCTTAAGATTAATGCCCCAAAGTTGAAATACTGAAGTCATGGGTATTCTAAAGATTTTTAAAAATTAAACAATAGCTCTCATCAGCAAAGTAGCTGACATTTAAAATTTTTTACATAAATGTCAACTGTTTAAGCTTGTCTGTAACATGCCAGTCATAGATTTAGGAAAGAATATTCTAGTACACTATTCTAGTACAAGCGATAGATATACTTGGAAAGCAAGAGGCAGAGGAAAACTTTTATGACTTTAGGGGAATAGTTATGAGGAAACAAATGGGCAGTTCATTCAGCAACTCTTTATTGAGCATCAGCTATGTGCCAGATACTGTTCGGGGCACTGAGAATACCATAGCGAACAGCCCCAAAATCCCTGCCCTGGAGGAAGCTTGTATTCTAGTGGAGGGCACAAATAAGAAACAAAATAAAGACATTAAATCTATAGCATGTTAAATGGCAACAAATGCTATGAAAAAAAATGAAGATGATGTTCTGATGTTCTGTGAGGTGTCTGAGGTGCTTTTGAATAGGGCATCCCCAGGATGCCTCCTTGAGAAAGGGCCAGGTGGGCAAAGACTTGCTGGAAGGTGGAGCACTGCTGGGGAGGGAGTGGTCAATGGGGACCAAGTGCAGCCTGGAGAGTTAGAATCTGTTCTTCTCATCAGATCCCAAGTGCAGTTGCTGAGTTGACAAGGTGGGGGAGCCAGAACCCCACAACACCAGTGTTTAGATGAGATTAATTTTTTAAAAAATGAGCATACAACAACCACAATCCTAATCCCTTATCTCTACCCTGATGTAGCCATTGGGAAATGCCCATTGGACACAGCCAGCAAATCTTTATTGAGATGATCTTTGCAACAATTTGACAATGAAATCTTGCAAGGAAGTTACAGTTTCAGGTTGGACAGAGAGGTGATCCATTTCAGAAAAAAATGATGATTGACTGGTCAACAGTGATGTCTCAGAAGATCTCAGTCCAGAGTGGTTCTTACACCCCAGAAATATCTGATTAACTGATCATCTCGAAGCTGGTTTATTTTCTTTCTCTCATTGCCTAGCACTCCTGGAATTATAAACCCAGCTCAGAAGTCACCCAGAAATCCTACTATTTTGGGCTGCCTTTGGTGTGCCAAAGCCTCTTTGACTGCTAGGGTATGAAGCAGGCGTGTGGGTCACAAGGCAGGCAGGCAGAGTTTCTCTTCTCAGTCTTCTTGGGTGTGGGGGCCCAATATTCTCTAAGATGTCTGACTCTAGCAGCTGTCTAGAAAATATGATGTTGATTCTTTAATCTGTAAACAAAATGAGGGAACCCACCTTACCAGGAAAGTCCTGGCAGGTGATGATAGAAGGTGATCCTTCTGAGAATGGACTTGAGGGTCAGAGTTCCAGCTCTGCTCTGACCCCCAACACACTAAGAAACCCTAGGCAGCTCCTTTTGTTTCTCTCTCTCAGGCTCAGCTTCCCCATCTGTGAGGTGAAGGGATGAAACTAACAGACGTCTCAGTTCTTTGCAGTTTTGAAAGTCAGAAACTATTCCGGCGCATTCATACCTAGAGTACGCTGAGTACTTGATCTACATCAGTGACTTGAAGATGCCCAAGCAAGTCACAGTATTAACTTTGATGGAGCCTGCAGCTGAGTAGAGGAGATATATTGTTCAGTAAGATATTGATGCAGCTATTATTTCTTGAAGAAATTATATTCTAGGCACAGCATACTTTTGTTGTTTCATTACAATCCTCACAAAAGCTCAAAGAGGTGATGCCATCATGATCCTTGCTATGCGAATGGGGAAGCCATGTCAGAGTTAGTGAGCAAGTCTGCCTTTAGGGTAACACTTTGAACCCCTTTGTTTTCCACTGTCATGCAGTTGCCATATTTCCCACCAGGGAATGTTTAAGAATTCAAGGGTTCAAGGATGATAGGGAAGAAGGAAGGCTCTGAATTTTGCTCATTTGCCTTGTGTGATCCTGAGTCATCTTCATTACTAGTTGTATGATGGTGAGGAGGTCAACTTACTTTCCTGTGAAATGGGTATGTAGTTTGCTATCTAGCTCACAGAGAAGCCTTATCACAAAGCATTTTCTCTGGGGTATGGTCTTTAAAAACCTTGAGGGCTGTACAAATGTGCAGGATGTTGATCTCAGTTCTGAGGTGCAAAGACAGGGCTATGTTTTTCTTCCCCACAGGGTAGCACTGTGTTTGAGGAATGATGGTCTGAAACAGTCTTTGGTGACAATCCATTGACACAGACCCACTCCGCATGACTTATTCCCTTGACCAAAGAAGAAAGAACTTGAGTGACAATGCTCATAAATAGGCCCCTGTCTTTTGCTTTTCTGGGAGCCAGACCATGATTTATCCTTGCAGAAAAATAAATAGTGCAGAAGGTGCAAACATTGCCTTGAAAGAACCCAGTTCAGTGTGGGTTCAGACATCTTCCTTCCAGGAAAACGTATCCAGACCTCCCAGCCCTGGTCTAGCTTGTCCAGGCTCCGGGGAGGTCTGCTGGGGCCAGGGTTTTCTGAGGCATCTTGACATGTGGTCGGGCTTCCAGGGAGAGCCTCTGTATTCCTGAGCTTTCTAGTGATGCAATCGTTGGTGAGGCACAGAAACAAAAAGTTGATATTTTGGACGAGTAAGAGCCAGCTCTGGGGGATTATATTTTACGAACCAAAGACAACAGTGTTACTGATTTATCTTAATAGCAGATACTATGAGTAAATGTCCCAGTTGCCTCTTTGTGCTTTTGGCAAGTATGGATGAGAAATGGAATGAAGTAGACCCAGTCAGAGCTGGCTAGCCCAAAGTGCAGAAGTCTTAATCTTCCTCCCTCCAAATATGTAACTTAGAAATGTTTCCAGCGTTTTTCAAGTTGCAGGTGGTCACCCAGCTCTGACAAGAGGCATGGCGGGTTCCATCACCAGGTTTTCTGCTTCCAAAACAATTATCTTGGGCTTGAAGGGAAAAAGATGCCTGAATCTTCCCTGGGTAGTTAGTTCTTTAAGCTCAGTTATCATGTTCTGGTTCTAAAGATACTATTTATATGTAAAGAAACCTTCTTTTATCAAGTGACGAACCCTCCTGCTTGTTATAAACATGATTGGGATTCTCGGAGGACACTGCAGGACTAGTCTGCATATCCTCCTCTATCAGGGCTGGAACGAGACCATGCTGAACCCAGCGCCTTAGAAGTTGAAGTATAAATTATGTCAAAGTCATGTTCATTGTTGTAACATTTACTAATCCTTATTAGATATGGATAAATTCTCATGACTTAATTTGGCATGTTGAGCCAGTTGTTCAGATTGTCTTTGGGGACTGGAAAGGAAATGCACAACTTTAGTGTAATTTTTCTTTTGTTTCTTTAGAATGGGACATAATTTTTTATTGTTAGCTGGTGGAAACTTTGGTGAATTGTGGCCAACTGTGGCTCACCCCCACAGGAAGAAAGCATCAGACTTTAGCTGAGAACATATTCTTTGAAACAAACCAGAATATTTGATTTTTGAAATATCTTCCCACTTTAAAAACATGCTGTCCAACAAATATTAATGTTCTGACCCAGACCTAGAGAATTGAGGAAGTAGAAAGCTACAGTTTCTCTCTGAGGAAAATTTTAGAGTGATGTGTGATGCTTTAGTTTAATAATAACTCCACTGAGCACGGAAATAGTCTGTAAGGATACAGGTACAGCCACAAGAGTTCACAGAGCATCCTTCTCACCCTTGGTTCTTAATTTATCCAGAGCGGAAGGAGCTAGGTGTTGGCTAAATTTCACATTCCTTCACCAGGTCACCACATATACATGACCGTGGGCTCATTCTGTCACTTTACTTCCATTTCTGGAGTTTGGTCAAAAAATACACTTGATAAAAGTTCTCCCTTTTGACTACCAGTTTCATATTGAAAATCATTGTTGAATATTTTAGATTGCTTACATTGAAATCTACTGTCCTTTTCTTTTTCTATTCTTTTTTTTAGCATCTTACATAGTTTGGTGGTCAGTCAAGCATGCTCAGTAATCACATTTAGGGGACTCAAAGCTTGTCAGTTGTGTTTGACCAAGTTTGGGGGTTACTGAATCAGTTGGTGTTATAGCTGCAAGATTATTTAAGTGAGATTCTTGTTCTGTTCATAATTACAGGTTTGTTTTAACAGATCTATTCTGCAAAGTTTTATGAGCAGGAATTTTCTTGGGCAAATCCACCATGATTCTCAGTGGGGTTAGGGTAGGCAATTTTTGGCCTCTGGGGTAGTTTTTCAGATGAGTGGTCATTAAAAAGACCAGTTCTGTCCTCCTAAGCAACAACCATTTTTCAGCTTCTGCTGAGAGCAGGGTCCAAAATTACCCTATCTCCTTATGAAATTCTGTTGAAAAACGTTGGTCCCTGTGCACTGTGCACAAAAGCCAAATTACTTTTGGAATGTTCTGTGGAACTCTGGGAATTCAGATAGGAATCAAGGAAACAGCACAACATCTTTTCTCCTGCTTTGCTTAATCTGTTGATGGATTTGTAGGCAATTATTCTCCTTACCATGAACCCTCTGAAGTAGTCTTGGGTCTACCTTCTACTGCTTTTTGTTCATTCCTTTATTTGTTTGTTTTTATAAGCATTTTATCTTCTTTCCAAACTCAGAGAATACAAAGAAAAGTTCTGGGAAAGCAGAGGGCTCATTCTCCATTGAAAGCAGTATTCTTCTAATAATTTGCCAGGATGATAAGATGTTTCTCAGATCTTTTACATTGCTGAAATGTAAAATCAAAGAAAGGGCTTCTGAAACAAACCAAACAAAAACCACACACTTATTCAGGGAAATAGTTAGAATATGCTCGTGCTGGTTTTTATACTCAACACTGCCAAGATCTTTACAGCTTTAAGCTTCCCAAGCCTTCACAGAGGCATCCCTGGAGAAGTGAGAAAACTTGGAAAAGAGGAAGAAAGGATTCTTTCCTGATTATTCTTCAGCAGTAGCATACCGAGAACATACAGTGAAAACTATTGGACCTTTTCTAAGTTATTCCCAGCTTGGAACTTCCACAAGTCTTAATGCTGTGTCCCGTAGTCTCATAGATAAGGAAGATCACAAATCAGAGTGGAAAATTAAAGGAATTTCTGGTTCTCTGTAATGTTTCTGGCTGTCTTAGGCTTAATTCTCAAAAGCAATTTATGTGTGTCTTAAAGTTTAAAATAGTTATATTAATTGCAGCAGCAGTTTCTAAACCCAGCTGTCTTTGACATGAACTTTTGAGATTCTTCCTCACCTTCACCAAATGCCAACTGGAGGGCCAGCTCAGTGACCTACACATCAGAATCCCAGAGGAGGGACACCAAAAGCTGATGGGATCTAACTGACAGGTCAGCAGTTGGGACACATTGAGCTACTAAAGGAAATCAGCAACCCTCACCCCCTGAAGGTGGGAATCCTTGGGTCACCAAACACTTGCTCTCTGTATGTATATAGATAATCTTACAAACTCGGGTACTGTAAGCATTGACTGAGTGATAAGGTCTGGGATGGCTTTTGGCTGCAGTTGTGACCAGAGGAGGTGGAACGAGGGGCTGGTGCAGGAGTGAGGGTGGGAGTGGACACAAGCCGTCAGCACAGGGAACACAGTGATAAGTGAGACAGTTGGTCAGCAGGGTTTACTGAGCATAGAGAGAGTCTGAGCCTGGTTCCAGACATTCCTGGGCTGTAAAAAGGAATCAGAAGCCACAGGCTGAACTCAAGCACCTAGAGCACCTTTCTTGATATCCAGCCGCCCAGCCTGATGATGCCATTTGCACAGTCGGGGAAGTCAAATAACTGCTGGTAGTTGAACAGCGATCAAGTGACTTAAATTTGACCATGTGACCCAAGCCGTCTAACTCCACTTCTAGTTTTCTTTACTCTGCAGGATACTTCCAGTTGTGGAAGCTGTATTAATGGGGTACTTTTGAGCCTGGCTGTGGTGAAGGATAGAAGATCTGGTTTTATATGGAGGAGTTGCTCCTGGCAAGGGAAGCACCAGGGTAGAGTTGAATCCATGTGGACATGGGATTAGAGACAGAGCATCCTTGGGGAGAGTTCTCGGTAGGAAGCTGGTCACTTGCTCAGGAGGAAAGGGAGAGGCTGGCCCTGACCAGCAAGTGAACTGTTTTTATCTGATGCACAGGATGGTAGGGAACTGCTATGTATTCTGCAGGGTGAGTAAAATATGAGAACTGTCAACACGAAGCAAGTTTGAAACCAGTGTTTTTTATTAATGATAAAATGGCTTCTGAGATGAGACTGCTGGGTCACTCTTGCCCTGCTTGTGATGAACCTTGGGCACCTCCCAGGCCATGGTCTTGTTGTCTGCACACTTAAGAGTCATTGGTCAGTAATGATTTGAGTCTTTCATCAATGCGTCCTCACCCTTACCATATTAAGGATAAAGTAATAGCGTACTTCAATTATACAGCCAATGAGGCATGGAAATTTGGGTCTTTCTTCTGAAGTATAGATGTCAAATAGTGTCCTGTACAGTTTCAGGACCTGAGAGAAGATCTTTGGGCTATTAATCTTAATATTCCAGAACTAAGGACCTTATTTTATTACCAGTTTTCATCTCAAGTTTGTTTCTAAATTATCATTATGGTGCATGATTCTTTTCATAGTTTATTTCCCTAAATAGGAAGGAAAAGAAGAGAGGGAGGGGGATGGATAGAGAGGAGGGAGGAGAGAGAGAGAGAAGCAGCCTACTGTTTGATTTTGCGTGCTCTTTTTTGTTGTTGTTGATTGAGTAGGACCTGGCCTGAAATGTCCTCTGGCACATGCTATTTCTGAGCTGTAATTATGCTTTTTAACCCACTCCTTTATGTCTGGGTCCTTAATATCCAAGCTCCTATATAATTATCAAGTTCAGTGTTTGGGAATGAGACAAATATTTTTTGCATGACTGTAGTCTATACATTACTGCAGTGCCATGTTATTACAAGATAGTTCCTAAACTCCGAGCTGAACTATTAATTCTCTCAACTTGAAACAGCAAAGAGATCCTCCCAATCTTTGGCCCATGATGTGAAACTCAGATGGACACTGACTTGATCCAGCTGAGGGCCCTAAGGCTCCTGGGGAAGGATTTGAACTTGGCCGTAGTGTGTTGGTCCTGAGTCAGAGGGGGACTTGAGAGCCCTTCCTTTTCCATCCAGCTGCATTATGTAGCTGTGGCAGGGACATTCATTGCAATTGTGAAGGACATGCATTCTTAAGTATTTGACAGGGGCCAGGTTTGCCCACTGTCTCTACAAGTTTGCTGTACTAGTTTGCTAGACTAGCGAAAGATTGGTTAAGAGTGATTGGAATTTTAGAGGATCAGGTTGAACAGAGGGGAGCTATGGCCAACCGGCAGGGCTGTGTTAACTCCTGGACTGTTTTTTGAAGTTCTCCCAAATAGAAGCCAGCAGGAGTCTAAGTTCTCCAAGGTCAGTCTCAGGAATTTCTTCGCCTGTACTAAAATTATTTCAGTACCATTCCCCGGTAATCTGAGAAACAACCTATATATCAGCATTTATGTGTGTATATGTAGCATAGAAAGCTTTCTTTTTCTTTTTTTTTTATTATTTCCTGTCATTTATTAAACATTCAAATAATAATAGAAAGAAATAAAGGAGGATGTCAACTACCTGAAATCCAAGCATCTAGCAGTGTTTTGTGCTCATCTTTTTGCACTTTTCTCACAGACGCATGTATGTATGTGTATATCCATATACACGCACACATGTATCAGCATGTTTTAGCACCTGCTTCACCATCCATTCAAATATATGTTGTAATACTCTTTCCTTCTGATGAATATAAGCATATGTGACTCTTGAATTGCTAATAAGTATTCTATTATATGCACAATGAATATTCAGTTATTTGTTGATACACAGGTATTTTGTTAATTGCTCCTGTGATCAACATCCCAGTGAATATCCTTTTACCCTTTCCATTCCTGTATTTCTGTCCAACTTTCTTTTCAAAAGACTTTTGGACCCCAGGGTGTACATATTTTGAATTTTAAAACATAATGCCAAGTTGCCCTCAGGAAAGTTTATACCAGTTTACAATCCTGCCAGTAGTGTATGAAAGTACCTAAAGAATATGGAAATTAACTTTCCCTCTTCTTAAGCTTTTCTAAATTTTACCCACCTCTAGAACATTACCGCTAAACGCTGAAAAGAAAAATGTGTTTATGAACTACTGTAAGTTTGACATTGATCCACACCCAAATTCCAGAACAAATTATGCAGTCAGTAGTTTATGCAACTTGGAATAAAGTCGACAATCTCTAATTTTTATTTGTTCACTAAGATTAGGTATTGCTATACTCACATTATTTTTTTTGGAAAGTTACTATAAAGTCAGGACTTCAGCTGATCATTTAGCACAACAAACTCATGCATGTATGTGAGTGTGTGTATTTTATTTACACATATATGTATGTATGTATGTGTATGTGTATATGTGTGTGTGTGTGTATATACATATATATTAGCTTCTGAAGTGGCTCAGTGATAAAAAAAAATCTACCTGCCAATGCAGGAAACACAGGAGCCATAGGTTCAATCCCTGGGTTGGGAAAATCTGAAGGAAGAAATGGCAACCTATTCCAGTATTCTTGCCTGGAAAATCCTATGGACAGAGGAGTCTGGCAGGTTATAGTCCATGGGGTCACAGAGTCAGACACATGATTGAGCAGCTGAGCGCACACACACACACGTGCAAGGACACATGTGATGCCTTGGATTCAGACTCTATTCAGGGCATTATTCTCTCAGAGGAGCTTCAGGTGTGTGTGAGTGTGTGTGTGTTCAGTCGCTCAGTTGTTTCTGACTCTCTGCAACCCCATAGACCATAGCTTGCCAGACTCCTCTGTCCTTGGAATTTTCCAGGCAAAATTACTAAACAAGGTTTGCCATTTCCTCCTCCAGGGGCTCTTCCCAGCCCACAGATGGGACCCACATCTCTTGCATCTCCTGCATTGGCAGGGCAGATTCTTGTACCAGTGCGCCACTTGGGAAGCCCTCAATGAAAAGATGCTCAGCCTCAAGTTATAATTAGGGAAAGATGAAGGAGATAACAGTTTTTCACGTGTTAGATTTTTGAAGATCAAAGAGTTTGATGAGATTTCGTGTTGGCACAATATAGGCAAAGAGGTACAGACTGGAAGTTGACCAAAATTTTTGAAGGGAAATTTGGTAATATCTTTCAAAGTTTAAAATATGTATACTTTATTCTAGGGATCTCTACTGAATCTCTCTTTTCTTTGTACATTATAAAATTATCTATTACATGTTTCAGCATCCATCTTTGTTGAGAACAAGCACATGAGGACAGGCAAAGGTGTTCCTTTGGAAAAATATTCTTTGAAGCATTGTTGGAATAATGAAAAGCCAGAAATGACCCAAATGTTAACCACTCATTCAACAATTATTTGCTGGTGCTCACTATGTGCCCAGCAATGCTTTAAGTGCTTGGGATAAAGTTTTGAACAAAATAAACAGAGATTTCTGCCCTCTGTTTTAGCACATCAATAGAGGACTAGTAAAGAGAAGTACATGCATAGAATGGAATATGTAACCATTAAAAATGAGGTATTTCTACATGATCTTGACATGAAAAGATGGCCAAGACATCTTGGGCATTTTATTTTTAAAGGGAGTGTACGTGTTTCCTTTCTTAGATTATGCATAAAAGTTTCTTGAAAGACTGGCAAAAATCCTTAATAGTAGGGGTAGATATTAGGATAGGGGAAGGGAAAATTTTTTAAATAAACTCTTTTACACTATTTAATTTTTCATATCTAGATGTTTGACTCCTATAATAGAAAATTTATAGATGTTATAAAAAATAAATTAGAAAGCTAGAATAGTGGTTCTTCTAGAAAGTAGTTGTACTCTCAAAGAAGATGGAAAATTCCTTAACCTATCTGTAGGCACTGAGACCAAAATGATTAGGTGTTTGATGCTGTTCAGACTGCAAGAATGGAAATTAATACCATAGTACTTTGGAATGCAAAACGAAAGACACGAGATGGGCCTGTGGTATTGCTGGTCATGGACATGGTGGACTTGTCTACACATGCAAATCAAATGGGAAGGCAGCCAGGGGCAGGGGAAGGGCCCTGGCCCAGGAGTCAAGAATTCTGGGGCTTTCTCTGGGTTTGTGATTGACTAATGTTCAACCTCCTGGAGCCTCATTCTCCTCTTCTGTAAAACAGTGAACTTGGAGTCACTGATTTAAGGTATGGCCTAGCACTAACATTACATGAATCAGGATTATTCTGGCAAGTGCTCATTCAGCGGAAAGAGATGCAAGATAGCTGCTGGAATCGCAACTTTCCGGTTACCCACATCCACTCAGTGCTTTGAAGAAACATTAGTTATGTAATTTAATATCTGCTTTCGTTTAGATTCAAGCTGAAATGCTTTTGGATATTTTGTACTTAGGCTATTTCAACTCCAGGGTCATAGATGATCAGGTGTTTTGGAGTCTACGTTAAACAGATGACTAAGAGAAATTGATTTTCAAAATATATTCTTCGGATGAATTTAATTTGATGTGATGGAGAAAACAAACAAACAAGCACAACAGAAAACAACATGAGTCAACACCCTGGGTATTTCCAAATGAAACTGGAGTGTAATTTCATCCTTTCTGGAAACTGGCTTTCTTTAGATCCCCAAACCCAAAAGTTGTATTTTGCCTCTCCTTTGGGGATAAAGTTTCACAGAGGAGGTGGTGGTTGTAGTTGAGTTTTCATTCTTGTATGCTGGGGGAATATCAGCCTGGAGCAGAGTGTGAGGGGACCTGTCAATGACATGCCTGTTATTCATGTGTCTCTGGGAGGCTCCATGGAGACCTTGTATCCAGAGAGGAAGATGCGACTCAGATTCTCCTTTCTCTGTGGAACTAAATTGGTCCTAGTTAGGGTCAGTTCAGAGTACCCCATATAAAACTAGTAAGCATACTGAAATCCAAACGCAAGGGAGACTGCACAGCAAGCAAGGCGAATGAGAAGATAAACTCCGGAGGGAATGTTTCATAGATTTGGTATTTGGGACACCATTGCCATTTCTGCCTTCCCATTTGTTTTTCAACTGATTGAAAAACTACTAATGAGCGTGTTTACATTTTCCCCAGTTGTCTTACCCAAGTGTGAGACCAGCTGGGAAGAGGGGTTTGTTCTCTGTCCAAAGCCCTAGCTGTCTCTCCCTCCGTCTTCTTCTCACTCTCCGGCTGCCAGACCCCCTCTGCCCTGCCAAACCTCTCCTCGCCTGCTCACCACCCCTCTCCCTGGGGTTCTCTCTGTGTTCAGCACCGGCCAGCAGCCCCACCACATGTTTTGCATTGCTCACACCCTCCCTTCTCTCCCTGCTTTGTTGTCATTTGTTTTGTTTTGAAAGGGGTGAGATGCAGAGGAGGTCTTGGGTTTGTGCCCTTCCACTCAGCCTCAGCACTGAGATTCAGCCCAGATTGCATTTGCCCCCATTTCTGCAGTGAGCTCAAAAGACCCTGTAGGGGTAATGTCCTTCTGTCCTCTCACAGTTCTTCTGGATGCTTTTTCTCTGTCTGGTCAGCTCCAAATTTCTAGTCTCTGACCTCTAAAACCCAACTCATTCTCAATTGCTTTGCTCTTTCCTTCTGATGAGGGTGCCTCAAGCTTCTCTCATTTTGAAAACCACCTTCATAAGGTTTTCCATGTTCTCTGACATAATTTCTGTGAATTCCCTGTTGGATAAGATTGTTACCATGCGTGCGTGCTCAGTCGCTTCAGTTGTGTCCGACTCTGCATGACCCTATGGACTGTAGCCCGCCAGGCTCCTCTGTCCATGGGATTCTCCAGGCAAGAATACTGGAGTGGATTGCCATGCCCTCCTTCAGGGGATCTTCCCAACGCAGGGATCAAACCTGCATCTATTATATCTCCTACATTGGTGGGCAGGTTCTTTACCACTAGCACCACCTAATTTATTCAAACACATTTTATAGGAAACCCGTATCTATGAAAAAGGCTTCCCTGGTAGCTCAGCTGGTGATGAATCTGCCTGCAATACCAGAGTGAAAGTGAAAGTGAAAATCACTTAGTGGTGTCCGACTCTTTGTGACCCCATGGACTATAGAGTTCATGAAATTCTCCAGGGTCTCCTGCATTGCAGGTGGATTTTTTACCAACTGACCTATCAGGGAAACCCTCTTTCAATTCCTGAGTCAGGAAGATACCCTAGAAAAGGATAATAGGCTACCCACTTCAGTATTCTTGGACTTCCCTAGTGGCTCAGTCAGTAAAGAATCCACCTGCAATGTGGGAGACTGAGGTTCAATCCCTGGGTTGGGAAGATCCCCTGGAGGAAGGCATGGCAACCCATTCCAGTATTCTTGCCTGGAGAATCCCCTTGGACACAGGAGCCTGGAGGGCTGTGGTCCATGGGGTCACAAAGAGTTGGACACGACAGAGTGACTAAGTACACCTAACTATGAGGAACCCCACATACTCCCTGTGGTTCATCTTGCATATCTCCAGGTTTGTGGGGCACGTCTCCTCTTAGCCCTTCGTGTGGAAGGCTCTCTGTCCTCTCCTGAGGTGCTGCGGGGTTACTCAACCTTCACATTTTTCTCAGCGTAGTCGTTGAACTGTCAGTTTCCAGTCCGTTGACTAGTTCTGTTTGGCCATACTGCAAGTTAGTTTCCAAAGTTCTTTACTTGAGGAGATGATTCTACCCAGGCCAGTGATAATGAATCTTTACTGGATGTATGAATTGAATGAAAACCTTGACCTCCCTTGTCAGCACAATTTTAGAGTCTGAGTTCTAATGCCTACAAACAGCCTTCTTGTTTTCTTTTTTCCTCTTTTCTTTTTTTTTTTTTCCTTCCTTCTTTCCTCCCTTTCACCCTTCCTTGCTTTCTTCCCAGCCTCTCTTCTTTTTAGTTAAAAAATTGGAATTTGATTTTCAAGCTTACTTTCTAAAGAAACTCTAACAGGCCATACACAGAATATGTCATTAGTTAGTAGAAGTCTGGGTTTTTTTTTTTTCCAGAGACTATTGACTCTCTGAGTTGAAACAGTTTAGACTCCACATAAAATATGCATTGTTTACCCAGGCTCTTCATGCTCTGCATACTGTTACAGTCCTTGAAGAGCTTGTCAGTGACAAGTAAGATAAATGAGTGAAGAGGACTTTACAAGTGTTTAAAAGCTAAGTATAGCATGTGCTGTCCGCTACTTAATTAAACAGACCTGAGCTTAACTAAGTCACTTTGTGGTGGAAACTTCTAGGGTCTTCCCGTTTTCCCAGACCCTTACCATTTCCAGCAGTGCTCAGAATGTTAGAAATTTCTTGGTTGTCTTCAGTGGCTGACTTGTTAGCTTAGGTTTGAAACCATCCTGTTGGTTAAAGCATTAAAAATTAGTGCAGCTTGTGGATAATGATTTTTTAATTTCTGTTAGGACTTGGTCAGCAACATGGGGCTCGATCAAGATTTTTATAATGTGCCTGAGTTTCATCCTTTTCACAGAGAGCTTTAAAATAAAAAGTGAGCCCTTTCTCTCATCAGCTCTAATTGGGGTCACTGTCCACAGAATCAAGAGTCCATTTCCAGCTCAGTCTACTGAAGGGATCAGTCTCTATGAATCTGAGCAGGATGGTAGAGTGGGTACTTAGGAAGCTGTGGAATCATACTCCCAAATCTATCAGTTGTATGATCTTAGGTAAGTTTCTCTATCTTTCTCATAAACGCTACCAGTGCCATTATGTATTTTACTTTTACTTTCCCTCTTTACCCACACATTCCAAAGGTATTTTTCTCAAACTTATCCTACAACCTCAACTCACAATATTGTTGCAACGAAGGCAAACAGAGCTA
This sequence comes from Muntiacus reevesi, assembly GCF_963930625.1. Taxonomy (NCBI): domain Eukaryota; kingdom Metazoa; phylum Chordata; class Mammalia; order Artiodactyla; family Cervidae; genus Muntiacus; species Muntiacus reevesi. The sequence goes on from NC_089252.1 coordinate 103,459,919, forward strand.
TCATACTGAAAAGCCTCAGTTTCTTTATCTGTAAAGTGGGGATAATCACAGCCTCTATCAGGGATGATAGTGAGGATTCCCTCTTGGTTTTTAGGGGCTTCATCCATCCCCTGTGCTCGCCACCATTGAAGATTTTGAATATGCCTTTCTCTACCCCCAGCCTACATGAGAGAGCTTTGCTGGGACTGATGAGAAGAGATGGCAACAGCAAAGTGCTGTGGTTGGCACATAGGAAGAGCTAGGAAAGCCTGTTGTTATTCTTGGTATTCACAGGAGGCTCTGTCTCGCAGTGCCAGTCTTCTTTCTGCTACTATTAAAGATCTTTATATCATTAGCAAAGTACACAGAACTCTTTCTCTGGCCCCATGGTCTGCATTGGCTGGTAGCAGAACAGAGGTGATGATGGTCTCAGCTATACTCTCTGTCCAGAACCCTTTCGGGAATTCCTCAGGTTCCTAAAGTGACAGCAGGACGCAGTTGATTAGAATAATCTCCCTCCCTTGCTTTTAGAAGAAAAAAAGAAAAGAAAAACTACCAAAGAAAGTACAATAAGAAATAAGAACAGTAGACTAGCATCTGTTCATGTGGCGTTTCATTCATGCGAAAGGCATTCTTTCCTCTCTTGCCTCCACTAAGGGACTAGAACGCTGGTTATTTATCAGTCACCTCACTCCCTCATAGACTGGGTTTTTTTTTCCTAAGGGCATGAACTTTTGTCTGCCCTGTTCCCTGGCCAGACCTGCACGGGTGACCAGGGGAAGACCTCAGGCAAGGAGAAGTGCAGGGGCTTGAGGTGGGATGACAGCAGCACATCCAGGACTGACCATTCCGTCTGCATGTGACCTCCGGGGCGGGACGAGAGGATATGGGAGGGGCACTGACTTCCCTATAACAATTAAAAATAAAATAAAATAAGGGCACTCAATGACTAGGTACAAAAATAGCAGCCAAGCTGTCCATGGTGACTACTAATTTTCTATCTATAAATAAGAGCTGAGGGAAGCAGCTTCAGCAAGGCTGGGAGGAAGAGTCTCATGTGTCCTGTTTGGCTATGGATGGATGGCAGGACTGATGAGCTAAACAAGCAGGAGGAGATCAGACCAGTTTTCAAGGCAGGACGGATGCTGCAGCAGTAGTTTGTGTAGATATTTATAAATACCTAGATGTCCAGAGCCTAGCCCAGTTTCCCAAAGATGGCATGATTTGATGTGTGTGAGCATATGGCTATGACTCTTCTAAAATTCCTTCCAAAACCCCAAGTTGATAAGTTTTTCTGAGGAATAAGATAGCGATTACCATCTCAAATATTTTTCCTACTCTCCTCACATTCAATAAAGGAAAGACGAAAACAACACATACACAGACATCATGGTTTTTTAAAAATTTATTTTTAGTGTGTTTATTATTTAATTTTATTTCTTAATTTATTTTTTAATTGGTCATGTTGATGTACATACCATGTTTTGAGTTCCAGTTCCCCTCATTGGCCTGTTTTTCCTCTCATGATGATTAGAGGGTGAGTTTATCATTCTGGGTGAGAATCTCCCCAGTTCACTCTTCCTTATAGCTGCGTCCACACCAACTCTCACATCTTAGCTCACAGATCATCTGACCCACGCAGCCTTATCTGATATCTAGCCCTTAGCTAGAATGAATTTCTCCTGCCTCCAGACACTCAAGTAAACCAAGCCTTTCTCCTTGTTTTTCTTCTTATACTGTGTTACAGTCCATCCTGTAATTCCTCATATATTTATCTTTGCTTTGTTGCATGCATCTGGCCTGGGACCTTACCGTTCATAAACAACTATAGGACTCTGGAGTCAGAAACCTGGTTTAAAGTCCTGTTTCTGTACTCACTAGCTAAGCAATCATGGGCTTGTTTCCTCGTCTGTAAAAGACGGCTCATAAGAATAGCTATCTCAGAGGATGCAATGAATGTGTTCTACTCAGACACTTAGCCTGACATGTAATTGTTCTAGTCTTGTGGTTGCAGGAGTTTGATGAGTGTTGAGTGAATTTCTGTGCAGTGTCCACAGTAGAAGGCATTCCATCAGTGATTCTCACTTACTCCCATAAGGTTCCCTAATGCTAAATACTCCCCTAATAGCTTCTTCATCCCCCTCCTTCATTCTGTCCTGCAAGAGTGACCCAAGCATTGGAACCCAGACCCCACTCACTTATGATTCACTGCTGTGTGGGCCTGTGGATGTTCTGGAAATCCCTTCCCTTCTCACTACTCAGTTGTTGTTTAGTTTCTTCATCTTTAACTCAGAGACAGGAACTACTGACCTTGCGCTGATTTCACAGGAAGAAGGCCTATAGAAGAGTTCTGGGCTATTTCGGATTTCCCTGGCAGGAAAGAGGCAGAAAAGAAAACCTGAGAGGAGAAAGTATAATTGCTAGTATGGTATTATCTCCAAATCCCATAGCAACAAATTTGTTATATATTTTTTCTTATTTAAACCATATTCATGAAGGTTTTATTGTTAAGTTGATCCAGATGACTGATCAAAGCATAGTTCGTTATTGCCACCTTGCTAAAATATTTTTAAAGGCAGTTTTAATATTACACTTTTATAGCTACATATTGCTATTAAGCTATTGAGTCTATTACTAGTCAATCAAGGATTTTCATTTTGTTTCAAGAACTCCTTGAATAAACTCTTCAGAAATGTCAAGAGTGGTGGAGTCTATGGCACCTTTTCACAGATGGTGTTCATCAAGGACTTTAGTTAATAGATATAGTTTCAGTTTTCCATGGTTGACTTTTGGTGCTAATGAAAGTATTCTAAAGATTCCTGCTCTTCCAAAGGCTAGAATATAGTAAGGAAATGAACCTCATGACACCCCCACTCTTTTTATTCTTAATGATGTAAGTACCCAAAGACATGAAATATTTCAGTAGGTCCATTTTATTCAAGAACAAAATATTTCTCAAGCAAGAACAACTTGACTTTTGTAACAGTTCCAGAACTATACGTTTATCCTGCTCTCTCAGGTCCAAGAATAATAACAATCAAAAACAAAGGCATAATGGGAAAGGTTAAACTATCACATGAGAGTTAACATATTCAACTGATTCATCATAGATGCTAATTCTGTATTTTTTCTTTTTATCTTTTCCAAATAGCCAGTATCCTTTCCGTTCATTCCTTCATACACTTATCACATTTATTCAACATACATTTACTTTTTATATATCAGACTGTGCTAGGTGATGAATCCAAGGGTAATTCGCACCTAGCACTTTCCCTCAAGAGAATTTCAACCTAGTGGCAGAGAAAGCCAAGAAAGAATGCAGTTATTTACCATTCATAGAGATAAGTGCTGTGATGGAAGTAGTAGAATTCTGGGGAAAGCAGTAGAAGGGCACTTAGTCCCTCCTGAGGTGGACTTAAGGAAGGTGGTTCTGGAGGTGATAATGTCGAAGCTAAGACCAGAAGAACTAATGGGTATAACCGAGGTAGAAGAAGAGAATAAAAGGCATGACGGGGCAGAGGACAGCATGTCGCAGGGCCGGGGAGGGGAAGGTGGGATTCTGGGAGGTAAACAGCAGTTACCTCACAAGAGTTTCATAAGCTGTGCAGGAGATGGGGCTCTTTCCTGGGGACAGTGTGGAGTCTCTGGGAATCTGAAGCCAGGTAGTAACAGAGGTCTGATGTCACTCTGACTACAGATCATGTTCGACCGGAGGCAAGAGTGCAGCAGGAAAGCTGTTAGGAACCTATTGCCCCAGAGAAATAAGGTGGCGTCTGGAAGAGAGAGGAAGTAGAAAATGAAATCTGATTAGATTTGTCTCAGCAGTCATGACATAATATAATAAAACGAATATAACACAGCCAAAGGTGAACGTGTCAGGTCAGCAGTTTGGTAAACTCTGAAAAGGAAATAAAAACGGGCTTTTGTGAATTACTAAATGAGGCCATTAGTTCCCAAGAGCAGTGCCGTGGAAAGCTATCTCGCTCCAACTCTGTATTAGCTTTCCTGGGATTTCACTTTTGATTGTCCAGAAGATGTGCTGTCTAAGGCTTTGTGGTGGGCACCTTGTATATCTGATGGCTACAGAGATGTGAACGACTACACATGGAATCACCTAATGAACATGTTTGAAATTATTTGAGCAAGTATTATCCTTGTTCCAATCCTTAAAATTTTTCTACAATTTTTCTTCCATCCACCTTTAGGGAGTGTTATTCATAGCTTCCTATCCTTATAGACCATTCTTGGCATGTTAGGAAACCAATATAATTGAGTGGAGATAAGGATAGGTAGTGTAGATTGAAAAAAATTAAGAGCTCCATTTCTAATTTGATAATTAAGTGAGCAGAATCAGTCAAACATTTTTACAGAAGGGAAAACTAGAAACCAGCCTGTAAGCAATCGGTCACAGTTTAGGGGATATGCTACAAGCTAGATAAATAAAAATGGTCTAAAGTATCAGGCTAAACTCTCATTTTTCATCTCCATTTCACACTCTTCTCTTGCAGCCCAGACTAATCAAAAGAAGCCTCTTCCGCTCGCAATTGCTGTGTGTACATTTCCCCCAGATCTGGTATTCACATGAAAAACGTGGTTTATTTATATTTCAGCACCAAATTGGAAAGATGACATCATTCATTTACAGTCTTTATCCCATGACATGCCTATTCTCCAACACCTCATTTCAGCAGACACATTTAGGACCGCGTATAGCATCTTGTTTAGCTTGTACATTCTTTTATGGGATACAGTTCAAAGGTAGGGAACTTTAAGCTTGTCACTGGTAAGAAAATAATCTCATAAAATCACAGGAGCTTCCCCAAAGGATAAGGACATTATGATGTTTACAATAGCAGGGTTATTATTTGTTCATTTAGGCTTCATCACTCATTCTTGTGTGAGTCCCTTTCTTCTTGACCATAGCAGATCTTACAACTCCCTTCAGACTTTCGGAATTCTTTTAGAAGAAACAATTCCAGATTTATTAGATCGTGAGTTCAAAACTGCGGGCTCCTGACGATACTGGAATTTTAGGTGTGAACACGGCATTTCACAATCTCATGCACGAGTAGAGGCCGGTAGGGAAATCTCAGCATTTGGTCGGCAACAGCTCTACTGAGCTGCTCTTTCTCACAACATATAACGTGTCCGTTGGGTCTTCTGACACTTTAAGTGGACACGTGAAGGCTGGAAATGCTATCAGCTGCCAGAGGTTGCCTGGGATTTTTTTTTTTTTAGGTGGCTCTTTCCCTCTATTTTTATTGTCTTTATCCATATATGTGCTTTTTTTTTTTTTTAAATGTCCACTCTGGGGCCTTTCAAATATTGTACACATTTTAAAAACTGGAGTGGGTAAGTCATGAGACATCCTCTGTCCTACAGAATTGGAATGTGAAGTCAGTTTCCAAAACTTAACAGAACCAAAGCATTTATGAGAAAGCTATTTCTACCTGTTCAACTGTTTGCCTTTTTTTTGCTAGCAACATGACAAAGAGAAAGGCCTCAAGATTGAGAATTGGAAGGTCCAGAATATCTCCATTTTCAATGTCAAGATAGAGACTGAAAATCTATGCCTTGATTTTCCAGCTATAAGTGAGGATAGTAATAATTCCCCCCAGGAAAGTTTTGAGGATAAATTAGATCATACATGAAGAACACTACAAGAATAGACTGCTAGGTTTAGAATTGTTATCCGAGTATTGTTTATGTTACATACTAAAATTCCAACTGTCTGGATGCTCTGCCAGACTCTGACTTTCAGCTCTCTTAAAGTGTTGTTGGCACATTGTCATGAGCCACCAGTGGGGTTGTTATTGGCAACTCATGAGGTGTCCTCAATTCTTAGTGACCTTCCCTGGCTGAAGACAATTGGGTTGCTCACCTCTAGAATGACAGTGGCCCTCAAAATTATGGCCTCTTCTTTCTTTGAGTCACTTGTTACAGCAACATGTATAATGTTATCTGTATCTACTTGGCCCTGTGTTAGATGCTGGAGAGAGATTGATGAAAGAAGCAGCCTCAAGTTTACTGACAAATGAACGGACGAATCCATGGTTAGAGAGGTGTGGTAAGCAGGAGGTACACGTCACCTCGTCTCAAGGGTGGGGTCAGGAAAAGGCTGTGCATTAGCCTGACACCGAAACTAGAGGCAGGGAAAGGTGGCTGGGGCAGCTGTCACAGACAGAGGAAACAACATGTATTCAGAAGGAGAAGTGTCTTCCAGTAAACAATGACAATAGTAATAGTAGCATGACTTTTATTTCAAGCCCATTATGTACCAGATCCTGGACTGACTTGAAATCCACTCTCTTCACAATACTTTTTCCTCACAACAACCCCAGGGGAGGGGTTCTATTACTCCCATTTGAAAGTTGAGGAAATTGGGGCATAGAAATAGTTAACTCTCAAAAGACCATGTAGCCAGTGAAGAGGTGGTTGAACCCAGATGGCCTCATCTCCAAGCCCACACTTGGAGTCTCTGCATTTCCCGGCTTTCTGAGCTGGATATTTTTATCTGCCTTTCTCTATGGACTTCAGGCAGTTTTGTGGATTCTGTGACTCTTGTTAGTTAATTGATCATTGGTCTTTTTCTTGCCCTGCATAATAAAACCATATAGTTCTGTAGCCCTTGGAGTTTAACTCTGACACTTAGTTGCCTCATGTGACAAACATAGCAAGGAGTAAAATTAGAGTGGTTAACTCTTCTCCATCAGCTCTGCTTTCTTTGCATTCATTTCCCTAAAGAACGGTATTCATTAAAACGTCCACAGAGAGCCACTGCCCTAGAAGTCATCCTAGCGACAGCCCAGCCCCGTCGGTGTTTTGCGGTTGGCAGCCTTTTCGTGGGTTGCTCTGCCTCGTCTTGCAGGACAACTGTTGTCTGTAGTTCTCTCCATCCAGGTCTTTCCCATCTTTTCATCCAGGGCTTCCTTCTCTTGCATGCTCTAGAGCGTAGGATGTGATGGTTGGCAGTAAGCTTACCATGGATCTGTGTGATCGCTTGATAACACAAAGCACTTTAGAATGTGTCCACTTATTGCCTTTTAAAGCACGTGGGGGAAGTACGTTTATGTCTATGAATGTCTATCCGACAACATAGTGGATTCAGTGATGTGACAGAACCTCTGTCACCAAAGCGAATGGAATGGTGCATGCTTCGTTAGGTTTCCACTGAACTAAAAGTGAACATCTCTGTTCCTAAAAGAAGGATGATGGGAACCCTGCAGGTGTTGTGATGACGCCCTGACCTCCTCTGGCCGGCCTTCTAGCCCCTGACGGAACCTCCCCTGGTTTGTTCCGTGCAGACCCAGAACAGGATGAAGCTGATGGCGGACAGCTATGAGGAGGACCACCACCACTACCACCACCACCACCACCACCACCACCACCGCTCTCCCGGGAGGTCGCAGCACTCCAATCACAGGCCCTCTCCTGACCAGGTCAGTTTCACTGCTGCTTACCTCTAAGACCCCTTTTACCCTTTGGATATTTTAAGATAAAATAAATAACCCTCAAGAAATAATAAACAGCATAAAGTGATATGTTCTTTGAACTGAAACTAATAGCTTTGGTATTTATTTCCATCACTCAAGGAATCTAAATGTTTTCTTTTCTCCTTCCTCTTTAAGGTTTTGTCTGTTCTTGTTTATGTTATGCATTTTCTTTCCTCCTCTCCTTTCTTTTTCATAGATATGTAGTCTATTGCTGGCACAGTATCTAATGGTGGGTTACTTTGGAATATTGTTTTCAGAGTTTTTAGAGAAAGCACTTTGTTTCCATGAACTTGGCAATCAGAGAAGCTGTGAGTTTGCTGAGCACTGTCCTAGAAAATCCCTTAGTGATGCAAATTAAAAGTGGGGTAAAACTACATGAAAAGAGATCAGTTTTGCTTGCATTTTAGCCAGTGAAGTCAAGGAGTCTGGTTTATTTGATTTGGACTCTATTTTCTCGCTTACCTAAGTAAAGAAGTGAAGAGATGGATTGACAAAAACACAGTTCTCCTGCAGTTTTCAGTGATATTCACCTTCACTTGCCAAATGCAAAAACTGTTTACATGTTTAGCATTAAAATTCTTGAAGGTAAATTTTATGGAAATTATGAAATTAAATGCAAATTAGCAGGATATCATAGTCAATATTAATAGTGTTTCCTCTTTTATCATACTGTGACCTTTTTAAAAAGTCGAGTAACTTATACAATAAATTTCAAGAGAGGTGGTTATAGGTAATGGAATGAAATCATCTGAATGCCTTTGTTATATATTTCTAAATAGTGAGGCGTGAGATTATTTGAATTACCTGTGTGAGGAGGGGTTTCACTATTTATTAGAGGAAGGGGTGCTTATTGAACTCCTAAAATTTTTTCAGATAACGCTGCTTCCTTTTTACCTCATGTTGCTAGCATCCCGTAGGAGAAGTTGATTCCAAGTCTCCAAGAATATTACTAGTAAGTGGTACAATTCCAGAGGGTGCTATTTATATAGTTCACAAGATAAGACATACCCGCTGGAGCTGTGCAGTAAGGTAGCTCCAATCAGAGCGATCCTCACCCCCAACTTGGCCCTGTCCTTGTCCTGGGAAACATTTGCCCTCAGAGACCTCAACCCTGGAAAGGATGTTCACACAGGACATCTTAGTTTGTGAAGCTAAGTACAGAAACGCACCGGTTTATGTCATTAACTCTCAAAAAGCGTTCTCAGTTTGGAGATCAGCAAAGTGAAAAGTGAGATTGATTTTATGTCATCATCTTGAATGTCTGGTTTTGGTTTGATGTGGTTTTATTTAGTCAGTTATCATCCCTCACAACCATCACTACTTTCCCACATTCACCTACACCAGTGTACCTGGCATCCTGCTAGTTCATTCTCATTCTTGATCCCTGCCCTTTGCTCCTGGACCTTCTGCCTTGGGGAATGAGTGTAAGGTTTTATTGGTACTAGAGACCACCCTGGACTTTCCCCCAGAGAAACAGGAACAGAGAACACTATAGCAATGGAAAAAAGGATTTGGACCCAAACTGGGGGAGTGGGTCACACAAGCATCTGCTGAGAAACCAGTCTTGTTTCATCACTGAGACACACGCTAACGTGTCGTGCTAGAAACACAGTACCAGTTCAAGTTTATCTGCCTTGTGAATGCTCTATTTTTATTTTTTATAAAAGATAGCCTCCAGATACTTTTCTAGAGCGCTTTAATCTTTAAACTAGAGTACTTGCCTGTTTGGTTGACTTCTGTTTGTCAACAGACACTAGCAGTTGTTATAAGGGAGATCAAATTGCTCAGGTGTGGTGCCCTCCACAGAAGAGTTAGCATTCCTTGAGAAATGTCTGGTTAACATACATGGTCAGGACCTCTTGTACGTTGCCAATTATTAGGAAGGTAGTGATGACCTTCCACTTTCACATTCTCCATCTCAGTAAGTACTGTAAGCAACCCATTAACATAGAGGCAGAGAGTGTCATCCTCTTCCTCAGAGGAAAAATTCACTGAGAGGAGGAAGCCCTCAAGAGCCGGGGGTCCTTTGCTTATTCATCCGAGGCTTGGAGCACCTATCCCATGATGGCCACTTTACTGAGCTTGGGTAAGGGAATAATGAGTAATAGCCTTATATTCAAGGAGTTTGCTGTCTGGTTTAGAGCAAAAATCTGATGTCTCATTCATTTCTGTTCAGGATAATGTCAGTCAGAACAAGACAGATAACAGGTAGTTTTAATTTAATTAGGGGGCCCATGACTTAGGAACTGCAATGGGGTTCACTGTGAAAGTGAAATATCATTCATCAGAAGGGTAGCTTTTGTGACTTTAAATTGGAGTTAGCAAGGCCGTAATACTCCCTTGGTGTATTTTTTCAATCAGAGAAGGAGACTCAAGTTGGGAACCCTTATAGGGGGAGGTTGACTCCAGAGATGGAGCTGGCAAGACCTCCCTGGGCTGGTTAACCTTTCTGACCAGGTATTCCTGCTCTTAGACAATGATGCATACCCCTGTATGGAATATGGAGATTCACATTCGCCAACTTATGTATCAATTTGTGCATTGTTATAAATCTACGTGTCGGTGACAGTCATTGAAAGGCTGGGGAGTCTTTCCCAGTTGATTACAAAAGCGACACATAATTGTATAAGCATATATACTAACATGTATGGAGTGGAGCTACTTCTTAGGAGATAGTGACAGCTTTATATCAGTACGTGGCAACATTAGAGGATGAGTAATGGATTGATTTGGATGAGATTTGAAATAAGTGTTCATGATGCACCCCTATTAAATGAACTGACTTAAAGGGGAAAGGTCTCTTTGAGGGATTCCTGATTCCCTTCCCAATCTTTTAGCCCTAACTTTCCTGTGGCCATGAGCGTTGACCACCTATACCTTGTAGAACAGGAGCTCCAAAGTGTTGACATTAACTTTTGAGCTTTATTAAGAGATCAGAGCACATGAAAATGAAGAAGAAAAAAAAATCAGCTACTTTGCTACTTTCCCAGAGAAACTCATTTTTTCCTTTGGAAACTCAGTTTAAGTATTGCCAGGTACTTGCAGAGTTAGATTCTTTTTCCACTTCTTCTCTGACCCTCTCTCTTTTACTATGATTTTTTGCTTTCTCCTTGGGAGAAACTGAATCCAAGGGTTATAAGCTAGACTAGCCTTTCCCAAAGTAACTTTTGGAACATTAGTCCCATGAGGAAGGTCTGAAACAAAGAATCAATGGGCAAAGAATTTGAGGAAAGTGCTGCATATTATAGCATAATCTTGGAGAGTCTTGGTACAATTAAGAGATCAAAGGATCCATAAAGTCATATAAGAAAATAAGTTCTCCAGTTTTATTTAACCCAGCATTTCCCAGACTGAGTTGATGGTGGAATCTTTTTTCTTCTTCTTTTCAAGTAGCATCTGTGCTCTGAGGAATACTGTCCTCAGAGTATCTGGTGTAGAAAAAGACTACCCAGCTTAAAACATGGCTGATCCAGTGCGCATCAGTGTTGTACATCAAATGATAGACTTTTGAGGCAAATTTTCCTTATGGTGAAAATGAGAGTGTTCACTTCTTAGGATACTTTTTTATTTCAAGACAATGACATCTGAGAATGAGTTATACTCCCCAAAAATCAATTGGTTGCAGTTAAGGGAACCATCAAAAAAATGAGGACCCAAGAAAGTGAGAATAGTCATACATGCACATCTCTTCAGGGATTGAAAATGCATGTGGTAAGGGGAAGGAAATATGGAGAATATGTAAGAGAATTCAGTGGGGTGTGTCAGACCAACAAACTAGACCCCCACCCAAGAAAGGAGCAGTTAATAGTTCGTGACCTATGACCCCCCAGAATGACCTTAGTCATTGAATATGTTCAAGTACAACATTCAGAGAAGTCCCAGTAATGCGTTAGGAAACCTTTCAAACCAAGAAGTGGGCACACAAGCAGACAAGAAGTATTTCCCATGATACAGGCTGCTGGTGAGCTCTGAGAAATGATTAAGACCAAAGACTAAGTTGTACCTGCTGGAGACCCATTAGTGATTTTATTTTTAGTAAAGTTACAAAGACCAATTTTAGAAAAGCTAAGTGGAAACTCAGCTTCTCCCAAATGCCCTCTGTACCTGCCATCATCACTATCTGTTATTTTTAAGTAGCATCTTTCCTTGTCTTATCCAGGATGCCAAGATTTTTTACTTATTTTCCCAGGCATTGTGTAACTTTTATAGTCATAGTTCATTACTCTCCTTCCAGTGGCTCCCAGGTACGGACCCACCCCGTGGATAAGAAAAGCACGGCATCAGAGTGAGCACCACACTTCAGGTGACTCAAAACACCATACTCATTCAGGTTACCCTTTGGCTTCTGGAATTCCCACTACTGTGCTTGGCTTGGGTGTTGGGTCTTTAAAGACCTGGCTCTTACTTCTTTTTGGTGCAAAATGCACCTCCAATTATTAAAGCATCTGGAACTCTGATTCTAATTTGTGGGGACCTAACTGGCAAAAACCTAAACATTTTTTTTGTATTGGCACCCCAGAATATGTGGTCACTTTCAAAGCCCAGAACTTGTCTCTCCTCTCTCTGGCTCTTTCTTTGAATATAAATGCTCACTCACTCACAGGAGTTGGAAAGGTCAAGGAATTTTAACTACCTTGAAGACTTTCAGATCCCAATTAGAGTTTAAATTTCACATTTTGCTTATAGAAATCTTACTTGTAAAGGATGGCTACAGAGTCCAGGAGCATGGAGGCATAACACTTATTAAATTTATTATGGGAATTCTTGATTGAATTTATGTCATATTCATACTCTCTGTTACATATTCCAAAGCATAGTTGTACCTGTCTGACTCATAGTAGGCACTTGATAAATACCTGTTGAATGAGTTCTTCTGTAGCATCTTTGGGAAATAAGAACAGCAGATGGGACTATCCCTATTACACAGATAAGGACACTGGCGCTCAGAGAGGCTGATACCTATTCAGAATCACATATCTGCAAATCAACAGGCCCCAGAGAAGGGTCTGTATCTCTGAATGCTGTACCCGGGGCAAACCTCCTTGGATGTCAGTATGGATCTATTTATGCAACCATGTGTATTAAATATGGTTTAATTATAGTATCAACTTCCTCTAAATGCAAATGTGTATTTTCAGTTTCCTGTCCAGTTGTAGTAAATTTTATCTCATTTTGGTTTCGTTTTCAAATTTGAATTAGAATCTCATCCCATTGGTTCTCTTTCCATTTGCTCCAGCTTTCATCAACATTATTTCCGTTCTTCTGTTTGTGATATTCAGTTCATTTTCCCCCATCCCCCCTGCCCTTTACTTTCCTCCATACCTGCTGTCACTGTGCCAGTGGAAACATGGCTTCTTACAGCTCTCCCACTGCCCTTGAGGCGCCAGAGTGAGGCTCTCAAGGAGTAGAGAGCCTGGCACAGAGAGGGAGGGAAATCGCTCTGGGTTACAGTGGGCCCTGGGCAGTGGATCACCAGGATCCACATTCCTTTGCTCGCTCACCCGTGAGCCTGTGTACACACAAAGCCCGGGACCAGTCAGGCCCCCAGAGCAGAGTAGAGGGTGCTTTCCTTGGCTCAAGGCTGCCATCCGACCAGCCAGGGCTCTTGGAGGGCTTTCAGATAGTGACCTCATTGTGGCAGAAGCTGGGTTAGCTGTTGTACATTCTCCACTTCAGGGTGTCCACTCTCCTAATCTATTCCTAGAAAATTGATCGCCCTAATCCTAAATGTTACTGACTCCACTTGGCAATTTCCAGAATCTACCTGTAGATGTAAATAGTGGCTTTGGGTCCCTTCTCTGCTGCTCCTGTTTGCTATGTGGTCCCAACACGTGTTGGCTCTCAGCTGAAACATGAGTTTGTACCACTGGACACATTTCAGAGCACTGAATGTCCACTTCAATTTTCTGTAGAAAATTCCCATTGATTATGCTTGCGACACGTGTTATTTTCCCATAAGCTGCTAAATACCTTGTTCACTGGAGAACCCAGACATAGACTTGGCTTTCTTTTCAAATTAGTGGTCATGGGGTCGATATACAGATTATATTTTAAGATAACAACAAAATTATCCCAGTGATCCCACCCATGCCGACTGCACCTATGCTCTGCTTCAGAGAGGCTGCAGCACTACCTTGGTTTTGACATTTCTGGTCTCGAAACATGTCCCCTCCACCCTCTTCTTACAGGCGAAAGAGCCATAACGTAGAGTTAGATCCAAAAACGAAATCAAGCTTCTTGCGCTCTCACCCTCCCACCTCTGTCCGTACTGCACACACCCGAGCTTCCAGATTGAATTAGTCCTGTGTCCTGAAGAGCATTCCCATAGGAGGGGATAGTCAAGCCACCAGGCCCTTACTGAGATGTGGCTGGAGAAAGGTAACAACATTTCCAAGCCGCATGAGTTTATTGGTCCCGGATCTGTCTTGTAACCAGCCCCACCCTACTGCTTTTCTCCTCTTCTTCCACCTCCTGAGGACTTGGGTTTTATGATTGGGTAACAGGGCTTTGTAGAGTCTCACTGTCCACCCAGAGAAGGAAGCAGTCACAGCAGCCCTTCCCCGGGCCCTGTTACTTCTCAGAGACCCGACTCCAGGCCTCTGGATTCCCCACTCGCTCTCTCTGTGAAATGCCGGACGGGCTTCTGTGATTGATGCCCTGCTTTCCTTGCACTTTCACCAACAGATTAGCCAAAGTGCAGCCCTTTGAATTCTAACAAACAGACGAGGGGTTTAACTTGCTCTATTGCCCCCAGAAGATGGATTCTGTGTATAGAGTTGTTATTCCTAGCTTTTGCTTAGGGAGGGAAAGAAAAAGAATTTATTTTATGTTTTGAGGTTAAATGAATGTGGGATAAATGTATACATAGTGTCCTGTGTGTATATATGTATGTATAGCTATATGTCAGACGAACTGAGGACTTTTCCACATATGGAAGAATTTCTCAAGATCATGTTTAACTAGAAATTTTTCTCCCTAACTTCCCCTGTGTGTGTGTTTGAATGTTCATTATATATACATATATGTGCGTGTGTGTGTAAATATATTTTCATGTTTCCTACATAGAAGAAAAATTAACTCCCACGTATCAGAATTTGCTAAAGTATAGTTTCAGGACAACCATAAAGAAATTTGTTCCCCATGGTGGTAACCTAATAAGAAAAGTTACATGTCGTAGGCTTTTAATATCAGTTTCCCATCCAAGTTAGTATGTCTGAAACTTGACTAAACAAGAGACGATAGAGGTTCTTTGCATTGCAAATCTAATTTCATGGCCCGCTTCTTGGAAGGAGGCTTTGGGTTTTGGCTTCAAGTAGGGATGAAGCCTTCAAATTCAAAACCCATGAAGAAACATCTCGTTGGGCTGATGTTTACTGAATGGGAGAAGGGTCCAAAGATTTCAACTGTTCCTGCTCTTCGGCCAGTCCTCTCCACATCGGAGTCAGAGAAATCCTGGAATGCATTTTGAACTATATCTTATGATCCACTTGCCCCTTTTCTTTTTGTAAACAGTTAATTTTCACAAGTCAAAATATAATTGACCTTTACCATTGTATTAATTTTAGATATACAACATATGGTTTGGTATATGGATATATTATGAAATGATTACCAGAATAAGTTTAGTTAATATCCTTCACCACACATTGTTACAAATTTTTTTTTTTTCTTGTGCTTACTTGCCCCTCTTCAGATGGTTCTTTTATCGCAAGTGGATTGGAAGATGCTGTGCTCAAAACTCAACAGATTTTTTTTTTTTTTTGCAAGTAAATGAAGTAGAAAGATAGCTAGATGTCATTTTTTTAACCCCTCAAAGAATACCCCAAATCCCCAAAGCTACTAAAGCACAAGCCAGAAGGAATATGTGATTTCTCACCATTGGGAAATAAAGGTGGTAGTTTATTTGTTTGCTTTTAAGAGCAGAAGCTCTGGAATGACCCTGTCATGGCTCTCTGTGAGGCCACAGGTAGGAAAGAAATGAGGACAAATGTCTGCACTGCTGTGGGAGGTATTTAACTGCTCCTTCCTCTACTAGCTGTTACGTGCTCACCCAACCATTTCAGTCATAGGAGAGGAAGGGAGGCGGGGTGACACAGCCCTTCGGAAAGCTGGCTGTGCAGATGAGCAAGTTATTGCCAAAGCTTTTTAATCTGGGTGTGATGTTAACTCCTTACACGTAAGCACGCAAGGGCACGATTTGATAAACCCTGCCAGGTAGGGGCTTCATGTCTGGGGAAAAAGACAGAGCTGCTTAATGCATCAGGATCCTCCTCTTAGAAAAGGATTTTTCCTTAAAGGCGATTTGAGCCTGTTGAAGATTTCAGTCTTACTCTATTTTGGATAAAGTTGTTTTTCTCCCCTTTCACTGATTCCTCTTAGTTTTAAACCTTGTGTGCAGTATTAGGGTTTCATTAAGAGATTTGTTGCAGCATCCTTTGAGTCAACAGGGGTTTTCAGAAACAGTCTACCCTCCCCAGCTTGTAGATGTAACTCATCTTGGCATCGCAGAAGGGTTGATTCCTTTTCAACTTGCTGCTTTAATCCTGTCACATTTGTCTAAGAGGCAGCTCTTTAGCTCCCCCATTGAAAGGGGGTGGCCAACTTTGAAAGGTCTGGAAGCAGGGAAATCCATTTTCTCTTGCTAAACACCATTGCCTTTCTTTTTTTTCTTGAACTGATGTAATAAGGGTCCTGTCGGACTTCCATGCCCCAGGCACTTGCAGCACTCAGGAGATAAGGAACCACAGGAAAGAGAATTGAAAACATTCTTTAAACGTACATGCACGCATAGGGTCGAGGGGCTAGGGGATTTGGTTGTCCACTAGCCAGATTCCGCAAACTACTTTATTTGTGGAACAATAGCATTTGAAAAACTGTTTCAGCATCTGTATTTTAATGACAGGTGTAAACCATAGCTTTGAACAGCCCAGAGATGTTAAAATAACTAAGGATGATTTAACACACTGTCTGATCCTTTTTTACATACATCCTTTTGCCTTTGGTCTTAGCACAATATCAAATAATTTGTTGTAATAGTGACAGCAGTGAAATGCCACCAACAAGAGCGGTGTGCCCAGTTATATTTGTATACATTTATTTTTTTACAGTTTTAATAAGTGTTCAGTTTTTATTGAACATATTGAACTAGAACTTTAACAAAAGTTCTAGTGAAATAGTTCAGTTCAGTTGCTCAGTCGTGTCCAACTCTTTGTTACGCCGTGGACTGCAGCACTCCAGGCTTCACTGTCCATCACCAAATTCTGGAGCTTGCTCGAATTCACATCCAAGAAGTCGGTTATGCCATCCAGCCATCTCGTCCCCTGTCATCCCCTCTCCTCCTGCCTTCAGTCTTTCCCAGCATCAGGGTCTTTTCCAATGACTCAATTTTTCACATCAGGTGGCCAAAGTATTGGAGCTTCAGCATTAGTCCTTTGAACGAATATTCAGGGTAGATTTTCTTTAGGATTGACTGGTTTGATCTCCTTGCCATCCAAGGGACTCTCAAGAGTCTTCTCCAACACCACAGTTCAAAAGCATCAATTCTTTGGCGCAGTTATATTTGTATACATTTTTAAGGTCTACAAGTCAGGTTAATTTACGTTCTCCAGTTTAATTCACACAGCAGTCCTGCAAAGTATCAGGGCCTTCTGATTCTTTTTTCTTTTTGAGGCACTTGAGGACGTGAAGAGTCGAGGGGCTAGGAGATTTGGTTGCCCACTAGCCAGGAAACAGCAGGGTCAGAATCGTGTTAAAAAACACAATTTTCACTCTGTTTAACAAAACCAAGCATTAATGACTGATGGATGAGGGAGTGAAAATAAAGCCTGTCTCCACCCCACCCCTTTTTTATGGCTATCTGGCAATGGCTCAGCTTTTAGCAGATGTTCACTTTGGGTTCCGAAAATATATTCTTGGCCGTGTACAACCTTCCAGCATTTCTATCTTCTTCTGGGTATCTTGTATCTTTCAGCTGAGAGAGCTGGCACCATGCACTAAAGATTGGTTTCTCAGAATTAACTTTTGCTCAAAGGAGATAGAAAGCTAGTTTTCATGTCACCCTATAATGATAGTTGGAAAAAAATGAGAAAGTGCCTAAAGATGCTGCAAGAGGATTTAGATAGCCCCCTGCCACAGGGGTCCCGGTGTGGTAGACTTGCTCAGAACCAACCAGGCTGCACAGGCTTGCTTGCAGTCTCTACCTCTCCCTTGAGAAACAACCCCGTGTATCTTTTAAAATATGGACATCGCCCATCATGTTTCCCCTTAGCCAGGGCTGTTCAGCTTTCACCAAGTCAGGTTAGAAGAATAAATCAGAAGTGCAGCTAGTACCATGAGAAGGGGGACAGAACCATTCTGGGAAGAAACAAGTAAACACAATCTTGGCAGCCCCTAAGGAACTCTGAAATCCAGGCTGCCTTCTCTCTCAGAGGAGTCAAGTCATTCAGAAAATCAGGGGCCAGTCCTTATAGGCTTTCTGGTTTGAAAAATGCATGTTAAATCCCCACATGTGCTGTGACAGAGTGTGAGGGGTATGGGGGTGCTGCCTTTTCCCTCAGGGACCTTGAAACTTGGCAGGGTGCTGAGGATAAACTGTATAAGGGACATCTGCTGTATGCATGTGAGGTTGTCTTTCTTCCAAGACCAGAGAAACCCCACCTAAGTTGTACCATCCAGTCCCAACCAGGACCTTCAACAGCTTGGAAAGGGGCAACGCAGAGTCCTAAGGACTTCAGAGCTGAGCTGAGCAGGACCCTCAGGTGTTTCGGGGGGCCAAAATGACGGCTTCTTTCTGTGGCTTCCAAGTTCACATGTCAGGAGGGTGAACTTTTGTGGTCAGACGGACTAGAATTTGACCCCCGCTCCACAGCTCCTGGCCAGGTGTACTTCAGCAACCTACCTCATCTTTGTCCCTGAGCCTGCCTTCCCCTGTCTGCCCAAAGACCCTCCCCAGCCCGGCGTCCTAGTGATTCTTAGTGAAGAAACACTGCAAGCCGTCCCATTTTCTCTAACCTGGAGCTGGTGCTAATTTCTGCTGGCTCGTTTCTAGCCCAGGTCAGAAATTAATTAGCATTTATAAACAGAGCACAGAACAGGTATCTGAATCTAGTAGGGACTTGGCTATTCTTTGGGAGAACTTGTCTACAAATGGGTACCACAGGCTGTGACATATCAGATTATCTAAGAGTTTGCAGCCATTCCTGACCTCATCACATAAACAGAGACATCAACTTATGGGCTATGCACTCTAGGAGGCAGGAGAGGTGACAGACACGAATGTGAGGTTTCCAGAGGAAAGGTTTGGACTTGACCCAAAAAGAAAACATGTTAGTGCCCTGATAAGGCTTGATGCCCTTATCTCCAGGCTTACACCCTTTGCTTTCCTTTGTATACACTCTATTTCCCCAGATCTGGCCAAGCCTGAAGTTTGGAAATGCTGATGCTGCTTTGCTCATACCCGGGCACAGGACACATCATATACCCCACACTGTGGTCTTGCTTCTGTGACTTGTGTGGCCTAAGTTTGCAGAATGCTGGTGCTTGAAGTTTGCAGAAAGTATCAGAGGAGCCATGAACTTCTAGAAGTTGGGGAGGATCTGGTGACTGCCCACGCCACACCCTGTCAGTAACCAGGATGGTCACCCTGCTTGTCACACCAGGAGGCCATGTTGAACTTCCTGGCAGAGACAAGTGGCTGAGTTCTAGCCAAGAGGCAGTAGGCTGATTTAAAAGTGATGCTTCCGTAATTTCATTCTCATCTTCAGTTAGGATGAGTGTGACAGTAAGGTCCTCATTAGGAACCTAGTCCTTCGATTTCAAGAAAAAGCCAGCTATCAACTGAAAGAAAATTGCAGGGTTGTTTTTTTTTAAAAAAAAAAAAAAAAAAAAACCACCAAAAACTAGCCCTGTGATGGGCTGAGGCTTGCCTGCTGGCTATACCAAATACCTCAAAATAGAGACCAGTTAAAGGTTTACACTGGTCCGTTTATCAGGTCATATCACAGAGTTCCTTCCCAAACCTTCATGGCTGGGCTAATAAATGTCCCCACAACAAGTCTCCCATCTTGTCAGTGATGACTCAGTCACTTTGCTCTTAGATCTTTTCATCAACATAGCCCCTTGAGCAGCCCATCCGGTGAGGGATTTTGTTTTATCTCAGTATTTAGAGAACCCCATTAGAGCCCAGCATCTGGAACTGCAGGATTTCCGTCAAGTCTTCATATCATCTCTGGAGCAATAGATACATCCTAAGTTTATTTGATAGTTAAGCCTCCCCCCTCTTTAAAATGAACTTTGTAGTCACTGTGCTCTGGGCTTCAGCCCACCTTGGATGTTCCATCCCCAGATGCTGTGGACAAAAGCAGACAGATGACAGATGGACTAGAGGCTTTTTTCTCATCCAGATATTTTGGCAACTCCTGGCATAGCAATCACTCACAGGGACACACAAGGGAGCAAACACCAGGCAGCCTCCAGAAAGCCGGCTGCAAAGTTGATTTGAAAACAGAAAAACAAGGGAAGGAAACGGACTCTCCCAGCCCTGATAGATGCATTTTAAAACTTTAAGAATTTCTAAATAACATGGCATGAAGTTAGGGATCAAGTGACATTTATCTGGTTTTTATTTTTTTGGTCCCCAGACTTACATTTCTGAGCAGTTAGGTTGCCGAACAAATTAATATTTGCATACAAAGATGCAGACGGTGCAGGAGTCAGACAGCTGCGAACGTTTGGAAATACTTGGGGCTCCGTCTCTGATTAGCTCCTGCATTTTTGTTTTTTTATTCCCCAAGCGGACACTCACTCTGACCCAGATCACTTGGTGATTAGGGTCAATTCATGTTTAAGCTTTGAAGATTAGAGAGACCAGAAATGGCCACCTCTTCCCTTTCTATTTTCTTTTAACTACTTTAAACTTCAGAAACTAGGAACTTGAAAGATATGCATAATATTCTGAGCACACTGAAGGAATTTATCCACATTTCTGCCATGTTAAACGTTAGCAAAGTTTATATTGGACTGTCATATTTCTTTACTTTATTCACCAGCATACAAGACGTCGATCTCAACATCTGGCTTTTAATAACCCTCGACATCTGGGAGCTCCTTTTTATTCCTATGGTGGACGAGGCACAGTAGTGATATTGGCAGTGTGTATTTTCGAGCTACAACTCCTGTCTGCTTCAATCATAATTAATTACCACTTTTTAATATATTTAATTTGCTAAAAGTAATTTGCATTAGACCACACTTCGCTGTTAGGAAAATAGTTATAGATTTTGGTGGCAGTGGCTTTCTTTCCTCCTTCCTTCTTCTTTTTCAAAATTTAAAACATCTTTGGATTTGAAGCAAACTGAATGTCTACATGCTGTTGGTTTTAAATGCAAAATGCAATAAACTGCTCAGCAAAGGGAATGATTTTACAGCCATTCAGAAGCAGTCAGCAGGGACTGTAGGCTGCATTTTGTGGAAAAGAGCCTATTTTTTTGTGTGTGACTTTGGCAAATCATAGCATCTCTCTGAGTTTTCCTGCAGCAGTGGCTTTGGGAGTCAGGAACCTTCCAATGAAAGCTAGGATCTCCATCCAGAGAAATATACTTAAACACATACCCACACCATTCTGCATTGAGCTGCAAGAAATTGCTAGACCCTTTCAGACCCATTTGTGGATGCTTGAGGGGCCCCTGCTATACTTTCCTTCTTTATTAGCATAAAAAAGGACATAAACTTTTCTTATCTCCAGGAACTGAGAGAAAATTGAATGAATGTAAAAATCCATATTTCTCAAATTAGGTAGGGAAAAGGGAGGTTCATTGCCAGGAGCAATTACTAGACTATGTAGTGGTAAATAGACACAGGTAAATTTTACATGAGGAGGAGACCCAGGTAAGATGATCAGCTGAACTTATTTGGGGCCAGAATATTACTAGCCAAACTGTCAGTGCAAATTCATACTGAGTTGTCCAGTTTAAACTGTGTGCAAATCACTTGATTGACTCAGATCACTTGATTGGGACATTGTTAATTCTTTGGGCTGCACTCTGGTGAACTCCCTTTGTCAGAATAATATTTTTAAATATACAAAATAAAATTCACAAAAATACAAAAGAAATCATATGAAAATTCATTTCAAAGACCATAGATCCAAATTCTTAAGCAGATAAAATCACCTTAGCCTTGTTGGCAAGATTAAGTCAAACTGTATGAAGTTGCTGTTTTTCTAGACCCAAAATGGTCATCGGTGGGCATTTTCATATAATTTAACCTGATACTACAATAACTTAAGCAATATGGATACATATTGTGAGAAAATGCTTCAAGTTATTGTTTTTCCTCTTCCTGGTTTTCAAAACACAGAAGTCAATCATGGGAAAACCTGGTTTTGTCAGGGATTTATTAATAGTCACAGCTCCCAAATTACATGTGAGACCAGGATATGAACCACTCAGTTTTCTACACTTTGTTTCTATCCTTGCAGTGAGCAGTGAGAATTCTTGTTCAAAACCCGACCTTGTGATGGCGGATATACTTCTGTCTGCATAGATTCAATTGCCATGCCCATCTATCTCTTCACTAAGTGAGGAAAATGGCCCGAACCATTCTGGAAACGTTTTCAACAAGAATTCAGATCAAATAAGTTCCCATTTATCCACAGTTGAGCACAATTTTAAGTTAAACAAAACTTCCTTTCTACAAGCATTTTACTGAATTGAGAGTTTACTCTCTTTGCTTTGAAACTTATTTGATTGCAAATGTGTAATCATTCCATGCAAATGTATAATCATTCCATGGCGGGCACATCCTCTTTTACGCTGAGAGTAAAATAGAACCTGACAAATCCAGAAGATCACAGCATGTTTGAGCCTTTGTGAAATAACCAATGTGAATTATCGCATGCTACAGAAGTTCGTTCCACCCAAGTTGGTGGGTTTTTTTTTTTTTTTTTTTTAATTCTTCTTCAGCCTTTATTGATACTTCAAGCTTAAGAGAAATTAAGGGTATTTAGTTACTATAATTACTTTTCTGCTTACTTAAAAGGTTTAATCTACTCTTTAGGCATATGCAATTCAGATTGCATGCTTTCCAAAAAAATAATCATCTGCTAATGTACACTAATTTTAATCTTCTAATCCAATCTTGACACAGAGTCAGAGCCCAGTGGGTGGAATGTTTTTGTGTTGGGGTTGCCATAGATACAAAACTCAGTTATGTATTTGACAAGTCAGTGATGTGGAACTGAAGTTACTATGGATTTTTTTTTCCTCGCTCTTTAAGATTAAAACACAAAGTGAAGATCAGTGTGCCTTTGCAGTGCATCCCAGTGTAACTAACCTTCTCTTCTTTCATTCCGGTGCTCCCCTCCTCTCCGCGCACCTTCTTACCCCGGGCCGGCCGCAGGATGACGAGGAGGGCATATGGGCATAGCCGGGCCTGTAAACCAAAGTTCCAGTTTTGTTTTGAGGGGTGAGAAAACCATCTTTTATATCATTTTTCTTTTAAAAATTGTATTCTAGTGTTGTATTGTGTGTGTGCTCAGCGGTGCTCGCTGCTGTTTGTGACTGTGCCCTGTGTCTGCTTCTGTGTGCCGTGACCGCCCCCAAGAGCTCCCTCCTTCATACCCCCCTCCCTGCAACCACATTATGTTCTGCCTTGTTGGCGCTAGGTTGAGCACCATTCACATGTTGCTGTGTTGTTTAAGATGTAAACTCTGCCCTCATTAGGATTTATCCACACTTTTAAAGGCATGATTGTGGGCTCAGAAATTATTACAGTTCTCCAGTCACGGTTTTCAGCCGACTGCTTGCTCTTACCAGATATGCAAGTGTGGTGTAACTCCCATGTCCTTCTGGTTGTGTCAAATGTTTGGTAAGGAATAAGGAAAACAAAGCTATTTATCTTCATGAAGCTGAAACTATCATGTGTAAGAAGCCCATTTAATGAATTGTACTCTCTTCTATGGCAGTTCTGAAGAAAACACAAGGAGCAAGGCATAGAAATGGTGAATGGGTAACTGTATCTCTTTAAATGAACTAGGATAGAAATGTTAATATTGACAGACTCATGAGTGGTATTATATCTGTTGGTTTTTGACAATTGCCTGTCTGTAGAGTTTTGCATATTTTCATGCATTGTGTTTTTTCAGAGGATTTTGCTCTTTTAAAGGTTGATTTTTATCTATTGCAAACCCACTGTTTATTTCTTGGCTATCTGCATTATAGTTGAATAGTGGTGCATGTAATGCTCTATGTTATTAATATAAAATGGAACATTGAACTCTATCAACTTTTGCTTTTGGGCATCACATCTTTCCAGGATACTGCAGACTGTTTAACACCAAGTCACGAATGCTCTGGAGCTGAATATATCTACCTATGGTGACACAGACTATTCTGTTGAAGTTGGTGACATTGTATATGAGCATATATATGTGTGTGTATATATATATTCAGAACAAGAAATGTGGTAGATTATGTGCCATAGTCAAAAGCACTCACCATGTGGTTCTTTTTCTGGGACAAATGTGAAATGTCCCAGGCCTGTGATTGGAGAGGCAGTTCTTTGGGATAAGTAAACAGGTGTGCCCTTCCGCAAGTCTTGCACTCATATTATGTAAGCAGTGGTTCTTCAGATAAATTTGAAAACAGTAACTGGTGCATTTCACCCATGGGTGACAGTTTTCACTGATGTTTTTCAGTGCTCTGTTGAACCTGTCAAAGGTCCCATCAATGAGTCACACTGCTCTCTCTGGTCCTTCAGGGAACACACAGAGGTTGATTTTCATTTATAGCATCTTTCCACATAGTACAGATAAAACACTTCCTGGACCCGTTGACTGCCAATAGAACCTGCTTCCTGGTCACAGTAGGCCATCCCCCCTTTTCTCCCCTCTGCTTCCTTTCCTTGGTAAAGAGGAAAACAGCACAGAATTAACTCTTCCAGATGCAAAGTGTTTCCAAAGGGAAGCTTGTTGACATAGGGAGGTAGGGAAACCAGAGAAATGCTAAAATTTGTCTGAGTGACTCCCTATCTAGGGAAAAGTTTAAGAGAAACGTGGCCTTTACTCATACAGATAGCTGGTAAAAATGCAAATTGACCTAAAACAGCTCTAAGTGAGAAGTAAATATTTTATAATGTTAAAGAGTGAACATATGAAACCTGCCCACAGCATGCATGTAACAAGTAGGCAAAGGAAGGTTCTGAGAGTTTGGGGGTTGCCTAGAGAAGTGTAAATCCTTCTTTGGGGCTCTTTTGTGGACCTGCTTCTGCCATCGTGTTCTAGTGTCAGGACTGGGCTGCATTTGTGTATCCTCCTGGATGTGTGCTGTGCTTAGTCATTCAGTCATGTCCAACTCTTGGCGACCCCATGGACTGTAGCCTGCCATACTCTTCTGTCCACGGGGGTTCTAAGGGCAGGTTGTCATGCCCTCCTCCAGGGCATCTTCCCAACTCAGAGATCAAACCCAGGACTCCCACATTGCAGGAGGATTCTTTACCATCTGAGCCACCAGGAAAGCCCCTCCTCCTGGAAAATAAAGACTGTTATTGCTCTTTCACAAGATTTTTGACACCCCAACCCCCCGCCTTACACCATCCCCTGACTTAGAAACCTTGTCATTCTCAGGATGAAACTGGTGCCAAGGCACATAGACAGCCTTGCTTTGCTCAAGGGAAGCAGAGATAATGGTACTAAATCCCCATCCTCCTTATCCCTTTATGAAATTTCCCCAAACACCATGTACCCCAGAAAACAAATGCCTTCTGAAAATTAGTCAATATATAATCCTGCTTTAATATGTTGTAATAAATTTTATAAGCTTCTGAGGAAAACTACTTATCTTTCTTTATGACTCCTTTAAACAAGTTTGCTCAGATATCCTTGGGCCTTTAAAACCATATCTTAAGGATTTAAATAATGAGATACTGGGAGAACCTTGTATTTCTGAACAGCCGTTGCATGTTTGAGTTGCATTACAATCTGTGGTGCCTAAGGAGATATTAAATTTATAACTAAAGATGGATAATAGTGGCACATTAAAAATTAACTGTTTTGAATATTTTGATTTATGACCCTTATAAAAGAAACATTACAAGAAGTTATTTTACTAGGCATCAGTAATATGCTTATAATAGCATCATAAGCCTTTGACTTGAATCTGGTGTTTCAGTGCTGAAATGAATCTTAATTTAAGAAAAGTCGCTCCAAAAGCTACAACAAATTGGAATTAGCATAACAACCCTGACAGCTCCTCCCTTTTTTGGCACTTCTAGATACTAGCCTAGGCATGATTCATTTGTCTCACTGTGATCATTCAAGGGTGGTGTTTTCTGAGAGCAAAGTGGACTGGGGAAAGTTTGCTTTTCTGAAGAGTTTTGACAGCCCCCAGAGCTAGCCATTTCCCCCATAAACCTCACAGCCTAGCCCAGCATTCTCAGCATGTGACCTGCGTAGGCCGCAGAACCCTGGGCTTGGTTTCACGCTCTGCTATCGCTGTCTTGAAACTGTTCATAATTTCTGAATGAGGCACGCCACACTTCCTTTTGCTCCGGGCCCCCCAAGTTATGTAGTCTGGGCTGCTTAGACCCGCTGCATATCCTATACGCTGCCTCTGTCTCCTCTCCAGGCCCCCTCCCTGTTGGCTCATCCCTACTCCTGTTTTCTTACGGCTGGAATTTACCTTCCGCC
Source organism: Muntiacus reevesi (assembly GCF_963930625.1). Taxonomy (NCBI): domain Eukaryota; kingdom Metazoa; phylum Chordata; class Mammalia; order Artiodactyla; family Cervidae; genus Muntiacus; species Muntiacus reevesi. Next base: position 103,486,073 of record NC_089252.1, read on the forward strand.
TGCCTTATTTTTCTGGTTTTCTTGCAGAAACCCGATGGGATCACATTTCCAGCAATTTGTTGCCCTCATGGGCATTACCGAAACGTGTATTCAACCATGGCCCCCTTGTGCCACCCCCCCCCCCCCCCCCCCCCCGCAATTTGATTGTGAAAATGTGCTCTTGGGGCCCTTCTGCATTTTCTGTCTTGCTTTGAAAAATGCAGGAAAAGCAGCTGCTTAATTTCTCCCTTACTTTCCTTCAGGAAAATCCACTTGATGTGGCAGTGATCTGTGTCAAAAAATAAGCCTTCATTTCCATTGAATGGAGGTGCCTTCCTTGCACCCCCTGGAGGCTCTTTGGTTTGTGAATATTCAATGAGGTGAGACAGTGGGATCCCTTGCAAGATCTAGGGCCACATCTGCCTTGACATTTGAATGTTTCAGCTTTTACTGTGAACTCTTGTAATTGAGCAGACATAAGAGTACAAAATCATTTTTATTTCTTAAACCACTAGAAAAGAATAAGTCTTTTTAGATTGAAAACATATGCAAATGTTTAGGACCTGATTCGTAAAAATACAGATGTGGGCATTAACAAGTTTTGGCACGGGACCACGATGCTAGTAGATGAATCCTGTCAAAACGAAGCATCGTAGCTCTGTGCCACCAGCACACGGACAGTGTTTCAGTAAGTGTGCTTATGAATCGCAGAGCACGTAGACTTGAGGAAGGGAGTTTTCACACGTAGAAGCGGTGCTTGAAAGCTGGTAGAACTGCCTGGCATGCCGCCTGTCAGGAAGAATGAGGAAGGAGATATTTTATTGTGCCTGGAAAGTTTATGTTAATACGTTCTGTGCCTGCTCTTAGCAGAAAAGGTCTGGGCACAAAGCCTGCGCTCATTCTGCCTGTCCTGTGCTCAGCCTCCTCAACTGAAGTCTTAGTTTCTCTGCAAAGTGGAGGTTTCCTTTTGTATCAGCTGGGCAAGGATACCAACTAGTGTTTTTAATTCAACCCATCTCTTTACGGCTGAGGATCTGATAGATTCATCTTCTTGTGCCATCAATTCCTAAGACTTTTCCTTCCTTCATTCATTTATCCAATCATTCAATTATTTTTCATCTGTTCATCTGTTCTTTCATCAAATGGTTAAAATCTTGGCTAGGTGCTGAGAAAACAGCGGTGGATATGAGAGACATGGTTGCTACATTGTTGGTCTTAAAATATGGTTTAGGGAAACTCTCCATAACAATTTAAACATATGAATGGAAAACATACACTTCGATCATTGCTTTGATGGAAATTGAGAAGATACGAAGACTAATAAGAAGAACCTACTTGAGCAAAGGCCAAGAACTTTATGGGCTAAAGGAGCTTAAAACCATGACTCTGGTTTAAAAATAAGACAGTAAGATAAAGATGAAGAAGTGGGAAGGGGCCAGATCATGTAGGACCTTTTAGGCTAAGGTAGGGAGTTTGGGTTTTAAGCCTAAGGAAAGTAAAAAAAAAAAAAAAGAAAAAGAAAATTATAGGATCTTAAACAGGGGCATGACATAATTCACTTCATGTTGTAGAACAACCCAGGCTGCTGTGTGGAGGGTGACATATGGCAGGAAGAGCAGAAGTAGGGCTGTTCCATCATCTGTGAAGGGAATAGCAACCCACTCCAGTATTCTTGCCTAGAAAATGCCATGGACAGAGGAGCCGGGCGGGATATGTTCCATGGAGTCACAAAGAGTTGGATGTGACTGAGCGATTAAGACAAATGGTGCTGACCCAGGGGAGCAGTGGGGGATATTCAGACATGTGGATAAGTTGGAGATGAGACTAGCATGTGAAATCACAGGACTTTGATGAAGAGTTAAGAAAAAAAGTGGTCATACCTCCAGATTTCTACCTTGAGTGTCAAAGCTGGGGCACACCATTGTTGGAGGGTAAGGGTTGAGTGGGAGTCTTCTCCTGTACTGTTTTCTCCAGGTATCCAGTCGGACTGGCCAAGGAGAGGCAGACTTTTGATCCCCTATTTTCTGTTTGTCTGTATTTCAGCAAAGAAATCTTCGGCCTCTCATTGCAGTAATGGACAGGCTGTCAAGTTTAAAGTATAGCTGGGGTCCAACTTCTGGAGTGTGTGTCTCTTCTGACTCTCAAGGAAAAGGAGAAAATTGAATATCAAAGACTGCAAGGAAAAATCAGTCGTAGCATAGGGAGACATGTGGGCACAGTGGTCTACAGAAAAACCAAGTTCCTGAGGTTGTATAAGATAGAAAAGGATGGTTCTTGCAGTTTTTCTTGAGGGATTCTGTCAGTTAAGGCATACCTCATGAGATTTGCGAAGAAGCTGTCAGTAATCAGTTTTTAGGAGCTAAGATGAGAAGCAAACAGAAGTAACTACTATCTGTTTCAGAGCCACTGTGGACAAGGGCTTTGCCTACTTTCAATGGCAGAATTAATTCCTGGGCAAAGTTAGATGCTTTCACTTCTCCTTCCCTTCTTCCCCGATTACCTTCTTTTTTGGCTTCTCTGCTCGTCTGGAAGATATCTTATATTCAAGCTTGTAAGGTTATTCTTCAAAACCACAGCTTGAATGTCCTACCCCAAGTCCTTTCAGTCAACAATTCATTCAAAAACGATTTCTTCATCTCAGCACTGGAGTTGAGGCAGTGAAGAAAGTAGAGTTCCTACCTTGGAGGAATTTAGAGTAGCACCTAGGTCCATAAACTGATGTTCATGAACCTCCAAGGGTCTGCCAACCCCTGGACATGGTTAATAGACTTCAGATGTGGGTATGTGTGGTATATGTGCATCCTCCAAGGACAGAGAGTGTCTTGATCCTCAGCACATACTCCAAGGGGCCAGTGACCCATGAGAAACTGGGTGACAGTGTGGCTCACAGCATGCTCTCTGGATTCAGACCAGACTGGGTTTGGATCCTGGCTCCAGCACTATTTGGCTAGATAACCTAGGGCAAGTGTTCTTCCCCCTCTGCTCTGACATTTCCTCATACGGAGAAGGCTGTGCACACCTTTCAGGGCCGTGGTGAGGATTAGATGAATTGAGGTAAAGGAGATGCCTGGCCGTGGCTGGTGCGCGGTGAGGCCAGTCCTCACAAGAATATCACTGTTATTGTTCCTCCAGTGTCCAGAGGAGTGGACTCCATATGCTGGCTGAAGAAAGTGGTTGATACTGTGGACTGGGTGAACTTGGTGGGGGTGGGTTATAAGAGAAAAGATGGAAGGAAGGGAAATCAAAAGGGGAAATCTGTTTTTATGACCAAAGCTATACAAGCTAGCGACACACTTTCTAGATGATCTTAAAGCAGTTTTACCCTAAAAAAAAAAATGCACCCATTTTAGTTATTTTTGATCTTAATGACATGTAGGTCTAACAAAGGAAGATCCCGTTGCAGGAGACTCTGGATTAATCCACGTCTCTAGCAGAACATTTCTTTCAGCTCAAAGAAAAGTCAAGTGTATAACATGAAAAGCCAACAAATATTTGATGAACAGTTGTGAGCTGATGAATTGAAAGAGAGAAAAGGAGCAGTTCACCCTTTTCTGCTCTCAAGTTTTGATAGACTTGGGGGTAGGGGTAGAAGATTTTAAGCGGAATTGAGTGCAGTAAGTAGGTTCTTGTGGATTTTTCTGGAGCTTGTAAGGGTTACCTGGCAGAGCACTGCCTGTTGGTTTGGATAGGACCACACTCTTAGGACCTAAAATCTGGCTGAGAAATCATAAACAAATAGTGATGATAAATGATTGTGGACCCGAGGCAGGAGGCATCTAGTGGAGTATTGCCACATTACTTTACATCTTTCCTGTGCCAGGGCTGGTGCACTGGGAGCTCTTCAGCCTCTCCCACCCCTTTGTCATTTGCTCTGGAGTGTGGTGCTGGTCTGGTCTTGTTTAACCTTTTTGTTAATGATCTGTAAAGGAGAGAAAAGAGCATGTGGAGGAAAGTCGCAGATGACGCTGATTTGGGATGTGTTGGAAACACTAGGGAGGTCAGACAAATCACACAAATGGCCCGAAGAAGGTTAGGATCATGAAGGGAAAATGACAAATCTTGGAGAAGTCTAGATACTCACATCTGGCAAAAATTAATCTGAGACACAGATATCAGTGGGTGGGAGGGGTATGGAAACTGAACATAAAAGCAAAATAATAAGCTGAGTGGAGATTGGGAAATCCAACCATGGGTGAGGACAGGAAGAGAACAGCCAATGGCATTGAGCAATATCTGGAAGTTAGCAGGTGCTAGAGAGACATATATCACCATTTGTGACAATTTTGCCCAAAAACTGTCTTACAATGGGGACACCAAAAATGTTACACACCCTCTCTTCCAGAAGACCACCCATAGATCTCATTCCTAGACTTGTAAACCAAGCGGAGGCAGCACTTTGGGGAGGTGCCCAATTGTTGGGCAGTGTTAATAAGCTAGACCAGAATTTTCAGGGAGGGGAAGCCTGGCCCCATCTCTTTCTAATCATCTCCACAGCTCTTAATAAAATGGAAAAGCCAGGTAACATCCAAAACAAGAATATATATTTATGGTCACCACTGGATGTGTTAACCAGAATGGCTATTTTATTTCTGCCATTTGCGGCCTCAGTTGACTAGAGGCCATTGACCACACCCAAGTGGGCCTTAACTCCATCTTCATGCTTTCTCAGAGACACATGAGCCCTGAAGGAAGAGTGCTGGCCCGCTGGGCTCTCAGGTGATCTCATATAACAGATACAGTGGTTCCGTGTTGCCTGGGTGGCCACATGATTGCTTCCCCATGAACATGTTCTATCACAGACATTGGCATGGTAGCATGCATTCCCTCTAGCTTTATTTTCCTGTAAATATAATGCAAATGCCAAGAGCAACAGCAAATAGTAACCCAGAATTTCTCTCCTGCCAGGCCCTGGTCTAAGCTGCCCCCGTCTCTCCCATGCAGATCCTGTCCTCATGAACACAGGGAATGCACTTGCCTTCCCTGTCACAGACATGTTCCCATGGTAACAGAATCACCAAGATGCTGAATCTGCGTAAAGAGGAAGCCTGCTGTTTCTTTCAGCTCTGGGGCACCTTCCACAGGCTGAAGATCAGCCTGACTCATTTGCAACCCTACTGCGTGTCCTAATAAGTGTGGCCCCTTCTGTTCCGTCTGAGTCAGTGGTCACAGGGCACAGGCAACTGAGGGTTCTAACATTTCCGTAGTGTCTCCGTCACTGTGTGTGCGTGCAGAGCGCTGGAACCAGCGCTCCTGTAAGCTATCCATATGTGGCCAAAAACCCATCTGATATATATTTTACCTCCCTCCTTCACAGGAAAACATAGGATGAGGCTCTGAAAAACTACAAAGATCACTTTCTCTGGAAAACCCTAAGCTCCTTGCAACCACTGCTGTATTTGCCCCATTTACTGCTTTTATATTCATTGCAGAAAAGAGAAAGTTTAATGAGGAATCAAGAGGGAAAAGTTCTTAAAGTCCTCAAAATACTTCCTCAAAGGAAGTATTAATACCTTTTTTAAGCACATATTGCCTATCAGATATGGTTATATAAATATGTAATTGGTTGGGGGGGGCAAATTGGCCTTTGCATAGTCTCTGATGCTAATTAGTTGGTAGCACCTGGGCTCTAGAGTCCCAGAGACCCAGTCCAAACACTGGCTCCACCACTACTCTTTTTTTTTTTTTTTTTTTTTGCAGAATCAAAGGTATAAACATTTTATTTATTTATTTATTTATTTTAATGCTTTAACACTACATTTATTCTTTTTTTTTTTCCCACCACTACTCTTAAGTGCCGGTTTAAACCTTTAAAGGTAGCGACGGCTGTTACAGTTGTTATTTATTCATAGCCACAGGATTGATTTTCCACATTGACAAGTTGAGATCTGTTTATCATTTTGAGTCCTGCTCTGCATCAGGCAGTGGGGAGAGCCTCTACTGACTGGCGTGGGCACACTCCCCCTCTGGGGAGGGGTTGGGAGTTACCCTCCCAGTGTAGTGGTTCTTGGCAGTGGAACGAGGCTACTTTGTTCTGCACTCAGATGTCAGCCCAGAAGCCTGGATGCCTGTGGCCACCATGAGTCAGCGTGTGGTAGAATTATCTGCCCTGCTTAGCCCCCAGCATCCATTCTTCTCTCAGTGCACCTTGATCTCTATTATGACGGCATTATTTGAAAGACATCTCTGTACAAATCCCTCTACCAAAAAACTCCAAAACAGAAAGCCCCGTGATTAAATAGGGAGTCTCCCCATTGTCCTGTGACATTGAGTTATGGTTAGGTTCTGCTTGGAGGGCTTTTCACTGCTCTGATTAGTTTTATGGTTTTATTTATTTTTTATTGTATCTCCAGGCACCATGGCACTAAGCTTGGGAGCACAATGAAACTATGTTAAGGGAAACCTGTGCTCCTCTTTCTGAAGGTGGTGACAGGAGATGAAAGAACAGCTGTTTTCTTCTGAGAGAGCAGTGGTTTGCCCACCTGGTAGCATCTCCACCAATTGATCAGAAAGTCAGTTCGGCCTCAGAGATTGTTCAGTACAATTGTCAGCAGAAAAGCTCCGTCCTTCCCTCCCATAGAATGTGGAGATGAGAGAGGAAGAATGAGGAAGTGTTTGGAACCAAAGAGCAATCTTTGTCCCTCCTTATACAATAGGCTTGGGACTCGGCAAAATCCGATATGTCAGGTAAGGCAGGGACTGCATGTGAGGGTGCAAGCTGAGATACACCAGATAAATTTTCTTCATGTTATTATACATTTTTTTAAATTATGGAGGCACTGACATGTTTTCAGAGGCCAGACTGTGAAGCTTTTTCCATACTTTGTGAAAAGTTTAAGGCTCGAGACTCGCACCTGTGGAAGCCTTCCAGAAGTTTTATGTCTGCCTTTAGCATGCTTTTCACCTTGGGTGGGGCAGTGCTGGAACAGGGAAGGATGGACTCTCCCCATCGCCCTCAGGATGGTCACTGTCTTCCCAAGAAACACCTGAGGGCAGGGGAAGCTGGAAGGAGTCTTTCAGCCCGACCGCACGATGCTAGTCCATTCAGCATCAGCAACATCCTCAAAGACCTGAGGGCTGGCATTGCCACTTTTCTCACTTCTGTCTTACTCACACAGCTCCCTCACCAGTTTAGAGAAAATATACCACATCTATCTCTGATTTTCATCTAGTCCCCTTCAGCTCTATGAGGGTGGCTGGCAGGTAGCAGCATGCCCCTTTTACAAAGTAAGAAAATTGACTCTTGGTCAGTTGCTCCTTCCCCTGTAACAGTAATTCCCTAAGGACGTTCATCACAGCACTGATGGAATTGGATATTAAGGAAATAACTATTTTTTAAAATATGATAAAAATCATTCTATGTTTAAATAAGTTTGGGTAAAACTGGATTAAGTAGGATTCTTCACTGCAGGCCTTCTCAGAGCCTTCTCAGAGCCTTTGATGCTCTAGTGTCCTCAGGACAGTTGTCATATTTTGAGAGAAAGAGGGGGTTTGTGTGCGTATTGCTCATGGACCTTTTCCTTCTCAGATTCTCATCTAGAATTAAATATATTTGGGGAAATCATATTGGAAGGATATATTTGGGGAGAGCTTTGCTGCAACATGCCATCTCTTTGGGTTCAGGATGGGCTATTTGCCCTGGCAGGTGGAGCTACCATCATTGTTTGAGATCATTAATGATTAGTTGGCAGAATCTGGTCCCAAAAAGGACAAATGCATGGGCCTGAGAAGAAGGCACATAGCCCAGCCCTACCATTAAGCTTGTATTTTCCTTACTATGGTTGGACAGCCATGGCTTATCCAGTATTTGAAACTTGATGGGTGTATATACCCAGTGTTGAATAAGACCTATAAAGGAGAATGTGGGGCCTTTAGCCAGTTGCCTTCCTGATACAAATGGTGCAGGGCCGTGATGTGAACAGACATGAGAGCCAGCAGTTCTTCTCCTGTGCTGTTTACCACACACTGGCCACTTTTCCTCAGTCCAGGCTGAGTGATGTTTTTTGTAATGGCCAGATAGTAAATATTTTAGATTTTGTGAGCCAAAAGGCAAAATCAAGAATATTATGTAAGTATTTATGTAACAAGAAAGCAGGCAAATTGTCACAAATTTTTCATTAATGAAATTCAAAATATAATGAGTGTAATTTTGGTAATACATGTCTACTAATGAGAAGAATTAGGTTCTTTGGAGGGAAATTACATTTCACTTAATTGGTATTCAGCATTAGTGTTGCCTGTCATCAGAATCTATTGCAGGTGTTCATTTGTAAACAATACTCTATAATGGTGTTTTATGCATTTCATCTATGAAAATGTCTACTCACACAGATAGATGCTCCACATGTCACTCAGAAAGCTTGTCATGTTCTCATGGCTGTTTGTAGTGGGCTGAGCAGCAGTGCAGAGCCATGAGACCCCTGCATAGCATCTCAGTGGCAGCTACTCAATTGCTATTTAGTGCAAAAGCCATGACAGATATCAAGACAAGGAAAGGGTGTGGTCATATTCCAATAGAAACTGTTTTTATGGACAGTAGAGTTTAAATTTAATGTAATTTTTATATACCACAGAATATCTTTCTTTTGATGTTTTCCCAACCATATAAAAAGGTAAACAGCAGTTTTAGCTTGCAGATCATACAGAAACCAGTGGCAAGCTCCCTGTGACTCAGTGGGCCATACTTGGCACCCGCCATCCTAAGTGCTTTCACACTGGTTGTCCTGTTCAGTCCTCACCTCTCCCTACATGGTAGGTACTACTGTTAGCCTGTTTTCTGGGTGAGGAAACTTAGGTGCAGAGTGGGGAAACCTCCTTGTCCAAAGCCACACAGAGCAGGAATGTCAGAGCTAGGATGAGAACCTTGGTGTGTCTTACTTGAGAGATGCTCACTAGGGATCCTGATTGTCTTGACTCACATTGCGTTCCCCAAGGTGACCTTTTCAGATCTCCACTGTAGCCTTCAAGCTCCCTACCCAGCCTCCCTCTGCAGGGAAAGGGAACATTTGCCTGTTTTTCTGAGTTCCATGATGAGAGCCAAACAGGACTTCATCATTTTCCTCCTCTCCACTTCAAGACTTTCCTCTATTGATCTCTTCTCTCTTTCCTTCTCCTCATACTTTATTTCATCTCATCTTTCTCCCCTTATTCTTTCCTTTTTCATGAATAAAATGTCCAGCCTGCATGTAGGAGTCCATGAGATGGAAGTGAGAGCTCTGTATTCCAGGTTTGTCCTTTAAAATAGCTGTGTGACCTCGGACACATTATTTAATTGCTCTGAGCCTTGGTGTCTTCATCTAGAAAATAGACAAAATGGTGTTACTGAGTTCTTAGGAAGATCAAGTGAGATAATGATGTAAAATGCTAGCCCAGAGCTAGAGTATAGTAAGCACTCAATAAATAATAGCCCTTGTTGTCTTTACTTTTTCCCACTATCACCTCCTCTGAGAACAACTTCATTGGTCACTACTTACAAATTGCAACATCAATATTTCTATAATTATCTGTCAAGTATCTTCTATGTGTATAAAGACCTAAAAACTTTCTTAATGAATGTCTCCTGAATCAGGTTGGGCACTGAGATCCAGTCTGACCATTGAAACCAGTTGTCATCCACACATATAACCAAAGGAACATACTGAACCACTCTCCCTAGGGGTCTTCATGCTTGTACTCTTTGCCTGAAAAAAGTTAGGCATAACTTTCTTAGGGTCAAGCAAGTGATCTCAGCAAGAAAAACATATATGCTTGCAGATTTAGAAGTTCTTAATATGTAATTCCTATAAACTAGCATAGCCAATATCCAACTGGAATTTGGTGCACAAAAAAACTTGAAACTTTCCAGTCATTACAAGAAATATCACCGTAATGTACAGTCAGGGGAAACTCAGAGGTCAGAAAGCAAGTGAAATTGTAAAGAAAATGCTAAAGCTACCTTTTCCCCTAGATATTTGTACTCTCTAATCTTGGCTGATCCAGAGTAGATAAAGGAAATATTGGATACAACTTGTCAAGAAAGGCAGTATTGCATCTTCCTTGTCTGCAGAAAGCAAGTACATGCTTGCAGACTCTGGTGTATTCTTAGAGAGGCTCCTAAGGAATTGTGCAAGAAGGGTCTGTTCCAGGAGATTATGAGTCCTTTGTGTTTCACGTTATATGCTTGCCAGTAGCTGGCATCTTTCTGAAATCCTGTGAAAAGTGGGCAGATCTACTTGTGCAGACTTTTGAGCAGAGAGTTAAGGAGTCTTTGTGTGTGACTGTTAATCCCATTGGGAAATCTTAGGGTGAAAAATGTAATTATGTCTGTAAGGCCAACAACGCAGGCCAAAAGAATGTCTCCTGTTTGGTAGGTTCTTTGTTGATGAGATTAAAAACTAACCTCTTATGCTCCTGCCTACAAATTATTCAGATTATTTGAAAAGAAATGAAAGAAGACACTGGGAAAAAATGCCACAGACCACATTGTGTAGGACTTAACTAATGCTCACCTGTTTAGCAGTTGGTTTAGCAAATATTTATCGAGTACCTACTATGTGCAATTCAACAGAAACTATACAAATAAGGTCCCTGATCTCCTTGAGTTCTTTTACCCAAGTAAGGTATATTTTTAATTATTTCTCAGTGTAAGATTATAAGAACTCAAGGGCTCTGCCCCTTAGCACTGAACAACTTCATTTGTGTGATCTAAATTGCAATTGATCCTGCGTAGAAATGGATTAGCATGGACAATTCAGTTGTCTGGCCCAGAAGGCTATTGGATGTGACCTGAAGCCCAGGGCTGGAGGCAGAGAGAGATAACACATAGTAACTAAAGGGAAGATAGCAAAGTGACACAACCTCATTGAAACATTGAGTTGTAATAAGTTAACTGACCCCAGCAGAGTCCCATAAGCTTCATAGCCATGAATCCAAGTCATGATGACAAGCAGAATTTGTTCAGAGATGGAAAACAGCCATTATCACACATTTAATTTGTCCACATGAAACTCCACTTCATCTTCTACCCTAATTCATAGGTCTTAGGTTGTCACATTTTACACTGAAGAGGTTAAATCATACTGCCAAAGTCAATAGTTAGGAGTTGAAGAAACCAGGCTGGAACCTAGTTCTGTCATTCACTACCACATCCCCTGCTCGCTCTTCCATAGTGTGTGGCTGCCACTAGCCACTGGATAGCAAGGGGTTCTTCATACCCAGCTCCTTAAGCTACATACTGATGTCTGTACCCAACTGGGTTGAGTTCCAAGACTATAAATCTATTAAGTGGCATCACTGACTCAATGGACATGAATTTGACCAAATTCTAGGAGATAGGGGAGAACCTGGTGTGCTGGCAGTCCATGGAGTTGCAAAGAGTCCAACAATTTAGTGACTGAATGACAATGCAACAAAATTACCTATCACACATATATGTATATAATTTATTATATATTATATATATTCTCTATTGTTACTTAATATATATTGTATGTTAAACAGCTTGTTAGGTGCCCAGGTTAACCCATAAAAGCTGATATCCTGTTGAAAAAGTCCCTGTGCTTATGGAGAGAGTTGAGGAACCTACAGGAAGATAACAGTCATAATGTAATAGGAAAAGCAATAATATTGAATGAAAACTTAATATGGCATTGATTAATCTTGAGTCCCAATATTTCATGAGAAGTGGTTTTGTTTAGAAAGAACAAGAGAAGGCAGTGCCTATCTCTTGAGGTTCTTTTAGAGGGTTAATTCTGTTAAACCACGTAGTGTCTGGGCATGCTGTAAAAGTGATGGAAATGTTAGTCACATAGGTAAACGGAGATCCTGAAAATTCCAACGGGAATTTCTGAATACCTCTAAAGGTTTTAGAGAGGATGGCCTAATGCATTTCTCTTGCCAGATTTTACTTTGAAACAGAGTTTCCATCTACATTGCAACTTAGGGTTTGTGCAGTGGCACGTGCCCTCATTGGGCATCCGTAAATCTGAGACTGCCACCTCAGCGAAAATTCCAGAGTAGTACAACTGAGCAGCAACTGCTGGAGGCAGGCACGTAAGATCCAGCTTCAGAAGTCATAAGCACAACTGTCTTGAGTACTTCAGTGGTGCCAGACCTTTTGCTTAGTCCCTTGCTGTGTAACTCATTCATTGCATCCTTCAAACACACTCTTGAGGTGGGTACTGTTACTAGTCTCTTCTTGAAGATAAGAACACTGGACCTTACACAGTTTAAGAAAATTGCCTCAGGTTGTAGAAGTGGTGAGCAATGAAGCTGGAGATTATATGGGGACATTTGGCCTCTGGAGGACACATGTTATGTCAGCATTTCTCAGCCTCAGCAGCACTGATGGTTGGGGCTGAATCCGTTGTCATACAACCATGCATTATAGGATGTTTAGTGTCTAGTTCTAGGTGTCGGTAGCTTCCCAACCCCCATTGAGAACCAGGAATGGCTCCAGAATTGCCGGTGTCCCCTGAGGGCAAAACTCCCCTTGGTTGAGAACCATTGCCCTGCATTCAGGTGTGTTGTAGATGCTTGGCTGAGGAAAATTCCTGGAATTGACTTAGAACTTTCTCAGAGTTTGACCCACAGACTGAAGCGACTTCACAGACTTTATAGCCATGAAGTCATCTCTGCACTCCTGGAGGAAACAGAGCTTTCCTGTAAAAGGTGGGAAGGGAAATGAAGTTTTTAAAATATCCTAGTGAGCTTTAGGATTGGAAAGAAGGCATGACAGTCAGGGTGTGCGCAGTGGGTAGAAATAGAGAAGGATGACACCTGCAGGGTGACATGAGAGAGGGGCGGGGCTGATCTGGAAAGGGACACACGCCTGCCGCCGAACACACCACGCACACTCAGCAAGCATGAGCTCTCTGGGCTCCTGCTAGAGTTCACAGGTCTGGTTCCAACCTCAGATCCCCCAGTGACAAGCCGTGTGACTTTGGGCCCGTCACCGAACCTCATTGCCGCCACTTCCTCATCTCTCATATTTAGACAATGTTCATTTCTGCCTTGCTCTGCTGTTATGAGCTCCTAAAAGCACCTGACACACCTAGGGAGAGGCCTTAATAGATGCTAGTCAGTCATCCTGGCCGCTCTACCTGAAGTTGTGATGTTTATGGTAGTGAAAACAGGATATAGAGTTACACTGCCCGAGTGCCTGTGCAGCTCAGCCATGTGTTGGCTGTGTCATCTTCCCTGAAAAGCTCAGCTTCTGTGAGCCTCAGCTTCCTCCTCCCTCATCGCCCTACCTCGTAGATTTGCTGTGAGGAAGCTGTGCGATGATGCCCATAAAGCCCTCTGCCTGGCATGAGCGTTAGCACCAAGAGGGTACTTACCATTTTAGGATTCATATTAGTTTTTACAAAGTACCACAAGCTGGGTGGCTTTAACCACAGAAATTGATTGTCCCTTCATTCTGGAGGCTAGAAGTCAAGGTGTCAGAATCAGCGGGGTTAGTCCCTTCTGAGGACTGTGACACAGAATCTGTTCCTTGCCTTTCCTCTGCTTCTGTTGGTTTGCTGGAAATTGCAACAGTCCTTGACTTACAGATACATCACCCTGACCTCTGTCTTCATCTTCGCATGGCTTTCTCCTGGAGTGGGTGTGTCTGTGTCTAAATTCTCCTCTTTATAAGGATGCCAGTCATGTTGGATTAAGATTCCAGTGTGACCTCATCTTAACTAATCATCTCTGCAGTGACCCTGTTTTTAAATAAGGTCAAATTCTGGGGAACTGGGTGTTGGAACTTCAACATAAGAATCTGCAGGGAGGACACAATTCACCCAATAGTAGGATTTTATGAATCTTTTTAAAGTGTCTTCCAGTCCCCTGAGGAATTACTGAGGTCTGAACAGTAGGGCAACCAGAGAAATGAACCTCTGTGAGAGGAGAAATGAATATTGTCTTAGGAGTTAGGAAGTGTGACACTTGAGGAAAGTGTCTTGATTTATTTGACTTGTAAAATATGTTTACTTAGTTGTGCCAGCTCTGTCATATGAGACTAATGATAATCACCTTCCATACCTTCAACCCCACCAAAGTTATTCTATGGACTGACAAAGAGTGTGTCTCTAAAGACACCTCGAGACTCTCAGGGTTCTATCTGGGTGCATTGTCATTACCCTCATTGTTTATGAGGGATAAAGGGAATGTGGCCTCCCATGTGGGGACTTGGCATCCGTTAACAGGGTCTCACTCCTCTGTCCCAGCTCGCTTCTCCCCATCACAAACCCAGACCTGCTGCCAGAGTTTTCAAAAGCTCCCTGTGTTGCGAGATTTGTGCAAACTTGATCTTCCAGGTTTAACTTAAATATTGTTTCCATTTTGAAGCCTGTCATGTGGGTGTACCACAAAGAGGATTGGTTTTTCCCCCCAGCCCCCAAGCCCAGGGCCGCGGTATGTAGGCAGTAACAGAATACTAGGAAGAAAGAGAGAGCCTGAAATGGATCCTTAGGCCCTTGGCCTGTGCAGAGACAAAGCAGGATGTAAGTAAAACCATTACTTCTCCCTCCTCCTGATCAAAGGCGAGATGGTAACCCCGCCCCTCCTCCCCACCAACCAGCAAGCAATTAACACAGCCTGGTGTCTGCCCCAGAGTGCTGGGGATTCAGCCTGCAGGACCAACTCTGACTGATCAGTGATCAAAAGTGGGGAGCCCTGTATGGCCAGGTTGAAAAATGCCGTGTTTGCAAATAGAATAGACTATGAAACTCTATTTGCAAATAGAGTAAACGGCAAAACTCTCCAGTGAAGGAGACATACACACCAACCTTGTTAATGGATTACTCTTTTTGTCTGGGTTTGATGCAGTTAAGAGGTCAGAATCTGCCAACTGGACCTAAGAGTAAAAGATTTAATTCTCAGGAAGAAGTAGACTGATGTAAAACACTCTTGGGTTTTACAGCCACCCAGAATTTTATTAAATGCAAATTCTGATTTCGCAGGTCTGGATGGAGCCTCAGAGTCTGCATTTCAACAGACTCCCAGGTGGGGTTGCCAAACTTAGAGGGTAAGAAAGGCTGGGCGCCCAGTTAAATTTGAATTTCCTCTATTTTATCTGCCAACCTTACCCTTAGGCGTTGTTAATGCTGCTGGTGTGTGGAACACACTCTGAGTAGCAAGGGTGTACATCATCAAAACACAAAACTTTGATGAAAACACGAGGCTGAGTTAGTGGAAGAGCATCTGGTATAATTTAGAAACAAGCTTGTGGCTCACAGGATAGTGGAACTAGAAAGCATTGTTTAGTTATGGGCAGAAACAAACCAACAGCAGCAAAGAGCATGTGCACCTCTCTAGAAATGGAGTTCCCTACATTTACCCACTTAGAATCCAGGGGCCCATGTGGGACTCATGTTTGCTTATGTATCTGTTCACTCAGTCACTTAGTTAATGTTGGTGAAGTCACAGGAAAGGTAGTGCTGTTTACAGCATAAAAAGAGTAAGAGTGAAAAAGACTTTTTAAGAACTAAAAAATTATGCAAAGTTTTATGCTGAGGGCTCTCAGGTGGCATTTCACCCCCATTCTGCCTGCCTTCCCAAGCTCCCCTTTGAAATGAAGGGGCCACCTTGACTCAACTCTGACAGGTGATCTATGGAGGAGGTGGGGGCCGGGCTTAGGTTTACTCTGACATTTGACATGCAGGCCCAACACTCCATTCCTTTGAAGCTGAGAGAACTGATGCTAGCTCCTTTGAGGCTACTGGGCCCACCGGAGCAGTCCCTTACAGATTACTGGAGGTTGGCACTGCGAGGGAGCTTAGCCATCATTTATTCCAATCCCTGACTTCTGCAAATGGAAGAGCAGAACTTGCGAGAATGTCCTCCTCCTCACAGCCCCTATCTGCTTTGCTGACCCGTCTGGCATGCAGCCTGTTAAGACGTGTAGTCTACACACGATTAGAATCTGGTTTTTAGGATCTACTTTTTTTTAAAGGTTTTCTTTGTTCTTTTGTTCTGTTTTGAAGTACTATACCCAGGGTTGCCTATGTTCCAGATGGTCCTTGACTGTATTTCATAATGGGATCATTTCCCTTCTGTCCATTCATCCTTGAGATTGGGTTGAATCTTGTATATCTGTATACCACAAATTTAATGAACTTGATTTAATTAATCAGAGGCAGCCACCATACTTTCCCAGATAAAATTGTTTTGGTTAATTATTGAAGAATGAATTGAGCACCTACTATGTGCTAGGTCTGTGGAAGGTCATAGTTGTCCAGAAACTAGAGACAAATAGCCCTTTCTCATCTAGCCTGTTTTACGTATGGCTTTTCTGCAGCAATTAAAAAAACATGGGATTTGGGGCCGAAATGCTGAAGAGATAATTTGTTTTATCACTTTGTCAGGGTTTAATCGCTGGAAAAAGCCTTTTTAAAATAAGATCATTTTCCAAGCTTCATTTGTGGAAATAATAAATGCCTCCTGCCCCTCAATAATATGTCCAAGCTGGTTTATTTCACCTATTGTTTTTTTTGTCTGCAGTTAATTCCTCTTCAGTCAATTCTCACTGTAAAGGATTTAAGCTATACAGAAATAAACAGCTTGAAACCCAGATGCCCCTCCTCCTCTGCTCCCCAGCTTCATACTTCTCCCTGAAGCAGCATATCAGTTAATCATATAACATATGCGCATCATGTGCATTTACAAAGTATATATACGTTTGCACATTTCATTTATAACACAAATTGGATGATATATTCAAATTCTTCTGTGATTTGCATTTTATACTGAACTGTGTGGCTTGGTAAGCCTTCCATTTTTATACATGTGAATCTGCCTTATTCTTTTCTAATAACTATAGGAATATTCCATGGAATTCCTCTGTCACACTTTATTTAGCCCCTCAGAGTTGATGAGTATTTAGATTGTTTGCCATTTGTTGTTATGACAAACAAGATTGCAGTAAACAATTTTGTTTATCTGTCTTTGGAAACATAGGCAAGTATTTTTGTAATAGAGTCCCAGAATTTTCAGTTTCTATATCAGATGAATCTGATAAGCTGATGAGAACAGGATTGGGTTCCAACTTGCAAATACATTTCAATCTTAATCTCAAGTTTCTCAACTCACACTGTTCTATGTGAATTAATTCAGAATTACCCAAGAGTCTTCCATGTTTGGACACTGCTGGCTAACATTGTGAAAGTTGAATTTAAGCTTCAGAGATTTAAAAAAAAAAAAAAAAACCTTAGAGCTACACTCTTAAATTCCTTAAAATATTATGGGCTTTACTGAGCAGAAAGTGGAAAAGAAGATGAATAAAGGGAGTTTCCTTGATGAATGGATGAAAAACTCTGTATTGGAAAGAACATTAGTCTCTCAGGAAAGGAGGTGGGCCATTCTTTTAGAAAATAACTTTGTCATGTTTTCCAAGCTAAGCCAACTCCACAGAGTAGCCAAAACTAAACACCTAATGAGTGTGCTTGGTTAGATTTTATTGCGGATTTTAAAGTAAAAGTAATGGTATAGTAGGTAGCATTCCAAAGGTGTCTCCACAAGACTCTTGTCTCTGGTTATTTAAGCATATATTTAGGCAGTGGATGAAGGGACTTTGCAGGTGGAATTAAGATTATTAATTAGCTGATTTTGAAGTAGGGAGGGTATCCTGGGTTATGCAGGTGGACTAAGTGTAACGACATGGGCCCTTAAAAGTAGAAGAGGAAAGCAGAGAGACAGACAGATGCAGTGGAAGAGAAAGAGGCAGAGGAGAGTGCAGAGAGGTCATGAGGAGAGGCTTTGCAGGTGAAGCAAGGGGGCCATGAACCAGAAAATGCAGGGGGCCTCGAGAAGCTGCAAATGACTCCTAGCTGACAGCTACCAAGGAAAGTCCATGGAACTGAATGTTGCCAATGACTTGAATGACTCAGAGCCCCAGAAAAGACAGGAGCTCTGCCAATACCGTGACTTTGGTCTTGGGAGACCCAGAGCAGAGAGATAATGAATGAATGTTTTAATTTGCTAAACATGTGGTAATTTGTCAGGACAACAATAGAGAACTAAAACAGGGGTTGACCCAACATCTGTGTGTTTGACATGGCAGAAATGGATACCAGTAGCATGCTGCTGTCTTTATTACTTCCTTGCGTCGAAAGCAGGTTATCAAAACCAGTAGCACAGCATGAAGAAGAGTAGGCCACCTTTTCTCAGTGCTCACCCCATGACACGTGCTGTGTGAGGTGCTCTTGTGTGCGTTCCCTACCGTACTCTTTCCAGTAGCTGTACAAGAGTTGGTGCTTTTGTTATCTCCATATTAGAAACAAGAGAACCCAGCCTCAGAGAGGTTAGGCACATGGGCAGGGATGGCATAGCTTATAAAGAGCACAGCCGGGACTCAAGCCTGTGTGCATGAACACTGTATTTCACAGTACTCAAAACCACAACTGCAGTTAAATATGAGGCTACTGTGTTTCTATATGCAACATCACTAGCTCGACACATATCTCACAGTGCCTTTTGTCACATAAAGCCCACTGACCTTGTTTTAATACCCTTGGAATACTACACCATCAGATGTTGGGCTAGGAGGAAAAAAAGTCAAAGTTGGATGGTCAAGGAAACAAGAGACTCCTGCTTTCCCCACCCCAGGCTCTTCCCGCCAAAGCACAGTGCACGCTCTTATATTTCTCTTCAAATCCTTGGAGGTCCCATTTGCTCTAGATTGTGTCAAAGATTGTACACTCTTCCCCACAGCAGGCACTCACTTCTGCAGGTGAAAGTGTGATGGATACATTTTTATATCTTGAACATAAATATCAGGAGCCAAAAGGAGTATCAAGTGAAAGAAGCATGATGCATAACTGACATTTTATCTAGGGTGGGTCAGTGTGCTGATTTGATCTCAGTTGTCTGCACAAAAAGTGTGACCTCAAATCCAGCCAATGGAAAGTCTGAACATAAATTCCTTGCATGTATTCATTCATGTATTCAAACATCTAACAAATAGGAAGTAAGCTTCTCTCATGTGCCAGAGTTTTCTCTGGAAGCTGAGGGTACAGTGGTGAATAAGACAAGTTCCATGTCCGTACACCTTCCAGGCTAGGGAAGGAAGAATGGAGAAGCAGTCAGTTGCAGGCTGGTGTAGTCAAGCTATGGTGGAGGAGAGGTACTAGATGCCATGAGAACATGTGGAAGAGATACCAAACCCAGCTTCCGAAGCTAAAAGATGGGGTCCCTCAGCTGGGACTTAAAGGAAAAATAGGAGTTATCTAGGCAAATATGGGGCAAGGAAGAATGCTCCAGACCAAAGAGATGTATGTCTCTACAGAGGTCTGATGTGGAAACATACCCAATCCCTAAATATATCTACAATACGAAAGGCAAAGACGCAGAATAACAAAGGATGAGGCTGAAGATAGCAAAAAAGACAAGGTCAGAAAGACTTTCTACTATTTTAGGAAGTTTGAACTTTATTTTAAGGGAACTTGGAAACCATTGAAAGAGTGAGCTCAGCAGGGACGTGACCAGATATGGGTGCTTTAGGAGGATCCCTGTGGTGGACTTGTCAGGAATGGGAGGAGGAGAATGAGCGGATGCAAGGAGACCACTGGGAGGCTGGAGCAGTGTGGTGTGTGTGGAGGAAGCCTGGGATTAGGGATAGAGAAAGGGGGCTGCATTCCAGAGCTCTCTGGGCAGGAGAGTTGATGGAATTTTGTGGGCTGGAGGGAGAAAAGGGAGTCCAGGATGACAGCCAGGCCTGACTTGGCTAAATCTCATTCCAAATATCCTCCAAGGCTGACGGGGCTCTAAGGCTCACAGAGGTGAGTTGGGGTTATAATTTGTACTTTGCGGAAAGCCTGAGGAATAGGGGATCAGCCAGGAAGCACACCTTCCTTCTGCCGTGTGGAGCAGCCAAGAGTTCCTCTGTGGCCGGGCATCTTGGGCTTTTCAGAGCAAATGACTCCTCTTGGTTGTTTTGAATATACGGACAAGAACCAAAGCTTTCAGGAAAATGATACTTCAACTCCTCATTGAAACAGGAAATAATAAACAGTTTCAAATGTTGGCTTTCTTTTCTGTGCCCTTGCTTTCTGCTGAGAAGAATGCCTTTGCTGTTGAATGTGGTGGCTGCAGGTTGCACTGTGGGTTTGGGGAAGGGTCAGTGCACCTGTAACCTGCCCACTCCATGTGTCTTGAGGTACTGTGATGTCTTTCTTGATAGGTATCCCAACTCTTGGTTTTGACAGGTCACGTCTGGGCAGCCAGCCAATTGGGACTGGACCCTGGGAAGAGCCTGCAGGCCTGAGACTTGGTAGCATTTGCCTGGTGAAACACCTGTGGCTGCTATGACCCGTGGCTAAGCCCTGTCACAGACTGACAGCTCAGGGCTACTCAGATCCACCTCCTGACGGTGGGCCCCCAGTCTTCTTATTACTGTAACTTTGCATCAGGGGAAGGAGATTTTTCATGAACAAGTATGTGAAATACATTCAATGCCTAGTAGCAGTATACAGCTGCTATCCACTGCTTTCATCTGCCCATAATCTGCCTCCTTGTCTTTTTTGACACTAGCAGCCAGATTTTCTTTGGTCAATTCCTTTCTGTTTCTGCAGTTCTGAAGTGGTTACCCTTTGCCCAGCACTGTGTCAGATATGGGCACTTGACGCAAGCCAGCCAGTCAGAATCCTCTACCCCCAGACCTGACCACTTAGACGGAGCTGTCCTTTGGGCCTCAGTGATCGGTTCAGTGGGAAGCCCAGGACCCAGCTGGACCAATGGGTCTCCGTCTGAGTTTCGGACTGTTTGGAAAAAGAAGGGCCTGTTTTGTAGAATTGTAAGCCAGGATGGTGGCATTTGGGGTACTGGGGGACACAGCCTGCCTGAGAAAGTAATGAAAAAGAAGAGGAAAGCAGACATGAGTGATGGAGAGAGGAAGTGGGGGCAGAGACAGATCCCTAGGGACGTTGTTGGAGTCCTTGTATTCAGCCTTGCCCAAAGCCAGCCTAGACCTGAATGAGCTTTAGTTACAGGAGCTAATAAACATCTTTTTCAGTAAGCCAGTTCTGAGTCCTGTTGTGTCCATTATTTAGTCTTGATTCAGGTCAGTTTAGCAAGTTATTTGTTGAGATCTGCAGTGGGAGCTGTACCTCAGAGCCGTAGGGAACTCACAAAGCATGTAACAGCCATCATTAGTCTCATTATGGCTGTTCTACTTATTGGCTAGTTCCCCTGTCAACAGACATTTCTTTGCACTTTATACACATTATTTATTTGATCCTTTGAGTAAATCTTTGAATTAGAAGTACTTACTTGAATTTAACAGAGGAGGAAACTTGGATCCAGAGAGGCTAAGAAATACATCCAATATAAAAATTAAAGAAGCAATAGTAAAAAAAAAATAATAGCTGGTCAGTAAAGAAATAAGATATGAGTTGCGATTTACTATGACTCCAAAGCCTGTGTTCTTGCCACCCTGCTTTCTTGCCTCTTACTCTTGTCTATCCACACTGGTCAGGGAGACATAAAGGAAATACCCTGCATGCTTCAGGGTGGGTCAGGTTATTTCTTCCCGCCCTAAAATCTTAAAAACAAAATGGATTGCGCACTCATGAAAGCAACATGGGATGAATCAGAGCAGTGACTTGCACGTTTGCCCTAAAGAGCCAAAATGACTCCTGGTCCACCAGGCTGGGTCTTGCTGCCTAAACGTATTGACAGCAAAGAAGGAATGAGTGTGTCAGGAGATGGGTTACCCAACCATGGAAGAAAAAAACAGTGCAGTTAAAGAGGTGAATCTTGGGGACATCCATCCTATCACTATCCAAGTGCTAGGAGCTATACCCATGGGGCTTCTTAGGAGCTGGTCTGTCCCTCTGGGGAGATGAGTGAGGAGACTGGCCACAGTATCCAGCAGTCACTTTTCCCATGAAAGCTACTGTCTCCATTGTGGGTTAGTGCACTGGGCCCCTTGGGATCACGCTGATAAATGTCTGCATCAGCCAACAGCTTCCTAAAATTGGAAGCACCATCCTCCTGTTCATCATCACCCTTCCTATTCTGTTTTTAAACCTTTATTTTTAAAAAATTTTATTTGGCTGTACTGGATCTTAGTTGCAGTGTATAGAATCTTTGATCTGTGTTGCAGCATGCAGGATTTTTAGTTGTGGCCTATGAACTCTTAGCATGTGAAATTTTAATTGTGGTATGTGGGATCTAGTTCCCTGATCAGGGATCAAACCCAGACCTCTGTATTGGAACATGGAGCCTTAGCCACTGGACCACCAAGGAAGGTCCCCTAAACCATTTTTAAACCACTACTTCTTGAAGGGCATATCCATAGGGAGAGGACTATGCTTGCTAAACATTCCAGGTTCTACAGTGATGGCTTAATGTTACTGTAAATGAACGAATTGGCCCTCAAAGTCTAATTCGGCCTCCCCGTGAGTCTGCCTACGCGAGACTGGGTTGGTCAGAAGCTGGCAAGCTTTGAGGGCCATGTGCCTATTAGAGCTCTCCGTGTAGAACAATCACCAGGCAGCCTGGAGCTGGCAACTTTGGAAACTTCCCTTTCGAAGGTAGATTTCTTTGTTGGACTGACACAGTAGGTTTTACAACTTGCCAGAGTTGAAAACATGCCTGTATGATGGAATAGGAACTATTATTTACAGCCAGTTTTGCTATGCACATACCTACATCCTGGATAAGAGCAAGGGGGTTGGACAGAAAAAACAGGGTGCATGTTGGAATTAAGTGAACTTGAATTTGCATCCCAGCTTCAGTGGTATTAGCTATGTGGACAAGTTTTCTAAGTCCCAAAGGCTCAGTTTCCTCCTGTAAAAGATGAGGATAATAACAGGACCTACTTCATAGAGTGACTATGAGAACTAAAATGAAAAAGGAAAAAGTGATGCAGATTTAGCAGGCATTTGATATAGTTGTGCTCATTAGCTGTTAGTTGCTGTCTGGGCGCCTATATCACTGCATCCTTTGGCAACATACACCCCCCTGCTCTCATACTTTTCTTGGTGTGGTCCAGGCCTGAGTGAGGAGTACAGTCACAGTACAGGCCCTCAGGGAGTCAGAAAGACTAAGAGAAAGAGCACACGTGGCCTTACACGTAGGCTGGCTAACCCAGCTCTGCACAGAGTCCAGACTGGAAATGTCAACAAGGGAACTAGACTGGTTGAATAATGGGTTGGATGGATACTTAGGCCTGCATAAGGATATATCATGTGGCAGCTTCAGCCCTACATGCCAGGGAACACAGACCCAATGTGATCATGAAGGTGAAAGTGTTAGTCCCTCAGTTGGGTCTGACTCTTTGCAACCCCATGGATTGTAGCCCAGAGGCTTCTCTATTTATGGGATTCTCCAGGCAAGAATAATGGAGTGGGTTACATTCCCTTCTCCAGGGGATCTTCCCGACCCAGGGATCAAACCTGGGTCTCCCATATTGTAGGCAGATTTTTTACTTTCTGAGCCAACAGGGAAGCCCCAGTATTATCACATCTGTGCATATTTTAAAGAAAAGAACTTAAATTTGTTTGTGAAATATCCTGTATTTGTGCTGTGCTTAGTCGCTCAGTCATGTCCGACTCTTTGTGACCCCATGGACTGTAGCCTGCCAGGTTCCTCTGTCCATGGGGATTCTCCAGGCAGGAATACTGGAGTGGGTTGCCATGCTCTCCTCCAGGGGATCCTATATTTACAGCAACTAATTTGAATTCTTCTGAAGACTCTGCAGGTCACACAATCATCCCACGTGACAGAAACTTTCTTGGAATTTCAGTTTTTGATCTTTACCCTTAAAGATCTTTACCCTTAAAGGGTTTGGGTTAAGGGAGTCTGAATTTGGGTTCCCCCAGGAGCAGATGCTACAACAAAGATCCACTACAAGTAGCTTACTTGGGATGGGATCCCAGGAAACATCAGCAAGGCGGTGGGGGAGTAGGATAGAGCTGGGAAAGCATCCAGCAGAGGAGCTGTTATCAAGTCATCACTATGGGTGGCGGGTGACTGCTGCTTAGTCATTTGGGGGCCTCTGGAGCCAGGGTTGGACTCATGCCTCAGTGTGACCCACCTGAGGAGCAAGAGAGCTGGGGTATATATACCCTCCCTCCTATCAGTCACAGGCAGGGGGCTGCTCCCTGGGGGCATCAATATCTTCGCATACCTCCCTGGCCATAGGCTTGCGCAGGGTGGAGTCTTAGGGACCAAAAGAGCCCCCGGGTAGAGGCAGGCCGTGATCAGCAGTTGGATGCAGGTGGAACACCCACAGTGTCTGTGGGGGGAGGGGCAGAAGGAAGCAGTCAGCATCAGCCACTGCACTAGCAAGTGTTCAAGAGAGACTTCCAAACATTCCGTCGAGTCCAGCAACTAGGGGTGGGTGGTGAAGTCCCTCACATTGGCTGCATTTGTCCTGTCAGATGAAGATTCCAGTACGTGCCTCTGATCTCCTGCTTGTGCCAAAGCAGAAGTCAAGGCTGGAAAAAGAAGTGAGCTCCTAACAGGAATGCCCACTCGCCGCGCTTGCCTCTTGAGGCTCTGTCTGTCAATTACAGAAATATCTGCGAGATTCCATTTGCTTCTATTATCTTCCACAGGGGTCTCCAGTGGCAACTCTGCAACCGTTTTCTGCAGAGTGGTTCAAATTGTTTTGTATCTCCTTAGCTGCCAAGTACAATGTCATAAGCAATAAATAAATAAATTGTTGGCCTATATGGAAAGCATATTTTGTCCAGATGCGTCCTTGAAACTTCAGCCCTGAAACATGAAAGTCAGATTGGGAAACCACATTCTCAAAGCTCGGGGGAGGTAGGCTCACATGGAAAGGCTGTTTGATTGGCAGGTGCTGCCACCCAGCACCCGAGCTGTGTCCTGCAGATAGGCAGGCAGTGCGCCTTCTGAAAATGTGAGTGTGTGAGCGTTTCATACCACTTTTCCAGCTTAGCATGGGTGGCCCAGCTGGACAGACCAGGGGTGAAGGGAGACCGGAGCTTGGAGGGTTGCTTAGCTGGAGCAGCCAAGACCTGTGTCTTCCTTTTGATCTCCTCTTGACCAGCTGGGTTGAAGCAAGCCTTCTTCATCAAGAGGGTGATGTTCAAGACCCTTGTCTGAGCTGCAGACAGTTCTCAACTACTCTGTCTTTGCTGCATGCAGAGGTTGAGGCCATGGGGATTTGTTGCCAGGAAGCAGGGAAGGGAAGGGTAATCTGGATGGTGGGAAATCACACAGAAAGATGTTCAGTGCACTTTAGCTGGTTGAGCCAGTCCTGAGACCCTGCAGCAGAGTGAGTATTCCAAGACACAGGCACCGCTGGGTGGGAACATGAGAGCAGGCGTGGCCCTGGTGGCAAGGGTCACTGCATGGAGCTCACCAGGGGTGACTGGGCTGCCTGTGTTCACGGGCAGGGCATGCCCTTAAATGTCATCCTTATGCTACTTAAAATTACATGCTCAAAAAAGTTAGACTAGAGCTGCATCAAGAGAAGAGTGAACGTTGCCTCTTTAGCATCCAGTTCCACCCCCTCTGCATTCTTCCAGAGATTCTTCTAGACTTGTGCAGACACACCACACATACACACAGATTTTTATAAGAAATGAGACTGTATTATGTAAACTATTCTATAACTCCTTCTTGTACACCTCATTTACTTTAATTGTCTTTCCATATCATATAATCTTTGCCATTATTTCATGGTGCTCTTTTGACAGATTATAATAATTTCTTTCAATTTTTCAAAATGAATTCTCAGATTGCTTCCCAAATTGCCAACCTATGGTAAACAACCAAAAATGTTAGCAGCTGATGTTATCATATTATTGCCACTAGGAGTAAATTTTTATCTTTTCTGGAATTTGATAGAATTGTAGTGGAGAATGGAGAAATCCACAAAAAAGTTACTCTAGAAATAGCAACTTGGGACACATATAAACACATGTAAAGTGTGTGTGTGTGTATAAAGTATAAGAAAATTCAAGAGAGATAATTGACTGAATAAAGCTAAAGATGTTATTTCTGTACCTGAGTTACTTTTCTTGAATGAATTCCTTTACCAACCTGCCAAGAATTCATTTTAGGCTTATATATATTGTTTGACTGGCAGCCCAGCTTAGGAGCAAAGTGTGAGTCTGCTGCTGGATACTATAGACTATTAAACACTTAGGCCGTGGGTTCAGATACCAACTTTGATACTGTCCAGTATACAGTCTTAATGCGCTTAACTCTCTCTGTGCCTCGGTTTCTTCATTTCTCAAAGCACAGTAAGGAGATGCTCTTCCTAGGGTGGTTGAGAGGACAAAAGGGGAGAAGCCCTGTGAAGCTCTTCCCTGGCTCTAAGTGCCTGCCCCACAAATAGGGGTGATTAGTAATATAGTCTCCAGCAGATGTCTGTCAGGTCTGTATGCCTGATGAGATGTTGATGGCCATACACACGCTATGAATATCCAACTTGTTAGGTACTCATCGTCATCTCCCCCCTGAGTAGTTAAGAAATAATTATGGAAAATAAAATGAGTGTAAAATGGTTTTTAAAGTCGATAGTCAACTAAAACTACTTCAAAATGGAAGTTGTCGCAAACCATCAGCTGTTCTAGACCAGAAACAGAACCTGATTTCCAGTTGTTGATGATAAATAAACATTGTACGTTGCCCTTTGCAATGAGTGGCTATTTTTTTAACCTATGCAGATGTGTCCTATTTACATTGAAGCTGTCATACAAATTAGCAAAGGCCTACAGAGTCTGAAAGAAGGCAGGCTTCAGGCCCCGAAATGTTCACAGGAATGGAAAATGGCTTACCTTGCTCCTGCTAGCTGTGGTGCCTCAGTCCTGGTAGGAATGGCTGGGGAGAACTGAAGAGCTTTTCCAGGCCAGTAGAAATGTTTGCTGACCAAGCAGGCTTCTGAGGTTCATCTGCGAGGCAGGATGAAGTGAAATGCAATAGCTTTGGGAGCTGCTCTGATTTTGACTTTTTGGCAGTTGGTGAAAAGTTCTGACCCTTCTACAGATACAAAAATGCTCTCATTTGGTACAGGCTTGTGCATGGCAGATTGAGTGTGAGTTAAAACACCGATTAGAATGCAATGGATGATCTCCTGTTATTCTGAGGATAAGATTTTCTTGGCAAAAAACTTGTTTGGCTACCCTTATCAGACATACCCCTTCATCAAACTGTGTGTATGGGCTGTGAGAGGGAGAGCACAGAGCACTGAACCACAAAGTCAAAACAAGTCAGGCCTAGGCAGGTGTTTCGAATTCCAGCTTTTCAACTTCTTCCATGTAGTAACAAGATGACGGAGGCCCAGGGAATGGAAAGGACCGACGGAGGCCCAGGGAATGGAAAGGACCAGCTCAAGATCCCCAGTGAGGCCTAAGAATAGAATCCAGATACAAGGCTCACACTGAATGCTCTTTGCACTAGACCATGTGGCTTCTAGATGGTCTTCCTCTTGGGGAATGCACAGAGACATGAAGATGCAAACAGCTTACATATAAGTTTTAAAACACCAGTGGCTGATCTTTTCTGAAGAGGAAGCAAATCTCTGATTGTGTGAATATAGAAATGGTTGGGTTCTGGGACGAGCCATTTATTACTTCTCTTAAGTATCATGGAGGACCTGCAGAGGGCCAGCCTTCAGCAAAGGCCTAGGACTTCAGTGTGGCTCACACAGGTCCCTGCCTTCTATGTAGCTGTGTCCTCGATACATCATTCAGTGTCCTCTGAGAGGCAAGCAGAAAGGGCTGTGGGAACACAGAGGGTGGTCTTCTCGTTCTGCTTAGATGATTCAAGGACAGCTATACTTGACCTGGGTCTTGAAGTGGTAAACAGACTCTTCTTGGCAGAACATTCATTCGTTCAGTTAATTGAAATTTAGTGAGCACCTACATTTTTGCCAGGTAAACAAGCAGTAAATACAGAGTAGTAAATAGTCCTCTCTTCTTAGAGATTTTTGCCTTCTCTTGGGGAGAGTCAGAAATTAAGCATATAAATGAAAGAATAAGGATGATTTTAGATGGTTACAAGTACAAAGAAGGAAACGAGGTAACATGGTGGGAAAGCCCAAGGGTGAAGATATGCCTCAGATAAATTTGTCTGAAAGGCTGATGAGGTCCTGTGACACCTGGACCGAGGAGAAGGTGGCACAGAGAAGGCGAGGCTGGTGGTGACCAAGTGAGATAGGGAAGGCGGTAGGAGGTGAAGTTGGAGTGATGGGTGGTAGCCAGTTTCCACAATACCCAGCTGGAATAAGCAGACCAAAGGTTCCTCTAGGAGACCTAGGGAGCTTTGGGGGGGTTCTGAGCAGGGGGCTGTGGTGCTGTATAGGTGAGGAGGCAGAGGAGCATAAAAAGCATCCAGTGAGCCATGCGAGTGGCACTGGTCGGCTCAGGATGGGTAGTCAAGCTACACTCTACCAAGTTGCTCTTCCTTTAGGATCAAAAACAGGCAAAACTATAAGCAGCACAATCCTGGTGCTTCACAGTGAGGACCCTGAGGTGAGGAGAGTCAACACATGCGACCAGTCTGGGCAGAGGAGGGCCTGGGCCCAGACCTAAACTTGGGATGTCAAACTCGGTGCTTCTCCGCTGCCTGCTTTCTCTGCCTCCTCACCCACCTATTTGCCTTCCAGGGACTGAAATTTAAGGTCTGTTCCCCATCAGACATTGCAGAGAGGTCTTTCACGGTTTATTGTCAGTATTGTGTTAAAAGGCAGTCTCCTTGAATGACTCCTGCTTGACAGGAGTGTCACCACCTGTCACCACCTGCTCCCCCGGAGCAGCGGCACATGTCCAGGGTGTTCTGCCTCTGGGGGCAAATGAGGAGGCTGCCAAAGAGCCTGTCCACCAGAGCTAGAATTTAGGTTTGGCTCTGCCCTGACTGACCGTGTGGCCTTGAGAAAATCCCTTCTTCACTGTGTACCTGCACTTTTTAATGTATGAAATTAGAGGATTGGAATATAGGCATTATATATATTTAAAAAACAAAACTTTTGAGTAATTTTGAATTAAACAGATTGTTGGTTGCAGGACTTAGCAGAGCCTTTACCATACTAATAAGCACTGTCAAACTTCCAAGAGGGAAGCAGAGTCTGGTGCATGTCACAGGTGCATCTGTGCTCTTGAGCCTGGGTTGCTTTGGAAAAGGACACCTCACAGAACCCGTGCTCCTGAGGATACTCTCAGGGAACTGGTCTGGGAGATGAGAAAAGGAAGATGAAAGGAAGCCCCCAGTCACGATCTTACCTGGCCTTGTTCAGCAGTGGCGCAGAGTGACAGGCGATCCTGTGTCTAGGTGGAGTGTGGCCCCCCCCCACTGCACTTTCACCCCGTTTCTCTACTGCTCCCCTCTGGTGGCCCACAAAGGCAGTCTTGTGCAGGAGCATAGCTGCAGAAGCAGCGGCTCTCCTTGGGGGCCCACTGGGAGCGTTTGTGAGCTTCAGCCTCTAAAAAGGTACTTTCTTTGCCTGATGCCCACAGGGGCCACATCTCCACCCCTGGACAGCAGCAGAGTGGTAGCCTCCTTTGGGAGACAAACACTTACATCCAGGGGTCTCTCTCTCTCTCTCCTTGGAGTTTTCTCTCAAATGTTCCCTAGAGGCTCTTTCAGTTTTTACATTTTTTCTTCTTGCTTGTATATCAACCTTTTCTGCTCACCAGCAACCACACAAGGTGCCTCAGGAGCCAGCCACCTGCATGCATCTCTCGCAGCTCCTACCTGACACTTACCCTCATCCTCACATCTGCTGTTTTTTGAGCACTTACTATGCCCCAGGCACCGTTTAAAGAGCTTCATCTGTACTGAACCCACAGTTTGCAGTCACAGCCTTGTGCAATATGGGCACTGTTTTGTTCTACTGAACAGTGAGGACACTGAAGCTCGGTCAGATCATTCCTCAGAAGTCTCATAGCCAGTGCGTGTGGGGGCTGGAGCCGCACCCAAGTCTGCCCCCAAAGCTTTGTACTGGATCGTCGTACTGCATTGCTCTGTTAGTGTTTGGATGAGTGGAAGGTAAGTGAGTGAATGAGCATGTGGGGGAAAGATCCTCTCCACGATCTCATCCCCAGCTTTAGGAAAACTGCCTGACCGCAGAGGGGAAGCAGCCATGCCCCTTCTGAGCCAGCACTCTCTGAAGGCCGTGTCACCTCTGTCTGGCCAGCCCTTCCCACCAGGGTGCCAGCGGGTACCTCCTTACTGTCCCGCCAGCAGGCGCGTCTGCCCCACCCATCAGTGGGCGCACGCGCAGGGGGAGGTGGCCGCAGCTGGATTTCAGCCTATGGGGGCTTATGCTGCCGCGGCCTAGTTTTTCACCAGGAGGAGGGCAGCTGTTCTGGGATTGAAACATGAAGAAAGATGGGCTGAGATCAGATAAGCATCCTTTCCCAAGCAGACTCACCTCCCAATTTGCAGGCCTTTGTTATATTAGCAGCAGGTACGGAATGTTGACATGGAGCTCTAGCCTTCATCTGAATTATAATCTCTGAAGCCATAGTTAAGTCTGCCTAAAGATATTTCAATTTGCTGTCTCTCTTTCCACCCCTATCCGGTCTCCTTGGCTCAGAGTACAGTTGTATCCCTGTAGAACACAGAAAAGCCAGGACGTATTTCTTAATGTTTTACATTACAGTTGTAAGTCCCTCTTATCCTTTTATAATCATATTTTAACTTTTAGTCAACGTACTTGTGGGTGTGCCTGTGTCTGTGTTGTATATAAGTTCACATTTATACGAACGGTATTAGCTCCTTTTATCTTTTTTTTCCCCTAAAGCCATACTTGTAAGACTACATTCAGCAGTGGATTAATCCCCAAATAACTTAGTTCAGCTTTTGCAGCTGCTGCCAAACAGCCTGTCTGCTGGATGGGTGTAGACTGTATGGTGGTTATAATTAACAAGTCTTCAGGGGGCGGAGGTTGTAGTACAGGGAATGAGAGCTAGGCCGGGAGGTCACCACATACCGGTGCAGACTGCAGAGGAAGAGGCCAGGGAAGACTTTTGTTGGAGTAGGGCAGGTTAGGCAAATGAGAATTGGGTTTTTGTCCTTCAGCAGTTCACCAGTTCGGTGAGCTGAGGAAGAAGATAAACTGGGTGGCCTCTTCGTGTGTGTGTGTGTATGTGGAGGGCGGGGGGTGGAGTGCCAGTGTGTGCTGGTCTATGTGAAAGTATGTGTGTAGGGTGTGTGTGTATTGGATTGGAGAGAGGGCATATCTTCTAAGATGGTAGGTTTGGGTATTAGGTTTTTGTTTGAATTATCATTTATCACTTATTACCTCTGTGACCTCAGGCAGGTTACTTATAATTGACGTCTCTGTGCATCAGTTTCTCTCTATGCAAATAAGGATGTATTCGTTATTCAATGAGTATTTGTTGAATACTCTATTCCAGGCCCTGTCCTAGACACCAAGGATGCAGCAGTAAACAAAAGGACAAAAATCCATGCCCTTCTGGGACTTCCATTCTACTGGAGGAAAAAAAAAGCTTTCAAGGAAGGTTATTATAAGGATCAAAATAGCTTGTGCACATCAAATGGCTAGCACAGTATCTGGCATATAATAAGATTTTGGTAAAAAGGACCAAATATTAATACCATTTTTCTTTAGATTGCATTTGCAAAGTAACACCTCCCACAAGACAAGCAGTCATGAATCTAAATTCCACTATTTTATAAACTTATTCTTCTTTGGGAAGTGACCCATGCGTACTTTGGGAAAAGATGCTCTGTATATGTTTTGCTAGTTCAGTCAAAACAGTCCATCTGTGCACCAGACATCTTGAAGGATAAAGATGCTTCTTGAATGGACTTGAGCAAAGGAAGATCAGCTCTCAGGTGACAGCTCAGACATGACAAACGGGAACAATGCAGAAAGGAATGCGTGAAGGGGTTGGATTAAGAATTGCAGGGTGATTACTTTCTGCAAACTGATATGCAAGCAAGACAGAAACACAGGCACAGCTTGTTATCCAGAAGCACAATAAGCAAAAATTCACTATTACAGGATTGCAGAATAGGCAAACCTCAATGTAAAGATGAGTTGTTATTTAAAGGAGTGTTGTGACTTTGTTTTAGAATCTGAGCCTCATTCTCCACTAGTCTGGAGTTCGTGAACTGATTCTCAAGGGCTTACTTAATATGCACTTGTCTGAAGTGTATTGCTTCCCCCTCACCAGCCACTGTGCATAACATGGCTTTCAAGAGAAGATGCCCCGACAGCTCTCTTGTTCCTGTACCAACCTGGTACTGGTTTGCACTGACTAAACGGGGTCCCCTTATCCCTTATCCGAAAATTCACTGAGGCTGGTGGTTCAAAGGTTGCAGGAAAGCCAGCATTGTCATAACATTAAAACATTCATGAATTAATTGACCACTTATCAAATTAGCTTCACTTAGACATCTTCCCCATTTCATGTTGGGCCTCCCACTAGGTTAAGAGTCAGCTCTTTGTGCATCTGTCTTTATTGGATTATCCAGCATCTAGAAATAACAGTGAAAATAGATCACACATCACTTGTAAGATGAAGTAGCAAATTTTTCAAAAGATGCAAGCTTTTATCAAGTTAATGAAAGTGATGTTGGAAGACAAGTTTGTATTACATGCAAATTCAGTAACAAATGAAGATAACTTGATATCAATGAAAAATGAAAAGTCAATAAGTTTGATGACACAACAGGGACTTCAAAGTGAGTGACTAGATATTAAGTGCTGTGACATATCCTAGGGGGAGTGGTAGAAGTATATTTTTGCAGATGTCACCCTCTTAATACCTGTACTAATGGAAGTAAAGGATACCACATCATGCACTTATGCAGCCAGGTTAAGGAAAAAAAAATTAGTCAAAAAAATCAACACATTTTATTCTTTGGTCTTTTTTAAAAAGTATTTATGTATTATTTGGCCACATCAAGTCTTCGGTCCTTGTTGTGGCATGCGGACTCTTTAGTTGTAGCACACAGGATGTTTTGTTGAGTCGTGTGAACTTGTAGTTGTGTCATGTGGGATCTAGGTCCCTGACCAGGGATTGAACCTGGGCCCCCTGCACTGGGAGAGTCTTAGCCACTGGACCGTAGGGAAGTCCCTATTCTTTGTTCTTTATAGGAACTACTGAGTTGTTGAAATTGTAATATAAATTTTATTAACAATAAGATATATAATGTATTCATTTCCAAAAATTTTAGTCTTGTTTTTGTAGTCCCAACTCTCTTCTCCAATATTTACTGTGAAAGTTTGGTCCCTGTCAAAGGGGTGTTCTCATTCAGGTCCCAGTTTTCTTCCCAGAAGGAGAACTTGGTGTGTTTGCACTGGGGAGGTTCTTGCTCTTGAGACTACTGTTTCTGCACTCTGAATTAGGGGCAGTGGGTAATATGGGGACAAAGTATCCATCAGTCTGTATCTCTTTGTTTACATTGATGATGCTTAATCTGTTCAAGGTCCTGAATCCTTTGAATGAAGAACATGATAACTGAGGAGGCTCCTTCTATAAAATACACATGCCCAAAGTAAATTTCAAGGAGTTTGTCTACTGTGTATGGATCATAGGTACTTAATCATAGATCTAAGTAACTTTGACCTATTAATATACCCCTGGCTTCCCATCATATTTATTTATATCACACATGCCAAAGCACTTTGTGTATGTTTATCTTTGTTATTGCTCACAGTGATCCTATGGGATATGGGATATTGTCCTAATTTCAACATATGGAAAAACCTTGAGAAAAGTTAGGTAATTCATTTAAGGTCATAGTAAGTGTCTGGTATTCTCTTTCTAACACTGAGGTTTTTCTAAGGCCTAAACCTCCACTTTTTCTATAGTGTTAGGTCAACTCTATGTGTTCACATACTACACTGGCTTTTTTCCTTAATAAGTAACTTTTTAAAGTCTTCCTTGTCATGGAAGAAGTACATGTTTGTTGTAGAAGAGTTATACACTGTGACTCTTTACTTTTGAAGCACTCTCCGTTCTTTTTCATTTTCAATTGAAGAAAGAAGTAGTGTTATTACTATTCTCATTTCATAAAGAGTAAAATGGAGGTACTAGGGCTTGAATGAATGGCTAATGGGGTTTGAGTGGAAGTTATGGGCAACACTTCTTCTTCACCTTAAAATATCCCTCACGACCCTCTTCTGCTCTCAGAATACATTTAAGTCTACTTGAGTCAAACTGAGAAGCCTAATGGGGTAGCAGGATGTGTGGAAAAGATGACCAGATGGTGAATATGAAGTTTACAGAGGAACTTAGGAAGCCAAAATCAGAATTTCTGCTCTTTAACATCTTGTTCATCACAGAGTGAATGGTGGAAGAAAAGGGGGATACAGGATGGGGACGGAAGGTGTCTGTGCTGCATGGTATAGGGACCTATCCAGGCTATCTGAGTTCAAAGAGGTAAGTAGGCAGGACTTTTGCATTAGTTCAAACTATTTCTTATAAAAGGAAAAGGAATAGATTGGCTCTTATGTCTTAAAAATCACGATGTCATACCTTCCAGTATGGCTGGAAACAGGAGTAAAAATAATTTTAGGACCCTGTCTCTCACCATTTCTTGGCTTTGCTTTCCCCCAAGGAGATCTCAGTCCTTAGCAGAATTCCACCAGAAGATTCACCATAAGATAGAAAAGCAGCTGCTGACATCTCCAGATGGTTATACAACAGTATAAATACCTGAGAAACATGGACCTCTTTGCTCTTCCAATTGTTGGAGCAAAAATCCCCACTCGGAATCTCATCACACCAACTTTTATCACATTCCCATCCATGATCCAATCACTGTGTAGCTAAGAAATAGGATATTTTGATTAGTTAGGCCTGTGTCATGTTCCCTCCCTAGAGTCTGACAATGGGGGAACTGTGATTCCCCAAAGGAAAAACCAAAGCTCTGCAACAAAAAGAAACTATTCTTAATGATGTGCAGGCAGAAAGAGCATCTGCTGCTAGGGATTTGTTGAAAGTCTGCTGGGGACTGTCTCAGAGACGAGGGGTGGGGATCATAGCCGAACTGTACGGGACTGGATCTGGAGAGTGGAAAATCAAGACCTTGGTCTTTGTTTTCTCATCTGTTCTGTCCCCTTCATCCAGCTTCCTCTACTACTCTCGCCACAGGCTGCATGTCCCCACAATCTTTCCACGGGCTGACTCAGTCTCTTGAAATCCCTCTTTCTCAATCTCTAGGGGAGGAAACTCATTTGTTAATCTCAGAACCAGGCCACAAGCTACAGGTCACTGGCCAGACTTAACAGATGTGTTTGTCTGAAGCCTGAATCCTCTCTTGGTACAGTCAACTCTAGCAAGTTAGGGCAGATCAAGCTGTTTGTGGGTTTCTCCTTACCGGCCTATGGATCAGGTAGGAGCTCTAGAAAGATAAGACAGAAAAAGCAGTAGTATGTATGAAGAACAGATGGAAACTTGGGTAGAAGCAGTCTGCGAGGCTATTCCTGGAATGGGAGCTTTGCTGAAAGACCTGGAATGTCATTCCTTGACAAAGATGGATGAACAGAGAATGGGGTGTCAAGGAGGCAGGAAGGCCACCAAAGAGGCAGACCAAAATATCAAAGCCAAGGCTCCAGCACAGTCATGGACTTCTTCTCCTGGGGAGGTAAAAGGCAGCCACAGGACCTGTGAGTTGTGGCATTCTTTAATATCAGGCAGTGTAGGATTTCCCAGGCCATGTGCCTAAAGTTATTTCCTCCTGCTTTGACGTGGCACTCCTTGGGGCTCTGGCCCTGCACGGGCCTACCTCCCCATCACAGCAACGCCATACCTCGTGTCTCTCAGCCTGGGTCCAAGCGTGAAAACATCTGCTTCCTGCCCCTGATAAACTCATAAACAGACCAGGGGGTTAAGTAAGTAATTTTTGTTGTTTTTTTTTAAGAAACAAAGATTAAACACACACAGACTCCACAGGAACAAAAGTAGCATAAATACATGCAAGTAGAGAGGCTTGAGTTTGGTTGGCTTAAAAGCAGGGGAG
Organism: Muntiacus reevesi; assembly: GCF_963930625.1. Classification (NCBI taxonomy): domain Eukaryota; kingdom Metazoa; phylum Chordata; class Mammalia; order Artiodactyla; family Cervidae; genus Muntiacus; species Muntiacus reevesi. Next base: position 103,521,926 of record NC_089252.1, read on the forward strand.
AGTTTTCTGGAATATGTGTCCAAATGAGCCTAGGTGTAGGACACAGATCATCTTTCTTGGCTGAGGCAAACTTGAGTTGATGGAGCTTTTGGGCCAAGTAGGATATTAGGTCTCTCGCAATCATCCATCCATTCATTCGTTCGTCTAACAAGTATGAGTGTGTCCATTATGGACCAGATGCTGTGTTCTAGGATCTTCTTCCTCTTTGGCCCCAGCTTGTGCTTCTCTTTTCCCTTCTGTGGGCACCCCAACTCCCCGATCTCCTGGGTATGAATTCACCCTCTGTCCCAGCCTAAAAAACCCTCCCCCGAGGCTCTGCAGCTGGGCTCCCACGATTCATTCCTGTGCCCTTAAGGACCGTTCTCTGTCCATTAGGTCTGGGACCATTCTGAGACAGCTTCTGAAGATGCAGGCAGTATTCCTGTCCTAGCATCTGGCATCAGTCTCCCCAGGGGTGGGTGACATATTTCCTTGATGTCTGAGCATCAAATTCTGGGCACAGCCCAAGCCCTCTTGTGGCTCAACTCTACATTTTCTTATTTTTCTGTGGAGAACTACCTCCAGCTCTAACCTCATTTGCAGACTCAGATAGCTCACTGACCCTGGATTCAATAAGCCATTTGCCTGGCTTTGAAGGTGTTTCTCCAGGGTGTTCTTAACCCTCAAGTGTGGTCAAGGGAGATGTAACAGATAGTGCTTTTGCCAGGGACCATTCATCATATTGTCTTGGAAACTCACCCCTGTGTTGCCTAGTCTTCAGTGAGATAAGTGGTGGACCATTTTGTAAAGGCTGCAGCTGCACTGTTAATACTATTCTACTGTAGTTAGGTGAGTAAAAATGGAGAAAAAATTTTTCAGTTTTCCTGATTTCCTTTTCATTTTTAAAACAAAGTTGGTAGTGATTAGCCAGCCCTATCCACCTTTAAGGAAGTCAATTTAAAACCTGGTAACCAGCCAAAAACATAAAGTATTTGAATGCTGTGTGTTTATTAATTAATATATTTACTTGGTGGATGGGCAAGGACTCTGGTTCCTGTTCTTACAGTGCCCTTTGGCGAAAAGACGGCAAACTCTAACAAGATTCGTTGGGGAATCTCTCTGAAGTAATAAGTCATTCATGGCCAGTGTTTTAATTGAAGGCAATAATAATTCCAATATTATTATTAAGAACCACTATTAGGGCGAGAAGGACTGAATTCTCTGACATCATGTCAAAGTTATGCCCAGCGATGACTGCTGAGCCCCTGGGGGAATAACTTTCATAATCCATTGAAAAGTTATGAGCTCCTTGTGTTTGCACCAAGAAAGAAATCAGAATTAACCATTTGGGAAGTCAGTAAAAATGGAGAAAAAACTACTGATACTTTTAACAACTTAATTAATGACTGCAAATGGAGTCAATGCTCACAAAAATCCCTTGGAGAAGGTTGGGATGTGTGTTGACAATGGAAAATTATCCTGATTTTATAGGTGAAAGCAATTTCCAGACACTAGGAACAAACATGGTCAAGGAGAAAGAGAAAAGATGACTTTTTGTTGTTAAAGGAATAGGGCCCTAGGCCAAGAGGCTTGCTGTCTGGGTTGGGACAAGGGCAATCATTGTGTACTAGGAACTAAATGGAATAGAAGAATCTGGGTTAAGAGACCAACGGAATTGGGTTCAGTTATCACTTCTGCCATTTATTAGCTCTCTTGACCTTCAGCTAGAGGGTCAGCCTTGCAGAACCTTAGTTTTATCATCAATAAAATGGGGGAAATACCAGTAACTAACTTGTGGAGTTGGAGGCATCATTGAGCTGAAGTGAAGTTAAGACGCTCAGTCGTGTCTGACTCTTTGCGACCCCATGGACTGTAGCCTACCAGGCTCCTCCATCCATGGGATTTTCCAGGCAAGAGTACTGGAATGAGTTGCAGTTTCCTTCTCCAGAGGCTCTTCCTGACCCAGGGATTGAACCCAGGTCTCCCGCATCTTAGGCAGATGCTTTACTGTCTGAGCCATGAGCTAATATATGTCAAAATCTCAGCCTGGTGCATGACCCATAAATAGTACTACTGTCTGTTATCCTCATTATTATTCTTTCTTAACTAATTCTACAAATATGTCATAAATACGTACAGTGTGCCAAGGACTATGTTGGATATACAGACCAATCTATTTGAGTTTGTACTATAGTGGGGAAGATGGAGAAAACCAAAACAAATAAACATGTCGGTAAGAAAAATGCTTGCAGGTTGTACTGAATTCGAAAGCCTAACTCCAGTGATTGCCCCATGGGTTAGAGCTGCCATATGAGCCCAGGGTCAGAGAATAGGTTTTCATAACTTGGCTTTCAAATTGGTCAGACCTGGATCAGAGCAGCTTTGGTGCCAGTCCTTATTCTCAGACTGTGTCACTGGACAAGTCCTCTGAACTCTACTTCCCCCTCTGTATGAGAGGCTTAGGGGTGGGGTACAGGGGGTGGGCTCTTGGCAGTGCCTTTGTCTCTGTGCATAGAGATTTAATCTCAACAAAGCCCCCGCCCATTCTTTTAACAGCTCTGGCTCATGCCTTGCTGTCTTCAGCAACACTTCCATCTCCCTGAGTGTAAGAAGCAATAACATTTTCTTATCTTTACCTGGATCTGGACAAGAAGGTTCCCATCTCCATCTCTGAGTATTTGGGGCAAGAGAGTGTGAGTAGTGAGTCAGTGGTATGAGTAGAAATAAAAAAGGATGTATTCCAGGAGGGCTTTGGCCTGCCAGAGCCTCACCACAGAACTGGTCCCAAGGAGCAGTTGAATACGGGCTGGTTTGTAGGAGACAGGATAGCCCCAGCCTAACTGTGAGACCATGACAGGCCTTGAAAATAGTGAGGGAGACTGTGACTGGGTGCAGGTGGTGGTTGGGGTGTAGCTGGGAGGGATTGACCTCTCATCACCTCCAAGTTTCCCTCTGAATGCTTTGATCTGACACTGGACTTCTAAGTCATGACCGAGCACTTATTTTGAAAGTCAGTCTGGTTTATCATTAGAACATGGATCTGGCAACTGTGGCCTGCAGGCCAAATCCAGTCCCTTGCCTGTTTTTGCAAATAAAGTTTTATTCGTGCACAGTCACTCCCATTCCTTTATTGTCTGTTGCTGGTTTCTGCTACAAAGCAGAGTTGAAGTTGTAACAAGGACCATATGGCCTACAAAGCCTAACATATTTATTCTCTGGCCCCTTGTAGGAAAAGTTTGCCAGCTAACCCCTGATTTAGAACATTACAGTATTGGAGGGAATAGATTCATTCATTGATCGTTTCATTCATCGTGGAACATATCACCCATCATCAAGATGCTTTGTACACTCTGCTAGGCCCGCAGAATGACCCAGGCACTGTGTTCAATCTTTGTAATAACTGTGTGAGTCAATGATGCAATCACACCATTTTGCAGATGGTTCAGTGGAGGCTGAAGGAGGTTGAGTAACTTTTCCAAAGTCATTCAGCCATAAAATCATAGAACCAGGGCTGTTCGTCTCCAAATCCTGTGCTGTCAACTTTACTGTCTGACAATGTGGCTCACATTTGTCCTTAATCTCCCCCTGTTAGTGTGGATTACTGTGAGAAGGGAAAAAAGATAAAAAAAAGTTTTTGTTTTTTTTTAAAAAACTCTTTGTTGGAAACTCTTGTTATTTAAAGAGTGGTGGGTGGGTGAAGTTGCTGCTTATTTGACAAAGTCTCTGTTTGAGATGGTTCTTCATTGGACATTGTCCTGAACTCACAAACAGATTGCTTTAGGCAATATCAGAAAATCATCTGAAATGTTTTCCCTCATAATGATATGATTTCACCACTAATGTTGATAAACATTAAAATGGCATAAAGCATTTCCTGTTCTAGCCTGAGAGAGATCTTAGAGGATTTGTCTAAATATTAGCATACCTTTAAAATGATCAGTGGATGATTATCTGGATAAGAGGTCAAAAAAAAGGATGTTTAGGAAAAAAGAAATCATGATGTGAGGCAGATTTTCCCTTTCAGAACTCTCCAAACTGCTGTGGGAAAGGGAAGAGCTTACCATCCTGCTTTAACAGGTTAAAAATGAACCACTGTTAGTGAACAAAAGTGAGATTTCATTATCCTATTGATGCTCATTCTTGACATGGCTTTTGCCAATGTCTGCATCGAGAAATGCGAACCAGAGTTTCTGATTAGAAATAGGAGAAGAGCTGAGTGGACCATGCCTCTTTCTAATGACAATTTATGAAGATGGGTTAATCTTATGGTCCACATAGAGGTTCTACTGACAAATTCTCATATGAACTGATTAGGCTTCCCCTGTAGACATTTTTATCAGACTGATTCATTCCTCTGGAAGAAAGCTGGCTTTTACTTTTTTTTTAAGAAGAGATTCCAAATGGCTTGTCAAGATTACATCTTGCATGTGAATCTCAGCCAGGATTATGTTACAGCCTAGATAATATTTAATAGGTAGAATCAGGCAGGATGGTAGAAGTGAAGCAAGCTGGTCCCAATAAATAGTAGGAGCGTGGATGTGTGGTGTACATACAACCCAGGTGACTTCAAGGCAGTCTGTAGATTGGCTATCCTGAAAGGATGCATGAATGCATAAAATGTAATATTCAAAGGAAATAAATTACTTCAACTTTGTCTGTTACTCATGGCATGAGCAAATTCTTATAAATGGCCTTCATGTCTGGGGCATTCCGTGACCTGAATTCCTAAGCATCCCTTCAGATCCCCTATAAAAACCACAGACTTGAGAAGAGAAGGGAACCAGACCCGTTTGTACTAAGCTGGCCTAATGCAGAGGGCTCTGCAGTATTTGATAAGTGTGACAAACTCACCACATCTGAAGGGGCCCCTTTGAAGTGGCAGGTTCCCTGCTCTTGGAACACAAATGGAGCCACTAGCAGGCCATGTAGGAGGTAGGCAGAGCAAGGGCCTTTGCATTGGAGATCCTTGATTCCCTGGCATGGTATGTTTTGTGACAAGGCCCGTAGCCAGAAAGGAAAGGGGCCTGGAAAGGTGTGTGTCGAATCATCTTTGTATTAATTAAAAAAAAATCCTTTAAGATTTAAATTTGGTTTTGTATGAAGGATCAAAGAAAAAATGTTGTTTGTCCTTCCCAGACTCTGTAGAATGTAAACTCCATAAGGGCAGCCATACTAACATACTTCACTCTCTCTTCTCTCTCTCTCTCTCTTTTTTTTTCTTTTAAGTTGTTTGTACCTACTTTCATGGCTGTAAAAATCAGTTCTGGCCGAAGTAAAACTTGACCTAATGAGATAGCTGGAATAAAAATCACTAATGATTTGCTCTGATAAACATGAGTGTAAAAAAGCAATACCTGTTTTTAATCCTTAATCATAAACATTAACAGTGGAAACTTCATTATCCTTTCTTCTCAAAATCACTTGAGGGAGGCTGGATTGGTGATTAGTTGACCTGGATCGTTCAGTTGCCAGGAAACAGGAAATGGGGGTGCAGAATCACATCTAATAATTGTTTGTTGGCAGTGGTGCCATGGGCAGTGTCCCCTAAGTTTGCCAGGAGTCACTGCGGTGTCAAGTCAAAGGGAGTCAGGGATGGTGTTCCTGCAGACTGTGTGGGCGGTCAAGAGTGTGGGCGGACAGTCAGCTCAAGAGGGTTCTCTCCAGCCTGGAGGTAAAAGACTCACAGTATCTTCTGATCACTTTTTGTACTTTTATTTAAATCTTAAAAATTTCAGAGGTACATTTTACACATGAAAATAGAATACTCACAAGGTATAAATGGGTTTATATTAACAGGTCAATACCTCTCCAAGTCTTCAGTTCCTTTCCCCAGAAGAAATTACTGTGCCAGCAGTTTATGTATCTTCCTTCCAGAGATAGTCTGTGTATCCACGAGGACACATGGGTGTGTATAAAGATGATTTTAAGATAAACAAATTGTATCAATCTGGTTTGCTCTTTTTCATTTAACATATGTTAAATGTTCATTCCTTTTCAGTACATAAAAGAAGTTGTTTATTCCATTCATTGGCTTATGCTGTCTTTTAATTCTGTTCATTGGGGCTATTTGCTTAACTTTAGTTCATCTAACTAATTTCACTTAAAGAATCTTTGCCTTAAACTTAAATCATATGCATTAAGCATCTAGAGGAGTATCTAGCAAGGAGGAGGCTTTTCCACTTCTGTTTGTGTGATGTTAAGGAAGTTCATTGCTCTAAGGCTCAGTATTCTCTTCTATGTAATGGGGATACTGTTCATCTGGCTGATATTGCCAATGACTGGCTGTCTATCAAGTGTGTGCTCTCTCTTTCAAAGTAGAGAATTATTTCTGGGAAGAGAATGCATTTTCCAGCTTCCTTTCTAACTATTGCCAGCATGGAACCAAGTTTTGCCAGTGGAAAGTGAGAAGTAGTAATATGTGTCAGTTCAAGGCCAAGGTAATTAACGCCGTAACTATACACTAAAGCATATCATTGGGGTAGAAATTAAATTCGGTGAGATGATGTGAGGAAAGCATTAAGGCATAGTAGTGCTAATAATAATGATAATATTATTATTATCATAATCTGTATATGATTCCCCATATGAATAACCTCTAGTTTTTCCTCTACCAACTTTAATTAGGACTCATTACTTGGTCATGTGCTCCAAAGTCAAGTGTACTTCAGAGAAGCATTAAGGAGCAGTACAGATTTTAATTGAAGATGTAAAGGAGTACTCTCCTCTCTCAGACAAGAATAGACAGTCCCAGAGAAGACTCTCAAGGGAGCCTTTAGTTACCCATTTCTCCCAGTCAGCCCATCATCTCTACCACAGCTGTCCTTCTGAGATTCTCTGTGGCCTTTGCTTCTGACCCTGTCTTAACGATGCCTCACCTTCTTCTACCAAATACATTATTTATGGACTCTGTCCCTGCTGAGTTTGGTCTCAACATGTTTCTCCTCCCTTTCCTGTCTTGGGAAATCCCACCTTTGTATTCTTGCTTACTATGTTCACCTCTCTAGGCTTCAGTTTTAGGATTCAACTTTAAAGCTTCCCCATTTCACTGAACCTCTGGAAATCTTCATTTCAATCCCTGTACCCTGGAGACCGCTAGACCTCTTCATGTGTGGTTAATAAATCTTGGCTCAGAGATTTCACCACCCAACTAATGCCCAGTGTATCAGGATCTACCAGTATGTTGTAGAACACAAAAGGCAAGTGGAAAGATGCATGTGATATCTGTGACTAACCAGGATACAAGTGTGAAGAAAACTCCTTGAAAATGTTTTATGAAAATCAAAACTTATTCAATATAATGTTGCATATACTTGTTCAATATAGAGATTCTACAGCAAATGGACTATGAATTATTCCTTGAAGAATCTTGCATAGTACCTTGGGTTTATTAGGTCTTCAGTTAAGTTCGTTAAATAAGTAAGTTATATAGATAACCTAGAAGTAAAAGATTAAACGGTCAAATATATATTTTACAAAGCAAAATCCATATTCCATATTTAAAAGAAAATATAGTTAAGAAGCATCCAAAATTACTAGCTTTGTAAATTTAGATATTCTTTAGGCCTCTGCTTCTTATCTTTAAAATGAAATAATGGTAGCATGAAAGATTAGATAGAAAATGTGGTATCTGAATGTTAGAGATTATTGTGTTTATTCACATTGGCAATAAGAGGTTGATAATCTAATTGTACAGTCTGAGGATATTAATCACCTGAAAGCCTATGCATCATAATAAAAATAATGTGTTTCAGTGACAAATTGATAAGAGCTCATCTCCTGACTTGTTGCCCCTGACTTGCTGGGCACAAGAGGCAAGTCACTCATTTCCTTTTAAATGAGAATAATGCATATCTTCCTCCCAGTTAGGTTGCATATGTTAATCCAAATACTTACAATTTACTGTGTGTGAGTTCATCTCTTTCCTTTTTTCCACTGCTACAGCCCCAGGTTTTGAGGAGTGCCAGGTACATAGTAGATACTCAATAAATGTTTCTTGAATGAATGAGAAGCCATTGAGTGTTCACGCATACCTTCTCTGTAAACATATGTTGAATTAAACACCTGTTATATGCTAAGCACTGAAGTAAAGAGCAGTCCCTAAGGAACTCATAGCCCAGTAGAGGGAGACACGTATGCTTGCCAATGGTTTCTCCATCTTCAGAAACTTCATGGACAACAGACGTAGAGTCATTTTACAGAATGCCCAAATGTTCCAGTCTGGCCACTGGGTTGATAGATAGTATAGTATAGTTGAGTATTTTTCAAATACACACATATTTGGGGTGGTTGATAAAATACAAAATAATTTTAAAGGTTAATATATCCCTGATGCGTTTTTGTCATTGTGTAATTTTTATTCATGGATAGTAAAATAATCATCATGATTGGGTCTTGGAGCTTTTGCCATATACGAAGAGTGGGCAGAGTGAAGTAGGGGAAAGAGTGACCTGGGTGTGCACCCACTCCTAGCAAGACTAACTGGTTAACCATGGGCGTAGGGCTGGCAGAGAACTCTGCCACTTCAGTTTTAAAATGTGGACGGTAACAGCTAACTCGTGTGGTTATTGCCAGATTATTTGAGATAAAATATATAAAATTTCTGGCCTATAGTGCTAAATATTTATGAATATTATTTCTATTATTGTTATAAATACGATTATGATGATGGAGAGTTAGAGATATATGGCAGAGTTCAGAGAAGGACACCTGAAACAGTGGCTGAATCTTCCAAGGCAGAAAACACCACCGGAGATGTCTGGTTAGCTTGTGCTTTCCCTGGCACCAAACTGAGGTTTGAGACCCAGCTGTGCGTGGGTAGAGAAACCATTCTGTCAGTCTCATGGTGCTGTGGGTGCTGAGCGTCCAGTCACCAGCGTCCTGGTGCTGTTTGCATCAGTGAACAATGCCACTCCTCTGACAAGTGGGTTCAGACCTATAGCTGACACGACCAGTTCAATGATCACATTAAAATAAAATTAGGTATTAGTCTTGTGAAAATTAGTCTCCCCAAGTTTTGAACTATATGGAAATAATGATGAAAAGACCATGTATGTTTTCAGAAGACAGGAAGTGACCCTATCTTCCCTGTTGGCAAGCAGCGTTGCACAGTGAGCGAGTGCACAAACTCTGGGGCAAAGCTGCCCGCGTAGGAATCCTGCCTTGGTCATTTTCCAGCTACTGTATGTGCCTTTGGAAAGTCACTTAACCTCTTTGCTCTTGTTACCATTGTTTATAAAATGGAAGATTTTAGTACCTGAGGCATTGAATTGTTATGAGGATTGAGTATGTTGCTACTTCTAGAATGCTAAGATAATACCTGGTGAATAGGAAGTACAAATAGGTAAGTAAATGGATGGATGGATGGAGGGATGGATGGATGGATAAAATAGAAAAACTTTTGCTTAAGTCTGAAGGAATTCCTATAGGAATTGCTCATATTTTTTGAGCATTTTCTTTTGCCAAGTTCTGATTTTCCCAGCACCCTAATAAGGGAGGTTCTATTATTTTGCCCTCTTACTGGGCAAGAATCTAGACAAAGTAGTGACTTACCAAGGACATACAGTGGGTAGGTGACAGAGCAAGATTCCAGTGTAAGTCTTTCTGATTCCAGAGTCCTGAGATCTTAGCTCCTGAACCAATACAAGATCCCCTCAGAAAGGTCTATGAAGAAGTAATTCTTCCACAGACTCCATTGCCTCGTGTTCTTAAAGCCCAGCAGTGCAGATTATGCTAGACTTACCTCTGTTTGTTCATCCCCTTATTCCTTCATTCATTCAGTAATTTCAAGTGCCTTCTCTATAACAGGTACTCTTCGAGTTGGGTTGAAACCCAGGGGTATTTCTATTAGTCTTCCTGTCAGCACTTGTTAGTCTTCCCTGAGTTACGTTCTCCGGGTGTTTCATGTGTTTCTAGCAAACTTTATTGAGTGCTTCTGTTGATGAGGCACAGTACTAGTCATCAGTTATGTATCTTAAAACCCACAAGAGCCCACACAAGAATAGAGTTGCCCATATTTTCACTTTTCAATATCTGGCATATAGTAGGCAATAAGGAGTCTCTTGATTGAATGCACAGATGGACAGCTGGACAACTAGTGGATACTCAGGAAAAAATAGTGACAGATTATAACTAACCTGGGGACCTCTTTTAAGTCATTTAATCTCTTAGAAACTTAGCTAGCTAACCAACTTCCTTTTTTCCCTGCTCTAAATTTTACAATATAAAATAGTTTAGATGAGTTAAATCTTCTGAGTAGTCTTAAAGCTGTAGATTAGGAATGAAATAGCCTCAGGCTGCTAAAGGTCCTGTTGGTTAAGGCTGAAAGGCAAAATGGTTGTCTGAGGAGGCCTTACAAATAGCTGAGAAAAGAAGAGAAGTGAAAGGCAAAGAAGAAAAGGAAAGATATACCCATTTGAATGCAGAGTTCCAAAGAATAGCAAGGAGAGATAAGAAAGCCTTCCTCAGGGATCAATGCAAAGAAATAGAGGAAAACAATAGAATGGGAAAGACTAGAGCTCTCTTTAAGAAAACTGGCGATACCAAGGGAACATTTCATGCAAAGATGGCACAATAAAGACAGAAATGAACCTAACAGAAGCAGAATATATTAAGAAGAGGTGGCAAGAATACACAGAAAAACTATACAGAAAAGATCTTCATGACCCAGATAACCACGAAGGTATGATCACTTACCTAGAGTCAGACATCCTGAAATGCCAAGTCAAGTGGGCCTTAGAAAGCATCAACACAAACAAAGCTAGTGGAGGTGATGGAATTCCAGTTGAGCTATTTCAAATCCTAAAAGATGATGCTGTGAAAGTGCTGCACTCAATATGCCAAGAAATTTGGAAAACTCAGCAGTGGCCACAGGACAGTTTTCGTTTCAGTCCCAAAGAAAGGCCTTGCCAAAGAATGCTCAAACTACTGCACAATTGCACTCATCTTACACACTAGCAAAGTAATGCTGAAAATTCTCCAAGCCAGGCTTCAACAGTACATGAACTGTGAACTTCCAGATGTTCAAGCTGGATTTAGAAAAGGCAGAGGAACAAGAGATTAAATTGCCAACATCCGTTGGATCACTGAAAAAGCAAGAGGGTTCCAGAAAAGCATCTATTTCTGCTTTATTGAGTATGCCAAAGCCTTTGACTGTGTGGTTCACAACAAGTTATGGAAATTTCTTCCAAGAGATGAGAATACCAGACCACCTGACCTGCCTCCTGAGAAATCTGTATGCAGGTCAGGAAGCAACATTTAGAACTGGACATGGAACAAGAGACTGGTTCCATTTGGGAAAGGAGTATGTCAAGGCTGTGTATTGTCACTCTGCTTATTTAACTTCTATGCAGAGTACATCATGCAAAATGCCGGGCTGGAGGAAGCACAGGCTGGAATCAAGATTGCCGGGAGAAATATCAATAACCTCAGATACACAAATGACACCACCATTATGGCAGAAAGCATTGAAGAACTAAAGAGCCTCTTGATGAAAGTGAAAGAGGATAGTGAAAAAGTTGGCTTAAAACTCACATTCAGAAAACGAAGATCATGGCATCTGGTCCCATCATTTCATGGCAAACAGATGGGGAAACAGTAGAAGCAGTGAGAGACTTTATGTTTTTGGGCTCCAAAATCACTGCAGATGGTGACTGCAGCCATGAAATTAAGAGACACTTGCTCCTTGGAAGAAAAGCCATGACCAACCTAGATAGCATATTAAAAAGAAGAGACATTACTCTGCCAGCAAAGCTCCCTCTAGTCAAAGCTATGGTTTTTCCAGTAGTCATGTATGGATGTGAGAGTTGGACTATAAAGAAAGCTGAGAGATGAAGAACTGATGCTTTTGAACTGTGGTGTTGGAGAAGACCCTTGAGAGTCCCTTGGACCACAAGGAGATCCAACCAGTCAATCCTAAAGGAAATCAGTCCTGAATATTCACTGGAAGGACTGATGCTGAAGCTGAAACTCCAATACTTTGGTCACCTGATGCGAAGAACTGATTCATTGGATGCTGATTCTAGGAAAGACTGAAGGCAGGAGAAGGGGACGACAGAGGATGAGATGGTTGGATGGCATCACTAACTCGATGGACATGAGTTTGAGCAAGCTCCAGGAATTGGTGATGGACAGGGAAGGCTGGTGTGCTGCAGTCCATGGGGTTGCAAAGAGTTGGACACGACTGAGCTGAGGGGATAATTAAGCCATGGTCAAGCCAGTTGTCTTTGGGCCACCCCTTGGGCTTCCACTGAAACCAAATGAGAATGGAGAGATGGGAATCTGAGTCCATAATCCTTGCCTCTTTACCTCCATCTCACCCTGTCTCCCAGAGCTTGACAGCCTTCCAGCAGTGGATTAAGTGTGAGCAGGACCAGATTCCAGAAGAGGAAATGGCTTGAATCTCACAGTCATTCATGCCCTGGGCATCCATGTTTCTCTTCTCTAACCAATTAGTTCTCTGGTCCAACTGGACCCAGATGGGAAGCCATTGTTTATGGATCTACCTGAAGTTCTCACCACTTGCCAGCTCTGCAAGTTGATATGTAGATAGGCACACAGGACACATTTGCTTTCTGGCTAAAATGGTGAGCCTTTCTCTGCTGGCGTGCTTAGAAAGAGCCAGCTGTTTGGCAACCCCTCTAGCTCATCTCCCCAGTGGGAGTTCACCTAGAGAGTAACTCAGCACAGTATCAGGGGTGAGCAAGAGTTAGTGCAGGCTCCAGGGTCAAGTATCCTCAGTTGCAATCCTAACTATGTGTTTACTAGCTCTGAGATCTTTAGCAAAGGACTTAAAGGCTCAAAGCCTCAGCTTCCACGTGTGTTTGACAGGGGGTGATAAGAGCTCTGACCATTCAATGTTGTTGTGAAAGTTGAATGAGAGAATCTTTAAGAAATCACACATAGTAGATACACAGTAAATGGAAGCATTTTTTATTCTTCTTTGTGGAATTCCTTCAGGAGCCAATAGTGTGGATTCTGTAGTGATGAAAACCCCCATGTTTGTCAGTGCCTGTCAGGTGACAGTTGGTGGCCAGCCAAAAGCAGTTTATTTGGTCACAATATTCTGGAAGGTACATTCTAGCCACTTCCTACCTCCTAAATTTTCTCAAGCCTCTTGTCACTGCTGAGAGTTTCTGACTCAAAATTAGGAAGAAATCAAGTGAGAATTTAGTCGAGCATGCATTGTAAAGATGGTCCATTTAGTTGGCCAAGCTAGAGTTTAGAGAGGGTGTTTGAAAGACTAGCTTGTAACTTTCAGTGCCAACCCAGAGGCGTGAGGCAATAATTTTCCTTTCCTCGTGGAAGGTCCACAGCCTCCTCCTAGGGCAGTCTCTTGAGTTTCACTAAGTTGGCTGTTACGTTTGGAAACCACCTTGTGCATCTGAGCATTTGGGGGAAAGCTATTGACTAACCCTTGCTCTCTTTCAGTCTGTCTCCATTTCCCCAATATTTAGGAGCCTTGGCCAAAACAAAGAACCCATTGTGTGTCCCTGGTACAAGCTCCAGAACTAAATTGAACATTCATTGAGCCTTAATTAATTGTATTAAGGTTGGGTAATTCCCATTGCGTGGAAAAAAAAAAAAGCCAAATACTTCATTTACTCGCGATGTGGTGTATGTCCCTTAGTACTGAGCTAAACCACCATGAGACAATCACTCACTTAACAGAAACTGGGGCCTCGGCCCAGGAACTAATTAGCCCCTCTTTCTCTATATATAGCTATCTTCACCACCATGACCATCTGGAAGTTGTTACCTTCCAAATTCTTTCCATCTATTTTTTTTTTTCCCCCCAAACCAATCATTACCGCCATGATTCTTTCTTTCTTTCTTATTTTTATATTACGTGACTTCCCACACTGAGATTCTCTGGTGTTATCTAGATCACAGCCCAGCTGCCCTGGATCTTTACTATGTTTGATTTTCAAGTGACACACCTATTTTTGTGTACATTTCCAGTGGCAGAGGGAAAAAAAAATCTTTGTGTAAAACCCAGAGGTGGAAGCAGGGATGATTGCCAAGGGGTTTGAGCCTACCCAGGTTGACCGTGCACCCACAAGGGAGGCCCCTGAGCCCTGGGAAGCCCCTACAGTAGTGTCTTTGAGGGTCAGAGACACATGGGGAGTTCTTGGAAGAACTTGGGTTCCTGTCCAGCTCATTGAGCAGAAGGCACCAATGTAATCTGTCTTGTCTTTGAGGAGAATTCACTCAAATCAGCGTCTGCTATGCTTTGAGAGTCAGCTTCCCAGGTGGCGCTAGTGGTAAAGAACCTGCCTGCCAGTACAGGATACACAGGAGATGCAGGTTCAATCCCTGTGTTGGGAAGATCCCCTGGAGAAGGGCATGGCCACCCACTCCAGTATTCTTGCCTGGAAAATCCCATGGGCAGTGGAGCCTGGCAGACTACAGTCCATAGGGTTGCAAAGAGTCAGACATGACTGAAGCAGCAGCATGCAAGGAAGTATAAGGGCCTCCATGGTGGCTCAGATGGTCAAAATCTGCCTGCAGTACAGGAGACCTGGGTTCAAGCCCTGGGTCGAGAAGATACCCTGGAGAAGGGAATGGCTCCCCACTCCAGTGTATTCTTGCCTGGAGAATTCCATGGATAGAACAGCCTGGTGGGCTACAGTTCATGGGGTTGCAAAGAGTTGGACATGACTGAGCGACTCACACACACACACACACACACACACACACACACACACACACACACGGAAGTATAATAGCTGTCTTAGCTGACACTAGGCTTTAGGAGTGCAGCCTCAAATACTTCATGAACCTATAATCCTAAGCCCTTACTCTCACTCACAAAATCCCATTTGAAGGCCCCTGTGTTCTTCACCCACCTCCTCTCCTGCCGCTGTTCTTCAGTTCACCGCAGTCCCGGAGCCCTGGCTGTCTTCTGCCCCCACCATGCCCAGCTTCTTCCTGCCGCAGAACTTTTGAGCATCCTATCTCCTGAGCCTGGAACTCATCCCCATCCATCTTTGCAAGACTTCTCACTGTGTGGTGCTCAACTTAGCCTTTTACCACCTAGGTGGTGGTGGTGGTTTAGTCGCTCAGTCCCGTGCAAGTCCAGGGCAAGTGCAAGTCTCCTCAGTCATGTCCAACCCTTGCGACACTGTGGACTATAGCCCCCCAGGCTCCTCTGTCCATGGGATTTCCCAGGCAAGAATACTGGAGTGTGTTGCCATTTCCTTTTCCAGGGGATCTTCCTGACCCAGGAATCAAACCCAAGTCTCCTGCATTGCAGGTGGAATCTTCACTGGCTTCCCTTGCCCTCCCTAACCATACCATCCAAAGTACATCCCCTGTCCTCCAGGCCCTCCTTATCACATTCGCCTGTTTTGTTGATAGCACTTGATAGCACCTATCATCATGTTACGTTGTTTATTTGAGAACATGTCTGCCTGTGTTCAGTATAATACCATCCATGAGAAGTACCTTTATCTATATGGTTTACCATTGTTAGCTTGACACTGTAATTCCTTGTTGAGTGAGTTAAGTGATCAGGGAACAGCTAATAATCGAGTCTGTACTTTCTTGGGTATAATTACATAATATAAATGTTTAGATTCTCTGGCCATTTAGAGTACAATCTAAAAGTAGCGAAAGATAAGGATTATTATAAGACACCTTGAATTACTCTAGCAGGCTAACTTTACCTGAAGATCTTTCCAAATCACCATAAGTTTGGATGTGTTAGGTTTTTTTCCTTTATTTCTAGTGTTTTAAAGTCCCTTTGAGGGTAAGCCTTGGCTCTTCCCCTCAACCCCAGCCATCAGAGCCGAAAAACCTAAGCCTCCAAAGTCCATTGCTCAGTGGCTTCTGATTATCTCTGGGAGTTGTGGCCTCCCCATCACCCTACCCTGGCTTCCCTTCTGATATCAAGCTTCACGATATATATTGCCTGATGGCTCAATGTGCTGCAAGGCCTGCAGGACGTTGGAGTGGGAGCATTATGGATTCTTATTTTATAGAGAATGACCCTCATCTTCGAACCTGGAGGCTGATTCCCTCTGGTCTGATGGAGATTTCTTTTCATCCCTTTATGGTGATCCATCTGCCTCTTTTTCCTGTTGCTTCCATCCATCCTTACTTAGCCCCAAATGGCAGAAATCCCTGAATAGCTAAGCTCCTGGTTCTCAACTCTGTTTATATTAAAAATTCCCCATATGAAACAGGCCCATGGGGTCCAGATTTCAGCAAGGCTAGCAGGACCCTCTCTACAAAGTATTGTGTGTCAGAATCCTCAGTCCCAAGGAGGAATCCAATTACACGGGCGTTCACGTCCACAACCTGCACTTCAAGCATTTTGATTTTCCTTTCAGTGTCACATTGGATTCAACTAATTCATTTTTTGGAGGAGAGAAAATATTCTTAACAGCCAGGTTTCTGGCTTAGCTTTCATCTGAGAGGCCTTTAGCTTTTCATCTTCTCTCTTCAGTCACCTTTTTCACAGACTTTTCCTACTGAGCCTTTGAGACTTAAATCCAAGGAAGAAGGAATTCAGGCCTTAGCAGAATGCTGTATGGCTCTGTTTCCTTCCCGATGACTAGCCTTTGTACAAACAGTCAGAGTAAACCTAAAGAAGTAAAACGAAGGAAAATTTTTTGTAAGTCAAAGGCATAAATAAATAAGATAGAAAGCATCAGCAATAACAAGGAATGACTTAGGAAAAGCTAAATCTTGAAAAATATTTTATATTTGCCTGTGCTTGCTATTCAATATGGTCACCACTAGTCACATGTAACTATTTAAATTAATTAAGTAAATAAAACCTTTAATTCAGTTCCTCAGTCATGTTTCAAGTGCTCAATAACCACTTTGAGCTAGTGGCTCCTGCTGCAGTGTTGGACAGTCCAGGTATGTCTGTATCATACAAGCAAATAAAGGAAGGCTTCTCTGGTAGCAGAAACTTCTGTTGGACATCTCTTCTATAGTCTAACCTTTATCCAGGCCAGACTAAAGAGAGAAAGTAGAGAAACTACAAAATGCTTCATTAGGAAGAAAGATAGGGACGTAAGCACAGATACAGTAGGGACTTGTTTTTATTATACAAGCTGTTATGACTGACTCTGTGCCGAAATATTTTTTAAAATCAAGATACAATGAACAATTTCCTGAAAAAAACATTTTGCAAGCTAACTCAAAATAAAATAGAAAGTAAACCTAACTATATCAGTAACCATTGAAAGAACTGAGTCAGTAGCTAAAATATGACCCCACTCCCTTCCTTCCCATCAAAAAGTGGTGCCAAGTCAAGATGATTTTACAGTGAAGCTCTACTGAAATGCCAAAGAACAGCTAATCTCCTTAATTAAAAGTGGCAGTGGCCAAAAAGTCCTAGACTGGGGATTTTAGTTCTTCTTCTGTCTCTTCCCAACTTGTGGCCTGAGGCAAAACGGTGTCTGTACCATGAAGCAGTTAAACTAAAAAGTTCTCAAGGCCCTAGACAGCTCCATGGCCCCAGTTCCATGACTTTAAGTCTCTTGTCTTCCCACTAATCTTGTCTACACATTGATAGCTTCCAAGTATTACAGTGACAATACTGGATCACCCACATGGCTAATCTGATTTGTTATGCTAAGGGTGATTGTTAAAATGGACCCAGAGAAGAGGGAATTCTCTGGAGAAACAGTTGACCCAACAGTATTATGATGCTGAAGCCAAATTTCAGGGTGTTTTTCTGGTTCAGGAAGGATTTCTCCACCAAATGGTATTTACTCATAGCCCTGAATAACAATACTGTGCAGTGGGATAG
Source organism: Muntiacus reevesi (assembly GCF_963930625.1). NCBI lineage: Eukaryota > Metazoa > Chordata > Mammalia > Artiodactyla > Cervidae > Muntiacus > Muntiacus reevesi. The sequence goes on from NC_089252.1 coordinate 103,539,666, forward strand.
AAATGGTAGTTTTCTTGATTTTACATTAATAGAAATAGCTAATATTTATAAAATAATTCTCAGATGTCAGACATAATCTAATTTATATTAGATGATTATTCATATATATTAGTCCATTTGACTTCTATGATGTCCTGTGTGATAGGTAGATACTGGCTCCATTTTAAAAGCTAGGAACTGGTACTGGTACTGGAACTGGTACTCAGAGATACTGCTTGACCAAGATTATATGGCTCTTACATACTAAATAGTACTGTATGCCTGAGAGAACCTCCAACCTGTGTTCTTAGGCACTGATAACAAGTTCAAAGTACTTGTGGAGCTTCTGTGGTAACTAAAGGCATTTCTCTATAGGTTTTTCATCTTGGCAAGCAGGAGTAATTTGTCTGTGCTATGCGTCTATAAGAGGTTACTTTCCCAAAGCCACCTTTTCTGAAGGACCTTGAGAAGGCATTTATTTCCTTCTGTAATGAGAGCAATCATTGGCTTGGGTTATATTTAGTAAAGAAGCAGGGCTGGTAGAAAAATCATTAATGGCATAATATTAACCAATTAGTGTAAAGGTTTGGGGGTGGGGGGGAAACAATCCTTGCTTATCCATGGTCAAGGATGGTCTGTGGACTGGAGGATCCAATCCTCAACAAATATGTATTAGGATATTAGGAGACATGGGGAAGTCACTCCCTCATTTTTCTTCTAGTAGTTTCTTGAAGAGTTGCAAGCCCTAACTTTGGTGATCAGTAGAGCTGATTATCGGCACTGATCAGCAGCAGGTCACTTGGCTGATTTCCTTCGATTCTGTGACTTTTCTCAAATCTCTATTTCCAATACCTTGCAGCTTAACAGTGAGGCAAAGATTCACACGCTCAGGAGGGTCAAAAAGGAGTGCTGATGAAGAGTTTCCCAGTGTTCCCACTTCGTTAGCTTTTCATTCCAGACTTACTAGGTCAGCAGGACCTGCCCCTATAATTTGCATTGTACAAGATGGACTTTGGGAAACAGGTAGATGAGAAACACTTTCAGGAATTAAAAGTACATTCAGTTTAGATTCTTTGGAACACACCTACCTGAGATAATAAGGCACTTCTTTCAAAGTTCTCTGAACCTACCACGAACCTCCAGTAGACATGCAGACATGCCTTTTAGTCCCCTTAAGTTAACAGAGGGGCTTAAAAGGATAATGCGTCCTGGATTTAGCTTCAGTTTAAGTCTTTGTGTTGCTGACAGGGCTTAAAATGGGCAGGTAATCACTGGTACGGTGTGTCATCTTTTTTCCTCCCTCTTCTTATGAAATAAAGTGCAAAGTACTTACCTCTTTTTATCTTTAGCTATTTCTTTTAAATGAAGCAGAGTTATCACCATTTTCCTCTGGTCTGATATTTTTGGAAAGACTTGGTTTCCGTGGTGAGATAGAAGTGAATTAGATATGTAATAAAGAGGATACAATAGGTGAGTCTCCATTCATATCGACACCTCTATATGTCTATGACATGTTAAAAATGACTGGTATTAAATGTTAATGAGGTCACCTGAGGAGGGAACCTGGGAGCAGCCAGGACTGTGTCTCTCTCAGTGACTTAGTGACCAGGTACAGAAGCTCTATTTTCTTGCCCCTCAGTGTTTTTCTTCCTTCTCATACCAACACCAAACAAATGATTAACCTTTCTTGACCTCTTTGGGGTGAGCCAGGTGGTGGTGTGCTAAATCCTTTTTGTCAGTATAAGGTAGGCACCCTTGCTTCCATTCTGCAAAGGAAGAACCTGAGCTTACATGGAGTCAGTGCCCTGGGTCCCAGGGCTGCTGAGTGGCAGAGCAACCATGTGGGGTTCTAGATTCTGTGCATTCGTGTCTAGATGTCACTGACCAGGGCCAGTCAGTTCTTCCCACAGAACGCCTCTCCCATCCACCACTTCCCAAACTGTCTTCCCGGCAGAGTGTGGACCTCATCCCCGCCCCCCTCCAGCAGCATCTTGGTGGTTTCCTTACTCAGAGCTTCCTTAGCCCATCCAGCCTGCATGCCTCAGCTGGGCTCACCTTCCCGAAACATGCTTTCTCTGCGCCCCTCCCCTGATGACAGATCGCCAGTTCCTCCTGTTTCCAACCACATTGGGTTCAATTACCTCCGCCTAATCCTCATGTTCCTCCCAAATGGGTCCCCCGGGCAGCTTCTATAAATTTTCCACCGCTCCAAGATAATGAGATATTTTTTCCTCTTCTAAAAATATATAGCGTTCATTCTTCTTTCCATGTCTTCATATTATTTGACTTTATATGAAATGCCCCCATTTTCTGTCTAAATCCTACCTAATGGATTTGGCCTAGTATGTTCCTTTAGGAAGCCTCCTCTAAAACTGAAAATGTCATTGTCTCCCTCTCTCCAGAACTCCTGAGACTCTTGAGTTTAACTCTGTTTTCCCCAGAATTCCCTTTTTCTCATCACCGTGGCGTCCCCTACAGCAATCGCATCTCCAGTTTGACAAGTCCTTTATGACAAAGTAGTGGTCTATTTCTGTTGTTTTCTCTGTGCTTAACAGAGGATTAGAACATAATAATCAAAGCTAACATTTATTAAGCACTTAATAAATGCCAGGCACTGTTTACATGTATTAATTCTTATAATCTTCACAATAGCCCTCTAAGATGAAGACTGCTATTAGCTACATGTTCAGATGAAGAAACTGAAGGATTGAAAGGTTAGGTGACTTACTTGCTCAAGTGGTGAAAGTTGAAATGCAAACCATGCAGTGGAGCCAGTGTCTGCACCCCACACTGTGCCACCTTGCACCGTCCTAGGGGTCACGTGTGTGTAAAAACACATTAGGTCGTAGAGACCAGTGAGAGAATATGAATTCTTTGTCTGGGATTTCCATGCAGCTGATGAAGCTCATGGTTCCCAGACTTTCCTCTAGAAATGAGTTCGTAGCTCCTGCCTGTCACCTAGCAGCTGGAGAATTGTGTATTCAATCGGAATAGTCTGTGTTAGAAAAGTTTTGAGTTTCATCAGCACTGCCCAAGTCCCACTTGGAACCAACTTGACCTTTGCATGAGAGATGCAACTCAAGCCCCTACTCCTCCCTTCTCCAGTAAGATGAGCCTCTTCTAGTTGGTCTTAGGTACTTTAATCCTTTTTGGAACAAGGTAGGCTATAAACAAACAGAGTCAAGTATTTAAGTTTTAATAGCAGCAAAACTTCCATAAGACTCTTGAACTACAATTTGATCATTTTGAGAAACTTATGACTGCCTGGATCAACAGTGTCACTTTCAGAGCTTGGATCTCTGTAGTACATTTAAGCAGCTGATTTGAGGGAAGTTGCTAGTAGCTTGCATTTTCCCAGTCTGCACACTTTCAGACACTGCTGCTGTAGCATTTTCCACAGTAGTGCCTTCCTTTCGCATAGTAGATGTTTGTTGGATTTTTTATTTTGATTTCTGACCAACCAAAATGTCGTCCGAACTGTGAAGAACCAAATGATAAAAGACCTTTAAATTCTCATACCCAGGGTGTGTCGCTGTGTCAGTGCATACCTAGCTTCATGTTGAGGTCACACCTCCTGCACCGCATTTCTGACTAATGCCCAGGACAGTGCCTCATATGGGGTCAGTGCTTGGTACATGTTTGCCAGGTAGAATTTTGGAGGTTTTGCCTGGCTTCTACAAATACTGTTGGTTTGCTAATCAAAAGCAAAATGTTGTCTACAAGGGAAGTGTGACCAGAGTTCCAAACAGTTCTGTTTGTCATGTTAGTCTGGGGGATTTTACAATGCCAGTTGTTGACTGAATGAAGCATGAAACAAAATAGATTTGGGATAGGGGAAAAAAAAGTTCTCACTCAACTCCATCCAGTTGGTTTTCTGTAAAGGGTGCCATTACACCATGTCTCCTTTGAACAGGAAGGTAATAGTGTATGTCACATGAACACAAAGCCCTTCAGGATCTTGTCCTGGCTTTTCTTTCCAGTCAGCTCTCACCCCTGCCCATCACGTGCATGTTGCTCCAGGACACCAACCTGCTTTGCATTCCCTAATCGATCATCCTCTCCCTGCTGGTGGTGTTCTTCTCCCCAAGACAGCCTAACTGTCTCCTTGCATCTCCTAAAAGCCTCAGACTGTGTGTGTGTGTTAGATGCTCAGTCGTGGCCGACTCTTTGCGACTCCGTTGACTGTATAGCCCACCAGGCTCCGCTATCCACGGGATTCTTCAGTCAAGAATATATGCAAGACAGAAAAAGAGACACAGATGTATAGAACAGACTTTTGGACTCTATGGGAGAAGGCGAGGGTGGGATGATCTGAGAGAACAGCATCAAAACATGTATATTATCAAGTGTGAAAAGATCGCCAGTCCAGGTTGGATGCATGAGACAAGTGCTCGGGGCTGGTGCACTGGGATGACCCAGAGGGATGGGATGGGGAGGGAGGTGGGAGGGGGCTTCAGGATGGGGAACACATGTAAATCCATGGCTGGTTCATGTCAATGTATGGCAAAAACCACTACAATATTGTAAAGTAACTAGCCTCCAACTAATAAAAATATTTGGGGAAAAAAGATAAAAGGATACCATAAAACAACTAAAAAAAAAAAAAAAGAATATTGGGGTGGGTTGCCATTCCCTTCTCCAAGTGATCTTTCTGACCCAGGAATAGAACCTGGGTCTCCTGCATTGCAGGTAGATTCTTTACCATCTGAGTCACCCAAGGAGTCCTCCTTACTTAATTCCGTCCCCTTCAAAAGTAGAAATGCCACTTCTCAGCGCTTCCAGAATTTGCACCACAGGAGTCTCTTGTTGCCTATTAACACTTTGTGTTATAATTATTAACGTGCCTGTGTCTCCAGCCAAACTTAGGAGTTCCTGGATCTCTGTATCGTACCCCTACCCCCGGCCTCCAGCAGCGTGCCTGGAATGTAGTGGGTGCTGAGGGCTCTTGTTGAAGGGGAAAGCAGCAGGAGGGAGATGGTGGTAGATAAATGATACCTCACAAAGGAAAAAGGGAAGCTGCAACCTGTCTGCTTGAAATCCCCCAATATATTCCATTCTCTCTTTGTTGTCACCCTGTTCTGCCTTTCATGAGGGAGCAGTTTGCCCCATGTGAAAAGTAAAACCCACTTGTCTTCAGGTACGTGTTATACTTGTGAAAAGTCTGGCATGTCCCAGCTGGAAGTTAGGCCTGCCCACCGCTTCGGAGTTTTATCAGAGTGTCTTAGGTGTTATCTCCTGTCTCAGGTCTTCGGAGGAGAAAAGGTGATTAAAGAAACCAACTCTAGGGGAAATTATAGTGTCAAACATGGTTTTTATGGGTCAAGAAGCAGTCTGATCTTCCAGAGACGGAGTGGAAATGGGTGTGGATAATCATAATGCAGGGAAAATGCTTCAGGAGCCTCCCGACCATTTTCGCATGCAGTCATCTTTCATATCCTCTATAAGATAAAATCACCCTCAGGGTCATAAACCACTGCCAGAGTATTGGACAAGCCCCATAGGTAGTTGTTCTGAGCCAGTAAAAGCATCTTAATTGACCTAAATGACAACAGTTATGTTATAAATATCTAGAATTTATGACCTGAGAAGGCATAATCACATCTTCCATCAGTTAAGTTTGCATAGGAGAAGCTTGGGGATTTAAGATAGGGCTGCAAGTTGGGGGAAATCTGATTAGCCTTAACTTTATGACAAACACAGAGCTAAGTGAATCAGAGTGCTTTCAAGTTCCTGATCCCTGGGAGTTAAAGGCAGTGGTGTTTCAGAGCCGGTAAAAGCCGCCCCATCCCCTCTGTGCAGCTGTCACTTTATTGGCCTTGTAAAGTCTCGCGTTCACCGTGACAAACCCAAGACCATATACCTGTGAAGAGAAGATGTTTTAGATTACGGGATGCACAGGAAGCAGACGGTGGGGAGAGAGGGTGAAAGCTGAAGCTAGTCTATGTGTTTATGCCGCACTCTCTTTGGAATGTGCAGAGTCATTGTGAAAAGCAAGTAAATGTTGCATCTGATTAGATGCCTCAGCCTTTCAGCATTTTAGTAGGTAAAATTCAAGACAGAATTTTAAGATGAGTTTATGCATCTGAAAACACCACCTTTCTTTCAAGACAGTTGAAAAGTTAAACTTGGGGTTTTAAAACATGATGTACATCCTGAAGGGTTTTTCTCTTTTTTTTTTTTTAATTGAAGGAAGGCATTAATATCAAGCAGTACTACATCTAAAGGAAAAACCCTAACCAAAGCCACCCATGAAAAGATGTGATGTGCACCCATGACTGATTCATGCCAATATATAGCAAAAGCCACTACAATATTGTAATTAGCCTCCAATTAAAGTAAATAGATTAATTTAAAAACTAAATAAAAGAGACATATTATAGAGATAAATTTGATATCACTAATCACCCAGGTGATTGCCCCAGGGTTCAGTGATCAGTGCAGGGGAGTCATCTTCCTGGTAAAAGGCAAACAGCCAACTTAATCCTGTTTTGCAGAGCTTCAAAGGTGAACAGTCATTTTGCAGGGTAATGAAGAGCTCAGGTTATGTATTTGAATGCCAAATTCAGTGAAGTCAGTGAAATTTCATTAATGCATTTGAGAACATTCCTTCTAAGCAACCTCCAACTAAAACCCATTGAGAGGGTAGTTGTCTTTGAACTCTAGAGATGGTTTATCCTCAATTAACCTGATATTTCTGTTCACTGTTTTATAATTTAGGGACAGGGTTCTGAATTCTGAGAGCAGCATGATAGTGTTTTGGCAAATGTATCCATCATTGATGTAGGAGCCCTTTTAGCTCCCCATATTTCCATCCACCAGTAAGGAGATTTCCCAACCAAAAGATCTTTTACACAGAATTCTTATACACGTGTCCATGTTCTAACAGTTCCTGAGAGGCAGATGGGTACTAAGGCATGCAATCAACATGTTACTTCTCAGTAGGTATAAAAAAGAACTTTAATTTTTATTTTATTTTTATCATACTTGCCATTCTTCCATATCCCTAAGTCTTGCATATCCCCAATCCAGGATCCCATGCTTTACAATGTGAAAGAAATGGGAAATCTGGAACTGATTATGAAATTGTGAAGCAGGGAGATGAAATGTATGGGGATAAGTGTACAAATGAATAAGCCCCAATAAACACAAAGCCTGGTGCGAAGGACACATCGTTGTGGGTTTGAACTCCTGCTTTTACATTTCAACATAATGCATTCTAGCATTCTCTTTGTGTAGTGCTTGAGAAGCTTTTGGTGTTAACAGAATTCTTTTCTGAAGAAATTCCTTTAGATTCCTTCAGAATTTGTCTGGTTTCCAGATTCCAATAGGAAAAACACAAATGAGATTTTAATAGAAAAATAGTGTTTCAGATTTTTCATTTGGCAAGCACCCTACTGTAGGTCTGCTCTTGTTTTATTAAATGGAGCAGGTCAGCTTAGTAGAGGAGCTCTCAGCATTGGTACCTTGAATTAAGGAAAGAGAGATGCATGGGCCACCTAGGAAATACACCCCCACACCCTGGGATTCTGAGCTCTCTTGTGTTTTCACTGTTCGTTCTCATCTCATTGGAAAATACACTGGCAAAACAACTATATGTGCTGATAAATCAAGACCAAATCATTGAATATTCTTTACTTGTGTCTCCTTGAGAAATGAAAGCCAGATCCTTCCGTAAGGTTCTTTCAGGTAGGATTCTCTTCCTGTTAATCAGGAGAAGAGTGGTGGTGCTATCAGAATGTTTTACTTTTTAGTTTTAGTCCTTTAACCAACTTTAAAGGCAATGCATTTTCATTATTAAAAATTTCAAATAATTCAAAAGTCTTCACGAAATAATTCCACCATCCAGAAATACTAGCATTTTGGTGAACTATGTGTCTTTCTACTTCTTTTTCTATGTCTAGCCTCTGGGGCAGAAAAGAATGCAATAATATTATAAATGTTTTTATAACTTCCTTTTTGAACTTAATACTGTAGAATAGACACCTTTTCACAGTAACAGATATATATGTGTGTGTGTGTGTGTACATATGCATATATATAGTGTCCTTTTTATAACTGCAGAGTATAGAATTTTTGCATTATTTAACCAGTTCTTAATGATGAGAATGTAGTTCTTTTAAAATTTATTCTAAACTAAATTCCTGAAAGGAAAGTTACATGTTTATATTGATAAATATTGTTAAGTGGCCTCCTAGAGGGGTTATGCCATGGTTTTTCCAGTAGTCACATACAGATGTTAATAGTTGGATCATAAAGAGGGCTGAGCGCCAAAGAATTGTTCCTTCAAAGTGTGGTGCTGGAGAAGACTCTTGAGAGTCCCTTGAACAGCCAGGAGATCAAGCCAGGCAATCCTAAAGGAAATCAGTCCTGAATATTCATTGGAAGGACTGATGCTAAAGCTCAAGCTCCAATACTTTGGCTACCTGATGCAAAGACCTAACTCATTGGAAAAGACCCTGATGCTGGGAAAGATTGAAGGCAGGAGGAGAAGGGGGCAACAGAGGATGAGATGATTGGATAGCATCACTGACTCAATGGACATGAGTTTGAACAAACTCAAGGAGATAGTGAAGGACAGGGAAGCCTGACGTGCCTCTGTCTATGGGGTTGCAAAGAGTCAGACATGAGTGAACACCAGAACAACACCTTTCTTTTATGTCTTAAATGGTACCACCTCTCTTCAAATCTTTTGGTTTCATTTTACTTTCCTTTTCCAATTTAACTCCAATTCATAGTGAGTTCTCCAATTTTCTTATAGGATGCTAAGCTCCAAAGTCAGTTTAGGCAGGGAGCGATGAAAAATGTCCTTGCAGAGCTGACCCCAGTGGCAATGAGCACACTCCATTCCCCTGCCACCAAGGTCTGTGGGACTTCTCTCCTGTCAGTACAGCCCCCAACTTTAAATTGTAGATGTTTCTGGATGAGTGGCCTTCCCCATTTCCTTGTGAGAACAGTTTTCTTTATCGTAGGTTAAGATTTGTTGGCTTTAGTCGATAAAAGGGAAATGCCTGGTGCTGGAGACAGGCAAGTGGCCCCACTTTCTTTGCTAAAGCTTACAAACACGTGAAACAAAGTTCAGTTAACGGGTTGATTTTTGCTGGGCATACGTTTTGAATCTGTGGCTTCTTGGCCATTGAGGGGTCTGAAGTTCGGGGCCTTTTATCCTTTTATTGGTGAATTCACTGAAGTGTAGGCAGACAGAAAATGTTCAAGTGGCAGGCAGATAAACTTGTTAAATCCCTGGGAGTCTTTCCTTCCTTACTCAGGGAGTTTATCATCTTGGCGGAGTTAAAAGGCAATTAGGCCTGCAGGTCTTTGCTGGCTTGTTTATTGGCGTTTTACACATGGGTGTTGAAGAGACAGGGCCGTATTAAACATTCCGATCCTGCTGGCCGGAGGGGAATGAGACCTCAGCCCAACTCAAAGTCTCCTTGAGAGTGAGAGAGAGCCTTGCCAAAAAGCTGGAGGAAAATCGTTTAAATATAGTACCTGTGCCCCACGATGCTCATTGTTGGTGGAAAATTGCAGTCGGCTAGCTCCATGCTGTGTTACATTTCCTGGGAAATGGTTTTATGGACGGGCGTTTGATGAAAAAGTTCATTCCTTTTGTAATTGTTAGCTGACCCCATGGTGTTAGTTAAGGTAGAGGCACACTGGAAATGTTTCTTACTCCAAACCGCTAGGGCCAGCCCTTTCATGAGAAGGGAAGGCTATCAGTTTGAAGTTGGATGGGGGACAGGTTCCCACTAAGACCCCTGGTCCTTTTGGTTCTCTGAGCCTCCCCAGGCTGGCTAATCCTGGGCGATATTGTGAAGGAGGTAGGTCGTGGGTTTCTGCAACAATTTCTCCCTTTTCTCACACCCTCCCCTACATCTGCCCAAAGTCTTTGACACTCCTGTGTTAGCAAAGTAATACGGTTCCTCAACCCCATCCTCAGGAAATTTGTGTTTTTTTGAGTCAGAGTGGGCACTCATCTCAATGGAACTGATGCACATGTCCAGGGTTCAGTGTACCACAGTGCTTAAACACACAGATTCAGGAGTCAGGCACCCCTGAGTTTTACCTTACTGCTCTATGACTAATTTTGTGACTCACATTCCCTTCAATCTTAGTTTTTTTCATCTCTAAAAGAAGAACAAAGAGAATCTCTACCATGCTAGTTCACGGAAAGAGTAAGTAACACATGAAAAGTGCTTAGTATAGTGCCTGTCACATAAGAGCACAATAAATAGTAGCTGTTATTATGATTAAAATATACTTTGTTTAACACAAATATATGTAATATATATCAAGAGATGTATGTATTATACACACACACTGAGTTAAATGATAAATATATTTTTGGCCCAAACCTGTAGAACTTTAGCTACTTTTATTTTACCAACTAGGGTGCTACTGAAATATAAACACCTATCTGGATGAAATGAAAATGCTTCTTCATGTCTAGAATACCTGGAATGTGAAGATATCAGTTTCCACAACTGGCTATTGTCCTCAGCAGTCAAGGAAACTTCTTAAGTAGCTGCTCCTTATCCACATCGTGGTTTCTTAAGAGTTAGGCACCTTGCCTTAATTTTCTCAGCTAAAGAAAACACAATAGATAACTGTAGCTTTTATTCCCAATCTGAACTTCCATGTTCTGAAACTAATTTGCCATAGTGTCTTGCCAGCATCTGTGCAAGGACTTCCTCTTGCTGAATAATGTGGTTCTGATTAAGGACATCCTATAAGACCTGGGAGGATTGCCTGGTAAGGAAACTGGTCTGGGATGCCAGCGAATTTCCATCCTCTAGTCAGATATATGATATTGAAGACCAGAAGGTAGATGGAGTCTATCGTTAGGAAGACTCAGAAACAGAATGAAAGCAAATGGCTGACAAATTGGCTGTCTTTTATGCAAAACTGACAAGCAACCCTGGGCTCTTAGAGAAAGGATATGCAGAGCCCTCAGGCCAAATGGCTCGGCAGGCAGTCAGCAGGCTTTTTGAAGTTTCCACTTGCGTGCCACTACTTTTAACAGGACCTCTGCTGAATTGCCTCCTCATAAACATGTGAACTCTTAAATTTTACCTAAAATATCTGAGATATGAAATCTTAATTTTCACCTAAAATATCTGAGTTTCAACACCTATAATAATGCATTCTTCCCTTTAGCGCATGTGATGTTAGAGTGAAATGCCTGTGTTATGTACAAACCTAGTATTTTTTTTTCTTCTCCACACTTTGAATTGGGTCGTAAATGCTCAAGCTTGCTTTGTTCCACGGTGATGCTAGACCTTTCCCTAGAGCGTGAGCACAGGCTCGCCCCTGTGATCACCAAGGGGTGACTCTTGGGGAACTCAGGACGATCCCATTTGCTCTCCCCAGATTTAGGGGAGGTCTGCGTTCCTGGGGGAAGGATGAAGGTGGTGCGCAGTGAGCAATGGAGTTTGAAGAGCTTGGGTTTTCTTTGCCAAATATCTAAGAATCTACTAATAGTTGTAACTCTAATGTGATTTTCTTGTTAATCTCTGTCAAACCATGAAACCTGATACGTTAGCCATGACTAAGCCGTGAAATTTGTCAACTTTGTCTGTGATTTACACAAGCTCTGTTTTAAAAAAAAAGAAGTCTTAGCACAAAGTGTGGAAGATTACTTCCCAGCGTGTTTTCCCCAGCATGCCACTAGTATCTTGTGACAACAAGTAAGAACAGAGTGTACACATTTCTTGTGCTGTTTCAGGGACTGAGAATGGATAAACTAAAGCCCAAAACTAAATCATTTATTTTCCTTTGAAATGATGTATACACATATGGTAGATCTGCTTAGTAGATGTTGATAGGTGTTAAATAACGTTCAAAAATAGTTTTATGGTTCTTATCATTGAACATGATAAGAAACTTCCTAAAAGTGATAGATTCTTTGTTTTTGGAAGAAGATAAATGAGTAAAACCTGTATTTTGTTTTGATTCATAAATTGTACAGTTAATCTCTTCAGTGTAGAGAGGTTCTGGATTTAAGTACTGGAACCTGAGACCCCTTTTTGTCATTGGCAAACTGGGTGAATTTTATATAAGTCACTTAATGTTTTTTCCTTTCCAAAAAGTAAAACTGATAATATTGAGAACTCCTTTGGAGGAGGCTTGTGCTTCCCTTGTGGCTCAGCTGGTAAAGAATCTGCCTGCAATGCGGGAGACCTGGGTTCAATCCCTGGGTTGGGAAGATTGCCTGGAGAAGGGAAAGGCTACCCACTCCAGTATTCTGACCTGGAGAATTCCATGGACTTTACAGCCCATGGGGTCACGAAGAGTTGGACACTACTGAGCGACTTGCACTTTCACTTGGAGGAGGCTTGAAGGCATAAAAGAGATACTATCTCTGAGGCACAGAGCTGAGCACATACATCCTTTATCCACTTGGGCTACTGTTATAATTAGTATAAAATTGTCTAATAATGTAACCTGGGCTTCCCAGGTTGCACAGTGGTAAAAAAAAAAAAAAAAAAAAAAAAAAATCTGCCTGCTAATGCAGGAAATGCAAGAGACAGGTTCACTCCCTAGGTTGGGAAGATACCCTGGAGAAGGAAATGGCAACCCACCCCAGTATTCTTGCCTGGAAAATTCCATGGACAGAGGATCCTCGTGGGCTTATATCCATGGGGTCACAAAGAGTAGGACATGAGTGAACAACACAATAATGTTGTGACTGAGCACACACAATAATGTAAGGGATCATTGAGTATCCTTGTTACCCAAAGGAAATTTGATTAAGTTCATGTACTTGGAAAAGTATTTACCAAAGAAAAACTGGGCAGTGTTTAAATTTTCCATGTGAAGAATAGGAGAGCAGCGCAGAGGAGGAGAGACATGTTGCAGAGCGGCAGAGTGGTGGGAGCTGGGGTGTCTTTCTCTCCTCTCGCTGCCAGCGCCTTGCCCCACAGAAGGCCCAGATCTTCCCCACTGTCCCCTGGACTCTACAGAGTCAGGATCAGATAACCAGATGACTTCGAACCTTGACTTCAGTCCAGTGGTTTTAAACTTTTATTTTTCTTTTAAATACTAAATCTTGTGCAGTGTTCTAGGATCTAAAATGACTGTTCTCAGTTACCTGGGGCATAAGCTGGGACGTAAGCTGTGAAAACAGTGTTGGGTCAGTCTGTACATTTTGCAGACAAGGACCCTTGAGTCCATGGGATTCAGATGACTTGTTCCAGGTCTCACAACTGGCTGAGAACAGCCTGGCCTCGTTTTCTTGCCTTTCCCAGTTTCTGTGCTGTTACCCTGACTTCTCCTCCCACATCAACAGCAGGAAGAACAAAGCCTAAGGCTTCAGGACGGCTTTTGTCATCTTGCCCGGCTCTTCCAGCCTCCTTGGGCCCTCAAAAGATCCATAATCATTGTTACAGAAACAGTGACCCTCCCTTCCATTCAGAATTCTATGCAAAGTATTGTGAATATGTATCCATGCATTTTTCTATGAAGAAGGTCCATAACTTTTATCATTGTCTCTCAAAGGGGTTTATGACCTCAAAAAGGTTAAGAATGATTTTCTTATAATTTGTGCCTGTAAAAATAAAAATTCTAATTCTGATTGTGAGTGGTAAGATTAACAATTACATCAGATTTTTTAACCTTTCAGTGCAAATGTAGCATGCAACTCATGGAGTGTCAGGCTTGCTTATAAAAGAGCAATTGAGTCCTAAGTTTTTTAGGTTGTTCCTGTACCTTTAGTTTTCAGCCTGAATCCTAGATGGAACTAGATTCTAACCATCTTTGAACCTGGATGGTTCAAAGTTAATGCATGTTTTGTTTTTTTTTTTCCTTCATTGCTCTAGAAAAGTATGTGTATTTCTAGACATGGACTTGGATTTATTTGCTCAATTCCGCTTTAACCTTGTATTAGGGTTGTCATATTTTACAAATAAAAATATAGTATACCTAGTTATCTCTGAATTTAAAATAAACAATAAATGCTATTTTAAGCAGAGATCTGGAGAAGGGGAAGAAAAATGGATCAACTGTGCATTATGCAAAAAGCCTTATTTCAACTGTAGAATTTTGTTGCAGAAATTAAAGCACATTTGTTACAAACAAGCAGAGAATCTTTTTGAGGTGGAGGAAATGTTCTAAAACTGGTTTGTGTTGATGTCTGCACCATAAATAAATGTACTCAAAATCATTGAACTTTACAATGAAGATGAATGAATTTGATGGCATTTATGTATTTATCGGTTGAAAAAGAATTATGGGATAGCTTTATAAAAAGCTGTTGCTTAATTTTTTTATTCTGAATTTATTACCTATTTGAGAAGACAAATCCACTCTTCAGAATGAAGCATGAAAATGCTTACACCAAATTTTGTGTAAAATTTCTACATCTACCAAAGCACATCTCCTGATGCCAATTCCTGCCTTAACCCGGATTCCACACACTGTGGAAGTAAGGCTTCTTCTCCCTGGCAAAAGCAAAGAGTTGCTGCTCTTAGGAGTTTTGTTCAGTCGTTGATTGTGAGGGTGACCTGTGACACCTGACACCCTAGTAAGGCTGCCTGTCCCCTACTTCAAGCTGAGAAAAACCTGGGGAGGGCAGTATTTGGCTCCGGGTGTATGTAGAGCCTTGGGTTTTGTTCTTTTAGGAAACAGTGGCGCATATCTGCTCAAGCAGACTCATGTTCTCACCTTGAGTAACATCTTTGGTGCAAACAAAATGTTCACGTGCCAGGGTGTGGACTCAGTCAGGAGGCACCTCTGTCAAAAACAATTGGAAACGGGCAGTGGGCTACTCTTCTATCTCTGTTGATATAGAGATACATGGGTAGGCCAGGATGAATGATTGCTGTGGAGAGGGGTGGGGTAGGGATGCTTGTCCACAGGAAGGGTGTGCCTTGAGACATTCATTTTTTTTTTTTTTTAAATTGGGCTAGAGGTGCTTTACAATGTTGTGTTGGTTTCTGTGTGTATATGTATCAAAAGTTAAAGACCTGCTCCTCTAGATTTAACTACTAAATTCTACAAAGGGCAATTCTTTATAAGGTTCATTAAAGTCCCTGTGGACCTCTGCTAGACCCTCCAGACAAGTACTTCTAGTTTTCCATTACTGTCTGTTCTGTTACTTCTACCAAAACAAACAATAAACCTAATAGAACAATGAGAGGAGGGCCACGGCCCCTCAGAGATGCCTATATTCTTACCCTTTCTCCAATTGAGATGCAAGCACACCCTAGCAGTCAGATCTCACTGTTGCAGAAGAGACGTGAAGACAGTGGAGAGTGAGGGGCAAGAAGGAGGAGTAGCTGGATCATGGTGATGGGTGGAGAGGAAGGTTTCCTGGGAACTGGGGAAGCAGAGGGTCCCAGCTCTGGGCATCTGACGTCTCCTAATGCACCTCTCTGTGGGCTGAGGCATTACAATCTCTAGTGAAAGAAAGTACTAGACTCCAAACATTTTCACCCAAGGAAGCCCCAGCAAAGGCTAGATTTTTAACACATCAACCTGGTTCTTCTAGCAGACTTGATCAAAAGTCAGTACTTTGAGAAGGGGCTTCCCAGGTGGCTCAGTGGTAAAGAATCTGCCTGCCAATGCAGGAGACACAGGTTCAGTCCTTGGGTTGGGAAGATCCCCTGGAGGAAGAAATGGCAACCCACTCCAGTATTCTTGCCTGGAGAATCCCATGGACAGAGGAGCCTGGAGGGCTACGATCCATGGGATCGCAAAGAGCCAGACACAGCTTAGTGGCTGAGCACAGACACACGCATGCAGTACTTCGAGGTGTCCAGAATTTTGTGCCTTAAAGCCTCATTGAAATCCCCACTACTGTGGAATTCCTGGGCTGGTCTCAGCCAGCTGCCAGTGTGGAGATATATGTCTGCCCTCTGTATCCACATCTGCAGATGAACCAACTGCAAATCAAATATATTTGGGAAAAAAAGTCCAGAGAGTTTCAAAAAGTAAACCTTGAATCTACCATGCTCCAACAACTATTTAGAGAGCATTTACATGGTATTAAGTATAGAGATGATTTAAAGTATACTGGAGGATGTGCATAGGTTACATGCAAAGTCTGTGCTATTTTTGTTAAGGGACTTGGGCTTCCATGGATTCTCATAACTGCTAGGGGTCCTGAAATCAGTTCCCCAGAATACTGAGAACTGTGACTAATTAGCTCATTGAGAAGGCGAACCAAACCTTTTCTTCAAGACTTCACGATGCATATGCTAGTACAGTGGGTTCTATCTTCTCATTCAAGCAATCCTGAAGGAAGGACATCTGCCAGCCCACTGTTAGTTACTGCTGTCATGTGGAAGAAAGTAAATGCCTTTCCTTTAAAAAACATTCTATAAATCCATCAGTCTTGCCTATTTTAAGTTTCTTTGCCTACATGTGTCGAAATAAGTGAGAGTATAATTTTTGGCCTTTTCTCTGTAGGGTGAGTTTTCAGCTTTTGCTGGAGGGCTCATTTCTGTTCCACCTCTATTCCACCTTTTTGGCTGAACCTGGATTCAGGAAACCCAGCAACAATCTTAAGTTTCATTTTCTTTCCTGTGGAAATGAGAAGCCAGAGACCTACTTTGGAACTCACTGTATAGATACTTGTTCTTCACTTTTAGTTTTCTCCTCCACATCTGTTTCCTCTCTCTGGTCTTCAGGTAAAATTATTTCTATTAGATATATTTCTTCCCCACTTTAGTCCTTAATGGGTCATTTAGCTTTATGTGGCTTCCTGATCCTGATAGAAGGCAATATTGAGACCCTAGGTCTTTTTGTTTAACCAGGTACTAAGGAGTCTGATGGTTCCTTCACTCCTCACACTTTAAGAAGGCATCATAATACTCCAAGATGCTGAAAGAAAAATCCAATAAATACTTCAGCTCATCTATTAAAGTGGTGATTCTCAATCAGAGCCAATGTTAGTCCCAGGCCCTAGAGACACTTCTGGGTGTCCAGTATGGAGGGGAATGAAGCTGACAGGCAGTAGGTGGAGGCCGGAGGACTCTGTCATACCTCCTGGAGGGCACAGTAGGTCACAACAAAGAATCGTTCGGCCCCAACCTTGAAGAGCGCCAAGGCTGAAAAGCCTGGGTTAGAAGAATTCTTGCACTTTTTTCTTTTTCCCTCAAGGCCTAGGGTACAAGAATAAGAAAGAGAGAAAATGATCCACTCTGGGGAGTGTGCATGTCTTCAGTTCTTACATCCCACACGGATCCAGAAATTGGCGAGCACACGGGCACCAGTGAGCAGGGCAGAGCGCAAGGTCAAGGCGGGTCTTCCCGGCTGCAGTAGCTATCTCAGCTCCAAGGGAGGACCACTTTGACCAGAGCAGAGGACCAAAAAATTACAAGGATGTTTAGTTTGTGATAAAATCGTTTTGTAGATTAAAGTGCTTCCTTCTGCCCATAAAATGGCATGCTTTTTAAATAACTCGAAACTAGAAGGCATTTAACTGTATTGTGAGCAGGAGGCAGGGCTGGCTGCTCTTCAGACCCTTGGTCAGGTACTTCCAGCCTTATAATCAAGCCTGTCCAAGCTGCAGGTGACAGCGCTCTTCCTCTGTTCTCCAGTGTGCTCCTGAATTACGCCATGTTCTAAACACCCTTACTGTCAACACAAAGGGATTCAGGGAGTTTCCTGGAACCAATTTCTCTCTCTGCATCTCTTGGCTCCACTATTATCTCTCACTCCTTTGGTGGTAGCAAGATGGCTGCCTAAGTGCCAGATTGTACTTCCTCTCACATGAAAGCCCAGTTAGGAAGAGTGAGTCTCTTTCCCAAGGTTCTCTGCAGGTCTCATTGGCATTTGGGTCGTGTGCTCAATCTTGAATTGTGGACTGTGGCTTGGGGAATGCTAGGAGCTGATTGGCTGAAGCCTAGGATACCAAACACCCCTGAGCTAGAATGGAGCCTCATGTCATGCTCATGAGTTAACAGGGGGGCAGATGTGTTACCTCAAAGGGAAATAGGGGTAAGATGACCAAACTAGGAGGAATGGATGCCCAGTGAGTTAAACATGTTTGTGTGCATGCGCACGCGTGCACACACACACACGCACACACACACGTGTGTGCGCTACTTGCCATTGAAAGGCGTTGGAGTCTATGGTGGAAGACTTGGGTTCTTGCTCTGACTTGGCCATTAACTAGCTTCATAATTTGGAGATAACATCATAAATCTTCCAGCTTCCTTTTTCTCCTCTGAAACATGGAGGTAATAATACTATTAGGGTGGTTATGAAAAATTAAGCAATTATTTTGGGATATTGGAAGGGTTGTGCAAACCAGGTGGCAGTGGCATTGTTAGATGCATTTAGTTAGTGAATCTAGTTCAGCCTCTAAAATCTAGAAGAATCTAGAGCAGCTCCAATCCACCCAGCTGTCCATGCAGGCCTTTGGAAGCCAGTGTCTAAATTTACCCCAATCCTCATTGTTGCAGGTCAGTTTGAAATCTTCTGAGGTCAATGGTTGAGGTAATTAGCTTGCTGTGAATCTTGAAAAATTCTTTCTGTTAAATGACATAATTGGTTTTAATTATATAATTATGGTACTTAAAGTGTGGGGGTGAAAGGTTACTATTATATTTAGAAGTGAGATCCCCAAATGAAGCAGGGGCGTGTAAGCTAGTGTTTCTTCAGATTTTTCTTTTTATTTTTTCACAGGGAAGTCAGAGTAGGCTGGCCTTGGCCCTGCCATTTTGGATGATTATCTTGAATGAGGTAGCGCTTGGGCTGCCCATGCATCATAGAAACCTTTGTAAAGGGACGGGAAAGGGCTTCCGTAAAGACCTCATTGTGATCTGAAGTTAATGAGCAGTGGGAGCTCAACTGTCAGCAATTGAATCTGATTGGGCAGGGTAATTATATGATTGCCTCTGGTGTTTGCACATGCAGAGGGATATTTTTATTGGACAAAACCTAATTGCTTACTTACTTAGTGCAGGGAAAACCTAAACAAATTTGTGTTGTCATAGGTTAAAAAGACATCCTTTCTTTGTCTCTAAAATAGCTGCCTGCCCTGCTTTTCAGAAGTGAGGGGTTTTGTTTCATTCTGTCTTCAATCAAGGATATTGTCTGTAGGCCTTGAATTATATGATAGTATGAACATGTAAAGGAAAGTTGCTCTGGGCTGTGCATTTTGGTAAAATGACCACGTGCTTATAGCCATGTCTTAAACCATCCTATACAATGATTTCTTTCATAATGCAAAGGCAGCTAGGGCTTTATACAATACTCAAGCTACTCAGACTTTCACAGTTTCATTTTTTTTTTAATTTGTTTGTTTTGTTTTCCTGCATGGAGGCCTTTGCAAGATTGGCTTCCTAAACTATCTGGTTTTCCTTCTCTGTATAAGGCAAGTGGAAGATATTGTATCTGTGGTTGCCTTTTAGACATCAGAAACACTGAGGATAAAGACAGCAAAGCAAAGAGCTCCCTCTGTGATTTTCTGGGGAGTTGGAGGAACAGGAAGGGCGGGTGAGAGAGCCAAAGGGAAGAAGTCTTGGGGCTCCCACTTTGAGGATGATTAGATGCAGTCTAGTGTCTCGTGGTTTTGCCTGTCCTGAGTGATCTTGGCGTCTCACTTGACCTGTAATGCTGATGTGCAGAAAACAGATTGCTACAATTGGGTTTATCCTTTAGCAGTTCAATGCCACATTATTGCTTCACTTTTTTCCAGTGTTCTTGTAAAGCACACTATTGTCTGTGTTCTTTCCTTTCCTGAGATTCTACTGGAAGAGTTTGAAACACACCTGGATTGTGGGGATTGGAAGAGCCCCTCATGATGAGAACTGCAGACTCCAGATGTGGTGCCCTTGTTGGGTGTAAGATTATAGGCTGGAGGATGGCTGTGAACAGAGGGCATTAAGCCTCTCAGACCGTCTGAGCTTTCTTATCTCAGAAACTGACACGTGCTCACATATCCCAGTCTAGTCTGGGTAACACCATGGGTCCTCTAGGTTCTGCGTGAAATGTCACTTCTGGGAATCCTTCCCTGATTGCCCACCTCCAATCTGATTGGCTGCCTTTGCTCTGTGCTCCATGATACCCTCTAGGTCCTTTTACCCATTGTCCTTTAAATGTTTGTCTTACTGTACAAAATAGCCCGTACACTCCATGAGGGCAGGTCTTGTGTTTATATTTGTCAGGACTATCTCCCCAGAGCTCGGCGCAGTGCTCGATGAGTGTGTCTGGAATGACTGAATGAGGAAAGGAATGGTTGTTGGGTCTCCGAGGGAATTGTGGTGTGTGCTGCCTAGGCTTCCGTACCCTTGCTGTTAATACCACTTTCTTGTTGCTTATAATTTTCATTGTCCCAGATGATCCAGCTCTGTCGGAGGCACGGAGGCACAGTCAAATCTCATGCTGTACATTGATCACCTGTCCAACCTTTGCCTAGAGTGGAAGCCCCCAGTTCCTTCAAGAGATCCAACTTTACCTGTCTGTAAAGAAGAAGAGGAGGGAGACAGCAGGGAGGAGCCGGTGGCAGTTTAACACCAGAGCAGGTCCAAAGTTTACTTTTACCCTTTTGGAGGTGGGTAACTGCAAACGCCACCGGGAGCTGGGTTTCAGGGCCCTGCATATTGACTGGTGGGCGGTGGTCACATGTGCTTCATGTTTTACTAGAGTGTAGGGGTTGTTATTTTTCTGTTTAAATTATAGCCAGACTGTTCTGTGAATTCCTAGAAGCATAGGACAAGAATCCGAGTTCATCATCCACATGATGTAAATTTTAATTGTCCAACTGGCCTCCAGTTGTTTGTATTTTGCTATGTGGATAGATTATGGTTCATTCATTGGTTCTCATTTCATCACTATCACTTGTTTTTATCATTTGCCTATGATTTTCAACAGACTTTCTTGATTTGAAGCTCAAGTTTTTGATGTTTGGAATTTGTCCCTTCTCGGTTGGTCTCTTAGACCATGAGATCCTGGATAACTACTGAATAGATGAAATTTCATTTAGGACCATCCCTCTGTGTTTAAGTCTAGCCCTATACAATCCTGGGATATCTCTAACCAGCTTTTTCCCTAAGCAAAACGTGAATCTGTGACCTTAGGCAAAAGAGATTCCTCTTGAACCCCCAACCCCCCAGCCATCCTTGAGTTTGGACTCCCTGTTGTTGGTTGGGCTGTGATAACAATTTCTGGGTGAATGGACAGGTGCATGTAGAAACTGCAATCTCACGTGTGGAGGGGCAGGGTAAACTCTCAGAGACCCTGGGTGCTTCTTACATGGCAGTCTGTGCCAGCTCTCCTTTGTCTGAAGTATATTCTCTTTCTCTTGCTTTTTTTAGACTTGTACTGGAATACAGTTGCTTACAATGCTGTGTTAGTTTCAGGTGCACAGCAAAGTGAATCATTTGTACCACGCAGGTCATTATGGAGCACTGAGTAGGGCTCCCTGTGCTCTACAGCGGGTCCTTATTAGTTGTCTGTTTTATATATGGTCGTGTGATATGTCAATCCCAAACTCCCAATTTATCCCTCCCCCCACCTTACCACCCTGCTGACCATAAAGTTGTTTCCTACATCGGTAATTCTGTTTTTGTTTTATAGATAAGTTTGTTTGTACCATATTTTTAGTTTCCACATATAGGTGATATCATATGATATTTATATTTGACTTACTTCACTCAGTATGACAATCTCTGGGTCTCTCCATGTTGCTGCAAATGGCACTATTTTGTTCTTTTCTATGTCTGAGTGATATTCCATTGTATATATATACTACATCTTCTTTATTCATTCCTCTGTTGATGGACATTTAGGTTGCTTCCATGTCTTGGTAAATAGTGCTGCAGTGAACACTGGGTGTAGATATCTTCGATTTATAAAACCATAAATCTCTTGATATATGGATTGCTTGATGATATGGTAGTTCTATATTTAGTTTTTTAAGGAATCTATGTACTGTTTTCTATACTAGTTGGACCAATTTATATTCCCACCAACAGTGCAGGAGGGTTCCCTTTTCTCCATACCCTCTCCAGCATTTATCATTTGTAGATTTTTTGTTGATGGTCATTCTGACTGGTGTGAGGTGATTCCTCATTGGAGTTTTGATCTGCATTTCTCTAATAATTAGTGAGGGCTTCCCAGATTGTTCAGTGATAAAGAATCTGCCTGTCAATTCAGGAGATGCAAGTTTGATCCCTGGGTTAGGAAGATCCCCTGGAGAAGGAAATGACAACTCACTCCAGTTTTCTTGCCTGGGAAATCCCATGGACAGAGGAGCCTGATGGGTTACAGTCCATGGGGTTGCAAAAGAGTCTGCCATGACTTAGTGACTAAACAACAACAACAATAATTAGTGATGTTGAGCATCTTTTCACATGCTGTTTTGGCCATCTGTATGTCTTCTTTGAAGAAATGCATATTTAGATTGTCCCCCCATTTTTTAATTGGGTTGTTTGCTTATTTGATATTAAGCTGCATAAGTCGTTTGTGTATTTTGGAAAGTAATCCCTTGTAGGTTGCATCATTTGCAAATATTTGCTCTCTCTGTCCCTTCTGAGTCTGTATTTACGTTCTTTAGTCGCATATCTGCTTTGGCATAATAAGTGCTTAAATTGGAAACTTTGGGAGTTCCTTCAAGAAAGAGAGTTTAAACAACCTCTTCTTACAGTATGTGTGTTCACCAGTGCTATGTGCTTTGAACCAAACAGGAATGGGCCCTAGTAAGCTTTATTCCCGAATCCAAGGAAAGTTTAGTTTAATTTTCAGTTTTGGAATAGCACCAACGGATGCCTCACCACCTCATATCCTTTCTGGATTGAGGCAGGTAATTACTGCCTACACAAATAAATCACATACTTTTGGAAAGGGAAAAAAACCTCTTTGAATGACATTTGATTTATAATTAAACTTGGCGATGCAGTCTCTGAAGTGTCTCATCTTGTCTAATCACAATGATCTGTTTCCTTTGGGAGTACTTCTGCATGTAGGAGTTAGTTCTCTTGTTGTCATCACATACTATGGGGAAGGGAACAATTTAAGACAGGAAAGAGAAAAATTAGAATAAATAATTGCCATTTTCAGTCAAATTCAAACCACGGATTGTTTCTATTCGTATTCTTTAAAAAACATCTTTGCGTCCCTTTGTCGACTGATGCACTCAGCAAAAAGATTTAAATGCCGGCTAAGTACCCTGCCGGGACCAGTAACCTCCTTCCCAGCATGGCCTGGGAACTTGTTAGAAATCCAGAGTTTCGGACCCCACCCAGACCTACTGAACTGTAGCAACTCTGCAGGTGGGGTCCAGCACACTGGGTCTGAATGAGCTTCTTGGAGATTCTGCTGCACAGAAAAGTTTAAAAAGTATGACTTAAAACTCCAGTGAGTGCACGAGGTGAGAGCATTCACAGGGTTTTCCCTCTAGCACTTGTCAGCCAGGAGCTTGAAATCTAGTCATGGACACAAAGCATTAACTTCATCAGACAGTTAGGCAGCGTGATCTGTGTAAAATGTAAAGTACATCATACGCTCACTTCCTAAGTCCCTCCAGGCAGTTCCCTTTGTCCTCCAAATAAATATAAATGCTTGGCTCAGGCCTCCAGGGCCTGGCATGCTCCCTTCCCTGCCTACCTGCCCATCTCATCTGGTGCTCTTTCCTGCCTCCCTCAGTGCTCTGCCACATCACTCTGGCCTTCCTACTGGTCCTCAAAGATGCCCACCGAGGGTGATGTCAGCAGGGAAATGGAGGAAGGGGAAGAAAGAGGGAACTGCCAAGGTTAAAGAATAGGCTTGGTCACAAGTATTTTTCAATTTGGTACAATCTTTCTAAACTTTGGTATAATATTTCTAAACCTTTATCCCCATTGGTTAATATATTAGTATGTTGATTCTTAAATCTATTGATTCAATAATATGTGAATGTGATCATATTAGTGACCCCATCTTACAGTGGAGCAAAGTCTGAAAAGACTCTCTAAATCATCATGGAAATACTCAGTGTGCTTTAGTTTGAGTCAGTGTGATTTAGTTTGAGTCAGTGTGCTTTAGTTTGAGTTTCCGTGTCATGCGTTTGTGACAGCTTCTTCTGAGAGTTGGCGGAGTAGACAGTGCTCAGCTACACATCACACGTGGGAACCTGGTGAACGTGGCTGGAGATCGCAGATGCTGAGTGTGAAACCATCGGTGCGGCCCCGGAACACGGCGGAGCCGAGGCACGCACCTTACTGTCTTCACTTGGTTTCAGGAAAGATAATGACTATGTTTGTTAGGTTTTGTCTCAGTAAAAAATTATCTGGGAATGCCAATTATGGTGTTTGGGATATTAAACGCATCATGCGATTAGGGAACAAACTAACTGTTTGGAGGATTTTTACTTTTAGAGGAAAAATAGTGTCTCAGGATCCTCTCCCTAATGAGAAAGGGTAAACACGTATCTTAAATATGATTTGTCAGGGGAGGAAAAAAAAAACAACTCAAGCTTAAATATGAGGCAAAGGGATTCTTAAAGATTTTAGGACCAGCAGTGGTTTTTTGGTTTTGTTTTTTGTCTCAGTTTTGTTTTCATTCTCCACAGCTCTTTCATAGTAACAGACTTTCTCATTTTGTGAGTGTAGCATCTCTGGTTTCAGACGTTATTTACTCTTAGGGAAGTGTCTCGTTTGAGATCCTCAGTGGAGGAACAAAAGGTGGGCTAGAAAGTGAAAGTTGCGCTGGAGGAGCTGTCAAAGAGAGTGGTCGGTGGAGGTGTGCTCGGTCCTGGCGGCCTTTCAGCTTCACTTTGCCTTGTAAAGTTTAAAGGTCTCCAGGGAACCGAGGCATGTGAGCAAGCTCCCTGACTGGCCACGAAATCCTTCCTGTCAGAAGGCAAAGCTACTCTGCTGCATGAGGTTGGGAACACACAGTGAACGTCCTGCCCCTGCCCTCAGGGAGCCCACAGTCCAGAGGCCGGGAGACTTCAGCAAATACTGACGTGAGAGAAAGTGCACTTTCACACTTCGGAAGGCAGTCTGGAGGGTGAGAGAGCTATAGGAGCAGAAAAGCAGGCTCCCAGTTCTCTTTGGACACAGAGTTGAAGTTGGGAATTGAAGGATGGCCAGTTTTGTTTGTTTGTTTGTTTTGGGGGGAGTTGTGTGTTGAGGATTGTGGTTTGGTGGGGGGTGAGGAGGAGTGTCTCTGGAGTGCTGGCACCAGCTCCCACATTGACTGGAGCTCTGCCTATAGAGTCAACCATAGCGGAGAATGTTCTGAGCAGCCACATGGGTGATAACTGACTGAGTGCAGAGTGTACCCCAGGGGAGGGCCTCTCCCCCAGGAGAGACCCAGATTTCCTAGTGTCCGCTAACAGCCCCAGGATCACTGTGCCCCAGCGTGAGACCAGCACCTTGGTATTTGTTCTCTTCCTTTAGTTGCTTCCTCCAACTCTTTGACTGCCTCTCTCTGAGTTCCTTCCTCTTTGAGAGCAAAGCTGCTTGTGGGGGACCCTGACCATACCCTCGAAGAGTCTTACTTTTAGGAAGGCATTTTAAGCATCTTCAGAGGATCTTACTGGATGTGGCCAACAACTCCTAGGAGTAAGGAACTGTGTTCACCCATTGCTTTCTTGATCGGAGTCTTTACTACACGTCCCATCTGTTGGAGCCAGGACACACCTGGGGGGCAGGTTCTCTGTCTAGTTTTGTCTAGTGCCTGACAGGCTAACTTTGCACAGATCTTGCACTCAGAAATATTTGACAAATGAAAGAAGAGATTGTGCAAATCCACATGCCCTTGCAGTGCTGAGGCTCGACTTCAGGAGTGTGGAGTAAAATTACTCTCTGAATGGATTCATTTATTTATCCATCCACTCATCCGAAAGCAGTTGTTGAGTTCCTGTTTAACTGTGTTGCTGATAAACAGTGCCTGGTACGTGGTATGTTTATAATCGATGTTGGTTATTATAGAGGAAATGCAAAACTAACTCTGGCTCCTGAATCCCTTTGCACTCTTACCTCACTGAGTTCTATGGAAGCCTGAGCTGCTCACCCTTCTCCTGTCATTTAGGAGTGACAGTCCAGGGTCCCTGGCTCTCAGGGCGTCAGCTTCACTTCAGAGAGGAGAGCTCAGCCATAGAAGGGAGCTCATGGCGTGAGCTCTGACGTTTCAGGATGCAGAAGGACTGCTCGCTGGTTTGTCTGCACAAAACCTGGGTGAATACAAAATGACAGGACGTGGTTACACGTCAGGGAAGTCTGCGTGGCTTTTTAAAAAATCACTGAATTAATAAGGATGGTCATTTGGAGTAGTGAGGTTTCACTTAAAACCATTACTGAATTCCCAGCAGCTTTTCATTGTCAGGTGTTTTGCTGAATCAAAAGATAAAATTACTTAGGGGGCGTGGTAAGCAAACTATTTTTATCTTTAGAAGGAGTCCCTATGAAAAGTGTGCTGCTCCTGACTTGCATGATAACTCCGAAGTTTGGTCGTGCCCTTCTTCAAGCAGCTCCTGACCCAAGGGAAAATTCTGAATGCCTGATGGCTCTCCCCAGCGGCTGCAGTGTAGGGATGGATCTGGCAAGCAGATGTTTATGGTGGAAACTTTCCGTTCTAGAATAGTGCCTTCTGAAGCAGGAGGTGGGTTAGGTCAGAGAAGAATGTGCCAGACAGGGTGCCCCTTTGTTAATCAGTGTCGTCATCTTGGCTGCCCCTTGAGCAGCCTCATCTTCCTGAAATCTTCAGTAAGAAGGCCATTCAACAAATACATCTAGCATTGGCAAGGATTTTTCTAGCCCAGCTCTAACAACAGGGAATGGATTTAGTCAGATTCAAGGAAACCTTAAGACTCATTCTATAACAGTATTACCTCTCTGGAAGAGCTCTGGAAGGCAGATTATCAAACACCAGTTCCTTGAGCAAAACTTGAAAACAACTGATGCCAAAGTAATCAAATTGACTGTGCCAGGATCTGATTCTTAGGGACATTTACCAGGCTCACTGGGACAAGTACTGTATTCAGTACTAAGATGGATTAATCTAATGAGTCTTCATAGCAACCCATGAAGTAACCACTAATATTATGACCATTTCATAGACAGGGAAACTGAGGCTTAGACCTACTAGGTAACTTGCCCAAGGTCATCTAGTAGTGATCCCTCCTACTTTCACCATTGAACTGATAATATGGCCACATTGCTGATTTTAAGTCATAAACTATTATTTTAAGTTTTATCCCCTCCCTTTTTTCTTTATTTGGAAAATGCAATTCTTACATAGATATACATGCAGTTATAAGAAATGATCATTTGAGTCAATTTTAATAGATTTGACAAAGGGTGGTATCTATATAATAGTAACAGAAACACTGAGTTTGGTGAAAAAGATATTTCCAAGTTGTCTTCTCTGTCCTCATTTGCAACCTTCACACATGATAGGATGTGATTCAGAGTTGCATGGAGGGGGTCAGAATGATGCTCACAGTGAGGAATCAGGTGCTTTCCTTACCAAAATGTGACTTTGAGCAGGTCATGTGGCTCCTCTAGGTTTCAGACTTTTCTGGTACATGAAATAATTGCAGTTAATTCAACAACATTTGTTTGGCATCTGTCACACATGCAGATATGATGACAGGCTCACTCTCCCTTCCTACAACTGTCACACAGATAGCCTGAGGTAATGGGATCTATTCTAGGGGACAGCTCTGGACCTCTCTGAGGGACTAGAGCACTTCAGGCTGCCAAGTCAGGCTGACATCAGCAAATGTTCATTGAGTGCCTACCATGGAAACGTTCCATTCTAGGAGCAATGCATTCCGTTGTACTTGGTGTTGCAGGCTGTGGAGAGAGATAGTAGACCAATAAACAAACAGATAAGGTGATTTTGGAAACCAGTTAAATGCATGAAGAAAATACAGTAGAGCAATGTATAATAATAGTGACTGAGCTTGGAAGTACCTACTCTACCTAAAGTGATCAGAAAGCATCTCTGAGGAGAAGACACAAAGAAAAGGCTTGGAAAATGAGAACTGCTTTCTAGGCAAAGAATTGGGTGGAATAGCCTTGATGTATAAAGTTCTACAATTTCATTATTCTTTTTTTTTCCTAAGATCTATTTATTTATTTTTGGTTGTGCTGGGTCTTCGTTGGGGTGCTCAGGCTTCTCATTGCAGTGGTTTCTCTTGTTGCAGGACACAGGCTGTAGGCGTGTTGGCTTCAGTAGTTGCAGAGGGGTGGCGCCGTAATTGTGGCTCACGGGCCTTAGGGCACTGGCTCAGTAGTTGCCGCATGCAGGCTTAGTTGCTTCTCACCATGTGGAAACTTCCCGAACCAGGGGGTCGAACCCATGACCCCTGCCTTGGCAGGCGGATTCTCAACCACTAGACCACCAGGGAAGCCCAATTTCATTGTCCATTAAACAGAGAAGTTGAGACGTCAGCTATGTAATTTCACTGCTTGGGATTTGTTGATTTTTTTTTTTTAAAGGTCAAGCACATGTTTAATTTTTTGTAAACATTCCATGTGTACTTGAAGAGCATGTGCATTCTCTCTTTAAGGAACTATTCTTTGTTTTTTTAGATGCAGCTTATGAATTATATAACTAAAGCCTTCTATAGTTCTATTAATGTTTTAGCTGTTTAACTTCACAGCTGCTGAGAGGTGAACATTCATATACTTGTGGTGATTCTGATTTGCTCATTTCTCTTAGTAATTTTATCCATTTTTGTTTTATTTATGTCCAGCTCCTGGTGGGTTATTCTTGTTATTAATTATTTTCTCCCTTGCCAAGCAGGAGACATGGGTTTGATCCCTGCGTTGGGAAGATTCCCTGGAGAAGGAAATGGCAATCCACTCCAGTATTCTTGCCTGGGAAATCTCATGGATCGAGGAGCCTGGTGGGCTGCAGTCCATGGGGTCGCAAAGAAATAGATGCGACTTAGCAAGTGAAATGAGCATTATCCCTACTAGTACTTTTACCTATAAATATTATTTTCTCTGATAATATTGCTGTAACAACATCCTTCTGGTTAATGTACATGTTTGTTTCTTCTATTATTTCATTTTCAGCCTTTAGGTGTTACTGGTTTATTTTTTATAAGCAACATAAAACTGGAATTTTTTTTTAAATTGAGTGTCTCTGTCTTTTGATGGTTGAATTTAAGCTATTTATTATAAGTAATCTATTTGCACTTAACTTTGTCTTCTTATTTTGCATGGTCATGGGTACTTTTTTCTTCCTTTCCTTTAGTACTTTGTTTGAATCAACTGTGCTTCCTTTATTTCTTTTTAATTTTCCCCTCTCCTGGTTTGGAAGTTACATACTCTATTTCTCTTCTCATAGTGGTTTGGATAGTATCTAAGGCAGAATTTGGCAAACACTCAGAGGGCTTTAATGCATTGCTTTCAGTAAGTTTAACAGCTTTCTCTAGTATTCTGTCTCCCAAGTGGTTGGATCTTTAAAGGGGTGAGGTGTAAATATAAGTACAGAGCATTGTCGCTGTGATAGTTATACCTTGGAGTACAGACTTCCAACTTGCCTTTGCCAAGACCTGTGCCCTGTTGCCTGAGGGGTCTGGTAATTGACAAACTGTAAAATGATCATGGGTTATGGGTAACGTAGCAGCTTCTAAGCAGGGAGTCCCTTGGTTTCTTCTGTTGCCCTTCTCCTTGTCTGCATTTGAGCTCTTGCAAGTGATGATAAACATTAAATAGCTCCTGTAAAGCTGTTGAATTGTCAGTTTTTAAAATGCATAAAACACTGACATTTTCATTAGATCCTGGCCCTGAGGAATGTCCGGCTTTCATCATAACGGATTTGTTTACTTCTGCAGAGAGTCTTAATGTGCTGCCTATGGGAGAGATCTTACTGTCACCTGCTCTTAAATGGGAAAGACTTTGTTCAGCCAAAGATTTTTGGAAAAGGATTTGCAAGGGGCTTTTTCACCTTCTCCTGTCTTCCTTGCTTCCATTTCCCAAAAGGGTAAGGCATGAGAATAAAGTCTTTGAAAAATTTTAGTATCAGACAGGAAAATTTTCAACGTAAAATAATCCTGTGAAGTTCATTAGGAGACAAAATGTTGGAATGATGCTATTAAACCACTATTTAGTTTCAGTGTATCCTGTTATAGATAAGCAAGTCATATCTATGTCTTTTTGACCCCAATCTTTTGGTCTACATTTAAACAGATATCTTGATTTGGGATTAATAAACTCTTCTGTGTATATTCTTAGAGAAAACATTTTAAACTGCTGGGTCCATCTAAGCAAATAAGAAGAGAGAGGACTTTTATCTTCTGATCGTTGCATTAGATTTTTAGCAGAAGATGCCAAACTCCTCATGAACAAATGTAGAGTCATCCCAGTTTAACAAGCTGGGAAATGTGTGTGCTGAAAGACAGTCTTGTCTTAATATGACCAGGACTAGGAATGTTAACTTTTCTGGAATCAACATGTTTGCAATTTATGGAGAGATGTCTCGCTTATTTTATATAGAGCTTCTTCTTCTGTGTTAGCTTGTTGAGTGTGTGTCATTGGCAAGTTTGTGCTTTCACATTTCAAGACAGGCACCCTGCCATAGGGGGAAAAAGTCTCTCAGGCAGACCGGCACTTGATTTCTGCTCCTAGGACATACGCACTGTGTAATCACAGGTGAGTTCATGAACCTTTCTGAGTTTGATTTTCTTATCTGTAACTTTGAAATAATAAACTGACTTTTTAGAACAGATATGAACATTAAGTGTGATAATATAGAGGAAATGCTCAGCACAGAGCCTGGTACGTACTAGGGAATTATCTAATGAAACTTGATGATGGTGATGCTAATGACAGTGGTTGTGGTAGAGACAATGGTAATAAATGTGATGGTGGTGGTGAGGATACTGCTGTTCATGGTAATAATGGTGAGGAAGTTGGTATTGGTGGTGGTGATAACCAGATGTTAGGAGTTCTTTAAAGTCTGAGAAAGGATATCATATAATCAAAAATCATGAGAAAAGATAAAACTATCACTACCTGGACTGTGAAGAAAGCTGAGTGCCGAAAAATTGATGCTTTTGAACTGTGGTGTTGGAGAAGACTCTTGAGAGTCCCTTGGACTGCAAGGAGATCCAACCAGTCCATCCTGAAGGAGATAAGTCCTGGGTGTTCTTTGGAAGGACTGATGCTGAAACTGAAACTCCAATACTTTGGCCACCTCATGCGATGAGTTGACTCATTGGAAAAGACCCTAATGCTGGGAGGGATTGGGGGCAGGAGGAGAAGGGGATGACAGAGGATGAGATGGCTGGATGGCATCACCGACTCGATGGGCATGAGTTTGAGTAAACTCCGGGAGTTGGTGATGGACAGGGAGGCCTGGCGTGCTCCGATTCATGGGGTCGCAAAGAGTCAAACACGACTGAGTGAATAAACTGAACTGAACTCAACTGACCTGACCTAGAGTCCTCCAGTTTCTAATTGGGCACTGCAAGTCACTAGGAGGGCATTTCTTAATAAAATTCTATTATAGATATCAAGTCATAAAAGCCTAGTTCATTGGTGTCATTGTTTTTTTCAGTCCTGGATTTGTCTTTAAAAAAAAAAAAAAGCTAGAAGTGGTACTCTGAGTCATTTGATTTTGTCAGTATCCATTTCCTTCCTAAAACTTGCTCATTTCTCAGCTTCTGTGACTCTGAGCATTTTGGAGTTCTTCTGTCTCCTTGAGCACTTTTCATCATCTCTCTGCTACCTTTCCTTTCTGTGGTCATTTGGGCCCATGAGTGTGAATCTCAGGGAAGACAATGCAGGAGAAAAAAAAGGACCATCAGCAAGGCTGGGAAAGAATCTGAGTGTAGTAGCACAGAAGCAGAAAAGAGGGACAATTCTTCCAGGTAGATGAGGAAAGATAGTGTTTCTTACTATAAGGTAAATGATGTGGGTAAGGAAGCCCGAGCAAGACCATTATTGTTGGCACTCAAAGTTCAGTGTCAGCATCTGACACAAAATCACTGGGATGGTGAAAGAAAAAGAACTGAGGAATGCTGAGATGAGGAAATGGAGGCCACAGACATTGGAGAGGGAGAGGAGGTTGGAGGGTGGAAAGACTTTTTTTAGATAGGAGAGAATCAGACCAATTTGTAGACCAAGAGGAGGGAGCCAGAGGAAGCTGAGTAGGAAGATACAAAAGCAGGAGGATTCAGATATTTGGTCCTGGAGGAAATAGGAGAGGTAGAAGGATGAATTCACCTGTCGCATAGCCACTGAGCAGTCAGAGAATATCACGAGGCAAAGGAAAGTCTATTCTGTGAAGCTCATGTTGAATCACCTTGACTTTCTCCTCACAGAAAATGAGATCTCTGATGAGAGTGAGAGAAGTCTGTAGTCATGAGAAAGTCTGACAAGAACCACTGTCTGAAGTGGGACAGGAAGTTAGCCAGTGATCAAAAGACTTAGCAAGGAGCATTAGGCTCCTTGAGGGGTAGGCAGTGTGTGTTTCTGAATCTTCCATACTACACTCATCCTGTTTCTATCCGTGGGATATTCTGTGCACCATGATCACCCTGCAGTCCTATGGATGGCCCTCACACCCACCCCACAGTGGGCTTCTTTTCCATCTCCCCACGACCGGCCTTGCTCTTACATGGCTGTTACGTAGAAATGAACTAGTGGACTGCTTTACGCCAAGGTGAGGAACAAGGTATGATGTCTCATTATATCCAGGCATTAGTGTGGCAGGTAGTCAAATGGAAGGCACACAGAATTAGGAGTCAAGGGCATAGAATGTGGTCCCAGGTCTAGTTGATTAGCCTGTTATTATGTCCTCCTGTAGCAGAGGGTGTCATGCCCATCTTGCATTCCAATACCAGCATGTTACCAAGTACCTAGCATACAGCAGGTGCTCATAGAATATATTGGACTAGGTTAATGTGAGAAGATGAGAGATCTTCAAACACCTCTTCCTGTGCAAATGTGAGGCACTTTTATTCTGATGTGCATTTTAACAAGCACAATATCAACCCAAAGAATGACTCGCTAATAGCAGAATCTCAGTTACCACTGGTGAGCAGGTGAAAGGAAATACTTTCTTCAGAACTGGGAGCTTTCCAGATTTGCTCACATTTAACTATGTAGATGTCTATATCTATTGGTTTGGCTTACTGATAAATTAGCTCCTATCTTTTCAGTGATCTGACCAAAGGTGGTTTAGTCATTTTTCATTCTTGCTATTAAGCATACATAACGTATGCTGCTGCTGCTAAGTCGCTTCAGTCGTATCCGACTCTGTGCAATCCCCTAGATAGCAGCCCACTAGGCTCCTCCGTCCTTGGGATTCTCCAGGCAAGAATACTGGAGTGGGTTGCCGTTTCCTTCTCCATATAACATATATGTGTGTGTATATATATGTGTGTGTGTGTGTGTGTGTGTGTGTGTGTGTTCAATCATGTCTGACTCTTTGCTACCCCATGGACTTCCCAGTAGGCTCTTCTGCCCATGGGGTTCTCCAGTCAAGAATACTGGAGTGGGGTGCTGTTTCCATACGCACTTTGTCATTATAGACAAGAAGCGGAGGTCCCAGCAAGGCAAAGAAAAATGGAAATGGGTTCCAAATAAAGAAGCAGATCCCCCTTCTCACTCTTTCTGTCCCTCCCCCATCCCTCCTAAAATAGATCTTTCTCTACCTTTTCCCATGACTCCACCAGCATGGAGAAATGGATTGTCAGCCAAATCCCAAAAGAATAAAAGAAAAATATCCCTTCAGAAGGAGAGGGCAGAGGGGAGAGATAGGAGCATCAATAAAGGCTGAAAGGATTGGCCTTCAGAGTGTGGAATCCAAGAGGCTGTTTATTTTCAAAACAAAAGCTTACAGATCAGGTGTTTTTTAACAGATGAGGAAAATGGATTGAGCAAAAGCTTGTGCCTGGGCTTAGAGACATGCCCACAGTGGCCTGAGCCACTGAGTCAGCAGGAACAGCTTTTGTTCTCCTGGCTCTGACGGCAGCCTTTGAGTAAGCAGGGCTCATCAGCGGGCTACCCATAAGCTCCAGGAAGCCTGTGTCTGGCCTGGCCACCCTTCCCATTTTGCTGGGTCACTTAGAATCCTGACTTCCTGCCTTGCCCACATGTTGAAACAGCCCAAGGAACCCTCACCAGCCATTCCTTGGCAAACAGCCTGGCGTGATTGGAGAGCTGTCCCTCACAAAACCCGCTTTTGGCTGGCATTTTTTTGGGCACTGCTCTTTTTCACAAAGGTTTCTTCCAAGAAAGCCTTGAGACAGGGAAGTCAAATTTTCTTTAGAAGCTATGTGTCAGGCCATTAAACAAACATAACTGGATTGAAAATCTGCCTCAGCCCTTTATATGCTGTGTGACCGTATGCAACCAGGTTACTTGTCTGAGCCTCAGTTTCCTCCTTAATAAATGGGGTACATCATCCAACCTACATCAGAAGGCATGATGAGGATAACAGAGATGAGGTGCTTGACAGAGGGTCTGGCAAAGAGAAAGAAGGCAGTGAACCTGGTGGGGGAGCCCTTCAGGACCCACTCAAAACTTGCACTTGTTTATCCTTGTTGTGGATGTTTGGTTTGGGCCTCAGTCAGCTGCTCCTTCCATCAGAACCACACATGCTTATGTTTTGAGTTCTCATTCTCTTTGTAAATAGCTCCTGGCCTGCACGAGTAACAGCATGTACCAGGCCCCCGTCTGCATCTGGAAAACAAAGGGTGTGCCAGCTGGGTTTTGATTCCTGTGAACCTGCTCCGAGGTTCAGATCTGAGAACTCTCCACTGGGCTTTCTGCACAGAGACCTCCCCTCCCTGTTACAGTGCTGGGTCTCCTGGAGGTGGAACTGTGAGATCGTACACTGCACAGTGTAACCCGAAGTAAGAGAAGAGAGGGAAACAAAAATAAGAAGACACTTCTCAGTATTTCCTACCTGCCCAGTTAAACAGAGCTTGAGCTTTTAAAATCTTGTTTGGGGGAAAAAAAAAAAAAAAAGCTAAAATCACAAGTGAGAATCAGCTACAATTCTACCCCCTAACCCTAACCCTAACCCTAACCTTGAAATTACACAGAGCTACAGCAGGAAGTCAGTGTCTCTCACCCCCTTCTTTTGTCTCCCTCGGTTGACAGTTTGGTGTTTGTCCTTCCCATTCCCCCGCCCTGAGTTTTCACCACATATCCCTATTTGCATGTGTGCATACATACATATGTAATTTCTACAGAATTGTGGCCTGCAGTTTGCATTTCTGAATTATTGTGGTTCACTTGGTACTATGTCAAGTTCATTCCTTCAGATCTGTGTGTATAGATTTACCTCCTAAGTTTAATGCAGCATATTGTTCCAGACCACAGGAAAAACATACGTATTCATTATACCCTTTTGATGGGTAATAGATTGCTTCCCATTTTTTGTTTTGCTTTGTTTTTTCGACAGCACCAAGAAGCCTGCACCAAACACACCTTTCTGTTTGGCTTTATATTCTGGTGCTTTTATTTCTGTGGAGTCAGCTCCTAAAAGTATGACTTCTCAGTCAGAGGATGTGCTCCCTTTACGTATTTTCATTTTTATTTTATTTTTACTTGTGGGATTATTACTTTACAATATTGTGATCTCTCTTTACATTTTAATAAAGACTTCCAAATTGGTCTCCACAATGTTTGAAAGCACCATAGGGTGCATAAGGATGGGAGGGTGCCCATTTCTCCATAATCTTAATAGCTTTGGACAGTATCTGTCGGGTTTTTTACCCCATTTGTTTGTATGCACACATGAAAATAGGGGTCTGTGGTATAAACTCAGGAGGAAAAAAAATGGGAAGGACAAACACCAAACTGTCAGATAGCATCTAGGGGTGTGATCCAGCTGCCAAAAGAAGAGGGTGCAAGACACTGACTTCCTGCTTTATCTCTGTGTAACTTTAAGGGGTAGAATTTTGTAGCTGATGAGTGGAAAATCACCTCACTGTTTTAATTTTTATCTCCCTTACATTTAACTTATTTTCATTTGTCCTTTGGCCAGTTTTATCCTAAGAATTACCCATTTGTATCTGTGGCCCATTTTTTGAGTGAAATTGTGTTTTTTAAAAAAATAGTATCCTATTTTTATAATTAGTCACACTCAAAACCAGATAAAGTGATTTAAAAAAAAAAAAAAAAAAAGGTCCTAGGAAAATGCATGACTTCCCAAAGCTGTTGGGAGGACAAGGATTTCACGGACCGGAGATGGGCAAGCAATCCTTCAGCAAGTCATGCAGCTCACGGCCTTCTCTCTCACATGTATCATTGTTCCCATATGCTGCTCAGTGCAGTCCTGGGAGGTGGGCTGAGCTCCGGATGACCTCCTGGTTGTCAGACCTTCAACTTGCCCGTGACTGATGAGGCTTGCCTCTTGGGCTTGACCTGAGGATTCCGAATCCTCTGCTTGCCCATCTCCTGCTGGGACTGCTGCCTGACAATCTTCTGTTGCCCTCCCCATGCCTCTCCTCCCAAATCCCTCAACCAGGAGTTTTGTAGGCTTCTTGGAGTCCTGGGAACTCATTTACAACTTCTGTTAAGAATTCAGTGCCATTTGAAAGACTCCTCATAGATCTCTTGAGTGATGGCAATTTTTCCCCTTACTAATAAAATAGCAGTTGCTGTTTACTGAGCACATACCCTCTGCAAGGCCAGTGCTTATGGCTGGACAAGTTGTCCATGGCACAACTCCAGGGGGCACCATTCATTGCATAGTCATTGTAGATGTGTAGAATTATTTCTGCCAGATGACCATCAAGTATCTTAAAGAAGGAGGCCTTTTTTTTTTTATTCAGAAAGAAGCACTGTAATTGAGAGTAGCTGAGTTGACCATGTCCCAGACACTGTGCTGCGTGCTCTGAATGCATCATTTTCAGTAGGTTGTTGAGGTTGGTGGTATTACTTCCCTCTGTAAAGCTGAGGAAACTGAGTCACAGAGAGATTAAATTGCATGCTCAAGTCACCTGGCTATTAATAATAAGTGAATTCAGACTCAGGTCTAGCTGACCCCAAAACCTGTGCTTAACTCTTGCCCTGTTTTTCCTCTATATGGGGCTCTGGTTGTCTTGAGTCCTCCACAATACCCCAAACCATGGCTGTGGTACAAGCCCTGGGTTCAGTTGGCCTTCCGCCACTGTGGGAGGGCTGTGTGGCCAGAGAGCAGCACATCTGCCGCCAGGGTGGACTTGGAACTACCCAAGGGGTCTTCATGATCTGCAGCGCCTTTCTGTGAACAATGAAAGTCTCAGAGCACAGTGCCCGCCCCACAGTGATCTCACTAAGAGATCAGCGTCCCCGCTTCCCACTTGCAAAGGAGGAGCCACTTTTCTGACGTACACTTCTCCCAAGTCAGAAGTCCCTGGTCTCTGTCCCAGAGTCAGTTTTCGCTGACCACACTCAGAGTGTGGGTGACATGAATGCAGAGGTGCTAAGAGCGAGAGCCAGCATTTCCCATCTTCTGACTCTGGTGCTGATGGATGGGGACCGGGTGAAAGGGTTTTTCTGGAATTGATTCATCAGGCCAAGGGGATTTCCCTCTAGCTCTCTGCTTTCACTTCAGAGGTTCATGTGTCTTTTTAACATTCCGTCAGCTTACTGGGGCCTAAGTTGAAAGTTGTCTTTAAGATCCATTTGTCCTGATTCAATTGCTGAGACTTTATGATGTTGTTCCTTTTCTTGGAAAAATGCTCCAAATGGTTTGCGTGACTGATGCACTCCACGGCGCCCTGATTGATGGTGGAGAGGCTCTGACTGGAGGGTTGTTCCTGGGAGGAGGGACTGGGGTCTGTGAGGACTGTTACAGCTGAGCTCAGGGAGCTGAGATGCTTGCTCTTGATGCCACCCAGCTCGGAGCCTTCCATGGTCCTTTGGGGAAAATCATTAAGGAAACAACCTTGACATTTGCACCAGCCTAAATGGGGAGTGAGGAGTTAGGAGCACTGGGTTCAGATTAGGGATGCACAGCAGTGTTTCAGTCACTTGGGTAACTTTCTTGTCGCTGTGGCTTCAAATCATGGGCCTGGTCAATGAAAAAGGGTCTTTTTGCAATGTTGAAGGCAGTGATACTTAAGTTTTTAAGAGCTCTGGAGCCAGACACAGCTGGTTGCTCTGACCAGTCCACTACTCACTGTTAGCTTGGCCATGTGTCACTGACTTGTTCAGGCCTCTGATTGCTGTCTGTGAAAGGTGATTGATAAAATCTATTTTACAAGGTCATTGTTAGGATTACACAGGATGATTAGTAGGATAATATGTTTGAATAGCTTAGTCCAAGGCCTGGCACATAGAAACCACTGAATGATATTATCGCCAGTCCAGCAGACAAGGTAAATAGTACTTTACAGCAAAAGTGGATTGCCCTGACTCTGCTGGTATGGATTTTTGTAACTGCTGTGGACTGCAACTCAGCAACATCCAGTCAAGTTTAAGTTAGACAGTCAGTAAAGATTTGACATGGGAATTAGACCCCTAGGGAAATACTTGAATCAGTGTACATGAAGACATGTGTAACTAGCATCACTGAAACTTTCTAATAGCAAAAAATTGGATGCAATACAAATATTTAGCAATAGAAGTTTGGGAGTATTTATGAGGTAGGCTACATCACAGCATTGAAATGCTCCTGAGCCAACTATATTAAAATAGGTAAATCGCAAAAACATCATTTTAAATGAAAGAAGCCAGTTTAATAGTGATAAATGCATATGAAAATATTTGCTTAAAATTTTTAAACTTGAAGATATGTACATTTGTTAATGAATGAATACATAGAACACAACAGTATTAAATACATAGCAAACATGCATGGAAATAATACCAACTTCAATTTAGTGTTTACTTTGGAAATAGGGAAGGGAAGAAAATCTAGGATGGGGGACCTAAATTATATCTGTACTTTTTGTTCCTCAAAAAAAAAAATTTGAAAAGAATATGGCAAATGTTAAGATTTATTAATTCCACCAGATGGTGGGCATATAAGTGCTTAAAATATTATTTTCAATTGTATTTGGCATATTTGAAATATTTCATTATATAATTTTTAATAAATAAAATTAAATTGCCTGCAGAAAGAAGGCATAAAAGGATAAAAATACTCCTTTCAAAGAGTTAGTATCATTTTTTTCTATGGTACAAAGCTGGAAGGTTAAGGAATTTTAAGTTATATCACAAATGTAGAAAGGGTTAGAGCAGTAGGAGATTTAAAAAGAATTAAAAATTTGGCTAAAAAATATACAGTCTTGTTTTTTTAAGTACAATTAGAAACTACAGTTTTTTTTAAATGCACTTTTCCTTAAGTTGATTATGGCTAAATGGGTCCCCAGCTAGGGCACCAACTCTGACTGTGTTTCTGTGTCTGTAAATGCTGAATGGAGAAATCTCCCAGTAAGATGCTTTTAGTAATAACTGCATTTTTTTTTGCTGTGATGGCCAAATGTGGTGCTGTAAAGTTACACTTCCATCATAAACTCTTTCCTCAGGGTAACACAGGATCTGTGAATAGCATATCTCTAAGCATCATGACCAGAATCCACATTTGTGCTGGCCAAGGAAGGTTTGGAATTAACATTGAAAATGGAAAAAAAAAAAAAAAAAACCCACAATCAAGGGCTACTCCACGTGTCTTCCCAGGTCCTCTTGCTTTCAAGTGCCAGCGTCCGCCTCTTCCATCTGAAGAGGGCTCGTGGGGTCTGTTTACCCCTCCACAAGCCGGTTGTTCTCTTTTGGAGAATGAACCCATCCACCCAACCCACGCTCTTGTGGGAAGTATCAGCCTCCTGCTTGACTTCATCCTGGTCCTTCCCCTACCTCCCATACTTACTCTTCCTCCTCTGGTCTGGGGTCCCCTTGGTCGTGCCAGTGCTCTGGACCCCAGCCTGCAGCCAGGGCGTCTGTGTGACCAAGGACACAGCCCAGGGCTCCCAGACTCGCTTCCTGGAAGCCCTGCTCACAAACACTGCCCTTTCTAAAGCTCCCGCTAGCCTCCCTCCCACATCTTCAGGCTGAGAGGAAAAAGGTTTTCTTTTTCTTGTTTTCAGCCTGGTTTTTGGTTTTCGTGCTGTGGTTCTGCTCTGCCTCGCTTAGCTTATCAGCGTCAAAGCCGAAGCCAGCTGTGTGTGTCTGTGAGCCTTTCATTTCCATGAGACCTGCGACCTGTGCTGGCTTACTCTGTTCTCAATCACCAAGAAGGTGATTCACACGGCCATGCAGGAAGGACCGGGGTCAAAAAACCTCAAACCCACAGACGTCCCTCAGTAGCCCTACCCTTGACCTGGATGACTGGAAGTAACGATTAAACATACTGATACAGCCTGGAGTTGTATTCTCTTCCAGACTGAAGTCCCCCAGAGAGCTCTCTCTGACAAGAGAATTCAAGTAGAAATCTTGCTTATTATTTTTCATCAGTACCCTGTGACAAAGATCATATCTTTATTTTCTGAGATCATATTTTTAAAAGCCTAGAACCACAGCGGTTGCAGAGAGGAAGGGGGGATGTAGGGAATTTTCTTCATATCTTAATTACTGGGCTCTTTGTCGGATTATTATGGGCTTGGCAGCCACCTGAAGTCACAATTATCAAGCTGCTTCTTGAAGGAACATCTTAGCTGAGTGGAGCCCCAGCTTAGCTGTTTAGATGGCTACTTGATGCTCAAGGACAGTTATTGGTGCAAAAAGCCTGAGCCCTGACGCAGGAGAAAAGAGAAACAGAAAGAAGGTCCCTTTTAGAAATTTAGTCTTGAGGCTGTTCCCCTACCCTGCTAAGTGCTGCCCAAGTGACAGCACAGTCAGCTGTGGAGACCTTTCCTGGGGCTGTTTATCTTAGAACAACCTAGAAAATCCACACTGGATAGATGGTGCCACTTGAGTTTTACGGTAAACAGAGGAACTCAAAGAACCAAATCTCAGGGACCACAGAGGCAGCAGAAGCCAGCTTGGAAGAGCCCAGTTCCTGCCTGAGCTCCTCCCCACCAAATGGACTGACATACATCAGGCTCCTGAAACAGCAAAGACAAGACCGTATTTGGATTTGTAACTCCCCGGACATTTGCAGGCAAGTCTGGTTCTCGTTGTCCATTGACTCTGCGATAAAATCAGAGCCTCTGCTCAGCTTGAGACAAGCCATTCGTTTGGACACCTCCCTCTTTGGACAGAAATGCCCGAGTGCTACATGTGTGATTCCAATTTGCTGGTGGGGCTCCCCTGTCAATCTTCCCAACTCAGTGAGGAACCACTGCTCTCTGTCTTACGTTATTCTTCCCACACACATCCTTCTGTCCCCACCCCACTTCAGGGGTCTCGTGAGAAAGGCAGCCTTCGCAGGAAGATGTGAACCATGGCTGCTTCCACTCACCAGAGCAGGATGGCACTGCTGTGAAGAGGAACTATAAATAGCCCGTTTAAAGGACAAGCCAAGTGAGAGAATCTGGGGCCTATACAAAGTCTACCCTAGGCCTACCTCTCAGCTTTATATGGAGTGAGTGAGAGGGTAAGAGAAAGTGTGGTTTTAACACCTTATGTAACTGAGGGGAACTGAGTCTTTGCTGTGAGTCTCAGCAAGACAGGGGCAGAGCCAGGTACTGAGCCCAGAATACCTGGCATGAATGAACAGTAATAGTAGGTATGTTTAGTGCACATTAATAGAAAGCAGGCATAACTCAGAGGACTTTAGGCCCATTGATTCATTAAGTCCTCATCAAAACTCCAGGAAGTGGATGCTATTCTTGATCCCATTTTGCAGATGGGGAAGTTGAGTGTGTAAGAGATTAAGTACCTTATCCCAGGTGATGTACAACTAGGAAGTAGCAGGCCCAATCTTCAAATCCAGGTCTTCTGGCTCCAGAGTGAGCTCGTAACCAGCAGGCTACTCGTAGGGCCTCTGAGAGTGCAGTAGGGTAGTACACTACTACCGCTACTACTGCTAATAGTAATAACAGTAGCTGTCTTCTGAGCACTTTCTCTGTGGCAAGCACTGTTAAAGAAGCACTTGGCCTTCATTATCTCCTTTGATCCTTGCAATCACTCTGAGATGTTGCTTAGTGTTCTTTTATATGTAAGGAAACTAAGACTTGGGAGGTTGAGAGAGTTATTCAGAGTCATATAGGCTATAGGGATAGGAATCAAAATTTTAGCCCAGGATGTCTTAAGAGTTTGAACTGTTAACCCCTGTGCCTGTGTTGGGGTGTAGTTGGACTTGCTGGAAAGACTCTTCTAGACCCTCTGCTGCCCCTTGAAGGTGACAATGACAGGAGCAACTTAGAGAACCCCTGGATACCTAGGAGAGCTGGGACTTTCCCATCACACACTTGGCTGGTCCATCACCTGTGCTGAGTAGGTCCCCCAGCTTCCACTAGCCCCTACTGTCTGATACCACTGTCGATCTGAGCATAGCTCCTGACATAGAATTGTACTTTGTATGTTACTAGGGAAGCTGATATTGCCCAGCACATCCTTGCCTTCTTTCCTGGATGAATGGAATGAGCGCTTTTGCATTGGAAACTAGCCAATAGCTAACAGATTCCTGACTTCACATGTATTTTTTCTAGATTCTTATTTGCTAATGCAAAGGGACTAAGGACATCTTTTGAGGAGTAAGAACGTGACAGTTTGCTCTGACTCTGGAGACTTCTGGTTAATGTTGAGTAAACCACCCAAGTCCTCTCTCTTTGACTTAGCTGTAGGAATGGCTGTCTCATTGCATCTGGTCTACAGAGCATGTCAACAACTATGAGAATAATATAATAACACTAGACAGTAAAGACTGCCTGCAGTGCGGGAGACCTGGGTTCGATCCCTGGGTTGGGAAGATCCCCTGGAGGAGGGCACGGCAACCCACTCCAGTATTGTTGCCTGGAAAATCCCCATGGACAGAGGAGCCTGGCAGGCTACCGTCCATGCGGTCGCAAAAGGGTTGGACACAACTGAGCATCTAAGCCCAGCACAGCACAATAATTAGTACTTACTAAGTGCAGTCATTGTGTTAAGCAGTCGATATTTTTGCAGTAAACCTTTTTTAGTCTCATTTTGCCAAATGAGAAAACTGAAGCCCCACAAAGTAATTTGGCAAATGTTGAGTCATCATTCAAACTCAGGGTTTTGCCTTTGAAGTTCCACACTCTTAATTATCATGAGTTGATCAGGTGCAAGAAACTGAGACTCGGAGACATTAGATGGCTTGCCAAGGTCCCTCAGATGGTTTGTTGTTGTTTTTGTTGTTGTTTAGTGGCTAAGTTGTGGCCGACTCTATGCAACCCCATGGACTGTAGCCTGCCAGGCTCTCCTCTGTCCATGGGATTTCCTAGGCAAGAATGTTGGAGTGGGTTGCCATTTCCTTCTCTATGGGATCTTCCTGACCTTGGGTTAGAACCCACATCTCCTTCTCATCAAGTGGTTTCTTTATCACTGACCTACCAGGGAAGCCCAGCTGGTTTGTAATGAAGTCTAAATTTGAACTCAGACTACCTATGTCATCCTGTCAATTTTAACAAAGACTCTCAAGATCAGGCTCAACATTGCTAGGGCAGTGGGAAGGCTGCTTCAGGCAGGGGAAGGCTCAGCAAGAACCCCTAAAGAGGTCTATGAAGTGTGATGTGAGACAGAGGCAGAAGGTAGTTTTTTTGTTCAGTTGCTCAGTCATGTCTCTTTGCAATCCCAAGGACTGCAGCACACCGGCTTCCCTGTCCTTTACCATCTCCCAGAACTTGCTCAAGCTCATGTCCATTGACTCATTCGAAGAGGTAATCAATCCACTGTGCAAAAATTCAGTCCTTGAGGTAGGACAAAAAATTTTTAAAAAGAAGATTCTCCCTGACAACATTGATAGCCAACTTCTGGGTATAACTACAGAATCCATGCGAACAGGAAAGTTAGGTCATAATAGACCACTTCATGGATCCTGGCCACTGGTGGGGAGTACAGCAGGGTTGGTGTACAGAAGAACATACCTCTTTGCTAAGAGTAGTTGATCAGTTCACCTGTCTGTCCATTCATCTAGCAGTACCTGTTGGATACCTGCCAGATCCAGGGTCCTGTGGCAAGGGAGCAGACCCCTCTTCCTGTCCTCGCAGGGCTTCCATTCTAGCAGGGGAAACTTCTGTGAAGCTAGAACTCTCTGTCATCTCTGAGACAAGATAGGAAACATTAAGGATACTAAAGGTGTTCATAGCCTAGTCTATCCACCAGGAGTTGCCTCCTATAAGAGATATCATTTTACTGAGACCTGCATGCTCTGTGAGAGGTAGCTATGTGAAAATTGGGGAGAGGGTTCTAAACAGAAGGAATAGCATGAATGAATGAGAGCCTGTGTCTAATTGGAGGACTTGACAGTGCTCAGACCAGTTAGATTTTAGGAAGTCAACGGTTCTTTGTTTTGGAGGAGGTCATGAACATTTCTGAGAGACTGTGGACCCTTTTCCCAGGAAAAAGCACAAAGCACCTACACGATGCATAGATCATTTTAGGAGGTCCACAGGTACCTTCTGAAGCCTACCCCTGAAGTGGGGTTGGAAGGACCACTGGTCAGGAGCCCTCTTGTCTTCACTCTCACCTGACTCCCACTTAAAAATTGTACTGGCCATACTTTCCTGCACATGTAGAGACTTCTTACACATCTAAAGTTCCTACCTCTGAGTAAGTTCCCTGGGTTAATCAGCCATCAGTGTAATTACTGTTTTAAAGAAGTTATAGTCTATAAACTCACCTTGATGGGTGACCCTGGACATCTCACCTTTCCTCCCCATGGCAGGACTAAATAATATTATTGCAGGTCTATTTTTAGACATGCTATTTTCTTCCTCACCAAATTTCCTTTTTACAGGAAGTGGCCGTAGGAGACCCAGGGTTTAAGTATTTGAAAAGGAAAAGATT
Source organism: Muntiacus reevesi (assembly GCF_963930625.1). NCBI lineage: Eukaryota > Metazoa > Chordata > Mammalia > Artiodactyla > Cervidae > Muntiacus > Muntiacus reevesi. The sequence continues at coordinate 103,584,386 of NC_089252.1, forward strand.
GGCAGTACCGTTGTTACCATTGTTATTCCTTTGAGGATGGATAGAAGTCACCAAACACTCGCTAAGCACTGCCTTAGTGAGAGGATACACCCTTACTATCAGTATCACACAGGTCCCAACAGAGTGTGTCTTCCTCACCCCACTCCCATCACTCTCCACCACCAGCCTCCTGGAAACTCCTTAAACAATCTAGTGCCTACTGCCACTGCGTGCTTTACACTTTCTGTTCACTCTGCCAATAATTCACCTCTCCCCCCAAAAAACCACAGGACTCCCTCACTCACCTCATTCAAACCCTTGTTCAAATGCCACCTACTCCATGAGGCCTCACCCTATTTTAAAATAAACCACCCCCCTTCCCTGATTTGTGTACCACTTATCATTGTCTAGGACTTCCCTGGTGTCTCAGATGGTAAAGCGTCTGCCTACACAGCGGGAGACCTGGGTTCAATCCCTGGGTCTGGAATATCTCCTGGAGAAGGAAATGGCAACCCACTTCAGTATTCTTGCCTGGAAAGTCCCATGGACAGAGGAGCCTGGTAGGCCACAGTCCCTGGGGTCACAAAGAGTTGGACACGACTGAGCGACTTCACTTTACTTCACTTCACAGAAGTAGAAACAATCTGAGGATCCCTGATTCCAGACAGTGATTTCTAGAGGAAATTAATTCAGCTTCTCTTGGTTTCTATTCTCAGTCTTTTTCTTTCTGATTTCCCTGACATTGAAAAGTCATGGCTGTTTTGGTAACTGAAATAAGTTTCTTGCCCTCAGGTTTTTCAGCCAAGAGATCACCTTTAGTCTTTAACCTGTAGCTCCCTCTCCAAGTGGAACCGTGTAAAGTTCACGTTTTCAAGAGAAGAGATGTCCTTGGTGTTACTATCATGTGGCATTTACATTCACTTTTGACAATGGTGGCTGAAACTCTGCTTGCTCTTTGGTCTTTTTTGCCTCATCCCAAATGTGCAGTCATCCCCAAACTATTCTTTCATCTTTGGAGTTCTCCTCCTGTGTGCCCGAGGGTTCGGGCTCTATTGTTTGAAACTCTGACCACTGCTGTGGAGATATTGTATTAAGCACTGCAGCTTAGTGTGGAATGTGGAGACACTTGAAGCAGGATTTAAAAGACATTCTGATTTCCTAGAAATGTAACAGAATATTGCCTTGGAGCAGAGAGCGAGGCAGGAAGGAGCTGCCTCTTCCAGCTCCAAGCCTGCCGCTCCTCAACTCAGAGGAGGTTAAATCACGAGCCGAACACAGAGCATGTGAAAGGTTGAGGATGTGTTCTGTTTAGGAGACCCTGTAAACGGACTTGTTTTGCTGGGTGGAGGAATGAATCATTTCAGCCGTGCACACCAGCTGCGGCCCGTGGAAGTAAACCGAGGGCTTTCCCACAGCATGCGCTGTATATTTCATTGTTAGAGCTTTGCATTTTGACAGGTAGTTCTTATCCTTCTGGAAAGAGAGGTCTGAAGCCAGCAGCTGGAGGAAGACCTGGCAGGGCCTGCTGTCTAAATTGAGAGCAAGCATGTGCAGCAAAACCTCATTATAACATGACCTGTTATTACGTGGATTTTGATATCCCAGGGGGCAAATATGTCTCCAGCATAGAACAACTCCGTACAGCACATGCCTGTTGGAACTTGTCTAGCCCAGATCACAACCTTGTCCGAGAATTCAGTGTTACAGAGAGGTTTGGGCCATTTTTAAAAAATTGGCAAACACACCAAACACAGATCATGAATTATGTATGCTACATGTATGGTGTGTGGCAAGTGCTTCTCCCATAAAAAGTGGAATCCTTTCTCACCTCCTCTTGAATCTGGTCTGGTCTTGAGACTTTCTTTTTTTTTTTTTTTTTTTTTTTTTCGGTCTTTAGACTTTCTTTGGTCACCAAAATGTGGTGGAAGTGACAGTCTACCAATTTGGAGTCTAAACCTTGAGTCCCTGTGAACTCCTGTCTCTTTCTCTTTCATGTGCCCGTGAACACACATAAAGTTCTTCTCATGACCTTGAAACAAGTCCACTGATACATAAGAGGCCATGTACAGGAGACCCCAGTTCTAACCAACACCATCCTAGACCAGATCACAGCCAGTCAACCTCCAAACGTGTAAGAGTACCCTGCCCAGATCAGTAGAGCCTCTTGACTGATCCCTGTAGACACACAAGTGAGCCCAGCCAAGACCTGGTAAACCATCCATTTGACCTGTAGACTCATGAATAGCTGTCAGTCATTACTATTTTAAGCCACTGAGTTTTGGGGCAGTTTGTTACATAGCAGTGGCTAACTAATACAGGAATTCTGGCAATATGTATGAGAATAGATGTACCAGGGAGAGTAAGCCGTTCAGACAAGGACAAGTGCCATGAGGGAAATAAGACAGGGGCACGTGATGGAGAAAGACTTGCACAGGCTACTTATATCAGAAGCGGGGTGAAGGCCTTTCTGAGAAGGAGACAGACAGGTAAGCCAAGATCTGAGTGATCAGAGGGTGCTGACTGCTTTTCCCGGATCAAAGAGAAGCATGTGTGAAGGTCCCAAGACAGGGTTGGGGGCATAGCAAAATAGAAGGGGAGTAGTGGGAGAAGAGGTCTGGGAGAACTGTGGAGGCTGCAGCGAGGAGTCTGGGTTTTGGTACCTGTGCTGGGAGAGGCCATGGGAGACTCTGACGCAGGAAGTGGCGTTGTGTTTTTTCGTTCTCTGACTGCCACGTGGTGGCTGCAGGAGAGCAGCTGGTAGACAGCCGCAGAGGTCAGGTGAGGGGTGATGGCGACCCAGACGAGGATGGCCCTCGGTGAGCAGACCTCCTCTGAGCCTGCCATAGCACACCCCATTCTTCCTTGATCGGAGCGTCCTGTTGACCCAGCGGTGCTGCCTCCAGCTGCTGACGGGCTCCCCGAGGGGCAGGACAAGCACGTCTCCTTTGTCTCTTCAGCTCTGGTGCCATGCATACAGTAGCGCCTTAGTAAAGACTTGCCTTAGGAAAGCTCCTCTCTGAATTTTTGATCCCTAACTGGTGCCGTGAAGTCATATCCAGTCTATTCCCTTTCCTTTCACCCGAGTAGCTTGGGAGGGGTGCTCTCCTCTTTCACAGGACTGTGGAGGCCCTGAGAACCGCTCCAGGCTGTGGTCTTTTGTTATTACAAAGCATCTCTTAATGGGCTGTGGCCACCGCCCAGTGGGTTCCTCTCCAAAGCCTGGAGTGCGTGCCTGGGCCCTGTTTGGGGTTCAGCCTGACTCATCAGGTGACCACGTGGAAGTCTTTAGGCTTTTTGGCGCCTCTTTCTTCTGCTATAAAATCTCTCTGGTTCATGCTTCCCCCCAATTCATGTTGAAGGCCCTAGACTGCTAGAATCCAGTGTTTATGGAGCACCCGGAGTGATGGAGGCAACCATTGGGAGCTGATGCTGCCTTTGGGATCTTGCCCTGATGAGCTAAGTTTCCCTAAGCGCCTTGGGAATCACAAATAAAGGGACTTTATGAGGATATAACCTTATTATTTTTACCCTGTCTCTCACTGCCCTTTTATTAGTAGAATTATTTGGGACTGGCCTTCTCCTTTCAACTGGCATAAATTTTCTTTGACTCAGCTCGGCTTTTTTTTTTTCCCCTTAGAAAGGGTGGGTGGAATTTAGAATTAAAAAGTAGCAATGCAGCGGGAATGCAGACTTGTCTTAAATTTCACAGCAGTTCATGAACTTCAGGAAATCTGAACACACAGCATGCAATTAAGAGCAGGAGGAGATTTTTTTTTTTTTAATCATTTGTGGAAGGGAAGGTGGCCGGGTAGAGACAGGCTGCTCACAGGCCTCTGAGGCCTGGAAATCAGCTCCAGGGACAGGGCGGACAATAGCCCGTAGGGAAGCCAGGAGCCTCGGCCGGCCTTTTGATCTGTTATCGCCTAACCTGTCCAGGACCAAGTGTGGCAGGTCCCTCCTCTGAACAGAGACACCAGAGCTGTGGCCCAAGGACTTAGAGCAAAGTTCAGGAAAGGCCATGAGGGGGAAACCCCCCCCCCCAAGATTGTCCTCTGAGGCTCTCATCATGCTGTGTGACTAGCATTTGTCACCACGTTGGAGGGGCAGTTTTCCAACATGGCGCTGTGGGTCAGAGCTGAGAGCTGAGAACCAGGAGGGGACCATCTGCCAAGGCCCTGGAGACCAAGAGGGCTCTTCGCCAGTGGGAAGGCCCTCAGGGTTGTAGGCTTACCTGGAGGCTGGCTCTCTGCCTCTTGTTTTGGCACAGAGTAGGAGAGGACATGCCCAGCACCTGCTTCTGCTCGGGGGTGGAGAGAAGCTGCAGGGCGATGACCCAGAAGATGCCTGGGGCTAGCGCCTGAGACCGGCCGGCCAGGTTCAGGTCCTGCTGCATCTTCGTCCTGGGGCACAACCCTTTACCTCTCTGAGTCTCAGCTTACATCTATAGAATTTCATGTTTGCGTGGTATGTGTGTATTCCTTAAAGGGTTTTCAGTATACTAATTTTTGAGGAATAAGAGTGAATTCCCTCAAATCTAAAATGCCCCCTTTCACTTATTAACAACTCTTTGGTGAGGAGGAGAAACACTACATCAAGTGCACTCATTTGGAACATTAAGTAGCCTAATATACCATGGGAGTTCCTGGTGCACAATAGAAACTTCATGGATCTTTTTATTTTGGAGTAAGAACTATAGAGGTGAAGAATATGGGCCTGTAGATTCCCATAGACCTGGGTGGGAATTTCAGCTTAACTGGTAACTAGCTGTGTGACATTTAGCAGGTCCTATTGCAGATTTTCTGCATTTCCACTTGTTCTGTCAAAAGGGCACTGTGAAAGTACCTATGTGATCATTTATGGGTAGAAATCAGTGCAATCAGATATGTCTTGGGTGCAGCCCAAGGCTTAGTATACAGTTCCAGTAGCTTTTGACTATTCTCACTATTCTGATTTTCCTCTGAAGCAGACTTTTTTCAACCAGAAGGCCTTGGAAGGTAGAATTTAGCCTGCTAGCATCTAATGGTGCCCATGCTCCTCCTCCTTGCCTTGCAGTGAGCCCCTAGTGGGGCTAGAGAAGCTGTAGAGCCGAAGCAGCCTGGGGGAATGTAGCCAGCTGGTGGGCGAGATCGCAGGGGCCAGGAATCAGCCAGGCAGCCTGTTCGGCAAATTCAGAAGAATGTTAATTGACTAAAGAGTCCAAAGAATCTTTATATCAGCTCTGCTGAGTGGTTTTCTTTCCATCATCCCCCTTTCTGCAGATAACTGAGAGGTTACATGATTTTCAAGACGTTATGTAGGCTAGTCAGATTGAGACAGCAGAGATTTGAACCCTAGCAGCCTGACGACAGAAGCATAATGTGTCTGTCCACTGTACTCTGTCAGCCGGAAGAACCCTGGGTTGGCCAGACCAGAAGAAGGGTAGGGAAATAGACCTTCTGTGAGCCAGTAGTTCAAAAGAGGGACCCAAAGTCACCGCTTCTTTGGTGTGTGGTTCTCTGTCATGAACAAGTGGCATGTGGCAGTGGGGAGCAGCTAACACCTCAGTACTGGCCTTAGGGACAGAGGGGGCCCATTCTTGGTGTATCTAGGTGAGAGCTGATCTAGGCTGTCCCTCTCTGGAGAGATTTTGGAGCTTGAAGGGACAGCCTTAGTGATCAACTCAGTCCTTCACAATCATAGCAGTAGAGCCACCATCATTTCTCCTACAAGGGATAGCTAGCTGTGAAGACCTTGAATCCCGAATTGACTTTGTGAGATTTCTTGTCCTCAGTGCACACATTCAGAGTGCTGAGCCCATGTAGGCTCTGAGAGGCTCAGTGATTCATTCCAGGTCGCACAACTGGAAGATGACAAACCCAAGGCCACGGGACTCTTCCTTGGCACCCCTGTCATGGGGCGTCTTCCTCTTCTCAGACATATCTAGTGTCAGAGAGCTCATCATCACTCATGGGGCGGTCTATTCTCTGCATCCTTTTATTTAGGTTCATGCATCGGCCAGATGACTTCGGAGATAAAAGTTTGTTTTACTGCAGCATTTCCTCAAGGGGCTTTGGCAAAGAAAGGTCCTATTAAAGATTCCATCAGGGATTTGAGAGAGAAACAGTAACTACCAATTGGTAGATGAAACGGTGAACTTTGAGAGCCAAGTGGGCCTAGGTTCAGATCCAAGCCCTTTGGCTGTACAGCTATGCAACTTGGGGTGAGTCACTTCACCTCTGTGAACCACAGTTTCCTCATTGGTGAAACAGGATTAACAGAATTTAGCTCTGCATATAGGGATTAAAGATATCACATGCAAAGTCTTGGGCACTTTTTTAGAACTCTACTCAAAGTGGCTGCTAATAATAACAGTAATAATGATATGATGATAATGGTGGTGATTACTACTATCAGTCTAGCCAGACAGTATTTGATTTCTGTACAAAATACAGGGACAAGTGAGTGTATGCTCTCACTTCTAACACGCCCCGCCCATTTGTTTATAGCTCTTCGATGAGGAGGAGAAACACTGCTTCAAGTGCACTCATCAAATGTAAACTCTGTTCTCATTTCAGAAAAGCTTAAAGGTGGAAAATAAGGCCTTTAAGATTATGGAAATTCATGGCTCTGCCTCCTTCCAAAAAAGTCTATAGACAGAATCGTTCCTTTCTAGGCTGCTGGCCTAAGGCAGGCTTCATGGGTGCCTGGACTGTGTGTGTGTGGGGGGATGCAGACAGTGCAGGGCCACGTGGGCTCAGGAGGGTCCAGGTGGTTGGCTGCAGTAACCAGAGGATAAGGGACACACAGACCTTGGCTGTGCAGATGAGTAATGACAGTGATGAGGACCACCCACGGGTAGCCTGGTGGGTCATCCAGCTAGCCCGGTGTCCCCATCAGCACCCTGGCTCCAACCAGCCATGACCTGGCCTCTTAGTGCTGGATTTCTGCTCACCACCAGACGACCGCTGTGGTCCCCACCATCCTGACTGCCCTCACATCTGTTGCTCTTCACATCATCATTCCAGATGTAGGAGGCATGCAGAGAATAGAGTAAATCATAAGGTTCAACGATCATATTAATGACTGTCGTTTATCAAGTACTCGCTATCACCCAGCCTCATGCAGAATGCATCATCTCAGGCAATTCTCACATAACTCTCTGGAACAGTGACTACTGTCACTGTCCATTTTACAGATGAGAGAATTGAGGCACCGAGAAAGCGAAATATATCTTAGTGAATAGCAGAGATCAGAATCAGGCTGTCCAACATTAAAGCCTATCCCTGTCCCACTCCTCTATGTGGCATATCCTGTAATTCCATAACATCCCAGAAATATTTGCCTTGATAAAGGAATATTGGCAAGGAAGAATGTGGTAGAGGTAGAGCATGCTAAGAGGTTGACGTTTGGGGATCAAGCCTTCCCGGGGACTGTCTCTTTCCTTTTTTGTATCTCAGAGAAGTTAAGCTATTTGTTTCAGGTCACAGGCTATGAAGGGGCATCAAACACCTGTCAGTTTCCTCTGCAACCAGAGAAAGATCTGTGATGCTTGAAAATGTTGCTTGTTGAGTCAGAATAATAGAGCATAAAAAGCCCTCTAGTGGCATCGTCTGGGGTAGCTGCTTCAAAGTAAAGAGGGGGAAACCGAGGTCTGTAGAGGCCCTCCTGCCCCAGGTAAGGCTTAGAATTTGGCTGTTTGAAGGAAGTCATGGGGGGAGTAGAAAGACTCTGAAGCTGGATATTGAGAGTTTAAGCTACCCTTGCCAACTTGGTGACCTTGGGCAAGTCTTTTATCCAAACTGCACGTTCCTGTCTGAAAATGGGGATGGTGATGCCTCTTGGCAGGGTTATTGCTGAGTCTCAGCTGTCACACATACGAAGTGCTCAGAATGGTGCCAGCCTGTAGGAACTGCGTGGTATCATTTTGTAGAAGATTGCAAATATCCCCCAGGGGTCCAGAAAAAAAAAAGTCATTGTTGTTATTTAAGTATGGACTTGCTTCAGTCCTTTCTTTCTGATGCCCACACAGGTGTTTATGGGAAATGACTGGGGACAGGTGTTAGGGAAGCAGATTTCTATGGGTGGTGTCCCTTCAGCAGTAGCAGTCTCACTTTCAGATCCCCCTACCCCTTGTGGCTGGAGACCCGGTGGCCTAGGAGCACATGAGTGGGTGACAAACCCTGCCTGGCCCCCCATCTCCATTCTGGGCTATTCCTGAAGTGCTGCCAGGACAGACCCGTACAAGGCGAGGTTCCCCGGCTGCCGTCTTTGTTCTTACTGCTGACTGGAATGTCTCACAGTGACAGGCAGCCAGGAAAAGCCCCTGTAGTGTCCCAGCTCCATCTCCTTTCAGCAACACCGTCAGGCTTGCCTTCTTGGGCCACACAAGCCCTGCCAAGGGTGGAGGAACAGCACTCTCCGGGCTGAGAGGTACCACCGGGATTTGGGCCGAGGTGGGTGTCCTGGAGTTGACATTATCTTATGAGGAATGAAGAAACCTAAAGAAGCAATAGGCAGGGAAACTGGAAGAGTCACACACGTAGCTGGTTATTGAGCAGCTGCCCTGTGCACAGTGTTCCTAAACTTTCTTGTTTTGGCCGTGCTGAGTGGCACATAGAATATTAGTTTCCTGACTGGGGATTGAACCCACATCCCCTGAAGAGGAAGCACAGAGGCCTAACCACTGGACTACCTCATTGGAAGAGACCCTGATGCTGGGAAAGATTGAGGGCAGAAGAAGGGAGCGATAAAGGATGAGATGGTTGGATGGCATTACTGACTCAGTGGACATGAGTTTTGAGCAAACTGCTGGGAAAGAGTGAAGGACAGAAAGCCTGGTGTGCTGCAGTCCATGGGGTTGCGCTGAGTGACTGAACAACCCTATGCTGGGCACCATGTAGATTTTATTATTGTTCAGGGATGGTGAGGCCAACAGATAAGGAGACAGTTGCCACTGAGAAGTCAGTTCCATTACCCACACTTGCCAAAGGTAGGAAGTGTGTCATGCAGGACCTTGGGGAAAAGCGCCAAAGTCAGTCAGGAAGCAGAGAGAGCGAGGGGGAAAGGTGGTCAAGAACCTTCATTGTGATTTCCATAGTAAAGGAGAGGAAAGGCAGGGTAAACGGGCTTAGGATTTGTTACTTTGAGTAACTTCATTGGTTTCTGGCTGGTCCAGAGTATCCTGAGCTGTCTGGTCCCTGGCTCAATGAGGACAGAGCAGTATTATCCCAGAGTAAGTACATGAGCTCTGTGAGTGCCCAATAAAGGAGGTGGTTGGGGGTATTAGCTCCAGTTGGGTAGTTTACTTATGAAAGGTACACTCAAAGGCAAGTCATTTCTTGTCTCTCGAAATCAGCTAATCCTGGGATGAGCAGTCTTCCTAGGGTCAGTAAGGCCCCAGATGTCAAAACATCAGAATACAGTAAAGAATGTTTAATGCAGTGAGGCTCTGAGGAGTGCATGGTACACAAAGCAGACCTGATCCTTGTCCCCATGGAGTTTTCCATCTGTCCAGCAAGGAAGAAGACGACAGATTACCAATCATCCTAAAACCCTTTGAGAGATGAAATAGGGAAAGAGCCGGCTTCTGTGGGATTTTTCATAAGTAAATAACACTGATGACCTGAAAGAACCCTCTGCACAGAGACTGGGTATGGGGAAAGATGCATCACTTCTCATTATTGATGTTGGTCAGAACTGTCCAACCTGATGATTAGCACATGTTGGAAGTGAGAAGAAAACAAAAAGACTTGTGCAGGGCAAAGGCAGGAAGTGAGGGAAGAAAAGTGAGGCTCCAAGGTTTAGAGTTTTCCTTGAACTTCCTTATCACATCCTAGTCTTTATGGCTTATCTAAAGATAGACCATCTGTTCTATCACTGTCAGCAGCATGTTATTGAATATTGTCAGAACTCTTTGAACTCCTGGGAGAGATGTCCTGCGGAATAGTCACCTCTTCCAATCCATGCGTCATCTGGCTGCTGCAGCTTTCCCTGGCCTTCCAACTGCACTCAACCTTCCAATCCCAGACCATTTGGAACCAACCTGGAAATCATTATCTTGTCAAGTTACATTGTCACATCAGCAAGTGGTCAGCTATGACCCTAGAGATAAGATCCGAGATTGGCTTCTCCTCCGGCTGAGGTCCCTAAATGCTAAACAAGAGGTTATTATGCTCCTTTCCAATGACCAGCACTGAATTCTCCTTGTTTCTGTGATGGAGTTGGGACAAATAGCACTGGACGAGAACCATTTCAGAGCATGGCATTGAAAGAGGGGTGATTCAGGGCAGCATTAATTCTTGGGAGGAGAGGAGAGTCAATGAATGCAAAGGAATGAAGCCATCTTGGAAGGCATCATCTAGAAGCAGAAATGTATCAACTGTGTTTACTTCTATCCTCAGACTTTGGGCACCACAAAGTGATAATCAAGCCCAATTAATTAGTTGTCATGTCATTAAAAAAGATGAATAGTGAACAGTGAATGAATAGTGAAACTTTTGACTTAATTGAAATCAGTGTTTATATGACTTGCCAAAGTTTTAAAAATGTATGTGACAGGCTGAAAATGTTAGCACAAAAAGAGTTTCAAGCACATCAGATGCAAAAACATTGAAAACCATTCGTCTAATTTAATTGTCAAGTTGTGCCAAAAATGCTAACATGATATCTTTGAAGAGTAATTGGTACAAAGAATATCCTCAAAGAGAAATATTTCCACACGTCTGGCTCTTATCTTGCCCTCGTTAAAATTTTTTCCCTCCCCGTTGGCAAAATGAATGCATGCTCCTTCCTTGCCCCTTCCACACCAACTCTTTCTGCAAATTTCTCAGCCACTGAACTTTAACATGTTATCGGAATGAGTGCAGATTCTTTCTTCAGATTTGGCCCAAGATAATCATGGAGGGATTTTTAATCCTTTGTTGCTGCCAACTGTGGTCCTCTCATGTATTTGTTTAATCAGATAGGTTGAAAAGTTGCTGCCTGCTCGGCTCCTTGGAGACAAGGGTACCTGCTCACTGAAGTGTGATGAATTCTGGAGTTTCAGTGGCATTTCCTTGAAGTGGGTCCAGAGGCAACTTTTAGCTCCTCTCCTTCAATCGTATTACCCCGAACTTCCTGGAATGGTCCCAGAGAGAGATGAATGAAAGGTGAGGAGAATGGAGAACACATTCCATTTTCATCATCTAAAAGGAAGAAGATAAAAAGAAGCTGTGGTCCTTGGCTGAGGGGGTGATGAGAGCCCACCTCTCTCTAGGACACTAGCTTTCTGTTTGGCTTACCTGGGCCACAGGTGACATGACAGCTTCCTGTAATCTTCTGTATCACCTGCGTCCATAGTGATTGTATTCGCCATGGCCTGGACCAACCTCCAGACACATTCTGAAGCCCCCTTCCTCTGCTCCATGTCTACTTTTACTATATCACATCTTCCAACATGATACCTTTTTATCTTGTTCACTATCACTTTGGTAGAATTTAATCTCCTGAAGGGCAAGGAGCTTCATCTTGTTCATTATGTACCTGACACATAGTAGATACTCAGTAAAAAAAAAGTTGTTGAAATGATGGAGATTTAAGTATTTCACAAGATTGTTGACATAGTAACATCTCTGTTGAAAAGAGTAGCGAGGGAATGGGCATAATTCTGCCATCCTAATAGTCTGGTTAGACATATAGATCGCATGCATTTAGAAGATAATCTACATAGATACTTTTGAGGGCACAAGGGATGCCGAAGGGCTTGATCTTGCCCTGATCATTTTGAGATCTCAGTGTCAGGGATGTGGAAGTCAGCCAGCACTGTGCTCTGGCGAGTGAGCTGGACGCCATGTGCCCTGGCTACAGGACAAAGCTTGGTAACTTGTGAGCTTTACCAGTCTTGCCCTTCAGCCAGCATGCTGCAAAGGTTCTGGCTATTCCAGCTGAGTTACCTCCCCCAACCTCCCCCCTGCCAAGGCCGTTCCTACAAAAGCAGGTCTTTGTCCTCTCTGATGCAGAATCTGGGGAATGACACGTGTGTGTGTGTGTGTCCAGGGGACAGTTAGAGCTGGAGAGGGGCCCACCTTGAGGAAAGAAGAAGAATTATGTGGGAGGAGCTTTTGGGGACAAGGGGTGGGAGGAGCTGGGGAAGCTGCAGGACACAGATGAGGAGAATCTTACCGTGTTCTGCTGGACTGGGGTAGTGATTTGGGCCCTTGGCCGACATCATTCTGGCCACAAGGTGGGATTTCACCTCCCTTCCTCCTGAAGTCAGACTTGAGCTGCTGTCTTGCTCTGGCTGATGAATTCTGAATAGAGGTTGTGTGTGCCACTTCTGTGCACAAGCATTTAGCACCATGTGTAGTTCACCTTGCTTTCTCCTTGCCACTCTGATCATGGAGCTTTTGCTGCAATGGATCCCAAGTAACAGACAGACAAGTAGAACCCCCTGCTGAGCCTTGTAGACACGGAGCATGAACCCAGTATACATTGTGCTGTGTAACCACCACTGAAATTTCAGTTTGTTACTGCAGCACAACTTGGCATATCCCGACTTACTTGTGACCAAGCCCTTCACAGTGGTAAGGTTAAAACAGTTAAAAAAAAAAAAAAGTTGAATTTTAAAGGAGTGTCTTTTTATTCACTCAGTCATTCAACAAATGTTTATTGAGCACCTGCTCTGTGCCAGGTACTGAATGAAGCACTATGGGTCCAGCAATGAACAAAGCAGAAATTCCTTGCCCTCAGATCAGGGAGACAGATGATGTGAAAGACAAATGTGTGAAATACTTGCTGATGATAAGTGCATCTACTTCCTATTATTAAGAAGAAGAACAGAGTCAGAAAAGAAGAGGTGATGGAAGACGTGGGACAGTTGCACTTTTAAATGGGGATGCTTGGAAGGGCTGGGTGAGAATGTCATATGTCATATTTGAGACCTGGAGGAGGTGGCAGAATGAGCCTTGCCTATACTGGGGGAAGAACATTTCTGATAGTGGGAAAGGTACCTGCAAAGGCCCTGAGGTAGGAATGTGTCTCGTGTGCTCATGACATTCAACCTGAGTATGGTAAGCTTTGGGGAATGTCAGAGAGGAAACAAGGCCAGACCACTGTAGGGCCTCATAAGCCACAGTAAGGATGTTGACTTCTGTGAGTGAGAAGGAAAGTCACTGGAAGGTTTTGGGCAGGTGTGTGTCATAATCTATCTTCATTTTCATGGGACTTCTCTGGCCAACTTGAGAACAGACAGAATGTGGACAAGGGCAGGGAGACTGTTTAAAAAATCAAAAAAAGAGATGCTGAGGTTTTGAGCCAAGGTGGTAACAGTGGGGATGACAGGAAGTGGTTGGCTTTGGGCTGGGTTTTGAAGGCAGAAATGGCGGTATTTGCTGAAGCACTGCATGTGGGGTGTGAAAGAGCAAGTCAAAGAAGGCCCCAAGGTTTTGACCTGCACAACTGGAGGAGCAGAGTTAGCCCCATGTGGAATAGGGACAGTTAGAGAAGGGAAAGAATTAATAATGATCAGGAGCTCGGTTTGGGAGATGTTTATTTTGAGACACATACTAACCATGGGTTGCTGGGTGATTCTCTTCTCATTTCTTTGCCACTCTGAGCTTAGACCTCATGGTTCCCAGCTTTGTTAGAATTGCCAAGTCAAACCAGGACAATGGTTTACCTAGTGCTGACCCAAACTATGGGCCTCTTGTGCCCTCGGGTGATCCATCACAATTCAGGGGGCAAGCTTCTGGGAGATACCAAGAGAACATGAGCTTTCTCTGTCAATAAGAGCTCTCTGTTATGAAATGTACTTGGCTAGTGGGGCCCGTACACTTGTAATGAGCTGAATATAGATTCGACTGAGCTATAAAATAAAATAATAACCATTTTAATATATAGCATCTCCCTGCCAAGGCAGCTGAAGAGAAGGCTATGAGCAATAAAATTAGTCCGGAGAAAGAAATGAAAAACCACTGAAAACAGCCACCTTCTAAAAGGAAACAGATTAGAAGGCTCCAAAGAGGGAAACCATCACCAGGAGTAAGACTCATCAGGTAGCGATAAAACAGTTGCGAGGGAAAAGGCAGGAAGGGAAGTTTCCAGGCTGCTGTCTCTTGCTCCCCTAATCCCCAGAGTGACCTCATCCATCCCCTGGCTTCATCTTCCATCCATGGTTGATGACTCTAAAGCCTGAAGCAGGATGTCCGACCCCTGTTTCTATCCCCACTGGGAAATCATCTTCCCAGTGTCTTCTCACTGTCTTTCCAGATCTGGTCCTTCTCCTGAAGAACCTTGAAATTATCATCATCTCTTCCTTCTTTCTCACCTCCTCCACCTAATATGTTTGCCCTCCCACTGTCCATTTCTGAACACTCAGTCTATCATCTCCCAGCTGGACCACAGCAGCCTCCTAGCGGCTCATCCATCCTGCTTCCACCCTAGTATCTATACATTCATCAGGATCAGGCTTTAAACTGAAGAGCCTTGAAACCTTCCAGTGAGATCTCATTTTGTTTGGATAACATCCAAAAGACTTACCAGAGCTTCTAAGTTCTATATAATGAGGAACTTACTTGCCCACCTCTCCAACCATACTTTATGCCACTCTTTCCTTTGCTTCATGGATCTTGTAACTGTTCCTCAAACACATCAAGGACTTTCCGGCCTCAAGGCCTTTGCACTGGTCCATCCCGCTGCCTGGAGTGCTGTTTCCCAGATGTGCCCATGGAGTTCAGGCAATGTTCCCCTGACCACCCTGACCCTTATTATCACTGATTGCACTTTATCATATAACTCCAGCTAGTTGTTTTCATGGCATTTATAGCTGTATGAAAGGATCTTATTTATTTATATATATTTTGCCTGCCTTCTCCACTCATATGCAAGTGCTATGGGAAGAATGCCTTATTTCATTTTCCTCTGGATTTCTAGCACCTATAATGTGGTCTTATGTGTGTGTGTGTGTGTGTATGAAAAGCATAATATCAACACTCTTTGAGTAATTATTTTGCACTGGATTTGATACATGCATGGTATTTGTCCACTTTATTCCCTGCACACTGAACAATAGCCCAGCAGGTGCTCAGAAATATTTTCTTCATGATGTATCAGTGAATGAATTCTTCATGTAACCCATTTTGCAGATGAGAGATTACATGTTTGCCTGAAGCCCCACATTTGGTAAGTGGTGAAGCCAGGATTTGAATCCACACAGTCAGAATAGAGCAGATGCTCTTGACAAACATTAGGAAGTTCAGAAAAGGGATAACATAGAATGAATGTTAAGTCTACTTCAATCCAGAGTCAGAAAACTCAGTGGCCAGGAAATTTTCCCCCAGGTTTAGAGATCTCTGCCTCCACCCAGATGTAACAGTTTCATTTGAGGCACATAAAAGGAAGAAGTTTGGAATTTGAGGGAAGTGTAGCTTGGGATTTGAAGCTTGATAGCCAAAGTCTTTTGACTGGCCCTGATTTCAGCTGCTGTTGAATGTGCCTGTGAACAGAGTATTTACATCCTGCTTAGTGCAGCCGCAGTTTAGAGTCTGAAATCAAATGATTATTTTTGAAAGTATTTTATTTTAAAAGCCTTTGAGTGACAAATGATTTAGCAAGTTTTCAACACCGTGTTTCATGTGGTTTCGGTTGCCAGAGGGTGACTTACAGCCAAGCCTGGGCGCTCAAACCCGAGTGAGCTTACATGGACCTCAGCAGTCACATCTTTTTTATGACGTTTAATAAAGTCTTGCACTTTTTCTTCTCTGAGTGGTTTATTGTCATCCTGGTGGCAGCATCTCAGCAGGCTGGGAAGGACTACCAGCCTGATAAAACAGAGGAGAGCGGATTCCCTGACCCGTGCAGAATAAGAGGTGCACGCAGAGGGCAAAGGGTTAATCCGTACACTCTGTCTGTGGCCCAGACTCTTTCTTCTCTTCCGGGCAGACTTGATATCTGCTGGCCACTAGGTCCTCAGTTTGGAGAGAGGTTACAGTTTTGTTTCTTTTTTTTTACTTTTTTACTTTTTTTTTGTTGTTGTTACAGTTTTTTAAAAATACAGCTACCTGCTTATTATTATGAAATACTAACTTTATTCAATATTCATTTGTCTTTAATGTTATGTGGACTATTTTATATGTATCATTTACTCATTTCTTAAACAACTATTTTAGTTAGAATTAGGTTTGGTTATAATGACAAATTCTAAAACAATGATTTCATGATTGTCTTTTTTCTTGCGTAAGTCTAGGAGAAGGCAGTTCATGAGTGGCCAGGTAAAGGGTGTCATGATGTCATTAGGGACCCTGATCCCTTTAACTTGCTTCTCTTCCATCTTAGCAAACTGTAACCTGCAGCCCACTGCCTGTTCTTATACATAAAGTTTTATTGGAACACAGCCATGCTCATTCATTTACATATTGTTTTAACCTGCTTTTGCACTACAACAGAGTTGAGTAGCTGCCACAGAGAATATATCGCCCACAAAGCCAAAAGTACTTATTATCTGACTCTAAAAGGAATACATTTGCTGATTTCTGTCCTAGGACAGGACATGGTTTCTGCCTTCTGATGCAGAATGGCTGCTCAAGCTTCAGTCATCATGGCTGTATTCTAAGCAACAGGAATATAGTCTCCTTACCCCTCCATGTACATGTCCTAGAAATTGCATATAATCTTCTACCTGCATTGGATCAGTCAGAATTTAAACACATGAGCACACATAGCTGCAGAAGAGGCTGGAAAACATAGTCATTATTCTAGTAGACATGTGTCTATCTGAAAGTTAGAGATCCTATAACTGAGAAGAATGGTATGCAAAAAGTAGGGGAGGCAACTAGCAGTGTTGCTGTCCCAAGAATTCTGCAACATGCATGTTATTATTCTTTATTATAGTTGGGGAAGCAGAATCTCAAACACTTCAGCAGTTTTAGAAGGCACACCCGTTTCACAAATGATTAAATGTGAAAAAAGGAACAGTGCTACTTAGAATTAGGTGACTAGGAGATGTTAAGGAAGCATCTAATAATTTTTTGATCTTTCCTTTAATAATTTGCCGCTTTACTAGAGCACTATCACTGAACATCCGAGTCCACATCCCCCTTGCTCTCCTTCTTCCCCTAGACTTTGCTCACCTCTTCTCCAGGGGATCTTCCCCAATTCAGGGATCGAACCCAGGGCTCCCGCATTGCAGACAGATTCTTTCCTAACTGAGCCATGAGGGAAACCCTCCAGCGCAGAGTGGTGCTTTCCTGGTTCCAAATACGTACAGATCTTCCCTCCTTCAGAACACCAAGAGGAAAGCCACCTTTTAGCTGGAGAGGGAGGTCCTGTAGGATGAGCCCTGTGTCATCTTCATCTTAGGCTCAACCAGCACCTCACACAGGCCTTGGAACAGAATGGATGCCTAGCAAACCATTTCCAAACGGAGCACAATTAGATTGTGAGTTTCTTTGAAGTAAGAACCGTGTCATCCTCCTCCTTTGTCCAACTTCTTTTATGGTCTTGATCATGCTGCAAATATTGTGGGTAACTGTATCAGTCAAAATTAGTTCAGTTCCAAATGGCAGAAACCCAGCTCAAACTGGCTGAAGCTGAAAAGAATATTTATTGGCTAACATTCGTAAGAAGTCCAGGCAGGGGTGGTTCTGTTTGCAGGCACAGCTGGATCTCAGATCTCCCTGCCTCTGTCTCTGTCTCTTTCTCTCTCTCTCTCTTCCTGTGTGTGTCTTTATCTCGATCTCTCTCTCCCACCGCTGTTGCATTTATCTCTCTTCCTTCATCATGTTGACCTCATTTCCTTTCTCTACAAAAGGCTTAGGGAAAGGTGACAATGTCTCCATGGCCCATGGTTTTGTTTTTGTTTTTTTTTTTGCTGAGGATCCCAGAAGAAAAGGGTGGGTCTCCCTCCCTGCTCATCTTCAGTACTCACAAGATTATATCAAAGACTCAGGTGGAGCACATGCCACCCTTGAACCAATCACTGTGACTGGCATTTGAATAGTCTGATTGGTCAGGTCCCAGTCAGGAGCCCTTTTGCTCCTGAAGGAGTGAGGCAGCCCCTGCCATTCACTCTGAGGAGGAGAGGGTCTGGAAGCCAGATATGCACAAGCAATCTGTTGGACTCATTTTTGCCCCTTTTACAGACATGGCCCTTGAAGTAAAAAAAAGTCAACTCTAAGGATGTAAACTCATCAGTCCATTAGCAAAATTCTCTCTGAGAAGCAGAATTCAGATGGCCATTCAGCAAGCAAGGGTCTACCCCACTTAGTGCTAAGAAGTGATTATTATTTCTTTTTGGACACTGGTGAAAGTGGTTATTATTTCTTTTTGGATGCTGGTGAAGGTTTTAGAAGCTCAGTCTTCCAAACAAACCTCATCACCATCTTCTTCACATGTGTGCATTCTCGCTGGTATCTGGGACTGACATTCAGGCCTTTTCCTTGTACATCAGTTACTGTTTATTTGGGATTCATATGTTTCTTTGACCTTCCGTGCAAGGTTGATGGATGGGTTTTTAAGCATCTTTAAATGAATTACAATATATGCCAAACTTATATTTTTGTAATATTTCTGCCAAACTGGACTGCAGTGGATGGCTTATTTCCACATTCCTTTGGAATGTGCATGTTCATAAAATTTTACGCCTGTCAGTTGGTAATTTGCCAACATTCATTTGCTATCACATCACGAACATTTTTTAAAACACAACAAAAAAATTTAAACGCAGGTATTAGCATGGACAGAAATGTCATCCAATAGCATGTCATTTTGAATGTCTTGGCTGGGGGAAGATGAACTCCATAAAAGAAGGTGCAGCTGGAAAGAAATGGGGAAAAAAGGATGTGAGGGCAACTGGACTGAGCGAGCTTGGTGTTCTCTGGTGTTGCACAAGTTCTCAGGTCACCAACCTGGGAGACAGCTTTCTCTGCAGGTAGGGTGTGCAAAACACTTGGAATTTTCTCATATGATATCCCTAGATTCAGTTAAGCTATACATAGTTACTTTGTTATTGAGACTCTTGGTTTCAAGTGACACATAACCAGCGTAAAATGGCTTACTTGAAAAGAAGGGGGAGAGGGAGGATTTTTTCAGTTTAAGTAACTAGAAGGTCCAAAGATCTATCAACTTCACTTATAGCTGGATCCAGAAGCTCGTATGATACCATCAAGATACTGTCTCTCTCCATCTCTTGGCTCTTGTCTCCTCTGGTTTGGATTCTATCTTAGACTAGCTTTCACATTCAGAAGATAAGATGGCTATTGTCAGCCCCAGGTTGACATCCTAAATCCCCATGGAGAGAACAATCATTTTTCTAACAGTTTCAGAAAAAGTTCACAGCAGACTCTTACTGGCCTGTGCCCTTTTATTGCTGAAAAATATGCCATGGCCAAGAGGATGCTGCATTGTGATAGATCATGTATGGTCACACCCTACTTAGAGTGAAAGTGGAAGAGGGGTGGTTTTCCAAAGGCAATTTGGGCAGAAGAGGGTGGATACTGTGCAGGAAAAAAGAAAAAAGAGTGTCCCACAATGCTTGCTTTTCTGAAAGGTCCAGGAGGTGAAATAGATAAACAGACTGCCACACCTATTCCCCCTCAAAATTAAGAGCTGAGAATTTAGGGATGAGGATTCTAGAAGGATTCTTGCAAATCATGAAGACCAGTGATGTTCAGGAATATTTTTAACTTTCATTTTTGAATTAAATATTCCACCTAATGCTTGTAAATTCCTTTGGTTGAGATGAAGCGGAGAACCCAGAATTCTATTTGCTGAGTTCTCCCTGTACCTGCTTCTAACCCACATAAACACACCCAGTCTCTGAGGATCTTCAGTGCACTCCCAAGAACTATATATGAAAACCTGTGAGCTTGTACACACCCATAGTGAACATATTGAAAAATGAAAAACTGAGAATGTCACAAAATTTTTCCAAGGTGACAGAACTGATTCTAAATCCCCAGAATGTCTGCTTTCTAGCCCAAGTTTTTCTATCTTTTTTTTTTTAAGTGAAGAAGCAATAGCTTGGTGGAAGCATGCCAATATCATCTAAGCCTGACTGAACCAATGAAATCCTGTTTGCCTCTAGCTGTTGATCCAGACTTTGCACCCCCAGCCATGACAGGGGGAAAGTCTGGAGTGCCCTTCCTCACTTGGGGCCCCAGGTCTTGCTGGGAGACAAGGTTCACTGTACTCAGAAAAGGGGTATGAGGGTCTTAACAGGCCAATAGCCTGCCACGACAGTGGGGGTCTGATCATTTGGTTCCTCCTTGATCAGATTTCTAACCTGGGTTCATGAGACTTTTGATCAAGTGATAGATTTCTTAAATCTCACAATTTTGTGGGTCAGGAGTTCTATCAGGGCTTCACTGGGCAGTTCAGCCCTGTGGGCTGAGGTCACACTCAGTGATACTCACTTGGTGGCCAGGCTGAGCCGCAGTCTCGGAAGGCCTCAGTCACGTGCCTGGTGCCTTGGTGGGCGTAGCCGCAGACCAGGCTCAGCTGCGTCCTCTTCTCTGAGTACTCTCGGAGCCTTCGCTGTGGACTCTGCATCTGGGTAGTCATTCCTGACATGGCAGTTTAGTCTTTGTGAGACCAGTGCAGAAGCTACTAGTTCTTTTCCTTTTTTTTTTTTTAAAAGAAAATCTTTTATTGAATATACTTGATTTACAGTGTTGTGTTGAATTCTTCTGTACAGCAAAGTGACACAATTATACATATATGCATTCTTTTTCATATTGTTTTTCCATTGTGGTTTATCACAGAATGTTGAATATATTAGTTCTCTGTGTTACACAGTATGACCTTGTTGTTTATCCATCCTATATATAATAGCTTGCCTCTACTAATCCCAAACTCCCATTCCTTCCCTTCCCTACTACCCCCTCCCTCTTGGCAACCACGAGTCTCTGTATCTGTGAGTCTATTTTTGTTTCTTAGCTATGTTGATTTATGTAATATTTTAAATTCATATATAGGCAATATCATATGGTATCCATCTTTCTCTTTTTATCTTGCTTCGCTTAGTATGATAATCTCTAGGTCCATTCATGCTGCTGCAAATGCATTATTTCATTCTTTTTTATTTCTGAGTAATATTCCTTTGTGTGTGTGTGTGTGTGTGTGTGTACACACATATGTACCATATCTTTTTCCATTTATCTGTCAGTGGACAGTAGGGTTGTTTCTATGTCTTGGCTGTTGTAAATAGTGTTGCTGTGAACACAGAAGTACATGTATCATTTCAAATTACAGTTTTGTCTGGGTATATGTCCAGTAGTCAGATTGATAGATCATATGGCAACGCTGTTTTAGATTTTTGAGGAAACTCCATACCTTTTTCCATAAGTGACTGCACCAATTTACATTTCCAACAACAGTATGGGAGGATTCCC
The DNA here is from genome assembly GCF_963930625.1 of Muntiacus reevesi. Classification (NCBI taxonomy): domain Eukaryota; kingdom Metazoa; phylum Chordata; class Mammalia; order Artiodactyla; family Cervidae; genus Muntiacus; species Muntiacus reevesi. The sequence continues at coordinate 103,605,706 of NC_089252.1, forward strand.
TTTTCTCTATAATCTCACTAGCATTTGTTATTTGTAGACTTTTTAGTGATGGCCATTCTGATGGGTGTGAGGTGGTACCTCATTGTAGTTTTAATTTGCATTTCTTTAATAATTAGTGATGTTGCAGAAGCTTGTGGTTCTTGTGGAAGCTGGGACATAGCATTACTTCCACCATACTTCATGGGTCAAAACAGTCACAGGCCAGAGCAGATTCAATGTATGGAAAAATAGACTCTGCTTTTTATGGCCATATTTAATCTATAAAGTAATGTAGATCCAGTCCCCTTAGAACAAACACTGTTGCAGTCTACAGAAATTTCTGTGTAGTCAAAGGAAGGATCTCCCAACTACAGGTTTGGATTGACTTAGTCAAAGGAGTGTCCCCTTGCCCATGCTGGAGCTCCCAGGAGGGTACAATAATGTGCATTCCTGCATTAGAGGACCCCTAGAATAGAGATACTCAGACTTCATGGCATATGCTTCTCTTGGAATCCCGTGAAAATGCAGAAGGACTGACATTCTTCAAATCTGACCATCTCCCAGGGGAGGCTTGGTGCTGATGTGCTAGTTCGAGGGCCACACTTAGAGAGCACAGCCCTGGAGGTATGGTGATCAGCTTTGTTTATCAACTGGGCCTGTTTTACAGAAGGTATCTCAAGTTGAGGTTCAATGAGTACAAAAAAAGCGGAGGTGCTCTGGGTAAAAGACGCGGCACAAGGGGACCCGGAATCTGGCTAATTGCCACCCTTCAAAGAGTCCCAAAAAACCCTCTGAGAAGGACTTAGGGATTCCAGAACCCAAAATGAAAAATGCAGACCTAGAAGGAAGCTAGAGATGGAGCCAGTCCAGAAATAGCAGCCACTTTTTAGAAAGACACCATTGGCCCCAGTAACAGTAATGAATCTGATATGTCTGTAGAACGGCAAGGTTTGCCAAGCCAGCCTTTAACCGAAATTATCTTCTTGGTCTTCTAGCAGCCTTTCAAGGGCAGTGTTATTATCATTCCCACTTCACTGACATGTGAGGCTGTCGGAGGTAGGAGGATGGGGCACTGGCTCAGGGTCAGACAGCTAAGTGTGGACCTGGAGGAGTCTAATTCTCATCTCTCTCCAGTCCTACACAGGCAGAGAGCAGGCTGAGCAGATGGGCAGGACTTCAGATGCAACTGACTGGCCCCAGTCCCAGCCAGTGTTAGGAAAAGTCTGGGAGAGGAAGGCAGATGGGGAAGCTGATGTTAGCATTGGAGAGACTGGGGGACTAAGGACAGATGGGCTGGGGGTTTCCATCCCAGCCTCTGCACTCATTGGCTGTGTCATCTGGGGTCTACCCAGTTCTGCTGTAACGTAGGATCAAGCAGTACCCACTTCATGGGGTTGCTGTGATGACACATACAAAGCACGCAGTGCAGAGCCCAGCTTGTCGGAGGGTCTCAGTAAGTAGGAGCTGTGACACCCTTCAAGTCACCTGATTCCAGGTAGACCTCTCGTTCTAAGTGAGAGTGGCCAGCATCCCTCCGCCTGCAGATCCGCCAGCTGAGGCTGGACTCTCCTGGGCTGGGACAACAGTTGAAAGGACTCCAGCATCACAAGGTCTCTTTAAGCTCTCAGCAACCCAGTGGTTCTCAACTTTTGGCAGTTTTGCTTCCCAGCGAATATTTGGCAAAATCTGCAGGCATTGTTGATTGTCACAACTCAGGGGGAAGTACTGTTGGCATCTCTGGCCGAGGCCAGGGATGCTGTTAAACAGCGCACAGCGCAGCCCCCACCACAGTGACTGGGCCCCAGATGTCATAGCCTGAGACTGAGAAACCCTGCTTCAGTCTGACAACTTTTTGAGCAGGAACTCTGTCTCTGGCAGGCCTTATACAAGACAGGGTTAAATCCTGTGAGCCAAACACTGCCTGTTTTTGTAAGTAAAGTTTTATTGGAACACAGCCATGCCCTCTCATTTACACATGAGTTTGTTACCACCATGCTACCTGGACTAGGAAAAGGAGCTGGGCTACTGAGGAGCTAAGGAGGGCTGGTCTGGGCATCTCTCTTAGTACTGCATGATTTGAGAGAGGCACTTCACTCTGAGCCAAAACTCCTTCCCAGCACAGCCAAGATAAAGCTCATCACCCTCACCTTGCTCTGGAGGGTGGGCATGGATGATGTCATGTCTGGGTGGCTCCCATGGGCTCCTGTGAGATAGGACAGCCTTCTGTATCCCCCCACGGGGCGGTACCTTGTTCCCCTAGAAACTGATGATTCAGTGTGAAATATGGCCTTCCCTGGACAGAGCCGAAACAGGCCAAACCAAGGGGTCAGGCCCTTGCTCGAAGGGAAGGATTAAAAAGAAATTAATCTCTCTTGTTCTCTCTTTGTTCGCCATCTCCAATGGAGAGAGGTCAAAGGCAAGGAGGACATTGATGGATCAACAAAAGGCGTTGTCCTCCGAGGCCCCTCTGGGAGGAGCTTTGCCTGGATCTAGGTTTGCCCCCTGAAAACCTAGCCCACCTCAGTGCTCAGGCCCCATCCATTGGGCCCCCTTTCAGCCAGGTCTCCCAGAGACACACGTGTTGTCTGATATCATTAATCTGATTTCCAGCATTGATTTATAATAATTTAGTTGCTAAACAAGTAGATATTGAGACCGAAACCAAAGTAATGAGTAGGACCCCCGGGGAGGTGGGAGTTCAGATTGGTAAAGTCTGAGGGGCTGTGACTTTGGTCCCAGGGCAGTATTAGTATCACTCCCACTTTCCTGACATGTGAGTCTGTAAGAGGTCAGAGGATAGGACACTGGCTCAGGTGTGTGTGGGCATTGGGTGCATGCCTGCACTTCTTTCTCTCTAGCACTTTCTTCTTTGGAAGAAGTCATTGCAAGGGGAGGGTTGGAGCTCAGAACTGCACACCGTGGATGCTGCATGCGTCAGAACCTCAGAGATAGAGTCATTTCTTTGGAAGGAAGGAAGTTGTGGAAAAATTTTTCAGAAGACTGAACAACCCAGGAGGGAAAACATCATCTCTGTGGTTCAGGCCTACGGAGAGAGGGATGAAGTGAGCGTTGCTGGTCTGTCTCAGCACTCGAGACAAGGGCAAGCAGAGTAAGGAGCCCTGCCCCCGGGAAATGGGGCCCCGGCAGGCTGCATGTCACAGTCCATCCAGAGGAGAAGCACTAGCATCAGACGCTCTTGGCCCCATTTCTGGAGCTCTGTTTCTGGGCACACTTGACATCCATCTCTCCAGACCTTGCTGTAGAACTAAATTGATGAGTTTTGTAGGAGGAAATGGTAATGGTCCCACTGAAAACCTTGCTCCCTTTTGGCCATTCCCATCTGGTCCACGCTTTCTGGAGAAACACAGAACAAGATGGATCAAAGTCGGGTGTGGAAGCAGCTATTTACCCATAAATTTATAGCAGCTTCCAAGGATTGAAGGCAGGAGGAAAAGGGGACAACAGAGGATGAGATGGTTGGATAGCATCACTGACTTGATGGACATAAGTTTGAGTAAGCTCCAGGAGTTGGCGATGGACAGGGAAGCCTGGCGTGCTGCCTGTGGGGTCACAAAGAGTCAGACACGACTGAGCGACTGAACTGAACTGAACCATACTTTGGAGATCCAGTGTGGCTCTCGGAGGAGAATTTGGCTGATTATATGATATGAGGCATATGATATTTATGATATTTTAATATTTTATAGTATTAAAAGTTTTCCCTAAACGTGTAAACTCTCAGACAGTAGCATTACAGAGAAGAGTGTATTATTATTTAAAATCTGGGCCAGTGGTCACAAACAGAAGTTTCTCAGCAACTGATCAAGTTTCTCAGCAACGGATTCTTCTAGAGGAAGAAATATAATCGTTTGATGCACATCATACAGACTTCTGCTGAATTCAGCCTGTTGCATCTCGTGGGCTGGCTCCGTTTACTCTGAGACTTGGATCCGTTTTTCAGGAGGAAATGAATTGCTAAAGGGGAAATCAGTGGCTGGAGCATCTTCTGGAAACCGTTTCCTTCGTCTTTTTAAACAACAGATGTTTGCAACTTCAAGATCTTGGTCTTGAGGTACTTGGAGGGACATGTTGAGAACAGGGTTTCCACAAATGATAAGAATATTTGGAATCTCTCTTTTTTCCCATCTGGACTCCTTTATTCAGAGATGTACTCCTGAGATATTTAGCAAGTGCATACTATATGCCAAGCAGTGTCCTAAGTGGTAGTGACATAGCAGTGAGCAAAAGCAGATGTTACCCCTGTGTCATGGGCCGTCAGTCAGTTGGCAAAGACAGATGTCAATCAAAGGATGCCAGGAATACATTAAATTACATCTGTGAAGAGGCAAAAAGGCAGAAGGGTGTGGTGCCCTGGAGTCACATGAGGTTGGCTCCCATTTTTTCATGTCTTTATGTGCTAACACTCTTGCTGTTACTGAGCCTCTCCATTATTTTGCCTATATTAGAGATGAGAAAACAGAGGCACAGAAAGGTCATGAACACAGTATGCCTAGAGCTGGAATTCAGACCCAGGCATTCTGACCCTGGGATCCTGGCCCGTAATTCATTTGCCAGGAGGCTCTGGAGGCCCAGGAGGGCTTTTGTGATGAAGTGGCAATTGAGTCATGATCTGCAGGGTAATTTGCAGTCGATTAGGTAAAGAGATGGGGTTCTAGGCAGACGGAATGGTTTGTGCAAAGGCCCTGTGGCTGGAGGCTGTATCAGAATGCTGAAAGCCAAGAGGTGGATGGAGTGAGAAGAGGTTAGTAGGTGCCAAGCATGCAAAGCATTGGTTGCTGTGTTCCTCTCAGTCTTTTTCCAAGTGGGTTTCCTGCCCATGCTGCATGGCTTTATGTTAGAAGCAGCCTTTGGAGCACACCAAGTCAACTGTTTAAACTTTTAGAGAGAGCAAAGCTCATTTGGCAACTACTCTACACAGAAAGAAGTCCCTACAGAGGTGGCCAGGATAGCAAAACCTAGAATCCTTTGCAGGCTGAGAAGTGTTTTAAGAAACCTTTGCCTTCAACTGCCCAAGATGGCAGAACTTCAGCCAGAATGATGGCTGAGTGAGGGATACAAATACACCGGGGTGGGCTGAGAGGGTGGGACAGCCCTGGCCGTGCCCTCAGAGGATTCTCATCATCTTCCCCTCATTCTCTCTGGTACTGGCTTCTCTGTGGGGACCGTGGCATCTGCCATTCCAGAACATGTGTCCCTCAGCTTTGTTCACACTGTTCCCTCCACCAGGGGTACCATCTGCCACTTCCCACTCCAAACTCTGCTTGTGGAGTTCTACCTCTCTTAAAGTGATGCTGAAATGGCAGCTCTGTGGCTCCTTTCCTGGCCCTTAGCCAAAGGAAGCCTCTCATTCCTTGCATGTCAGAAGAATTTTTTATCCACCCCCTTGCAGCGTATGTCACATTTTTTCCTTATATTTCTGTCACTCAAGCTCATATCTCGTCTCTCCTAAAAGACTGTAAACTCTAGATTCTTGTTTAAGGGGCGGTCTTGGTGTCACATACTGTACCTAACGTGGTGTACCTCACACAGTGCCAGGCACAGAATAGACTTTCAGTAAGTATTTGTTGGGTGTCGTTAATAGGCTTTGCTTCTTGTCCATCACATATTTAAGTCATCTTCAACTCTGTCCATTGTGAATGAAAGAAAAACCGGCTCGTAATCCCATAAGCAAATAAGAGAATGTATTGGCCTATGAAACTGGAAGATTGAGATCCTCCCCTCAGGCATGGAGGGAACCAGGGGCTCAGACGATGCGGTCAGGACACTGTCTCTTTGCCCTGTTTGCCTCTGCTTTCCTGTTGGTGGTTGGTTACCTCCTCGAGCCCCACCTGGGAGCAAGATGGCCACCGGGTTCGGGTGTGTTGGCAAAGAGAAGGCGGTAGTCCAGGAAAACTCTCTGTTCACCTCATTGGGTCTGACGGAGTCATTGTAGGTCAGCAAGTGTACAAGTGACTGGTTAAGCTGAGTCCTAGACTCTGGGCTGGAGCTGGGGTGGAGCAGGTAAGCAGAGTTGGAGGAGGTGGGAATTGGGGCCACTTTCCTGGAGGTCAGGCAACTGGATGTCAGAAGGCAAAAGCCCACGGCCTTCTACTCCTCCTTGAGGGCAGTGATGGGACCCCATTTGGGCAGTGGGGGGCTGGACCTCCCTGCTTTTGCAAGGCCCATGCTGGCACTGAGAGAGTAGAGATGTGGCGAGAGTGAGGGGAAGGAGGATTCAGCCCCTGACTTGAGGTCCTAACACTTCTCCCCAGAGACTTGCAAAGGAAATCTCCCAGTTTTGAAGCCTGGATGAAGAGGGAGGAAATGCAGTTAAGCGCGTCCCTAAGGCTTCCCCCTTGCTCTTTCTCAGCCAAAATGAAATGTCTGTCTCTAAGGGAGGACTCCCATCCTCTGATTTAGAAGGCAAAGTTTCCTCCTGTCCTAGGAATTTCCGCAGTCGGGTGTGGTCATTAGTGTTCTGGTGAATTTTGGAGTGGGATTTTGGGGGGAAGGCAGTCGAGGTTCTGCAGGTCCCAGGGCACAGTCACGGAATTGTTGAAACGGCTGCTACCCACTGCTGAAAGCTTTCTGACCTGTTTCCCCAGGGGATGGGGATGACTTTAGCAGCTCTAGGGGTCTCTACTGATGAGGGCTCAGAAGAGTTGCCTGGAGACTCCCCAGAACTGCAGACAAAAGCCACTTCTCTGCCTGGCCCACCAGCTTCCTGAGGGCTGGGACTTTGCCAGCTTTGTGCACTGTCATTGGCTGGAGCTTGATCTCACTTCATGATCATAATGATCTTTGAAGAACCCGAGACTCACCAAGTTTAACAATTTTGCCTCGGATCACCCAGATGATAGCAAGTTGACCCCAATTACCTGATTTTAGAACCTGTGTTTGTAACCACTTTGCCGGGCAGCCTAGTCCGTTTCTAAGGTGTCTGTGATCCTCCTCTCAAATGGTAGCCCCTCTGGTACCCGTTTCTCTCTTTGGAAGACACTCTGGCTTTTGCACAGGGCTGATTCCCCACACAGGTCCTGCCTGTTGGCTCGCAGGCCTGTTGCCCTTCTTCATTTAAAACTCAGATGTGTTCAAGCTGGGGCTGTTAGGGTTTCTCCACCAGTCAAGACAATGAAAACGCATTTCTGGCATGGTTTGAATTAAACGAGAATTTCCCGTTTTTCATAAACATTTACAGTAGTTGTGGATGCAGAGTTGAAAGGTTTAGGGTTTTGGTGTTTAATTAGAAACAAATGCCCTTTATGGTCCTGTTAGCAAAGACGGCAGTTCTCAGATTATTAGGATTATTACTATTATTTGTGCCTGCATTTTTTTTTTATTCCCAAGGCGCCCAGGGCCGATTTCTCCAAGGCGGCTAGGTGTGGGGGTAGGAAATGGGGTCTGCACGATCACTGCTGAAGTCTCTGTCTGGGAGTTAGGGCTCTGGGCAGGTTTCAGGCCCCACCACACAAGCAACCCAAGGCACCCTGCCTTCCGCTCCAGGGCGGGTGAGCTGGAGGTTTAGTGAACAGAGCCGCTGCCGCCTTTCTTGGGCAGAAAGAGGTGTGCCAGTCTTGAGAACCCAGGTGCTCTACGTGAGGCTAGCCATGCCCCTGGCTGAGCCCTCACTGTCCATTTGAAACAAGGGCAACCAGCAGCATGGGGTGCAGGGGTGGAAACCCAGCTTCCTGGGAAGCAGCGGGAAAACTCACAGCCACACACTATGCAAGTGGCTTTGTTTTGAGTCCAAGGCTATCCCCGCAGGAAGAGAAAGAGCCCAACACAGCAGCCTGAAGCCCTTCATATCCTGGGTAAGGATGTCGTCCATTTAGCATCTCCTGAAAACAGGCGTTTCTCTCCTGTCACAGTCCCCAAGCAGCCGGCTACAGCCTGGCTGTTAATCCTTTGGGGCCCTCTCCGCATCTCTTTCTTGAAAATCTTAATAGAAGGATAGAAAATACCTGAAAGTCCCTTCTACCTAAGAATATCATGAGCTTCCATAAAGCACTGTCTTTGTTTTTGTTAATATTTATTTCTTCATATTTATGTTTTTTGGCTGCGTTGGGTCTTCCTTGCAGCGTGCAGGCTTCTCTAGTTGTGGTGCAGGCTCAGTAGTTGCCGCCTGTGGGCCCAGCATGTGGGTTCTTAGTTGCCCAACCAGGGATCAAACCCGAGTCCCCCATGCTGGAAGGTGGATTCTTAACCGCTGGACCACCAGGGAAGTCCCAAGCATTGTCTTTGAATATTTGATGACAGAGAGGCTGTCTAGGTTGTCGTTTATACGAGCAATTAAAGAGGTTGTAGAAGTTTACAGCCAGAAGGGCCCTTGAAAGCATTTCAGCCTCTTTCTCCCATTTTACACATGAAACAACTGAGGCTCAGGGAAGGGAGGGAGCTCACGCATGTAATCACAGTGAGGAGCTAGGCTGCCGGCACGGTGTAGGTCCTGTGTGTCCCAGGACTGCACTGGGTCTCAGTGGACCAAGAATCGGGCGTCTTTTGTCCTATTTCCTCTCAGATGCATCGAGACACTTTATAGAAGACATTCAGTTTTCCCTTTACAAGCCTAGGCAGGATTACATTATTTCCCCCACAGAACATTTATATAAAAGTACTCTTCCATGATTCATTGTAGAGAAACTCTAAAAATTTTAGTAAAGTTTAAAGAAGAAATTGAAAGTCACCCCATATTCCAACCTCCTTCAGGCAATTCCATCCCCATTAGTATGTCTTGATCTCCAACCCTCTTTCTGTAATGTAGAAGATTAGACTTTAAATGATGCAGAGGTTTGACTCTAAGGTTTGAGTCTCAGCACTGTCATTTTCTAGCTATGACCTGGGGCCGGTTACTTAACCCCACACAGCCTCTGTGTCCTCATGGGGCTGTTATGAGGATGAAACAAGATTATTAATGTAGGGCATTCAGCACAGTGCTCAGTGCATTTTAATAACTGGTTGTTACCATCATAAGAAAAATAGAAAAATCTGGAAGGCCCACAATCATAACAGCATAAAATTATTAAGTTACAAAAGCCAAACAAAATGATGCTAAAGCAGAAGAATGATTACAAATTATTCAACCACTCAAGAAAAGAATTTGTTCAGTTGTTGGTTTTTTAACCCTAGTTCCTAAATCTATTTGAACAATTTTTTTTTAAATGTTTTTAAGGAAGCGATTATTAGAAAGCAACATAAAGTGAGTCCCTGTATCCCCTGTATCCCCTGGAGAAATACTTCATTCATGTGTTTTTAAACCCACAGAAATGATATGAATGTCGGTATGGAATTGTAGGACACAGATACCAAAGGGACATTTCCAGGGGTTCCTTTGTTTTCTGTATTTTTTTTTTTTTTTAATTTTCAGAGTAGGGTTAGTTATACCAGGCAGTTTTAATGTTTTAGTAGAACAAAGGCATATAATGAACTTTTTCACATAAAGTACATTTTTTCCATGATTTACTCACTGTACCTTGTTTATGAAGCTTGTAAATATAGCAGATTAAATGGGTCCCTTTCTCTAGTGTGCAAAAGCCCAGACCTCTCAAAGCCAGAGAACGAGAGGAAGGGGGAGGAGGAGAGGGAGGAGGAGGAAGGAGAGAGCAATAAACGGATGGGGAGCAGGCGGGCGAAACATGAAAATGAAAATAATGTACGGCTGTGGAAAAATGGAGAGTGATTTTCCGGAGTAGAAGGTGCAAGCCTTGCTCCCTGCCCTCACCCCCACCCCCACGCCTGCCAAGGTCAATTTACGTGCAGACTTGCTGCAGCAGAGAGGAAACTTCTCACTAAGACCGTGGAAATTGTCCCACAAATCAGACCTCACCTTTCAGGCGGTGGAGACTGGGCCCTGAGCCCTCGGAAGCCTCCTCTCTATGTTCTGAAAGGCCAGGTTGCTCGGAGTCGAGGATAGGAACCTTGCTCTTGGAGCTACAAGGGACCGTGGGCATGCCCTGTCGTTGGGTAGGCTTGAGTTACCAAGTAGGGTGGGGTATAAAGACAGTGACCTTACCAACAGATAAAAAAAGAAAAGAGAGAAAGAAAAGGAAAGGAGGACAAAGAAGGCTGCCTGAAACAAACATACAACTTGATCATTGTTGAATCTGAATGATAGGTGAATGGAAGCTGTGATTTTACATGTCAACTTGTCTGAACCACAGTGTACAGGTATTTTCAACATTATTTTAGATGTTTTTGTGAGGATATTTTTGGGGGAGCGGAGTAGGATTAACATTTAAATTAGTAGAGTTTGAGTAAAGCAGAATACCCTCCATAATGTGGGTAGGTTTCACCCAATCAGTTGTTGACCTTAACAGAACACAGACTGACCTCCACTAAGCAAGAAGGAATTCTGCCAACAGATGGCCTTTGGACCCATCTTCAACTTTCCCCTGAATCTCTAGCCTGCTGGCCTCTCCTAAGTTACTTTAATCTCACCAAGCCTCCACAATTGCACAAGCCGATTTCTTAAAGTCAATCTCTCTCTCTCTCATTCTTCCTCTCTCACACACACACCATGTCCTGTTCTGTTCCTCTAAAGAACTCTGACTAATATGGAGGTTTACTGTATTATTTTCTTAAACAGTGTATGTTTGAAAATTTGGATATCAGGCAGACCTGTGACTGAATCCCACCTGTACACATCTTACTAGCTGTGTGACTTGGGCAAACCATTGATCTTCCTAGACTCTGTCTCCCCACCTACGACAAGGAGAACAATTCGTAGAATCTATTGATACTTCATAGAATTTGGAGAGCATTACATGAGATAATGAATGTAGCCTAATTCACCTGTTTATTTATAAACTGATTCAACAAATATTTGCTGTATACCATTCCTGGTGTTGGAGTTATAATGATGAGTACACAGATATGAGACCACTGCCCTCCAGCAGCTTAGATTTCACTGGAGGAGATGGAACTAAATGAGATCATCACATTGCTGAACATACAATCACAAACTGGGGCAGAGGTTTTGAAGTAAAGGACCATGATTCTATGAGAAATCTGCACAAAGGCATATGACCAATAATAGAGGTTTCAGGGAGGGGATGCTAGAGGCAGGGATGCTCGAGCTGACGGGGAACAGTTGGTCCAGAGGCCCTGAAGAGAGAGGGAAGGAGGCAAGTATTACTGCAGGAAGGCCTGAGGGAGTGAGAGGGAACGTGAGATGAGAGAAGATCTCAGAGGCCAGAGGTGCGTGGGCACCAGGCTGGGCCAGGCTAGAAGCGGTGTTGAAGAGAATACGAAGAGTAGGGTTCAGACCATGATGGCTAGTGAGGAGTCATGAAGAGGTTTTCTAGCAACATAGTGTGTGCCTATGCATGAAAGAGAGAGAGAGAGAGAGAGATAGGGAAGGAGGGAGGAAGGGACATCTTGCCTTTAGAAAAAATGGACTAAGATTTATTGGGTTGGTAAAGCTGCAGAGGGTGTCCCGTGGGTGTCTGCAGTTCTCCTGGCTACAAGCTGTAAGAGTGATAGTGGTGGACCATTGTCATTCCTGCCACTGAAAATGAAATTCACCAAGATGCTTCAGTTACCCTAGCACCCACCGAGGGCAGGACCATATCGATTAAGCCTGTGTTTGGAAAGGTATGTCTTTTGCAAGCAGCCAGCTGCCCAGAAAGGATTGCCAGCCAGAAGCAGTCTAGGCCACAGGATCTCCATTTTGTGCTGCTTACTTCCTCTCAGTCCTTGGCCCCACCAGTCTCCTCTCTGAGCCTCAGTTTCCCCATCTGGAAAGTAGTGCTACCTGGTCTAACAGCCTTGCAGAGCAGCTGTGAGTTTTGTGATATCAGAGCTCATGAATGTGGAACACTTTGAAAAGTTTCAAAAGCACTGGCGGGAGAAGGAAAAAAAAAAAAAAAGGTAAGGCCGTGTTTGCTCCGCATCTGGTTTCCATATTGTCTCAGGCATTTTGCTGTGGGAGAGCAGCCTCGCCTCGGAGACGACTGCTTAGTTCCAGGTTTAGGCCTCAGGGTCCCCAGTGGTGAGAAGAATGTTTAATGAGAATAGCCAGGGCACAGCACCCTACACTTGACAAAGTCCTCATGCACAGAAGACCCTGTGTAATCCTCACGCAATGCTACAGGAACAAAGGCCAGGCAGTCTTATTCCATTTCGTAGACGAAGAGTTCAAATACTGGAGGTGGTGGGGGCTCTGAGTAAGCGGTGACTCCAGCTCCTGTCTCATGCAGCCAAATCAGCTCCCGGTTGTACATCTCCTCTGCTTTTCTGTAATAAATAAGTATGGATTATAGAGTTTTAAACCCAGGGTTACTTCAGAGATCAACGGGTGGATTTCTCCTCCTTTTTTTTTTTTTTACCTGTGTGCATGGTATCTGAAACATCTGATTTTATTGCCAAGGTTTAAGAATTTGGTGTTTCCCATAAAAATCTAGATTCTTAGTTTCTCTAGAAAAATGTGCATTCTGACCGCTAAGAATCTCCGTGTCTGAAAAACCACACAGGCTGGAATGGAGAGCTGGCCACCCCCTCCCCTCTCCCACTCTGGGAGCTGGCGCAGGAACGGCTCCCAGTTTGCTGTGGTCCCTTCCACGCTCACCAGGGGACTGTTACCCACCTGGTGCCCAGGCAAACACCAAACAATCAACTGTGTTTAACCCTTTTATCTCCTGCAACAATTGACAAAGCAATCAATTGGTGGAGTATTTCCGAAATGATTTATTACCACCAGGGTAATCTGAAAGGAGCAAAATAGCTGACGCGCCAGGAGAAGAGCGTCGGTGTGCTCTGTAGGTGCTTCCCCACATGGCACATTTAGGGAGGGCCACGTCTCACCCCAGGGCGTTCACATCAGCTGATGACCACCAGTGCCTGGGCCGCCATGCATTCAGGCATATACATCCTAAATCCTTCTGCTTTATATTCAGAGTCAGCCTCCTGCTGCCTGTGAAACTGGACTGGAGCTACTTATGGCCCCTGTTGCAGGCCTCTTAGATGCCCATCAGTCATCCTTGACCACAGCCAAGCCTCACAGTCTGAAGGAGGTGCCCTGGCTCATGGCGTTCTCCACTCCAGAAAGTTCTAGATTCGGACCGAGGAGCACTGGCTGCTGTTTTCAGCTCTGTTCCACGTAACCCAGCTCTGCTGTGTGATCTTATGTCTTCAGTCCCTTGGACTGCAAGTGTTTATTGAGGGGCTCAGAAGACAACCCCTTCCCTGAGCAGAAATTCTTTGATTTGACAATTCCTTGAGAGGGGACGAGGAACCCAGCTCCACAGCTTGCATCTGCAGCATTCACGGTCCCCAGGCTTCACCCCTCCTCCCCCCTATTAGAGGCCGCAGTGGTTTGTTTTTTTCTCCTCCAGTCTTTGAAACGTCCTGAGGACAGAGCATTGTCCTGTGCGTAAGGGTTTGCTGCCCCAAGGAGGGGAGCGCTCATCTCCATTATTTCCAAAGAGGAGCTGCCGGAGCAACTATGAGACATTTTATGAGAAAGAAGACCTTAAACTGGTTTTCATTAAATGTGGCTTGATGGAGGCGAACCGGAAACATCCACTGGAGCAATGGCAGCCTTTCAAAGCCCCCCTGCAGAAACGATAAGCTATAAAAACAAATGGCCCAGCAACAGAACAAAAAACAAGGCTCCAGGAGCATTTGCCGGGCTGCAGACCCGGCCCACTGGGCCCTACCCCGCCTCTCAGAGGCTGAACCATTAGGGCCTGGCTGCTTCACAGGATAGCTGGAGCCAGGGGCACTTCTCCACCCCAGGGGTTCAGAGGTGGGGGACCTGGACAGAAAGAAGAGGGCGGGGGTGACTGGGGGCGGTGGTCCTGGGCATCGCGGGCCAACCATGACATTGACTTTGTACAGGGCTCTGTGAGAGCCTTTATGTACATCCTGGCTTTTCAGTGACTCCCCTGTAGAGATGCGCTGTTGTCATCCCCAGTTTGCAGCAGAGAAACAGAGGCTCCTGGATGCTGAGAATGGTCCCAAGGTCCCAGGGCTGAGTAGGAAAATCAGGACTCAGACTCTCATTCCCCAAACCACTTGTGACCCCACATCCTATGGGGAAATGATTATAGACTTAAACTGACTTTCAGACCCCAGGAAAGAGAGAGTCTCAGAAATCACCAAGGCCAAACTCCTCTCTTTCCGTGTCAATTGGAAGTGACAGAGTTGGGGGTGGAGAGAAGACTGCTCTTGAGTATCAGAGAGACCTAGGCACACACACATCTTCCACTTACTGGCTCTTTTTGCTTAGGCAGTTCCCTGCCCTCACTGAGCCTCGATTTTCTCATCTGTAAAATGGGAAGAGCTTCAACACCTAGTTTTTTCAGTGGCCTTGTGATGGTTAAGTAAGGTTCATTCAGCTCGTGTTTGGGCAAATTCTATGTGGCGGGTCCTGCGCTTGGCCCTAGAGATACAGCAGTGAACGAAGTAGAATAAAACCCCAGTCCTCGTGGGGCCTGGATTCCGATGGAAGGGATGAAGCAAACAATAAATGTGATAAATAAGGAAATGAGGCCATGTGTCAGAGGATGATGTAACTGCCTTGGAGAAAAATGCAGCCTTGAAGAAGGGGTGGAAGGGTGGGGGTGAGGAACAGAATTAATGGGGTGATCAAGGAGGGTCTCACTGGAATGTGATTTAGAGACTTGCAGAGGTGCAGGAGAGTGCTCCTGGCCGAGGGCACAGGGAGGGCAAAGGCTGCTGGCAAACCCTGGCCACGAGGCCAGGGTGTCTGGAATGAGACGGCAATAAAGCACCTTGCACAGCATCTGGCCCCTGGCTAGCCGCTGCCTTTGTTATTCGTGTTTTCTTTAATAATAGTCGGGTGTCTGGATCCCCTGCACACCCATCTGAAGCTTTCCCTAGGCTGCCCCTTACCTGCAGAGTTGCTGATGCAGCCTGGCTCCGAGCCACCAGTCCTCACTTCCTTCTGGGCCCTCCCACCACCTATTCACTTCTGAAATGGTTCCTGAGACCCCTGTGTGTACTGAGTCAGGGAACCCTCAGAGACACTACAGAGGGCAGTGAGAACAGGATGAGAGGACTCAGGGTCCCCTAATGGGCTTCTCTAACTCTCCTGCCCTTGGATTCTTCTAGGAACGGGGAGACTCCTAGCCATGCCCCCATCCTCTGAACCTCACCCCCAGAACTCTGGGTTTATGCTTCTAACCCTGGAGGGAGGCCCCTGGCCCAGCGGGCCACACCTTTGACACAGCATGTTCGAGCATAGCTTGCCATCTTCTGCTTGTTTCTACCTTTGGCTACTTTCTCTCCGCCCCATTGTTTGTAGTGCTTTTGCTCTGTGTGAACATATAGAAACTCTTTCCTGGAGGTCAGAGATTTGCTGGTACTTGAACACTCCTTCGGGCAAAATGTGGCCCACAGGAGCAGATTGTCTCCGGCAGTCCCACTGAGAGGAGGACAGCTCCTCGGGTGCTCAGGCCTGTTCCCCTCCACCCGGCCCCCGTCCTTCTGGGGCTCTCTGCGCCTCACCACTCCATCCTTCCATCCATCCCTTTGGAGTTATATCATCGGGTCTGCCTCTTACAGGGAGCCCTCCAGTTGCCCTTTGGAGTTTGCAGGGTGGCTGGGAAGGGTGGCGAGAGGAGAGGCAGGGAGCCCTGCTAGAAGCCACGCGGGAGTCTAGGAGACAGACGCGGCAGCTGTGGTGTGAGGATGGGAGATAGGGACCACATCCTAGAGACAGCGTGAAGACGAAAGCAGCAGGACTTGGCGACTGATTAGATGGGAGAGGAGAAGTCCTTTGGAGAGAGTGCTCTTTCTGCCTTAAAAGTGATAACAGTATGAATGAAAATGCAGTGCTGTAGTGGAGTAAAGCAGGAGCTCTTCTATACTATGTAGCAGTCCTGCAGCAAGGACAAGCACAGAAGTTGGCCAGATCTACATTAAGAAAGACGTGAACCTCCCTCCCTAATGGTAGTGGGGGCTATGTGTGTGTTTTTTGACCTTTTATTAAGTCTACAATAACATAATAAACCATGCTATGCTTGAAAAAAAAAACCTTGACCTACAAAAGTGGAATGCCTTTAGTAAACACTGAAACGGACGTCAAATCTCACTTCTGGCACTAATCACAAGATTTTGAACAAACTAGTTACACTTTCTGAGATGGATTTCTTCATCAGTTTAGTGGAGATGGTAATGAATCTTTCTCATGGGGCTGTTGGAGGATTGGATGGGGTGACAACCATAGCAGTGTCTGGGAGACTGTGATGATCGGTGTGTTGTTTGAGGGGAAGAGTGGTGATTGTTGTCCTGCTTCTCCACCCTGGTAAGGGTCTCAGAAGTGGTTCCTTGACTTTAAGCTGAATTCTGTAATAAATTCAAGGAGTATTAAGCCAGGAGCCACTATTTGGCAAACATTTTGGAATTCAGACTCATCCTAAATGACTCTGATAAGTGAGAGGAAACCAGCCCCTAGGAGACCGTTCACAGAAGGATGCCCCTCATGACCCTCTCCATTGATACGGGGAGGGGAGAGGTAGGGGGCATCATAGGTGGGGAAGGCTGGCCTCTTCACAGCCAGAAGCAAAGTGTAGATGTGGTAGAATTGTGGGAAGAGGGGGAACAAATGGCACATCCGTCACTGATAAAAGGCTGTTGCTGAGACCCAATAAACCCAGTAGCCAGTCACGTCACCATATGTGTTAGTGGGAAGGTCGCCTTTCTTCCATCTGCTAAGCAGTCGGCCAGCCCAAGCAGGAGGGCCTTGGAGCTCTAGAGGGGGTCAAGGTCTAACAGGGAGATGGAAACATGGGGCTTTGAGGACTGAGTTATGTACTTGGAATGGGGGAGAGGGAGTCCCAGACAGGTCTGGTGGTTTCTGGAGGCCCACATCACTTTCCAAATCTTCCCCTACCCCCTGTTCCCTATCTGTAGCCTCTACCACCTAGGCAATCATGTGTAGAGTCCCCTTCCCAGCTCCATCCCAGCCACCACCACCTGGAGAGAGGGTTGGGCGCCTGGTTGATGACCTGTAAGCTGCCCTTCCATGAATCAATGAAATGGACTTTTCATGTCTTGTTCTTGGGATTCTGAATAAAGAAGAGGCTGAGATGATAAGCTGTGAGGGGCCAACTGCAAGGCCGACCAGGCAGGAGAGGCTGGAACAGCCACCACATGCAAGCTGAGGTGGCGTGAATGCAGAAAGCATGAGGAACCGGGACGAGAGGGTCCATAAAGAGGATCGAATGGCACACAGAGACAGCACAGCACACCTACGAGAGGGGTTTTGTGCTGCCCCGGTGCCTGATATTTGTCAGATCCTCCTTTAGTCCCAAATATGACATGGGACATTCTCACCAAGACCAGCAGAAAGCTTCCCCGGACTCCCATTTTTTTGATTTAGCTTAACTGCCTTCTGATCCTTAAAACCGAGGTAGGCCACACACTGCACAATCCACATGACCCACCTCCGTGGTCTTCTCCCAGGGAAGGGAAGCTGGAAGGAGGCCAGGCTCCATCCCGCCCGAGGCAGCGTGGCCTTGTTTATAACCCGCCGGAGCTAAGCTGGGGGGAGCACAGCAGTGACCTGGCCACTCACTCATCTTTATGAGAACATCCCCCACGTGGGAGCCTTCCCTTTTCATCAGGATGTTTTTCTTGATGTCCAGCCGAAACATTCCCATTTTTTTATTTCTTCCTATTAGTCTAAGCTCTGGCCCTCGATATTCCTGGCTGATATAAACCCTGTCTCCCCAAAGCTCCCCCTCCAAGTTCAGATGTTTGACTGCTTACGCGTGGACAGGCTCTGCTGCTGCTGTCCTCCTCAACGACTCCCCAGCAGCCCCTGTTGTTTTCTCAGCCTTGCTCCTCCGTTTCTACCAGAGATGAGGTCTGATGGAGTTCAGGGACAGATGGAAGGACAGATCAAACACAAAGGGCACAGAAGGTCAGGAAGGCAGGCCAGGAGAAGGGATCGTCTTGGGCTTGCAGAGGAATACTATCGATTCAGAGCTCTGAGCAGATATGGGGACCAGGAGAGCACCCCAGTAGCCAGCACCCTGGAGGGATCTCTAAAGAGGGTGCCCCCCACCAAGGGACAGAAGCCCAGGGTGACTATGTATGATTATATAGAAAGACCAGATGCCTTTCTGCATGAGCGTGGATGCAAAAGGAAGGCAAGTATGGGACACAGTGAAATCCATTAGAAGACTCAGAGAAGTCTTTCAACATTCTTTCTGTTCTCAGGCAAGCAAGATCTGGTCTGCTGGTAAGCAGGCTGTGAATCACCTTGACGTAGACAAAAATCTGGATAAAAAGGATGACCCAGAGCAGCTATCAATAAGAAGGGGCAAATGGAGAAATGATTTGGGGGACACTCAGGGCTCCTCAGACTATGGTTTTTCCAGTGGTTATGTATGGATGTGAGAGTTGCACTGTGAAGAAAGCTGAGCGCCCAAGAATTAATGCTTTTGAACTGTGGTGTTGGAGAAGACTCTTGAGAGTCCCTTGGACTGCAAGGAGATCCAACCAGTCCATCCTAAAGGAGATCAGTCCCGGGTGTTCATTGGAAGGACTGATGCTGAAGCTGAAATTCCAATACCTTGGCCACTTCATGCGAAGAGTTGACTCATTGGAGAAGACCCTGATTCTGGGAGGGATTGGGGGCAGGAGGAGAAGGGGATGACAGAGGATGAGATGGCTGGATGGCATCACCGACTCGATGGACATGAATTTGAGTAAACTCGGGAGTTGGTGATGGACAAGAAGGCCTGGCGTGCTGCAATTCATGTGGTCGCAGAGTTGGACATGACTGAGCGACTGAACTGAACTGAACT
This sequence comes from Muntiacus reevesi, assembly GCF_963930625.1. Classification (NCBI taxonomy): domain Eukaryota; kingdom Metazoa; phylum Chordata; class Mammalia; order Artiodactyla; family Cervidae; genus Muntiacus; species Muntiacus reevesi. The sequence continues at coordinate 103,624,458 of NC_089252.1, forward strand.
GAACAGGGCTCCTCATTTTTCTATGAAAGGAGATCTGTACCATCTTCCTCTTTTCTTTTTTTCTGTTCTTGCCTATTTTACTGCTAAAATAATTCCCTGGGGGAAGTAAAGTTTGGTGAAATATGTCATGGCATCACTGATTGTTGCTTTCTCAAGGCATGAGAGGAAGAGCAAGAGCACAGTTAAGAAAATGAGATGAATTTAGGTCCTGGTAGTGTCCTGTGTTCAGAGTCAGAAGATAAATGATACAGATGCCAATACTCTCCTCTCCCATGGCTGGTATCAGCGGAACTAGCCAGCTCTCTGTTCACTGAGCCATCGTGATCACAGCTCTGCAGGCAGCTGTTAGCACCCTACTGAGCCATATTGACCATCTTGGCCCATATTCTCTTTTTGGTGCAGTGTTCCATGGTCTTAGATTTTTGGCATTGAAGTGGCAAAGGGACTGGCAAGCACGCTGTAGCAGTACTGAAAGAAACTAGAACTGGCATGTCCTGCGAAATATTGGGGAGAGAACCCAGCTCTGCAGATTTGGATTCAAATCCTGTCATCAAATAACAAGTCCTGTGTTCTTGGATAATATTTTAGGCTTTTTGGGTCTCAGTTTCCCCAACTATAAAGTGAGTTTTAAAATATGGATTATGCAGGATTGATGTGAGAAAATATGATGCATGTTACTGCTTTTTAAAAGTGCCTAGAAAATAATAGATGTTCAATATAAAGGGTAGCTTGGTATGGGAAAATTGGGCTTCCCTGGTGGCTCAATGGTAAAGAATCTGCCTGCAATGCAGGAGAACACCTGCAGTGCAAGAGACACAGGTTCAATCCCTGGTCGTTGAGATCCCCTGGAGAAGGAAATGGCAACCCACTCCAGTATTCTTGCCTGGAGAATCCCATGGACAAAGGGGCCTGGTGGGCTACAGTCCACGGGGTCTCATAGTCGGACGCAACTTAGCAACTAAGTGTACCCATTCAAGTATGTTTGGGGGTGAATTGATTCAAACTTGGTGTCTAGCACATTGACCTGTCTATTTTGAAATTAATGAAGTTAATCAGGGCAAAACCATTCCTGCTTGTATTATTATCTGGAATCGAATGACAGTCCTTGTCTGACTTTCTAAACAACCCATTTTGTCTAGCCACTTAGCTATATAGTTTTTGAATTCTGTGGATGGTAGGTGCTGGGAAATGACCAATTTTTATGTTGGAGAAGGCTGTGAAAGACTGCATGAAAGTTGCTCCTGATGAATCGTCAGACTGTCCCATGAACTGTCGAAACGATCAGATGCGCAACTAGATAAGAACCAAAAATGGGAATGGTCACTCCTAGCTTTCGTTTAAAATGGAAAGTCAGTGACACCTCCTGTAGGATCCACACCACCAGCACTCTCGTTTGGCCTGGATGCAGGGTTCAAACCCCAGCAGGCTCCAATGGCGTGACTTGACAGTCTCAGACCTCCTCATCAAAGCTGTGGTTTTGCTGGGACCTAAGCGGGAGCCAGACTGTTTTCGGCTGGCCCAAAGTGTTTGTAAAAGTAAGTTGTTTGTCATCTTAATTTGTAAAAGCAGGGAATTTGCAATTCTTGCCAAAAAAAATTAGCGACCTTGTACATTGCATGCAGCTTGCATAACAGATGGCGGTCTGGGGGGGCTGATCTTCTTCAAAACTTGGTGACTTCACGGCTTGATGTCCTGAGCAAAGTTGTTTTCTCTCAGATAGCATTTCAGGAATGGAGACTTTTGATCAGGAGGCAGACCTGAGCTGAACCCAGACTTGGAGCCTAACTTTTCAGAGTTTCTGAAATTTTCTTCCAAAGAAAACTTTATACATATATGTATTTGTTGGCTTCTGCACATCTGCATCTCTTGCTTTCTTCATAGGGAGTGGGAGCCAGACTATAACAAGAGAAGCTGTTATCTGAGTGTGTCTGCAGAGTAGGGAACAGCCAGCCCTTACAAGACTGCCCCAGGTGCCTCCCAGAAAAGGCACAAGCTTTGCATAAGCATTTGGTCTGTGGGGTGCTGGTCTGAACTGACCTTGCTCTTTAAAGGAACAAAGACAATTCTTTCTCAGAGAAGAGGATTTGACTTTAAAAGCAGCTATTCATGGTATAGTTATTGTGTGAATGTGGCTTTGAGTGTCACTCCCAGGATAGTAGGATAAAGAATGGTAAAGCTGGGAGGGGCCTTCAAGATACTGGGGTCCACCCCTCTCATTTTACAGATGGAGAATCTAAGACCTCAAATTAAAAGGCATATCCTAGGCAAAAACAAGTCAGTGGTGGAGCTTTCATTAAATCTTATATTTTCTTCTCCCAAGTGAGGATGTGTGTGTGTATGCACAATCAGTCATGTCTGACTCTGTGACCCCATCGCTATAGACTCCAAGACTCCTCTATCCTTGGAATTCTCCAGGCAAGAATCCTGAAGCGGGTTGCCATTTCCTTCTTCACCCAAGTGATGATAGGCTACCTCTTACCCCTAGCCCTGCCACCAGCCACCTCAACATCCATACTTTGTAGCAAAGATCAGGCTGCAGCAGCACCAGCCTCGTCTCCTAGCTCTCAGTTGTCCTTAGCCAGAGTGGAAGAGCACGGTATAAAATGACTCCCATGCAAGGAGGAGGAACCTCTTCTGATGAACTGGACCCCCAGTCTCCCAAGTGCATGTCACCCCAATTCCCCAAGTACCTTCTGTCTTTTCACTTAAGAAGCACGTTCTTTTGAAGATGGTGGAGAAAGGCACATTGACTTATCCCATAACAATCATGGCCTTGAAGACCATCCAGTCTAGGTCTCAGTGGTTTAGTCTCATTTCTCAGGTAGGGCATCAATGAGGTCGGACCCAAAGGGCATTGGCCTGGAAATGTTGTGATCCACCATTCTCTTCCTTCAAGAACCCTTTGAAGATGTTCTTTCTGGGACTCAGAGTCTTTGTTCATAAGGTACAGAATTCACCTGGCTTTTCCTAAAGGGTATTCAGTGAAATTCAGGTTGCAAGGAACATAAAAAGTTTACTTAAAAGAGAAAATTCTCCCAGTCAGTTTAGTTGCTCAGTCATGTCTGACTCTTTGAAACCCCATGGACTGCAGCATGCCAGACTTCCCTGTCCATCACCAACTCCCAGAGCTTGTTCAAACTCATGTCCATCAAGTTGGGGATGCCATCCAACCATCTCATCCTCTGTTGTCCCCTTCTCCTCCTGCCTTCAATCTTTTCCAGAATCAGGGTCTTTTCCAGTGAGTCAGTTCTTCGCATTAGGTGGCCACAAGTATTGGAGTTTCAGCTTCAGCATCAGTCGTTCCAATGAACACCCAGGACTGACCTCCTTTAGGATGGACTGGTTGGATCTCCTTGCAGTCCAAGGGACTCTCAAGAATCTTCTCCAACACCACAGTTCAAAAGTATCAGTTCTTCGGTGCTCAGCTTTCTTTATAGTCCAACTCTCACATCCATACATGACTACCGTAAAAACCATAGCTTTGACTAGATTGATCTTTGCTGGCAAAGTAATGTCTCTGCTTTTTAGTATGCTGTCTAGGGTGGTCATAGCTTTTCTTCCAAGGATCAAGCATCTTTTAATTTCATGGCTGCAGACACCATCTGCAGTGACTCTGGAGCCCAAAAAACAAAGTCTCTCACTGTTCCCATTGTTTCCCCATCTATTTGCCATGAAGTGATGGGACTGGATGCCTTGATCTTCTCCCCAGGACGTATTAAATCAGTATTTTTTATAATAAGTACTTCAAAATATCTTTGATTTGTTTTAATAAACATTACTTAAATAAGTATTCTTTTTATACAATCACAGAAATTTGGCCAATTTTGGACTAAATAAAATTAAATATATTGTTTCATTGCAAGACCTAGCAGAGGCTTCAGTATGAAAAACATGCCTTAGAAAATTGGCAGGCAGGGATGAAATACACACTATTTCACAAACGTGTGGTATTGTATAATCAGGAGCCCTGCCTCAACTTGACAAATATGGGACAGATGATCTTTCAAACCATGTGGAGTTCTAGCACGGTGCTTCTGCTATGCGCTCTTCCTTGATACATCTAGTAGCTTTATTTTCTAAAATAATAGGTGGACCCACTTCCAGGTTTCCCTCTCTCATTATCAGTGTGATTCTGTTTGCGTTTTCTCAGCTAATGTTTTTTCAGATGCTGAAAATTATGTAATTAGCTGTGAGGTCTCAGGCCATAATTTGGGAAACATTTCCCACTTAAATTAAAGGCTCTGCATGCCCACCCAATCCGTAATTGTGTGGATCTTTCAAAACTCTCCGTTGGCTTCATTTAATTGTTAAACATTAATTTAGTGGGGGGGAATCTTCAAAGAAGGGGTAGAGGGATAGAGGAAGCGTGGCTGGTAGGACCAAATATTAATAGGTTGGTTAAAAGCAAAACAGTAATTCTTCCCGTCTAAGCTTGCCGCCTTTGGTCGTGTGGAAAAGAAACAATCGGTTATTCCGGGATTATATAGGTTTCATTGACTTAAAATGACCTAAAAGCAGCCAGAGGGAGATTTATTTTGTCTTTATATTTTGCCTGAGGAGACAGAAAGAAAAACAGGGTTTTGTTTTTTAAAATCTGAAATGCTCTTTTCCATGACGGTTTCCAAATGTGTTCGTTAAAGAATGCAACGTTATTTGACGAAGACCAAAATTAAAACGGAAAAATCCCATTTTGCCAGCAGTGTTTCTTGTATAGCCATGTAACTCGGCAAATTCCAGGCCCGTCCCTCGTGCAGGGCAGGACTCAACTCTTGGTGGGCATCTGAGTGGAGGCTGGAGATGTGTGGAGTTGCCATGGTGATGGCTGTCAACAAAGATTACCCCTAGTGGAACCTCTTTGGCCCCGTGACCCACACACAGAGTTGGAATAATAGACTCTGTAAGTGGCTTCTGCTCTGCAAATAGAGACAGGGCTGGAAATCAATTATTAATGAGCTGGGTGACATTGACATTCATCCACATTTAATAAGCACAGCCCAGCAACCAGAGGAGAGCTGGGTTTTGCCCAGCAAAGTCCCACGGGTCTGTGGGGAATTCAGAGAAAAAGAAAAAGCTGGGGACAGAAATGCAAAGAGAAAGGGATGAGGTCTATAGCCACTAAACAGATTTTAATTATTTAGATTCCTCTGCTTGACATTCCTTTTGATACCAGTTTTTAATCCTAAATAAACTCAAAGTATTTGACAGTCAGATCATACAGAGCATCTCCTCTGTGCTACCTCCCAAATGCCAAGCAGAGAGCTAAATCAGAGATGATGGGCTTATCCACAATTTGAGCATGGGGGGCAGTTTGCAGTGTTCTGATAGACTAATTGGCCACACCTTCATTTGTGATTCTAAAGCCCTTCAGTTCACTTTTGGACTTTTTTGTAGGCAAGTACAATATTAATGTAACATTAAAAAAAAAAAAGATTTTGAAATATGTTTCCTCGTTGCCTGTGTTCTCCATGAAGAATAAATAGGACTTCGGTTTCTAAGGCTTTCTGCAGGAATCACTCTGGTTTGTCTTTTTAATTTCCTTCCAAAGCAGACTGTGATTTCTTTACATCTGAACGAGTGCAGAGAAAAGCTGCATTTGCACTGAACTGGAGGCTGACCCAAACTACACATGCTGTCTTTCTAAGAGGGGTCCTTGTTTTATTTAAAAAGATGCCTGCACTCTAAAGTGGGAATGAGGGGGCAGAGGCACAGAAAATTTTCTAGAACCACTTCACAGATTGGTAAATGAGGACCCAAAGGAATGAGCTGACTGTGAAATTTGTTCTACTGACCTTTGAATTAAAAACACCAGCCAGTCAGCTTCCCTTCGGTGCAAAGTTTGTCAAGTGTGGGGCCTGGCTTCTCACCCTTTGATATTCTCATGGTTTTTCTGGAGTCTGTCACTTGAAGGGCTGGGAGGGAGGACAGGACCATCCTTTGCCTCTGCCCTCCAGACCCACCCCAGCTTCTCAGACTCTTCCTTCAGCAGACTTGGCCTTCCTAGATGCTGGTTCATGGAACCCAGCATGGCGGCGAGGGGAGATTTCTCGGGGAGATGTGTCGTTGGCCGCCTGGGTCTGCAGCGAGTTACCCGTGTCTGTGGAGCCCAGCCTGCCTCGCAGCATGCTGACAAAGGAGGCCAAGGTGTTCAGCAGAGACTGGAGTCAATTAAAGGCTGCAACTTGGGAAAAGCCCTCCTTGCGTCTCCCTTTGTAATCTGGACCCTTCACCTTTTGATATTCTAGACGCTTTTCTTTTGCCCTCTGTCAGCACAGAAGTTCTGAAGGTGACTGATGTCTCAGGCCAGTAATTATATGTGGCAAAAGTTCTTAAGCTACAGGTTTAGATGCCTCTAATCTCAAGGCAAAAAGCTTGAGGTTTCACAGTCCCTTCCTGTCGGGCAGGGTTGAGACATTGGACAGAGGGAGCTGGGAACCCATCAGCATGCTCCCTGAGAGCAACTCGAGACCTGCCTCTGAGTCTGCCAGAAGTCTGTTGGTATCAGAGTCAGGTGGTAGGAGGCTCTCCCCCTCTTTGGCCATTGCCCACACTCTTGTGTTTATTTCCATGGGAGGTGGGAAGTTTGGATTCACTGCTACCAGAATCCTTCAGTTTTAATTTTTATATTTTGCAGTCTTGTCATTTTATGACTCCAGCTCCTTAGAGAATGATTAATTTGCATTCTGTAAGACCTTACTTCAGGCGCAGTATTGGGTCAGCTCAGTGGATCAACAAACACTTATTTGGGCCACATGCCATGCTTTGGGCACAGTGCTAGCACACAGCAGTGGACTCCAGACAGGGTCCCTCTCCCCCTGGACGTGTGGTGTGACTGGGAAGACCAGGCTGATACATGTGGAAAGTGCCAGCAGAGGGTGGCTGGGTCGGGGGGACCTTGGGAGCCAGGGCAAGGATCATCTGGCTTACACCTGGGGCTCAGGGAAGATTTCTTAAGGACCTACTGTCTAGCCTGAGATGGAAGAGCAGGTCTGAGTTTGCCATGTGACAAGGAAGGGAGAGAGAGGGTGCTGGGAGATGAAAGAAGCTAGAGGAGGTGGATTGGTCTTTCTCCTGAGAGTAAGCGAAACTTGGGAGGGTCTCACAACAAGAGAGGGGCTTAATCTCTTCCTGTTTTAGTAAATTCACTCTGGCTGCACTGGGACAATGGTTTGGAATTTGGGACTTAATGCTATTGTTTTGTTTTGTTTAATAGTAAGAAATTGGGTCCCTGTGGGCTGGGGGAGGTGGTCCCACAGATCACAGGGCCGAGAGAGGGCTAGACGGCCGCTTTCATGTGCCTGAGCCTCACGTCTATCTGAGCCCCCCTCTTCCACTGTCGGGGCTTCCCTGGTGGTTCAGGCAGTAAAGAATCTGTCTGCAATGCCGTCACTTCAGTAATGGCCGACTCTTTGCAACCTTACAGATGGTAGCCTACCAGACTCCTCTATCATGGGACTCTCCAGGCAAGAATACTGGAATGGGTAGCCATGCCCTTCTCCAGGGGATCTTCCCAACCCAGGGATTGAACCTGTGTTTCTTATGTCTCCTGCATTGGCAACTGGGTTCTTTACCACTAGCGCCACCTGGACCTGGGTTGGGAACATCCCTTGGAGAAGGGAATGGCTATCCACTCCCGTATACTTGCCTGGAGACTTCCAAGGACAGAGAAGCCTGGAAGGCTTCAGGCCATGGGGTCTTGAAGAGTTGTACACGACAGAGCGACTGACCCTTTCACTTTCTCCCGCTATCTTTTGCTGCAGGCAGCTCACCCTGTCCCTAGACCCTCAGTTTCCCCAAATGCTTGTGTCATGTGTGTAAGTCATTTGCTCTAGCACCACCCTCAACTTTGGCTTATGTAGACTTCCTCTTTCTCCTCCCCCTGCTCCCAGTCTTTCTTTCTAAAAATAATATCCCCAGGCCTGCACACGCTCACACACGCTTTTGGCCGTCGTTGAATTTGGAAGGCAGTCATGTAGTAGAATTCCGGAAGCCTGGCTTAAGGTACCCATTTATTTTTGAAAAGTAGTTTCCTGCTTTCCAATATTCCAGGGGATATTTCCCCTGTCATTTAGAAGAGGGGCCTGGTGAAATAACAAGTCAGGCATGAGGGGAACGTGCATCACCCCCACTCGGAAACTCCAGTAGGAAATGAAGCTCTGAGCCACTGAAATAACCCAGGGAAGTCACACAGGCTGAAATAGTGCATTCTGGATGCCCAGGGGGTGAGTTACGGCCCCACATGCCCCAGGCTGTTTCAGATGCAAGACTCTGATCACTGGATGCTGTGGGGACCCCTCACCTCTCCACCTTGGTATCTTCGCCTGACTGTGACACTTAACTGCTCTCTCTTCAAAGCCACGGGGACCCAACTGTTCTGGTGGGTCCTCATTCTGAAATGATTGGAGAACCTCGTGTCACTCTTGGTGGTAAATTCAGATTCTTCCCTGACTTCAAGAATAAGAGTCAGAATTTGAATGAGACTGAACATAATGCCTCCTATTGCTTATTGAGCTATTACTTTGTGCCCGTCTCTGTGGTTGGTTCTTCAGCCCATGTTCTCAGCACATCCTTCCATCCAGCCAATGGGGAGTTCTGTTTGTCCTTTTACAACAGAAGTAACCCGGCTTGAGGAGATAATGTGGCTTGCCCATGACTCCTGACCTGTAAGCTGCAGAACTGGGGTTCAGATCCGACACCTCTGATAGTAAAGGCCACATTCTTAACTGCCTGGTTTTGCCATCACTCACCCACTGGGTGAGCCTTCCCTCTCTGGGCTCCACTGTCTCTACTGCATCAGAATGAGACAGAACCTTTAGTTCACAGGAAATTGCTTAAGGAATCTCCAAATGTAGAAGTGAGAAAATGCAGTTTTCCTGGATGGAGGCTGAGTATGTGAGGCTCGGGGTAAGCAGGAGAGGCCCTGAAACACTCAGCGAGTTACCTCCCTCCATGAGGGGCACACACTGGAGCTGTGACCCTGACCTCACAGCCCAGCCCCAAAGGAGGAAACTGCCTCCGAGTCTCCTATCTGCTCCCCTCGCCGCCCTGCTCCCTGTCCTCCCACCTCCCATTGTCTCCTCCCTTCTTGGCAGTCTTCTGCTCTCTGGCTCCTTTGCTTCCTCTTGTCTGAGGTAGCAACCATTCAGAGAGTGGGGTGGGGATGGAAGTATTAACACTCACCATGCAGGATGGTGGCGAGGGTTAAATGCCTACAAACATGCCACGCGCTCAGCCCAGTGCCCAGCACAGGGCACTCAGCAGCTGGTGGATCCCGCCGTGATGCATTTGAATGTCATCTTAAGTACACAGAGGGGACTTGGAGGCGCAGGAACACTTGATGAGTCAGGAGCCCTGGTTAGAATCTCTAGTCCCAAGTGGCTCTCTCTGCTCCATCACCTACCTCCAGAGGCACAGAAGCACCAAGAACCCTTCTTGGCCACAGCCCTTGTGCCCAGGAGGCCTCCCCCGGCCCCTCCTGCCTGGGACACCCCCTCCACACCTCCCTGTGTCCCCTGATGGATGCCTCTTTTGCTGACCCAGAAAATGACCCTGTTAAGGGAGAAAGTGTAATACTTCAGGTCTAACCATGAGCTTCGCCAGCTGTGACTCAGTCTTTGCCGTTTAGCCTGTCCTGTCCTCTGGGAAGACATTTTCCAACTCATGCCCCAGGTTTCTAGGGACAGAGGATGTTCACCAGTGAAGGAAGATTTAAGGTGATTTTAGTGGGGAAGGGGTCTTTCCTGCTCCACTATGAGCCCCATGAGAACAGGGACCCCGTCTTTCCTGGCTGCTGCCCTAGACACCAGTATTGGGTCAGATTCCTACGAGGAGTTCATTAAAATGATTTAGAATAAAGGGAAAGGTGAATTGATTAGGTAAGAGCAGTGCACAATGAGGAAGGAACCTCACCCCACTGTTACTCCTCTTGAGGTGAGAGTGCAGCTAGAGATGGCCCTGTGCTCGGGCCGGGTTTGATTCCAGCTTCATCATTTAATCCCCGTGTCACCCCGAGCAATGGTTTTGACCTGTTAGAGCCATGTTGTTTGCATCCCTCAAACTACAATGAAGAGAGTATGTACTTAAAAGGGGCTCAGGGGGACTTGATGACTTAGTAAATAGAAACAGCCTGGTTTGTGCTAAGTATTGTCATCATTATTACACACTTGAGATATTAGAGAGGTTTGTTTATTGTTTGAGGGCAGGTGTGTGTCTTCCTGAGTTTTGTGCCCCAGTACCAGCTTATGAGGACTTCCAGGTGGCGGGCACAGTGGTAAAGAATCCGCCTGCCAGTGCAGGAGACATAAGAGATGCGAGTTTGATCCCTGAGTTGGGAAGATCCCCTGGAGAAGGAAATGGCAACCCATTCCAGTACTCTTGCCTGGAGAATTCCATGGACGGAGTAGCCTGGTGGGCTACAGTCTATGGGGTCATAAAAGAGTTGGACCCTACTGATCAACTGAGCACATGCCTAGCACATAATAGGAGTCCCTATTGCTGGTGCTGTTTGCAAGGATAAAGAAAAAGTTATAATACGGTGTAGGCCCTTGAGTCAGAGGAAGAGACCTCTGCAGCTGGAGGAGCTGTGATCAAAGCCTTGAAACCTTGAGCAATTTAACCCAGGTCACCCTCCATGTTAAAGTTGAAGCTGGGACTAGGACGCAGGTCCAGGCAGGACAGAAGTTAGCCCTGCGGTCTTTCCATTCATTGCGGGGGCTTCTCCATGTCACAGTCACACTTTCCGTGACCCTTGCAATGTTTACACCATAAGAGAGATCTGGAACACCTATGGAGGGGATGATGTGGCTCCAGCAGAGATCCCGTATGGTCCTGGAGTCTTGGGGTCAGGCTGCCTTGGGTACAGAATATCAGCATGGGGAGGCTGCAACCTGGAGGACAGTCTCCCTGGGTTTTATTTGCCAGGCTTTTTACAACCATGATTAATGACTCTGAAATTTACAAGCCTCTCATTCAAACAAGTGAGAGGAGCTCCCCAGGATTGCTTTGTGCCTTTAAACTCTTCCAATATGTTGAAGCTGGAAAGAGAGAGGAGGCGTCCCCATCATTAGCAGCGGTGGTCCGGGGAAAGCCAGGCTTTCTAAGAAAGGCCCAGGGAGGGGGGCAGGGGGTGGGGCAGTGTCTATCTCTGAGGTGGAAGCCTGAGCCTGACTGAGAGTTCCCGTCAGCAGGTTGAAATCAGGGGGAGAGTTACCCCCTCTCCTGACTAGATCGCGCATATCGGTGATTTGTGCAGCTGTTTTGCGCCAGGCCACCCTTTATCATCTTCTTAAAGGGAACCGAGAATCTCTGGGGACCGCTCTGTGCTCTGACCTTCTGCGAGCAGGAAGTCGAGAGCCATTACTATGAAAAATGGCCACAAGAATGCAGATGCACACCGGGGCAGACAGTGGGCTGAGCAAACACATTTATGTTCAAGGGGCAAGGGAGGAGTGGCTTGTCATGAGGAAGGATCAGCTTCCTTTCTCAAGGAGCTGCTCCCAGTGACTGCTTTACAAGATGGGAGACTTTGTGCTTGCTTTGGCAGGGGCTCCTGCTTGCAACCCGAGGGTTGCATCGATTCATTCCAAGTAGTGTTGGTCAGCAATGGGAGTCTTGCCTTCTGGAGAATTACTCCTCCTTAAAGACATCCCCTCGAGCAAGCCCAGCCCGAGGAGTAGCAAGCCAAGGCCCCCGCGGGGGGATTATTCACTTAATAATCAGGTCTTTCTTCCTGATTCCCTTCATGACTCCCTTCCCCTCAGCCTGTGCCTCTCTATCAAGGCAAAAATCTAATCAAAGGAATGCAGGAGCAAAGGGACTTGAAAAAAATCAGAGGAGGGATCGACGCAGAAATGCAACATAATGAGGTTCCCTGAGCAGACTTCAAAAGGTCAGTTGGGCTCTGGAGCCCCATGCGATGACCTCACGATCAAACTATTCCTTCGTAGCCCTGTTAGGATCCAAATTGTGCTCATGTGTGAGCCGGAAAGGTGTTCTGGTGGGAGCAAAGCCCACCCCCGCCCCCACCTCCAGCTGCCGCCTGCAGTAATTGGGCATCGTAACTCTTAACACTTGGATTTGATTTTCCAGGGAAGAAAAGCCAAGTTCCTGTGCATGGGTGCTGCGTTTTCATCCGTCCCTTCCGTCTGATTTCCCTGCTCTTGCAGCCCGAGCCTAATGCAGGGAGACATTGTGGCTTTTGATGCCAGTAATCTTGGAGACCTTTGCTCCTCAGCTGAAAACTGGGCTCTTGGAAAGTGAGGTTCTTAGGCTCCAATGACTGCAGGAAGATGAGCCAAGGGGAAGATGGGGCTGGTATTATTGTAGACATTTTAGGAAGTGGCCATGCTGTTCTCCAGGCCCAGACACCAGGGACTGATTAAGATAGAGAGGACACAGAGATACTTCAGCCACACCCAGGACTGTCGACTACAGCCCAGGGCCAAATCCAGTCCTCCACCTACTCTTGTTTTATTGGATCGTGGCCACATCCATTCATCTACTTATTATCTATGGCTGCCTTCATGCCACAATTGCAGAATTGGGCAGTTGTGACAGAGACCATAAGATCTGCAAAGTCTGAAGTTTTTACTCTCTGACCCTTTACTATCTCTCCAATCTCAGATTCACACATTGGTTCTCATAAACCTATAAATCCCTTATATCCCAGAGCAAATTCTCCTTGGTTTGGGATCAGATGAGATGGGCTTCCCTCGTGGCTCAGCAGTAAAGAATCCTCCTACCAAGCAGGAAACCCAGGTTTGATCCCTGGATTGGGAAGATCCCCAGAGAAGGAAATGGCAACCCACTCCAGTATTCTTGTCTGGGAAATCCCATGGACAGAGGAACCTGGTGGGCTATGGTCCATGGGGTCTGGTCTCAAGAGTCCAGTGCGACTAAACAGTGGCAGATATAGCAGAGGCAGTTCTGGGCTCCAAGTGCAAGCCACACCCACGCTTGTCCCTTGTGTCATCCATTCAAGGCTTGCTTGCCCTGAGATGTTATCATCAATGTCATCATCTTCATAGGCCCTTCCCCTGGGGAACTCCCAGGCTTATTGGCCCCAACTACTGTGGAGAAAAGGATGCTTCTGGAAAATCATTATCTGTTTAAACAAGACAAGTCCTTTGCTCTTATCTACTCCATTGATCTAATTTTAGAACTGAGGAAACTGAGATTCAGTGAAAGGAAAGGTCTTGTTACAGATCACAGTTCAGTTCAGTTGCTCAGTTGTGTCCAACTCTTTGCAACCCCATGGACTGCAGCATGCCAGGCTTCCCTGTCCAACACCAACTCCCAGAACTTGTTCAAACTCATGTTCATTGAGTTGGTGATGCCATCCAACCATCTCATCCTCTGTCGTCCCCTTCTCCTCCTGCCTTCAGTCTTTCCCAGCATCAGGGTCTTTTCCAATGAGTCAGGTCTTCGCATCAGGTTACAGATCTCATGACGAATTAATAGCACAGTTGGAACCAGAATCTAGGTCTTCCAAGCCAGGGAATTTAGATCCTAGTAGATGGCGAATTAATTCTGCCCTGTCCTCTGAATCTGGTCAATAGCAACCAGTGCCCTTGGCACCATTTTGGGGAACAAAAGTCGACTGTGTGACTCAGCAGTTTCTACCTCTGAAGAGCATGCCCCTGGTTCCTTCTTAAGGGCGACTGATTGCAGTGATTATTCACATAAATTGCACTTGTCACTCCTCTGCACAATGCTAGACCAGGGGTAACATGAGCTCCTTGTAAAAGGAACCCTTTTTTTTTTTCAGGGTGATTATAAATTAGATATGAATGTAGGCTTAGGATCCTGGCAGACACTGTCCCAGGGAATTCTTTATCTTGCATACATTTATAGAATAACCTTTGAAAAGGTTAGGCCACTGTTGGAACTGAAGTACAACTTTGAAGTTTAAAAATTCCAAAATATTTGGTGAATATAATAATCCCAATTGTCTGTCCTCTCTGACTTGCTGTACAACCCCTCACCGAGATACTGCTGAAGGAGTGAAAACATAAATTGGACTCCAAAGAGCCATTCAAGGGCTCATTGGAGAATTGACTTATATTCATATCAGTGTGTGAGGATGTCTCGGGGTCAGAACATGGGTCACCTAGACTTTTCTCCACATTTCAAGAATTAAATGTTTGTGACTGATGTGATTTGGCTGATAGGAAGAGAAAAACCCAAAGAATCAGAAGGTAGAGTTGAAGGGTGACTGGTATTGATGGCAAACAAGACAAGATCACAGTGGCTCTGGCCTGGTATTTCCCACCCCCGGGATCTCAACACATAGAAACAGAGTCACGTCAACATCAAAGATCGGCTCTGGCTTCTGCTTCATCCACTCTTTGGCTAGCCGAGCAGCCTTGGACTTTGCCTCTCTCAGATTTCCTTTCCTCATCTTTTTGCTTAAGGTAGTGATTCTCCACTGGGGCACTAGGCAGGGTCCAGGGACATTTTTGATTGTCAAACTAGGGTTTTAAGGCATCTATGTAAGTAGATGCCAGGGATGTTACTAAACATCTTGTGCTCCCTCAAACCACTTTCCCAACAAAAAAATTTATCATACAAAAAAAAAAAAAACATTGGCCTAAAAAGTCAGAAGTGCTGACACTGAGAAACCTTGACTTACAGGAAGGGTCTTGACCTTGCTTAACATGTATCTGTACCAGAATAAGTACCATGTCTTGCACGTAATGGTCACTTTATTGTTATCTGCTTCTTTGTTAAAAATTTTATTGGAGTATATTTGATTTACAATATTGGGTTAGTTTCGGGTGCACAACAAAGTGCTCTAGTTATATATGTGTGTGTGTATATATATATATTCAGACTTTTTCAGATTTTTTTTAACACATAGATTCTGACAGAATGTTGAGCAATGTTCTCTGTGCTGTACAGTAGGTCCTTGTTGAGTACCTATTTTATATATAGTAGTGTATGTATGCTAATTCCAATCTCTTGATTTACCCCTCCCCTCCATGTTTCCCCTTTGGCAATCACAGGTTTGGTTTTTATTTCTGTGAGTCTGTTTCTGTCTTATAAATAAGTTCATTTGTATCTTTTTAAAAAATTAGATTCCATATATGAGTGATATCATATGATATTTGTCTTTGACTGATTTCACTTAGTGTAATCTCTAGATCCATTTGTGTTGCTACAAATGGCCTTATTTCATTCTTTTTTGTGGCTGAGTGATATTCCACTGTATATAGGTACCACATCTTCTTTACCTATTCCTCGGCCAGTGGACATTTAGGTTTCTTCTGTACCTTCACTTTGTAAACAGTGCTGCAGTGAACACTGGGCTGCATGTGTCTTTTTGAATTATGGATTTTTTTCTGGATATATGCCCAGGAGTGGGATTGGTGGGTCATATGGTAGTTCTATTTTTAGTTGTTTTTTTTTTTTTATTTATCTATTTATATGGCTGTACCAATTCTTGGTTGTGACACATGAGATCTTTGAGGCATGCAGGATTTTTTTTAGTTGTGGCATGTGGGATCTAGTTCCCTGACCAGGGATCAGACTCAGATCCAATGTATTGGGAACGCAGAGTCTTAGCCACTAGACCACCAGGGAAGTCCTTATTTTTTAGTCTTTTAAGGAACCTCGTTACTGTTCTCCATAGTGGTTGTACCAATTTATATTCCCCCCTACTTCCAAAATAACTCAGTGGATAAAGAACCTGCCTGCAACAAAAGAGATGCAGCTTCAGTCCCTGGGTAGGGAAGATCCCCTGGAGAAGGGCATGGCAACCCACTCCAGTATTCTTGTCTGGAGAATCCTGTGGGCAGATAAGCCTGGCGGGCTACAGTCCATGGCATCGCCAAGAGTCGGACATGACCTAGCAACTGAGTAGAGCGCACAGCACAGCAATGTGGGAAGGTTCTGTTTACCTCCCACCCTCTCCAGCGTTTATTGCTTGTAGTGGACACTTAAGAAATATTTGTTGAACAATAAACATATGAAAATAGATGGATATATGAATGATTGAATATTATACTTGCCTTATAAAAGTGATAAAATGTTTACTAAACATTTTTAGCACTAAAAGTGCTAAAAATATAGTATCTTGGCATTATGCCCAACACATAGTAGGCTTTCAGCTAATGGTAGCTCACGATGATGCTGGTAACATTTACCTGAATTTGCTTCATACTCATTTTAAATACCAGCTGAGCCACATTCACTTGTTTTCATCCTTTGCCAAAATAATAGGCAGTCTGTGCAGGCAAAAAGCCCAGTGGGGCTTTTACAAATATTGGTTTACAAAGAATCTTTTTCATCTTGTGTTTTGCAGATAGGTAAGCCAAGGGCCACTTGGTTGTGCCTTCATTTCCGCTCCCTCTGGCAGACTTTTCCTCGGCTGGGCTTTGTTTCTCTAAAATTATTGTTTCATTGCTTTGTTGTTCTAAAGGAACCTGTTGGTTAATATTAATGCATTTTTATCTTGGGCCATTTCCTTCCTGTTCTTTTTTCCAACCTGCCATCCTATTTTGCTTCATCCTTTTTAATATCAGTGCTGCTTGCAGAGCCCTTTCACACACACACCCCTAACACACACACACACACACACACACACACACACACACACACACACACACAGAGACACACACACACAGACACACACACACAGACACACACACACACACACACACACACACCCTAAACCTCAGAGCAAGACTGTAGGGGTGTCATCATCTCCATTGAACAGATGGAGAAACTGGGACTGGGGAAACTAAATGATAGCTAATCAGTAGCTTCTGGTTCCTCCTTATTACTTCTCTCCTTAGATGTGAGAACTGCAAGAGATTTAGGGACAGAGGTCATAGAAGGGGTGCTGACTTGCCCAAACACACAGAGGAAGTAATATCCAGGCAGGTCTACTAATACTCCCATCTTATCTTTGTCAGCTCTTATTTCCCCCACCTACTCCTGAAGATTGTTTTGCAACTGGATCTCTCATACATTCATTTATTCATTCATTTATTCATTACTCCTCAGTGCCCAGAGGCAGTACCTTTGTGCTCTGTTCTGATGTGAAAATAAAGCTGGGTTCGGATTTTGTTCTGCCACTTATCAGTAGAAAGCATTTGCCTAAGTTCCTTAGCTGCTGTGAACTTCAGACTCTCTTATCAGAAATAGAGATGACAACCCTTGACCTGTGTCACAGAGTTGTCATGACAGCCAGTACTGATCAAGGCAGTAGAAGGTGTTTGCAAACTGCATTTTTATAAGGGTTTCTCTACTCTCTCTTCCCTCCCTCCACTCCCCACTCCATGTCTAGAACTGGCCAATATTAACACTTCCGTTACACTGCCATGTGACTTCATGAAGAAAAATAATGATAATTGTGATGGCTAATATTTATTGAGCCCTTTTTACTGTCAGCTACTCCACTAAACACTTATGATCTCACTTAATCCTCTAAATACTTTTAAATTTTGAGTATCTCCATCTCACAGATGAGGCAGTTGAAGCCCAGGGTTGCATAGCTAACCACAGGCCAGGCCAGGATTGAATTTAAATTCTATTGGATTAAAAAGCCCATGGTCTTCATTCACTTACTTATGCATTTTTTAAAAACCCTACCCCCACCAGCGCCAGGCCCCGCCACTGGCACTGAGCGGCCCTGCAGATGCTTCCTGAACCTCCCCCCCACCCCTCAGCCAAAACTAAGCTGGCAACTCATCTCTCCCCCACGAGGTATGGGGACATGTGTCCTCCTGATAGCCAGCAGTCCCATCAGCTGTGTCAGCTGGCGTCCCCGGGAAGCGGATGACATTAGCGTTTCCAGCTGGGAACAGCTGATCTGCACAAAGGGAGGGCCCAGGAGGCTCAGAGGAGCCACAAGAGGAAGTGCGGGCTGCTGGCAGCACAAGCGCAGTGATTGTCTGCCGAGCCCCCCTGAAGGCCCTGGTCCTCGGGCCGGTCCCCTCAGGCTTCCTGAGCCACTGCCTGCCAGAGCGTACTGTTTGGGACTTTCACCCTTCCTGGCTCATCTCCAGGGGTTTCTTCAGGACGAGGTTACTTCATGGCCTGAAGACCACACGGATTGAAATCTCTGTAAAAACCTGTTGGGGCTTTCGTAGTGCAAACACAACTGTGGCCTGTGAACAAATATTGACTTTTGATGCTAACTCTCTCATGGATGGCCACCCTTGGGAGAGGCCCATCGCAGGCCCCTGCGCAGGTCAGAGGAAGTCAGAGTCAAGGGCAGATGCATCTTGGATCTCGGAGGACCCTCTCCCAGATGGACCCCAACGGTCTCAGCACACAAGCAGCTTGGAGTTTTGCTGCTGCTGGGAGCAGAACAGCAAGACTCCACTGTGACTCTTGTGATAGTTTGCTGGTGCTGCTGTATGGAGTGCCATCAGCTTGGCGGTTTAAAACAGGAGATTCAGTCTCTCAAGGCTCTGGAGTCCAGAAGCCCAAAATCAAGGCGACGGGTGGGTCTCGCACTCTCTGAAGGCTTTTCCTAGTTTCTGGTGGTTGCTGGTAGTCGTTGGTGCTCTTTGACTTACAGATACATCACAGTCTGCCTCCATCGTCACATGCTGTTCTCCTTGTGTGTGCTGTCTGTGTCCAAATGTCCTTCTTCTTCTAAGGACACCAGTCATTGGATTAAGGCCCACCCTTATCTAGAGTAACCTCAGCTTAATGTGATTACATCTGCAAAACCCCTAGGGCTTCCCCAGTGGCTCTAAGGAACCCACCTGCCGCTGAAGGAGACACAGATTTGATCCCTGGGTCGGGAAGATCCCTTGGAGAAGGAAATGGCAGCCCACCCCAGTGTTCTTGCCTGGGAAATCCCACGGACAGAGGAGGGCTAAGCCCATGGGACTGCAAAGAGTCTGACATGACTTAGTGACCAAACAACAACAACAACAAAGACCCAGTTTCCAAATAAAGTCACATGCATGGGTACCAGGAATCAGGACTTAAACATCTCCTTTTAGGGGACACGGTTCAGCCCAAACCACCACTCATGGGGGTGTTTTCCTCTTAAGGAATGAGATGTACCTCCTCAGAGCCTTACCAGCTGCCTCTACGTTACCTGAAGAAGGGACCTACCTGAATCACACATCTGGTTAGATCACTCCCCTTCCGTGGTGGTCCACTACCCCCAGGGAAGCATCTAATCTCCTGGTCTGGCTTTCCTCAACCTGTTACCAGTGTTTCCCCCTCTACATTTTGTGTTTACTGTCCTCTGTGCCTACAGTCCTCTGAACAGGTCTTGTGGTTGTGGTGGTTGTTTTGTTGCTAAGTCATGTCTGACTCTTTTGTGACCCCATGGACTCTAGTCCACCAGGCTGCTCTGTCCATGGAATTTCCAAGGCAAGAATACTGGAGTGGGTTGCTCTTTCCTCCTCAAGGGGGATCTTCCCGACCCAGGGATCGAATCCACAAATCCATTGTCAGGTGGGTTCTTTACCGACTGAACCACCAGGGAAGCAGGTCTTGGTCCAGCTCTGTTTAAGGCCCTCACACACACTGTCCCACTTGTCAGAAAGGCCTGCTCTCTTCCTCTGGTAACTCCCACTGCTTATTCCTCATGCCTCAACCTGGAAGTCATCTCCTCTCTGGAGTCTTCTCTGACCCTCCCTGATACGGTGACTCCCAGGCTCCCTCCTCACCCATCCCCATTGGCTCGCACATCACACTGCATTGCAGTTGTCTCTTTACCCGGCTGTGCCTCCAAATTAGCTGCCAGACTTGAAGCTCAGGATCTGTGTCTTCCTCTCCATTGAATCCCCAGTCCTAGTTCATGGCCAGCAAAAATGAATTGAATAACCAATTGAAGGAGTGAATAAGGAAGAAAGCAGAAAGCAATAATAATAATAGTACCTCGACCACATTGCTAATGTGAAAATGAAAGGAGACTTTTTCATCTTTCTGCCAGCAACAACCTGACACCAGATTTAGCCAGTGACAAGTGCTCAGAGAACTGATGTTTCAGAGAACATTTATTATACCAGCATTGGGTCAGAACTTAAGATAAACCAGGAGGGCCGTTCCTAGGGCCATCTTGATGTGTTGTTGGGAATGTCTGGTGTTGGGCCACACTAAAAGTGACTATAGTGCTCATGGCCTTCCTTTGAGTTTTCAGCCCCATTTCGTTTCTCAACAAAGGTGGAAGACAACAGAAAAAGTGGCTAAATCGAATTGATTTCTTCTGCTCTGACGCATGATGGTGTAGATCTTTTGCATGATTGAACACATCAGCCCGCTGAAGAATTAAAAAAAAACTGTAATCCTCCCTCCTTTTTTTTTCATTGTGTTTAGCCAAAACAAGCTGTGAAAGAATGTAAAATATATCATATTGTTGGCACCATCTCACAAGTGAGTCAGTGAGCTTGCTCACATTTACCACTAAAATTGGATTCTAACCTCCCCCAAATTTATGACAACTGCTCCTTCTTGTGGCTTAAATGTTGGGATATAATTAATTTAGGATTTCTTTCTGAGGCTTGCTGTCCAGGTTTGTACCTGCCACAGAAATACCCTTGAAAGTTTATCTAAAAGCTGGAGCCATGAAAAAGGAAAACTCTACTGAAGCCTTATAAAGCGGGTGGGCTATACCAACAGGAAGAGCCAAAGGAGAAAGGGGGAGAGACTGCTAAGGTGGCTGGCTGCTGGAGGTGCCAGGTCAGAGACATGGAATTTGCAGTTGGGGGAAGCTTTGGGTTCCTTCTGCCACTCTTCCTTCTGGGTTGCTCTGATGTGTTCCCTCTTTACTCTGCACATGTCCTTTCATGAGAGGACCAGGCACTGGCCCAGCCCATGAATAACCTAGGTGCGGACACCTCGGGCTGGTACTTGGCCACCCTCAGATCAAGCTGGTCCTGATGCCCATGTCTCTCTATTGTCATGAGCTAGTGCAGAGGAGAAGATGACAGCATCTACTGGAAATTATCACCTATTACCTGGCAGGCGCCGATGTAGGGCCTTTAGCAGTAAGCTTGTTTTATTTGATTGTCTCAGCTACCTGAGGAGGTTAGAATTATGATCTTTGCTTTGTAGGGAAGAGAAAAAAACAAAGCAAAACCCTGAGGCTCAGAGAGGTTAAGTGATTTATCAGAGATCACTCAGATGAGAGAGAGGAAAAGATGACAGACAGTTCATGTGTTAAGCTTCAAGTTAGCGCTTCTGTTAGGCCCTGTCTCAAGGTAAGCCTCGGTGGTGGAGTCTCACCCCTCCCACCCACCCTTGGAGGAGAGTACCGAGGGTTCAGGAATGGGGTCACCTGAGCAAGGTGCAGAAAGCTAAACAGTGCCTGAGCGTGGACGGCTACCCAGCCTGGCTGAACCACCAGCTAGGGCTTGCTCCCTACCATGCTGAGATGCCGGCAGACCTGGGTAGCTGTGTCCCTGTTTCCCTATCACATTCCACACGCCCAGGGGTGAGGGGCCCTTGACCTCACCTTGCTGGTTCCTGACAACCTTGCTCCCAGAGGGTCTGGACATCACCGGCTATAGACTCAGGAAGGAGAAGCAGACAGTGAACAGAAGATATGTAGCTACTTCCAATCTATGAGGACTCCCTTCTAGAAGCCCAGCCCCAGATTCATGTTGGTGTTTGACAGAAAACAACAAAATTCTGCAAAGCAATTATCCTTCAATTAAAAAAATAAATTATTTTAAAAAAAGAAGCCAAGCCTCAGCATAGGGTCCTTTTATGGCACAGTCTGTAAAGGCAGCCCAGGAAACTCCCTGAGCGAAGGTAGGAGAGGCAAGGTTCCAGTCCCCCGGTGGCCATCTCCCACCTGTGTGACCTGGCCAGTCCTTTCTCATTCTAACACCTCTTCAAATTGAGCAACTTAATTTCCCATGTCTCAGTTCTGCTTCCTGTTGGTGTTGTGACTTTGGAAAGTTACTTAACCTCTCTGAGCCTCTTTTTTCTTAATGTTAATAGGAGGAGACTAATAGTCCCCAGTTCATGGGGTGATTGTAGAGACTAACTGGGTTGATGTGTGGATCTCAATAGTGAGTAGAGGGTGGGTTTACCCACCCTTTGGCAATGTCTAGAGACATTTTTTTTTAATACTTATTTATTTGGCTGTGCTGGGTCTTAGTTCGGCATGCAAAACCTTTAATTGCAGTGTGCACATTTTTTAGTTGTGTTATGTGAGATCTAGTTCCCTGACCAGGGATTGAACCCAGGCCCCCTGCATGGGGAGCATGGAGTCTTAGCCAGTGGACCACCAGGGAAGTCCTGGAAACGTTTTTGATCGTCATGACTTGGAAAGGGGGGGAACGCTATTGGCATTTAGTGTATACAGGACAGAGATGCTGCTAAACATTGTACAAAGCCCAGGTCAGCCCCCTTGACAAAGATTTAGCTGATCCAAGATGTCAGTAGTGCCAAGTTGAAGATCACTGCTATAATGCATTTAGAACTCTTCCTGGCATATAGTAAGCATTCACTAAACATTTGTTATCATCAGTGGATTCACTTCTCCCTTTAATCCCCTGAAATATTTACTGGGGACCCACTCTGTGGTAGGTATTTGTGAAATACTGCGATGAGAGAGGTACTCACGGTCTGTCCTCCTGAAGGCAGCTGAGGCTACAGTCAGACATTAATCAAACACACAAACTCATGACTAAATTGTTGTGAAGCCAGAGCGTGTTGAGGGAGAAAAGGGGAGGGCTGAGCAGGGAGATTTGACCAGGAACAAGGCAGGGAAGGCTCCCTGAAGACGCAGCCTTGAAGCTGACAGCTCAGGAAAAGGACGATGGGGAAAGAGCTTCCGGCAGGAGAAACTGCCCCAAAAAAGCCCTGAACAGGGACCTAGCTGTGTGTCTCCTTCTGTGTACGAGCTGCATTCATAGATGGGCGCTGCCAATCAGGAATTCCCCGTGCTCTTGCAGGGGGGGTTGCAACATTGCACGAGTCTCCATCTAAAGGAAGTTCTCTGTAGCAAAGCCAGGGTCTCTGGTGTACTGTCAGGTCCCCTGAGGACTGCTGGAGGACTTTGGAGTTCTGCCATACTGGGCTTTGGAAGTGACTCCCAGAGACCCAGAACCAACTGGTGTCATGCCTCAGGTATCCACTCTGTCCTGTCCCAGCTCCTTGATCTCTGGCTCACTTCTTCCCCAAGGCACTTCCTGGCCCTGCATCCTGCATGCCTGGTCTGTTTTGGAAGAGTTAAACCCAGCCCCTGCCTGCCAGGACCTTGGGATTTAGTAGGAAAACTTCCAGTGAGTTCATGTGTTATGAAAGTGCGTTTTCCCCTCTTTAATCTTCAAAGTGACCAGCGACAAAAGCAGCACAGAAATTCCCTCTCAGGGCACCTCTGCATCTAAGTTGGAAATATTTGTGATAGCCGGAAGCCTCATAGCAGATGGGAGAATGGGTCCGCTCTGAGGGGCCCATTGTTAACCGCCTTTCAATTACGCTGGGAGCCCCCCTCATCACCCCCCGTCAGTCCAAGTGCTGATTGCAGAGTTCTCTTACATTCCTGAGAGGGAGCTGGGGGTGCAAGCAAGACCTAGGCCTGCAGCCGCTGGCCTATGCTCTGTGCCGACCTCCAAGGGCCGACTTGACTCTGATGTGGAATTGAAATGTAAATTCAAACTACAGAGCATGTCTGCTTTTTAGCACTAAACACTGGCCTTAGATTCCCTCCAGAATAACCTCTGCTTGTCTCACACTTTCCATCCTTTGAGGGGGGGCGGAGTTGGGCAGGGGCGGTCATTGTTTCTTTGTAAGATGGTCCACTGGGCAGTGAGTTTCCTGAGAAACCTACACACGTGTGTTTGCAGAGATGGATTGTGATTTTGGAGACATCTTGTTCTGTGAGAATGTCTTAAAGCCTACACCGTCTAAAGGACATAGTAGGTATTCCATTTGAATCCATCATTAAAGAACATGTCCTTGGACTTGAGGACTGTGTTTTTGTTGTGTTAGTTCTAGACACTCCAAAATCTTGTTCTCTAGCATTCTGACCGGTTCTCCTGCTGACCAGCCAATAATACCAACATGAAGAGATTATAATGATGTCTTGCATAAAAACCAAGATGGCAGCTGTGAGGCCAGTGACCTGGCCTTGTTGTCCTAGGAAGGTGCAATTTTGTTTATAGTGCACTAAAAATTCCTTTTTGACACAGCAGCTTTAGGTTAAATAGAAATCTCATGGATGAGAAGTCAAGTCCACCAATGTCAGTGGATTTCATGTCAAGGTCTCCCCATGCCTCTTAAGGTTACCTGTGAAAGGACAAGGGCAGAAAGGCAAGATCCCATATGTGGGGACAGAGGAGTGGGAGTGACTCAACAGCAGACATCCTGGCTGTCACTGGGGGAGGATCTAATTTGGAACACGTCAAGTCTTGGAGTCATACTTTGCTGGTAAAGGCAGACCCTCCCTCAGTAATCTCTTTAGCATCCCACTTCTTCAAAGACAGTTGGACCCCAAAGCCCTCATGCAGCCAGAAGACATGTGAATATCCCATCAGTTGCATAGAGGCAATAGATTGGAATCCTCCAGATAGTTCACTCAATCTCAGAATGATAAATGATCAATCATTGCATTCCTCCTAAATGAAATTAAGATGTTAAGATATATTGTTTGGGGCTTCTGCATGGGATTCCTACAGTTGAATTTCCAACAGAAAATGTATTGCTGGGGAAGGGAGACAGTTTGAATCTATGTTAAAGCGAAACATTTGACAGTGGAGAAGCCTGCTTCAGACATGTTAATTTTTTTCATATTTAAAAGTGATTAATCATCTCAAATACCATGAAGCTGGAAGGCCGTAATGCAAACTCTTAGAGCAGAAGGAAGATGCATGTGACTTGATACTCTGAAGCGGAGGCTTTTGAAGGAGGCTGTAGGTGAGCTCATGTTGACAGACAAAAAGCACTGACTAAAAATTCATTTGAAAGGACAGAGTCTGGGCAAAACCCTCAGAAAACATAGAAATCCATAGATTTACTTTTCAACTAGCACAGAGCAAAAGAAGGGGAAGGAGGAGGAGAAGTGGGGGAGTAGAGAAGAGGAAGAACAGGAAGAAGTTGTTGTCTTAGAGGAAGTCCTTCTCTTCCAGTAGGCGTATATACAGCAACATAGACCTTACTTTCTTGGAAAGTCTTTCCAACTTTCTTGGCAGATCAGGTCCAGACTCTGATTTGTTCCTTTAACTTGGGACTTCATGTCCTAGTGTGTGGATTCACCCCACGGCCTCACCACCTGCCAGTGGTGTGACTTTGAGTGTGTGTCTTTACTTCTCGGTGCCTCTTCCTGAAGCAGTATAATGAGTTAATCCTAGCAACTTCTTCAGAGTAAGGAATGAACACTGTAAATTAAAAGTGCTGTCCTCAGTGAATGTTGCCGGGCTATTCTTCCTCCTTGGTACTTACTACAATTTTAATTGATAATCACATGTTCAATTTAATTATGTATTGAACGTAATATCTGACAGGCTCACTCAATGTGCTTTCCATGAAGTCAGAGCTAGCATGTGTCTTGTTCAGTCCTATGTCCCAGGACTTTGCATGGTTCTTACTAGATGCCTTCACAATTGTGAGGGAGAGAGGGAAAGAAGAAAGGAAGGGTTCTCGTGCTTTTCATAAACATGCTTAAAAACAATATAAAACAAAAAAAAGAAAACCAATATAAAATCCAAACTGAATTTGCCTTTGTATCTCACTTAACAATCCACTTCACTATCGACTCTACCGACCAAAAATTTGGTACTTTTTTTTTTTAAATCTATTCCTTGATTTGCAAGGAGTGTGGATCAGGGCTCACTGAGCTCAGAGACCCTGACCATCTCCAAAAGGCCTGACTGACTCCACTCAGCTGGTTGCTGGCTTGTGTTGACACGTTCCCTTCTCCACTTACCAAAGAGTCTGCCACTGCCCCAAGAAGGCTGGTTCCTTTTGTTGCTGGAAACTGTGCTTTGGTGTTGCTTAGAACACGCAAAAATGTTTGAAGCACATTGAAGTTAAAGTACAGTTAATCAAATGTAAACTCCACTCAGCCCCTATCTGCCAAAAAGAAACCATTTTTAAAATGATTTTCAGAATCCCTGACAGTGCTGACTGTGTTTATGGCAGTGGGGTTGCCGATCTTAGGCGGCCACTGTGGGCGGTGTGTAAGCAGCATTCCAAAATTAAAATCACATTGAACTTGCCGCATTAGCCATTGCCACATCGGAACGCTGATGGGCTTAGTGACCATGACCAACCCAGGCCAGAGCCTGTCAACAGCCAAAGGATCAGCCTCTCCCAATGTTTGTGCTTTGCCCAACTTGTTACAAGTTTAATTCTTTGCAGCTTGCTCTTCCTGCTGTTCTGGCCTCTGTCTTCTCTACTGGGTCTTAAAGAGCATAGCAGGCTACACCGCCTCATCCAGCATGACCATGGGGGCCCTGGTATAGGTCAGCAGACGCAGGCAGCCAACTCTCAGGTCTGATGACCCATCAGATTCGGACTCCAGAAGGTTTGCTTCAGTGTCCTCCCCACTCTGCCTCTGCCAGAGGTCGCTGGTTACTTCTAAAATTCCATCTGGAAGTGGCCCAAGATGCAGCAGATGCAAAGAACCATTTGATTCAGCACTTCTTGGGACAAGCGGAGTCTCCCTGCCTCTCTTCATATATGAAAGCTTGCTAAGTAGTGTTTGCACCACAACTGTGGTTACTTTGCAACACACCGAGGTCTTCAGCCCTTCCTGAGAAACGAGACCAATTGTCTCTGTCTTGGGGCAGCTGAATGGAGCGCTGGGTTGCAGAAACCTGGCGGTGAAGAGGTTAAGTCGCTCACCCGGTGGCAGGATCTGTGTTTTCCTGCCCGCACTTGCTCCTGGCCCCAGGCAGTGCCTGCTGTGTGGGGAGGGGGAGAGGGAGGTCTCGCCTGGACCCAGGTGGCCGGCAGGCCAACCATGTTATTAAGAAACAGGGATCACAAAACCTTGATCTTCAAAAGAGACCCCTAATTAGTCACCAGCCCCAAGAGTAAATGGCATTCCACCTCAGCCTGGCGATGCGGGAAGGGCGCCTTCCAATCCAGGGGACTAATTGCCATTATTGGCTCTGCAAAGATCCTGCTGTAAACACTTGTCATCCGAGCCACTTCTGGTCTGCAGACCTGAGATAGCAAACTGTTCCTTCATGCCTCAGACTCCCTCAAATACCTCTTTAGTTCCTTTCTCTAGGTGGGCCATCTCATTCCTGCCCCTCCCTCTTGCTCTGATGAGATTTTCCAAGATTTTCCTAAAGCTGAATCCTTGTCAAGAAGGGATTTGAAAACATGTTTTCCTTTATTCTCATCTGAATGTGAAAACATATTCTCAAAAATAAACTTTAATTGCAAGCAGAAGAGATTTATCACGAATCTAACAGGGCTTAAGCTTCTGGCCCCTCAAGTACACAGATCTTTCCCAGGTCCAGGGAGAGGCCTTCACGGTGTGTTCTTGTGACCATGTCATTTTGTCAAGTTTGAACCAGTCAACTATCAGTCAATCTTTTTCTCAAAGAGAGCCCACCAAATGTATAAAACCAAAGTGTGCTCTGTAATACTCAGCGTGTCTCTTTTATCTCATGCACTCTGGTTGCTCCTGGAGATAAGTATGTTTTCCCCGTTCTTAGACTTTTTGCTTCTTGGTCCTGTTTGGTATCTGTGAAGGGCAACTTCTTCAGGCCCCATGCAGGATGCCAGGTTTTGTCTGAGTTTACACTTGAACTTGGGGACTGTTTCAAGACCCTGGATCCATCCCCTTCAGGGGCAGCTCAGATAACACCAAACTCAGAGGGCGAAAGAGGCCAACCTAGAGAGAGGTTTGGGGGCTACAGGAATTTGGGGCTGTGGTTCACATATGTCAGAGAGAGAGAGAGACGGAGGAGGATGGCAGTGAATACTTTCTGAACGTCCTTGTGAAACTTGAGTTTTCTTTTTTAAATTTTGTTTATTTGGCTGCCTCCGGTCTAGTTCTGGCCTGGGGCCTCAGTAGTTGTGGCACGCGGGCTATTTCTCCATGGCATGGGAATCTTAGTTTCCCAACCAGATTTACACCTGTATCTCCCGCATTGCAAGGCAGAGTCTTAACCACTCGGCCACGAGGGAAGTCCTAGTACGTGAGTTTTCTATTCACCTTTAGGTTTGGCTTTTATCAAGCATCTTGGGGCCCTGAGATGACATGTGCCACACATACGTTCATAGTAAGCTATGTGGCAGGACCAAATGTCATGTGATGTCAGCCTGTTTCCTCAAAAGCCAAGCTTCAGAACTGTTTCATGAGGGAGATGAGGAGTCACCCTTACTCAGCAATACCTCCTTTGTGTGAACAGTGCAGGGTGAGGCAGGAAGGTGCACGTTCTATACACAAGGCTTAGGGTATTTGCTCATAGGATTCCATTGTCTCCATGATGGAGCTGATGGTTTTCCTTCTGCAGGTAACCCCGTAACCTCAGACAACCGTGAGGACACAGAGGTGCTGTACTCCCAAGATGTGGGGTTCCCAAGATGACAGGGCCATTTTCCTCCCTCTCCAGGGGCGGGGAGGTGGGGCATTGTAATTGTCGAATCATCTCCAAAAAGGCTAGCACTCCAAAAAGATGCCCAAAGCATGATTTGGACCTATACGTTTCACTGATTTGAAATGTTAGAAATTGTATGCCAAATGTTTGGTTATTTTAACTAGTTAAGAGAAGAAGGACTAACATGGGTCTTGACAACAAACAAAACCAGTTTTTGTTCTATCAGTAATGTTTAAAAGTTTCCAATTTCAAACTAAACACAATGTGTGGTTATTCTGTCAGCGATTTATACAGCCACCAGGGCGCCACAGCTACACACTGCATACATCATTGTATTTTTAAAATGTACTTAATGAACTTTTTTTTTTCTTTTCTAGTAACTACTTCATTGCCTTAAATGAATGCATTCCAATAGAATTTGTAACAAATGACCACTTTGTGTTTGCATTAATGCCAAACACGTTTAACAAATTTTTAACAAGGAACCCTGGCAAAATGCCAAACTCCTAGAGGGACACCGAAGGAATGCTATAAATTTAAACTAGATTTTACCTTTTCACTTAGCTCAGCAAGTGTCTTAGGTGTCTTACTATCTCAGGATTGTGGCATTTCTATTTTATGTCAGATAAGTAGTACATTTTCATTACTTTTATGACTTAGCTTGTACCTATTTCCACAGGACTTTTAAGTCTATGCAGCCGTGTCTGAAATAATATGATGGCAGCCTCGAAATCTTTTAAGGGTTGGTGGATGCATGTATGTATATATATTTCTTACCAAAATATCTTATAGTGTGCAACTATCTTACAAATTTTACAATGTTTATCTTATACTGTTAAGCAATTAAATGTAAAAGCAATTGATAATACCTGTGGTTCTCAAGTGGGGGTCATTTTGCCTACCCCCACCCGAGAGGAGTTTGGCAACATTTGGAGACATTTTTTGTTGTCAAGATTGAGAGAAGGAGTGATGCTACTGGCTTCTAATGGGCCATGGCCCAGGATGCTGCTAATAAGCACCCCATAATGCCCCGAACAGTCCTCACAACAGGTACCCGGCCCACAGTAAATGTCCTCTGGTGAGTGTCCACAGTGCTAAGACTGAGAAATTGTGGAGTAGAATGACAAAGGCATTTAGCTGGTAGGCAGTCTCTTGGGTTTAGGAAGGTAATATTTTAAGAAAAAAAATTACAACTAAAGCAAACTCGACAAATTTTTTTTTTTTTTAAAGATTACGTAGAGTAAAACGCTGATGTGTGGCAGATTTCTGACTTGTACTTCTGCTGCCATCTGACCACTGAGGAGCAAAGCGGGCCCATGGTAGCTGGGCCTAAAGTGTCGGTGCTGGGGGTGGCTGGTGGCCCGAATGTGGCACCTGCTCAAACTGGCCAACGCTGGCTGGGAGCTGCTGTGCCAAAGGCCACCCAGGGCAGTGGGCTTGGTCTCCAGGACACACCTGGGGGCAGGCAGGGGGTTCCGTACCCACGAGAAGATAGTTTTAGGTGATTCTCGGGCAAGCACTTTCATTTTAATAGCTATGAAATTATTGTAAGATATATTAGACAAATCGTGACTCCACTGGGGTATTACAGCAGATCTTTCCTTAGAAGGAACTTTGTTTTTAGAAAAGGTTTTTGAAGAAAAACATTAGTTTACAGTGGCAGGCATTATAGAAATGTCACAAAAACCGGGACAGTAGAGCATGCAAGATTGAGCTTGAGGAAGTCCTGGCCTTAGGGTAAAGAGACTTGCTCTGGAGTCAAGATGATGTGATTTCAAATCAAGCCCCAGGAAGATGGGAATCTAACCAAAAGCACGTATTGCTTCTCTGGTAGCTCACATGGTGAAAGAATCTGCCTGCAGTGTGGGAGACTCAGGTTTGATCCCTGGGTCGAGAATATCCACTGGAGAAGGGAGTGGCTACCCACTGTAGTATTCTTGCCTGGAGAACTCTCTGGACAGAGGAGCCTGGTGGGTTACAATCCATGGGGTCACAACAAGTCCGAAACGACTGAGCAACTAACACACACACACACACACACACACACACACACACACCAAAACGACTGAGCAACTAACACACACACACACACATACTTCCCTTAAGCTTCTGTTTCCCCACTGCTAAGGCAGTGTCAGCCAGGTCAGTGTCATAGATCTGTCCAGTTTGTTGGAGATAGTTCTCTCAAAAGCACAGAGCACCCTTGCTGGCAGACAGTGTGCACACAATATTAGCTGTGAATAATTCTGACCACAATAATAATGGCAAAACTAAAATCTTAGGCACAGCAGTCTACGCTCCCATTTTGTCGTACACATATGAATTCATCCAAATCCCTTCACTTAAAGCTTTGTGGATGAGTTGCACCCCACAGCACAGAAACAGAAGGCAAAAATGAAATCTGGGGACTCTCAGGGCCTCCATCCCACCCAGCAGGCTCTACCATCCCAACAGCAGTTATCAATTCTGAGCTAAGGTCTTGCTGGGCCCACCCCCAGCCCCAGCCCTTTGGGCTCTCAAGTGTTACATTTTATTGCCCTGTGGAGCATTAGAAGGCCACTCGCAAGGTTACATGTTACTCTCCACTCATATTTTTGAATTATGGCTTTAAGGTGGTTGCTCCTATCAAGAAAATTAAATGATTTAACATAATTTGTTGCCACTTTGATCACAACAATAATAAATAAATCTTCATGAGGAAAACGAGAAACCCATTCCACCCCGTTTTAAAAGATGTTAAGTAATAACACAGATGTAGTTATAGATTTTTTTCTTTTTTTTTCCCAAGCAGAAACAACTCTATTGGGTTTTCCTGGGAACAGAGTTGCTGGGTGGAGTTGTCCTTCGGGATGCCCGCTACCCCAAGAATGAACAGTTCTTCTCTTCAGACTGTTGTTCGTTAGCCTATCAGGCACCGGCTTTTATGTGAGCACCATGTGCAATGTCGGGGGCATCCAAAGCTCCTGTGAATGGGTGTCTGTTTTTGTACCTGGGGGCACTCTGCACACATTTGGAAAGCACATGGAGCGTAATGGACATTAACCCAGATGTCAAAAATAGCCTGCGTTTTACTACTGTTATTAAACAGTTTCCCCTTTAACCCCTCCATGTTTACCAAAGACCCCTTTCTCCCAGCCTGTTTCTGCAAATCACTGCTGAAAGGGCAAGAGAAGAAAGCCATAATCTGGCAGGTGTCTTTATGCCAAAGAAAAACAGTCTGAAGGAATATTTGTGAGACACCACACGTCTATAGCCTGCTCTCCTGGGGGCGCTTGTCCTGGGGCGAAACCGACTGCTGTGCTCAGCTCACCGGCATCCCCCCACCCCCAACACCCCACCCCTGCACACCAACTGCAGGATTCCCTTAGAAAAATACAAGTCAAGAGCATTGATCCCATGCAGTACTGATTTTTTCACAATAGACATAGCTTTCTTTTCTGCTCTGATACTCATTACACATTCTCTGGTTTAAAAAATCCAAAAAGTGTTCAGTTCAGTTCAGTCGCTCAGTCATGTCCAACTCTTTGTGACCCCATGAATCACAGCATGCCAGGCCTCCCTGTCCATCACCAACTCCTGGAGTTTACTCAAACTCATGTCCATCGAGTCGGTGATGCCATCCAGCCATCTCATCCTCTGTCGCCCCCTTCTCCTCCTGCCCCCAATCCCTCCCAGAATCAGGGTCTTTTTCAATGAGTCAACTCTTCACATGAGGTGGCCGAAGTATTGGAGTTTCAACTTCAGCATTGGTCCTTCCAATGAACACCCAGGACTGATCTCCTTTAGGATGGACTGGTTGGATCTCCTTGCAGTCCAAGGGACTCTCAAGAGTCTTCTCCAACACCATAGTTCAAAAGCATCACTTCTTCGGTGCTCAGCTTTCCTCATAGTCCAACTCTCACATCCATACATGACCACTGAAAAAGCCATAGCCTTGACTAGACGGACCTTTGTTGGCAAAGTAATATCTCTGCTTTTTAATACGTTATCTAGGTTGGTCATAACTTTCTTTCCAAGGAGTAAGCATCTTTTAATTTCATGGCTGAAATCACCATCTGCAGTGATTTTGGGGCCCAAAAAATAAAGTCTGACACTGTTTCCCCGTCTATTTCCCATGAAGTGATGGGACCAGATGCTATGATCTTAGTTTTCTGAATGTTGAGCTTTAAGCCAACTTTTTCACTCTCCTCTTTTACTTTCATCAAGAGGCTTTTTAGTTCCTCTTCACTTTCTGCCATAAGGGTGGTGTCATCTGTGTATCTGAGGTTATTGATATTTCTCCTGGCAATCTTGATTCCAGCTTGTGCTTCTTCCAGTCCAGCGTTTCTCATGATGTACTCTGCATATAAGTTAAATAAGCAGGGTGACAATATACAGCCTTGACGTACTCCTTTTCCTATTTGGAACCAGTCTGTTCTATGTGCAGTTCTAACTGTTGCTTAAAGTGTAACCTCCCCCCCAAAAAAAATCAAAAGAAGAAAAATTTAAAGCACCACCCAGAGAAGATAATTATTAACAATATTCTGGCATATGCATTTTTGAGTATGGGTATGGTGATGCAAAAATGAGATTGAACTATATGTATGGAATTATATTTTTTTAAAATTTATTTTGGTTGTGATGGGTCTTTGTTGCAGCGCGTGAACTTCTCTAGTTGTGGTGCATGGACTCAGTGGCTGGGGCGCATGGACTTAGTTGCCTCACAGCATGTGGGATCTTAGTTTCCCCAACAGGGATTGAATACTTGTCCCCTGCACTGGAAAGCAGATTCTTAAATCACTGGGCCACCAGGGATGTCCCCTGTAATCTGCTTTTTTCATTGAAAAAATATGTACATCTTTCCATATTAAAAAATTAGAATAAAACTGTCATGTAGTCAATAAATCTTAAGCATGACTGTCACAGCCCTCTGTTAAATTCCTTTCAAGCACAAAATTTTCTTATTTATTTATAATAAATAAGAAATGGATAATTTCTAGTTTATTATTTGATCATTCTCTTACATATATATCTATTTGTTTTTTCTCTTACTCTTGAAACTACTGGCCCTGTGAGGGCACAGATGCTGTCTGTAATTTTTACTATTGTACCCTTGGCAGCAAGCATACCTTCTGGCACAGAAAGGAGGTATATTAGTTTTCTATGCTGCATAACAAATCACCACAAACTTAGTGGCTTAAAACAATACCCATTGATTATCTCAAAGTTCTATAAGTCAGACGACCATTCATGCTCCACTGAATTCTATTCTTAGACTTATAACGCCAAAGTCAAGATTTTGGCTAGATTTAACCTGGCTAGATTTAACCTGGAGGGTCTGGGGAAGTACCCACATCTGAGCTCATTTAGGTTGTGGCAGAAATTAGTTCCTTGTGGTTGTAGGACTGAGGTTCCTATTTCCTTGTTTGCTATTAGCTGCTGGCTTCTCTTGGATCTGGCAGGACACTACCAAGTCCTTGCCCTGTGGCCCCCTCCGTCTCAGCACAGCAGTTCCCTCTTACGTTCCAAATTTCCCTGAGTTTCTTCTTCTACCAGCAAGAGGAAAGTCTTTGCTATTAAAGGGCTCCCATGATTAAATTAGGCCCACTCATTTTCTCAAGTCAAATGATTAGTAACCTTAACTATATAAAGTTGTGATCATGGTGTGAGATATTTATAGTCCCAGTGCCAAGGATTGCAGCAGGAAATCTTTGGGGGTTGAGGGAACTTTAGGATTCTGCCTGTTCCAAGTGCCCTCTAATACCTGTGGAAAGAGTGAGTGAATCAACTTGTTCATTGAAAGCACATGGCATAGAGGATGCTAAGTGAACAAGACTGGCCTGACACTGCTCTCATAGGGCTTGCAGCCTCGACCAATGCTATTCAGTAGAAATATATCGCAAGCCACATCTGTAGTTTTGAGTTTTCTAGTAGCCACATTGAAAAGAGTAATAAGATACAGATGAAATTAACTCTAAGAATATATTTAATTTTATCCAGTATATCCAAAGTATCACCGGTGCACAGTTTACACTTACGGCACATCTCAAGTTGGACTAGCCCCACTTCAAGTGCTGAGTAGACACACGTGTTCAGTGGCTGCCATATCGGACAGTGAAAGTCTAGGGATGTCACAGAAGGGGGGCAGTGCAGTGTGTGTGAGACTTCCAGCACACCATCCCACACTCAGGAGGGTCAGGAAAGACCTCCAGGGAAGAAGTGAAACCTAAACTGAGACTGAAGAATAAGTAGGAATCAGTCAGGTCAAGGGTTCATGTGAATGCATGTCAGAAAGACAAGTCTGTACAATGAGGAGGAAAGA
Organism: Muntiacus reevesi; assembly: GCF_963930625.1. Taxonomy (NCBI): domain Eukaryota; kingdom Metazoa; phylum Chordata; class Mammalia; order Artiodactyla; family Cervidae; genus Muntiacus; species Muntiacus reevesi. Next base: position 103,659,234 of record NC_089252.1, read on the forward strand.
AAGCTTTAGGACTGCAGAAGCCAGTTCAGCTTAGGGGGAACTTGAAGCGTGGAGCTGGAGAGAGAGGCCAGCAAGCCAAGAGTCCATCCTCCACCCTGACAGCAATGGGATTGTAAATGAAGGCTGTAACAGGGAGTGCAAGATGAAGTAGATGTTGTTGTTGAAATAGCACTGTTGCCTGTGCTGGTGAGAGTGCAGAGTGGGTCCTGAAGGAGAGGACACTGGGTGTGTGTGTGTGGGTGGGGGGCGGTTGTTGGGGCCGCTGCGACCATCCAGGACAGGGAGGTCAGGCCAAAGATTATCTCACTGTGGGTGGCTGCCCAGATTGCCTCCTTGGTAGAAGCCAGGATTCCTTTTAAAAAATTTTTTAAATGTATATGCTTCTTTGCTCCTCAGTGAAGGTTCATTTGCCTTTGCAGCTCCTGGCAGTGTCATCTGAGATTTCTTTTTTCCCTCAAATCCATTTAGGCCTCCTGGCAAATGGATTGTCTGATGGAAGGAGCGGCGACACTTTTTGAGAGTTCCCTTTCCCACAGCATAAACCTTACCCTGAAACAGTGCGTTGCAGTCGCGAGGCACTGTATTCTGCCTTGTGACCTGTTACCCAGCTGGAAATCTTTGTCTCAACTGAATAAATGATTGTTCTTTGCTACTTTATCTTGGAAAAACATCAAGGACATGGGACATTCGCTGTAATTGTTTTTCACTCATTTCCCCGATCTGTAAAATATGACCGGAGCATTTTAGTACTACTTTGGGTTTCTCTTTACCTTTTAATCATGTGGCCTTTTAATATATTGATCAGCCCCTTAAAAGGATGATTAAGAAATGCTTAATGCACAAAAGAATTAGAGCTATGCACAGCTCATGAAGCAGAAAGCGTGCTCTGACTTAGAATTTTCATACGAAGTTCACCGAGATTTTATGTGCCAGAATGAGTAATATGATCCGCTCTAGGAACTCCCTAGCTCTCTGCCTCTGCAAAAGTCATTTTTTTGCCCCGATTCAAGTTTCTTAACCAGAAGGGTTACACCAAACTCCTCAGAGTATGAATTAGCTGAGTTCATCCAAGCCACATATTTCATTTGCACTGCTTAACGAGGGTTCGAAATAACTGCCTACCTGTGCAGACACTGGGATCTTTGGTTGGCTCATTAGTCAGTGTGACTTGAGAAATGCTGTGTGTCGGCCACCAAATCAGACAGCTCAGGCTGTATATAAAAACTGGCTCACATGTGTGTGAGTTTGTGTGTGTGTGTGTGTGTGTGTGTGTGTGTGTGTGTGTGTGTGTGTATGTCTGTGTTTGATCTTTCCCCTCCCTGCCTTATTCCCCAGATAGCTGCACTATTGCCGTGTGCCCAGAAACTCCTAGAACATTCCAAGGCAATATGTGAATGATAACCATGCAGGCACACAACGTCCAGCATCAGTAGGGAAGAAAGTCATCATCTAAGGGTTCAGCATGGGATGGTCCTCTCTTCTTACCCACTCTACTGTTTCTTCACAGGTGGCAGTTTTATGCCACACCCCGGGACCCTTAATGGGGACCATGAGAAAACTTGAGGTGCTTCCGGATACCTCTTCCCCAGGGCCTGAAATATGCACACAGTTGACTGTTGCACTTATGTTTAGGGCTAAACATATACACACGAGCCACAGGATGGTGGCGATGATAGCCAACTTCATTTCACTCTGCTGTGTTTAAGGAGATACCAATATGCTTTTTTAAGTTATGCATTTATTGTGGTAAGATACATGCTAAAAATTACCACTGTAACCAGTTTAAGTGTACAGTTCAATGGCATTTAATACATCCAAGGCATAATTCAACCAACACCACTGTCCATTTCCAGAATTTATTACCACAAACTGAAATTCTGTGCCCATTCAAAGATAACTCTCCATTCCCCTCTCCCCTCAGCCCCTGTAACCTCTTATTTATTTTGTACATTTTTGAATTTGTCTATTCTAGATATTCCATGTGAGTGGAATTGTACAGTATTTGTCCTTTAGTGAATGGTTTATTTCACTTACCATGATGTCTTCAGGGTTCATCCATATTGGAGCATGAATCAGAACTTCATTTGTTTTGAGGGTTGAGTAACATTCTGTGGTGCATATATACTACTTTTTGGTTATTGTCAGTAAGGCTTCTGTGAGCATTTGTGTGCAAGTAGTCTGTGTAAGTCATTCTTCCAGGTATATACCTTGGAATGAAATTTTCTGTATTCTCTTAAATTGTTTCTCTTAGAAGGTCTGTAAGTGAATGCTAAGTTTTCTGGTATGTCGGCCATCTTTAATTCTCTAATATCTAAAAAGTCAAGTTTAAAAATAATTTAAAATCTATACTCATGGTAGAAAACCATGGAGAGGAAAAAGTGTTGACACATGATCTGGTCAAATAGAAATAACCTCTGTAACATTTGGGCTTATTTCCATTCCCTTTCTTCTTGCTTATCAAGAGGCATAAGAGGCATCTCTATCTCTAGGTGAACTATTTTTAAAAAGGCATCTTCTTCAGATGTGTTTGCAGGACATCATTTAACTTCCTGTTCACCTCCTCACTCTATTCTTCCTCTGCATCGCCACCCTCCCTGATCCCCATTAGCCCTGATTAAAGAGCGGGGTGCTGGGTGGGCACACGGGAGGGGGTGTTGCCCACAGTACCTCCAACCTCACTACCAGTTCCTCCCCCTGCTAAACTCTGTGCTTTCTGTTGCAGCTATCAGAAGGGCTGACTAAAGGGCACGCGCAGCTCTGCAGCAATATTCTGATAATCTATTGCAGTGCAGCTCACATCACTGTTCACCACCACCTGGAGCGCTCACGGAGACCGAAGAGGAGCTTTCACTTCCATCACTGAGCACGGCTCTGTTCGGCTCAGTGTTTCCTTCATCATCTCATGTCCTTTCCCATGGATTCAGACACGTTGGAGAGGAAAATGTGGAGGAGGAGGAGACAATGGCAGGTCCTCCATTTTTTGGTCGGGATTCGGGCATTTAAAATGTGTTCATCTCTTCTGAATGTCATTATTTGATAACATTTTACTTCTGTTACTTAAACATCACTGGATGAATCTGAACTCCATGGGATCATAACTGTGGATTCAGCTTCTGTTGGACAACTAGCTTCATCTCCCGTCTCTCTGCTGGTTCAGTCTAAGTGGTCATCTCTAATGCATTAGATTATCAAAAAGTGTGAATTCTGTGATTGAGTGAGTGGTGCTGGCAGTGTTTGTATACCGAGATGCATGGAGTGTTTGACAGAGAAACCAAAGCACCAAAAATGGTGAGCCTTTACCCTCCTCTATTTCTTTATTCTGCGGTTTGAAGAACCACATTTTGATGGTGGAACCAGTCGTTACCTCTGGGCCAGGTTGGAAATGAAATCAATTTTTTAAACCACTAATACTTGCCAAGAAATCGCCTTATGAGAACATGGTGTGTGTCTCTGACAATGCGTGGCACATCTAAATTGATCATTCATAGTTCTGTTGACCCTGTGTTTGTACTAGGGAGTGGCTGGAGCCTGAGGCACCTGCATATTTCTATCCCATGGGTGTTACCCATCACCCATAGTGGGGTCACCGCCGAGCCTCAGACTCTCGCCATTCCCGTACATGCAGGTCTCCACGAAGAAGCTGGGACTCATTCATACTCAAAATCCAAACGCTGTCCAAACAGCGAGTGTACGCTTGGATCTTCTGTAAATGAAAGGTCATTTGTCATTTTTTTTTTTGAAAAAAAGTCTCCAACATGGATTCCAAAACATTTTCAGCATCAAATATGAAAACATTGATGAATGAGGAATAATCACAAAAGCTATGTATCTGTATATAGCTCTACACAACATGTTTGTGGTACAGATTCATTATTTAAAGCACATGCCAGGGAGAGAGACCACATTTTCAGGTCTTTTACATACAGTGACATGGTCCTGAGGAGAATTAAACTCCTGCTTCCTCTGAGATTAAAAAAAAAAGAAATAAAGTTGTTGTAACTTCATAAAACTCGTGACCGAGTCTGGAAAACATGTGCAACTCTTGTATTGATCCATTTCCTTGTCAGTGAAAGAAACCCTTCCACGTGTATGCAAGTGGGGGATGAAAATCTGCATTTCTAAAGGACAAACAGTGAATTTAAGCATGAGTGGCCTTAATAAATATAGTTGTCTTTTTTTGCTGCTGTGGAAAGGATTCTAAGGAGATGTTCCTGAAGTCTTGCATTGAATTTAGTTATTATTACTTCTTAAAATGTTGGTGCAATTAACTCTGGACCTCTCTTGTGAGCCATAGAGATATTTAAAAGTCAGACACCTTATTTATCTATCTGAGAAGACGAAGCTGTGTCTGGGTTGCACTGTTCATCCTTGGTGCATTAAGAGTAGTATATTCGAGCAGGTTTCTCGCTTCTGGCTTTGTTCTTGTCCTAAGTATTGCGCATTGTGTAAAACTTTCATGTTGCACAAGCAATCCAAATACATTCATGTTTAATAAGTTTGTCCTTTAACTATCAAGGCAATCTAGGTCTTGACTGGAGAAATGAGCAGAGTTCTTTGCAAAAGTTATTTCACACATTTTGACATAATGCCACCCTGAAAACCCAGGCTGCCTCCAACTCATGGCTGTGAACAGTTTGAGCATCCTTAAACAGGCGGCCTCACTGCCTCCTACAGCCAGATCCTGATCTGAACTCTGCCACTGAATACTTGAAGTAGGAAAGCCACTAGGCAGTGAGTGTCCTAGAAGCAGAGAAAGCAACCGACCATGAATAGTTAGCGATTTCCCAGTATGTGCCAATTCTGTCCCAGCTGTTGTTTTGAGGGCTCATTTTTGCCCCACTTTTGTTTGCCTAAAGTATTACTGATGTTCCTTTTATGGGACAATTATCATTTAGTTCCTTAAAAATTAAATTATGTCTAACATAGCATCTTTCCATTATGTATCATGTAATATTCTCTGATGTTGAGGGGCTACCAAAAAATTCCCTTTTCACATATTAAAAATAGTTTGTGTTTACAGCAAACAACTGTGCTGTTGGGAAGACATTTCCTTTGCACAGACTTTAGCAGGTTTCCCCCTTGATCATAATCAAGTTGAGAAAGTTGAGGCTGACATTTAGGAGAAGTTGGTCTTCTTGCTTTGTGCAAAAGCAAGCTTGTACTTTATACCCTGTTTGATTTCAATGTACAGTCTCGATTTTGTATTTAATGATTTTTGTGTATCCAGTATGCACGTTAACAGCGTGTCAACTTTCATTTAAAAGTGGGTTTCCGTTTACTTTTTAAACAGTGTTCATGACGAGACCTCAAATGTGTTGACATAAGCTCTATCTGAGATGTTTCCGTGTTGAGTGGCGTTTGAATGCTGCCAGGGGTCAGTGTATCTAATTCCCAGAGACCCTCGTTTGGTAGTGCTTCTTGTAATATTTCTCCAAGTGAGTGGCATGTGGGTTGTGATATTGACCATGTGATTATGGACTTCGATATGAAAATAAATAAATAAAACTAAGGAACCCTCAGAAACTACCAATGGGCATGTAGTAGCCAGTCATTGTAACTTCGTGTCTAGTAGAAGTACAACGTACAAGGTATGTACAGTTCATACATTTGTTATCATGTGTATGAGAAGTACTTTGTGCTGATCGCCTTATTTATATTCATCAAATAAACTTTGTTTCTTTCTGAAGCGGGTCCATTCCATCTCGAATAAATGCTCCAACTGTGATGGTTTCTAGTCTTGTTTGGCTCATGGATCCCCATCTGAAGAAGCTATGGCTGCGAAGACAAGAGAAAGAAAAAGGGAGGCTCTGGACTCATTTAACCAGAAGAGCCAAGATGTAAATTTCCCTCTGTGCATAGCTGGAGCTCCGGGCTTATAGTGTGTTAAGAACTCAAGTTATTGGTGGCATCTCCCTTCCTCCTTCCCTTCCCTTTTGGTCTTTCTCTGTCTCTCAGTTCCTCCCTTTTTCTCCATCTTTTTAATCCCTCCCTCACTTCCTTCCTACCTTTTCTTGCTTCCCTTTTTCCCCTCTTTCCTCTTTTCTGCCGTGTTTCTTCTGTACTTTCCATGAGGTTGACATCAGTCCTGCCAGGTTCTCTCCACTTGGTGGTAAAGGTGACTCCCGACAGCTTTGAGTGTTCTTGGGTTTTTTAGAAGAGACAGCCCTCTCTCCCAGCAGCCACATCAGGCCTCTAGAGGGACTCTTACTAGTCCTCTTGGGATCATGCATCCAGCCTCACTGGATGTGGGAGATGTAGTTTTCAAAGGAAAACAATAGAGCTCTAGTCTAGAAGAGAGACAAGAAAGCTGAGCAGGTGAAAATGGTAGCCCTGCCATCACTTGGGTACACACACAGAATCATCCAGAAAAACAGAACTGTCCATACAAGGGCTCCCTGGCCTTTGTAGCTCACCTGTGGATCTCAGTGGAGGACCAGCTCCTGGTTTCTTTTTAAATTTGAGTTCCAGGAAATAAATTATCAACTCTTGCCATTATTGCAATTAAATGGTAATTGATTATTAGCACTAGACAGTCTATGTCATATGACCAAATACCTTCATTTTACAGATGGAGAAACTGAGGCCCAGTCGGAAGTAGCTGATCCAGGCATACGTGGTAAGTTCACTGCAATCCCAGACTGTCCCTGGAGCTTCTGGGACAGGAGTATGTGTCCCTGAAGACCCTCTGCAGAGGAGAGGATGAGACAGAGCCTCCTCCCTGTTGGCCCTAGAAGACACAGAGAAAATAGCATTTTTTTTCTGTACTTCATGGACTCAAAGCTTACCAGGTATGAAATTTTCTCACAGTCAGGGACATTTAGGGGCAACCTGCAAAGTCACGTGTCCTTTTCTTTATGGTGCCTTTTTATGGAAAAAGAACTTTTGTTAGGCAAGAATTTCTTACCTCATAGAATTCCCTGAAGCAGCCGGCTTGCTTTCAGGCCTGATTATATGAGGCCAGCTGGCCGTCAGACATAATCTCTACTCCTTCATGCACAAACTGGTCTGTTCGGAGGAAAAGTACCAGCTCAGACTTTGGGGGTCCACCTGTCCTTCAGTTCTATCGAAGCATGTAGATAAGCAAAAGGTTGTTTTTTTTTTTTTTAAATCTTAAAAATCCACCTTGAGAAAGATTGGAGAGACTTTCTAAGTCTTGGGGTTGCTAGTCCATAATAATAATCACACTAATAAGTAAACAGATAAAAATAATTGGACATGATTGTGTATTTGCTAGGAGCCAGGCCATGTCACCAAGGACTCACGTGCACCCACTCCTTTATCCCTGACAACAGTTTCATGAGATTGGTGCTGTCACAACCCATGTTTCACAGTGAGGGGAATGGAGGCCAACAGAGATGACCAGAGACAGTGCATGTTTATAGAGCACTTACATGGTACCAGTACTCTGCTAAATGCTCTGCTTACATGAATTCATTTATCCTGACAGTAATCCCTTGAGGTAGGTATTATCCTCATATATTCTGGTATTATTACTCTCCTCACCATATAGGCAAGGAGAAAGCAGCCCAGAGACCTTCCACACCCTACCCAGCGTCTCCTGGATGGTACATGGATCGTGGAGACAAGCTTTTCACCCAGTGCTCAGGAAGCTCTCTGCTTCGGGCCCCAGGTCAGGTAAGTGAGGGGTGTATGGGACTGGGGTTCAGATTCTACTGGTACCCACCCACCCGGGCTTCCGTGTCGCAAGCTTGGTCTCCAGCTCACAGAGGCCTGAGGGAGTTGGTTGCTTCATCAATGCCACCGCTGGTCCTCGTGAGAAGAGAACGGCAGTGGGGCCCAAGGGAAGTCAGGCCACATGTGAGAGGAGAGTGGGGATGAGCTTAGCACACTGGATTTTAACCTGCTCGTCCTGGGCCTCTCCTGTGTGTCCTAAGCCCTCAGTGTGAGGCATCAGCACCTGCCCTCCTTGGGTGTGCAAGGGGGAGCAGCCTGTGACAGGCCACTGGACAGGTGTCCCCAGGCAGGCGAGGACCTCAGCGCCAGGATACAGGGTGTAGGTCCAATTGTGGTGGCCACTGGTTCTCAACTCCAGTAATTGACCTCCTGCTTGCCTGGTTCTTACAATGTCAGAAGACAATATGTAGCCTAAGTTAAGTACCTTATACAATTAAAAGGCTTACTGTTTTATTTACATAAATTTACTTTAAGGAAAAAAACGCCTCCATCATAAGTGAGAAAGTAGGGTGATTTCCCATATATAGCCATCACCAACTGTAAGGGCAAAAAAAGAATGAAGACAAAGCTCTGAGGCTGAAACTTTCCCTTTCTTTGGTGAAAAGGGAAACTGGCAAAGGTTAGAGATGGGTTTGTGGGGCTGACCAGCGTGTGTTTGTCTGTTACTGAATGGGAAGGGCTGAAGATGGTCAGGAAAGGAATATGTAACTCTATGGCTGAAGGGTGTTTCAGACTGTGCCTGTGGACTGCCCTGTCATCATTTCAAGGGCCCACTTTGATCTCCAAATTTTAGGAAAACTGCAGCAACAAAAATGCAGAGATGAGTTTTTAGATAAACTTTATTTTTATAAAGGCTTTATTTTTAGAACCATCTTAGATTTACAGACAAATTGAGCAGATAGTCCAGCGAGTTCCCATATAAACTTCCTTCCCACAAAGATACAGTTTCCTCTGTTATTAAGATCTTACATTCATGTGGTATACTGTCACCAGTGGAGCAGACACAAATACACTGTTATTAACAGAAGACTATTCTTCATGTAGACTTCTTTAGTTTTAACCTAAGGTCCTTTCTCTGTTCCAGGCACTCCTCCAGAGTCTAGATTGCATTAAGTTGTCACATCCCCATGAGTTACACTCTTTGTTTTTGGTGATCTTGACAGTTTTGAAGAGTACGGGTCAGTATATTGTAGGTTGCCCCTCTTCTGGGATGTGTGTGATGTTCCTCTCATGGTTAGACAGGGCGTATGGGTTATGGGCAGAAGACCACAGAGGTAAAATGACACTTTCATTACATATCAAGGGTACATAGTACCGACCATGGTTTTTGGCTGTTTGCTGTTGACCTTCATTGATCACCTGACTGAGGTAGTGTTTTTTGGGCTGCTCCATTGTAGTTACTCCTTCCTCCTACTTTATGATAGATTGTTGCAGTTCAGAGATAAAGGATCAAATCTCTCAGACAGAACTTTCTGCTGGAAGCCTAGAGGACACACTGGCTAGAGAAGAAAAATACTCTTCAAGTCTTTTGGATCAAAATTGTCTAAATTGCCAGTCCATTGATTTGGTCTGTTTTTTGGGCCAGTCAGTTTTCTCTTCTATTAGAGATGCCTTTGTCACCTCTAACCTTACCTTCCCCTGTTGAGTTACTTCAGCATCTATGGCAGGAGTGAGTCTTGTGGGTGGAACAGACCATTGCCCTGGTGCAGAGCAAAGCCTGCATTTCTGTAGGTTACAAACAGCTGCTGACTGTGCCAGCACTATGGCTTCACTTAGAAAGGACTCAGAAAAGAAACTTCGCATAAATCCAAGACAGAACCTCTGTGTCCGCATACCTCACTGGATAAGGGTGATATGGCTGTTTGAGAAGTGAAACATGAGTGCTTATTTGAATAAGTTTAATTGTTGGATTGTTTTATTCTTTTGCAAGTACCTATCCCCCCACCAAAGAATTCCTTCAAAAGTCTTTGAAGAACAAAAACATAACAGAAGACAACTTGAGCAAAAAGAAATATATGCATGGACACACACATACATGGCTTCATGCAGTGAACAGTTCACATGTAATGAGTTTCAGGAGTGGCTTGTTCCAGGGACTCAAGTGACTTCTTAATGTCCTTTTCTTGGTTTTGCTCCCTTCCTGGTAATCCATTCTTGAGCAGCCTCAAGGTTTCAGGTGAGACCCTAGACCCCCACTCCTTTCCCTAAAGGAGGAGTCAGGTACTCTTCCCTGCTAGGTGTGGAGCCCACCTCGATCTTGTGGACTGAGAGAGGGGAAGGGATGGACTCCCAAATAAGAAAGGAAAATGGATGCTTAGGAGGCAAACTCAAAGGCACAGCAATATGATGTAGTCACAGTAAAACATCAAGGCTGGTTTATTTTACCTTTAACTAGAGCCTTGACCCAGAAGGGAGCAACAGGATATGTGTTCTGGTAGAAACAACATTAGACTGGATATCAAGACATGAGTAAAATCTCTTATTTTATAGCCATTTTGTTAAAGCTGCTCAATGGTAGCATGCCATCGCATGTATTCTTCATTTCTGAATCTAACCAGTAGAAATAACGTATCTCTTAACTACCTGATATAGTATACAAGAAAATAAAATAAGACAGTAAATGAAAAAATGTTTAGAAAAAATATTTTAGCAACAGACCTCTGTCCACAATTCTAATGAAGTCCTCAAATGACTTGTTTCAATTCTGAGGACCAATTTGCACCGAAGGTAGTCTTCTTCCTGGGTGACTCATCCATACAGTATTTAGGCGAATATATCGAGCAATAGATTTTAGGATAAAAGTTGTTGAGAAAGAATTACTGCTATTTGCACAACACAGATGAATCTCCCACAGCATTAGGTGAAAGCAGATGAACACAAGAGAATACACTGTGAGATTCCATTTACACAAGGCTCAGAAGTACACGCATTTCATCTGTGGGGTTAGAAATCAGGGTGATGTTTACCCTTTGGAGGGTTTGTAAGCAGTAAGGGCACAAGAGAAGGTTCATGGGGTGCTGGCCATACTGATTCTTGACCTGTAAGTTGGTTACATGGCTATCTTCCGTTCATAAAGATTGATCAAGTGACATAATTTCTGTACTCTTCTGTCTGTATGTTGTCGTCACTCAGTCGTGTTCAACTCTTTGCAACCCCACGGACGGTAGCCTGCCAGGCTTCTCAGTCCATGGGATTTCCCAGGCCAGAATACTGGAGCGGATTGCCATTTCCTTCTCCAGGGGATCTTCCTGACCCAGGGATCAGACTCTTGTCTCCAGCATTGGCAGGTGAATTCTTTACCACTAAGTTACCAGGGAAGTCCTCTGTCTGTATATCTCATTGAAAAAGTTTATCGTATACAGGTTTAATGTCATTATGCATGAATCCAGTTTCATTGCAGAGGCTGGAAAACTAGGGCCTGTGGAATGAATTTAGACTTTGGATATTTCTTTTCTGACCAGCACTGTGTCTCAGGGTTCCTCCCACCGCCCAGGGCAATAGTGATAGGCTGGGAGTCTGGGAACTTGGAGAAATGTTAGATGTACTTGCCATTTCTCCACAGCCCTCTTTCTGTCTCTAAAGCTACACCTGGCCAACTTCACCCCTGCCTGACCCCCTGAAGGTATTTGACTTCTCAGACTCTGGACAGGCTATAATCCTGACTCCATCAGAGCCCAGAAAGTGACCCTGGGCTGGTTACTCAGCCTCTCTGTGTCTGTCTTCTAATCCTAAAATTATAGTACATTCCCAGGTTTTTTCTTTAAACCAAGGATCAAATGGGCACGTAACACAATGCCAGCCATTCAATAGATTAAAGGGAAAAAATGGAAAGGATAACTATTAGTAGTAGTAATTTTTAAGTAATAGAAATGTTTAATGAAATAAAATTGCTGATCACCTGTGGACTCCCAACCATTGTCTCACAAGAACTGCTGCTAAGCTAGTCCTTGTTCAGATCACATTTGCCATGTCAGTGTTTTCATCAACCATGTTTAATAACCAGTTACCAGATCTGGATATTGGGGGCTGTAAATTTCCCTGGTGACTGTTGCCAGTGGCAGGGAAGGAAAGACTTGGGTAATTACCACTTGTGTTTCCACAAAACACATGAACTCAAGTCAAAATCAAGGGGCTTGGACAATAAAACATCAGGGTCTTAAAATGCAACAAAGAGCTGCCCAACCTGTATGATAAGAAATGGGTGCCTGGTTAGAAAACAGAAAAGGGGCTAAGACGAGTGTTGCAGAACACCGCTGGAAGCCACTGCACTGGCAGGACCTTTTCTTTTTTTCCTTCCCAGACGCATCTGGCAGAAGAATTCGGCTTTCAGATTAGTCATGGGGTGGTTAGGAATCAGCACCTTCGCCCCAGCCATGGCCCATGGCCTTGGTCTTCCGTGTTCCATTAGTGATGCAGGTGCCTTTCTTTGTTTAGCATGGTGGTTTGGAAATGATGCGAGGGTGTTCAGTATCTTTCAAACAAGGCAGCTTAATAGGTTCCATGGAAATATCCCAAGACAGCAACAGTTCAAGGGCTTTTAGAAATGTGCAGACACCAACTCCAATGGAACTCCAGTGGAAAACGCTCAAGACAATCCTTTGCAAGATGTTGGAGTTAGTTCCAAAACTCTAGTTGAGGATTCTTTGATTTTTGAGCATCATGTTTTCAGTATATGAGAAAAGAGGTTACGGTGGGTTTCAGGGGAAATGTCTTGCCTTTGGATTCCCCCAAAGTGTTACATTTCTTAAGAAAGAAGAAAATGGGTAAACTTTAAGCGCCCCCCCCCCCCCGCCCCCCACCCCGCACCCCATGCAGTCTTTGTGTATCAGCAGGCTATCATTCCTACAGTGGGTTTGTTTAGGTCAAGTTTGTGCGTCCAGAAGGAGCTGTCCATATCAGCACAGGACCAGGGGCCTGGGTGGAGGAGGGGGTGGAGTTGAGCAGATTGAGTAGTGATAGGAGAGAATTGAAATTTCTTAGGATGACCAGTCCCAAATCTCCTGGATTTCCAGAAATTATAAAAGTCATGGGAGAAAAATTTCTCTAAGAGTTTTGTTTGGTTATAGCCAAAGAAACTGAATTTCAACAAATCCGAAGTGATCACAGTGAATTCTTAAATAATAAGCTCAGAGCATGGCATGTGGCCATTTTTAGGAGTATAGATGCCCTACTACCCAGCTAATGAAATGGCCCTATTTTCCTTCTGACAACAGTGGTCAAAACTGATAACAGGGGAGTTGATTTTAAATCACCGAAGTTTTAAGGAGGCAGTAAGAAATAAAAATTTGCTCCAAGTATTTGGAGGGGCAAGGCTGTTTGCACAACTGGACAAGAAAGACCATTAGCAGCACTTTCTCCAGAGACCAGTTTTCTGTGCATGTGCATCCTTGCAGTTGTTCACAAGAGCACGGGATCCTCCTGGCTCACCTGGAAGTGTTCTCTTTCCCTGACCCCTGACTTTGGTTCATACACTGCTACCCACTGTTAGAGGTATTCGGCTGAAAAGAATAGAGGGTATCTGACTGAAGAATGATGATAAGGGCAGGTTGGACTCCAGATTTTGTATAACTCTGAAATAGTTCATGCTTTTCTTTTCTCAGTCTCAACAGAAGAGTAAATAGCAAGATGCTCCCCCATTCAAACCCCTTTACATGCTATAGTTTATCTCTGAAGGAAAGAAAACACAAGCAGAACAGCTTCGTAGGACAATTCTCGCCTTAGCCTCGCAAAACAGCACTTGTAAGTACGATGAGATGTAACTGAGCTAGGCAAGACAGATACCACCTTTGGAGCAGGGAGCTGTGTTTTCCTTCAGCCAGATTTTGGAAAAAGCTGATGTTGGTTTGGACATTGGTATTAAAACAATCCCTACAAGTTCGGGCAAACACAACTGCAGAAATCTTTAAAAGCCAGTCATTTTTGTGCTGAGGGCATCAAACTGAATATTAACACATGGTGGTAACTAGCCAGTCATTCTGGGCATATGTTTGGACTTTCAGAAGATAATCATTTCATGTCCAGGTCTGTCTCCGGCTCATTTGACCTTGGCCTAATTGCTTAATCTCTCTTGGCTTCAGGTTTTCTATCTTGAAAGTGAGAGGAATAACAACATCCAACCACCTATCTCATCCGGGTATTGAGTGGATTAACGGGGTCATGTTTGTAAGGTCCTGGAAAACTCTCCAGAGAGAGAGTTCTACCACTTTTCCACTTCCACCTGGTAATACTTTTGAGTCATAGGTGGGAAGGGCTGCACTTAATGGGACCTTTATTACAGATGGATGTTCTCTGCTTCCTTATAACTAGAGGACAGACACCTTTTGAAAGCAGAACTTTTCATTACTGTGAAATCTCTGACTCTTTTGTCGGCACAACAGTCTGGAACTCTTGTGGTAATCCAAGCTTTCTCCTCTAGCTAAATAGTCTGCGGAGCTCTGAGGAAAGCACCATGATTTTATGGCCACAAGGAATTACTAGGACTATTTCTGCATCGGTAATACTTAGATTGACTTCTGGGGTCAAACAGGTGGATTGAGGTCTCTCTCTCCACTTCCCGGATGGGTGACCTGAAGCAGATCTCTCAGCCTCCCTGTGCTTCGTGTTGGAAGCACAACTGTGAGGTAGAATGCTTGCCACAGTGTGCAGCACATGGTAAGCTCGCAGACACCATGACCTGCATTAATAGTGTATATGACCGTAACTGCAGCTATGTCTTCTCCAGGGCCATGAAGACTTATAATGAGTACAAGTCTCCGACTGAGCAAATCCTAACTCATTGGAGCTTGTGCTTAATCAGAACCTGGCTTGTCCTGACTGTCCATTCACAATACCCACATTTTGTAAGTACTCTAGATTTAGAAAAATGGGAAATTAAAAGCAAACGACTCAGTATCAGGGGGTTATGCAAATTCCTAGGGTGTAATTTTTTGTCAGTACTAATCTAGTTCAGTCTCCTGACTTTCTAGAGGCAATAACCACAGAGTACTGCTCTGAGCAGATGGTGACTGCAGCCATGAAATTAAAAGATGCTTGCTCCTTGGAAGAAAAGTTATGACAAACCTAGAGAGCATATTGAAAGGCAGAGATGTTACTTTGCCAACAAATGTCTGTATAGTCAAAGCTATGGTTTTTCCAGTAGTCATGTATGGATGTGAGAGTTGGACCATAAAGAGGCTAAGAGCTGAAGAATTGATGCTTTTGAACTGTGATGTTGGAGAAGACTCTTGAGAGTCTCTTGGACTGCAAGGAGATCAAACCAGTCCATCCTAGAGGAAATCAATCTTCAATATTCATTGGAAGGACTGATGTTGAAGCTGAAACTCCAATACTTTGGCCACCTGATGTGAAGAACTGACTCATTAGAAAAGACCCTGATGCTGGGAAAGATTGAAGGCAGGAGCAGAAAGGGACAACAGAGGACAAGACGGTTGGATGCCATCACCGACTCAATGAACATGAGTTAGAGCAGGCTCCAGGAGGTGGTGAAGGACAGGGAGGCCTGGAGTGCTGTAGTTCACAGGGTGGCAAAGAGTCGGACGTGAATGAGTGACTGAACAACTGCTCTGAGCAGCTGACATTCACTAAGAAGGAACTGCATGCCAAGCATCATGCTAGACTCTGCGAATATATGTTCTCCTTTAATGAGAAAATGCCAGTGAGGTAGGTGCTGTTAGTAACCTTTTCACAGAGGGAAACCAAGCTTTAGTGAGGCTCTTACCCATCCATACAGTTATTAAATAAAGAAGGCAGATGTCAATCCCTGACTCTGACTCCAGAGTCCTGTTCTAACCTATTACTATCCAACATAAAATGATGTGAGCCATGTATATAGTTTTTAATTTGCTAGGAGCTATATATATATATTTTAAAAGTTAAAAAGAAGCAGGAGAAATTAATTTCAATAATATATTTCTTTAATCCAATATATCCAAAATATTATCATTTCAACATAGTCAGTATAGAAGTTCTTAATGAGATATTTTGTAATCTTTTTCTTTTTTCATACTGAGGCTTTGACATTCAGTTTATATTTTGCACTTACAGCCCATCTTAATTTGGAGCAGCCGTATTTCAAGTGCTCGGCAGCCACATATGGTCCATGACCACTGCACTGAGCACTGTACCCTCACCCGTGCACCATCATGCCTGAGTCTTTGAAGACGGTGTCATCCGGGTTTACCAGACTGTATTTATTGAGGAAGAAGATTTTCCTTTTTTCAACAAAGGTAACAAAAAGAGGAGGCTGAGAGTTATAGCAGGAGTTTAGCATGTTAATTCATACATTCTCGGTTTGCTAAACAATTAATTTATCATCAACGAATAGCTTTTTCCTGGAACATCCTGCTCGCTGAGCTTTCACTTTGTCATATATAATATGTGTATTTATACAAGTTAGTATAAATAGAAAACCATTACATGAATGAAAGAATGAATGTATTCACTGCCATGTAATAGGAAGATCTCTTAGGCAGGGAAGATATATAAGCACTATAAAGGCAAGAACTCGATCTCGTTTTTGCCCAGCTCTGTAACCCTGCCTGTAGGAAAGTGCCAGGCACGCGGGAGGCCTACCAGAAGTATTCTCTGTAGATCAAATTGACAAATCCACCTGGAGAAATGAGTTATTTCACATTTTATTCCTAATGGGCAGAAGGAATCGGAATTCCTTCCTTCTCTCCCCCGAGTGGATTTTAATGCTCAAATGATGAATTTATTTAAACCATGTATGTTTCCAAATGAAATGGCATCAGTGAGACCCCAGAAATCGAGGGTCTACTTTTAAGACAGTTGTTGACTTCCTCACGGAGAGTCCTGCTGTCAGAGGCAGGTGTCCTGGGAGATGCTGGCAGGGGCTGCAGGCCGCCCCACCTGTCCCTCAGCCCTGAGTGTTTGGCCTCCAAGAGAACCCCCTCACATGGTCTCCCTGACCCAGGCCCCCGTGTGTATCCTCAGAGCATTCCCAGGGCCCTCGCCTGACTCACATGCACATTCTCCTCCCACCCCACAGGATTCCTGCATTGGTGCTCACCCACCCACCCACCCACCCCCATGGTTTCTTCCTGGTCTGACAAGATATCAAGATGTTCTGCCTCAAGAGAACCTGAGGATGGTCTCACATCATATCTCCTTTAGTTTTGAGGGGGATGGTCCAAACCCCAGTGGCTAACAGGTATCCTTTAACCCTAAACCTGGCTTTGCCTTTCTAATTTAAAAATTAATTTCCCTAAAATGACCAAACATGGATGTATTGTCAGAGTTCTTTGAACGGCAAGTGCCAAAATCCAACTCAAACCGATTTCACAAAAGCAAGGTGAGGAGGTTAAGATGGGCCTCAGGCATGGCTGGATCCAAAGGCTTCAACAAGGTCAGAAGGCCAATGTCTCATTTTGTTTCCATTTTAGGACACTGCTTACTCTTGTATCACCTTCATTTTCAACACTGCTTATGTCATGGGACACTTCCTAACCCCTTGCCCAGAAACCACACTTAGAGCCAATCAGGGTTCTTGATCTGCGGGACTCATCTTTACCCGGCTGTGTCCTGGGGCCAGTTGCTTCACTGCTCCAAGCTCAAGTTTCCCTTCCGTGACATCAGGATAATAACAGCCTTCAGGTCAGGCTCGATGTCATGTCTGTCAACTGCTTAGCACAGACAAGAGTGAGTTTTTTAAGACAGAGCTGTGGGGAATTCTGTTTCCCAGGGGATAGGTAGTCAAGACTGTAGAAGAGAGACAGTTCACAAGTTCTCCCAGCCTCAAGCCAGCCTCGGGTGACAGAGGCCAGCGTGCGTCTGTGCTCACAGCTCTGGTAAGTCCACAGTGCTTGGGAGCCCTGGCAATTCCATGGCCGTAGGAAGGCCTGTCTTCTGATGGCGACCCATTAGGCCAAGTAAACCTCTCCCTCTTGCTGGACCCCCCTGAAACTTGTAGGGTAGCCAGCCAGCAAGAGGAAAGATCCCCAGTGTTGAACTTTGGCTCTTAACAGGCCAGAGGCCCAGTGCCCTCACTCAGCAGCAGTAACAACAGATATGTTTACAGACACATTTAGGGGGCCTCCCTCTTATTCTAGAGCCTGTTCAGTTCTAGTGGTTAATGTAAGTGATCATAATACCTACTCACTAAAATGAACAAACCAACATGACAACATGACCCAGAACATACACCACTGCTGTGATGAATGATGCACCATAATGCTTGTTAAAGGAATAGCTGATGATTCACAGTGGATGAGCCAGAAGTATTAGCTGAATAAGTAAAAAGTGAATGAATGAGTGGAGAGTTTATCAGTCATAGTTTTGGCTACTGCTTTCCGTATGTATTAAGCTGATATTTGACTTGTTTTCTGTAGCTGCAATTCAGTCCCAACAAATGGATGATCTAATCTATGACTTGTTTTTATTTTCTGTTATTGAATTTTAAAATAGATGATGCCACCATTTGGATCGAGTTCCGTCTTCAAATAGAAAGAGATATTTTCAAACATCTTTGAATTGAGCTTGCAGAATGAGGGCGGCATGGTGCTTACATACCCACTAATCTCTGTTATGACATGTCTGCATGACGGAGAGGATCATACTCCTGGGTTGAGGAAAGGAGGGCTGTCCACAGATGACACGTGAGTGGAGCCATCGTGTTCCTGTATATACTCCGTAGATATATGGACAGGCTGGAATAGGTAAATCTAATCCTTTGCCATTATTCATTTCACTTTCCTGAATTCTGTGGTATTTCCAAGGAGTGACTGCTTTTCTTCTGGGTTAAGTAGAAATCTTTGCTTAAGTCAAAACCACTTACTTTAAATACATTCGGAGACACCAGGATCTTTGGCCCTAGGAGTATTTCTCATGATTTCAAAGTCAATGAATTGTCACTTGACCTTAACGGACACTTATAGATCACTGAATTACAGATTAAACTAAGTGGAGAAAAGAAGCTTTTTCTCCAAAATTCAGTGATTTACTGAGACAGATTTGAGAAGTCATAACAGTGTCACTTTATTGAGCACTGATGATTATAGTGGCAATGTATAGAAAATTAAAAGGACTTGGGATTTCATTCTGCTACTTGGAATTATTTGTGGTCCCTTTTAAGAAGGTCAAGGATATTTGCACAGAAGAACAAATATCTTGTCAGAGTCACTCTGGTTAAAATTCAGCAAGATGTGCAGTTGCTATGATGAGTCAGAACATTCTGGAAAAGTTATTAATAAAAAAATATGCCTCAGCTTCCTAGATATTTTTTGTATAGGTTGTATACCAAATAAGTGACTAAATGGTAAAATTCTGTCCTTTTAATTTAGATATGTTGCTGTTATGTTTCTTACTAAA
This sequence comes from Muntiacus reevesi, assembly GCF_963930625.1. Lineage (NCBI taxonomy): Eukaryota > Metazoa > Chordata > Mammalia > Artiodactyla > Cervidae > Muntiacus > Muntiacus reevesi. The sequence goes on from NC_089252.1 coordinate 103,678,254, forward strand.
AAATTTTCTCCATCATGGATTTGAAATTAAAAAACGAAGTGTCACATAGCTGAAAATAACAAGAAGAGATGTTCCTATTCTTAAGCAGTCTTGAGATGCCCAGGTGCACTTTTCTTCTTCAGGCAAAGTCCATCTTAACACTCACCTTCCAGGTAGGCTTTCTAGGTGGTCATGAAAGGAAGACTGTTCACTGCTTCATACTTGGAAAGAACAGATTTGAGCTGTACTGGAATCTGCTTAGAACTGAATCTATACATGAGCCATTCTAATGAGATTGTATTCTTCCACTAACTGGTTTCACTGCATGCTAAAGTCCAAAAATTTTGAAAAATAATTGCACTTTTCTAGATTTCCCTTTCAGAGAAAGGAACTTAGCTGAAGAATTTGAAAATGTGCTCTGACATAAGAAGTTGGGCTGGGTAACAGATTATTTGGGAACAAAAGTAATTTTTAATGAGTGTAACCAAATCAGATTTCTAAACCCTAATGCACAGATTTAGACACATGATACTAAAATTGTGACCAATAAATAAATAAGGCAACAATAAAATTCCAGCATTTTCTCCTGTCTCTCTGAAGAGAAAGTCAGCTTCTTCTGTGCTAGTAAAGGGACTTGGGCTCTACTGCAAATAGTTAATCTGTATTCTCCTAAACCCAGAATCAAGAGGTGCACTGGACCACAGAGAATGCAGAATGGGCAGCAAGACTCATCATGCCAGCTGCCTTTTAAAAGAAAATGCCAGTTAAGGGAAAAAATCACCTTTCCAAAGAAATGATATAGCAAAAGGGGAAGTCATGGAATACTGTCTTTCTTCACAAGAAACTATTTCTCTTATCAGACTGTTTCCAGTTAAGGTAAGGCTTATATGGGAGAGGTCAGAAGGGAAAGCGGGGGGCACATTTGGGGAAACAGGGAGAGATTAAATAATAGTTTTGCCTTTATAGGTAAAGTATATATACAATATTAAACCTAATATTTAGAGTCAGATTATCAATGTTCAGACCGCTGCTTAGCAGTTAGGCAGCTATGAGCATGGCCATCCATTCATTCTGAGTGTTTTCTCTCAGCCACTCAATGGAGGTTACAGTCTGAAAAGAGAGGGGACACCCCTGCCCTTCTGGTGCTTACATCTAGCAAGGGGAAGCAGAAAACAAACATGCGTGCTGATGAAAAAAGATCATTTTAGACCAGGGTATAACAAGAAAATCATACAGAGAAAACTGGCAGAGCAAGCAGGGGTTCTCTTAGCTTAATGCGTATGTTGAGGTGGTGACCGGAATGTAGTGAGGGGAGCCGACTGGGAGGAACAGCTTTCCAGGCAGAGGGAACAGTAAGTGCAGAGGACAAGATGCAGTGAAGCTGGCAGGCAGGCCACCGTGTTTAGACTTTATCTGGTAAACTGGGAAGTCCGTGCAGGACCTCAAGCAGGGGAGTGATGTGATCTGAGCCTCACTGGGGAGTGAGCCCTCACGTCCTCATCCCTCACTTCAGGGTTAACACGGGAGGAACACCAGACCGAGGCCTTTGCAAAGAGCAGGGGATCCAAAGGACGCCGCCCAGACAAGGTCAGAACTCATGGTGAGTTGCTGAGTGTGGATGCTCTGGTTGCTGATGGTGCCGCTGGGATGAAGGCAGGGAAGTCATGGCTTCCTAGCAAGCCAGAGAGTGAAATAAGGACCCATCTTTGACAGATCCATCAAAGTGAACCGAACTTGAATCAAGCTTTCCTGGTGTGGCTTATGGAACTTACCTGAGCTCAGTTGGTAAAGAATCTGCCTGCAGTGCAGGAGACCTCAGTGTGGCTTATTCCAGAGGTTTCCATGTTTGGGGCACAGTGAAATGAATCAAACCATTTCAGGGAAAGACTCTTCCCACTAAGGTACACCTTTTATGGAGCTGGCCAAGGCGAGAAGCGTGGGCACATCTGGGGAACCAGGGAGATAACTGAAAAAACAAATAGGTTTCTCATTATTTATAGGTAAAGTATGGTGGTTAAGCCTCTGTTATTTAGAGTCAGATTACCAAGGCTCAAACTCTTGGGTTTGAACACTAGAACTGCTTGGGTTTATAGAAATTGTGACCTCTTCGAACCTTTCTTTTTCTCCATATTGTGCAGATAATAACAAGATCTTCCCTCATGAAATAGTGAAGGTGAAACAAAGCAGTGAATTTAAAGAATTCAGATAGGGGCTGGTATCTGGTACATAATAAAGTGAAGTGAAGTTGCTCAGTCGTGTCCAACTCTTTGCGACCCCATGGACTATAGTCCTCCAGGCTCCTCCAGCCATGGAATTTTCTAGGCAAGGGTACTGGAGTAGGTTGCCATTTCCTTCTCCAGGGGATCTTCTTGACCCAGGGATCGAACCCAGGTCTCCTGCACTGCGGGCAGACACTTTACCATCTGAGCCACCAGTCATCTCTGAAAGCAACCAATGGATCCAGAAGAGGTCAATAAATGTTACCTGCAATTATTACTATTGTTCATTACTCACTATTATCTCAGCATTTATCAGCCTCATCCATATTGAATTCTACCGCACAGACCCAGCGGATCACATATAATTGTATCCCATATTTTTCTCTTGCCACACTTCCATCCACACCCTTCTCAGACAACTCATTTGTTTCCGGAGTTTACTCAGAGACCCAGGGACGCATATTCCTTGTGTTGAAATCACTGCAGCCATCTTCTCCATGGCTGGATCTGGAAAGGGGCCTTTTGGACATGATCTCAATTGTGAGAACATTCCTAACAAGTTCCATGTTTACAGGTAAGGAAATCGGGACTCAGAAGGGGAAGTGACCCCTGTAGAGTCGCCAGGTCAGCAAGAAGCAGAACTGGGATTCAGACTCAGGTCTGTTTGACCTCAATGTCTTGTAAAACTAAAAAAACAAAAAACAAAAAACTATTAACCCCCCCCTCCAAATACCCCTGACACCCACACAGAAAGCAGCAATGACTATAAGAGGGCTCAAAATTAGAAAACTGTGATCAGGCCCAGCAAACGGAGAGCCCAGGGTTCTCAGAGAGACTCTCAGTCTGCCGGGTGTCACAAAGGGGGGCTCCCCCCACGACCCCCATCCAGGCCAGTGGCAACACAATGTGCTGGTATTACTTTGACTGTGGCCATGTGGTGGTGAGGAGCCCTGAGCCCCTTCCGGCCTCTTTGTCCTGTTTAGTGCTCCATCTGTGGGCCCCTCGCCGGCTGCCCGGCTGGTCTTGACTCTGAGGTGGAGGAGTAAACATCTCGGGAATCTTTATTAGTTTATTTCAGAAGATGGAGCCTGTTTGTCCCTGGGGCCCGTCCCTTTTTTATGGCCTCCAGCCCTTCTTGACAAATTCTAGTGACTGGAGAGAAAACCGCTTTCTACAGCGGATCATTAAAACACCACCATAAACCCAGGGCCATAAAATATTATTTGCTGGGCATAAAAGGAGGGTGGATTTTCCCAGAATGACAGCCCAGCCCTGCTTTCTCCCACTGAGAAAAGCAGCACGGGGATGCGATCGTTCATAAATTCCTTATCTCACACTCTGTTTTGTGAAATAACCCTGGTGGGAGAGCAGCCAAAAATATTGATTTATTTGTTCCACAGGCTCAAAAGCATTTTTAATGAGTGGAGTATGGCGATGCCTTGCCAGTGTGTCTGCAGATGACTCAATCTGTATGCACACACCCAAATGCACACACGCTTGGAAAAGGAAAACCATGGAGTTGCACAAACTGGAGGTAGGTGAGACAAGAATATCTGAAGAGAGAGGTGAAGGGGCATCCATTGCCCTCCTGGCTGTCTGCCTGGCTGCCAGCCAAACTGACCAACACCCATGGTGGGGCTGCTGCTTACAACAGGGTCCGCTTTCCAGAGGAGAACCCGATTGAAGGCTCACAGTGGATTTCACAGTTGGTTTCCCTTGACATTTTCCCCTGGAAAGAATTCCTTCATCCATTCATGCATTCATCAGATCATTCATCAAACACTACCAAGCACTTACTAAGTACCAGGTACTGTTCTGAGCAGTAGAGTGAGTGAGAGTCGTGGAAAACACTGTTCCTGAGTTTATTGCGTCCTCCTGGGGTATAATCTCAGCACAGACACTATTAATATCATCAGATAAAGTTCACAGTCTTTTATCTGAACTCCTTGGGGATAGATTGATTTGTTGGAAATTTTAGAATTTTTTTTGAAAGATAAAATGGGGGCATATGATAATTTAGTTTGCAAATAGCCCCCGTGAGGTCTGGGGAAGTACCCAGTAACCCAACACCATTCGTATTTCTTCTGTGAAAAGTATGAACATTCACTTCAACTGGGATAAATTAAGACTCTAAATGATCTTGTCACAGGAGGTCCAGTTTCACCACCAAAGGAGCGTGAAAACCCGTTTTCAAAGCTCCTTTTTGTAGAGGAGCAGGTAATGAGTACCCTGTGCGCTGCCTGAGCCCTGCTAAGTTCTCCATGTACTCCGCAGTTCATTCTCACTACACCCCAGATTTCAAGGTCATCTGTTTCATTTTCACTGCTTTCCTACCAGGTAGGTCATCATATTTCTGTTTTTCTTTGTTGTGTGGCAAGGTCATTATATTTCTATGGTTTTTGTTTGTTTATATTGTAACAAAATCAATATTTTTGTTATTGTTGTCATAGGTGTGTGTTTAAGAGGATTCTGAGAGGCTAAATGACTTGTCTAAGGTTTCACAGTTAGAAAGTGGCAATTTTAGGACTGGAACTCCAGACTTCAGAGTTTATGCTCAGCCGTAACCCAGCTCTAGTGTCTTCTCCAGGAGAGAAAAGAAAGCAGAGCAGGAAGTAAAAGTGCTGGGGCTGTGTCCACACACTAACAGAGGCAACCGGAAAGAGAAGGCGATTGTTCAGATAATTCAGAATATAACAAGTTAAAAGAGAGGTTTGCGGTGAGGAAGCTGGTGTTTCTGGACTGATGGTATGTGGGGGGGCAAATTCTGGGAGTAGGATCTTGTAAACATCGGCGTCCAGCACTTGGGTGACAACCCCCACCAGGGGAACTGTGTTCTTAGTCAGCTTACTTCTGGCCACTTGTCAGAGCCTCCGTGGGTGAACTGGGTCTGTGGGGCATTGCTGGGGCGCCTGCCTGGTATGAGAGTGTGCTCCCCAGGCTGGGAGAAGCCAGGGTGCAACTGCTGGGTGAAGGAACTGGAGAGGGAACTGCGGGGGAGGTGGGCGGCATGCCAGGGGAGATCCCTTTGTTTACACCCTCCCTCCCATGGGCAGATCTAAGGCTAGATTATAAATTGGAAAATAGCCCCCCAAGTGGTCAAGGCCTAGAGAAGGTCTAGCGGAAAGGGGATTCAGGTGAATGGGCTGCGTCCCAAGGGGATCTAAGGAAAATGTGCATCGGCCCCTAGGTTTGCGCGCACCCCTGGTGAAACAAAGCGAGCCTCACACTGCCATTTTGGTGCGCCCAGCAGGTCAGGGCCTTGGAGGGGTGCAGTCAGCTAGGACAAGTCAGGGTCAGGACTTGGGAAGCGCAGGCGGCGATGCCCTGGGGTAGTCTGCCAAGAGATGGGAGTGGGGGATGGAAAGAACAAACAGCTACCATCCTACCTGCCTTAAGGTCAAGTACATGCTGGAGTTACTGCGGAAACGGAATGTGTATGTGTGTGTGGTATGTGTATGTGTGTCTGTGGGGTGTTCCTTCCACCTTCGGTTGGGGATGGCGAGGGTTGAGAAGAGTAACCGTGCTCCAGTGTGAGGCATGGTTTAACCTGGGTGGCGCCCTTGGCGTGCTGGGTGTAGGGGACACATCTGGCAACCCCGCCCAAGCAGGATCCCCCAAACCACAGGTGTCTGGAAGTGCCTGGAAGTTTCAGTGGAACCGGATTTTGCCGAACTTTGCAGTCTTCTCACCTGAGGTTGGGAACCAGTCAAGATCCAACCGGCAGGACCACGGGTAGCTTCTAGATGCACTGGGTCACAGCCAGATGCTCAATCGCGCACCAAGTACCCAAATCTGCTACACTAGGGGCGGTGCAGGACTTGCACACTTACCCTCGCTCCAGCCCGGGGGCTTGGGGACCCTCCCCCAGGGATAAGAATGGGGAGGTGGTCCTCCTAGAGCTTCCGTGGCATGGCGGCAGCCCCGGTGCAGCCTAGTGCAAGCAGCCTTGGACAGGCGAGCCAAGGGGTCCAAGCTGAAGTTGGGGTTCACCTTCCAGAGGGTAGGCGGCTTTGGAAGGAGAGCAGAGCGCCAGGCGGCGGTCAGGCTGCGGCTAAGGAGTGGACCTCTCTCTTTCATCAGATGCCTGGGGGATGGGAAGCCAAGAGGAGGGGTCTCCTGCTGGGAGTGTATCCTGACGCCCCCCCCTGCACCCCAGCTTGTGGTACGGCTTTAAAATCCTGCGGAGTTTGTCATAGGTCGGCCTCACCACGCATGCGCAAAGGCAAAGTTGGTGTGGGTTTTTTTTTTTTTTTCCTCCCGTCCACCGCCCCCCCACCCCCCACCCGCCCCTTCTTTTTCCAGCCGCCTTTGGTTCTGCAACTTAATTTTTTTTTTTCCCTGAGAACACCAGGGGAAAGAGGAGTCCGGAGAGAGGGAGGGAGAGGAGGAGGCAGTTGGCCAGGAGGGCCGGGGGGTGGGGGGGGGGGGGGGGGACGCGGTCCCTGCGGTCGGTCAGTCTGTCTGCGGGGCGCAGGATCGCGTGGAAGGTTGCTGCAAGCTCCCAGGCGCCGCCTCCGCCGCACGGAGTCCGATTCCGTGCAGCCTCTGCCGACCGAGCTCCTTCGCCGCTGCCGGACCCGGACCGCCCGCCTCCCGCTGCCCGCTCTCCCGCCCCTCCGGCCCCGGCGCCAAACGAGGAGGTGGGCAGCCACGCCGGCCATGGACCGCCGGAGCTGAAGAGCCTCAGCGAAGCCCCTGGCCCTCGCGTCTCTTCGCCCTTTTCCCTGGAAAGGCGGGGTGGGGGGGGGGAAGAGGGGGACTAACCAGAAGAGAGAGAGAAGAGGGTGGGGAGGGGAAACCGGTGTCTCCCCCGGGGCAGTCGCGCATCGCCCCCGAACCCACCAGAGGCAGAACTTTAAGGGACGACTTTTATCAGTTTGCTCCCACCTTTTTGCCAAACCCTAAAAATGAAAGGACAAAAGTTGGCGCTGACTCTGGTAGCTCGGATGACGACTGGAGCGTTTTCAGCGGCATCTCCAGGAGAAAAACCCGTGTGCGTCTGATTGTTCTGTGGCCCCCAAGCTGCAGTGCGCGTGTGTGTGTGTGTGTGGGGGGGGGGTGTTTGGGTGTGTGTCTGTGTGTGTACACAGACGTCCACACACTCGCTCGCGGCCGCGGGATCAGCGCCTGGAAGCAGACGTTTCGGCCACAGACTCAGACTCTTAGAGGAGGAGCTGGCTATCGGGAGGCGTGAGCCGCCAAAAGTCTGCAGGATCCTGGTGTGAATGAACCGGAGGCACCTGGGCGCGGGGATCACCTCCCCCACCCCCCGCCCCGGGCCAGAGTTGAGTTGTGGGGCATTTTTTTTTTTCACCCTCTTGTGAAGAATTTTTTTTTTTTTATTTGTTGTAAAGTCTTTTGCACAATCACGCCCACATTTGGGGTTGGAAAGCCCTAATTACCGCCGTCGCTGATGGACGTTGGAGAGGGAGCGCCTCGCCGAGGAACAGTCGCCTGCGCGCCCTCGCCGGACCCGTGGCTCCCTTGTTGCGCGCCGGCCGGGTCCTGCTCCTGCTGCCGGCAGGCGGACTTCGGCGCCCCCTCGGTTCCCGCGCGCATCCCAGCGCTACTCTGGCTTGGACACCCAAACTCGAACGCTAGTGACGGCTTAGGCTCCAGTCCCCAGAGCCAGCCGGACGAGCCGTGGAGAAAGCCGCAGCTCTGCGCAGGATCGTCTCCGCAGGCTTAACGAGGCCGCTCCGCTTGGATTCTTCGGCTCTGGTGGCGACTTCCTCCCTGTGCCCCCCTCCCCCTCGCAATGAAGGTAGGTGTTCTGTGTGCCGCCGACGCTCATCACTTTTTTTTCTTTACATTGTTTTCTTTTGGAAGTTAACTGACCTCCCCCCCCCCAGCCTCTCCCTATCCCCCCTTCATTTCTCCTACCTTTGGAGACGCTAGAACCCCCCACGTAGCTGGCAGAGACCCCTACCCTTTCGCCCTCCCCCATCCCCGTGCACTACCTCGGTCTCCCGGGAGACAGACCTCTTCTTGTACCACCAAAAGTTCTGCAAACTTTTTTAGACTTTGGAGAAAAAGTGGGGTAGAGACAGCGCAGAAAAACTAAGAGAGGTCCGCGGACGACTTTCCTTTTGCCCTGAGAAACTCAAGTGTAGCTTACTATGTATATTTCAGTAACAGGATAATGATTCAATTCAACAAATATTTACCAAGCGCCCACTGGCGCGGACCCCGAGAGGGTGTGTGGCCGGGGCTCAGAAAGGGGAAGGGGACTCCTTGGTTGAGAGACCGGGAAGCCAGACCTGGAGCCGACTATTCCTGAGCCTCGTACCCCCCGCCCTCTGCTGCCAGAGGCCAGGTTGCCGGCTCTTCGCAGCCGGGGAACCCGAGCGCAGCAGGCCCTGTGCCTTTAAGAGTGCCTGGCAGGGGGCCAGCTCGCACCCTGGCGCAGGGATCAGGGTCGCGTTATTAGCATTATTAGCCGCCACTGGGTGAGCTCCGCACTTTGCAGCGGTGATGGGGGTGGGGAGGGCTGGCGGTGGTGGCTCTAATTTGGTCCGCTGGGAGAGCGCACCCGGCCCCCCGCGCGGAAACCTCCTTGTCCTTTAGAAGCATTTGGGCCTCCGGGTTGGGAGAGCGGGCGGGGGGCAGTTTGTGAACTCTTGTTTGTTTTAATTGTCAGTTGTATGTTAAAGCCGAGTCACACACTCCGAGGGTCACCGAGAGTTCACTTTTACGAAAAGTTAACATTTCCTGCAGTATAACTAGCTATTTTCCAAACAATTTTTCCTCTCTGTTCTCCAAGCTTCGATCCTTATGTTCATTCTCCTCTCAAGTTTTCTAGAAAATAAGTTTGGGATTGGAATTCAGATGTTTCCTAAAGCAACACCCCCCCCCCAAAAAAAAAAAGTTTATAAAAACCCCACAACTTGGAGATCCCGTGGCCTGTTTTACTCTCCAATCGAAGTCTGGCATGGGGGCCCCTTCTCGTCTCCAGTCTTTCTTTAAATGAACAGCTCGCTGTCTGGAAGTCACTTGGAGTCAGTGGTAGGATCACACCTCCTCACCCGCTGCCCTCCTGCCAACGTTCAAGGCTACTCAGGCCAGATGCAGAGATTTTGCTTCTAGACAAATTCTGCGGGGAGCCAAGGGTGTGCAGGCAGTGGAGATTGTGTGTCCAAGTGTGTGGATCTGTGCCCTGCATGTTGTGGAGAGTAAAGGGCCAGTTGTTCTCGGGTCTTGTACATACTATAACCTCAGCCAGGCCCGGTGCCACAAAGGAAGACCCTCCCTCCCCAGGAGGCTCGGTCAGAGTCCCTTGCGTTTCCCTCCGCTCAACCGGGAGCGCTCTGGTGCACAAGGGGTTAGTACCGTCTGCCAGAACTCAGCTAGTCCTCTGCCTTTTTCTTTGTCGCTCTGCGGTGCCTGCTGCCCCCTGTTGGCTGCCTTGGGGTAGGACATCTTGGAGCCTGTATCTTGGCCGGTCAGGCAGCTTGCTCGCTTCTTCCTCCCACCTCTGGCTTTACAAGAACATCCCTTTGGATCGCCAGGTCCCACTCTCCAAGGAGGGCCCCTCGGAGGCCCCCAGAGGACATCCTGCACTGCGCGGCTGCATTAGTAAGGGGCCAAGTGTCCGACCCAGCGAATGGGCTCGGGCGAGTGGAAGAAGGGTTAGTACCCCTTCTCCCGGACACAGCAAGGAGCAGGAGCATCCCCCTAGGAAGTCTCGGGTCTGGTCTTGATGCCCTCACTGGTTCACCCTGTAGCCGAGGACCAGCGCTTCTTTTTCTCTCTCGGCCTCAGTTTCTTGTCTATTAAAAAGTGGAGTTGAAATCACCTCTGAAAAATGGGTGTTGAAGCGTTCTGTAATTTTCCTTCTTTTTCCTTCCGCGGACAAACAGTTATTTGGGACAGAGTTGAGAGCATGTGCCTAGAGAGCTAGGCTAGACCTCTTGTGTGGGAAGGTAGAAGTGAGGTTTCTATCTCCTCCCCCTGTCCCCCCAAGTGTGTGTGTGAGAGAGAGAGTTGTCTTGCAGTCTGGAGATTTTGTCTGAGGATGGATGAGGTGAGGCCAGCAAGAGAACGAGACTTGACTACTGTCCTTCCCTCGGAGGCTCCCTGGTACCTGACTTGGTGTTCCTCTGAGTCACGTCAGTCAGAAGCTGCACACCTTCCTTCCACTGATTTGGGCTCAAGGAACTCCCTCCACCACCTCCTCTCTCGGCTCCCCCACCCCTTCCCACCCTCGGTGCTGTGGACACATCCGGGCGGCTTGGGGCAGCTAGGGCTCTCTTGCTCCAGGCTAGGGGCCTGGGGCAGCCCGGGCTCCTCCCAGGCTCCCCCAAAGCGGACCTCCCTTCAGCCCACCATCCCCTCCTGCTTCTCCCTGCGGTCCCCAACTTTGTGGCTGCCACTGAATTTTTCTTCTGCAGTTTTCTCCACTTCTCTTTCCTTGCTTTCGGGAGAGATTGAAGTGGGGGAAACAAAATATATCTCCCACTAAGGGCTGAGATTCTTAAGAGTTTCCTGTGTTTTTCGCCACCGCGAGCCCAGGTCAATCTAATTTCTTCTCCCAGTTTCTGCATCATTTCCGCTCCCAGAGATTAGGGCCTGGGGGCTGGGGCTGGGGTGCCCAGACCGAGTGAGGTAGGACCAGTGGCTGAGGGGAAAGGATTTTCTCCCTGCCTCGAGGGAATTTCTTTTTAGGCGCCTCTGACCTCCGATTAGGGCGTGCTTTCCCAGGCTTTCTGCCGCCCCCCAAAGTCTTCTAAACTCGTGTGACGGAGTTTAGAGGATTCTCGGCCCGCACTCCAGTTGATAAAGAAGGGTTAGGGACACTTTTAATCCAGTGGGAAGGCTTTGGAGGAGACAGTATAAGCCGACTCTACGACTCTACGTGGATCTGCTCTGGGGCTGGAAACAAGGGCGCGCAAACGCCCTACCCCCGCCTCACCCCTCCCTTGCGCTTGAACCTCTCAAATGCCCGCAGCCCTCCTCTCTGACGCGCGCTAGAAACAGATTCCAAGTATCCTTACAAAGTCCATTTCCTCGGACCCTGAAATTGTTCAAAATTTTTAGCCCGGTCTTTGGTGAATTCAGCTTCTACCCAGAACTTTTACCCCGGGTGTTACGGTCTCCAGAGAGGTCTTATTTTGTCCTCTTTTCCGATCAGTTCTCTTGGTAAACAGGCAGGGACGTTTACCCTACAGTTCGGTGTATCAGTGAGTTGGCTGTGGGTTCCTTCAGTCTTTAAACTTGTGGGGCCTTTTCTGGGTTGCATGGGGGATTGGAGCGGGAAGAAGGCCAAGATGTTTCCGGGCAAGCGCGCGGGTTAAGTGGAGACGGGACTCGCGGGGCTCTCCCAGCAGATTCCCTTCGGGACACCTCCGGCCTACTCCCAGCCCGGGGCTTAGAGACCCGCGTCGCGGAAGCCAACTGCCCCGCTCCCACTTTGGCCCCAGTTCTGTGAACGAGTGGCTTCTCCCCGAGGTCGTCGGGCCAAGAGTGGGATCGGTTTGTGTGGCTTCTCCTCTAACAAAGAGATCCGCAGTAATCCGCGGAATCTGTTATCAATTTCTCGGCTGCCCGAGCCCCGCCTCGAGCGCCCCGCCCGTCTGAAAGCTGGAAAAGTGCGCGCGGTCTGCAGCGTGGTCTCTGCCTCCGCCTGGGAAGCACGTCGGAGAGCGTGTGTGTCTGTGCACGAGTGAGTGTGTGAATCCACCAGAGTGTTAGTGTGTATGAGTGTGTGCACGCGCGCGGCCTTGGCCCCCGATGGGGAGAGTTGACTTCGCAGCTTGGGCCGCGCGAGAAGGCAGCCCTGGCGAGCCACCCCCTCCCCTGGAGGAAACTTGACACTTTGGGCGGGGGTGGGGAGGAAGACCGAGCCTTCTCTCTCTCCTGGGCTGGGGAAACCCCAGGCTTCTCTTCTGCGGGATGCGCCCCCCAGCTTTGCGACGTTTTAGGGATGAGTGGGCCTCGGGCGCGGAGCCCTGGGTGGCGGGCACTGGGGACCGCATAAGCATTTCCTCTAGAGAAGCCCCGAGGAATCCAGGCCAAAAGAGAGGGTGGCAAGGGAAAGCTGGGGCGCGCTCCTGAGCCCCTTTGCGTCTCCACCGCTGCCTCGGTCCCCCCAGTCTTTTCTGGTGCCGGTTCCAGCCCAGGCCCTTCTGCAGCCTGGAGGAGGTTCACCTTTCCTTTTCCGAGGAAGGGGCTCCCTTGGCAGCAAAGGGTGGCGCAGCGCGGCAGGGTTTCTCTTATCAGAGATGTAAAAGGGGATTTTGGAAAGCCGTTCCTCCCACCCGCCGCCGTCTCGCTCCGCTGCCGCCTACAGGTGGAGAAGTCACCAGTGGGGAGGACGGCGGCGGATGCCTCCGAGGCCGCCCCCTGCCCCCGAAATTCTTGACGACGGGAACCTTCGCTGCCGAGGCCCTCTGCGCCCTGGAATCCAGGGGCTCCGCCGAGGCGCGGGAGCCAGCGCATCTCTGGCCCAGCCGGGGGCTCCTTCGCAGGGGCCGGGGCCTCACCCTGCACCCTCATCTTGCGGGGCTGACCAAACTGCGTCCGAATTGGGCTGGAGGGTGGGGTAGCGGAGTTTCAAGACCACGCTCAAGGTGCCCCGATGGCGAGATGATCGACTCCAGACCAGGACCAAAGGAAACGAGTCCCCTCGGCTTCCTTTCCCCTTTCTCCGTGGCAGCTGCTGGAAGTGGGGACTGGAGGGAGCGGTAGTGGGAGTGAGAAAATCAGATTTGGGGGGACCGCTGTGGGGAGGGAAGGGAGCCCCTCTCCTCGGACAGCGCGACCGGAGTGGGGGGGGGGGGAGGGTGTATCCCTCCTCTGGGATACACTCCAAGGCGGAGGCCGGAGGCAGGAGAGGGCACTGTTTTCCGGTTTCCTGCGTTGGGAGAGCAGCTCGCCCATCCCCTTATGCCCCGTGCGCCCCCATCTCCTTCTCCCCACCCCAGTCTGGCCGAAGAGCG